>NC_062564.1:93202422-94452422 GCF_022837055.1 Prionailurus viverrinus
GGGAAAAAAGAATACCTTAATGTGTGATTAATAATATGTATATCACTGATAGATCAGCAATATATTTTTAATAATATGTACCAATAGCACAATATATTTTTATAGATAGTATTTTATCGTTAATCCACAAAGGATTCATTTTTAGATACCCCGGTTTTCTATTTAAGATTAAAGGAAAAACAAAAAATAAATTATATATAATTTCTAAAAAAATAAATTATAATTATTATTACAAAAATAGCACTGAATGGGGCATCTGGGTGGCTCAGTCAGAAGCGTCTGACTGTTGGTTTAGGCTCAGATCAGGATCTCAGAGTTCATGGGATTGGGTCCTGCATTAGGATTCTCTCTTTCCCTCAATCTCTGCCCTCTACCGTGCTCACGTTCTCTCTTTTTCTCTGTTTCTCTCTCTCTCTCTCAAAATAAATAAATAAACTTAACAAAAATAATTATTATAAACAAAAATAGCCCTTGAAGTGAAAATTGTTGTCTGTGCTTACATAACTGATCATTGAAAAGGAAATTATTTTCAATGTACTTTGTCTTTTCCTGCTTATGTCAAACTATTTTTGCCAATATTTGCATTAGAAAACTATGTTGTATAATTTAATACTTGTAAATTTTTGCAGAATTTTTAGATTTAATTCATCATTTAAAATGAGTTTTTTTTTTTTTTATGTGATCTATCTTAGAGAATGTTCCATGTGCACTTGAGAAGAATATATATTCTGCTGCCCTTGGGTGGAATGTTTTGTATTTGCCTGTTAGGTCTATTGGTCTATGGAGTGGTTCAAGTTGCTATTGTTCTATCTGTTTTTTTTTGTTTTTATTTCTGTTTTTTTTTTATGAAATTTATTGACAAATTGGTTTCCATACAACACCCAGTGCTCATCCCAAAAGGTGCCCTCCTCAATACCCATCACCCACCCTCCCCTCCCTCCCACCCCCCATCAACCCTCAGTTTGTTCTCAGTTTTTAACAGTCTCTTATGCTTTGGCTCTCTCCCATTCTAACCTCTTTTTTTTTTTTCCTTCCCCTTCCCCATGGGTTCCTGTTCAGTTTCTCAGGATCCACATAAGAGTGAAACCATGTGGTATCTGTCTTTCTCTGTATGGCTTATTTCACTTAGCATCACACTCTCCAGTTCCATCCACGTTGCTACAAAAGGCCATATTTCATTTTTTCTCATTGCCACGTAATATTCCATTGTGTATATAAACCACAATTTCTTTATCCATTCATCAGTTGATGGACATTTAGGCTCTTTCCATAATTTGGCTATTGTTGAGAGTGCTGCTATGAACATTGGGGTACAAGTGGCCCTATGCATCAGTGCTCCTGTATCCCTTGGATAAATTCCTAGCAGTGCTATTGCTGGGTCATAGGGTAGGTCTATTTTTAATTTTTTGAGGAACCTCCACACTGCTTTCCAGAGTGGCTGCACCAATTTGCATTCCCACCAACAGTGCAAGAGGGTTCCCGTTTCTCCACATCCTCTCCAGCATCTATAGTCTCCTGATTTGTTCATTTTGGCCACTCTGACTGACGTGAGGTGATACCTGAGTGTGGTTTTGATTTGTATTTCTCTGATAAGGAGCGACGCTGAACATCTTTTCATGTGCCTGTTGGCTATCCGGATGTCTTCTTTAGAGAAGTGTCTATTCATGTTTTCTGCCCATTTCTTCACTGGGTTATTTGTTTTTTGGGTGTGGAGTTTGGTGAGCTCTTTATAGATTTTGGATACTAGCCCTTTGTCCGATATGTCATTTGCGAATATCTTTTCCCATTCCGTTGGTTGCCTTTTAGTTTTGTTGGTTGTTTCCTTTGCTGTGCAGAAGCTTTTTATCTTCATAAGGTCCCACTAATTCACTTTTGCTTTTAATTCCCTTGCCTTTGGGGATGTGTCGAGGAAGAGATTGCTACGGCTGAGGTCAGAGAGGTCTTTTCCTGCTTTCTCCTCTAAGGTTTTGATGGTTTCCTGTCTCACATTTAGGTCCTTTATCCATTTTGAGTTTATTTTTGTGAATGGTGTGAGAAAGTGGTCTAGTTTCAACCTTCTGCATGTTGCTGTCCAGTTCTCCCAGCACCATTTGTTAAAGAGGCTGTCTTTTTTCCATTGGATGTTCTTTCCTGCTTTGTCAAAGATGAGTTGGCCATACGTTTGTGGGTCTAGTTCTGGAGTTTCTATTCTATTCCATTGGTCTATGTGTCTGTTTTGGTGCCAATACCATGCTGTCTTGATGATGACAGCTTTGTAGTAGAGGCTAAAGTCTGGGATTGTGATGCCTCCTGCTTTGGTCTTCTTCTTCAAAATTCCTTTGGCTATTCGGGGCCTTTTGTGGTTCCATATGAATTTTAGGATGGCTTGTTCTAGTTTCGAGAAGAATGCTGGTGCAATTTTGATTGGGATTGCATTGAATGTGTAGATAGCTTTGGGTAGTATTGACATTTTGACAATATTTATTCTTCCAATCCATGAGCAGGGAATGTCTTTCCATTTCTTTAAATCTTCTTCAATTTCCTTCATAAGCTTTCTATAGTTTTCAGCATACAGATCCTTTACATCTTTGGTTAGATTTATTCCTAGGTATTTTATGCTTCTTGGTGCAATTGTGAATGGGATCAGTTTCTTTATTTGTCTTTCTGTTGCTTCATTGTTAGTGTATAAGAATGCAACTGATTTCTGTACATTGATTTTGTATCCTGCAACTTTGCTGAATTCCTGTATCATTTCTAGCAGACTTTTGGTGGAGTCTATCGGATTTTCCATGTATTATATCATGTCATCTGCAAAAAGCGAAAGCTTGACTTCATCTTTGCCAATTTTGATGCCTTTGATTTCCTTTTGTTGTCTGATTGCTGATGCTAGAACTTCCAGCACTATGTTAAACAGCAGCGGTGAGAGTGGGCATCCCTGTCGTGTTCCTGATCTCAGGGAAAAAGCTCTCAGTTTTTCCCCGTTGAGGATGATGTTAGCTGTGGGCTTTTCATAAATGGCTTTTATGATCTTTAAGTATGTTCCTTCTATCCCGACTTTCTCAAGGGTTTTTATTAAGAAAGGGTGCTGGATTTTGTCAAAGGCCTTTTCTGCATCGATTGACAGGATCATATGGTTCTTCTCTTTTTTGCTGTTAATGTGATGTATCACGTTGATTGATTTGCGAATGTTGAACCAGCCCTGCATCCCAGGAATGAATCCCACTTGATCATGGTGAATAATTCTTTTTATATGCCGTTGAATTCGATTTGCTAGTACCTTATTGAGAATTTTTGCATCCATATTCATCAGGGATATTGGCCTGTAGTTCTCTTTTTTTACTGGGTCTCTGTCTGGTTTAGGAATCAAAGTAATACTGACTTCATAGAATGAGTCTGGAAGTTTTCCTTCCCTTTCTATTTCTTGGAATAGCTTGAGAAGGATAGGTATTATCTCTGCTTGAAACGTCTGCTAGAACTCCCCTGGGAAGCCATCTGGTCCTGGACTCTTATTTGTTGGGAGATTTTTGATAACCGATTCAATTTCTTCACTGGTTATGGGTCTGTTCAAGCTTTCTATTTCCTCCTGATTGAGTTTTGGAAGAGTGTGGTTGTTCAGGAATTTGTCCATTTCTTCCAGGTTGTCCAATTTGTTGGCATATAATTTTTCATAGTATTCCCTGATAATTGTTTGTATCTCTGACGGATTGGTTGTAATAATTCTATTTTCATTCATGATTTTATCTATTTGGGTCATCTCCCTTTTCTTTTTGAGAAGCCTGGCTAGAGGTTTGTCAATTTTGTTTATTTTTTCAAAAAAACAACTCTTGGTTTCGTTGATCTGCTCTACAGTTTTTTTAGTTTCTATATTGTTTATTTCTGCTCTGATCTTTATTATTTCTCTTCTTCTGCTGGGTTTAGGCTGCCTTTGCTGTTCTGCTTCTAGTTCCTTTAGGTGTGCTGTTAGATTTTGTATTTGGGATTTTTCTTGTTTCTTGAGATAGGCCTGGATGGCAATGTATTTTCCTCTCAGGACTGCCTTTGCTGCGTCCCAAAGCGTTTGGATTGTTGTATTTTCATTTTCGTTTGTTTCCATATATTTTTTAATTTCTTCTCTAATTGCCTGGTTGACCCACTCATTCGTTAGTAGGGTGTTCTTTAACCTCCATGCTTTTGGAGGTTTTCCAGACTTTTTTCTGTGGTTGATTTCAAGCTTCATAGCATTGTGGTCTGAAAGTAAGCATGGTATAATTTCAATTCTTGTAAACTTATGAAGGGCTGTTTTGTGACCCAGTATATGATCTATCTTGGAGAATGTTCCATGTGCACTCGAGAAGAAAGTATATTCTGTTGCTTTGGGATGCAGAGTTCTAAATATATCTGTCAAGTCCATCTGATCCAATGTCTCATTCAGGGCCCTTGTTTCTTTATTGACCATGTGTCTAGATGATCTATCCATTTCTGTAAGTGGTGTATTAAAGTCCCCTGCAATAACCACATTCTTACCAATAAGGTTGCTTATGTTTATGAGTAATTGTTTTATATATTTGGGGGCTCCTGTATTCGGTGCATAGACATTTATAATTGTTAGCTCTTCCTGATGGATAGACCCTGTAACTATTATATAATGTCCTTCTTCATCTCTTGTTACACCCTTTAATTTAAAGTCTAGTTTGTCTGATATAAGTATGGCTACTCCAGCTTTCTTTTGGCCTCCAGTCGCATGATAAATAGTTCTCCATCCCCTCACTCTCAATCTAAAGGTGTCCTCAGGTCTAAAATGAGTCTCTTGTAGACAGCAAATAGATGGGTCTTGTTTTTTTATCCATTCTGATACCCTATGTCTTTTGGTTGGTGCATTTAATCCATTTACATTCAGTGTTATTATAGAAAGATACGGGTTAGAGTCATTGTGATGTCTGTATGTTTTATGCTTATAGTGATGTCTCTGGGACTTTGTCTCACAGGGTCCCCCTTAGGATCTCTTGTAGGGCTGGTTTAGTGGTGACAAATTCCTTCAGTTTTTGTTTGTTTGGGAAGACCTTTATCTCTCCTTCTATTTTAAATGACAGACTTGCTGGATAAAGGATTCTTGGCTGCATATTTGTTCTGTCTAGCACCCTGAAAATCTCGTGCCAATTCTTTCTGGCCTGCCAAGTTTCAAAAGAGAGATCAGTCACGAGTCTTATCGGTCTCCCTTTATATGTGAGGGCACGTTTACCCCTTTCTGCTTTCAGAATTTTCTCTTTATCCTTGTATTTTGCCAGTTTCACTATGCTATGTCGTGCAGAATGTCGATTCAAGTTACGTCTGAAGGGAGTTCTCTGTGCCTCTTGGATTTCAATGCCTTTTTCCTTCCCCAGTTCAGGGAAGTTCTCAGCTATGATTTCTTCAAGTACCCCTTCAGCACCTTTCCCTCTCTCTTCCTCCTCTGGGATACCAATTATGCGTATATTATTTCTTTTTAGTGTATCACTTAATTCTCTAATTTTCCCCTCATACTCCTGGATTTTTTTATCTCTCTTTTTCTCAGCTTCCTCTTTTTCCATAACTTTATCTTCTAGTTCACCTATTCTCTCCTCTGCCTCTTCAAGCCGAGCTGTGGTGGTTTCCATTTTGTTATGCATTTCGTTTAAAGCGTTTTTCAGCTCCTCGTGACTGTTCCTTAGTCCCTTGATCTCTGTAGCAAGAGATTCTCTGCTGTCCTCTATACTGTTTTCAAGCCCAGCGATTAATTTTATGACTATTTTTCTAAATTCACTTTCTGTTATATTATTTAAATCCTTTTTGATCAGCTCATTAGCTGCTGTTATTTCCTGGAGATTCTTCTGAGGGGAATTCTTCCACTTGGTCATTTTGAATAGTCCCTGGCGTGGTGAGGACCTGCAGGGCACTTCCCCTGTGCTGTGGTGTATAACTGGAGTTGGTGGGCGGGGCCGCAGTCCACCCTGATGTCTGCCCCCAGTCCACCGCTGGGGCCACAGTCAGACTGGTGTGTGCCTTCTCTTCCCCTCTCCTAGGGGCGGGATTCACTGTGGGGTGGTGTGGCTCGTCTGGGCTACTTGCACCCTGCCAGGCTTGTGATGCTGGGGATCTGGCGTGTTAGCTGGGGTGGGTAGGCAAGGTGCACGGGGGCAGGAGGGGCAGGCTTAGATCGCTTCTCCTTAGGTGATCCACTTCAGGAGGGGCCCTATGGCAGCGGGAGGGAGTCAGATCCGCTGCCTGAGGTTTGGCTCCGCAGAAGGGCAGAGTTGGGTGTTTGCGCGGAGCAGCAAGTTCCCTGGCAGGAACCAGTTCCCTTTGGGATTTCGGCTGGGGGATGGGCGGGGGAGATGGCGCTGGCGAGCGCCCTTGTTCCCCACCAAACTGAGCTCTGTTGTCAGGGGGCTCAGCAGCTCTCCCTCCCTTTGTCCTCCAGCCTTCCCGCTTTCCGAGCAGAGCTGTTAACTTATGACCTCCCAGACGCTAAGACGCGCTTGTTGTGGTAACACAGTCCGCCCGGCCCCTCCGCTTTTGCAAGCCTGACTTGGGGGCTCTGATTGGCCGGCGAGCCGCCCCCCGCCCTGGCTCCCTCCCGCCAGTCCGTGGAGCGCGCACCGCCTCGCCGCCCTTCCTACCCTCTTCCGTGGGCCTCTCGTCTGCGTTTGGCTCGGGCGACTCCATTCTGCTAATCCTGTGGCGGTTTTCTGGGTTATTTAGGCAGGTGTAGATGGAATCTAAGTGCTCAGCAGGACATGCGGTGAGCCCAGCGTCCTCCTAAGCCGCCATCTTGCCGCAACTCTAAAATGAGTTTTAAAATGTTAACATTCTCGATTCAAATGTTAGCATATAAATCTGTAATGTTGTTGGACTGATTGATGTAATCCAAGTGTGATGCTAATGGAACAGTTTATAAAAAGTAAATAGAAAATCCATAGCAAGTGACAAACTAAAATATGGTGAGATGCTACCACTATCAGGTGGAATTGTAGTTGGCTCCATATTTTGCTCCAATTAATTTTTAAAAATGAGAAAAGTCCTACTACACTTAGTAGCTTCTTTTTATTCATTTATTTGTTTGTTTATTTATTTATTTATTTATTTATTTATTTATTTTAATATAATTTATTGTCAAATTGGCTTACATACAACACCCAGTGCTCATCCCAACAAGTGCCTTTCTCAATGCCACCACCCACTTTCCCCTCTCCTCAGTCCCCATCAACCCTCAATTTGTTCTCTGTATTTAAGAGTCTCTTATGGTTTGCTTCCCTCCCTCACTGTTTGTAACCTTTTTTTTTTTTTTTTTTTTGCCTTCCCTGCCCCCATGGTCTTCTGTTAAGTTTCTCAAGATCCACATACGAGTGAACACATATGATATCCGTCTTTCTCTGACTGACTTATTTCACTTGGGTAGTAGCTCCTTTTTAAAAAGTGATTTCTCTTTTCTGCCTTTCTCCTCTGTGATTCATTTAGAAGGAATGAAGGTTGATATTTGGACTAAAGATACAGGAGGGGAAATAACGAACTATATCTTCAGAGAATTAAATGAATAATGGTAGTGGAGTCCCTGTGATAAAAATACATTTAAATCATATTTATCAATCTGTAGTTAAATAGTTTAAATTGTTATATGGTTCATATTACAATGATTTAGAAATCCTATCTAACTTACTGTAAAACCATTATAATATGAAATATCAACATTAAAATATTGAAATAATTGTGATTTACATTGATTCACACATGCATATTTCCACATTTGAGAAGCCTTTGCTACTGTCTTAAAGCCGTGAGTTGTTCAATTATAATATGAAAAAATAGGAACTTACACACCAATTATGTCTTCCTTCATTTTCAGCATCTACTTTCACTGACAATGTTAGCTGTATGTATCAAGGCTTTCTACAATTGCTAATGCTACATATAGATAGATACATATATAGATATAGATAGATGATATAGATACAGATATTGATATAGATGATATAAAAATAGATATACATATAGATAGACATATAGATGATATAGATATATAGATGTATATATATATTGATATGTGTATATATATATATTGATGTGTATGTAGAATATATATTGATGTGTATATATATATATTCATGAATACATATATGTATATATATATTTAAGTTTATTTATTTTTGAGAGAGACAGCATGAGCAGGGGAGGGGCAGAGAAAGAGTGAGAGAGAGAGAATCCCATGCAGGCTCCACACTGTCAGCACGGAGCCCAATGTGGGGCTTGAACCCACAAAACTGTGAGGTCATGACCTGAGCTAAAACCAAGAGTTGGAGGCTTAACCAACTGAGCCACCCAGGTGCCTCAACGTATGCTGAATTTTTAACTATATATTTCTGAGTCAATGGCACAGAAGCTTTCATGTTTTTGTATTATGTAGCCTCTTGAAATAGTCAAATAAATTCATGATAGATATTACATGTTCCCCAACCTCAATCCATTCTAACTATCCCATCAAATCCCATGACATAAACCTTATACTCCATGCAAATTAAATCGCTTACTATTACTCTAAAACATTTTATACATTGTTTATTTATTAAAATATTTTCCTTGTTAAAAAAATATATTGCCTTTGTATGTTTGCCTATAATAAATATCACTTTAAATAGATCAAAATTTTCAGCTTATATGAAATCTTTCTTAATGTTCATCCTTTTCTTAATTAGCATTGAAATTTTTCTGTTTATACCCAATATTTCCTGTTTTAAAATGTTTATAACCATGCCTTAAGTTACTCATTTTTTCCACACTCTTGTCATTGCTTATAATAAATCATATTTGGGATACACTCTTCTATACCTTAAACTTTTTCAGGGAAAGAAAAATGTTCAAAACATGGTATTTAGTTGATTTTTCCTGTTCTCCACACAAATAATCATAAAGGTTTCAGTGTATTAGGATATCTATTCATAAAAACGGCAAAGTTCCTTATCTTTGAATACTGGGAACATGACACCAAGTTTAAAAGTGAAGGCTGAACACATATTCTAGAATGAAAGCTGTATAAATTCTTGCTGTCTTATGAATGTAGACCTATTCACATTCTGCACTGCTGTATATTTTACATGTCTCACTTTTCTGGAACTATTGATTATCAATGAATCCCATTTAAGATGCCTAGGCTTATTTAATTTATTATTGCAGTCATCTGAAATTCTAACTATATCCACTACTTGCTTCAAATATATAATTATTCATTTTGACAAAAGAACTAAAATTAGAAATCTCCTGAATGGTGCATTTACCACATACAATTCACAACACCACAGATCCACATATTTGTCTTGTTTTCAGATAGAGAAATAATAGCAAAGGCTTCTGCTGTCCTCAGGGTCTTGAGGACAGGTCACTTTACTGTCCTGATTGTATCTAAATGAGGAATCCTGCATGGTTTTCTACAAAAAGAAACTACTAAGTCTGTACACTGGCAGGTCCATAGTGAGGTTGGAGCTGAGGGAGTTCTGGTTTCACTGGTTTCTGGGTGACAAATCTGGGGAAGTTATGGTCCGTCAGGATGCACTTTGATTAATGGGAAACTAAGAAGCAAATGTTGTTGAATGAATTTTTACATAGTGTGTATGGCTTGTGTGAAGTATATTGAGAGGCCTCTGTTCTGGTGTGCTGGAGGTAATACTTTATCACTATGATTGTTTAGAATTGGTGGAGCATGATAGTACTCAAAACCAGTCCACCCATAAAACCTGGAGATGGGGTAGAGGGATGCCCTTCCCATCACTGATAGTCACTGTAGAGGAGATGACACCATCACTTCTGCTTGTTAATCTGTAATCAGCCAGATGACTTACTCCTATTTTTCACCTGCTTTTCCTAACTCATGCTCCTTTTACTCTTACTTCTGGGATCATACTCCACAGTGAGGAGTTATGTACAATATTTGCCTCAGTGTCTGTTTTCTAGAAAGCTGAGGCTAAGCTATCGCTAATATCATTCACCCGACCCTGCATTTGCTTATAGATTCACCTGCTACCGTTCTCATGTACAGTCTCTCCATTAACCCTGAATTAACTGCTTGGCTAAGAATGCACCATTCCTATTTTCATATTTTGGGTGGGGTTTTGAAAATGAGTTTTGAATCAACATGCTCGTGTTTTTTTCATGCCTCACACATCTGCCATGAGAGTTTCTAAGTATTAATGATTTCTTCTATGATGCCTTTATTAACCTTCCTTTACAAAATACACAGAAGCAACCAAATATGGATCACATTCTGTTGTATTTACTGTTCGTAATAATAACTTGTTCTTTCTATCATTATCTGTCTCAACAAGTGAGCTACTGAGGGCTTGGCATATGGGAAGCACCTAAATAAGTAAATACTGAGTGGAAATATTATTTACATTACCTTGGTTTTTTGCATTTATCTTTACTCACTTATCAAGTACACAATCTTTCAAATTCATTTGGTATTAGTGTAAAAATGGACCTAGAGGATCCTAATACTTATCTCACGCTACCTCCCACAATTTATCACAAGGAAACATTTTTCAAAATCTGTACTCTGTCTCTGAATCTGGAATATTCCTTTACAAATTCCCTCACCAAAACTATATAGTTTCAATCTGTCAGCACTTTCAAAATGAGTAAATACTTTTAAATTACTTTCACCATGTATTATTTAATATTAAAAGCATTAAAAATTAAGTTCCAGGTACTTTTCTAAGCACTTTGCCTCGACTATCTCAATTGATACAAATATCTTGTGAAAAGGTATTATTATTATCTCCACTTAACAGCTGAAAAAGGTAGAGCAAAGTCAAGCAATTTGTAGGTTACTCATGTGCTGATTTTGTAAATCAAACCCAGACAACAAAGAATCAGAACTCCTGTTCATCACGCTATGCAATAACATCCCATTAAATGCTGTTGAGCCCCTTGCCACAAATAGCTAATATTCAAATAACAATATTTCAGCAACAAAGAAGCAGTTTGGAAACCTTATCCTTCTATGCTAAAATTTAATTTAGAAAATGTTAGTCAAGGAAAATATAGTTAGCAAATTAGCTTGTGAGTTTTCTAAAAGATTTTCTTGTATTATGTTTATAATGTGTCAGCCTAAATAAAAGTTTCTATAGCTTAAATGAGAGCTTAAATTTTTCAACTTTTTTGTGAAATGTCATCAATCATGTGGTCCTTAATTGACCTCCTTCCTTAATAATAATCAAGGTTTTTGATAAGAAGTGAAGAAAATGATGAAAAAGTATTGGAATGATCATTTTAAAAAAATGTCTTGATTATATTTTCCTTAGATCTTTAGGAGATGAAATCCAAAGAATTTAGTGAGGGAATCAAAACTAGATATGGAAAAGAACTGTCAAGAATGATCCCTAGTTTTCTGCTTTCATCATGCATACAGAAAGCTACAAAGATCACTTCAATTTTTTCAAAAATAAACCAAATAAATTACAAAGTTGTAACTTCACTTGTTTGAGTTTCACTTCACTTGTCCATCAGAGACCAGAGAGCAACCAAGTAACCTGAATTTTAGAAGCTAGAAGAGGACAAGAAAACCAAATAACCTGAATTCTGAAGTGAGACTAGTCTCACCAAGAAGAAACAGAACATACAAACTATCTCCCTTGTTAAAGAGAATAGGAAGTAAGAGGAACCAGTCACCAGACATACTGGTTAAGTCTTATACAAAACTAAAGACCAAGTGTGGGTATCATACAAATCTGTAATTGTTAGTGGGCCTAGGCACAAGGCTTTTTTCAGTGGCCCCCACCATTTGCTCACAAAAAGGATTGGGGCATAGGAGGAGAGAGCCAGAGAGAGCCTTGCTCAGTGCCACAAAAATGTGGGAAATGATCGCTGGTGTTTGAGGATGAGCAGAAAATAAATATTGCCGGATCTCCTACTTTCCTACAAATCAAATCCATAAACTCCGGGAGAAGACAGAAAATATCCTAAACAATTGGTAAAAACGTATTGTGGAGGAAGGGTAGAAGAAGAAACGCGCTCTCGCTGGGAGATAACCAGGAAATTTTGCTGGCCTTGGATCCTATATGATTGCCAAGCTGAGATCAACTACTGATGAAAGGCGGGCAGAAAACTCCCCTCCAAGGGCAATCTCAGACAGAGGCATTATTGAGAACATTGAAAAGTCCCACCCTCATAAAGCTCAGGAGCAGAGGACTACCTACCAGTTAGGCAGGAACTGGCCAACTGAGACCACGCCACACATGCTTAAAATAAGCCTAGAATGGGGTAATAAAAAGGAAGTTGGCTACGGGAGAGAGGATAAACAACATGGAGATTGACCCATATGAAGTACAGCTGTGTAAAGTTGTTTAAAAACTAAGAGTGTTGGGGCGCCTGGGTGGCGCAGTCGGTTAAGCGTCCGACTTCAGCCAGGTCACGATCTCGCGGTCCGTGAGTTCCAGCCCCGCGTCAGGCTCTGGGCTGATGGCTCAGAGCCTGGAGCCTGCTTCCAATTCTGTGTCTCCCTCTCTCTCTGCCCCTCCCCCGTTCATGCTCTGTCTCTCTCTGTCCCAAAAATAAATAAACGTTGAAAAAAAAAATAAATAAAAATAAAAATAAAAACTAAGAGTGTTGAGCAATCACTGAGAAAACCATCTTTTGGGACCATAGCCCAAACCCTCAGCATGAGGCAAACTCAACCCACCACTATAGATATGTGAAGTCTGGGGGCACCCGGGTGGCTCAGTCAGTTAAGCATCTGACCTTGCCTCAGGTCATAATCTCGCAGTTCGTGAGTTTGAGCCCCGCAGCGGGCTGTGTGCTGACAGCCAGAGCCTGGAAACTGTTTCACATTCTGTATCTCCCTCTCTCTCTGCCCCTCTCCTGCTCACGCTCTGTCTCTGTCTCAAAAATAAACATAAAAAAAAAAAAAAAAAAAAAAAGAAATGTGAAGTCTGAGTTACATTGATGACAACAAAATCAACAACAAAATGCAAATCCAGGTGAACTCATGGATAAATTGATTAATTTCCTTACCTGAATGGACAACTGGAAGAAGCATTTCCAGGATTAAATAGCAGTTATCTCAATTACCATTGCCCCACTTATAATGTTTATCATTTAATGAAAAAGTATCAAATGGACCAGAAAAGACAAAAAAAGAAATTTTGTTAAAGATAAAGCCATTAGGAAAAGAAGACACGAAAATGATGTATATGTTGGGACTATCAGAAAGGGTCTTTAAAATAGCCACAATTAATATATTATGGGATATAGTGAAGCTGGGGTGGCATACAAAAAGGTGTACGTAATTTTAGGAGAGAAATGGAAGATATATGAAGAAATCACATGAACTGAGAACAGGCCAACATAAAGTATTCAAATTTTTAAAACTGAAAAGAAAGCAAAAAAAAATAAGCAAAATAAACATAGTATGTAAAAGCTGTGGTAAAACATGAATTTGAAATCTGTAAGAAGAATAATACAAGGAAAATACTTGAAGATTAAGATATTCCAATTCTTTTAAAAATATTTAAAAAATCAAATCATGTATTAGCTCAGAGAATGCTACCCAATATAATTTCTAAATTTGAGTCATATATAATGTCCATGGACTTAAAGAATCAATATTTGTAATGTGTTATTTTCCCCAAGTTCACCTAGACATACAGCATTATACAAATAAAATCTCATTATGCTCCTTTTTGCTGTTGATAGAAATCAAAAGTGATATTAAAATTTATGAAAAAGCAAAGGACCTTGAGTAGCCAATTTTGGAAAAAAAAAAAGAATACATTTGGTGAATTTGTACTACCTGGTCTAAGACTAGAAAAGAAAACTACAATCCAGGTGAAGTCTGCAGTAAAAACAACAGTGTGGTATTGGAGTAATGACAGATACATAGATCTATGAAACAGAATAGAAAGTTTACGCAGTGGGGCATTTTGTGGGGGCACTGCGATCTGGGTTTGTTTTGCTGAATAAAATTGGAAAATAAAAAATAAATAGAGAATTTAAATATAGATGCACATGGATATGTGGGTTTTGTTTTTGTTTTTGTTTTTACGAAGATGGGGAGACCATTCAATGTTAAAAGGATACTCTGTAATAAATGGTGTGGCGGAAAATGGGATGGTCATCTGTAAAACAATAACCCTCAACCCAGATTTTTTGCCATATCCAAAAATCAACACAAAATGAATTATAGACCAAAATGTAAAACCTGAAACTATAAAATTCCTATGAGAAAGGTTATAGAAGACAAATTTTGTGACGCAGGATTATGCAAAGATTTCTTAGATAGGACATCAAATGCAAAATCCATTAGGTAAAACAATTCATAAATTGGACTTCATTGAAATTAAAAACGTGTGCTATTTGAAACACAGTCTATTAAAATAAGAAAAAAAAAGCGGCAGGCTGGCAGCAAATGTTTACAAAATAAGTAAATGATAAATGTCCACTATGGAGAGAATACAAAGAACTCTCAAAATGCCGTAATTAGAAAACTTAACAACAAAAATTTGAAAAGACAATTCATCCAAAGAGATACAAAGATGGCATAAGCACATGAAAAGATTCTTAACATAATTACTCACTTGGGAAATTCAAATTTAAATCACAAAGGGATACCACTACAAACATAATAGAATGACTAAACTTTAAACAAACAAACAAACAGAAACACTGAAAGTCACAAGTCCTGGGAAGGAAAGCATTTAGAGATCATCTGGAACTCTCATACACTGTTGATGATTTTTTAAACCGTACTGACACTGAGGAAAATCAGGCAGTTTTTGTAAAATTAAATCTGTACCCTATGACCCAACTATCCCACCCCTCGGTCTTTTACTCAAGACAGATGACTATTACATATATTCACAAAATGATCTGTACATGTGTATAAGAGCTTTATTTATAATTGCAAAACTAAACGAGAAATGATCTATCTGGAGAATGAATATACAAATGGGGCATATGCATCCAATGCACCACTCAATAAAAGGAACATCCTACTCATACCTGCAATGATACAGATAAATTTTAAAACATTATGCCAAGTAAAGATTACAACTCTATACATGCATATGATTTTTTTGGAAAAGGCAAAACTACAGGGACAAACAGTGGGTTGGAAGTTATCAGGGCCTGGAATGAAAGAGGGTATGATTATAAAACAGTAAGGGGAAATTTTGAGATGATAAAGTTTTCAGTTAACCTAAACTACCAGAAAATCCTTGTGGATTGAGTTACTTCCTAACTTTAATATACATATGATTGTGACTTTTATGTTTGTTGTTTACTTATGTATTTCATATTATGTTTTTAAAATTCAATGCTGAATCAAGTATTTGTTCCAGAATAGTGGATACTCCTTCCTTTCTAAAATCTGTTAGATACTTCAGATATATATTCTTATACTATTTTCCTATCCTTGTTTTATATTCTATTTCCTTTGCTAATGTAATTACTCATTTCCTTCTCTACACTTAATATTCTTGAGAAGACACACTGTGAATGCTTTATTCATTATTGACATTCTTCACTCAGCCCCAAATCTTTACTTAGATGATGGTTAATTATTTTGTTGGCTGAATATGTTTCAAGTGATAACAAGAAATTTAAATTTTACTTCTAATAAAAAAAAATCTAGCAAAGTTAGAAACTGAATTCTTTGTGTGGTATTTTATAAGCCCAGTGTTTACCTAAAGGCAACCTAAATAAAGCATCAGTGGTTAAATACCTGGATCACTCCAAGAGCTAACAGTCCTAGAAAATATATAATTTTTACGGGAGACTAACCATTAAAATACAATGATCAATAAAATGTGTCTATATCACGCTCCGTAATCTACTCAACACTGATTTAAAATAATGAAGTGAGCTGAAACTATAATGTGGTAAACTAGAGTCTTCAAAAGGAATATTGAGAACACTAACACAAAAATGATAGTAAACCTGAAATTTTCTCTAGCTTCACTAAGAATTGATTTTTATGACTTGAAATTATTTCTGAATGTGTGTGTGTGTGTGTGTGTACGTACATGTGCACATGCAGGCACACACAAATTCTGTATGCATTAATATCCATTATAATGTTTTTTTTGACAAAAATCCATAAAAGCTTTATAGCTTTGTCATTTAAAATACAGACAATGCAGATAAATGGATAGGAATTGAACCATGACCTAACATTTGTTAATTAGGTGGTTTTGAATTTTCCATGCCTTAATTTCATCATCTGTAAAATGAGAATAGCATTAATTGACTAGCCTTATAAAATTATTTTAAAAATTCAGCAATTTAGGGGTGCCCAGGTGGCTCAGTGGGTTGAAATGCTTACTCTTGTTTTCAACTCATGTCATGATCCCAGGATCCTAGGATCCAGCCTTGTGTTGGGCTCTGTGCGGAGCGTGAGCCTGCTTAGGATTCTCTCCTTCCCTGTGCCCCTGTCCCCTTCTCTCTCTCTCTAAAATAAAAATAATAATAATAATAATAATAATAACAATAACAATAAAAATTAAGTAGTTTAATATATTCAATTTTAACTTAATGCTTAACATGTTAGCTAAGGCATTAAAACTCGTATATAAATATTGGCTTTTCATATCTCTAATTTTATATTTGTTTACTATGTTCTTTGCATTTTCATATATTTCTCAATATGTTACAAATAATATAGTTATGAAATTAAAAATAACAATTAGGTTTATAAAGTCCAAAATATATAGATATGCTTGCATATGCTAAAATCTAAAGATATATAATTTAAAGGAAATATGGCACCCTAGTCAACAAATTAGCAAATTTTCTAATAGACAATTATTTTTCTTATACTTGTCTTTCAAATATATACTACCTCTATGTATTTGAATTAAAGAATTTTGGGAAAATATTGCAGCATAAACCTAAACTTATCTATATAATGAGTCAGTGTGAAAGATAAGGCTATAAAACCAATTTATGAACAAGTAAAATGTACATTTGTGCATTAAGATATTTCTCCTTGGTCTCAAAAGACTGAAAACAATCTAAATGATAATTGCCTCTATATACAAGACCCAAAGAAAAATAAGTAGGTGGAAAGGGAAATCAATATTATTTGAAGAAAATATTATTTGGATATTTTGAATGCTCTATTTGAATATAAGTATTTCATTGTAATGCTTATTATTGTTCATTTATTTCTTTTGATGCTATTTACTCTGATTCTTCTTTGCACCCCATTATTAAAATAAAATTTGTAAGGGGCGCCTGGGTGGCTCAGTTGGTTGAGCATCTGACTTCAGCTCAGGTCATGATCTCACAGCTCGTGAGTTTGAGCCCCGCATCAGGCTCTGGCTGACAGCTCAGACCCTGGAGCCTGCTGCAGATTCCGTGCCTCCCTCTCTCTCGCATCCTCTCTCTCTCCAACCCACTCGCATTCTGTCTCTGTGTCTCTCAAAAATACATAAACATTAAAAAAATTATAATTAAAAAAATAAAATTTTGTAAGATAATCCACATTCTCTTAAGGGAATTTCAGAGGTGCGAAGTATCAACATCAATCATCCTTGGGCTATGTTTGTATGTATACTTATGTCATCAGGCCTATTTCTTCACTGCATGCTCAGCTATATGTATTACTCAAAGTGCGTACTCTTGAAACTGTGACAAATAAGGAAAGTTCTTTAAGTTCAAAAAATCTTTAATTGTAACAAGTATGGTGAAATACAACGATTTCATATCTGACCAGGGAGTTAAAGAATCTGGTGCAATATGATGACTCCTAAAATCTCATGTTTAGAAATTTTTCACTTTAATGCCGATACTTCTTTCTAGTATATGAATAGCAGTTATAGAGTGCTATTGTGAAATGAATAGAAAAACTTTGAACATTTGGATGATAGTAAATGTTTTCAATACTGATTTATTATTTTTAATCATTTTAGAGAGAGTGAAAGAGACAGAGAGTGTGAGCAGCGGAAAGGAGGGCAGAGGGGGAGAGAAAGAGAATCTTAAGCAGGCTCCACTCTCAGTGCAGAACCTGACACAGGGCTTGATCCCACAACCTTGAGATCACGACCTGAGCTGAAATTAAGAGTCAGATGCTCAACTGACTGAGCCATCCAGGTGCCCCTTAAATGCTGATTTAAAAGGCAGAATCTCTGACATTAAATGCCATATTCACTTTGGTTTCATCTCAGGATTATATGGAGTTGGAAAGAGCATCACTCTCCCCTTACACAAAGAAAAAAATCCAGACAAAATGAAGGTCAGAGACTACTTAAGATCATCAAAGAACTGATATTTCAGAACACCCAAATAACTCTAAATCTAAGGAGAATAGATTCCTGCAGGGAAGTACAGGATCAAGCACCATATTAGAAAGGCAAAGGATGTAGGATGCTGGGTAAAAAGAATTCAGCTACAATAGTTGATGAATTGGCAGTGGTCAATAAAAGACTGGCAAAAGTCAATGAGCCCCTAGTGGCCACAGATAAAGGGAGGGATAGCACCTTCTTGCTCGTCTTTTTTGCCATGAACCCTCACAGAAGCTCACAGAAAAGGGAAATGCATGCTGAGAAAATCGTCTCCTAAAAATGGGCTTGATGTAGGGGGATAGCAGCTGTTCTGAAAGGGGTAAAAACCTGCGTAAGAATCCTTGTCCAGCATCAAATAAGGGGAAAAAATACTTCAATCTGTGGGGAGAATAACAAAAACCTGTCACCAGTGAGACACTGGGAACAACCATTATAAATGGGAAATGGGGAGTGTTTTCTACTTCTGAGAAAGGAGAAGAAAACTACCTCTTGAGACCAGAACTAAAACTGGTATAAGAAGGGAATAATTTTGAAGGACACTCCCAGACATCTAGGGACACAGTTACTGAGACGAGGTTAATCGGAATATCAGACCACTCCTTTCCTGCCCCCCAACACTAGCTTACCAAGTATGGAATAAAAGTAATAGTGGAATACTGCTATGAGATTTGGTAGCAACAAACTGCATTAGTCAGGGTTCTCCAAAGAAATAGAACAAATAAGATATATTTGGAGATATATGAGGAGATTTGTTATAGGAATTGGCTCACACAGTTATCAAGGCTGAAAAATCTCATGATCTGCCATCTGAAAGTTGGAGAGCCAAGAATGCCAGTGATGTAATTCTGTTTGAGCCCGAAGCCCTGAATTCTGTATTCAGGTTTCTCAGATAAACTAAAACTAAGAGCATTTCCCACCAGCAAGATGACATTGAAGAAATGTTAAAGAAAATTCCTGAGACTAAAAGAATATGGTTAGAGACAAAATTATGAATGTATACCAAGGAATTAAGAGCACTGGGGAGAGACTAGTCAAGATGGCGGCGTAGGAGGATGCTGGGCTCACCGCGCGTCCTGCTGATCACTTAGATTCCACCTACACCTGCCTAAATAACCCAGAAAACCACCAGAGGAATAGCAGAACGGAGTCGCCGGAGCCAAGCGCAGATGAGAGGCCCACGGAAGAGGGTAGGAAGGCGGCGAGGCGGTGCGCGCTCCACGGACTGGCGGGAGGGAGCTGGGGCGAAGGGGCGGCTCGCCGGCCAAGCAGAGCCCCCGAGTCCGGCTTGCAAAAGCGGAGGGGCCGGGCGGACTGTGTTCCGACAGCAAGTGCGACTTAGCATCTGGGAGGACATAAGTTAGCAGCTCTGCTCGGAAAGTGGGAAGGCTGGAGGACAAAGGGAGGGAGAGCTGCTGAGCCCCCGGACGACAGAGCTCAGTTTGGCGGGGAACAAAGGCACTCGCCAGCGCCATCTCCCCCGCCCATCCCCCAGCCAAAATCCCAAAGGGAACCAGTTCCAGCCAGGGAACTTGCTCACTCCGCGCAAACACCCAACTCTGTGCTTCTGCAGTGCCAAACCTCCGGCAGCAGACCTGACTCCCTCCCGCTGCCATAAGGCCCCTCCTGAAGTGGATCACCTAAGGAGAAGCAAGCTAAGCCTGCCCCTCCTGCCCCCGTGCACCTTGCCTACCCACCCCAGCTAATGCGCCAGATCCCCAGCATCACAAGCCTGGCAGGGTGCAAGTAGCCCAGACGGGCCACGCCACCGCAGAGTGAATCCCGCCCCTAGGAGAGGGGAAGAGAAGGCACACACCAGTCTGACTGTGGCCCCAGCGGTGGACTGGGGGCAGACATCAGGGCGGACTGCGGCCCCGCCCACCAACTCCAGTTATACACCACAGCACAGGGGAAGTGCCCTGCAGGTCCTCACCACGCCAGGGACTATCCAAAATGACCAAGTGGAAGAATTCCCCTCAGAAGAATCTCCAGGAAATAACAACAGCTAATGAGCTGATCAAAAAGGATTTAAATAATATAACAGAAAGTGAATTTAGAATAATAGTCATAAAATTAATCGCTGGGCTTGAAAACAGTATACAGGACAGCAGAGAATCTCTTGCTACAGAGATCAATGGACTAAGGAACAGTCACCAGGAGCTGAAAAACCCTTTAAACAAAATGCAAAACAAAATGGAAACGACGACAGCTCAGATTGAAGAGGCAGAGGAGAGAATAGGTGAACTAGAAGATAAAGCTATGGAAAAAGAGGAAGCTGAGAAAAAGAGAGATAAAAAAATCCAGGAGTATGAGGGGAAAATTAGAGAACTAAGTGATACACTAAAAAGAAATAATATACGCATAATTGGTATCCCAGAGGAGGAAGAGAGAGGGAAAGGTGCTGAAGGGGTACTCGAAGAAATAATAGCTGAGAACTTCCCTGAACTGGGGAAGGAAAAAGGCATTGAAATCCAAGAGGCACAGAGAACTCCCTTCAGACGTCACTTGAATCGATCTTCTGCACGACATAGCATAGTGAAACTGGCAAAATACAAGGATAAAGAGAAAATTCTGAAAGCAGCAAGGGGTAAACGTGCCCTCACATATAAAGGGAGACCTATAAGACTCGTGACTGATCTCTCTTTTGAAACTTGGCAGGCCAGAAAGAATTGGCACGAGATTTTCAGGGTGCTAGACAGAACAAATATGCAGCCAAGAATCCTTTATCCAGCAAGTCTGTCATTTAAAATAGAAGGAGAGATAAAGGTCTTCCCAAACAAACAAAAACTGAAGGAATTTGTCACCACTAAACCAGCCCTACAAGAGATCCTAAGGGGGACCCTGTGAGACAAAGTACCAGAGACATCACTACCAGCATAAAACATACAGACATCACAATGACTCTAAACCCGTATCTTTCTATAATAACACTGAATGTAAATGGATTAAATGCGCCAACCAAAAGACATAGGGTATCAGAATGGTTAAAAAAACAAGACCCATCTATTTGCTGTCTACAAGAGACTCATTTTAGACCTGAGGACACCTTTAGATTGAGAGTGAGGGGATGGAGAACTATTTATCATGCGACTGGAAGCCAAAAGAAAGCTGGAATAGCCATACTTATATCAGACAAACTAGACTTTAAATTAAAGGCTGTAACAAGAGATGAAGAAGGGCATTATATAATAATTACAGGGTCTATCCATCAGGAAGAGCTAACAATTATAAATGTCTATGTGCTGAATACGGGAGCCCCCAAATATATAAAACAATTACTCATAAACACAAGCAACCTTATTGATAAGAATGTGGTAATTGCAGGGGACTTTAACACCCCACTTACAGAAATGGATAGATCATCTAGACACACGGTTAATAAAGAAACAAGGGCCCTGAATGATACATTGGATCAGATGCACTTGACCAATATATTTAGAACTCTGCATCCCAAAGCAACAGAATATATTTTCTTCTCGAGTGCACATGGAACATTCTCCAAGATAGATCATATACTGGGTCACAAAACAGCCCTTCATAAGTTTACAAGAATTGAAATTATACCATGCATACTTTCAACCACAATGCTATGAAGCTTGAAATCAACCACAGAAAAAAGTCTGGAAAACCTCCAAAAGCATGGAGGTTAAAGAACACCCTACTAATGAATGAGTGGGTCGACCAGGCAATTAGAGAAGAAATTAAAAAATATATGGAAACAAACGAAAATGAAAATACAACAATCCAAACGCTTTGGGACGCAGCAAAGGCAGTCCTGAGAGGAAAATACATTGCAATCCAGGCCTATCTCAAGAAACAAGAAAAATCCCAAATACAAAATCTAACAGCACACCTAAAGGAACTAGAAGCAGAACAGCAAAGGCAGCCTAAACCCAGCAGAAGAAGAGAAATAATAAAGATCAGAGCAGAAATAAACAATATAGAATCTAAAAAAACTGTAGAGCAGATCAACGAAACCAAGAGTTGGTTTTTTGAAAAAATAAACAAAATTGACAAACCTCTAGCCAGGCTTCTCAAAAAGAAAAGGGAGATGACCCAAATAGATAAAATCATGAATGAAAATGGAATTATTCCAACCAATCCCTCAGAGATACAAACAATTATCAGGGAATACTATGAAAAATTATATGCCAACAAATTGGACAACCTGGAAGAAATGGACAAATTCCTGAACACCCACACACTTTCAAAACTCAATCAGGAGGAAATAGAAAGCTTGAACAGACCCATAACCAGCGAAGAAATTGAATCAGTTATCAAAAATCTCCCAACAAATAAGAGTCCAGGACCAGATGGCTTCCCAGGGGAGTTCTACCAGACATTTCAAGCAGAGATAATACCTATCCTTCTCAAGCTATTCCAAGAAATAGAAAGGGAAGGAAAACTTCCAGACTCATTCTATGAAGCCAGTATTACTTTGATTCCTAAACCAGACAGAGACCCAGTAAAAAAAGAGAACTACAGGCCAATATCCCTGATGAATATGGATGCAAAAATTCTCAATAAGATACTAGCAAATCGAATTCAACGGCATATAAAAAGAATTATTCACCATGATCAAGTGGGATTCATTCCTGGGATGCAGGGCTGGTTCAACATTCACAAATCAACCAATGTGATACATCACATTAACAAAAAAAAATATAAGAACCATATGATCCTGTCAATCGATGCAGAAAAGGCCTTTGACAAAATCCAGCACCGTTTCTTAATAAAAACCCTTGAGAAAGTCGGGATAGAAGGAACATACTTAAAGATCATAAAAGCCATTTATGAAAAGCCCACAGCTACCATCATCCTCAACGGGGAAAAACTGAGAGCTTTTTCCCTGAGATCAGGAACACGACAGGGATGCCCACTGTCACCACTGTTGTTTAACATAGTGCTGGAAGTTCTAGCATCATCAATCAGACAACAAAAGGAAATCAAAGGCATCAAAATTGGCAAAGATGAAGTCAAGCTTTCGCTTTTTGCAAATGACATGATATTATACATGGAAAATCCGATAGACTCTACCAGAAGTCTGCTAGAACTGATACATGAATTCAGCAAAGTTGCAGGATACAAAATCAATGTACAGAAATCAGTTGCATTATTATACACTAACAATGAAGCAACAGAAAGACAAATAAAGAAACTGATCCCATTCACAATTGCACCAAGAAGCATAAAATACCTAGGAATAAATCTAACCAAAGATGTAAAGGATCTGTATGCTTAAAACTATAGAAAGCTTATGAAGGTAATTGAAGAAGATTTAAAGAAATGGAAAGACATTCCCTGCTCATGGATTGGAAAAATAAATATTGTCAAAATGTCAATACTACCCAAAGCTATCTACACATTCAATGCAATCCCAATCAAAATTGCACCAGCATTCTTCTCAAAACTAGAACAAGCAATCCTAAAATTCATATGGAACCACAAAAGGCCCCGAATAGCCAAAGTAATTTTGAAGAAGACCAGAGCAGGATGTATCACAATCCCAGACTTTAGCCTCTACTACAAAGATGTCATCATCAAGACCGCATGGTATTGGCACCAAAACAGACACATAGACCAATGGAATAGAATAGAAACTCCAGAACTAGACCCACAAACTTATGGCCAACTCATCTTTGACAAAGCAGGAAAGAACATCCAATGGAAAAAAGACAGCCTCTTTAACAAATGGTGCTGGGAGAACTGGACAGCAACATGCAGAAGGTTGAAACTAGACCACTTTCTCACACCATTCACAAAAATAAACTCAAAATGGATAAAGGACCTAAATGTGAGACAGGAAACCATCAAAACCTTAGAGGAGAAAGCAGGAAAAAACCTCTCTGACCTCAGCCGTAGCAATCTCTTACTTGACACATCCCCAAAGGCAAGGGAATTAAAAGCAAAAGTGAATTACTGGGACCTTATGAAGATAAAAAGCTTCTGCACAGCAAAGGAAACAACCAACAACTAAAAGGCAACCAACGGAATGGGGAAAGATATTCGCAAACGACATATCGGACAAAGGGCTAGTATCCAAAATCTATAAAGAGCTCACCAAACTCCACACCCGAAAAACAAATAACCCAGTGAAGAAATGGGCAGAAAACATGAATAGACACTTCTCTAAAGAAGACATCCGGATGGCTAACAGGCACATGAAAAGATGTTCAGCATCGCTCCTTATCAGAGAAATACAAATCAAAACCACACTCAGATATCACCTCACGCCAGTCAGAGTGGCCAAAATGAACAAATCAGGAGACTATAGATGCTGGAGAGGATGTGGAGAAACGGGAACCCTGTTGCACTGTTGGCGGGAATGCAAACTGGTGCAGCCGCTCTGGAAAGCAGTGTGGAGGTTCCTCAGAAAATTAAAAATAGACCTACCCTATGACCCAGCAATAGCACTGCTAGGAATTTACCCAAGGGATACAGGAGTGCTGATGCATAGGGGCACTTGTACCCCAAAGTTTATAGCAGCACTCTCAACAATAGCCAAATTATGGAAAGAGCCTAAATGTCCATCAACTGATGAATGGATAAAGAAATTGTGGTTTATATGCACAATGGAATTCTACGTGGCAATGAGAAAAAATGAAATATGGCCTTTTGTAGCAACGTGGATGGAACTGGAGAGTGTGATGCTAAGTGAAATAAGCCATACAGAGAAAGACAGATACCATATGGTTTCACTCTTATGTGGATCCTGAGAAACTTAACAGGAACCCATGGGGGAGGGGAAGGAAAAAAAAAAAAGAGGTTAGAGTGCAAGACAGCCAAAGCATAAGAGACTGTTAAAAACTGAGAACAAACTGAGGGTTGATGGGGGGTGAGAGGTAGGAGGGGGTAGGTGATGGGTATTGAGGAGGGCACCTTTTGGGATGAGCACTGGGTGTTGTATGGAAACCAATTTGTCAATAAATTTCATATAAAAAAAAGCACTGGGGATAGAATAAATAAATGAGGATAATAAAGTATTACATTTTTATAATTATTCAATTATCTAAACCAAGATTGTTACACAGTATTGATTGTTCATGGTACATATATCAAATACAACAAGAGTATTATAAAGGAAAGAATTGAGAAATCGAGACCATATTGTTGTAAATTACTTAAAATACCCATGAAGATGTATAATATTGACTATGGTTAATTAAAGATAAAAATTGAATACCTCAGGGCAACCGCTGAAAGCATAACTTAAAAGTAAAGATAAAATTGAATGATTAAAATGACAAATTTGCTCCAGTAAATGAAGGGGGGGGGCAAAAACAAACAAACAAACAAACAAACAAACAAAACAGATGGAACAAATAGGAAACAGCCTGCAAAATGACAGGTTTTAATTCAGACACACCAATAACCAAATAAATGTGAATGACTTAAACACAGCAACAGTAGCAAAAAGGCAGAGACTGTTGGGGTGCCTGGTGGCTCAGTTGGCTAAGCGTCCAGTTTTGGCTCAGGTTATGATCTCATGGTTTGTGAGTTCAAGCCCCACATTGGACTCTGTGCTACAGCTCAGAGCTTGGAGGCTGCTTCGGATTCTGTGCCTCCCTCTCTCTCTCTGCCCCTCCCCTGCTCATACTCTGTCTCTCTTTCTAAAAAATAAATAAACATTAAAAAAAAAAAAGAAAAAAGCAGAGACTCTTAAATTGGATAAAAAGAAAAAATGCTTTCCACAAGAAAAGCACTTTAAATATGAGGACATACATAGGTGAAAATGAAAGGATTGAAATAAGGGAATACAATACCCAAAAGTAAACTGGAGTTTCAAAGCACTTCAGAGCAATGATTATTAAAAATGAAAATAGATACAACATAATGAAAAATAGTCAATTTCCCCAAGTCATAACAACACAAAATATGTATATTCTCAATAATAGAGCTAGAAACACAGAAAACAAAAATTAATGAAACTGAGAAAAATGGACAAACATATTTTTGGCTGAAAATGTCAATGCTACTCCTTCTACTTGATAAAAGAAATCAGAAAATCAGTCCGAACATAGAGACTAAGGAAGATGGTATTCCTACGATCTGTCAGTTTCTGTGGGAAGTTAAGAGCCTCTTTTTTCCTCTGTAGGCGCTTAACATTGTTAATGCACTATGAGTTCACGTTGCAATTCGATTATTTTTACTTCAATTATTTTCATGCCAATCCCCTTTACAAAAATATGAGACCCATGAGGAAGGCTAGAGAGATGTAGAGGGATGTGATATTTATTTGATCCCTAAAGCCTGATATATTGAAGAACCTCAGGTTTTCTGACTACACACAGAAAATCTACAGGTGCTTCATGTGATACATATGGAAAATAAATGAAAGTATGTCATAATCTTAACGTGTAAGTTTTCAGTAGTAAGAAGATAAATATTTGTTGCCTGTATGCATCATCTCCATTTATCATTTTCAGAGTGAGTCTTATGATAATTGTAACTGGAAATGTAACATAAATGTATTCTATTATGTTGGGTTTGGTTGTTTTCTTTGTTTTAATTTAACATAAATACTGGTTATTTAATGTATATTGAATTATCATCTCTTCTTTTCCTCCAAACAGTCTAATAAATGTGAAATTTCCAAATGTATTAGAATTAAAAGTAAGCATAAATATAAAGATAGAAGAGGATAAAGGTTAACTTCCAATAATATATCATACCAAGAAAATAAATGATTTGCTCAAAATAGAGATTAATTTGTATATAAATGATGATTCCTGATGGCCAAAACATCATGCATTATGCTACCCTGAAGCTTAACAATAAATATAGAACTACTAGTCATATTTCTTTGCTAATTCTTTATACATGTTACTTCTAGGAAGAGACTCCATTTTTAAGTAGAGTAAAATAAAGAATGTGCTGTTGTTTCCCCCATTTAGCACTAAAAAAGTTGGAATTAAAACAATGGTCTTGGGGCGCCTGGGTGGCGCAGTCGGTTAAGCGTCCGACTTCAGCCAGGTCACGATCTCGCGGTCCGTGAGTTCGAGCCCCGCGTCGGGCTCTGGGCTGATGGCTCGGAGCCTGGAGCCTGTTTCCGATTCTGTGTCTCCCTCTCTCTCTGCCCCTCCCCCGTTCATGCTCTGTCTCTCTCTGTCCCAAAAATAAATAAACGTTGAAAAAAAAAATTAAAAAAAAAAACAAAACAATGGTCTTGTTTTTAATCCATCCTTATATTCAAGATAGAAAGTCATTTTATGAATTATTAAATTTCTTTCAGAATCACTCGTTTTGATTTCTAAGTATTCAATTATGTCAGCTCCATAAAGAAATACGCACTAACACCAATATAAGAACTTTATAATAGTATTTAGAAAACATGACTTTTTCTGAAAGAATACTTTGATATTTTAATAATAATTATAAAGGATAAATATATATTTATTGAGTTTATGACATTGAAAATCTATTAAAACATTAATTAAAGTGAAAAAAATTGATAATTGCAGTTATCCATACACAAGTCTCTCTCTCTCTCTCTCATATGTAGAGAGAGTGATAAATCGAGACAGACACACAGAGAGATGGATAGATGTCAACTGCAATAAATAAAACATTTAAAACAGCAATTGTACCAGTTCCTTAATCTGCTGAAAAATTCTAGCAAGTATGTCATGCAATTAAAGTAAAAATTCCAATGGTAAAAAAAATTGAAATACTTTAAGAATCAAATATCTTAATAAACTATACCCTTGTTATCTCAATTGATATATAGAACAAACAAAGCCTGCTTACACAATATTCTTTTAGATATTTTATTTGCCAAAATATTCTAGGTGCTGTGAGCTTCATTTTTTTTTATTTAACCAAAAATTAGGGTATATTAATTGCAGATAACCTCAAAAATATCAACTGATTTGTCCCAGAATACTGTACTATGTGTCCCAAATCCCCATCTACAAATGTGATATTCATGTTAGTTTATAAAGTTTCAATGGGTTTTTAAAAATAGTTACTACCATATATATGCAGCAAAAATACAGATGATAGATGATAGATAGATAGATAGGCTCTTTAGGATTCTGAAATAAACTTACAGTTTGTCTTTACTTAAAGTAAGTACTGTGTTATGGTTAAAAATATAGTCTCAAAGAAAATTTGTCTGGTACAATAAGGAACTATTTTTGCTTAACATAGCCAAATCTGCTGCATTCTGTGTTAATGAGGCTGTGGTCACTCTATACCAATGCATACTGACCTTATCAACAAATTAGTACCTTTGCCATAGGTTGAGGGAAAGCTTAATTTAGCTTATACACATGCAAAGAGTTTCTTTAAATCCAGTGCCTTCTTTGATTCTCGTATTGCAAAAGAGACTTTACTTTCCAATGTGCACTATAAAATAACTGCCTTCTTGGCTTATTTATTAACTAAAAAATATATTTTCTCTCTTTTTACAAGGTACTGCTGCTCATCCCATCTTTTTGCCTTAAGACCTTTGCGTCTGCTCTGAGACAATGTCCTTTTTAGGCCTTTAACCGAGAGGGTAGTTTATGCTTATTTTTGTGGAAGAGAATATTTAATGGAATCTATATTATGTCATTTTCCTGCAGCACCATTAAATACCAAATCCTCCTACAGATAGATAGGGGATGTGTGTGTGTGTGTGTGTTTTTATTTGAATTATATTTAAATTTTAGTTAGTTGACATACTGTGCAATATTGGTTGCAGGAGTAGAATTCAGTGATTCATCACTCACATACAACACCCAGAGCTCATCACAAGTGCCCTCCTTAGTACCCATTATCCATCTAGCCCATCTCCCACTTACTTACCTCTATCAACCCATACATTGTTTTCTATCATTAAGAATATCTTGGGGAGCCTGGGTTGCTCAGTTGGTTAAGTGTCCAACTTTAGCTCAGGTCATGATTTTGCATTCCGTGAGTTCAAGCCCCGCATTAGTCTCTGCCCATATAGAGCTATGTGCGGACAGCTCTGAGCCTGGAGCCTGGAGCCTGCTTCAGATTCTGTCTCCCTCTCTCTATGCTCCTCTCTCTCTCTCTCAAAAATAAATAAATGCTACAAAAAAAAAGAGTCTCTTGTGGTTCATTTCCCTCCCTTCTCTCCCCCACTTCCTATATGTTCATCTGTTTTATTTCTTAAATTCCACATATGAGTGAAATCATATGGTATTTTCCTTTATCTTATTGACTTATTTCTTTTAGCATAACACAATCTAGCTCTACCCACATCATTGTAAATGGCAAAGTTTCATTCCTTTTGATGGCTGAGTAATATTCCATTATATATATATATATTCCATTATATATATATTATATATATACAATATATTATATACATGTATACAATATTATATACATATACAATATACATATATACAATATTATATACAATATATTATATATATATACAATGTATATATATACAATATATTATATATATATACTATATATGTATATATAGTATATATATATATACCACATCTTCTTTATCCATTCATCTGTCGATGGACATTTGGGCTCTCTCCATAGTTTGGCTACTGTTGATAATGCTGCTATAAACATAGGGGTGCATCTACCCCTTTGAATCTGTATTTTTGTATCCTTTGGGTAAATACCTAAGAGTGCAATACCTGGTCATAGGTTACTTCTATTTTTAGTTTCTTGAGGAACCTCCATATTGTTCTCAATAGTAGCTTCACCAATTTGCTTTCCCACCAACAGTTCAAGAGTTTTCCCCTTTCTCTGCATCTTCACCAATACCTATTGCTTCTTGTGTTAAGTTTAGCCATTCTGACAGGTGTGAGGTCGTGTATCTTTGTCGTTTTGATTTTTAGTTCTCTGATGAGAGATGATGATGAGAAAGGGTGATGTTGAGCATCTTTTCGTGTGTCTGTGAACCATCTGGATGTCTTCTTTAGAAAAGTGTCTATTCATGTCTTTTGCCCATTTCTTCACTGGATTGTTTGTGTTTTGGGTGTTGAGTTGGATAAGTTCTTTATAGATTTTGTTTACTAACCCTTTATCCAATATGTCATTTGCAAATATCTTTTCCCATTCTGTCAGCTGCCTTTTAGTTTTGTTGATTGTTTCCTTCATTGTGCAGAAGCTTTTTGTCTTGATGAAGTCCCAATACTACATGTTTGTTTTTGATTCCTTTACCTTCAGCAATGTGTCTAATAAGAAGTTGCTCCAGCTTAGGTCAAAGAGGTTACTGCCTGTGTTCTCCTCTAGGACTTGGATGGTTCCCTGTCTCACATTTAGGTCTTTCATCCACTTTGAATTATTTTTATGTATGGTGTAAGAAAGTGGTCCAGGTTCATTCTTCTGTATGCTGCCATCCAGTTTTCCCAATATGATTTGGTAAAGAGACTGTCTTTTTTCCATTGTGTATTCTTTCCTGCTTTGTCAAAGATTACTTGACCATATAGTTGTGGGTCTATTTCTAGGTTTCTATTCTGTTCCATTAATCTCTGTGTCAGTTTTTGTGCCAGTACCATACTGTCATGACAATTATAGCTTTGTAACATAACTTGAAATCTGGAATCGTGATGCCTCCAGTGTTGTTTTTCTTTTTCAGGATCAATTTGGCTATTCAGGGTCTTTTGTGGTACCATGCAAATTTTGGGATTGTTTGTTCTTTGTGAAAAATACTGGTGGTATTTTGATAGAGATTGCATTAAATGTGTAGATTGTTTTGGGTAGTATAAACATTTTAGCCATGTTTGCTCTTCCAATCTATTAATATAGAATACTTTTCCATTTCTTTATGTCCTTTTCAATTTCTTTGTAAGTGTTCTATAGTTTTCAGAATGTAGATCTTTTACCTCTTTAGTTAGGCTTATTCTTAGGTATCTTTTTTTGTGTGTGTGCCATTGCAAATTGGATTGATTCCTTAATTTTTTTGCTGCTGCTTCATTTTTGGCATATAATAATGCAACAGATTTCTGCATGTCAATTTTATATCCTGCAACTTTGCTGAATTATTATATGAGTTCTAGCCAATTTTGGTGGACACTTTCAGGTTTTTTGAAAAGAATATCATATCATTTGCAAATAGTGAAATTTTGACTTCTTGGAGATTTGGATGCCTTTTATTTCTTTTTGTCATCTGATTGCTGAGGCTAAGAGTTCCAGTACCATGTTAAATAATAATGGTGAGACTGGATATCCTGTAGGGGAAAGTCTCTCAGTTTTTCCCCATTGAGGATGAGATTAGCTGTGGGTCTTTTACATATGGCCTTTATTATGTTGAGGTATGTTCCATCTATATCCACTGTTGAATTTGCTAATATCTGGCTGAGAATTTTTGCATCCATCTTCATCAAGGATATTGGCCTGTAATTCTCCTTTTTAGTGAGGTCTTTGGTTTTGGAATCAAGGTAATGCTGACTTTGTAGAATGAGTTTGGAAGTTTCCCTTCCATTACTATTTTTTGAAACAGTTTGAGAAGACCAGGTATTAACTTTTCTCTAAATGTTTGTTAGAAATCCCCTGGTAAGTCATCTGGCCAGGACCCTTGTTTTTTGGGAGATTTTGTTTAATTATTCAATTTTCTTTGATGGTTATGGGTCTGTGCAAATTTTCCATCTCTTCCTGCTTCAATTTTGGTAGTATGTGACTTTCTAGGAATTTGCCAATTTCTTCCAGATTGCTGAGTTTGTTGACATATAACATTTCATAATATTCTATTGTAATTGTATTTCTGTGGTGGTGTTTGTCATCTCTCCTCTTTCTTTTGTGATTTTATCTGCTTGGATCCTTTCTCTTTCTTTTTAATAAGTCTGGCTAGGGTGTTTATCAATTTTGTTAATTCTTTCAAAGAACCAGCTCTTAGTTTTGTTGATTTGTTCTACTGGGATTTTGTTTGTTGGTTTGTTTCTTTGCTTATTGTTTGTGTATCTTTTATTTCTGCTCTCTCTTTATTATTTCCTTTCTTCTGCTGGTTTTGGCTTTATTTGCTGTTCCTTTTCTAGCTCCTTTAGGTGTAAGGTTAGGTTTTATTTGGGACTTTCCTTGCTTCTTGAAAAATGGATGAATTACAGTATACTTCACTCTTAGGTCTCTCTTTGCTGCATCCCAAAGGTTTTGGATTGTTGTGTTTTCATTTTAATTTGTTTACATGAATTTTTTCTAATATTTTCCTTAATTTCTTGGTTAATCTGTTCATTCTTATTAATCTCCATGTATTTGAGGGCTTTCCAAATTTTATCTTGTGGTTGATTTCAAGTTTCATAGTGTTGTGATCTGAAGATATGCATGGTAAGATTTCTATCTTTTTTGTACTTGTTGAGGACTGACTTGTGACCCAGTGTATGATATATTCTGGATAATGTTCTGTGAGCACTCCAAAAGAATGTGTATTCTGCTGCTTTAGGATGAAATGTTTTGAATATATCTGTTAAATCCATCGGGTCCAGTGTGTCATTCAAAGCCATTGTTTCCTCTTTGATTTTCTGCTTAAATGATTTGTCCATTGTTGTCAGTGGGGTGTTAAATTCCCGACTATTACTGCATTATTATTACTGAGTTTCTTTATGTTTGTTATTAATTGATTTATATATCTGGGTGCCTCCACATTGAGAGCATAAATATTAACTATTTTTAGATCATCTTGATGGATAGACCCCTTAATTATGATATGGTGCCCTTCTTCATCTCTTGTTACAGTCTCTGTTTTAAAATCTGGTTTGTCTGTTAGAAGTATGGCTATTTCAACTTTCTTTTGATGTCCATTAGCATGATCTATATTTTTCCATCCCCTCACGTTCAATCTGCAGGTGTCTTTAGGCCTAAAATGAGTCTCTTATAAATATCATATAGATGGATCTTGGGTTTATTGTTTTTTTTTTTCCCCTCATACCCTATGTCTTTGATTGGAGCATTTAGTCCATTTACATTTAGTGATTATTGAAAGATATGGGCTTAGTGCCATTGTGTTACCTGTGGAGTTGGTGTTTCTGGTGATGCTGTCTGGTCCTTTCTAATTTTTGTTGCTTTTGGTCTCCACCTCCCTCACCTAATCAAAGAGTACCCCTTTAAATTTCTTGCAGGACTGGCTTAGTGTTCACAAACTCATGAGTATTTGTTTGCCTAAGAAACTCCATCTCCCCTTCTATTTTGAATGGCAGTCTTTTTGGATAGATTATTCTTGGCTGCATTTTTCCACTTTAGCAAGTTGAATATATTTTGCCACTCATTTATTGCCTGCCAAGTGTCTGTGGACGTATCTGCAGCAAACCTGATCTATCTTCCCTTGTAGGTTAAGGACATTTTTCCCCTTGCTGCTGTCAGGATTCTTTCCTTGTCTTTGTAGTTTGTGAATTTAACTATGATATGTTTGGCAATTGTTGGCTTTTGTTTAATTTCATGGGAGTTCTCTGTGCTTCTTGGATTTTGATGCTTGTGTATTTCCCCAGATTAGGGGAAGTTTTCAGCTATAATTTGCTCACATAAACCTTTTGTCCCCTTTTCTCTCTCTTCATCTTCTGGGACTCCTGTGATATGAATGCTACTACTTTTAATAAATTGCTGAGTTCTCTAAGTCTGCCTTTGTGATTCCCAACCTTTGTTTCCTTCTTTCCTTCAACCTTTTTTATTTTCCATAATTTTAACTTCAATATTGATAATTCACTCCTCTGGCTCATCCATCCTTGTTTTGTGGCCTCCATTTGCATTTGCATCGCAATTATATCATTTCTCATTTTCATCTGATTAGATTTAAGTTCTTTTATCTCTTCAGAAAGGTATTCTCCAGTGTCTTCTATGCTTTTTACAAGCCCATCTAGAATCTTTGTAAACATTGTTGTAAATTATAGTTTATCTTACTTATATCTGCATTGATTAAATCCTTGGCCATCTTCTTTCTCCTTTCTTTCTATCCAAGTGAATTCCTCCATCTAGTCATTTTGGAGGAAGAAACAACAACAACAACAACAACAATAATAATAATAATAGAATGAAATTTAAAAAATTGAATTTAAAAAATCAAATAAAGGAAACTAGATCTTAGGTGTGTTTTGGTTTACTTGTTAGGATAATTTTAATAGAAAAAAGGGAAAAGACAAAGGAACACTGAAAATGTATAAAATAAAAAAATTTAAAAATTCAATTAAAAATTAGAATAAGAGAAACAATTTTGTTCTTTCTGTATCCAAGAAACAAAAGAAAAGAAACAAAAACAGAAGCAACAACAAGAAAGAAAGAAAGAAAGAAAGAAAGAAAGAAAACACGAGCAAACAAAAAAGTTCAAATTAAGCTAAATCTAGTTTCCCCTAGAGCTGAAATTTTGTTACGGTCTTTGTTCAGTAGACTAAGTTTATGGGAGGGATTTACGCTGGTCTTTTGAGGGAGAGTTCTGCGACTCTTATTCTCAGGCCAACTTGCTGTAGTGGAGATGTGCCTGGAGGCCAACAGAGGGTGAGGCTTGGTGTAATGCTTCCATTCTCCACTTGATAGAGCTTTTTAGCTCACTTGGGTTGATCAATGTTAATGGGCTAATGATTAAAATAGCATTACTCCACTCTCTAGTCTCCAGAGCAGGAAGTTCCTGCCTTCACAGACATGTGATCAATCATAATCCTGTGTCTCCCACTTCTGTCAGCTCCCCCGACCTTCTCCCTGTCTTGTCTGAGCTGTCTGCCTTACAGGTGGCACCTCCCCCAAGAGTTTTATCTCAGATGTGACTGTGTTTCAAAATCAATACTTTAGAGTACCCTATGCCTCCAATCCACACTGATCCTCTGGGAGAAAGCCTTGTCGTGTCGTGGCTGGGGCTGGCTTGTCCCAGGAAATAGGTATACCATGGAGCATTGCTCAGAGTTTATGGTAAATTGTAATACACAGTCATTACCAGGGTTTGTTGCCCTCATCTGGCCATATCATCTCTACCAATTACACTCCAAGTAGGGGAATCTCTTTTTCCTGTGCAACCCAGAGGACTTTCAGACAATGCTACCCACTGCTGGGGCTCTGCCCTGCTTCCTCACTGGAGCATTACTAGGGTCTGACATCTGAAACTTCAGACTTTGTGCTCTGTTGTTTATAAAAAACTGGCCATATTGAAACCCTCTCTTTTTTTCCCCCACCAATGGTTTTGGGGAATAGTTTTCTTGTGTATTTCCTTCTTCATGTTTTCATTCTTTTTCTCTAGCTGCTATCAAAGGGAGTGTTTTCTTGTGCAAACTCAATGCTCTGCTCTCTCTTCTCTTCTGTCTTCCTCCTTTCCACCAAGACAACTCTATCCCTCTGTGGCACAGCAGCTCTTCCTTGCCCTCAGTTTACCTCTCTGTATCATGTAACTGCTGTGTTCTCTCCCTTAAATTATGCAGACTGTTCTGTTAATCTTCAGATCAATTTCCTGCATGTTCATGTGGTTGATGTATATCTATCTATGTGTTCAAGGGATGAGACCAGCCAAGGTCCCCTTACTACTCTGCTAACTTGACTTCTGCTCAAGAGATGATCTTTTTTACTAGTACACATTTTTCTTTCTTTTTTTTTTTTTTATTATTGAAGAATAGTTGAGAAGCATGTTATATTAACTTTAGGTGCACAACATAGTGATTCAACAATTCTATACATTACTCAATACTGATCACAATAGGTGTAGTCATAGCACACATTTTAAGTTAATTATGGGTTAACTTATTCTAAGTATATTTGCCAATTCTTTTAATAAATTCCACCAATGTGTCAAATTAAATTGGTGAAACATGGATGGACCTAGAAACATTATGTTAAGTGAAATAAGACAGAGAAAGACAAATATCATGATTTTGTTGCAGCATTTTTTACCCCAATACTCGAGATACATTGTCTCACCAGTTCATGGAATGAAGAGGTGGGCACAAAATATGCAACAAGCAAAAGTTTAGTATAGTACAAGGAAGAATAGTATAAAAGCTGTCTTTACAGAGAGGGGCATTCAAAAGTGAATGCCTATGACTATAGGCAACCATCCTTGTTTTATAAGTTTCTGGTCAGCCCTCCCTTCCCTTCCCCCCTGTTTCCTCTCGGGTCCCACCCTTATTGGCTTCATGACTCTAGATGCTGGGTGGTCCATTCCTAATTGGCTCGATTCCATTATATGAGGGGTGAACCATTTCTTGTGGATCATATGTCTTATGGTGTACTACTTATTTTTAGTTAGGACTTTTGTCAAATTCCTGAGGGAAACCTGAAGGGGAGTAGATGATGTCTGTTACATTCTTAAGAGAACCTTACACCCTAGGGAGTTTACTGTGGTCAGACACTCCCAGCATTGTTCCAAAATATGTGTTTTTCCCTTCCCAGGGACCTGAGGTCCTATCCTCTCCCTCTCTGACTACTGAACTCTATATTTTCCTATCATACTTTCATTTATATGTGGAATCTAAAAAAAAAAATGATTAAACAAACAAAAAGTTAAATCAGAGTATAAATACAGAGAACAAACCGATAATTGCCAGAGGAAAGAGGCTGGAAAGATGGTCAAAATGGGCAAAGGGGAGTGGGACACAGAAGCTTCTAGTTATGAAATGAATAAATGATGGGAATAAAGGGTCCAACATAGGGAATATAATCAATGGTATTGTAATAGTGTTGCATGGTGACAAATGGTAGCTACACTTGCGGTAAGCATAGCATAATGTATAGAGTTGTCAAATCACTATTTTGTACACCTGAAACTAATATAACTCTGTGTGTCAACTATACTCAAATTAAAAAAAAATATATTTATTTTTCTTGAAATTTATTACAATACTGGGAGAATAAAAACATGCTCAAATCAATTTATGGTGGAAGTTGAACATGCAGGCACTTTTCATGTGGAAAATAGACAAAGGTGATAAAAATGGCTTACATGCTCACATTTTTTCCCCTGAATTCTACGGAGACATCAAATGGCCATCTCTAGATTTGCATGCCTCATTTCTTGATAAACACCTATGATAGAACACCATTGATTGTCTAAGGCATTGTCTTAGGAAAGAAAAATTGCATAAACAAGTTTATACAGAAGAGTTCATTTTCTTTTCTAACTTGTAGTGTTTGAAACCTGATATGGGAGGAGAATTGAATCAAAACAAGTCTAAGATGTGAAAAGCTATCCAGGCTCTCATTTTCTCAAAACTTGTAGGCTCTTTAGTTGAATTCACTTTCCATCATTTTATTAAATACCATAACATATTTTTTAATAATAACAAAAGTTGATAAAATTGTGCTAATAGCTCAAAATATTATGGATACTAATTGTTTAATTAATCTACTTATTTTATTCATTAGCTGTGGACATGAAGTAATTATAATTTAATCTCTTATTGTACGAGTATGAAGGCTATATTACAATAAATTGTATGTAATTTCAATTATGTAATTATGATACAGGATGAAGCCATTGTCACTGATTCACCAAGGAACTGTCTTCAAGAAGAATAGTAAATGATATTTTAAAATCACTGTTTCTTTCATTTTACTTTTTCATGGAATGCAGGCATGTCTTCTTTAGATTCGGTTAGTATGAAGTTTGACATTTGTTGGGTGTGAAATGCATGATGCAGTTCATTATTAATTTATTATCACCATCAAGTAATTTCCTCACCAGAGAGCAGTAAAATGCTCCCTTTTCTATCAATTACATTCCGCTGGATCAAAAAGAAGAATTTCACAGATACTTTTTACCAATACTAAATCTAGTAAGAACAAGTAAATGTTCTAAATGTCATGGTCACTGTATATATAGTTTAATCATGTCTTTAAATATTCTTTTAGTTCTCTTTTCAGACTAGTTTGTTTCCCCTGAAAAAAATTGATGTGCTTAAAATTAGTCAATGCAATAAATTGAACTGGCCCCTCTTGGTTCATAAAATATTTACTGTGTCCCCAAATGTCAAAATACTTTATTCTAGTGTTTTCAAAAACTATGATTTATCATGCTGTCAGAGGTGAAGAATTAGGTTTCCCTCTTGAAGCAGATGATAACAAACTGATAGTTTAAAATGTATGTATTTTAAAATCCATGAAATCAAATTTCACTTCACATTGTCTGCTATATTATGTAATGTCTTTGTATTAATTAAAAAAACTGTATCCGGCACACTTTTTGCTGCCGAAAAATAAACTAAAACGGGTTCAAATGTTAGGCTTCGCTAAAGAGAAGTCATTCTAATTTGTACCAATTCCACATTTCCTTACATTTAGTAACAATTCTCTCAATATTCGGAAGGCCATGTGCGGTGATTATAGACCACAGTGGGGAATAAACTTTTCCTTACACTCCACTAGCATTTCATATTTTTTTTTTCTTTAACCCACTTATTTATAATAGGCTTAAGGGAAGAATGGCTTTTCAGATAGCAAAAGGCAGTGAAGCAGCTAACATAGAATTTCATAAGGTTTTTGCTGGGTGGCAGAGCAGTAATAGTTGCATAAGTGGAAGCATTTCTAGGTGCACCTGGCATTTATCACCAATTTGAGGGCACACTTGTCTTTGGTGCATGGCCAGGTCTATAATCAGGAAACAAGGGTAAACTGTATAGTGATGATTTTAATGATCGTTTTAGGAGAGGGAAGTATAAGTGCTTAGTATCTTCATATTTAATGATGAAATATAGATGACTCTGCATACTTCTTCTGAAATATATTTGAAATTCCAGTTTCAGACCTCTCTAATAAGTAAATTAAGAAATATTTTGTCATTCCAGAAGAAACGCGAGGAATGCTTTTCCAAAGACATCTTCAAAATGAAAGACGTAAATCATTTTAATACTATAAACAAATTTAGACAAATACATGTGTATAATCTTAAATGGATTTGCAAGTATGATATTCACTAACATCATGTATTTTTTTGGCTAGAGAAAATAACAAGTTCTTAGATACTACTCATGTCTTAACTTTAAAAAATAAATACAATAATGTGCTCATATTGTACATTGAGATAGCAATCCTTTTTTAAATTATGGTTTTAAGACAATGCTTTATTTCAGTGAAAGTGTAACCATAATAAATTTTGGAAAGACTTATTTCAACAATAAAAATAGATAGTAAATTTGCATTGTATGTTGAAAGTAATTACATAATCTGAAAACACATGTTGAAGTCAGAATACAATATTTTTTGAAATATCTACTTTAAGTGACAGGTTCATCTTCTTTTTTTAAAGTAAATTTTTTCATGAGTAACTTTGTAAAGTTATTTTCACTGAGTCAGTAAACGTGTGAGTTTGATGATCTATCCATATCTGATAGAAATTCCATCACCTGATTCTCATTGTTCTTACCTATAGTTAGACTTGTGGTTAGTACTTACAGACCCATGAAAAATTAGCTCAATTATCTTGAGTAAGATATGTCATCTGAGTCTCAGTCTCCTTATCTCTAAATCAAGAGTGTTGGAATATATGAAATATGTAGACACTGCATGCTCTCCCAGTTCTTTATGCCTGTAATTCTTTACATCTGTGAATGTCGTGATGTATTAGAATTGAGAAATATGATGAGACTAAAAGCATGCTTATTTGATCAAGTTTGTCATTTGATTTTGAACCTTCACATTACTATTTAAACACTCAAAATAGATACTGTGTCTAAAACAAACATGAGGAAATTAGCTAGCGATGGCAACTTATTTTTAAAAATACAAACATGAAATATATTATTTAAAAGGCATTCCATGTCTTCTCTTCCTCTAACCATATGCATGTGCGCACACACGCACACACACACACACCCATACACACACATAGTCGCGTGTCCTCACGTGATACACACTTCTAAGCGTATCTCCCACTGTAATTTTTACTTTGTGACTAGGGCAAGAACTCCAAAGTTTATAAGGGAAAAGGTATTTTCTTTTTATTTATTTTGCTTCGGTTTTTTCTTTAATGACGCTGTAAGGTTTAAAACTGTTAAGTGGCCATGCTCTAAGTGTTGGAGAAAGGGGGAACATTTGTTTTATTAACCTCAGGAGAATTAAGAATCGCTATATTTCTGTACATAGATAGTATAAACTCTATCTAGATCCCAAATGTTAATTTTTGTATCATAAACTCTTACAACACTACATATTTTCTTTTTTTTTCTTTTTTTTAACGTTTATTTATTTTTGAGACAGAGAGGGACAGAGCATGAACAGAGGAGGATCAGAAAGAGAGGGAGAAACAGAATCTGAATCAGGCTCCAGGCTCTGAGCGGTCAGCACAAAACCCGACGTGGGGCTCGAACTCACTGACCGCAAAATCATGACCTGAGCCGAAGTCGGACACTTCACCGACTGAGCCACCCAGGAGCCCCCATATTTTCAAATGTACATGTTTTTACCTTGATTCTGCCTTTGCTCACTCTTCTTCAACTTTTCCTCATGTTTCTCAAGGCCCTATAGTGTTTTGTGGTTTAATTTTTAAAAGGTAACCATAGCATTCCATGCAACATGATTCTTAAATATCAAAATTATAAAACAGTTTAATTATGAAAATCAATAATTCCTTTTGCCATTCATCCTATACCTAAACCCACTTCTTTAGAAACCATTTTAATTCTTTCTGTTTTTAAGTCTTCACTGGCTTTCCCCTGTGACAGACTTCTAATTTTCCTACGTTACCTATTCTCCCCTTATTCCATCTGGCCATAAGCCTCTGTGCAGAGCTAGGAACTTCCTTTCCAGGCCAGTCATATTGTTATGTGTGGCCATGTGATTACACTCAAGCCAATGGCATAGGAGTAGCTTCTAGTCATAAATTTAAAAATATTAGTAGGATGGTCTTCTATTTCTCTCTTTTCTTTATTCCCAAATGTGCTGCTAGTGAGCCAGCACATGAGGGAGAGATACCCTGCAGGTGACCAAAGCAATAGAACAAGGAAAACTGGGTCCTCCAATATCCTCATGGAAAATAACCACTTATGTGACCTAGCTGTCTACTACACTAGACTGTTCTGGAAGAAAGAAATACACATCTGTCAAATTTAAGTGTCATTTAAGTGTATGAACTTTAAGGTCTTATTGTTATAGCAAATTAGTGCATGTCCTAATTAATGCAGAAACTGGCATTTCATTTCTTTTTAATTTCAAGGCATTTTATTTATTCTATGGTGCAAAGAAGGGTTCTAATGTAACAAAATGATGACATAATAAAACAAAACTAACACATCGTTGCTTTACTCTGTGGCATAACAAGTGGGATATTGCCATAAGAAATAACCTGCATGAAAAGACAAGGAAAGGAGAGGAGAGGAGAGGAGAGGAGAGGAGAGGAGAGGAGAAGAGAGGAGAGAAAAGAAGAGGAAAGAAGAGGAAAGGAAAGGAAAGGAAAGGAAAGGAAAGGAAAAAGAAAAGAAAAAAGAAAAGAAAAGAAAAGAAAGAAAAGAAAAGAAAAGAAAAGAAAAGAAAAGAAAAGAAAAGAAAAGAAAAATAACCTGAATGGATTAAATAATCAGATAGTAGATAGTAGCAAATAGTTGGTGAAAATGATGATTGAGATAATTAAGTAGAGGAGATACATGACTTTCTCTTGTTGCAGGGGTGGAAAAGGTGTGTTTATAGTAAGGGGAATGCATTTATACCCTAAGAGGTAATAGAGTGAATTGTAGAGGACACCACTGACTGTTCCCAGTATCCTGTTCTCCCCCTGCTTTTAAAGTAATAGAAACACTCATGTTTTAGAAGATATGAGCCACCCCAGATAGAAACTGCATTGTCCGACCTCTCTTATACCCATATTTGTCCATGAAATTATTATTATTTTTTTTATCGCTGGAATTTGATTTACGTTCTCAGGTCATGTTATTTAAAAAAGAAGTTACCCACCTTCTGTATCCTTTCTCTACCCGCCCATGTGTGAGTATTCTATCAAGTCAGCTCTAATTAAGTGAATTAGTAGGATAATATCCCATGATGACTATAAAAGGAGGTACGAGGAACTTGGGTTCTTCGAAGACTTTGCTGAATAAAACAACTTACCTGGTTTCAAACATCTTCCTACTTTTCAACTGATAAGTGAGAAAAAATAAATCTCTATTGTATCTGAACACCTATAAATTGTTAGGACAGCTTGGCATATATTCTCACTAATACATAAATGCTTCACTAATGTTTAAGCAGATCTTTCAAAAAGTTTATCATCTGGTGATATATTCTCTTTCTCTCTTGCTTTGATAGATAAGGATAAATTTGACATACCTTTTTTATTCCTCCCTCCATTTCAATGGTTAACTGTATATTTCAAATAGCACATTTCTATTTCTATTTCATGTATCACTACCCACCACAGTATTCCTACTCCAATTTTATAAGCTAAAGAGATTAGTCCTCCCCTCCCACTATTCACCTTCTCTCCCAAATTTCAGATCTCAAACCTACAAATTATGTCTTTTTTATCCTCAAAGATGATAATGATTTCATTCTTTTTGTAACATTACTTAAATCTTTTATTTCAATTTGGCTTTCAATTTTGTGACCTCAATTGCTTGTAAGAGCTGAAACTAATTATTAAAATTCAGACTTTTGTGACTGTCGAAGTACATTCACTATGGAGAAAAATACTGGGCTACCATTGGATGTCTCTTGTGCATGTATCTAATATCACAATGCTAGTGGTATGCAAACGATGTTCCCAACAACAGTTTAGGATTTCTTTTTCTTAGAGATATCTTTATTGGTGAATGGATTTATACCATATATTACTTGACAGAACTTCTTTTACTCCTGTCCTGACTTGAGCCCACCCTTTCCTTCAGTCTTTATTCTTGTCTTATTCCCTAGTTGCACTGGAAAAAATTCCTGAAGTCTTGATAAAAAAAAAAAAAAAAGTTAAGTGGGAATAAAATTATGCATTCAAAATTATCTTAAATTTTGAAACAGTTTTCTCATGGTCTTTAAATAATAGTTGAAGAAGTTTCTTAACAGTTTGATTCTTGTTCCATTAGATTTATTATATGTTTTTGTTTGCTTTGTTTTCAACTTGCTGGAATATTTAGATTTGTATCTTTCTTCTTAGTGTACCAATATATTTTTTGATATATCTAAAAGATTTCTTTAAAGGTGAATATTTTTATTGATTTTGTTAAACATTGTTATTCTTTCCATTTTAAATCCTATGCCATTCAGCTCTGAGATATTTTTTACTATTATATTCCTGACATTTTTCTTCTCTATGTTTTCTTTCAATGCTTTTGAAATGTCTCACATCTAATTCAGATCCCATTTGCTACTTGAAGTAACTCCAGACAAGTACAGCCTACCTTAGTTTCTTTTAACCTCTGAACATCAACCGCATGAAATTGGATATGTGTCTGTATCTCTGTGTGGAGAGATGTGGGTGTATATTTCAAATTCTGACTATAGTTTCTCATAACAGTTTTACCTCCATAACTGAATTATAAGATCCTTGAGATATTTATACCTCACTCCTATGCTTATTTTGTAATTCCCTCTGCTAAATCCTTTATGATATATAGTGATTAACAAAATAAAGATAATAAAAAAATACCTACTTCACAGTTGATATACATGGTATATGGTTTGTTCTTCTTATTACATTAGAGCTGCACAACTATACAAAATTTTGCTTGGCATATCTTTGACCTAGGAAGTGTTAAATACAGATGTTGTCAATAGTATGTGAAACAGTTATCTTTCTCTTATACACCCATGAACCTTTCCTTGGTATATACTTGCTAATCTCCTATGTACCCTTCAAGATATTTAATCTTTATTTGCGTGCTAAAAGTGCAAATGGAAATTTTATCTATAATCTTTGAATAATACACCACTCAATTTATTAGTAATGCCGCTTTACATAAACCTATCCTTTTTAATATATATGTAAGGTAGTTAATAAATATGTAGGGTAGTTACTTGGTTTTGGTTTACCCATTAGTAACACTAGTACCAATAGGACCTTAGCAGCAGTTCAAGACAGACATTTTGAATAAAACCAGTTTGATAAAAAAAAAAAAAAATAATAATAATTTAGCCAAGAGTAACCAGGAGATGGCTCATTAATTGTGAAAAGGACATATTTTAAATGTTCCCAGTTATCGCCACATAAGATCTACTGATTACACAAAACCTGTTTTTCAGGCCACAGGCACCCCTTGTCTATGCTCTCTCTGTCTTCTAGAGTCAGCGTTATCCGACCCTGAGTATAGGCTCTAAACTCATTCACCTCAGTGTTGATAAATTCTACCTTTATCCCTGTGCGTTAGATTTCTAAGGCTGTCCTAACAGGTTAACACAAACTTGGTGGATTAAAACACAGAATTTTGTTCTCTCATAGTTCTGAAGACCAGACATTTGAACTCAAGGTATATTTGAATTCAGTGGTGTATTCTCTCCATATTGCCTGAGGGAAATGTGTTTTTTGCCTTTTATGGCTTCTGGTGGTTGTCAGCATTTCTTCAACTAGTGGCTACTTCACTCCACTCTCTGCCGTCATGGTCACAATGCTAGTCTCTTTTCTTTTTCTGTGTCCATTACAAAGACACTGCACGTTGAATTTAAGGCTGATCTGAACAATGAAGGATTATCTCATTATCTCAAGACTCTTAACTGTATTTACAAAGACTCCTTTTCCAAATAAAGTAACATTCACATATCCCAGGGATGAGAGTGTGGATGTGTCTTTCTGAGGACGACCACTCAACTCATTATAGTCTGATATCACTTACTAAGAACTCTCCACTTTGATAAATACACAGAGAGGTGTTCATCTCCTTTAGCAATGATGGAATGGAAATGAACCTACAGCACATATTTTTAAAGGAACATAAAGAGGGTTTTTCAATTTCTTTCTACACAAATTACTGCACTGTCAGGGATTGAGAGGTATCGTTTCTAGCTATTTGTCTAGTCTTCTCTATTTATAGGACAGGAAAATACTAAAGAATTTTGCATTACCCTCTGCCCCAAGCTTTCACCAAGATGATATATCACTGTGAAATTCTGTCTTTGACAAAATAAGATCCTTTTCAGTTTCTTTCCTTCTTAGCTCCTTTTTTCTGTCATATTTTAATCTCCCTCCTTTTTCAATTCAACCCAGATAATTCTTATAGTAATTAGTCATCATAGCTAACAATTTTAATAATAAAGACTCTAATTGGCTCTAATTTTTACTTCTTTTGTCCTTTAATTTTGGTCTCTCTCTCTCTCTCTCTCTCTTTTTATGGGGGAAGGCTTTTATGAAATATCATGTTAGAATGGTTACCACCAAAAAAACAAGAGATAATGAGTGTTAGTAAGGACACAGAGAAAAGGAAACCCTTGTACAATGTTGCTGAGAAGGTAAATTGGTGCAGCCTCTGTGAAAAACAGTATGGTGGTTCTTTAACAAGTTAAAAATAGAACTACCTTATGATCTAGCAATTTCACTTCTAGATATATATCCAAAGAAAACAAAATCATTATTTCAAAAAGATACATGCACCCTCATGTTCATAGCAGCATTATTTACAATAGCTAAGACATGAAAACAACCTAAGTGTCCATCAGTGGATGAATGGATAAAGAAGTTGTGATAAATATATACAATGGGATATTGTTTAGGCATAAAAAAGGAAATCCTACCATTTGAAATGGCATGGTGGAACTTGAAAGCATTATACTAAGTAAAATAAGTTTGACAGAGAAAGACAAATGCTCTATGATCTCACTCATGTGTGCAATCTTAAAAAAAAACAAAAAACAAACAAATTAAACTTATTGAAGCAGAGAAGAGATTGGTGGTTGCCAGAGAAGGGGGAATGGGGGTGGAGAAAAGGATTAAAGAATGTTCACAGTTACAAACTTCCGGTTATAAGACAAATAAATTTTGAGAGTGTAATTTACAGCATGTCATTTGCGGCATGTTAACTATAATTAACAAAATTGTGCTGTATATTTGAAAGTTTCTAAGAGAGTCAATCTTAAAAGTTCTCATCACAAGAAAAAATTGTAAGCATGTGAGGTGATGGATATTAACCTAACTTACTGTAGTAATCATTTTGCAATATATATATACAACAAATCATCATTTTGCGAACTTTAATACATGCTGTATGTCAGTTATATCTCATACTGGAAAACAAACAACAAGCATAACAGTATTAAGTTTATGTCTCACAATACAGTGAATGAATCTATAGTTTGATGCCTGGTGCCGTGAGACAATTCAACCGAGTGTTTTGCATGTCTTGTGACAGCTTTCTCTTCTGCGTTAGCATTTAAAAATTTTTTTTTGGTTGAGATGTAATTGACACATTACATTAGTTTCAGGCATACAACATGATGATTCAGTTTGTATATATTTCAAAATGATCACCTTGACAAGTCTAATATAGTTAAAATCCATCACATATGTTGTTTTCCATAATGTACATAGTTATACATTTTTTTTCCTGTGGCGAGACCTTTTAAGATCTATTCTGTCAGAAACTTTCAAATATGAAGCTTAGTATTAACTAGAAAACCATGTTGTATATTATATCCCTATGACTTATTTATTTGTTTGATAACGGGATCAAAGATGTTTACATGACAAAAACTTTGGAAGCTAGTAATTCTGTCTCCTTCTGGGTCAGAGGGAAAATACGGCACTTAGTCAGGATAATAAAAGATATTTATCTTTATTCTTTAGAAGGAAGGATGGACTGGTTTAGCAGCAGCAGTCTTATACAATTGTTTTTTGTTTGTCTGCTTGTAAGCTCAGTGTTTCTCATCTGTGACACAGACACACTGTATATAGAGCATCGTCCACATTGCCGCTTTGAGACTTGAGAAGCAACGGACCTGAGGAGAACATGAAGTCCATGTTACTTTCTGTACCATAAGTAATATACTGTCTAAATTGACCTTCTCTCGTTCTCTCCTTAGTCGCCAAATCTTTCGAGGTATGGCAAGCCAACCTAGCAGCTAACCACCGCACTGTTGCTTGAGGGTTGTTTCACACCTGAGAAGTGGCCCTTCTTTATGCATTTATTCAGATACTGAAAAACCTTCCACATAGTTGCTCTATTATATTCTAGGCCTTAACAGCCCTTTGACTGATTGTTTTATCTAACTAGCATGCTAAACAAGTAAAAGAGAATGGGAAGGAAAGATCTAGACAAAAATCTTTAAATCAAACATGTCGCTTCCATCAACATTTTACTGAATGGAATACAGACACATAATTTCTTTGCATATAAGGCAACTGGAATATATTATCTACTGATAAATATGAGAGAGAAGGAGACAGATATTTGTAAGTACAAGCAGTCCCTATCACAGCCACTATTAGATATTATTAAAAATATCATCTTCCAAGATTTTATACTGCAAGATTTGCCAATCCTATGGTAAAATCTCAATGAATTATGTATTATTGAATTTTTGATGGAGTCTCAATTCCAAGAATCCATGTGTGTTAAATCTCACCTTAAATCTTTTAATCTTTGGTCTAGTTTTTTTTTTTAGTTTTTTTTTTTCAACGTTTATTTATTTTTGGGACAGAGAGAGACAGAGCATGAATGGGGGAGGGGCAGAGAGAGAGGGAGACACAGAATCGGAAACAGGCTCCAGGCTCCGAGCCATCAGCCCAGAGCCTGACGCGGGGCTCCTCTGGGCTCGAACTCACGGACCGTGAGATCGTGACCTGGCTGAAGTCGGACGCTTAACCGACTGCGCCACCCAGGTGCCCCAGGTCTAGTTTTTATAGAGATATAGTTGCCATATTGTATTACTTTTAGGTGTACAACATAATTCAATATTTGTATGTGTTTCAAAAATATCATTACCACATAGGTCTAGTTAACGTTTGTCACCATACATAGTTGCAAATAAATTTATTTTCTTGTGATAAGGAAAATATTTTGATCTTTTAAATCTTGACTTTTAGTTTTCTAGGTCATTCAACCTTAGTCCTAAGCTACAATAATTCTTAAACTCCAAATCACCTTGAATCCAGTTTCTATTACCTTTTCTTTTTTTTTTTTTTTTAACGTTTTATTTATTTTTGAGACAGGGAGAGACAGAGCATGAACAGGGGAGGGTCAGAGAGAGTGAGACACAGAATCTGAAAGAGGCTCCAAGCTCTGAGCTGTCAGCACAGAGCCTGACGTGGGGCTCGAACTCACGGAGTGGGAGATCGTGACCTGAGCCGAAGTCAGCCGCTTAACCGACTGAGCCACCCAGGCACCCCGTCCTTTTCATCTTCTTTATACTCTTCTCCGACCCCACACTCTATTTCAGGTCCTGTAATACTTCTTTGCTCCCCATTAGAGTAAAACTATTTTAAAAATTTATTTTTAAATTCACTGCACATATGTACTTCTCTTTTATGACTCCTTTTAATCCATGCCAAAGTAAGACAATTTCACCCCTATGCCCACTCCACAACATAAGACTTTTGTTAGATTATGGATAATTTCCATATTTGAAAATCCATGGCCATTTGTCATTTCTCATCGTGCCCGAACTTCTGTCAACATTTGATATTTTTCTACACTTCTTCCTCCTTGAATCACAGTCTTCTCTTCGCTTTCAAGACAGGTAATATTCTCAGTATTGCTCTTTCTTCACAAGACATTCCTTTCTAGACTACATTTATAATTTTTCTTAATGCCACTGACCTCCAAATATTAGAAAGCCTGATATTCAGTTTTTGGCCCTCTTCTCTTTCCTCAATGCATTTATTTCCTGCCCATTTTACCTAATCTCATTGCTTCAAATATGCCACCTCCATGCCAATGATTTGCAAATTTATATTTCAAGCCTAGATCACTCTCGTGAGTCACAAATTCATATATACAACATCTACAAATGATTTCTACACTTGAATGTGTAATAGATGCTGTTCTGCATTCTTTCTCATCCATGTAAGTAGCAACTTCACTTTTCCAGTTTTTTGAGCCCTGAATGTAAAGTTATCCTTGACTATTCTTTTCATTTTTTTAATGCTTATTTATATTTGAGAGAGAGAGACCAAAACAGAGCATGAGCAGGAAAATGGGAAAAGGGAGAAGGAGACACAGAATCAGAAACAGCTCCAGGCACTAAGATGTCAGCACAGAGCCTGACGCGAGGCTTAAACTCACAAACTGAAATCATGACCTGAGCCAAAGTTGGCGCTTAACCAACTGAGCTACCCAGAGGCCCCATCCTTGACTATTCTTTTTCTTTCACATTACACATGCAATTTAAAAGCAAATTTTCTTTCTAGTGTTTTCAAAATATTTCCAGGATTAAACTGCTTTTTTAAAAACTATGTTTCCAAGATTCTAGTCCCTCATGTTAGACCAGAACCCAATATGGGTCTTATCTGAAATTGTTGCTTAATGATGTCTCTCTCTTTCTGTTTGTTCCTCTAGAATTAATTCTTAGTAAAACAACTAGAATAATTTTAATAAGCATGAGACAGATTTTTTTCACTCTTTTTTTTTTTTTCTCAGAATTGTCTACTGGATTCCAATTTTATCTAGTAAAGATCATAATCTTAATTATTGCCTGTAAATCTCATCACAATCCCCCAATCTGATTCCATTCCCGTGTTTTGTGACCCCTATTCTTCCCAGGCTATACTGCTCTAGGCCATGCCTTATTGATTACTGACCATGTCAGACATTCTACTGTCCGAGGGACTTGGCTCTTCTTAGAATAATTTTCTTTCAGTTAGCTGAATTATTCACATTTTCTATTTTATTAAGTCTTTACTCAAATGTCACCTCAAGAATGCTTTCCCTGACATCTTGTTTAAGTATTAGCTTATTCCTGGGGTGCCTGGATGGCTCAGTCGGTTGAGCGTCCGACTTCGGCTCAGGTCACGATTTCACGATTCGTGGGTTCAAGCCCCGTGTTGGGCTCTGTGCTGATGGCTCAGAACCTGGAGCCTGCCTCAGATTCTATGTCTTCCTCTCTCTCTGCCCCTCCACCGTTTGTGCTCTGACTCTCTCAAAAATAAATAAACATTTAAAATTTTTTTTTAAAAACATTAGCTTATTCCTAAGCCCTTCTTTTCCTTTGTCACTGCTCTGTTTTATTTATAACGCTAATCGCTATCTCAATTATACATTATGCATTTTCCTGATTATTGATATCCTGTGCTAAAGTATAACCTCCATGAGGTCTAGAAATATGCTTTGTTCACTTTTATCCTTGACATATACATAGTGATCACTAAAATTTGTTGAATGGAAGAACATTTTACATGCTCAGAATGCATTTATTGGAAAATTATTTTCCCATTATTTTTTTGCTCTTGAATAAAAAGCAATCAGTTTATATAGAAAGAAATAGATGACTGGTTAACAATGACAACAAGAAAAAGTAGGAATGTAACCTTCACGTTAATGTATTTTTAATTAGAATTGAGACATAAATGTAATAAATGTAAGTGAACTTATACCTTTCCAAAGATGATAACATTTTTTGCAAGTGAACAACATTGTTTTTAATTGTCAAGCATTTCATAATTATAAACAACTGAGATCCATCACAGACAATTAACAAACTTTATTATTTTCATGGCTATATATTTTTAACTGTCGCAAAATATATACAGTTTTGTTTCTATAATTTTTCAAAAAAAAAAAAGCAATCCTATTCAGCCTGTCAGAGAACTCTAAAGAAAATAGGTTTAGAAAATTTTGATATGAACAATATGTAATTTCTATTGTCACAATATGGAATTTTAAAAAGGGAAATTAACTTATAAGGGAAAGAATAGAATTAATGCATTAAAATTCAGATTAAAATGAAACAACATTGGAGGTAAATTAAACAACTCAGGCAAGTGTTCAAAGCTTCATTATTCACTGTATAAAGAATATCTACAAATAAAATGTTAATTTAATTTTGTTCTTCTTAGTCATCAGTGTTCAAAAAGTGTTTAAAGGCAATGCTATTTTAAGCAAATAAGCCAACTCACATATTTGTGACCTCTCGCTCTATGAACAAAATACGACGAAATATAAAGTTGAAACTATGTCCAATTATCTTGATGTACACAGGGAATGTGTTCATTTGATGTGAAGTGGTTAATGCTTATTCCTCTTTACTGATGAGGAATACATTTGTTGTTGTTGGACGTACTTTTTGCCTAAATAGTCCAGATAATTGTCTCCAAAACTCTAATCCTTACTCATGGCTTATTATTACTCATTTTCTTATTACTTATTACTGTAATCTCTTATTTCTTATTACTGTATTTTCTTATATCTTGAGATATCTTCCTTACCAAAATGTTTTTGCTTATGAGAAGATTTTTTTATGAAACTTCAGTCTACATACATATAATTATGAGATGTAAAGATATTTTCCCTTCTAAGAGCCCAACGTGGGCTCCAACTCACAAACTGCGAGATCATGACCTGAGCTGAAGTGGGATGCCCAACCGACTGAGCACCCAGGTAACTCTCATTGTCCACTTTCTATTTGGCCTTGCTAAATTTCCTGAATTTGAATTTCTGAAATTATTTTGCATTTTTTAATATACATTCTTCTTTATTAGGGCACATTTGAGTGAATTTTTGTCCCTTGATTAAGAATCTGCCCATGAAAACTTGTGATGTTGTTAGGTTGTAACTTACCTTAAACTTTCCTTTATTCCCATTGCCTAGCATAGTGCCAGGTAATTAGTACATGTTTTTAAATTTTTTTTTAATGTTTGTATTTATTTTTGAGACAGAGAGAGACAGAGCATGAGCAGGGGAGGGGCAGAGAGAGAGGGAGACACAGAATCCTAAGCAGGCTCCAGGCTCTGTCAGCACAGAGCCTGACGCCGGGCTTGAACTCACGGACTGTGAGATCATGACCTGAGCTGAAGTCGGACGCTCAACCGACTGAGCCACCCAGGCGCCCCATAGTAGATGTTAATAAACACTTTGGAACCAATACATGAACAAATGGATTAATGGTGTAGCACACGTTGGTTACACATTTGTGCTAAAAGCAATTTACGCACCTCACAACATTCACTAGCTTTGGTTTTCTGCCTGATGATACTGAAGATCCTCCAGAAGCTGCTGAAACTAACCACATCCTTATGAATTCAGGGAAAGGTTTGAACCTTTATTGGAGGGAGTTTCCTTTGGCTCTGTTGCCATCTTGTAGTAAGGACTGCATTGGTTTAAAAGGCTTACCTGCTCAACTCTCAAGAGTTTTTTACCCAGTTTTTCCCTATCCCTCATTCCTCTTGAGAACAAGTTTTAACACCTTGTGACCAGCCTTGTACATCAAGCTTTTTGGCTTCTACCCTGGAGTTGCCTTGTTGGTGCTGAAAGAAGAAAGGTAAAGGCAGACTCACGGCACGCATTCATTCACCTGGCCACCTTTGGTTTCTGTAGAAGGCCTCCACTGTCGTATTCAGCTGTCGTTTGGAAGCAGTGGAGACAGTAACTCCTAGAAATGCAGAGGGTTTGATGACTGAGTGGAATATCTCTGAGCAGTGATGGATTGGAGGAATGGATAACTTCTTCTCTTTGTCCCAACAACTTAATACTATTTCAAGAAACAAGGATAATACCACCTCTCTGCAGACCTCCAGTGAAACCAAATACTCTTGTTAACAAAGCTATGCACTATGTTTACCCTTTGCCAGACTCAATTTTTTCATCCTTCCCTGCTTCCCCCAAGGTTATACCATCCAAGAAAGTGCTAACATATATGATTTTTGGCTCAGGCTTTGTTTTCTAAGGATACCGGAAAAACTATATTACAAATGATATCGCATTTGTGAACCCTAATGTATAGGGTTTGAGTGATGATGAGTGTAGGTTCATCAACTGTAACAAATGCATCACACTGATGGTGGATGTTGATTTGGGGGAGGCTCTGTGAATGGGGGTAGGTACACATTGGAACTGTCTGTTGCTTTCACCTCAGTTTTGCTCTAAACCAAAACCTACACAAAAAATAAATTCTATTTGAAAAATTCACATCACTAAGGTGGTAAATTGAATGGATAGTCACTCTCCATTATTTGCTGCCACTCCATGAGCATTAGATATCTTCTTCACCTTTTTGAATTTAGGAAAGTCCGTATGATTTGTTTTCACAACTGAAATATGCGTAAAAACAAAATACACAATTTCAGGGAGAAGCTGTGAGAGCTAGTGCATCCTCTAGCTTGTTCTTCATTTCTGCATGAAAACAGGCAATGCTTCAGATGAACGTTGCTTTGTCAGTTTGGAACTGAAACCAAATACCCCAGAGATCAGAACCAGGGCCAAACTGCGATGAATCACTAAAACGAGAAGGAAATAGACCTTTGTTTTATCAGCCCGTGTGATTTTAGACGTATAACCTAGCTTCTATTGGTGGAAAATAACACCAGAAGTCTGTTTTGTCTTCACATAAACCCTTACTAAGGCATGTGTAATTGGCTTTGGAGCTGGGTAGGAGGTAATGAGGCAGCAGTTATGGAAGGTTAGAAGGAATACAATTTAAGTTATAACATGGTTAAACGTGAAAAAAATGATGTCCTATTTACTTTGGAAGGTAAACAGTATATCTAATAAGCGTGTAACTTAAAGTGAAGTATAGGAAACTAACAATATGAAAGCAATCAAAGTAGCGTGTGTTTGTTAGATGAGGTCTCCTCCCCCATAAAAATTGGCTATTTTGCGAGGAAGAACAAACACATCAGAAACAGTGAAAATGTGAAAAAAAATCTTGCAAGAGGAGAAGAGGTAACTAATTTTCTGTCCCAATCAGTAAAAAATAAAATTGAGAAATTCACAGACCATCTGAGGCCTATTCAACTCAGTCTTATAGCAAAAATAAAATCAAAGCCTTGGCCATAGTACCCATGGTTAAAATGCCAAAAAAAATTAAGGTGGTACTTCTAAGTACTTACACTTAAAAAATGTTTTAGGAAAACTTGCCTCTTCTTGCTGCTTACTCTCAAATTACCTGAATGTAATTTAAGAGACAGAGGCAGGTCTTTAAAAGAATTGTGAATATGAATTCTGGCACATTAAGCTGATTGAAAGTTAAATAATTTTAAAAGGTAGCACATGTTTAACATTGTAATGTGAAAACAGCTATCACCTTGGCCTTAAAGATACTGATTTCTAAAAGATGTTTTGGGCCCCAAACTGTCTATGACAAGAACAGGGGAAATAGCTGTTTCACCACCAAGGGCAACAAATTATACAGTGCTTTCTTCAGATGTAACCAAGATAGAAAATGAGAAAAGGAAACAGCTTACAGAGGATAAAAATAAAAATCACAGAGAAGAAATAAGTAGATGAAACTATTCTAGGTAGTGAAATCAGGGTCTAATCAAGAAGCATTTCCTAGTCCCAGGGTTGAGTTGCTTTTTCAAATCTGGACAGCAGAATTTCAGAACTTCTATGAGTAAAGGAATACTGCATACCTCCCCTTCTTCTCTTTTCTGAATGAATTGTTTATTGTGATTATCTCATCCCTGTCTTCCTTTTGATTATTGAACATATGGGATGGGATAAATAGCTTTTTTCTTTTAATTCACGGAATTATAGATCAACATAGCACTTTCAAACCTGAAGAAACTACTGTGAACTGCCCATGTATCTTTCTTTTAGAACAAAGCAGGGGCTGGAAGTAACCCTGGTTGCAGGGGATTAGGATGTGGAAGTGATAATCTGCCTGTAGGAGGGGGAAGGAACCAAATATATGGTGACCAAAAATGTGCACTTTCATAAACTGTGTATTCTTCACAAATATCTGATCCTCCTTCCTATTGGAATATCATATATCTATAACATGTTAAACTCAGATTATTGATGGAAGTAACATGTCACTTCCAATCAGAAGTTTTAAGCTTTAGCACATACTATTCCATATTCTCTGTCTGTCTCTGTCTCTCTCTCTTCTCCTGCCTCTGTGATTGTGGGAACATTCATTGTTTTCTTAGCATACAGTTTTCTTAGCCTCCATACATAAGTGCCCTAGATGAACAGAGGTCCATGTGTTGACATGTAGCATAAGTGAAAAATATACTTTACTATTTGAAATCTTTGAGATTTTTATGTTGTTTGTTTTTACAACATAATTTAGCCAATCCTAACTGTTATTCCATCCATCCCCTTCCCTTGTGTGCCTTATTAAAAACAATAAAAGCCAATTTAATTGAACAAACACCCCACAGAGGATGTCATTAAACTCTGGTTAGGGGTAGATCTTATTAAAAGCCAAACATAGGGATCTTACTACTCTCATCAATGATTGCTTTTTTCTTGGGCATTTGACAACATTCTGGTTAATGAGTTGTTAGGGAAATTGGCTCGTGTTTTTGAGAAAAGTTTCCTCTGAAAAATGAAATACATATAATCTAGACATTGGTTTGGCTTTCTTCTAGGTACTTTCTTTACTAAACAGTATGCTCAAAACTGCAACAGTCATCTTGCAAACATGAGCAAAACTAGTGAAAATTCAAAGTCCACACTGATGAATATGTTAGAGCACAATATGGAAAGATATTGGGTCCTTTGTAATGTCATTGACTCATTGTATTTATTCACCAACTCAAGAACTGTACTACCATAAGCCTTATTGTCGTGAATTAATAGTTATATGTTGTGTGTATATATATATACATATATATATACATATATGTATATCAATTAGTTTATAGCCTTATCAAATGTAAAAGTATGATTCTAATGGATATATTGAAAAATACCATACAAATTCATTTTTTACTATAATATTATTCAAAGTAAATTGGTACTTAAATCTAGGAACCACCAAATTAATGGTAAGTAATAACAACATATTTTGAAACTACCAAGTACTTAAGATTTCTAATTATAAATTTCATGAATTCAGAGGTTCCCTAGTTTAAAATAAATCTGATATTTTTAAAAACTACAGGAAAAATTTTTGATATTTAACAATTACAACAACCTGGATGGGCTCTAGTGTATTAATTTAAACTTATGTATTTCAGTAGCTCTTTGACTATATAAATGTTAAAGAATATTAAATATTAAGAATCTTTAGTTAATTGCCCCATTGACCCATCTGCAAAGCCATAAAGTCCTACAGGTCCTTCCCATGTCATATCTTGCCACCCAGGTTTCTACTTCCCTTTCTGACTCTACGAATTCATGTGATTAGATTGGATCCATTTAAGAAATCCAGGATAATCTCCTTATAGTTAAGGTTTTTAATTCAGCTGGTTATCAAACCTAACTCCATATGCAACCTTTATTTCCTTGTGGATATGTAAATGAGATAGGTAGGTGTAACATATTCACAGGTATTAAGATTAGAACATGGACTTTGGAGAGTTATTATTTTGCCTAATAGAAAACACAAAACATTTAATTTGGGTAACTATAGAACACAGCATTTTGATTATTTCTACTTAGTGTAATATATTCTAAAAACACATACCTAGAAATAAACCTTAATTTTCATTCTTTCTTCATATTATTATTAGTGATGATGCTACTATTATACTCAAACTATTTTACACATATATTTTATGCATGTGTATGTATTATATATATATGACAAATAAGCAATTATTTTGTGTTGTAAACTACAAAGACTTTTGTAAAAAAGAAAACTATAAAAATCAAGAAGTTACATTACAAACACTGTAATGTTAGAATTAATTGAAATACTCATGATTTTATAATATTAATAATAAAAATTCATGAATATGAATACATATAAACTGCTGCTTGGTCTACTAAAAAGCAATTAAGCAATAACAAATCCAAGTAGCAATGATTACCCTAGTTCTTTTCTTATAATTATTAAATATCATTGTCCATTAAAAAGCAAATATATAAGAATAAGCCAGATCTCCTGAGAGGAATTGCAGATTCCAAGTCAGGTACAGGAGACATACAAAAGGAGCCTAAGATATTTTCTTGTACCAGAAAATTTTAAAAGCCATTAGAAATAATTTGGTTTTCTCAGAAAGACAAAGGAAATGATACAAAGAGGATGCCATCGAATCTCAAAAAGAAAAATGTTTCTCTGATTGAACTAAAAATCATTTAATCTATTTACAAAAATAAGTCCTTAATGTTATAATGGAGACACAGATAATAAAAAGGTGATCATCTTTTGATGTAGTTAGTCTTCTGTGAAAATTAACTAGAAATGTACCCCATGTTTTCTGTGTAAAATGTATTCCAAGAAAGTTTCTGTTTCTTTCTTCGGCATGTCGCTGTCCAGTTTTCCCAGCACCATTTGCAGAAGAGACTGTCTTTTTTTTTCATTGAACAGTCTTTTCTGCTTTGTCAAAAATTAGTTGACCATAGTTTTGTGGGTCCATTTGTGGGTTCTTTATTCTGTTCCATTGATACATGTCTGTTTTTATGCCAGTACCATACTGTCTTGATGATTCGGCTTTGTAATACAGCTTAAAAGTCTGGAATTGTGATGTCTCCAGCTTTTTTTTTTTTTAAATAATTAATTAATTAATTTTTATTGTTAACATTACTTTGGCCATTTGGGGTCCTTTCCGGTTCCATACAGATTTTAGAATTGTTTGCTCTATCTCTGTGAAGAATACTGGTGTTATTTTGATACAGATTGCATTGAATGTGTAAATTGCTTTGCATAGTATAGACATTTTAACAATATTTTTTTCTTTCAGTCCATGAGCCTGGAAAGTTTTGTCATTTCTCTGTGTCTTCTTCAATTTCTTTCATAACTTTTCTATAGTTTTCAGTGAGGAGATCTTTTACCTCTTTGGTTAGTTTTTTTTTTTTTAAGTTATTTATTTTGAGAGAGAGAGAGAGAGAGAGAGAGAGAATCCCAAGCAGTTTCTGCACCATCAGTGCAGAGCCTGATGTGGGGCTTGAACCCACGTACTGTGAGATCATGGTCTAAGTCAAAGTCTAATGCTTAACTGACTGAACTACCTGCATGCTCCTAGTTAGGATTATTCCTAAGTATCTAATGGTTTTTAGTGTAATTATGAATGGGATATATTCCTTGATTTCTTTTCCTTCTGCTTCATTGTTGGTATATACAAATGCAACTGGTTTCTGTACATTAATTTTATATCTTGCAACTTTGCTGAATTCATGTATTAGTTCTAGAAGTTTTTTGGTGGAGTCTTTCAGGTTTTCCACGCAGAGTATGAGGGCATCTACAAAGAGTGAGAGTCTGCCTTCTTCCTTGCCAATTTGTATGGCTTTTATTCCTCTTTGTTTTCTGATTGCTGATACTAGTCCTTCCAGTACTGTATTGAACAATAGTGGTAAGAGTGGACATCCTTGTTGTGTTCCTGACCTTAGGGGGAAAGGTCTCAATTTTTTCCCATTGAGGATGATATTAGCTGTGGATCTTTCATATGTGGCCTTTATGATGTTGAGGTATGTTCCTTCTATCCCTAATTTCTTGAGGATTACACCATATACAAAAATAAATTCAAAAGAGATGAAAGACCTAAATGTAAGACAGTAAACATTAAAAATCCTAGAAGAGAACATAGGCAGTAATTTCTTTGACATCATCAAGCTTCTTACTAGATACATATCCCAAGACAAGGGAAACAAAAGCAAAAATGAACTACTGGGATTTCATCAAGTTAAAAAGCATCTGCACAGTGAAGGAAACAATCAACAAAACTAAAAGGCAACCAATGGAATGGGAGAATATATTTGCAAATGACATATTGGATAAAGGGTTAGTATCCCAGATCTATAAAGAACTTATAAAATCAACACCCCTAAACCAAATAATCTACTGAAGAAATAGGCAGAAGACATGAATAAACACTTTTCCCAAGAAGACTTCTAGATGGCCAACAGACACATGAAAATAACTCAACATCACTCATCATTAGAGAAAAAAAAAAATCAAACCATGATGAGAAACCACCTCACACCTGTCAGAATGGCTAAAATAAACAACACAAGAAACAACAGGTGTCGGTGAGGATGCGGAGAAAGAGGAACACTTTTGCACTGTTGGTGGGAATGCAAATTGGTGCGGCCACTCTGGAAAATGGTATGGAGGTTCCTCAAAAAATTAAAAATAGAACTACCTTATGAGCCAACAATTGCAGTACTAAGTACTTATCCAATACAAAAATACTGACTTGAAGGGACACATGCACCCCAATGTTTATAGAAGCCTATCAACAATAGACAAATTATGGAAAGAGCCCAAATATCCATTGACTGATGGATTGATAAAGAATATGTGGTGCATATATATTTAGATCCAATGGAGTATTACTCAGCGATCAAAAGGAATGAAATCTTACGATTTGGAACAATATGGATGGAACTAGAGTGTATTATGCTAAACAAAAAGAGTTAATCAGAGAAAGACAAATACCATATGATTTCACCCATGTGGAATTTAAGAAATACAAGAGATAAACACAGGGGAAAAGAAGGAAATTAAAATTAAAACAGAGAGGGAGGCAAAGGATTAGAGACTCTTAAATATGGAGAACAAACTGAGGGTTGCTTGAGGGAGGTGGTTGGGGGGGTGGGCTAAAGGGGTGATGGGCATTAAGGAGGACAATTGTTGCAATGAACAGTGGGTATTATATGTAAGTGATGAATCACTGGGTTCTACTTAAATTGATATTACATAGTATGTTAACTAACTTGAATTTAAATAACTAAATTAAAAAAAATAAAACGTATTTCAAAGTAAATATAGAGTCATGTTGTTCGTAAGAGAAAAAATCTTCATTACAGAATAATTTTAATTAGTAATTGTGCAAAGAAATACTGTATTAGAAAAATCATCAGTTTTAATCCTCTAAATAATTTGATTCAAGACAAGATTAAACCATTAAATATAAAATCGTTGAAAGAATGCAGGCATGAGACTGACATCCCCTGAACCACTCATTAGTAACAATATTCCGATGTGCCCCTGGATGTGACTCAATATGAAAATCACAGAACCATTATGAAAATTCTGGGCAAAAATAAAACATAGTTAAATCTCATTAAGCTTGTGGAGTTACTATCTTGCTTACTGGCAATTAAAAGCAGGAAAGAACCAGTTAAGTGAAAGCACAAGTCAAGAAAGAAGGATCCAGAAAGAGAGATATTTAATAGGAAAAATGATCCAGTTTCTTCAGTTAAGTTAATAGCATTATACAGAATAGAGTAGAGATTGTTTTGTTCGTAAGAGACTTAAGAGACATAAAAAGTAAAAAAATACATAAATATGAACTAGATATAAGATATTAAGAAATTATTATTAATTTTGGTATGTCAGTGACATTGTGCTTAGGAGTAGCAAATATCCAAGTTGTTCAAAGATGCATACTGAAGTGCCTTGGAATGAAATGACATAATGTCTAGGTTTGATTTGAAATATGGGGCAAAGAGATGAAGTGAGTCTATGAGTAAGTATATGAAAATATATAAGCATGATATGAATTCATGATTCTAAAAGATTTGAGAATGTGTGTAATAATTTCCTAGAAGAATTCAACTTTCCAAATGAGATACACAAATAAATACAAAACCCATATGTTCTACAACAATCAATGTTATTTCCCACAGAGAAAAAACAAGCTTAGTCCATTTTCCTGGATTGTTCTATGAAACATTCAATGAACATATAACTTTGCTTTTATAAATCTTCTACAGAAAAGAATGAGATAGAATACTGAATACTGCCTACTTTTCTAAAATTATGCTAGCAAAACTTTGAAAGCAAACAAAGCAAGACAAATATGAGAAGTGAAACCTATGGGCAGCCTCACTTAAAATGTATATACAAAAATTATAAATATGTGCAAATATTTGTAAACAGAATTGGACAATGCATGAAAGAATGTTAAAATCATTAGCATGTAAATTTTCAAGCTCTTCATTTTAAAAAATCTATGCTAAGTTGCTGCCACACACTATGCATGAAACTTCAACTACATTGTATTAGACTTTACTGTGAGTGGAAAAAGCTTAAATATGATAAAATCATTATAATGTAACTTTGTAATAGTTTGTGATAATTATAGGACTGATTAATATAACATCTCATATTAACTTAGCATAGAAAGTACTTGTTAATCAAGATAGAAAAGCAGAAAACATAGGGGAAAATATTAATATATCCTATCTACATTTAAATTACATCCTTCTGGTCATCAAAGGATACCAGACAGATAATGAAAACTTTAGCTCAAGGTTTGTGAGCTCAAGCCTTGCATTGGGTTCCGTGCTGACAGCAGTGGAGCCTGCTCGGGATTCTCTCCCTCCCTCTCTCTACCCCTCTCCTGCTGTTTCTCGCTCTCTCTCTCTCAAAATAAATAAATAAACATTAAAAAAATGCTTAAATTCACCAATGTTCATGGAAACATAAATTAAATCATCATTTGCTATTCATCAAGTTAATACAAATTAAAAGTTTTGATAATATCAAAAGAGCATATGCAACAACTAAAATGCTTATACAAAATTGGCAGGTATGTACATTTTGAGAACTGCTTTGGGAAACACCTAAAATTATCTAGATTAGCAAAATATATGCAGATCCTAAAAAATTTACACCAAAGTTTATGTCTGTAGAAACTTTTCTACATGACACAAGGAGACATGTAAAAAAAAAGATATGGTCAGAGCTCCAGTGTTTTTAATTCTAAAAACCTGGAAATAGCACATCTTCCCACAAGAAAAATTAATTAAATAAATTGTGATAAATTTATAAAATTGATTAGTATATGGCAGTAGAAATCAGGTGTTAATTGATGAGTTTCCCAAGACAGTGATCAAAATGGGAAGATTTAAGTTTGTGAAATCTGTGAATTGAAAGGGAGGGGCAAGTTTATAGTAATTTGATGGGTTAAACTATGTCATATAAGTTATTTTCATTTAGTTTGTTTACTTATTTTTAATTTTTAATTTATTTTTTGAGAGAGAGAGAAAGTGTAAGCGTGGGGGTGGGGGCAGAGCAGAGGGAGAGAGAGAATCTCAGGCAGGCTCCAAGCCCAACCCGGAGCCTGATGTAGGGCTCAATCCTGGTATCATGAGATCATGACCTCAGCAGAAATCAAGAGTCAGTTGCATAACTGGCTAAGCCACTCAGTTGCTCCTATTTAGCTTATTTTTATTCATATATCTACTTATTAAAATACATTCTGGAACATATAAGTTAAAGAAAATACAGTGAAAGCATTTCTAGAAAGTGCATACTGTATGAGGCAGAATGTCATCATCTCAAGAACTTGACTGTTCCTTGAGTATTTATTCAAGAGTTCAGTTGTTTTCATGTTCAAACACTTAAAAAAAAGATTAATAACATGAAATAGTTTGAATGGAATCATCTTTTGTATTTATGTAAGTTTTCTCTTTCTGTTAAACACAACTGAACATTTTAAAGTATCTTCCTTATTGTATAGTGGGGTGTTGTATTGGCATAGTCCAGACCCCAATTCTAAACTGCTTACCTCACACATACTTGTCAGTTCCAATGTTTGTACTGTATTGGCGTATCAAATTGTTGGGGTTTGGGCTGGGTGGGAAGGAATTGGACTTTGGACAGGGATCTGCTCACTGTAGCATAAACCCATAGAACCTTCAGCAAGATTCTGTCCCTGGCACATCTCTCTCTGGAAGGTAAACTGATGGGAGTGAGTTGTGTTCTTTCTCACTGCCTTTCTTTTTTTATAAGTTTATTTATTTATTTTTGAGAGAGAAAGAGAGAGAGAGAGAAAGAGTGGGTACGTTTGGGGGAAGGGCAGAGAGAGAGGGAGAAAAAGAGAATCTGTGTCAGCACAGTGTCATTCAGAGCTCAAACTCAGGAGAGTTGAGCCTAAATCAAGGGTCTGGCACTTAGCCAACTAAGCCACCCAGGTGCCCCCCCCCCACTGCCTTTTTAATAGCAGAACAAGGTGCCTTTTTCAGCCAAAATTTTAAATAAAAGTTTATTTCTTTGATTTTCACAACATAGAATTTAATTGTATACGTCAGGGTTCAACTAGAGAAGAAGAACCGGTAGGAAAGATGTATTAAGAAATTTGTTGCACGGAAATGGCTTTCATGATTGGGGTGATGGCTAGGCAAGTCTGAAATCCAGAGAGTCGTAGTATGGAAGGAGTTGTAAACAATAGTAAATAAATGAACGAATATGACTATGTTCTAATACACTTTACTTATGAGCACTGAAAGTTGAATTTCATGTAATTTTTACATGCTATGAAGTATTGACCTTCTGACTTTTTTTTTTTATTTAAAAACATAAGAAACCACTAAGCCCCTGGGTCATACCAAAACATGTGATGTGTCAGATTTGGCCTATGAGTTAGTTTGCTGTCCCAAGAGTTCTCAAACTTGATGGTCTCAGTTTTCACTTACACTTTTAAAAATTGTCAAAAACCTCAGAGGATGTTTATGTGGCTTAGCATCTATTGATGCTTTAATATTAATATTAAAACAGAAAAGAATTAAAATATTTAATCATTAATTCAACTTGCAATAATAAACCCATTACGCGTTGATATATTTTTAAATAAAATCCTAACTTTATTTTCTGAAACAACAAAAAACAATGGGAATGGTGTAATCTAATATTTTTGCAAATTTCTTTGATCCTAGTTTAATAGAAGAGAGCTGGCTTATCTTACCTGCTTCTGCACTCTGTTGCACTATCACATTTCGGGTAACCTCCATAAAGCTCAACTGTACACTCATGAGAGAAAAGAGTCAAAAAGGTGAATAATGTCTTAACATTATTGTGAAAATAGCTTTGACCTTGTTGCTACACACAGTATATGTTAGACTGCCTTGCTAAAACAAAGCAGCAAGTGTTAATATTGAAAAGTGGTCTTGCCATGTTAACATTTGCCTTTCATGCTTCCTGCACGTTATGTTATTCAGGACCCATATTTTCTGAGAAAACAACACTTTAACACTGACTGCCGGTCAAGGTAGCCCCTTTCCCATTTCTGGCCACATTCACCACCATGATTTTTCAGATAATGTTCTGTGCTCCACCTTTCATACCTTCTACTTTATTGAGAAATAGATTACATGTAATAGAATATTTCTAATTTTCTTCCCTTTAATTGTGTTCCTACATCCTCAGAATTTCTGTGATTAACCATGTTTTCACGTCTCCTCCTCATTTTGAGAAATATGAAGAGGTTTCCTCATTTCCAAGGACAATCTTCTCAGGTTTCCATGAAGTTCATATTGTGTCATCTATTTCTTTTTCTCTTCAAATTTATCTTCTTTGCCCCCCCCATCACTGGTTTTTAAACATTTGTAAACTAATTTCCTAATATATATATTTTTACTACCAGACCTAAAAACAAAACAAAATAAATAACATGCATTTCTTTAATATAATATCTTCCCTAGTAGCTTCTTTTTTTAATATTTATTTATTTTTAAGACAGAGTGAGAGCATGCGAGCAAGAAAGGGGCAGAGAAAGGGAGACACAGTATCTGAAACTCTGAGCTGTCTGCACAGAACCCAACACGGGGCTGGAGCCCATGAACTGCAAGATCATGACCTGAGCTGAAGTCAGACACTCAACCGACTGAGCTGCCCAGGTGTCCCTCCTGGTAGCTTATTTTCTAAATATTGATTAATATCTCTCAACCAATGTATCAAAAATCACAAAAGATTGCCTACTGTATTCACTCATCTTTTAAGACAGTAAATATTTAGAGATTGTCAATTATGTAGTGGGCAATTTCTAGTTGGTGAAGATAAAGTATCAATAAACTGTAATTCTGCTCTTCATACAACTGAGGCCTAGTTGAGACAAAGTAAGTAATATTAATTCATTCGGGGAGGTTCACCTATAGAGACATTGAAAATATGTATGAATTTGACTTCTAACTCCTTCCCCTTTGGCTTTCCCAAATGAGGTGTCCAGATTTTTCTTCTGTTGCTAGTGCAGTGTTTTCTCTGTTTTCTGTTGCCTCTAAACAGATATTCCTTCAGGCTTCCCCAGATTTTGCTTTTCTTTCTCTTTTTCACTTCTGCTGCAAATTGACCTAAATGGATTTGGATTTTTAACAGTTTCCAGTGTTTCAATAAATAACAATAGACCCCAATAAACAGAATTGGGTGGAAATTGAAAGAACCTTCATTTACTTTACTTACAAATAGTGAGGATGGTGTAACAGAACTGAATTTCAGATTAAAATCTTCCAACTGTATAACATGCAAACACCCCTTACAACAAGTAAGGGTTGCAAGGAAGAAAAATGCAAGTATACATCTGTTTTCCCAGTTAGGAAAGATACCCACTCTCAGGCATGCAAACGTACTATATAAATTCGTAAGTGCATATAAAGATAAACCCAAGGCTTTTGGTTGGGTCCAAAAATGAGTCTTTGATGAGTGGAAGAGATAGGAGAGCAGAGCTCTAGACTCAAGAGAATAGTACTGCTTTGAGGAAGGCAGGATGCTGGGCAGGCCAAAATCTTTATAATATAGCCATACATACTTACATGAATTGAATGCCGTTCATTTCACCAACTGCAAATTTGATCTATGATCCTTTATGTTAATTAATGACTCTGGTAGAGTTTTGTAATCTTTAAATTATTTATGTAGCTATTTCTGTAATATGGATTGTTATTTAGATTATTTAATACAGTAACTAGGTACTCAGAGGGCTCAGAATGTGAGTAGCGGATTAGGCTATTTCAAATGTTAACTCTCTTTTAAATTTCAAGATCTCAATGTCTCTTAAATCTGGTTTTACATTTCATGTAAATTATATCATTTAATGCTTTACTTATAAGATAGTGGCTAAGAGTGCAGGCCTTGGAATCCAGCATATTGAGTTGAATCCAAACTCATTTAGATCTTTTTGTGTTAAAAATACCTTAAAGTTCATTTATTATTAAATAGTTATTTATATGATTATAGAAGATACCCACTAAACAGTATCTCTTATGAGCTATATATTTTAACTGGATGGATATAAACATTAAAATTCCACATTAATATTGTAACATTATTTTAAATTAATACAAATATTAATTATAGAATTAATACTATATTGACATTACTTCTGTGTAAACAAACAAAACGTTTTAATTCTGACTAATGAAAATTACTTTTTTAATTTTTTTTGGTTTGAGAATAGTAAACCCTGAGCCACATTTTAATAAAGCACAAATAATTTTGACATTGAATTTGTGTATTTTTCACAAAAACAGTGTATTTATAGTTAACCAATTGCAAGTTCACAACAGTTTTAGGGGATGATTATCTTTTACGTAACTATAGGGAACAGCTTCTATTTAGAAAGGAGAAAATATAATTTAATGAAAGGGATTTTGCTCTGGTATATATAAAACTTACCTGACCTTCTATCTCATTTATAACCTTATGTTAACTTTCATGAGGCAGTTAAGCTTTTGATCTGTGAAGAAAATACATCATGTTATAAACAGAAATATTACGTGGTGATCCAAAAAAGCAACTGACCTATGAAAGCTATATTTCCTTTTCATATGAAAATCTAGGGCTTATGGGAAGAATTAGAATGCAATATGTCTTGCTCTCCCAAAAGTACTGTATGCTATTCATTTTGATATGAATAATAAACCTTTTCGTAGTTTCAAACAATGCCTTTTGGGATATATTCTATGATGCTTATGTAAAATATCTTGCAGATGCTTTATTCCTTTAACATTTGCAAAATTTGTGTTTCATCCCCTTGAGTCCTCTGTTTTGTTTAAGGCCGGATAGGGTAAATGTTGGTGCAAACTCATTAGCATCAAAAAATACCAAGTTAATCAGAGAGTAATTCAAAAGCAAATACACATGGTCGTGTTATAGAGTTACTTAGGTTTTACTTTAATACTCAATAGATGAAAAACATATTCTGCAAGTTATGTTCAAATTGGTTTTCCCAACTCTGTTTAGAAATGTATAATTCTTTTATTTTTTTAAATAATTATCATATTTAATTTTTTGACATATTTCCAGCAACTTTCACTTAATTTGAAAGTGTTCTCTAGTTTCTGTTTTATAGGAAAAGAATGTATTTTACTGAAGTGCTTGAAATACAAGGAACTATTAACACGTATGTATTTTCATTATGTCAATTTGATTAATATCAGCTTGATACAATGAGAATAAAGCAATATTTTCACATAAGTATGAATATTAGAAAAGCATCCCCATTGATCTTTTACATGCTGTGAGTGTGTTTTATTTGGCACTAAAAACGAACATAAATTTCTAATTTTACATTTCACCAAGAAACATTGCCATTAAAAAACAAGCTAAGATATGTGACTGTATTCAGTGTCTTTAAAACCGGTTCTTTTCACTTGATCTGCCGATATATCATTATGAGAATTAGACACTTGAGCTTTTTGAGTAACACTATTGTTGTGTGGAATGAATGGAGAGGAACCATGGGGTACTGAATTCTGAATGTGAATACCGGTTCTGTCATTGCAAGCTGCATAAAGTTCAGATATCATCAATATCCTTAAACCTCAGAGACCTCATCTAAGAAAAGCAGGTCAGGTCTACTTGAATGAATTGTTTTCATGTTTAATTATAAAAGTTTAGATAATGTAGTTATTATATTACTCAGTAAATAAGTACTTAATATTGTTAGACAGTAGCAATAATATAAATTACTTGTTTACACTCTTTAGCTTTTATAGAAAAATCAGCAAATAATATCCAGAAAGTTTGAAAGAAAATAAAAAGTGTTTGATTATTCTGGTAGGGCTGGTAACATATATTTCTATTTTTTTTTATCTGCATATACTAAGTTGTAAATATGGTATATATACAGTTTGTAGACTGTTTCAATTTTTAATTTATATATAGGCATTTCTCCATTCTAGTACATAGCTGTATTCTTCATAGTCCCATGCTATCTACTCAGATGAGATCATATTCAAGTTGTATGATTCGAAAGGAGTGTTTGGTATGTAGGTGTTGAATACCATTCATCTTGAAAACACACACATATATATATACACACAAATAAAAGTAAGCAAAGATATATAAAAAACAGGACTGAGAAAATCCATCAAAAGAAACCTGAGTATAGTCTCACACAATATGAAAACTTCCTGTTAGATATACTGAAATTATACTTATTGAGAAGAAAGTTATGATATATTACAAATGCAGGTATACAATAAAAACTTACTACTCCCTAATTCAGAGGGGCAAGAGTTAAAGAAAAAGCTAGAACATTGGAGAAACACAACTACCTCATTTGGAAGTCCTTGTAATGTGATGGAGTCATAGATTTCAAAACTGACCTGTCACTTGGCATCTTATGCCCAAGTAGAGACACAATGGGTGGAAAAAGCCTGTTGCCAGAAAGCCACATTGACCTGAACTGTCCCTAATACTTTGGACTTGCTTTCAGTTGATAGAGCACCTTGCTGAGTTGGAAGAAGTTTCCAATGACTTGGCTGGATCTTCACATATTGTTGCATATCTCTGTAAAGTAACAGAAAGAATACCCAGCATTGAGGCTAGACAAAGTCACATTATGGACTACGCCTAAATGAATTTAGAGATACAGTCCTTAACACAGTAGATTCAACAAATACAGAAAAGGAATCAAACAGAAAGGAAGTTCTATCAAGTCAACTCACCATATCAATTTCTATCCTGAACCATAGAAATGTTAATATTTGCATCATTTAGCATTTCAGCTGAAAATGTGAGTTTATTTCTTACAGATTGATAATAGGAAGAAGCAATAAGACACATGCATAACTTATGTAAATTATGCAACCAAGAAAAATTTCTCCATTCAATGACAAACACAAGGAAACAATATGGTTGCTATGAAAATGTGAATAAAGTGGAATATATATACATATATATATATGTATATATATATAAACAAACTTTAAATTTATATATTCCACTTAATATATTTTGTATATATTTGTATACATACATACACATATATATATATATATATGTATGTATATATATGTATATATATGTGTATATATATATATGTATGTATACAAATATATACAAAATATATTAAGTGGAATATATAAATTTAAAGTTTGTTAATTTTGAGAGAGAGAGAATGTGCATATGCATGCTCACATAGTGGGAGAAGAACAGAGAGAGAGAGGGAAAGAGAGAATCCCAAGTAGGCTCCACACTGTGAGCCCACAGCTTGAAGTGGGCTCAATCTCACCAACCATGAGATCCTGACCTGAGCAGAAATGAAGAGTTAGAAGCTCAACTGACTGAGCCCCCAGGTGCCCATACACTATATTTTGAAGCAAGACTTTTTTACATTGATTCAAAGAATATCATCACATGTGTCTTCAGTTAGAAAATTTGAGATTATTAAATTTTAGAATTATCAAATACATTTTATAATTTTTGACATAATTTCTTAATAATTTAGAAGATTTGAACTAAATATATGTATGTAAATACACAAGTGTTTGTCACATATTTATATTTGATCCAGGTTCCCAGAAGGCCTTCTGAAACCAAGAGTAAGTAATCACAGCTAACTTTTCATATGCATGATATGATTAACTGTATTCATACGCAGTGTTTGATTTAACAAACATTTTTTGTGCAGTTAATGTACAGTTCAAGATGGCTCCTGAGTTTTCTAGAGTATAAGTTCAGAAGTGAGAAGGATAAATCTTTGCACAAAGAAAAGAATTTTACTCTAATATATATGGAGATATTCTTGCAAAGATGATGTATTCCACACCTCCTCTTAATCCACCCACATGAAACATTCAAAATTAGCATCTTTAGTAAGTGTATTAGTTTCCTAGGTCTGTCATAACAAAGTATCATTAACTGGGTGGCTTAAAAGACAAAGGAAATTTATTCTCTCACCATTTGGGAGATTTAGAAGTCCAAAATCAAGATGTTGGCATGGTTTGTTTGTTCTGAGGTCTCTGAGGGAACAAAAACAATATCATATTTAACTGTACCTAATGAATATGGATACATTCAAATATTAGAAAAATGGTATCAATCTGGGCAGTGTAAAACAAAAACCTAAAGTTTAAAAATGAATATTATTTACATGTGCTTCAATTAGAAGGAAGATTATTAATTTGCCATCATAGACAAAATTACCAAGACATAACAGTACCATTTTGCAGATTCTACATGTTGCTTACTTAAAATCCTATGAAAGAAACATAATTTTCATTATAATAATGTAGACTGAGTTTGACATTGAACATTTTTGTTTAGGAAATCAAAAAGTATTTATTTCATGGTGTTTCTAGAATTTTCTGTATGTTGGCAAACATTATCTCGCAAGAAATTGCTTTCAACAGCTTTGTAAATTCTTTCTGTAAATATTCTTAAGATCACATGCTATGGAAATTTTTTATTTTAGCGTAATTGTTCATATCAATTGAAATTTAAACATTTAAGTAAATTTTAACTAGAGAAATTTAGAGATATTCAAATGAAACACTATGAAAATTTATATTTATAAAGGAAAGGCATACCAAATATCTACTTGACTTTACTGATTACATTTTATTGTTGAGTGTATTTGATAACTTTATTGACAAAACTGAAAACTTTAATAGGTACTACAAGTAATGATTGAGCTACTAAAACCTCTGTTAGAGTTGGTCTGAAAAACATTGTACCGGAGTTCAAAATTATTGATACTTGCCAGTTACCAAAATGGAGTAATCATAAAGTTGGTAAAAAATGCATATGGACTTCAACCTCATGGCATCTGGTGGACACCAACCAACACAAAATGAAGCAAACAAATCAAACAGTATTTCCACTCAAGATTTAACCTTTTCCTGTTAACTTAAATTCATAATCACATTGGCTGTCAGGACTAGCTAGCTTATTGATTGCATGTGATTCACAGCTCTCTTTCAACACAAAGAATACAAAAGATCACATTTTAATGTAGTTATGAGTAACCTTTAAAAAAGATAGTGCCCTAAGTTCATCATTTATAGATACTAATTTATGTTGAAAGTATTTTACCTTTTCTCATGGCTATTGGACAATTTCAGTTTTCTTCCTCTTTTTGGAACAATTGGGATAAATTGGGCACTGTTTAAAAACCAACCATTTTATTATTACATGTGAATATTTTATTATCATGGAGTTGTACACAGCTTTGTTTAATTATTATCACTCTCCTATGTGTTTTCAACTCCTTTACCATCTCTATTTTTGTACATTATTCCTATCTCCAACTTACGTTTTATAATTAACGTTGAATATTCTACTATTTTACCCCTTTTTTGAAAAGGCAGCTCCTAGATTTATGTCTTTATTTTTGTGTATGGTGTGATAAAATGGTCCAGTTTCATTCTTCTGCATGTTGCTGTCCAGTTTTTTCAACACCATTTGTTGATGAAACTGTTCCCCGCCCCACGAATATTCTTTCCTGCTTTGTCAAAGATTAGTTGACCATATAGTCATGGGTCCATTTCTGTGTTTTTTCATTCTGTTCCATTGATCTCTGTGTTTGTTTTTGTGCCAGTACCATTCTGTCTTGATGACTACAGCTTTCTAATATAGCTTGAGGCCTGGTCTTAATTATCTTCAAACTCATTAATTTCTTCCTTTGTCATTATTTTTTATTCCTTCTAGTTACCTTTCTTCTGTATTGCTATAATTTTTCGTATTTCATGAGTTAAATGGTGATTCCCATTTTTTCTCCATTAAGAGTGAAAGTATGTAAATACTACATTATTTCTGATTACCCCTCTTGCCCATAGTCAGTTTCAGTTCATGTACAATTCATACCATATGGGACAATATTGTAATTCGGGAAACATGATTTGTTTAAGTTGTATTATATAACAGTAAAAGTTGAATAATAAAGAGCATTGACTTTTTACACTGGCCTAAGTATATAAGTATCTTGCATATATAGACAATTATAACATTAAGGTATCCCCATGAGGAAGTTACTGTTCTAAACTTATTTTATTGGTGACATAACTAAGGCATAGACATATAATATCTTGCTCAAAGTCACCAGTTATGCAAGAGCAAACCAAAATTTATATCCAGTGTGATAGTAAGTCTTATGTGTCAACGTGGCTAGGCTAGGGTGCCCAGTTGTTTGGTCCAACACTAATCTAGATGTCCCTGTGAAGCTACTCTGTAGATGTTATTAATGTTTGTAGTCAGTTTGACATAATTAAAGGTGATTATCCTCAATAAAGTAGATGGGTGTCATTCAGTCAGTTGAAGGCCTTAAGAACAAAAACAGGTTACAAAATGAAGAAGCAATTCTGCATCAAGACTCTTAGAAATCCTGCCTGATTGGGGCGCCTGGGTGGCGCAGTTGGTTAAGCGTCCGACTTCAGCCAGGTCACGATCTTGCGGTCCGTGAGTTCGAGCCCCGCGTCGGGCTCTGGGCTGATGGCTCAGAGCCTGGAGCCTGTTTCCAATTCTGTGTCTCCCTCTCTCTCTGCTCCTCCCCCGTTCATGCTCTGTCTCTCTCTGTCCCAAAAATAAATAAACGTTGAAAAAAAAAAAAAAGAAAAAAAAAGAAATCCTGCCTGAGTTTTTGCTCTGCTGCCCTGTCCTACAAACTGACCAGCTTCCACAGCTGCATGAGCAAATTGGGAAAAATAAATATTTCTGTCTCTCTCTGTCCCTCTTTCTCTCTCAATCTCTCTCTCTCCCCCCCCCTTCCTTTGTCTCCCTCCCTCCTTCTCTCTGTGCTATCATCTATCACAATCTATCTATCATCTATCTATCTATCTATCTATCTATCATCTATCTATCTATCATCTATAATCCATCATATGTTATTTTACTCTGGGCATAACTCACTGATAACTAACATTTTCCTTCAGGTTCCTCAACTGCCTTGTTAAGAAAGTTTTGTCATTTATATTACTTAACTAGCAAAATAGCTAATGCCTTGATGCTAGGTAGCAAGATATCACATGTTGCACTCCACAGTCACTCCCAAATGTACACACTTCTTATCTTTTCACTCAACATGAAGACAGAAATCAATTTGGGATTTCATTTAAAAACTGATATGTTTCCTGTGTGTTACCCCATGATTTTTAAAGAGAGGCTCTGCTGCTTTTTATGCTTATTACTTTTTGATTTGTCAGGTTTGTTGAAAAATCTTAGTCAAGTTCTGTATGTATCCCTGATTCATATACTAAGATAAGAGGCAATAGATAACCCACCCTTCCTCACAGTCCATAGAATACCACCTGTCTAGGCCAGATATCTCTATAAACTCTACTTGGGGGAAAAATATGACAGAAGTCTCACTGTTTAAATCATGTACATTTTTAGTTTGTCTCTTAATTGACCTCTGTGGGAAAATTGACATATCTGACCATTGTTTCCTTACTGAAATTTTCTTCTCTTGATATCCATGAGCCAATCAGGCCAGACTGTATTATTAGTTTTTTAAGACCTTCCTCTGTCCATCTCCAAAATGATTATGTGCTTTCTTCTCTATCAGGAGAATTTTATGTATAAACACAGCTTCATATATTTCTTATATCCTAACATCTCCAAGGAAAATTGAAATACTTGCCTCAACATATATGACTTGTCGGCTTATACAATGTCCAACTCTATATAATCTGCAGAACTGAACAGCTCAGTCATGAATATAACTTACTACTCATTTTTCAAAGGATTCAGAGTCACTTTAAGCTCTGTAAAAAAAATAATTCATCATGTTCCCCCCAATCTTTAGTCCATTTCAATCTTGCTCTCTCTCTCTCTCTCTCTCTTTCTCTCTCTCATTTCCATATCTCAGCAACTATCTATTGTCTACACAATTTGTTAAGCCAGAAGTCTGGGAGAGAGAAAAATCCAAGAGGAAAACTCATCTTCCTTCTTTTTTTTTTCTTTTACCCACTGAATCACAAAATCTTATCCATTTTACATCCTAAATATTTGCCACTGATTTGATTTCTCTGTATCCATTATTTTTATTATAGACTAAACATTTATCATGTTATGATTGGGACCTTGCAAATCTTTTGTCCAAATCTTTTGTCAGTTTCACACTCTTTAATCATTCCTGTCTATTATGTCTTCTCTTCCACTGCCCCAAGTGATTATTCTAACTTAATTACATTAACCCTCAGCTTAAAATGGTCTACTAGCTCCTCAGTAACTAAAAATTGACATTTAAACTCAAGATAAAATCTAAACTCAAAAAGTTACAAAACACCATCTAAACTTTTCTTATGATCTGATTCCTCACTCCCATCTTTGGTCTTAAACCCAAATGATACTATAAATCATGGTTTACATTAGTTTCTTATTGTTGCCCTTACAACTCACCACAGATTTGGTTTCTTAAAACAATATAAACAATTATGTCACAGTTCTTATAGGTCGGAAAACCAGATTGGCACAGCTATCTCCTCTGCTCTAGGTTTCAGAGATCTCAATCAAGGGGTCAGCCAGCTGGCTTCTTATCAGAAGACTCTAGAAAGAGTCTCCTTCTGAGGTCATTCAAGTCGTTGGCGGAATAAAGTCCCCTGTGTTTGTAGGATGGAGGTCTCCATTTCCTTGCTGACTGTCAGAGTCTGTCCTTTGATCCTGGAGGCTGTCACTGGTTCTTGCATGTTGATACCTACGTTTCAGAGCCTGCAACAGTGTATTAAATCCTGCTCACCCATGGAACCTCTTTGACTTCACTTTCTACTACTTCGGTCTGATTTCTTGCATCTTTTTCTTCTAATTTTAGCTGGATAAAGTTATCCAATTGTAATGACTCATGTGATTCCATTGGACTCTTAAGGTCTTTAGCCTTAATTACATCTTCAAAATCCCTTTTCTGTTGGCATAACATGTTCACAGCGATTAGGTCATGGGTCATCCAGCAATTAGGTCATAGACATTTATGGGTATCATTATTCTGCTTGCAACGTTACTGTTCCTTCACGTTTGTGTTCCTACTCTTGCATCTTTCTGGATTATACCTACCTTTTGATATGTCTAGAAGATGATTATATACCCCTCACATCTCAGCCTAAAGGCTGCCACTTCTGACAAAATAGGCCTGTTGAGATGAACCTTCTACAAGGCTACTATTGTGCATTATCTTCTGTCATAATTATGGTAATTAACTTATTTTACTGCATTTGTGCATATCTCTATGCTTACTAGACTATAAAACTTGTGAAGATAGGGCGAATCACCATAGGAAGTTTACTATAAAAATGTGGGAAAAAATGAGAGAATGAAGTGTTAGTTTGATACATATATGAGCAAATCTGTTTTTATAGTTTTCATGATTCTTGTTGAAAGCTATTACACATTTTAAGTGAGGTGTGTTAGAATTTTGTGCCTAAATTTTTGATAGTCAAATAAGGCAAAACATATGTATCTAGTGCCATGTGCTGCAGAGAAGCTTATTGAGGGAACACTTACAAACAGGGAAGAAGCAGTGGCAAATCTTGCTCCAAATCTCACTATTACACAACTTAAATGGCCAATACTTTGATAGACATACACCTCCCGCATCCAGGAATGCTCTACATATTTATAAGGTCAGGGGACAAGAATATCTGTGTGAGCAGGTAATGATAGAAACCCCTAGAGGTGGAATGCTTGTTAGAAAAGAAGAAACCTCTGGAGCTTTGTGCCTGCTGAAACGCTGGTCTTCCCTTTAGCTAACTTGAATCCTCTGAATCAACATTCAGCTCAGCTATCAGAGGAAGAAAACCAGCCTCAAGGGCTATCCAAACTGATCACCTTTTGTTTCTAAAAGGCAATAATGCATACTGGAATTACATTACTATGACTTTAGGGTTTTTTAAATCAGACAGACATTTGTTGGAATGCCAGATATGCCATTTATAAGTTATATATATAGACAAAGGTTGCACATAGCAAGTACGATATACATATATATTTATACGTACTATATATAATTATATTTAATATGTATTTATATTTGCGTATATATTTGTATATTAATATAAATATTTATATTTATATATTTATATTTATTTATATATTATTATTATATTAGATACATATATATATATATACATACATATAAGACAATGATTGCATCTAGCAAGTTTGAATAACATACATTGTAAACCTTTGTATTCATTAATGAGTAACTTTTCAAGCCTCTCCATTTTTTAAAAATTTACTTTAAAAATAGAGTCTTCATGATCTCTTCAAATCACAAAAAACAGATAGAATTCTGTTTATTATTTTACTTCATGATGAATGAAAGTTAACCAGGAACCACATTTTGCCTGATGGGAATTAAATTGTAATTAAAAAACAAAGGGTTTTGTGATCATTTATTTCACTTGCTCACCATTTGAAAACTTGATTTACATAGAATTCTTGACATTCTTATCTTTTTAATATGCTAGGAAATTATTACTATTTAGCCTCTTTCCTATAATGGAACACTTTGGAGTGTAAAACCAATTTAGCTGCCAGTGGAAATAAGTGGACAAGAAATTAGTTGATAGGTCTAGGAGAGAAAGCTCCCCTAATTTAGAAACTAAAAGGATAAGTAATTGTAATTTTGGAAGCTCTTATTTTAGTTATGATGAAAATTGACAAGAGAGTGGGATTTCTGATCACTTTATTATAGTAATATAGAGGTCTAAAACCTAGGACAGTTTAGTAGTTTAATTCATCCACTTAAAGGAGAAAAAAAACTTACAGAGAGTGAACAAAATTATATTTGGATGTGAACAGGTTTAATGTAATGGTCTTGGGTTTTCAAGAGAATAAAAAATATTAGAGAAATGTCTACTACCCTTATCAAGGTCCAGAATATATGCATTTCATGTTTTTTAAAATATTTATAAAAATGGTTGGGTAAACATTGCTGAAGGCTAATGTGTTATCAAGGCCAAGATTATCTGATGATCAATATGAGATAAAAGCTGTCATCATGATGGGCTGTGAGTGCTAAAAAATTCAGTAACCCAAAGCCATTCAGGAAGCAATTAAAAAAAAAAAAAGCTTAGGAAAAACACACATTAAAATGGTAATTTGGGGAAAAAATATACAGAAATGTTTTCTCCCATTTATGTTGTTCTAATTCGTTGTCTGACTTATAAACATTAAGTAATAAAATATGCTATAGTGTAAATAACTTTTATATTAAACATTTTATTTAAAAATGAGTAATTTCAAAACTATTATGAAATAGAAGGCAGATGATATGCTGTAAATATGTTTACAATATATCAAATATATTTGTATAAAATATAAGGAAATAATATCCATGTGTGCCCAGATGTTTAACCTTTTTAATTCACTGAAACTTGAATTTAAGATATCAATTGCCGGAGCGCCTGGGTGGCACAGTCGGTTAAGCGTCCAACTTCTGCCAGGTCACGATCTCGCGGTCCGTGAGTTTGAGCCCCGCGTCAGGCTCTGGGCTGATGGCTCAGAGCCTGGAGCCTGTTTCCGATTCTGTGTCTCCTTCTCTCTCTGCCCCTCCCCCGTTCATGCTCTGTCTCTCTCTGTCCCAAAAATAAATAAACGTTGAAAAAAAAAATTAAAAAAAAAAGATATCAATTGCCTTGTATAAAAAATGTGTCATTATTTAGACAGAATTATGTACTCTAAATATGGAGAAGATATACATTTAAAAAATGTCAGCCTCTATTAAAAGCTAAATTAACTGATAAGGGAACTTGTGCCTGTAGGAAAATTTACAAACTTGCTCTTAGAATTTAGCTATGAATTTAAAAATTGTAAGATATATATAGAGATAGACAATAAAATTTTACATATACCTTTTTATTCAATCAACAAAACAACTTAAAGCTTAAATGTTAGTGGTAATTTTAAATTCTTGTGATAAAGAAGAGAAACTCTGTATTAAAAAAAATTCTACGGGCACCTGGGTGTCTCAGTCGGTTGAGCGTCCGACTTCGGCTCAGGGTTCAGGTCATAATCTCTCAGTTTGTGGGTTCGAGCCCCGCATCAGGCTCTGTGCTGACTGCTTGCTCAGAGCCTGGAGGCTGCTGCAGATTTTGTGTCTCCTTCTCTCTCTGCCCCTCCCCCGCTCACGCTTTGTCTCACCCTGTTTCTCAAAAATAAATGTAAAAAGAAATTTAAAAAAAATTCTGAAGAATCCCACTTCTTTGTAAGAAAATTTGTAAAGAATTTTCTTAAGTGGGCATGGCACAACAATTGGCTTATATATTTATTCTAACAGCTGTGAGGAATTTTTTGTTTAATAGTTCAGAATCTGTAATGTCATCAGATGAGGTGAGGCTTTGCTTTTTTTTTTCCCCCCCCTAATCTATTTTTTAAAATTGCATCTGAATGGCTTTGGATTCTTGAAGATCTTTAGCAAAAATATGTAACTCTTCTTACATGTTTGGTAACTACCATCTGTGGTTACCAACTGTAAATTATAGTTTCCAAGAATGTTTCCTTTCTCCATTTGTTAAACTATATTCTCTTAAAGATACCATGCAAGATATTATTTGTTTGATAAGTAATTACTTATTCCTCAGAAATAAATTAGTCTTACTCCTCTCTTTTATATTTTGTATACTACTTTTATTGTATTTATATGTCCTACCCAGGCTTGTCCTACACTTAGATATTCAGTAGTTATTTAATTGAATGAAATTTCAGGGCTCCCAAAATAGATATTTCTGCTTGAAACTGGGGGTAAAAATCAGCACCTAATTCTTGTTCTTACCATAAATGCTATTTAGAAATTATTTTTACAAACTATTTATCTATACATTGGTCTTATATTCGATCATAGGTTTACCTGGTGAATTAGGTTATTTGGTTATAAATTGATTTCATCATATGCTATAAATCAAGAATTACATATATCCGTGACCAGGTACAAATTATACCTTGAGTGTATAGCTTTGAACGTTGTTAAGTACTAAATAAATAAATTAATTACAACCATTTCCACTATCTAATATAAATCATGGTATAATCTAGCTTTGGGCTTTCTTCTTGTGCTTGCTAAACTCTTACTCTAACCTCCTGAGCCTGTTTATCTTTTCATAGAAATTTACTCCTGGTAGGAACTCTAAAATCCCCTGTATCTCTTTGTACTCATTTTTTGGGTTTTTGATGGCAAGGCTTTCTCATTCTGGTATAAGGTTTTACTAATGAATTACCTAATCTTATAAAAGAAATAATAGCACAATAGCAGTATAACAATACTAAACCTCATTAAGATAATACTGATTTATCAACTATATATTATTCAATGTAACTTCTTGTGTCCTGTGATATAAAAATGACAAATTAATATTTTATGTCAATTTGGGAAAGGAAAAATAAATATAGTGCATACAGAAAACAACTGTATAACAACAGAGCATAAACTAAAAGGTAAGTAAAATAGTGTACAAGCCTTGAATTTCAAACAAGATGATCAAACTTTTTAGAATATGTTAACTGCTCTAAATGTATATTTTTTACTAACCTTGCCTTTGATTTCAGCTTTACAGTCTAAAAAAAAAAAAAAAAAGGCACAATTGCCAAGATGTATTTACTGTTTTTACAGTATGACCTTTAAAACTATAACTTGTTCATTTTATCAAATTACATTTATTCAGTACAAGAAACTTAAACAAAAAAGTGATGATAGAAACTTCTAAATCAGGTTTAGTTTCAAAATTCTGGTTTATGAATCAATACAATTTTGTAGAATTTAAATATTTCTATAACTCAATACTGGCACCACCTACCACTATCTTCTTATGTTAGAGTTTTATCATTTTGAAAAAATATGGTAAATAACAAATGCTCCCTGAAACCTTCTTTCTCTTTTAGGTATAAGCTTCAGTTCATAACAATTTACCTTTCTTTCTAAGCATTAGAAACAGAAAAAAAAAATATGATAAATCCTAGATGCATATCTTTCTCACAAACTTTATAAAATGTCCATTCAATTTTAATTTTATGCTCTTCAATTAATAAAATTAAGTAAAGCCTGTTCTCACTGATGAATGATTTCATAATGCCAATATTGAAATATAAAAGTAGGCATAAATTTCTGATATCCATTGGGTCTTCTGCAATCTTAGTCTATTTTGCTTTATCATTTATAATTTTAATTTTAGATTTTGAACCAATATTTTTTTTAGTAAAATGACTATTTCCCCCCAAGATAATATTGTATGTTCTGATGTAGTGCTATCATCAAAATGATCCAATTTTCTATAAATAAAACAACATTGTTCTAAGGGTTTGTGTTTTGTACTGTTATTTATCATTACATCTGTATTTGTTCTTCAAATTTGCCTTTTCTGTTTCTTACTTAGGGAAGAATTTTAAGGGTTTATTCTTTATGCTCATACCATGTGTTTTTATTTTTTTTTTTATTTTTTTTTTTATTTTTTTTTTTATTTTTTTATTTTTTTTAATTATTTTTTTTTTTATGAAATTTATTGACAAATTGGTTTCCATACAACACCCAGTGCTCATCCCAAAAGGTGCCCTCCTCAATACCCATCACCCACCCTCCCCTCCCTCCCATCCCCCATCAACCCTCAGTTTGTTCTCGGTTTTTAAGTCTCTTATGCTTTGGCTCTCTCCCATTCTAACCTCTTTTTTTTTTTTTTCCTTCCCCTCCCCCATGGGTTCCTGTGAAGTTTCTCAGGATCCACATAAGAGTGAAACCATATGGTATCTGTCTTTCTCTGTATGGCTTATTTCACTTAGCATCACACTCTCCAGTTCCATCCACGTTGCTACGAAAGGCCATATTTCATTTTTTCTCATTGCCACGTAATATTCCATTGTGTATATAAACCACAATTTCTTTATCCATTCATCAGTTGATGGACATTTAGGCTCTTTCCATAATTTGGCTATTGTTGAGAGTGCTGCTATGAACATTGGGGTACACGTGGCCCTATGCATCAGCGCTCCTGTATCCCTTGGATAAATTCCTAGCAGTGCTATTGCTGGGTCATAGGGTAGGTCTATTTTTAATTTTCTGAGGAACCTCCACACTGCTTTCCAGAGCGGCTGCACCAATTTGCATTCCCACCAACAGTGCAAGAGGGTTCCCGTTTCTCCACATCCTCTCCAGCATCTATAGTCTCCGGATTTGTTCATTTTGGCCACTCTGACTGGCGTGAGGTGATACCTGAGTGTGGTTTTGATTTGTATTTCCCTGATAAGGAGCGACGCTGAACATCTTTTCATGTGCCTGTTGGCCATCCGGATGTCTTCTTTAGAGAAGTGTCTATTCATGTTTTCTGCCCATGTCTTCACTGGGTTATTTGTTTTTCGGGTGTGGAGTTTGGTGAGCTCTTTATAGATTTTGGATACTAGCCCTTTGTCCGATATGTCATTTGCGAATATCTTTTCCCATTCCGTTGGTTGCCTTTTAGTTTTGTTGGTTGTTTCCTTGGCTGTGCAGAAGCTTTTTATCTTCATAAGGTCCCAGTAATTCACTTTTGCTTTTAATTCCCTTGCCTTTGGGGATGTGTCCAGTAAGAGATTGCTACGGCTGAGGTCAGAGAGGTCTTTTCCTGCTTTCTCCTCTAAGGTTTTGATGGTTTCCTGTCTCACATTTAGGTCCTTTATCCATTTTGAGTTTATTTTTGTGAATGGTGTGAGAAAGTGGTCTAGTTTCAACCTTCTGCATGTTGCTGTCCAGTTCTCCCAGCACCATTTGTTAAAGAGGCTGTCTTTTTTCCATTGGATGTTCTTTCCTGCTTTGTCAAAGATGAGTTGGCCATACGTTTGTGGGTCTAGTTCTGGGGTTTCTATTCTATTCCATTGGTCTATGTGTCTGTTTTGGTGCCAATACCATGCTGTCTTGATGATGACAGCTTTGTAGTAGAGGCTAAAGTCTGGGATTGTGATGCCTCCTGCTTTGGTCTTCTTCTTCAAAATTCCTTTGGCTATTCGGGGCCTTTTGTGGTTCCATATGAATTTTAGGATTGCTTGTTCTAGTTTCAAGAAGAATGCTGGTGCAATTTTGATTGGGATTGCATTGAATGTGTAGATAGCTTTGGGTAGTATTGACATTTTGACAATATTTATTTTTCCAATCCATGAGCAGGGAATGTCTTTCCATTTCTTTAAATCTTCTTCAATTTCCTTCATAAGCTTTCTATAATTTTCAGCATACAGATCCTTTACATCTTTGGTTAGATTTATTCCTAGGTATTTTATGCTTCTTGGTGCAATTGTGAATGGGATCAGTTTCTTTATTTGTCTTTCTGTTGCTTCATTGTTAGTGTATAAGAATGCAACTGATTTCTGTACATTGATTTTGTATCCTGCAACTTTGCTGAATTCCTGTATCAGTTCTAGCAGACTTTTGGTGGAGTCTATCGGATTTTCCATGTATAATATCATGTCATCTGCAAAAAGCGAAAGCTTGACTTCATCTTTGCCAATTTTGATGCCTTTGATTTCCTTTTGTTGTCTGATTGCTGATGCTAGAACTTCCAGCACTATGTTAAACAGCAGCGGTGAGAGTGGGCATCCTTGTCGTGTTCCTGATCTCAGGGAAAAAGCTCTCAGTTTTTCCCCGTTGAGGATGATGTTAGCTGTGGGCTTTTCATAAATGGCTTTTATGATCTTTAAGTATGTTCCTTCTATCCCGACTTTCTCAAGAGTTTTTATTAAGAAAGGGTGCTGGATTTTGTCGAAGGCCTTTTCTGCATCGATTGACAGGATCATATGGTTCTTCTCTTTTTTTTTGTTAATGTGATGTATCACGTTGATTGATTTGCGAATGTTGAACCAGCCCTGCATCCCAGGAATGAATCCCACTTGATCATGGTGAATAATTCTTTTTATATGCCGTTGAATTCGATTTGCTAGTACCTTATTGAGAATTTTTGCATCCATATTCATCAGGGATATTGGCCTGTAGTTCTCTTTTTTTACTGGGTCTCTGTCTGGTTTAGGAATCAAAGTAATACTGGCTTCATAGAAGGAGTCTGGAAGTTTTCCTTCCCTTTCTATTTCTTGGAATAGCTTGAGAAGGATAGGTATTATCTCTGCTTTAAACGTCTGGTAGAACTCCCCTGGGAAGCCATCTGGTCCTGGACTCTTATTTGTTGGGAGATTTTTGATAACCGATTCAATTTCTTCGCTGGTTATGGGTCTGTTCAAGCTTTCTATTTCCTCCTGATTGAGTTTTGGAAGAGTGTGGTTGTTCAGGAATTTGTCCATTTCTTCCAGGTTGTCCAGTTTGTTGGCATATAATTTTTCATAGTATTCCCTGATAATTGTTTGTATCTCTGAGGGATTGGTTGTAATAATTCCATTTTCATTCATGATTTTATCTATTTGGGTCATCTCCCTTTTCTTTTTGAGAAGCCTGGCTAGAGGTTTGTCAATTTTGTTTATTTTTTCAAAAAACCAACTCTTGGTTTCGTTGATCTGCTCTACAGTTTTTTTAGTTTCTATATTGTTTATTTCTGCCCTGATCTTTATTATTTCTCTTCTTCTGTTGGGCTTAGGCTGCTTTTGCTGTTCTGCTTCTAGTTCCTTTAGGTGTGCTGTTAGATTTTGTATTTGGGATTTTTCTTGTTTCTTGAGATAGGCCTGGATTGCAATGTATTTTCCTCTCAGGACTGCCTTTGCTGCGTCCCAAAGCGTTTGGATTGTTGTATTTTCATTTTCGTTTGTTTCCATATATTTTTTAATTTCTTCTCTAATTGCCTGGTTGACCCACTCATTCGTTAGTAGGGTGTTCTTTAACCTCCACGCTTTTGGAGGTTTTCCAGACTTTTTTCTGTGGTTGATTTCAAGCTTCATAGCATTGTGGTCTGAAAGTAAGCATGGTATAATTTCAATTCTTGTAAACTTATGAAGGGCTGTTTTGTGACCCAGTATATGATCTATCTTGGAGAATGTTCCATGTGCACTCGAGAAGAAAGTATATTCTGTTGCTTTGGGATGCAGAGTTCTAAATATATCTGTCAAGTCCATCTGATCCAATGTATCATTCAGGGCCCTTGTTTCTTTATTGACCGTGTGTCTAGATGATCTATCCATTTCTGTAAGTGGTGTATTAAAGTCCCCTGCAATTACCACATTCTTATCAATAAGGTTGCTTATGTTTATGAGTAATTGTTTTATATATTTGGGGGCTCCGGTATTCGGTGCATAGACATTTATAATTGTTAGCTCTTCCTGATGGATAGACCCTGTAACTATTATATAATGTCCTTCTTCATCTCTTGTTACAGCCTTTAATTTAAAGTCTAGTTTGTCTGATATAAGTATGGCTACTCCAGCTTTCTTTTGGCTTCCAGTCGCATGATAAATAGTTCTCCATCCCCTCACTCTCAATCTAAAGGTGTCCTCAGGTCTAAAATGAGTCTCTTGTAGACAGCAAATAGATGGGTCTTGTTTTTTTATCCATTCTGATACCCTATGTCTTTTGGTTGGCGCATTTAATCCATTTACATTCAGTGTTATTATAGAAAGATACGGGTTTAGAGTCATTGTGATGTCTGTATGTTTTATGCCTGTAGTGATGTCTCTGGGACTTTGTCTCACAGGGTCCCCCTTAGGATCTCTTGTAGGGCTGGTTTAGTGGTGACAAATTCCTTCAGTTTTTGTTTGTTTGGGAAGACCTTTATCTCTCCTTCTATTCTAAATGACAGACTTGCTGGATAAAGGATTCTCGGCTGCATATTTTTTCTGTCTAGCACCCTGAAAATCTCGTGCCAATTCTTTCTGGCCTGCCAAGTTTCAAAAGAGAGATCAGTCACGAGTCTTATAGGTCTCCCTTTATATGTGAGGGCACGTTTACCCCTTGCTGCTTTCAGAATTTTCTCTTTATCCTTGTATTTTGCCAGTTTCACTATGATATGTCGTGCAGAAGATCGATTCAAGTTACGTCTGAAGGGAGTTCTCTGTGCCTCTTGGATTTCAATGCCTTTTTCCTTCCCCAGTTCAGGGAAGTTCTCAGCTATTATTTCTTCAAGTACCCCTTCAGCACCTTTCCCTCTCTCTTCCTCCTCTGGGATACCAATTATGCGTATATTATTTCTTTTTAGTGTATCACTTAATTCTCTAATTTTCCCCTCATACTCCTGGATTTTTTTATCTCTCTTTTTCTCAGCTTCCTCTTTTTCCATAACTTTATCTTCTAGTTCACCTATTCTCTCCTCTGCCTCTTCAAGCCGAGCTGTGGTGGTTTCCATTTTGTTATGCATTTCGTTTAAAGCGTTTTTCAGCTCCTCGTGACTGTTCCTTAGTCCCTTGATCTCTGTAGCAAGAGATTCTCTGCTGTCCTCTATACTGTTTTCAAGCCCAGCGATTAATTTTATGACTATTATTCTAAATTCACTTTCTGTTATATTATTTAAATCCTTTTTGATCAGCTCATTAGCTGTTGTTATTTCCTGGAGATTCTTCTGAGGGGAGTTCTTCCGCTTGGTCATTTTGGATAGTCCCTGGCGTGGTGAGGACCTGCAGGGCACTTCCCCTGTGCTGTAGTGTATAACTGGAGTTGGTGGGCGGGGCCGCAGTCAGACCTGATGTCTGTCCCCAGCCCACCGCTGGGGCCACGGTCAGACTGGTGTGTGCCTTCTCTTCCCCTCTCCTAGGGGCGGGATTCACTGTGGGGTGGTGTGGCTCGTCTGGGCTACTTGCACCGTGCCAGGCTTGTGATGCTGGGGATCTGGCGTATTAGCTGGGGTGGGTAGGCAAGGTGCTCGGGGGCAGGAGGGGCAGGCTTAGATCGCTTCTCCTTAGGTGATCCACTTCAGGAGGGGCCCTGTGGCAGCGGGAGGGAGTCAGATCCGCTGCCGGAGGTTTGGCTCCGCCGAAGCGCAGAGTTGGGTGTTTGCGCGGAGCGAGCAAGTTCCCCGGCAGGAACAGGTTCTCTTTGGGATTTCGGCTGGGGGATGGGCGGGGGAGATGGCGCTGGTGAGCGCCTTTGTTCCCCACCAAACTGAGCTCTGTTGTCAGGGGGCTCAGCAGCTCTCCCTCCCTTTGTCCTCCAGCCTTCCCGCTTTCCGAGCAGAGCTGTTAACTTATGACCTCCCAGACGCTAAGTCGCGCTTGTTGTGGGAACACAGTCCGTCAGGCCCCTCCGCTTTTGCAAGCCAGACTCGGTGGCTGTGCTTGGCCGGCGAGCCGCCGCTCCGCCCCGGCTCCCTCCCGCCAGTCCGTGGAGCGCGCACCGCCTCGCCGCCCTTCCTACCCTCTTCTGTGGGCCTCTCGTCTGCGTTTGGCTCCGGCGACTCCGTTCTGCTAATCCTCTGGCGGTTTTCTGGGTTATTTAGGCAGATGTAGATGGAATCTAAGTGATCAGCAGGACGTGCGGTGAGCCCAGCGTCCTCCTAAGCCGCCATCTTGCCCCCATGTGTTTTTAAAGACAAAATAATGCAAATTTATTCTCCATTTGGCTTACGTAATTTAATTCTTCTTCTACCTTTCCAAATTAATTGTGTTCTGTTAATCTGAGCTTTGCTTATGTCTGCATTCTGATATGACCTTTTAATTTGTCTTAATAAGACTGATATTACTGTCTTTGTCATAAAAAGATAGTGGCCTTTGCCACAGATGACTTAAAAATGTATTCACAAATCACTTCTAAGTGTATTCATTGATCAGAATTCTAACATAAGCAATTTTTATCATCTTCTTAAAAATAGTGAATAGGACATTTTAATCCTCTGAAAATGATTCTCTTATTTGCCCCTATTATCTACTTTAAAGACAATTTTGAGTGTCCACCTGAAAATTCACTTTTTTAGAAGATTTCTGAATTGAACCCTAAAGGAATCTTTTCTCTGCAATTACCCTTGTTTATCATCCATTTGATTTTATTTAACACATTATCTGACAACAAGAGAAGATCCATGACCTTAATCTTACTGATCCTCCTTCATCCATTAGGCAAATGCCTAATTTAACAAATGAGTCTTCTGCTTGCCCTAAAACCAGAAAACTCATTTTTCCTCAAACTAATCAATGAAACTAGTTTAGAGAATAAGATTTTTTTTTTTTTTGAGGGGAAGGACCATTAAAAACAAAAAAAACAAAACAAAACAACAACAATAACAACATTACTTCAGGGCCATGTTTAAACATGAAAAACACATTTTAAAACTATGAATCTAGAGCGTATAAATATTTTAAGTGATATTAGAGTATCAGTAAATCAGCACCTGCCATTGGAATTTCTATACTTATTTGCTCAAATTTTATTTTTGTTATTTGAAGATTGAAAAAGCAGTAGATACTATATATACCTACAACCATGTCTGAGATATACATTTTCCACAGAGACATCTTAAATTAATATTACATAAAATCACCTTGATGTTACATGTATGATGTATGCTTGACAAATCTTCTTTGTGCCTACTTTTTCAAATTTAAAGCCCAAAGAAATTTTACCCTGATTATATCCTGAATGAGAAGCACATATAAATTTTTCTGAATATTATCTAAATAAGCACTGACTTCAGTGGCTTACAAAAAACACACAGCCTTTTTTACAGAGATTTAAATTCAAAAGGCCACAACAACAAATCATTGAAACACCAGGCAAAAGATTTTACCTTGGATGTCATTCACACAGGAAGATGATTAAGTCATGATCCCACTTCTTATGAAATTTATCATTTTGTTAGAGATTGTAAGAATATATATTAATTAACATTAAATAACTACAATTAGAGTTCCAGTTGAGAATGAAAGACAATTTTCCTAGAACTTCTAGAAGTTCATAGACTAAAATAACACCTTCTAATAATTTATGTGTATCTTCTCTACTCTTTCAATAACCATTTCTAATTCTCATTCTTTCCAACAAGGTCTTATGTTCATTAGGTATTTTGGTTGCTCAACTAATACAGATGGGAGGGGCATTTATTTTACTGATACATATTGAATAATGGAAAACAAGAATTTCTCTCCCATGACTAAACTTCACTGAGTACTGAACACAGACCTTCTGGGAAGAGGAAAAATAGGAATACACTGATTCTTATGAAGATTGGAACTGGAAACTTATTCATGATCCAAAACACCTCCATTAAGTAGGTTATTATTTTAACTATATACCTTCCTGTTAAACATAATAACATTAAGAAGAATCTTACAATATACTATAACAGCAACAAATAGTAATTCATGTATTTCTATTACAGAACTTCATCTTGAATGAAGATTTCTCTCTCCATTTCCACTCCCTCACCCTGCCCCACAAATCAAAGCAAAATAAGTACAACAAAAAGCTGCTCACCTTCCCTTGAGTTTTGTGTTGACAGGGTAAGAAACCTGGATTGATCTCTTTCTTCCCACTGAAGTTTTCATGTCCTTGCTAGGCAAGGATCTTGTGACACAGCACTAAATCAGTCATTTACCAACCTATGGATTGGCTGGTCAGGTCACTTCTGATAACCCACTGTGAGTATGATGAAGGGCCTATGTGGTAGAGACAATCTTAGGGCTATGGACAGAATGAATTTACAAGAGGGTTTGAATCAATGTCTGCCACCCACCAGCGCCCAGGCTTTGCAATATTATGGTACAGTCTGTCTCTGTGAATGACAATGTTGTTCACCTTCAAGATTCCATCTAATAATTGGCAGAAACAGTTCCTAAAACTAGCATCTTGATCTCCTTTAAGTAGTACTCTTTATGTATATACAAAAGCTGGGTTTCAGTGCTCCCATAATACACTATTTATAAGTGTTTTGAAAGTTGATTTTTTTCTAATCGTTCCCTCACTCTTATATCTTCCAACAGACTGCTTCCTTGAAGGAGTTAATTTTATAATATATGTACCCCTCTATGTATATTTTGTATATTTAAATCTCCAATAATTAGCCCAGGTCTGTAGTTGCTATTTAAATGTTCGGTAAATGACTTAAAATTTAATTTTTAAGGGGGAAATTTTTTTAAATAACTTGTTCAAATAAATATTTTATAGACTTATTTTATAATTATAGAGGTTTATTCCTACATAAACAACTTCCCCACTACTTGAAACATAACATATATTCCATGTGTACTTTTAAGCCAATGTACTGAGAATGGCAACATCTGTAGACAAGATAATTTATCAAGTAACTTGGAAATGGCATGGTAAAAATGACTTAAATATTTTCTTTTATGGCTTCTTATATTGAGAGGCCTGTGCACTGACACTGTGTAAGTTTAACAGAGAGAATATTTCTCCCAGTTTAAATGTCAGACATCCTGGCTTTCCATAAGGAATAAGATTATATTTTATTCTTATGCATTATTTCTAAATATTTGTGCAAATATTTATAAAATGTACTGTCTCTTAGTTTGGATGAAAAATATTAAAGATTTATGTACACATTGTTTATCCATTTGTTGTGCTGAAATTTTACTTTAATAAATTGAAAAAAATAATCTCCTGATGAGAACTGATATTGATACATAGGGCCTTAGTTGTTTTGTAACTAAAGACTATAACCTCGAACTTGATATATTAAATTTTCCTTTGGAAAACAGTGATTTTTCTAAGATATGTGATGCTATTTCTGTTTTCTCAACAAAAGGTTTAAATTTTAGTGATTTTGTGTATTCATGTAACTTTTCCAAACAGATCACAAGTTCTTTGAACTCAGAGTCTATATATTTATTATAATCCCTTTCATGCCAACTCTTCTCTCTATTCTGTATTCAATACACAATAAGCATACAATAAATGATTGTTATTCACAAAACTTTTCATCTGGACACCACTAAGATGGGGAGAAATATATTCTTATAAGATTTTCAGAAAAAAAAAACTGAATCCTCAAATAGTTGGTGACACTCTGTTTTATATACCTTGAAAAAGGTCAACAAAAATAATATTTTAAGAAATGTTTTTAGGTAGTGTACAAGTTTATAAACTAAATATTTTACTAATGTATGTTATTTAAAGATTAATCATGAAGGGAAATGTGTAGTTAAAACACTTGCGATAGTGGCATCAAATAAATCATTTTGAACAGAGCCGGAGAATATTGATCGAAGGAAACTTAAGCCAAGTGCTTCTGTTTTCCTGTGTATTTTCACCAAGTAGCGAGTGGAAATAAGACTGGTTTAGGCATGTGTCAATGGGTATGTTGCTGGGAAGTTAGTTGTTGACTATGTAAGTTTAGTATTACTTATGTATTAACAAGAATGCAGGGTTTTTTTTTTTTCAATACCTCTTTTCCATTGTTCAGTCTTCTCTACTCTGTGACTAGGGCTTCTTTATTGCTAACTCACTCTTTTGTTCTTACCTTACACTTTCTCACACTGTCTCATTTGGTTAGTATTATCGTCTTACGTTATTTAAAACAAACAAGAGTATTACGCTGACTTTACATCATGTCCTGCATAAAACTGCATGTGGCAGGCCCTAGAAAGATGAATGTGAAGGCCCTTTGCTTGTGAATGGGGCATAAAGGTAAAATTTGAACAGAGCCCCAGGGACTAGCATGATGATTTGAGTGGAACAGGTGGCCACAATCTTCTTCCTGTACGTAATTGGTAAAAACAAACAAACAAACAAACAAAAACACCTTAAAGTGACAAAATCCAGCAGCATCGGAAGTATTATGAAAAAAAGGAGGAAGTCTGTTGTCATAAGGATTATTTCCGCATTAAAAATAAATAAATAAATAACAAAGGTATTCAGTTGAACACCTAACTATAACCTAAGAATGTATTGGTTCACTAGCCACTGGCCCAATAAAATCCTTAAGAACATAGACACTTAAGAATATTGACTGTACATCTTCAGAAGTCTCTGTATATTTATTTAATAAAGACTATAGAAATTATGAGACCCTGGTGGGCTTGAAAATGACTCCTAATTGAAATGGACCAGTGTGGGCCAATCCAGCCCTATGCTTAGTATGCTTATTATGCTTAATATTTTACTGATTATCACTATGCTTCATGCAAAGCAAGACAAATTATATGTTGGGCTGCATTTGATGGCAGCCTTGAGGCATAGATCACTCTTCAGGTGAGAAAATACTAATGGTGAGACTAGAGAATTAGCAACAATACTTATATAGAACAAGAAATAATTAATTCATGACAATATTATATATTATTTTTCTTAGCATTTTAATCTATTATTGTAAGAGTATTCATTAACTTAAAAAAGATTACTCATTAATAATAATTAACATTAAACATATACACCTTGAATTTGGGCACTAAAATCAGGCTTCTCACTATTTATGTTGAGAACTCAGTGGGATCTGAAGTGTAGTTCATGACTAATAAACTAAGAGAAACTCCTCTGTTGGCTCAGAGCTAAACCTAAGTCTTTGACTTGTTTTATTACTTATGCTTTTCTATATTGAAATACTTGAAGATAAAAATTTGAAATACATTATTTTGAACTGATGCACACATGCTATTTATGCATATGTATATATTTCTATCCACTTTATATCTGCACATCAATGTAAAAAATAAAATATATCAGTATTCTACCAATTTCCACTCAGCAAATTACTGGAGAAAAATACTGGCAAGTTTTCTTCTCTTGTCCACCTAAGAATGAAAAAACATAAAACTATTTCATTCTGTTGTCAATGTGATAAACATTTAATGTATCAACCAAGGGAGGCACTTCTTTTTTCCCCCTCAATTGGGAGTGGGGAGGCCAGGCCAACGAGGCGATGTGGGAAGAACGATAGTATAGACAACTTTAAGTATTAATGTGCTCCAAAAAGTACTTCTTTGAAAACTGGAAGTCACTACCGTTTAATCTTCACCAACTCTAAGCTGTGTGATTCTATGAAGATATTTTTGAGAAAAATAAAACTACCTCTGCATATATCCTGTTAAAACTTCATTACTTTTCAATAATTTTCCCTTCCGTTTTCAGTAAAAAAGCTCAGTAGCATTTCTAATACATTCACACTACTGGACAGCAATAGACTGGCAAGGATATGTTTGTTCGTTTTTTAATTTTGCAATAGATAGCCATAGTGACTTTTCTTCCACCTATGAACAGTATAGTAGCTATTAGTCATAAACTGCTATTAGCTATGATCATAAGCTGCTACTCATGTGGCGAGAAGTAATTGCTTTACCTATGATTGAACATAATGATTCAGGAAGCTTAGCTATTTTATTTTTTTACAGTCCCAAAATACCACTTCTCTTACATCTTACAAAATTATACTAATTTTTTCACATGAGAAGAGAGACTACTCTTAATGGAAATCTTACAATTAAAGCTTTTATTTTTAGAAGACACATTTGAGAAAGTTTAATCTTAAATAAACTTAAAGAAAAATCAAGTATGAGTATTTTAAAATTTGAAAGAGCATCAATAGAAAAATATGAGACTGATTAACTAATGAATTAAACTATTGAGTATGTACATTTCAGTTATCAGTCTACTAGTCATTATCTATTTAATCACAAGGGCAACCTGTGCACACACAATCTGATAATCTCAAATGTACAAGATAAAATTCATCTTTTAATTTTTGCATTCCCGAAAGGCAAACAACACTATGTTGGGTTATAGCCCCACAATAGCTGGTACACATAATATGACTGCTAAATATTTGTTAAATATTTGAGTTAACATTTTAAATTTTATGCCTGTGGCAAAGTATGTCATAATTAATTATCTGAATCAAAGAAACCACCAACAGTTAGCAAATATCCAGCTTTGTTCTGGGTATACAAATATTCATAAACCCTTATGAAACAGAAATAAAACAGTTTGAGGATAGAAAACAATGATTAAGAGAATAAATAGGGAATGTATGTTGTGGGAACAAAGTCTAAAAAATAGTAAAATTGTAGGAAAATGAGATCAATGAATAGATACATGATATCTATTAGTTTAACTATGCCGTCAGTTATGAGCTGTTTATCATAGTAAACATTAAGACTGTTAATAAACTTGAAAATGACATGTGACTTCACAAAAGCCACTGGGAAAAACTCTCTAGAGCCAAAACATTTCAGGGAAAGAATAAAATGAAGAACTCCTAAACCCACTGACCTAACGGTCTGTGTCTAGTAAGCACAAGTGACCAAACTCTAAAGAACTTAAGCATAACTCGAATAACAATAGCACTGTATTAACACTGGCGGAATAAGGTTTACAAGAATGTGGCATTAATAGTAATACTAAGCCATTTGCACAAGGCTTTTATATAATTGTAAGAACTGCTATGATAATAATTAGTTTCTCAGGAATTGTCGGTTTCAATTTTGAGTCATATCAATATTTCATATTAAATGTTAAAGTTAGTTTGTCAACCAGACAACTATAACATAAGCCTTACTTTTGCGTAGTAGAATATCCTTAGTAAAATCATTGGTTAAGTCTGTATTACTCATTTTTTTTTTGTTTGTATTCTTACCCCACTAGTTTTTTTGTGTGTAATTTTATGCCTGAAGAAAATAAGATGGGATAATGTGTTCAATATAAGTGATAACATTTTTTATGCATTTTCCAGTCATTATTTTGAACCCACAGTTTAAATGCATGTTTGAATTATACTTTGGTGACTCAATTAACATAGAAAGAGTTGACTGGTTAGATACACCTGTCATGAGATTCCAAATGTGAAAATCAATTTGCAAAATATAAATCCCTTTTTTCAACAAGTACAGACTAGGTTCATATTTCTGTTGAGTTCTCATTTAACTCTGAAAACTTATCTTTATCTGGGTGTCTGGGTGGCTCAGTCTGTTGAGCATCCGACTTGACTTTTGCTCAGGTCATGATCACAGGGTAGTGGGATCGAGTCCCATGTTGGGTTTTGCACTGAGAGAAGAGTCTACTGGGAACTCTCTTTCTCTCCCTCTGCCCATCTCCCCCACTCATTGGCTCTTTCTCTCTCTCTCTCTCTCTCTCTCTCTCAAATAAATAAATCAATGAATAAAGAAAAAAATACATTTTATCTTTCACCGTAAAGGATAGTAAATATGCATGTTGCCAAGAGAAAACTATTAACTTTGATTAGATTTGGAATTTATTATTTCATTAATTTATAAAATATTTAAATATATATATTTATTTTCTTTGGATATTAATAAATGTAATCATAAAGATTAAAATGTTTATATATACACATACAAATAAGTGTGTATATATAATCATATATATTAAAAATGTGATAGAATATAAAATATGGGTGCCTGGGTGACTCAGTTGCTTAAGCGTCTGACTGTTGGTTTCATCTCCTGTCATGATCTCACAGCTTGGGGGTTGGTGGGGGCACTGAATTCTGCACTGACAGTGTGAAGCCTGCTTGTGATTCTTTCTCTCTCTCTCTCTGACTCTCCCCTGTTCACTCTGTCTCTCAAAATAAACAGATAAACTTAAAAAAAATTTTTTTTAAGGATACAAATTTAACAAGTTTATATAAACTGTTTACTTCTTTAAATTAATTGAAGTTCTAGGGGCGCCTGGGTGGCTCAGTCGGTTAAGCGTCCAACTTCGGCTCAGGTCATGATCTCGCAATCCGTGAGTTCTAGCCCCGTGTCAGGCTCTGTGCTGACCACTCAGAGCCTAGAGCCTGTTTCAGATTTTGTGTCTCCCTCTCTCTCTGACCCTCCCCCATTCATGCTCTGTCTCTCTCCGTCTCAAAAATAAATAAATGTTAAAAAAATAAAAAAAATAAATTGAGGTTCTAATAAATTATTAATATAGTCATGCCCATAGTTCCTTAATTGCTCAAATATTTCATTTTCTACATTTTATTTTATTTAAAAAAATGTTTCATGTTAATTTATTTTTGACAGAGAGAGAGAGACAGAGCATGAGCGGGGAGGGGCAGAGAGAGAAGGAGACACAGAAACCAAAGGAGGCTCTAGCCTCCGAGCTGTCAGCACAGAGCCCGATGCAGGGCTTCAACTCATGAACCTCCAGATCATGACCTGAGCTGAAGTCAGATGCTTAACCAACTGAGCCACCCAGGCACCCTTATTTTTTAAATATTTAATGTTTATTTATTTTTGAGAGAGAGAGAGACAGGAAGATTGTCAGTGGGGGAGGGGCAGAGAGAGAAAGAGACACAGAATATGAACCAGGTCCAGACTCTGAGCTGTCAGCACAGAGCCCGATGCGAGGTTTGAACCCACAAACCATGAGATGGCGACCTGAGCCGAGGCCAGATGCTTAACCAACTGAGCCACCCAGGTGCTGCAATATTTTAATGCTAATTAAAAACAAATAAGTGAAGTTACAGAGCAATATTAATTTCAGATTCTGGTTTTTACATTTGAGCAATAGAAAAAATTAAAACAAATTTACATATAGAATTTTTTGATTAATTTTAATTATATCCCCAAGTTCATCATAGAGTCCAGTTCCTACAAATAAATATTTTGAGAGTGTGTTTTCACACTATTATTGCCACAATATCACTTCCTTATATTCAGTGTAAATTATAATACTATAAAAATTATGAAGCCACATAATAAACTAACACTATCATGGCTAATATTTTTGATACTCATTTTCTTAAATTGTTACCTTTGTTAATTAGAATGGTTTTTACAAACCCTGCAGCAATCACTTTCCCCCAAATAGGGTATTGAAGGAAGGAAATGTTTTAATTTTTTTTTTTACATTTATTATTTTTGAGAGAGAGAGAATAAGCAGAGGAGGAGCAGAGAAAGAATGAGACACAGAATCCAAAGCAGGCTTAAAGCTCCGAGCTATCATCACAGAGCCTGATGTGGGCTTGAACTCACAAACTGTGAGACCAGGACCTGAGCTGAAGTCAGATGCTCAAGCAACTGAGCCACCCAGGTGCCCCCTTTTTTTTTTTATTTATTATTTTTTTTAACATTTACTTGTTGTTGAGAGACAGAGACAAAGCATGAGCAGGGAAGGGGCAGAGAGAGAGGGAGATACAGAATCTGAAGCAGGCTCCAGGCTCTGAGTTGCCAGCATATAATCCGATGCAGGGCTCAAACCCACAAGCTGTGACATCATGACCCGAGATGAAGTCAGAAGCTTAACTGAATGAGCCACCCAGACGTCCCTCTTCTTTTTCTTGTTTTAAGGTTGGGTTTTTTTAAAGTTTTTCTTATTTATTTATTTTGAGAGAGACAGAGAGAGTATGAGAACATGAGTGGGGGTGGAGCAGAGGGACAACGAGAGAGTAAAACCCCAGCAGGTTCCACACTGTCAGCACAGAGCCCAGAGCCCCACCGTGGGGTTTGATCTCATTATGGTGAGGTCATGACCTGAGCTGAAATCAAGAGTCAGATGCTTAACCAACTGAGCCATCCAGGAGGCTCTCGATTCCCATAATTCCCATAACTAGTATAATTATTTATCCGAACCCATGGAATGTATAACACTAAGAGCGAATCTTAATGGGTGATACTGATGAATCAATATAGATTCATTAACAATGAGCCACTCTGTACCACTCTGGTGGGGGATGTTACTAGTCGGGGGAGGCTCGGCATGTGTGAGACAAGTCTCCGTATGGGGACTTATCCAGGGAAGTCTCTGTGCCTTTTGCTGAATTTTGCTGTGAATCTGAAACTCTTCCAAATATGAAAATCTACTTTTAAAAATCTAGCATAAATATAGTTTAATGCAATGTAAGTATGAAATGAAGTTAGGCATATGACATAATTATTTTAAGTTGTACATAAAAAGTATAATATCCTGATGTAAATATATACAGGAAGTGGACACCTTCAGATTCCAGTAGATTCATTGTTTTTATATAAGCCATAGATTTACTTTCAGTATTGGTATATTACCGAAAAGTAGAAGCAAAATGAGGTCTGCATTTTGCCTTAAAAACAAAATCTTCTTAATGCACTCAACATAGTGTTTTCCAAAGAATGTTGTCGCATATGCTCAACACTCATTATATATTCAAGTACAGCCGAGGTTATTCAGTCAGCATAACAACATCTTGTCGGCAACCTTGCTGATCTGTATAAAAGCCAATAAATACTGAATGTAGTGGTATTATCTGAGAAGAGCAATCTTGCCCAGGACACAGAGGGATCGTTCCTATCTTCCTTCAAGTGCTTTCATGAAATATTTATGGTTCAGATATACCAGAAGTGGATTTCAGTTTAATATCTACTCTCAACTGTAGCTGTGTTGAAGCATGCATTAGTCTTTCCATGTGGATTTTGAAAATATGTCAGCTGGTAATAATAAATCAAGACATACAACTATTAATTATTCGTAGTAAATGGGAAAAACAAACACTGACACAAATAGTTCTAATTAAATAATTAATAATATATATGTCAAGTGCATTTTTATATTACTTTACATTACTTAAAACAAGAACCCCCTGATCGCCATACCACGGTGGACTCAGTAACAGAGTGATCACAGATCTTGGTTAAGTAATGCAACCAAAATGTAGACACAGATAGAAAAACAGATAAAACCTTCATGAAATGTGAAGTTTATCTTTACAAAAAAAAAGTACTTAAAAGATAAACTGAACCAGACAACTCTGAAACCTCTTATATGGAACTAAGGGGAAAAAAATCTGTTCATGAATTATACATTTTAATAAACCAATTAGTTCTAAACTAAAACAAATAAAAATACCTTATAATTTGGTGCTCCATATTTATAGAGTCGAATACACTTTTTAATCTCCCATAGAAACTCTTGAGACGTGTTCTAACAACAAATCTAAAACAAAAGATCATAGTTTATATTTATGAATAGGTCATTTTCTCTCCATTACATCCATGATTAAATTTCGATATTCCATTACCTTCTAAGGCATTTTGTTCTACTTTGAGGAAAAGTGACAGATGTTATTCTACTTTTTTTCACTGGATCTTGGTTTCTGTAAACTTTTTCTGCTAACATTTGTGTGTGTGTGGTGGGGGAGGGGGAATTTCCAAAGCATATAACACTTTGATTCTAAAATGGGACTATACGGCACGCAAGGCAACGTATATTTTGGAGTTACATGCCTTTACTTGACTTTTTTTTAACTAAAGCACATCTGCATTCTTAGCCCTATTGACTGTTTTACTACCACCACCCTCATTCTGTCATGCCTTTTGATATCTATGTATTATGACCCCTTTCAGAAAGATTATATTAAAAAGCCACACAGGAAAACGAGCAGTGGCTTGAGAGTCGAGATAGCGGCACTTTTGTCTGAAATGAACAAGTAACTGGCAGTGTGGCTTGGGGCAAGACAAGTTACTGTGACTATGCTTTATCATGTGTCAAAAGAGGAGAGTGGAACTAGATAATAAGTCAGACATTCTAGCTATTGGTTTCTGTGAAATATGTATATTCCATTCTTATTATATCAAGGACGTGTTAAAAAAAAACTCCTCTATCACTTATTCACACACGCAGACACACTCACACACAGACACTCTCATATGCCATGGCCCCCAAAACAACTTTTAAAGTACTAACATTGCAGCCTTTGGATCAGTAGTCTACTACTGATATACTTCATTTCTGACTTGTTAGAACTCTGGTGTAATATAAAGATAATTTGTAATATTGTTATGGCTATAGAGAGGGAAAGAACTGGACATATTTTCTTTTAAATTATAATAATATTTTCTGTACTAGTAATTCAAAGGATACAGGCAAGAGCACTAACAAACCAAGCATTTTTCTTTTGGAGAAGATAAAAACAAATATTGATTCTGTTGTATGTATTTTCTCTCTCGCTTAGGACATATTTTAGTTTGAATTCATACGTAAGGTTTCAGCAGTGCATGTGGAACATAGCTTAAAGAAGAAGAGCATTTATGCTGAGGTATAATTTAAATTTTTAATCTCCTTATTACAAATCTTACCTGATATTCTTCAGCGAGTAATGTTCCCCCAAATCTATAAAATTTAGGTTTATTTATGAATAATTTCCCACACAGACTAGGCACAGTCTCCCAAATGAATTGAACACATAAGGACTCCCTGTTATCCTTCTACTAGGAAATACTCTGAATATGTTTACCAGAATACTGTTGTTTTTTTTTTTTTAATTTTCTGATAAAGACAAAGAAGAGGTTAAAGTTTTCCTGGAACGTTTGTTTTTTTTTTTTTTCAGTCACCAATTTATCAGGGAACACGAGTGATTCTGGGAGAAAAATACAAGGATGGACTCTCAGAGTGGGATGGGAATGTGAGATAGTTTGTGTCCCCTCTCCTGTTCATTGGGGACGCCCACTCCTGGTAAGGAACTCCATCATCAAGTAAACAATACGAGATCGTTAGTGGATACCAATAAGTCATCCAAGTGCTCGCTGAACGTCTCTGAGACATGTGACCATAATGGCATAGACGAAGTTTATCACAAATTCAAAAGCATGCATGTCTTTTTATTAATGGACACAAATAATCTGATACAGAAAGGTACCCGATCTGCCAGCAGTGGAAACCAGAACTGACTCCTAATGTGGTACCCAACCGTAAAAGAATCAGTCATCCAGGAGAAAGGTGAAATTTACTGAACTGTGTTTATCCCAGGGAGGGACAGAAATTTGCCTTAATTGGGCTGACAAGGATTTTGAATGTTGGTTTCCTTTCCTTAGACAACATATTTGGAGACCAGAAAAACAAAAAAAGTTCTTACCACAATTTATATCAACACTAAAGGTATACTATTTAATTTTGTTTTTATACAAAGAACTTATTTAAAAGTAAAAGATTTAAAAAATGTGGCATTTGGGATGTTATTCATGGGCTTCAATTACATTCACACATGTGCCTGGCACATAAATAAATGATACATCTTCCAACTATCTTCTAAGCAGCTAACCCAGTAGAATAATGGAATGGCTTATTGAAGACATTTCCTTTATTGACTGGAACCACCACTGGCGTTTTGCAATTAGGGCCTTTATGAGGTATATTCTAAATGAGTTGCATTTATAAGATATAATTTCTTCCCTGGTCAGAATATAAGGATCCAAGGACAATGTAAAAGTTGCTTTGTTGCAAAATAGCCTGTTTTTCATCCCTGTTACTCTGAGATCTGCTTCCTGAGAAATCTTACTATTTATTTGAAGGAATGTTTCCAAAAGGTGGTGCAATGAATTGCTCATTTAGACCTGTTCTTTTTGCCAGTAGGCAAAAAAAGAGTTAAAATGTTGCCCAGGGTGATCAATTCCCAGGTGACCTAGTAGAACAAGCATAAGAATATGAACCCTGGAGCCAAACTGCCTAAATTCAAATCTCAGGTAAGTAACTATTGGCAAACTTGCTTAAGATCTATGTCACAATTTCCTTGATAAAGTGAGGCTCTCAATAGTTAAATTTGCAAACTCTTTGAAAAGTGGCAGGCAGAAAATAAATTACCTATGCATATTTACTTATGACATTAGCATAAATATTAAAGTGAAATAATATTGTCTCAGTTGCGGAGGTAAGGAGTATGTGTGAAACCAAAGTAGTCCTCTGGGATGCAGCAAACTGTGGTAAAATTATTGCAATCCTATACAGGCAGGAACACCAAGGTTCAGACTATTCAGGAATAAAGGGATTATTTCACAGGGGAGACAAATAATACCTTAGCATCAGAGATTTAGAGGCAATTTGAATGGGTAGAGTGAGAATGGGGAAGAAAACTGTAAATTTTCATTATGAACTCGTGATCAATGGGACAAAAATCTCAAAATAGCTTCCAATACTTTCATTCTTGCTTCTCTCTCTCTCTCTAATCTCTCTAGTGCTCTCTCTCTTTATGTTTTTCTTTCATAATATCAACATTATCATCAGCATCATCCCTTCTTTTTCATCAACTTTACCCCTTCATTTTCCCCTCTTACTTTACCTCATAATTTTATAGAGAGTGTGTTGTTTATGGCTTCATTTACAATGCAATACGTTTGTTAAATCATATCAAGAGAGGCATCTGATTGCAACAGGAGGAATGGTAGTGTCGCTCTTGTTGAGAACTTCAAGCATAGGAAGAGGGATGTGGATGCAACATAGCACCCTAGCTGCGTTTTCAACAGTGAGCTGTGGGGAAAAAAAAAAATGTTGTATATTTCTGAACAGTAATGTTGAGGCAGGAAAACAACTAACCTTATGAGTATCTTCTTTGGCAGGATGTCCAGAGTATGATCTCTTTTAATTCTCAAAATCATTCCTACCAAGAACAGAAAAATATATTTCTTTTGTTATCAATATCAATATTTCTTTGTTATCATGTCAAATATTAAGCCACGTGTTAATTACCTTACTTAGGAACTCTTTGTAATGTGTTTCCATGCTCATTTATAATGGATGAAAAGAAATGGTTCCTAGAGTTTGTAACATAAGTTGACCAAAGCCATATAGCTACAGACTGGAAGGATTTCGTGTTACAAGGAAATTCAAATTACATTTGAGTCCCACCTGTCATTTTCCTATTATTCTATGCCTCCTTGAATGATGTGAAATTAGTGTAAACATCGTATTAAAGGAATAGCATAACTATTTTGTAAGTTTTCTTGTCGAAAACTGGAGAAAAGCATCTTAGGGAGGAATGAATATTACGGAGAAGAACAAACAATTTTGAAACGTTCCAAAGAGGTGAAAAGCTATTTATGATTGGAGTTTAGAAACATGAAAGGGAGATAAATATGGGGATAGGGTTTGGTAATTGTCATGGTGCGTTGGGTTTAGAGTTTATGAATTTATTCTGATATTGGTATTCCGGTTGGTATTGGGGAATCAGCAGTTGTTAAGCTTAACCCCAACTGTGTAAACATAGTCTTTACACTGTAGGAAAGAGCATGAGTAAGAATCTAGTTTGGTAGTTAGAAATCTAGATTGCATATGATGGAAAAGCAGATGGTGTGTCCTACTACACAAGAGGAAGAAAAGAATAATCTTATCTTCAAACTGGGGAAGTAATAAAAAGGTATAAAAAGGAGTTCATACGTACATCACATTACTTCCTACAGATAAATCAGTCCATAGAAGAAAGCAACTGGCTCACATCTCTTTTTTTTTTTTTAGTCAAATGAGAGCAATTTCCCTTCTAAATATGTTACCAAACATTTCCTTCTAGTATTAAACAGGAAGAATACCCTGGGCAGATGTCAAATAATTATAAATATCAAAGAGATTTACTACTATTACTTATATTTGATTTAATTTCATTTGCTTTATATATCATCAACTCTTTTTCTTCTTTTTATTGTATCGGTAGAAAGAATAATGAGGAGGAAATAATTCTTTGAATTTTAGTGTCAAGTGTAGAAGCATTTGTGCATTTAAGATCTTGTTTTTTTGTACATTTTTAAAATAATATACATAAGGATAATACTAAGAACTTTTACAACAACAACAACAAAAGGCAAGTCAAATAGATATAATTTTGGCTTGCTTTTTCAGATTAAATTATAAACGAACTAAAAAGCAAATTATCTTTTGATGGGGGAGCTGACCCTTTCACTCAAGTTTGTACTGGATGAGTAGAATGTGGGATTTCCCTGGAAAGCAAATGGGGTGCAGTTGGAGGCTTCAGGGTGCACCATGTGGCTGTGAGCATGTGGGAGGAGTAAATGCGGGTGCTGATGGAGGGGCTGGGAGAGAATGGAATGGACTGAGCTTCAGGGGCACCTTGGAGAGTGGCAGAATCAAGCCCATGGTGCTGTTGCAACCACCGCTCTTCCCAGAGAAAGCCTGAACTCACAGGATCTCTGGAGTTCTTTGGGGCAACAGAGGTGTCTTGGGATGAAAACTACCTGGATGAGCAGACACCAGAGGCCCCTCATCACAGACTTGTCCTTAAGGAGTCTGACTCATGCCACTTATCAAACAAATCCCAATCTTCCTCGATACCTAACCTCCCCCAACTCCCCCAAATCAGTGTGGAGGCACCTATTCCCAGACAGAGGTTAGAATAGAAGAGTGTATATTACATGCACAGGCCTCAAATCTATAGCTTTCCAGAAGGCTTTCATCCAGGGAGACTCATACTGGACTGCTGACAGAGCCATGGATAAATTTTATTGTTTTAAGACACTAAATGTGTAGCAGTTTGTTATAACAGCAATAGAACGTCAAATTAACAGTCCAGACTTTATTGTGTTTAGGCAACAAGTAGACTTGGAAGTCTTTAGGACAATAGAACAATATAATCCAAGCTCTGTTTTAGGAAACGTGAGACATTTTTATTTCTCTAACCAGCATGCATTCTGCCTATTGGTCTTCCAAAACAAACCTAACTTTTGTTCACGTGTCCTTTTCCTTCTTCTTACTAGTCCATAAACCTCCACTTCAGGGTCATCTGAATAATATAGGAGTAATCTTACTAACTTTACTTATAATTGATTTATACGAGTGAGCTGATAAGCCAGTTCATTTAGTGAGATAGTAAGAGGTATGTGGTAGGTTTCTAAGGAGATTCATCTTGATCTTTGGGGAGAGAAACCTCTCCTCTACTGAAAGGGAAAGGGGCAGGAACAACTTAATTTGATGTTCTTTATACCTTTGATTTTTTTTTTCCTATATAAGTTAAAAAATAAAATATTTTCTTTGTAATTTAGTTTTGTTTTTAGTTAGACTTCTGTTTTCCAGCGTTAAGTGTCTTAAGGAAGGAATATGCATGAAAGCCACACTGAGAAAACTAAGTAATGAACAAATTAGACCAGTTTTCTTAGTGAAACACATTACAATGACTCTAATCACATATTTAAAATATTGTCTGCTATGAATATTTGTAATTTTTATATTAACATACTATTCCCACCAATTTCTCCTCTTTACTAAGTACAGTGGTGTTAGTTTAAGTAGTTGTATCCATTGTTATGGATTTCTGCTTTTATCTTCCTGTGTCCTACAGAGTTAATGCTGTTCTAAAAACATTTTTTGATAGCTTCCACAATCTTTTCTGACAAGGAAAGGATAATCACTATTTTTTGGTATCCCTAAATATTATTTTAAATTTTGCTAACATGATAATTTTGAGAAGTATACATATTTAAAACAGTTTATACATAATTTTTTCTAGTTGTCCTCTATCTCAATATTCAGTAACTTAAGTTTTGTATCTGTCCTTGAACTGCAAGTGTATTAGCTTTATTAGATCAATCAGTTCTGGAAGACTTGTAAACTTACCATCCTTCAGTCTAATATCCATATATAACTACACTAAAATACAATTGTAAGCAAATGCATATTTAAATATTTCCCTATGAAATACTAATAGAGGTGTTACATTTTTTTCTTTAACATATTTTATTCCTTAAAACATTGTACAAATAGTATAAAATATCATTGAGCTTTTTACATTTAATACATTCATATTTAAATAAGATAGTTCTCAAATTATTTTTTAGTATTTAGACTATGGCAGATGTAACAGGGAAGGAAAATTTACAACACATATAGAAGATATCTTAAAAGAATTACAAGATCAGGAGGATTCTGAGAAGTTTTGAACTTCAGCTGATGCTGAAGTTTAAAAGTTTATAAATTTTTTTTCCTAAATGACTTTGCATCCATAACCCAACTTGAGTAAGAGAAGGAAGAAACTTTATAGAGCTATAGAAAGAAAGTGAGTGAAAAATTTATAGATATGAAGAAATAAAAAAGGAAGGAAAGGGAAAAAAGGAAAGAAAGAAAAAGAAAAATGCACTTCTTTATCTGATTTCTTGGCTGATGATTTTAAGTAAAAGAGCATTTTTTTCTTTTCCTATTCATCCTTACTTTAACCACCTCTCATTCACTTAACATTATATAATTCATTTTATTGAAGCTTTTATTGTCTATTCTGATATTTGTAAATTTAACTTCCAAATTTGTGAAATCATTTTTATTTTTTATGGCCTCATTGTATTTCTGTGCTCACAAATTTAATAAATTCTTCAGCTGTGGTGTTATTAAAAAATTATAGCATATAATTTTTTGAAAGCACTTGAATATCTGTGATGTTTGTTTATCTCTTTGGAAATTAATGAGAGATTCATTTCCTCCTCAAATGATAGCCATGTAACCCAGAGCTTGAGAAAATTATCAATATCTTATCTAAATTAAAATCTAAATTAAATCTTTTTTTTTTTTCTCCATGGTCCAACCTCTTCTTAGTGAGTATTCAATTATTGTAGTGAATTTATTGTTGTGCCGAAGATTGTGGGGAAACATTAAAAACATTTAAAGTGTTACTCAAAACAAAGTCATTTAACATCCTATCAAAGAACAAAATTTGTAGGGATTGGCATGAGAACCGACAAAAGTGAGAACGAGAATTAGAAACCCGTGGTTGTTGTACATCAAAGACCATTAATAAAGTGAAAAGGTAACCAGCAGAATGGGAGAAAATATTTGTGAATCATTTATCTGACAAGGGCTTAATATCCAAAAATATAGAGAAAAATCATACAACTCAATGCAATGAAAATGATGTTGAAAGACAATCTGATTTTAAAAACTAGGTAGAAGAACAGAATAGACATTTTTCCAAAGAAGAGGTACAAATAGTCAATAGATATATGAAAAGGTGTCCAATGTCACTAGTCATCAGGGAAATGAACCAAAACTACAATGAAGAGATCACCTTCAAGATATCACCTTTTAGAGTGGCTATCATCGAAAAGGCAGAGATAACTGGTATTAGCAAGGATATAGAAAAAAAAAAAAAAGAAAACCCTTATTCATTGTTGGTGGGGATATAAATTGATGCAGCCAGTATGAAAAACAGTATGGAAATTCCTCAAAAAATTAAAAATAGAACTATAATATGACCCAGAAATGCTATTTCTGGGTATATACCCAAAGGAAATGAAAACAGGATATTGAAAAGTTATCTACATCCCCATGCTCATTGTAGCATTATTCACAGTATTGAAGATATGGAAACAAATTGTCTGTTCATCAGTGTGTGAATGGATAAAAAAATAAGTTGTTCGTATACACACACACAACAGAAAATCTGTCATGAGAAATTACCGACATTCTGCCCTTTGCGACAACATGAATGGAACTTGAAATCATCGTGCTAAGTGAAATAAGTCAGAGAGCCAAATATGGTATGGTGTCACTTACATGTGGAAACTTCAAAAGCCAAACTTGTAGAATCAGAGACTAGAATATTTCCAGGAGTTTAGGAGTGAAGGATACAGGGATATTTGGTCAAAAAGTAAAAACTTGCATTAGTCAGATAAGAAAGTCCTAGTGATATGACGTACAGTTTGATGACTGTAACTGAATTGCATTGTATATTTAAAAGTTGCTAAGACAGTAGATCTTAAAAGTTCTCATCACACACAGAAAACTGTAACACGTGAGGTGATGGGTGATAACTAAGCTTATGATAGCAATCATTCGCATTCATCAATTCATTACGCTGTACACTTTAAACTAACCCGTATATGTCCATCGTATCTCATTTTAAAAGGCATAATAAACAAGACATAATTCATGGATAAGTTAAGAGGCCTAATGTGGTTTTTTAGAGAGTATTTGGAGATTGAATTTTATGGCACAGCTAGTTTGAAATGGATAGCTACATTTCCAACAGCTGTACCAGTATGGAGAATGGCTGGTAACAAAAGGACTTCTTGGCAAACCACTTCTCTTATTAAATAGAGAATGCAGTGTGCTTGGCATCTGTACTTTAAGTAATTTGCAAGAAAATACATTACTTAGCCAGCTGTGGATTCCACTATTTCACGATCAAGATTATAAGTCATTAATCAATTTATAGACATAAATACACTATTGTTCAAATACAAATAAGTATTTAAACACCCTGGAATCCATAAATGTAATTAAAACAATAGTTTACTACATTCATTTATTTGTCTTCCAGCTGTTTGGGGAAATTACTGAAGCGTAGATCCAAACAGCTAATACCATATTTAGTTTTGTTTATTGAAATAATGAAAGTGTGTTAATGACAAAGTGCAAAAATACATAATAGAAATTAATGTGCTGTGAAATAAAATTTTGTTTGAAAATCAAAATGGGTACAGTAAAAGCTTGTCTTTAAATGAACATTGCATAAGGTACATTTAAAAATTATTAAATCATTTTTATTGAAGTGTGTCTGTAAATTACACCCCATGAAAAATGACAGCAATATGCTCAAAACAGAAAAGTCTAGTCTATGGAACTAAATTAATTTTACACAATATTCAAAAGTTATTTTGTATAACATTAGAAAATAGCATTTAAAAACATCTTCATAAACTATATTCCATTCAGTGCTTATATCCATGAAGTATTTAGTCTCATTCTAGTATAGTTACTTCTTATGCATAATTCCTTCATAAAAGTTTTATTCTGATTCATATTAAAATGAACCATGACTATCTCATATGTAGTACATACATTGTAAGCATTATATAGTATACAAACATACAGAGAAATGTGGGGGTACATAATGTTACTAGATTTTATATGTGCTATTATTAATACAGAATATCAGATATGACTAATTTTAACATTTTCAAAATATTTTCTCAGGTGTAAACAACTTTATATATCTTCAAAAATGCAATATTGTATACATATACACTACCATTTAAAAATATGTTGGGGGACATGGGTGGCTCAGTCAGTTAAGTGTCCAACTCTTTTTTTTTTTAATTAAAACAATTTTTTTTAATGTTTACTTATTTTTGAGAGAGAGACAGAACAGGAGTGGAGGAGGGACAGAGAGAGAGAGAGAGAGAGAGAGACAGAATCTGAAGCAGTCTCCAGACTCTGAGCTGTCAGCACAGCGTCCGATGAGGGACTGGAACTTACAAACCGTGAAATCCTGACCTGAGCAGGAGTCAGACACTTAACTGACTAAGTCATCTAGGCGTCCCTTTTTAATGTTTTTTAATGTTTATTTTTGAGAGGGAGAGAGAAACAGTGTGATAGAAGGAGGGGCAGAGAGAGAGGGAGACACAGAATCCAAAAGAGGCTCCAGGCTCCAAGCTGTCAGCACAGAGCCCAATGCTGGGCTCAAACTTATGACCCATGAGATCATGACATGTGCTGAAGTTGGACGATTAAACGACTGAGTCACTCAGTCGTCCCAATTCTTTTTTTTTTTAATTTAATGTTTATTTATTATTTATTTATTTTTAACTTGTTTTATTGTGTATTTTTTTTTTAATTTACATCCAAATTGGTTAGCATATAGTACAACAATGATTTCAGGAGTAGATTCCTCTGTGCCCCTTACCCATTTAGCCCATCCCCCCTCCCACAACCCCTCCAGTAACCCTCAGTTTGTTCTCTATATTTATGAGTCTCTTCTCTTTTGTCCCCCTCCCTGTTTTTATATTATTTTTGTTTCCCTTCTCTTATGTTCATCTATTTCAGTCAGAGAAAGACAAAAATCATAAAACAGATGAACATAATATTTATTTTTGAGACAGAGAGAGGGAGACACAGAATCTGAAGCAGGTTCCAGGCTCTGAGCTGTCAGTGCAGACACCCACACACATGGCTCAAACTCACGAACCATGAGATCATGATCTGAGCGAAAGTCAGATGCTTAACCAACTGAGCCACCCAGGTGCCCAAAGTGTCCAACTCTTGATTTCACCTCGGGTCTTGAGCTCATGGTTCATGAGATTGAGCCCTGCTCCTGGCTCTGAGGTGACAGCAAGGAGCTTACTTGGGATTCTCTCTCCCTCTCTCTGCCTCGCCCCATTTGCACTCTCTCCTTCTCTGTCTCTCTCTCTCTCTCTCAAAATAAATAAATAAACATTAAAAACATAAAAATTTGGGGCACCTGGGTAGCTCAGTTGCTTAAGTGTCCGACTCTTGTTTGCATGATCTCAGGGCTTCTTAGGTTTGAGTCCTGCATCAGTCTCTCTGCTAACAGCACAGAGCCTCCTTGGGACTCTGTCTCCCTCTCTCTCTCTGCCCCTCCCTTCTTGCTCTCTGTCTCTCAAAAATAAATAATAAACATTTAAAAAATAAATAAAAATATTTTAACTTACCACCAGATAAATCTTAAAGTATACAATTTTATCAATATTGATTAAATAATATTATTTAATAAAGACTTTCAAATGAAGTACTTTATAACTGTAAACATCCAAGTTATGCTTTTTAATTTTTTTTTCAACGTTTATTTATTTTTGGTACAGAGAGAGACAGAGCATGAACGGGAGAGAGGCAGAGAGAGAGGGAGACACAGAATCGGAAACAGGCTCCAGGCTCTGAGCCATCAGCCCAGAGCCCGACGTGGGGCTCGAACTCACGGACCGCGAGATCGTGACCTGGCTGAAGTCGGACGCTTAACTGACTGCGCCACCCAGGCGCCCCCAAGTTATGCTTTTTAATGTCAACATTTTTTCTAGGGATCTAAAGAACTAATAAACATCAACATTATAAAGTGTTTGTTGGTATCAAATTATGGAATATATACATAATCACTTTGCTTCTATTAAATGTACAAATAGAACAAATAGAAATAAATGTTCATTATCCCAAAATGCATATGGAACCACAAAAGACCCCAAATAACTAAAACAACCTTGAAAAGGAAAGCTAAGCTGAAGACATCATAATTCTCGACTTCAAGTTATATTACAAAGTTGTAGTAATCAAAACAGTATGGTAGTGGCACACAAATAGACATAGAGATCAATGGAACTGGATAGAAGAGCCAGAAATTAACCCACAACTATACAGTCAATTAATTTTTGTCAAAGCAGGAAAAAATATTTGTCTTTTCAGCAAATGGTGTTGGGAAAACTGGACAGCTACATGCAAAAGAATGAACCTGGACCACTTTCTTATACCACACACAAAAATAAATACGAAATGAATTAAAGACCTAAACGAGAGACCTGAAACCATCAATCCTAGAGGAGAACCCAGGCAGTAACCTCTTTGACATTAATCATAGCAACTTCTCACTAGATATGTTTCCTGAGGCCAGGAAAAGAAATGCTTCTGCACAATGAAGGAAACAGATAAAACTAAAAAGCTACGTATGGAATGAGAGAAGATATTTGCAATGACATATTGGATAGAGGATTAGTATCCAAGATATAAAAAAAACTTATAAAACTCAATACCAAAAAACAAAAAAAAAAACCCAAAACAAATATTCTGATTAAAAAATGAGCAGAAGACACGAATAGATGTTTTTCCAAAGAAGCCATAGAGGTGGCCAACAGACATATGAAAAGATGCTCAACATCACTCATTATCAGGGAAATACAAATCAAAACTACAATATCACCTCACACCTGCCAAAATGGCTAAAATTAACGACACAAGAAACATCAGGTTTGTTGACAATGTGGGTACACTATTGGTGGAAATGGAAACAGGCACAGACACTCTGGAAAACACTATGGAGATTCCCCAAAAAGTTAAAAATAGAACCACCCTACATCCAACAATTGCACTGCTAGGTAATTTACCCAAAGAATACAAAGATACTAATTCAAAGTGATACATATGCCTCAATGTTTATAGCAGCGTTATATACAATAGCTAAACCATAGAAACAGTCCAAATGTCCATTGACTGATGAATGGAAAAGAAGAGGTTGTGTGTGTGTGTGTGTGTGTGTGTGTGTGTAAAGGAATATTACTCAGCCATCAAAATAATGAAATCTTGCCATTTGCAATGCCATGGATGGGTCTAAAGAGTATTACACTAAGTGAAATAAATAACTCAGAGAAAGGCAAATGCCATATGATTTTACTCGTATATGGAATTTAAGAATCAAAACAAACAAGCAAAGGGAAAAAGAGTGAGAGAGAGAATGGTAAACCAAGAAAAAAACTGTTAACTATAGAGGACAAATTGATGATTACCAAAGGGGAGGTTGATTGATGATGGGTTAAACAGCTGATGGTGTTTAAGAAGTGCACTTGTTGTTATGAGCACTGTGTGTTGTATGGAGGTATTAAATCACTATATTGTATACCTGCAACTAAAACTACACTGTATGTTAACTAACTAGATTTTGAATAAAAACTAAAAAAAAGCAAAGCAAAAATGAACAAGTGGGACTACATCAAATTAAAAAGTTTTTGCACAACAAAGGAAATCATCAACAGAATGAAAAGACATCCTACTGAAAGGGAGAATATATTTCCAAATGGTATATCTGATAAGGGAATAATATCCGAAACATATAAAGAAATTATATGGCTCAATAGCAAAAAGCAAACTATTGAATTTTTAAAAACAGGCAGAAGACATGAATAGACATTTTTTCCAAAGAAGACATACTGATGGCCAACATATACATGAAAAGATGCTCAATATCATTGATTGTCAGGGAAATATTGATTAAAACTATACTGAGATACCTCACACCTGTTAGAATGGCTATTAAAAAGAGAAATAATAAGTGTTCGTAACAATGTGGTGAAAAGGAAACCCTTGTATACTGTTGATAGAAATATAATTTGGCATAGCCACCATGGAAAACAGTAAGGATGTTCCTCAAAAAATTGAAAATAGATTACCATATGATCCAGCAGTTCTAAATCTGAGCATTTATCTGGTGAAACTGAAAATACTAACTTGAAAAGACATGTGTATCTCCATGTTCACAGCAGTATTACTTACAGTACTCAAGATATAGAAAATACCTAGCTGTTCATTAATGGATACATGAATAAAGAAATTCTGGTATATATATTTAATGGAATATCCAGCCATAAAAAGAATGAAATATTGCTATTTGTGACAATATGGATGGACTTCAAAGACATTATGCTAGGTAAAACAAGTCAGACCAAGAAAGACCATACGATCTCCCTTACAATGTGGAATCCACACACACACACACACACATACACACACACACACACACAAACTTACAGGTACAGAGAACACACTGTGTTTGCCAGAGGTGGAAGGTAAAGAGTAGGAGAAATAGGTGAAGGGGAAAAAAGAAAGAAAAGAAAAAAAAAGAAAACACAATACCATCTAGATATATTACTCAAAAAAGAATGAGAGATCTTTGTAGTTATGGAAATGTATCTGGACTGTATCACTGTGAACAACCTGGTTGTTTTATTGCACTAAATTTTGCAAGATTTCACCATTGGGGAAACTGAGTAAGGATTTTAATAGTATCTCTCAGTATTATTTCTTACAGTTGCATGTGGTTCTACAATTATCTCAGTAAAAATTTTAAGTAAAAAAAGACACTAATAAGAAAATACGTAAGTGATGTACAGACTATGACAAACATTTACAGAATGCGTATCTGGGAAAGGACTCATTAAAACAGTAACAACAGGGGCGCCTGGGTGGCTCAGTCGGTTAAGCGGCCGACTTGGGCTCAGGTCATGATCTCGTGGTCCGTGAGTTCAAGCCCCGCGTCAGGCTCTTTGCTGACAGCTCAGAGCCTGGAGCATGTTTCAGATTCTGTGTCTCCCTCTCTCTGATCCTCCCCCGTTCATGCTCTGTCTCTCTCTGTCTCAAAAATAAATAAACGTTAAAAAAAATTAAAAAAAAAAAACAGTAACAACAACAAAACAGAGGTTTAACATCTGGCTCATACTTTAAATGGAAAACTAATCTACGATCTTTGTCACCAACTTTAATTTTTTTTTAACGTTCATATTTTTGAGTCGGAGAGCGATAAGAGAAGGAGCAGAGAGAGGAGCCAAACAATCCAAAGCAGGCTCCAGGCTCTGAGTTGACAGCACAGAGCCCGAGGCAGGGCTCAAACTCAGGAGCAGTGAGATCATGACCTGGGCCCAAGTCAGACGATAAACCAATTAACCGACTGAATCACCCAGATGCCCCACCAACTTTAAAATAAGTAATGAACTCACATTGTACATTCAAAGATAGACTATAACAAAAGCTTGAATCTTTGAGTAAATATCACAGGTAATACTCTTTTTTGAAAAATATATTTTAAAATATTATCTTTAAAAGAAGAATAGCCAACCTCTACCATTCCATAAGTCTATATTTGAGCTTTCAACACATTTCCATATTAATGCAGTTGAATATATGTTCTGAGGCTGGAAGGTGTTCAGAGTTAACATATTAATGGTCTAGTTGAAAAGTATTAGGAGAATGAAGTTATTTTACTGACTGTAAAATATATATATATGTATTGTTTTAAAGGACCCATTAAATAACATGTAAAAATTATGAGAATAAAAAAAAGTAGAAAAAAGCTGCCAATTAAATGAAAATTTACGAATGAGCAGGAAACGTATTTTTCATTTTGCAAAATGCAACATTGACAAGATACCTGTGCTCCTTTATTATTATAGCTTAATTGCTATTTTTATTGTCTAAATGCTTTCTAACATTCCAAACTTATTTTTATCATTTTGCAATATAATGCCATCAATACACTTTTCAATGCAGTTTATTAAATGAGTACTATTAAAATATCAATGTCACGTGAGCCTTTCAGAATATGAAGACGAGTTAGAGAAGAAATATGAGTGTTAGTCAATCACCTTTGTATCTCTTCTTCTTTACTGTTATTTATTACCATCATGTAAAAGCCCTATTATTAATTTTGCTTATAATGTTCTAAAATAAATGATTGGTGGGAGGTCTTTCAGTATATCACCACCTCTAGGGTGAGTCTAGGCAGCTGTTATAAGACATGACTAAGCCAGGGTGCTCCTTAGTTGGATTTTTCCTTGTTAACAGGGATTTCTCTGTCCCCCTTCTTCCAGCATGGGTGCAACTATTGGAGATGGGGCTGGGGTGGAAGGCTGTGATGTCAAGATTCAGAGGAGAGAATAGAATATGTCATTACTTGGTCTTCTAGAGCTGCAGAACAAACAGTGCAGATGCAGATGGTATGCCTTTCTCTTGCTTTTTGAAACCTTTTTTTCAAGCTTGACTAGAGAGACAAAGAGGGAAAAGGAGGCAAGAAGGTCCTCCTTCTTACACATACAAGGTACCTGTTGGTAACTATACCCAGGTTTTCTTTGCCCAATTTTCCAGTTCCCATACCTCTTCCAAGGTTAATTTGGATTTGTGTGTTTCCCAGCAGCTTCCTATAATGCTGACCCAAAGGTGGCAGCCCGAACAGTGACCCTTCTACAACTTGTTCGTGGTCGTATTATTAGACCTACCTTCCTGATTACAAGTACTAGTTTATCCCCAAGTAGGCTTCCATGCAGAGACATCTCATTTGAGTCCCCAGGGACTAGAACTGGATAGAAATTACCGTAAGAACTCAATAAATATCTACTGCTTAAATTGATGAACCAATGAATTTCTTTTGACCTTGAAGAATAGATAGATCAAGGAGTTCTAAGAGAGGCTCTCTGGTCCAAAGGAAAACATAGAATAAAAATCTAATTGAATTAAGTATTTCACGTAGGCTAGAACCATTAAAAGTTTAAAACACTTTTGAAAATTGTTTCTTAGTGCACATTGTATCTAAAAACTATTCACTGTGTTGGTAATTTTCAACATCATCTCAGTCAGGTTAGTTTAATGAAATCATGAAATTTTCAACATTTCAAATTTGATCATGATAAAAACATATCTACAATAAGAATTTTAAGAGCCGTTGATTAAGATTTCATAGTCTATCACCCCACAGAAACAACACAACTTGTGGAAAGCTACTCTAAATTTTTAGAAAGGGTATTTTTCCAAACTTAGGAAGAACCAGCAGTTATGAGACATGGCTTTAAATATGGTTGACGAGGCTGGTATAAATTTTATTTCTAGAGCACCCGTAACTGTTATTTTTCACTTGTTGAAAGTAACAGTAAGAAGTTAATGTACGTTTGCAGGTGGAAGTACTTGCTGCAAGGTATAAGACACCTTCTGAGGACACTGAGAATCTTAGCATTCAAGATGAATATGTCTTTGACTCAGCATTTAGTTACAGAAAGAAAAAGAGAAAGGGGAAAATAAAAAGTGTTATTATGACAATAAGAAAAAAAGGAAGGTTTATCATTCATCAGCAAAACGAGTGTGGTTAGAGGAGGTCAGTGACCTACATTCAGTTAGACTGAAAGAAACAAGATTATCTTCACAATAGGACACATTAAATCCAGATAAAAAATGAGGCTTTAAAAACCAAACTGACATTATTCCATAAAAAAACATATTGAACCTATATTTTTTTCTTATAAGGGCAAATATAGTTTTAAATATGATTTAACAAATAAAATTATATAATGAGATTACACACAGACAAATTTGTATATTTGTTAAACATTTTGAACTTTACATAAAAACGTACACATGCTCATATATAATAAGTCATTTGTCTTGGCTCTGAATTCTCCGTAACACATATATTGTAATTGCCTTTTGGTACAAGTCAATCTGTTTATATTGATTTTTTCCAGGAGAGGTACACATTAGATAACCCCTACCCTATGTTTTGAGATTAATCTATATTTTGAATACAGTATAGGTGGATATTGTGGGCAACCTTCTTTCATACTATAAAAAAAACAAATTATAATTTTATATTTATATGAATAAACCACTACATGGTAAAGATGTGATTGAAAAAGTTGAAATACTTAAAATTTGTAACTTATTCATAAGTTATCTTTGCAAGAAATTCATTAAGCAGAAAATCTATCATTATTTTACTTGACTTGTGTAAGATTATATAGACTATAAACATTACAATGATAGGGAATAGATAAGGAAACATATATCAAAAATGTCTTTTTCTCTCTTCTATCACTTTATCCTGTCCTTTACTGACTCCTTCTCAGAATATATACATGTTTATTATCTTACAATTAAACCAGAAGAAAGAGAAGCAGAAAATTCATTCTCTCAATCCTGTGTCTACTTCATATACTCTCTGATCTTTCTCTTTCCTTTAGAGTCAAACTTATATAAAAATATATTTATAATCAATTTGATAAAACAAAATTTCAACACCACTTTGCTTTAATTATTGCTATAAGACCTTGAAACATCATTTAAAAACAGACAAAAATAGGGCGTCTGAGTGGCTCCATCAGTTAAGCATCACACTTCGGCTCAGGTCATGATCTCTTGGTTCATGAGTTCGAGCCCCACATCAGGCTCTGTGCTGATAGCTCCAAGCCAGGAGCCTGCTTTAGATTCTGTCTGTCTGTCTCTCTCTTTCCCTCCTCCACTCATGCTCTGTCTCCTTCTCTCTCAAAAATAAATAAAAATTAAAAACAGACAAAAATACATAGCTTATAACTAGAAATTCAACCAAAGATAGTAAATAGAGTAAATAATTACACAGTGTATTTGATGGTAGCAATTGCAAGAGAGGATAAGGAATTGGGTATCTTTGAAGGGAAGCTGAGATTTGCCATAAGGAGTCACAATAGTCATGGTAAAAATGCAATATTTGAATAAATATTTTAAGGAGATAAGAGGTTCAGTTGTATTGATCATCTTTGGGAAGAACATTCTAGGCAGAGAAACTCACTTACACAAAGGCTGAAAGCATGATTTTTTATTAGAGACTTAAATACAACAAGGAGTCCAGAGTTCTTAGAACAGAATGGCTCATGGGACCAGAAAAAAATAAGCAAGGAAAATGAAGAATCAGATAATGTAGGTCTTTGTGAGTCTGGTGAGCTCTTTAGGTTTTATTTTGAATGAAATAGGAATTCTTGAAATGTTTTGAGTAAAGAAGCTACATGATCTGATTGCATTTATGAATGATGATGCTGAGCATTGTATTGCATGATAAAATAAGAGAAGCCAAAAGAAGGCTTTGGGCAAATACATCTACAGATATGGTTGCCAGTAGCCTGGTAGTAGCAGTGAGGAGATAGAAAGTGGTCAGATTCTGGAATTATTTTGAAGATCGAACAAATAGAATTGGTGGATTGATTGGGTGTTATAAATGAAAGAAAAAGGAGAATCAAGAAAGTCTCCCAGACTTTTTCTCTAAGCAAAGATTAGGATAAACTTTCCATCAGTCAAGTGGAGGGAAACTGTGCTAAAACAGATTTGGGGTGAAAGATGATGAGCTCACTATTGAACATGTTCATCTGGAGACGTAAAAACAAAGTTGAAATTAAGTGCATAGAATTCTGGAGTAGTAGTAGTAGTGACAGATTGTTAGAAAAATGGGAATAGAAATATAAATATTATTTAACAATTGGATTTCGATAACATGAATTATTTCTAATTTCTTCCCTCCAAGTCGTTCTCAGCGTGCTAAGATGACTCTGTCCTCATCGATCCCACATTTCATATAAGCCATTAATATTCTCTTGGCCTCTATTTTCAAAAATCAGTATTTCTTCATAAACTTTTTTCAAATTTTTCCACAATTGCTAGTGCAATTGTATATATATATATATATACACATATATATGTATATATATATATATACACACATTTCAGTTTATTTATTTTTGAAAGAGACAGAGACAGCATGAGTGAGGGAAGGGCAGATAGAGAGGGAGACAGAAAGAATCCTAAACAGGCTCCACACTGTCAGCACAGAGCCTGACACAGTGTTCGAACTCATGAACCGAGAGATCATGACCTGAGCTGAAACCAAGAGTTGGACCCTTAACTGACTGAGCCACCCAGGCGCCCCTTTTCCTAATCTTATTTAACCTCAAGGCAGCATTCCCATGCTAAACACATTGTCCTTTTTCATATCTTCTCCTTCCTTGATGTCTGAGTCAACAAACTCCCAGTGTCCTACCTCCCAGATAGCTCATTCCCATTCTCTTGTGCAGTATCTTAATGCTTTATCATCACCTACCTATTGGGTTTTCCCACAGAACTATCCAGGGAATTTTTCTTCTCATTTGATATACTCTAATGGGGTAATTTTATTAGTCTGGATTCTTGATTTCAAGCAACAAAAACATACTTTGGTTATCATAAGCGAACAGTGACTATATTGGACTTGAAGATTAAATAGGAGATTAAAAGAAGATGGAAGCCTAGCATAGTGAAACACCTCTCATACGCAGTTCTGATTCTCTGTACTCTCTTCCCTTCCATTTTATTCTGTCAACATCCCACCTTCTATCAATATTCCCTCTTGGACCTGTCATTCAATATTCAAAAATCTGTGAGCATCTGACTCACCAAAACTATATGTTTGCCCTTAGCTTGTGTGGTTGTGTATGTGAGTGTCGTTGTGCATGTGTGTGTATATATATATGTATGTGCGTGGCAGGTTCTTACAGGTAGTGAATAGATCTAAATAAAAACTTGAAAAGCATATCATTACTTTTAAGAATATCTTCAAAGTCTCAAATGATTAAACAGGCTTCTCATTTGCTGTCTTTTGTCTAATCACTTGTTATGTCTCACCTCAGTTTCTTCATTCTTTACTCAAGTCATTTTGAACCTCTTTCAGCAATTCTGAAATAACACACATTGAAATCAGAAATATGTTTGTTACACATCACATGGCTAAGTTGTAATTAACCTCTTCAATTTTAATTGTGTGTTTGTGTGAGGGCACTTGGGTGGCTCAGTTGGTTAAGTGGCCAACTCTTGATTTCAGCTCAGGTCATGATCTCACAGTCACGAGCTCAAACCCCGCTTTGGGCTTTGCACTGGGCATGAAGCCTGCTTGAGATTCTCTCCCTCCCTCTATCTCTGCCCCTTCCCCGCTTGTGTTCTCTCTCTTTCTCTCTCTCAAGATTAAAAAAAAAATGTTGTTTTTCTGTGTGTGGAAAGCAATCCTGGACACTGCCCACCACCCAGTCTGTAGATGTGCCTACACTGGGCTTTCATGAAAACCTTAATTTTTCCACATGAGAACACTTGATAAGGAATACTTACATTGTAATTCCTTATTTTTCTCTCTAAATTATTGAAGGCTAGACCTTGCTTATTGTACTTACCAATATACCCCCATAAAAATATTATAGAAGATGTTAAATACTTAGCAGATAAACATATACTTGGAAAGACTATCCTACTCAGTAAAATTATGAACTATTACTTTTAGAATAGATATATCCATGTTTTTAATTACATGTCTAATGCATCAGTTTATGAACCTTTTGTTTTGCAAAACTAATCACCATGTTATAATGTGGTGGCCCAATAAGGTTGCCTATTTGAGCCAAAGAATGCATTAATATATTGATAAGCATTCTGTTCTATTTGACATTTCCATTTTTAAATTCTAAACTGGAGGGTTTTTTTTTACTGAGGTTTATGAAAAGTCAGTTCATTGCACAATTTTCTCAATACTACTACTATTACTACTAATAATAATAGCAACAGCAAAATCTTGCTGAGTACTCTGTGCCAAGAAACATTTTAATCACTTTAGAGTAATTAAATCATGCGTCCCTCATATATCTTTATGAAATAAAGATTAAATTATTCCCATTTGACAGCTGAAGAACCTGAGGTACAAGGGAGAAAAATATTGTGACTCACCAAGGTCACATAGCTAGTAGGTGTCAGGGTTGATATTTGAATAGGAATAGTCTGGGTCCACAGTTCATGGTCATAATCCACTGCAGGTTATCAAACAGGTGAGTAATAGAGAAAACTGAGATCAAAAGCAAAGGATCAGCTTTATAAAACTGAATCAGAATAATAGCATGCCCTGAGGCAAGAGGGGTGATCTACTACAGAATGGTGACTTACTCACCATTAAGAGCCAGAAGGAGCATCAGAACAATCATTGACCCTTGTAGGCTCTCTCTCTTTCCCACATTCTTTGTGAAAAAGTGCAAACTACCCTACTAGGCCAGAAGTAAAAGGAGTATATATTTATATATAAATAAATATAAAAATATATATAAATATAAATATAAAAATATATATAAAGTAAAAGAAGTATATATTTATACATATAAACTGCCTTAAGTTAAACAAAAATACTCCAGTGATGATTTGTATTGTCTATTTCACTATTTCACTGTTAGATTCCTGGACTAAATTGGCCAATGATTAAACCTAGTACAGTATTTCAAACCTCTAGGAGGTTAATTAACTCCACGTTGGTATAGCATTCTTATCTCCTGTGAAAGCAACAAAGTAATGAACCCTTTATTTTTCTTTCAAGTTTTTATTTAGTTTCCAGTGAGTTAAATAGTGTTATATTAGCTTCAGGTGTAGAATTTAGTGATTCATCACATACATACAACACCCAGTGTGCATCACAAGTGCCCTCCTTAATACCCATCACCCATTTCACCCATCCCCCTAGCCACCTCCCCTCCAGCAACCCTCAGTTTGTTCTCTGTAGTTAAGAGTCTGTTTTGGGGCACTTGGGTGGTTCGGTTGAGCGTCTGACTTCTGCCCAAGCCATGATCTTGGGGTTTGTGAGTTCGAGTCCTACGTCAAGCTCTGTGCTGACAGCTCGGAACCTGGAGCCTGGTTCGGATTCTATGTCTCCCTCTCTCTCTGCCCCTCCACTGCTCGCACTCTGTCTCTATCAATAAATAAATAAACATTAAAAATAATACTAAAAAAAAAGAGTCTGCTTCTCAGTTTGCCTCTCCATTTCCCCCCCATATATTCATCTGTTTTGTTTCTTAAATTCCACATGTGAGTGGAATCATGTGGTGTTTGTCTTTCTCTGACTGACTTATTTCGCTTAGCATAATACTCTCTAGCTCCACCCATGTCATTGCAAATGGTAAGATTTCATTCTTTTTGATGGTTTAGTAATATTCCATTGTGCGTGTGTATAAATATACATCTTATATATTATATATAATATATATAATTTATATATTATTTATAATTTATGTATTAATATACACCACATATATGTGTAAATATGTATATATTTATATGTAATATAAATACATATTAATATATATTAATATATAATATAAATATATATTTATATTTCTCATATATACACACACATACATAAGCTTCTTTATCCATTCATCAGTTGATGGACATTTGGGCTCTTTCTATAAAATTTGGCTAGTTTGATAATGTTGCTATAAACATCAGGGTACATGTATCTCTTCCAATCATTATATTTGCATCACTTAGGTAAATACCTAATGGTGTAATTGCTGGATCTTAGGGAAGTTCTATTTTTAACTTTTTGAGGAAACTCTGACTGCTTTTCAGAGTAGCTATGCAAGTTTTCATTCCCACCAACAGTGTGGTAGGGTTCTCCTTTCTTGGCATCCTCACCAATGTCTGTTTCCTGTGTCATTAATTTTACCCATTCTGACAGGTGTCTCATGTAGTTTTGATTCATATTTCTCTGCTGATGAGTGATGTTGAGCATCTTCCATGTGTCTATTAGCCATCTGGTTGTCTTCTTTGGAAAAGTGTCTGTTTGTGTCTTCTGCCCATTGCTTAACTGGATTATTTGTTTCTTGGGTGTTGAGTTTAATAAGTTTTTTATAGATTTTGGATACTATCCCTTTATCAGATATGTCATTTGCAAATATCTTCTCCCATTCCATAGGCTGCCTTTTAGTTTTTTTGATTGTTTCCTTCACGGTGCAGAAGCTTTGTATTTTGAAGATGTCCCAATAGTTTATTTTTGCTTTTCTGTTTCTCTTGTCTCCAGAGACATGTGTAGTAAGAAGTTGCTATGGTCAATGTCAAAGAGGTTGTTTCCTATGTTCTCCTCTAGGATTTTGATGGTTTCCTGACACATGTTTAATTCTCTCATGCATTTTGAATTTATTTTTGTGTATGGGTATAAGAAAGTGGTCCAGTTTCATTCCTTTCCATGTCTCTGTCCAGTTTTCCCAACATGGTTTGTTGAAAAGACTGTCTTTTTCCCATTGGATACTCTGTCCCGCTTTGTTAAAGATTAGTTGACCATATATCTGTGGGTCCATTTCTGGGTTTTCTATTCTGTTCCATAGTAATGAATCCTTTGTATTCCACAGAATTGCACATGAATATTGCTACTTTCTGCCAAGTTGATGTTTGTGGAATATCAATAACTACATACCAGTGCTTCTCTAATCTAACTGTTCACTGGAATCACAATAAAGATTTAAAAAGAAACACAAATGTCCAAACACCTCTACAGGGCTCCTGGTTCAGAATCTCCAGTTAGAGTTTTGTCTGCACCTGATCCCCAAGCGTAGCCGGAGTTGATAATGACTGTCTTAAACAGCTAAGACTGTTAGCATGTACGGATAAATAATCTTAGAACAAAGATGATAATTGGTAAAAGTGTTTCTTGTTACTAAGAGAAGTAACAGATTAAATAAAAGCAAAAATAAGATGTGTAATCTCTACAGCAGAAAAAAAGTTTTAGTTAATTGGATATGAGAAGGCTTGGCACCTGTGTGAAAAATGAGCTTAGCTAAACTAAAAGTGGATGAAGAAAAAGGAATGAGTCAACGAAGTTAGCATAATTATATAGTGTACCTAAATTGAAATTAAAATCCCAAATGTTGCTTTGATTAAGTCAGACTTGAGTGCAGATTCAACATCATACTCTCATGCAAGACATGTGATTTTGATGTGTATACTTGGATTCAAAATATGAAGGACAAAGCATATATTTTAGTTGATCTTTGCTGTTCTTTCTCCCCTGAATTTCGCTCATCAGCTATTGTGGCCCCTAGCAACCCTGAATAGGTTATCATAATAGTTTCTCTCTCAAATATAAAATGAAAATAAATTACAAATATAATGTAAATACATAAATCTTGTTTTTTACCTACTTTCCTTTAATACTCTGAGTTTTTATTTAGCTTAAATGTTGGGATTTTTCAACCTCTTGGAGCAAAATCCCTTTATTCAATTAAAAAGACATTCCCACCACTATCTTCCTTTCCTTTACATTTCTTTGGCCTGAAGTCCAATGCAATTTTGAGAGTATGTAACAAGTTTTTTTTTAAATTTTTTTCAACGTTTATTTATTTATTTATTTATTTATTTATTTATATTTATTTATTTATTTTACAAGACACAGATGTCATTACTAAAATAAATAAATAAATAAATAAATAAATAAACCATACACACAAACAAAAAAAAAACCTCTTTCATTTTTTCCCTTTCAGTACAAAGGATCAGTGAGGTTCTGCCGCTTTTTCACACCACGAAATCAGAGAAGAGTGGAGATAACTTTGTGTGGTCTCATGTCACTAGGTATCAGTTACTTGTCAACGGATGAATCTAGGACATAGCCTTCCTTCGTCAAAAATTATTTCGGAGATATTGAAGAAGATAAAATACACTATATAGCTTTTTTATTTTAAAATTGCTTTAAACATTTGTATCAGTAATGAATATCATTCCAAAAAAAAAAGAGAGAGAGAGAGAGAGAGAAGCAGTGCTATGTTAGTTGATCTTGTAAAAAATGAGAATAAATAGGACCCCAATCTTCTATACCATTTACCTACTAGAAAATTAAGCTGTTAGTTTAAGTCTCCTTGGATTTCCCTACACCACTGGTTAGTATAAAGGTCTCGGCAGAACAATGGAGAAAGCCCCTGTGGTCGTCCATTCATAATGCCTACTGCAGTTCCACTGCTTCTATGGTAAGAATAATCAGACGGCCAGGTATCCTTTTGAACATAGTAGTCTTAATGTAAAGCCCATGTACCTAAGATGTACCATGAAATTATTTCTTACCTCTCCTGAATGATTCAGGAAGGCAAGGTATATGCCCCACACAGAATCAACTATCTTCCTTCCTCACTCGAGGGAAATTTTCGCTTTTTTCTCTCCCTAAAATATCTGTATTGAAAAGTCAGCTTCCACCTTCCTAACCCATGCCCCCCAAACACCCCCTTCTTCACAACTCTTAGGACAATCTTTTAAGATGTTGAAGATTTCTGAAACAGGGGCACCTGGGTGGCTCAATCGGTGAAGCATCTGACTTTGGCTCAGGTCATGATCTTGCAGTCTGTGGGTTCAAGCCCCTCATCAGGCTCTGTGCTGACAGCTCAGAGCCTGGAGCCTGCTTCAGACTTTGTGTCTCTGTCTCTCTCTGCCCCTTCCCTGCTCACTCACACACTCTTCCTCTCAAAAATTAATAAACATTAAAAAATGTTTTTAAAAAGGGTTTCTGAAACAAAAGACAGGAAGGTACAGGCTTAGAATACAAAAAGGACCCAATAAATAAAAGCTCTTTGAAATTGTTGTTACTGTTACTGTCATTGTTATATCAAATGTCCAGCATGTTTTCTAATATGTAAAATGTATAAGGAAGCTAATTTCTTGCTCATATTAATGTGGTATTAGGTTCAGTTTCCATGTGATCTAACTTTTCTGTGAAAGCAGTATCTTTTTATTTTATGATTTTTTTTTAAACTCAGGATTATGAGCAAACCATTTATTCAGTCTCAAAGAGGGAAAAAATAATGCAAGCAAAATTAGCCTAGCTTAGAAAAGCGTGAGCAAAAATGATTTAAAGGGTTGTCAGCAAAATCTAGTTCCCTTATGTTTAGTCTTAATTTTCTATACGCTTAAATATTGGCTTACTTAATAAAATTATTGTGAGTGGCCAAAAGAAAATGCTTGTGTGGGCTCTATGAAATGTAAAAGATGATTTAGCATATATTTATAAATAGCTTTTGACTTCTCAGAAAGTTGTCCAACTGTATGCTCACCATACTGTATGACTGAACTTCTAAAATGATCCTATTTGTGTGATGAACCAAGTGAATGCTTGCAGACATATGAAGAAAGGATCGGAATACTGGAACACGGTAACTCAGACCTGATGGCCCGGCTGATCTTGTTTTAAAACTATGTCAACTGTGGAGGCAAAACTATGGGCTGCCTGCTTTGTGGTCTTAAAAGCAATATCTATCACTCATATTTTATTTTTGGATTGAATTGTTCATTATGGGAATTGATGAATATAAGATCATAGTTAGTGTTTATAATTCTTTGAGTCCTTTTTGCCTGTTGATATGAGTAATATAAGATGACTAGTAATGACTAGGACAAGGTTAGCTAAAGACAGGGTTTAAACATTAATAGATTAAATACTTTTCTAAACTGCTTATAAATTTATATGGATGCACACACACATATACACACGCCCTCAAATGAAACAGTGAATATATACATTACATATTCGTTGATAAGTATGTTCCAAAGGTATTCATTTCTGTCTCGTATAACTTTAGCAATCCCATTTCATTTAACTGTGTTATTGATCTTACTTTTTTTTATCATAATTTTCATTTGCTTATCACTTGGAATTTTCAAGCATACTTAAATATTTTATTAAGCATGCATTTGAAGTAGGTGCAACCTGTTTCAAACACTGACTTCATGTATCACGGGATGGGAATTTTAACACAAAGATCCATTTAAAATGATCTTCTTCAGGCACAGAGAAACTGTTCAAATGTTTATAAGCATCCACAGAGCTCACCCCATGCACAGTGAGGTTGTCATTTAGAAGTTCAGTTATGGAGCAGAAGCCACAACAGCATGTTCCATAGGTCCAGTCTTCTGCAGAATCGGCACAGCCTGGTATCCATCAGCAAAAGCTCTGCACCTAACTGTTACAGGAGCCCTTCTGTTATTGCACATTTAAAGAGAATATCAAATAAAGTCCATATGCATACTTAAATATTTAGGATGCCATTTTTCTGGTAAAATTCCCCTTATGATATTACAAATACTTAGATTTTGTAAAGAACTAAATGGTATTCTAAAAGCAAGCACTGCTTTATCTTTGAAACAATCAAATAATTGTGAAACTTTGATGTGGGATTACTGGGATAAAATATTATGCATACCTAAGGCCAGTGTAGTTGATTTTCAGATGCCATCCTATTTATACCATTTCAACAAAAGACAACAAGCTCTTTATTCACAGTGAGAAGTAAGCATAGGATAGTGGCAGCATAATATATCAAAGGAAAGAAAATACAAGGCAAATATAGTTTTATCACAGTGTATATATAAATGTAAAATTTATTCTTTAATGTGTGTAAATTATACTATCTTGGAATCCCACATTTCAGGAATATAATATGATTGACGGTAACCACTTAAATTATTTGGCTAAACATTAGGACAGAATAGGTAAATTTCAAAGGGAGACATGTGAGCTAGCAAACTCAAAAAGTTACGGTGCAAAATAATTATATGCAGATAACGATTCTAACGTATTTACCATATTTTGGATTGAATCTCTATATATTTTAACATAGAGTTTCTTCAACAATGTCATGTTTTATAGAACTGGATCACACCAAACAGTTTATATTTCTTATTCCATGAAATACTGTACCAAAAAACAGGTCACTTAAATTCCACAAAATATTCTATTTGATTTACTTCTCTGACATGAGCAGCTGGTTGATGTCACGTATTTAAAAGATCTTTTATATCCGTTAGTCTTCTCAGTGTATTAATGGATTGATCAATAGGTTTAATAAGCTCTAAGACCATAAGATGAAGCAAATGTAAAAACTAACTGTTAATATGAGTATTCTAATATATTTTGCTAACACAGGCATCCCCACTGTAAGTGGGAATACAAATTGTTCACCTTTTTAGGGAAAATACACTTAGTCTCTACCCAATAATTTTGCTGCTAGATATAAAGTCACCAATATATTTGAAAAGGAAACAAATATATATGTAAGAGAGTGTTCATCGTATTATTTGTACTGGAGTGGAGGTGGGACTAAATGAACAAGTGTTCATTAAAGAGAATCAGTTAATTAAATTTTGTTACATTCATATAACAGATTACTCTGGAAATGTTAAAAATAATGAGATGGAACACAACTGCCTCAGTTGGCAGGGAAACCATCTTATAAACACAACTTAAGTAGATAAAAATATTTTACTGGAAAAATAAGCAAGAAAATGTTTTCAATAATACGGAGGAGAAGTACCAGTGTGGTTAAAAACAGTATTTTCACGGGCGCCTGGGTGGCTCAGTCGGTTGAGCGTCCGACTTCAGCCCAGGTCATGATCTCACGGTCCATGGGTTCGAGCCCCACATCGGGCTCTGTGCTGACAGCTCGGAGCCCGGAGCCTGTTTCAGATTCTGTGTCTCCCTCTCTCTCTGACCCTCCCCTGTTCATGCTGTGTCTCTCTCTGTCTCAAAAATAAATAAACATTTAAAAAAATTAAAAAAAAAAACCAGCATTTTCATTTCATACCTTAATGGTTGACTACTCTTACCTTTCCATGTGTTGAATCTAAAACTATTCATTTTTAATTTCCAGAGTGGTTATCAAGGCTAGTGAGTCAACTAACATTCTGCTTTATATTATTATTTTTTAAATACATATTATTTTTAAAAAAACTAACAAATAAGCTGACCATCTAGAGCATAAATTTATTTTATGTAAAAGAAAAAAAGAAAAAAAATTGCCTCTTATGGGATTTCTATTTCGGCTGTAGAAGTTTGAAAACTTAAATCTCCTATTTCTTCATCTATTAATATTCAAACTCCTGACAGAATAGGAAAATTTATTTGCTTAACATTTCAGTACTATTGTCTAGGGAAAAATGATTATGAATATTGAAAAATCACTATCTTGTAGAACTCCAATGACTTTACAGATTAATACAATAAAAATAACAATTTTCACACAGTGTTGATGATCATTTCAATTCATGAATTTCGTCATTTGCATAAGCCTTACAAAATTCTGAATTCAGACTTTTGTTTTACTAATTACGTACTTTTTAACATTTAAAAAAGAAATTGAGGTTATTTTTGCAATTGGTGACACATATTAACATAATTATGCGAAACTGAACTTTTTGTACAGCTGTACTTTTACTTTCAGTAATTTCTTTTTTTTTAATTTTTTTACATGTATTTATTTATTTATTTTTTTTTTAATTTTTTTTCAACGTTTATTTATTTTTTGGGGACAGAGAGAGACAGAGCATGGACGGGGGAGGGGCAGAGAGAGAGGGAGACACAGAATCGGAAACAGGCTCCAGGCTCTGAGCCATCAGCCCAGAGCCTGACGGGGGGCTCGAACTCACGGACTGCGAGATCGTGACCTGGCTGAAGTCGGACGCTTAACCGACTGCGCCACCCAGGCGCCCCTACATGTATTTATTTTTGAGAAACAGAGTGAGACATAGCGTGAGCAGGGGAGGGAGGCAGAGAGAGAAGGAGACACAGAATCTGAAGCAGGCTCCAGGCTCTGAGCAAGAGGTCAGCACAGAGCCTGATGCGGGGCTCGAACCCACGAACTGTGAGATCATGACCTGAGCCGAAGTTGGATGCTCAACCGACTGAGCCACCCAGGCGCCCCTACGTTCAGTAATTTCTAAAGGTACCTGCAACATCCAATTAAGGTTTTTCTGTTCCAATTTTCAATTGGTAACAACCAATGCAGATTGTTTTTTGACTTCAATAAATATATTTTTTTTTTAATTTTTTTTTCCACGTTTTTATTTATTTTTGGGACAGAGAGAGACAGAGCATGAACGGGGGAGGGGCAGAGAGAGAGGGAGACACAGAATCGGAAACAGGCTCCAGGCTCCGAGCCATCAGCCCAGAGCCTGACGCGGGGCTCGAACTCACGGACCGCGAGATCGTGACCTGGCTGAAGTCGGATGCCCAACCGACTGCGCCACCCAGGCGCCCCAATAAATATATTTCTTAATGAAATAAATATTAAAGAAATTACATATATACTCGATTAAACAAAACCTTACCCAAACTGCCAACATCTAGTTCTCAATTATTTTGGGCAACAAATATCCGTTATACAGAACACTGGAAGGTCCAGAATTTTGCCATAATTATAACCTAAAAAGCTAGTTGGTTAACTTTCATAGATGCTGTCATAAGACACAACACAACTGGATCAGAGACAAGTAACTTCACTGTTAACAAAAGTTGTATCAAGAGTTTCTTATTGGTGCTGTTTCCCCATGCTCTCCAGTCCCCATGGGGCAGCGCAGGTGGGCTGAGAAAAAAGCGCACAGACTGCACCTTATGGGAGAGAAACACTGCGAGCTGAGATAATGTCCTTTTACCCTAAACCTGCTTTTTGTCTGGAGGCAAGGCGTTACATCAAGATTGCACACTGGGGCACCTGGGTGGCGCAGTCGGTTAAGCGTCCGACTTCAGCCAGGTCACGATCTCGCGGTCCGGGAGTTCGAGCCCCGCATCAGGCTCTGGGCTGATGGCTCAGAGCCTGGAGCCTGTTTCTGATTCTGTGTCTCCGTCTCTCTCTGCCCCTCCCCCGTTCATGCTCTGTCTCTCTCTGTCCCAAAAATAAATAAACGTTGAAAAAAAAAAAAAATTGAAAAAAAAAAAAAAAAAAAAGATTGCACACTGCAAGCACTTTTCCTGAGAAGTGGCCCATATAAAGAGTGGCCAAGGATTTGCATTCCTTTGTTTTGTTTTTAATGAATGCTTATAGCAAGTTTATTCATAATAACAACACGTGGGCACAACCCAGATATTCTTTAACATGTGAATAAATAACTCTGGTGCATCCAAATCATGGGATTCAGCAACAAATACAAAAGTGCTTTTAAGAGACAGAAAACGCTGTATGAATCTCTGGAGATTCATAAAAGAAATACAGTAAAAAATAAACGCTAAAATGTTATATTTTACGATTAAATGTATGATTCCATTTCTATAGTATTCTTAAGATGACAAAGTTATAGAAGTGGATAACAAGTTAATGGTTGCCAGAAGTTAAGGAGAACGTAGGGAGAAGGAAGAAGTATGGCTATAGATGGGCAACACGAGGAATCCAGGCGCTGATAGAAATGTTCTGTATCTTGACTTCATCAATGTCAATTTCCTACTTGTGATACTGTCCTACCTTTTGCAAATGTCGCCATAGGGGAAATTGAGTAAAAAGTACATGAGATTTTTCTGCATCATCTTTTACAATGTGAATCTAAAAGTATCTCAGACTAAAAGTTTGATTTAACAAGCAATGTGTGCCTTCTTTTCTTATTTTGAGTAATCCTCCAAAAATAGAGGTTAATATTTTTATTCCTTTGTGTATCTTTCACTGAAGAACTGGTGAAAGAGCAGAAAAGAAAGGGAGACAAAAGAATATAAATATTCTATTCTCAGCATAATAGCAATAACTCACAGGACCTGTGGAAGATTGTCCCTTATTACAATTGTTAACAATTTTTTATTTAAATTAAGAATGTTTTGGGGTGCCTGGGTGGCTCAGTCAGTTGAGTGTCTGACTTCAGCTCAGGTCATGGTCTCGTGGTTTGTGGGCTCGAACCCTGAGATGGGTTCTATGCTGACACTTCAGAGTCTGAAGCCTGCTTTGGATTCTGTGTCTCCCTCTCTCTCTGCCCCTCCCCCACTCATTCTCTCTCTCTCTCTCTTTCTCTCTCTCTCTCTCTCTCTCTCTTGCTTCTCTCTCTCTGTCAAAAATAAATAAACATTAAAAAATAAAAATGTTTTATTATATGACCCACACAATGTTCACAGTGTGTATGTCATAAAACATGACTGACATATGATGAATTTAATTTTTTTGTGGGGTCTTCTGGAATCTCTGTTTTAATGTAGGACTATAAAAAAATGTAGTACATTGGAGAAAATGTCAGTGATACGGAACTCAATTCCTTTCTACATTCATTAGGAACAAGCTGATATAAAGGCCACAAAAGGTAATCATAAACAGGTAAGTATTGGAAATAGACTGATTAACCTAGCAGAAAGAAACTTAAAGTAGCAACAAGTTTTTTTAAATACTAAGGACGGCTAGGGCTAAGGAAGGGAATGTTATGCCTAGAGATGTTAGAAGATTCACACATTATCAGTTACACCTAGGGTTTGAAATAAATATACAATTCTGACAGGAAACTATAAGCCTCAAATAAAATCACCCTAGATTCAACCCAGGAAACTTAATGACCCCAAGATCAGAAAAAAATTAGATCTCTAATAGTGGGTTGATCGGTTGGATGTCCACAAACATACTGAGGATGGAAAATAAGACAAAAAGTAGAATGAGATAAAAATGACGGGGTGAAAGTATGCAAACAGAGATTGCATGAGACAAATATTAGTTAAGGACTCAGTGATGTGTTTCCCTTGTCCAGACACATGTGGTTTTTATTTCAATACTCTTTTATGAAAGGAAGGAAATGCAAAACAAAAAAACAAAAACAAAAAAACAAACAAAAAAAAAAACATACCTTCTAATTCAAAATGTTGCTTGCCTAGCAACGGTCATTGCAACTTCCCAATCTCTTGTGAAAAAACTTATGTTAAATGTTAAAAAATATAGTGTCACAACACTGAAAAATAAGACTAACAGGAAACAAAATGTGGAAGTCTGTATGGTATTATCATTAAGCAAAACACCGTAAAGGTCCTTGATTTATATGAATTTACTGAGAGTTTACTTAGTGGAACAGATACTGATAAAGACTAGAAAGATCGTTTAAGCTTTCCCCATGTCGCTAATACAGAAACCCAACACTTATACTAACCTTCCACTGTCGAATCACCTCCCTTTAATTTTTAATTTTTATTTTTATTTAAAAAATTAATGTTTATTTTAAAGAGAGAGGGGAAGTATGAGTGATGGAGGGACAGAGAAAGAGGGCGACAGGATCCGACGCAGGCTCTGTGCTGACAGCAGATAGCTCAGTGTGGACTTCGAACTCACAGACCATGAGATCATGACCTGAGCCGAATTCTGACGCTTAACCAACTGAGCTTAACCAACTGAGACACCCTTCCTTTTATTTAAGTGCGGTGTTCATGAGACACTGCTCTGTTACTTGATTTCAACACTTCTGTTTTCAGATCAAAACATTGGGCTTTGACTGCAATTTAAGAGGATGCAAAAAACACAAATTATGTTAGGACGTGTGCCCGGTCTGGATCTAATGAAGCCCCAAACAAACAAACAAAAATGTATGAATAGTTATTTGCCAAATGGAACAGCCTGTATTGGGGAACGGGGAGCAGTTTTCCATGTCTATAGAGCTTGTGGCATTTTTTATACTAGACTATCATTTCAACTATGTTTTGATCATAAAAGTCTGGGAAGACAGAAGGGGTATATCCTTTGGGAGAAGAAGAAGCTATCTTTTCTGACCAGGATAATAATATCTCTTTCTGAGGCAAATGCCAGGCATATTTGCTAGCAGCCTTCTTATAAAACCTGGGATTTTTCTAATCTCAGGGCTCTTCGGACTTAACACAAACACATTCACCTGGATTTGCCCTGCATTGCCCTGGGGAAGGGCAATGGAGACCTATATGGACATCAAGCAAAGGCTGCCTGCTGTGCTGTGAGAAACAAATTACTTTGTCTTTGACCCGGAGTTTCCTGTGTTTTGCAAGTATTTATAAAACTGTCGCAAGCTAACTGCTGTTAACTGTTAACTTGAAAGTAGGTAAATCTCAGGCCCTTGAGAGTTTTAAGCATGAAGCTGATCTCTTCTAAACTCCTGCCCCTTTCTCCGTGTGGCCAGTCTCTAAAGCCTCTTTAGGAATCCGAACAAATGCCCAAAATGCAAACAAGAGGGAGGCATGTCATCTTATCATGACACCTGTTTCTCTACTAATTTAGAAGAAGCAGTAACATCTTATTTTCTTATTTGAATACCTTTCAGTGCAAAAGAAAAAAAAAAATACAACGAATTATGCAAGGCCTACCCCCATCTCCAACACCTGGGCCCATATATATTGAACTGGGAGAGGAGAACATAAGTATTCCTGTCGATGAGAGGGATTTACATAGAAAGTAATCCTGGCTCTCTGCCCCATGTCAGCTCTGCTGCTCTGATTAATGTTTACATCCCTCTGCCCCTTCCACCCCACTTCCTAGCCAAGGGTCTGAGACGTTCCTGGGAGGGGCTAGCATTTGAGTTCCCTTCTGAGTTTCTACTCATTGTCTTAGGTTCGGGACCTTAAGATAGAACAGTAAATGTCTGGAGTAAGCACTGCCCTTACTTCAGGGATCTCCTTTTGGAATCTGAGAAGAAGACAAACAGCACAATTGAGAGTGGGGCCTGACACTCCTATGACACTAGAAAAATAGGGAGAGAAGAAATGTGTCAAATCTCCAAGAGTGGATCTCAGCCCCTGTGCCTGGCAGAGTGGGAAGGGAATTGATTTCTCCAAAGGGCTCCCTGCACACAGGCTCTACCCTTCCTCCTCTGTCTGAATCTGTTTTACCAATGAAGTCAGGCTGGGCACTTCACATTGGACAAGAAATGAAGCATAGTCTAGCTTTGGAGTGAAGCTGAAAGTGATTAGAGGATTGTGGTTATGTTGTTGCCACCTTCCCAGCCCATTGAGGTTCTCCTGAGTCCAGGAGAAATAGGAGCTCCTAGGTCCCTATAAGGTTTTGGACTCACCTTCAGCTGCCATGGAATTTCCTAGAAAAATTTCTCAAGAAGAAAAATAATTATTTTTAGGGGTACCGAGGTGGCTCAGTCGGCTAAGCATCCAAGTCTTGATTTCGGCTCAGGTCATGATCTCAGTGTTCATGGGCTCAAGCCCTGAGTCGGGCTCAATGCTGACAGCATGGAACCTGCTTGGGACTCTGTCTCTCTCTCTGCACCCCCCCCCCCCACTTGTGTAGGTTTGCTCTCTCTCTCTCTCTCTCTCTCTCTCTCCAAATAAGCAAATTAAAAAAAGAAATAATCATTTTTAAGAATGTTAAATGGTAAACGCCTATTAGAGTTCAAGATACACAAAACCACACAAGCCAGTTTATTTTGAAAACAAGTTTTTGATTCACTTTAAAGTAAAACTTTTCTGGACACTCGCATAGAATCTTCTCAGTCTAGGTCATAAAGGTAGTGTAACTCTATCAGTTAAGCTAATCTATACAGCACATATCAATGAAAACTAAAGGATTATCTCATAGACATAGATGCAAAACTACCAAATGAAAGCTGGCAATCCCTTTCTTACCAGTCCAGCAGAACTTAAAAGTTCATCATGACCAAATAAGTTTTAACTAGATATAATTTATATTAGTAAAGGTATTGCAATTATGTCTCATATAAATACATAAAAGGGAAATGAAAACAAAAAACTCATGATTAACTCAATCAATAAAGCACTGGAAAAATCCACATCCCTTCCTTGAAATAAATATAAATATCAAGGAAAAAGTACCTCTAACCAAATTATAACAAGATGGTTTCCATTTTATTGGGGAAAAAAAAGGGTTCATTCCCTTCAGCACATAAATATTCTGTAATATCTTTCATTTTAAAATAAACAAAGGCCATCCTTACTCCTATTTCCCCAGACAACCATAATTCACTCTCTCTTCTCCTTTATAGCAAAGATCCTCCAAATATTTCACCCCATTCTCTTTTGACCTTTCCTTGATTAGCCTTTGGTACTATGCATTCCATGGATACTGCTCCTTACAAAGTCACGAATGCCTAGATTCCATGGTCTTCATTATTCTTCCTTAGTCTCTGTAACATTTATTTGTCTTTTTCATCATATTTGACTTCAGATACCATATTTCCAATTTTTCTCTTACTTCAGTGACTACTCCTTATGGTTACTATTCTTTGATCATAATTCCTTCTAATTATGTCCCCTGAATCCAGGAGTGCTCCAGGATCTAGTTTTTTAATCTTCTTTTGTGTATATTCAGGCTTTGGCTCTCATGATTTGATTTTGAGTCTGTAACAACTATCTGCTAATAATTCTCAATTTTATATATCCAGACCCAGGCTCTCTCTCAGACTAGATTCATATATCCATCTGCCCACCAGATACTTTCTTTTAAGGTCTAATGTATCATCGCATTCTCTGTGTGATGAAAACCATGGTCTTGGTCTCCTGCCCACAACATCCACCTGCTCTTATATCCCATTATCTCAGTCTGTGGCATTCAGTTGCTAAAGAAAGTCATCTGAAGTTGATGGTGACTACTTTCCCACACACCCTAAATCCAATCTAGCATCAAATCCTGATTTATTTACCTTCTACATATGCCCTGAATTGAAGTGTTCTCACCACCTCAACCATTATCTATTACCTTTCTCTAAACCACCTTCAGAGGTACAATTTCTTAACCACTATTGCCTTTTCAACACTGAATTCTATACACTGTAGTCAGAAAGAGCCTTTAAAACTGATGGCCAGAAAATATAAATCCCTTATCTTTGTGTAAGGAGGCCCTTCATGATCTATCCTGGCTCTGTGACCTAACTCATCTCCTACTTCTCTCTGGCTTGTCATGTTCCCAAGCTACCACCTTACTAGTGCTCAAATACACCAGGCACTTTGTATTTGCTGTGACCCTCAATGTTCCCTCAACCTGCACTTCTGCTGAAATATATGACTTTTCTCCAGATTACACCTCAATTCCTGTTACAGCTCTATGATTACCTCCCCACATGATCTTATATCACATACAGTTTTGATCGGTAACTTATTCATTCATTTATTCATTCATTCACTTTATATATGTCCACATTGCTGAAATGTAAACAGTGTGGAGGAGATAAGAAATGTGTCACTTTTCTTCACTATTCTATTTGTATTATTCGGACAGTGACTAACATATTAATCATTCTCAAAAATGTCAAGAAAATAAATGGAATAGGGAATTTAGACAATGGTCACATCATACAGGACCCTGACCTGGAGCTTGGATTTTATTTTGAATGTAGTGAAAATTTTGAGGTTTCAGACATAGTTAATTTTTACTTTTCAAAGATCATTCTCATATCCTTTGAGAGTTGACTATCTGGAAGAAAAACACTAGAAATAAGGAACCTAGTTAGAAAGTTCATTTAGTGACTTGTAATATTTATTACTTGGAAAAATAAGTGTTTATAATATTCTTATATTATACCACAATGACTTCTAAATGGATTCAAGAATTAAATATTAAAAATAAAACCATAAAATATGAGAAAAATATGTAAATATTTTTATAAAGTCACAATAAGAAGTGGCTCTAAGTAAGACATCGAAGATTGGAAAAGTTAAAGAGTTTTGTTATATATAATTACAAACATTTTAGATTTTCCATATGATTAAGTTATCATAAGGTAAGGAAAAAGGTAAATAACAATCTATGTGAAAACAACTGAAATGTGTCTTAAATAAAAGTAGTTAATTTTATAAATATTTTAAAACCTTATTAATTATGCTAATTATTCATATACCCAAAGAAAATGATTGGGGCAAAAAGCAAAGGAAATTCAAAAAAGGTTTTAAATTTTTAATGAATATGTAAAAATAATGCTAAACTTACTACTAATACAGATACATATGAAGATAGTGAATTGATGCTATGCCTAACTTAATCAACTTTAATAAAATTTAATCAAATTATATCATTTGTTGACAAGGGAAAAGTGAAACTAAAAGTGCATTATTTACAATATGAATATAAAATGGTGCAAACTTTCTGAAAACCATTAATAATAAAATAATTAATAATTGAAATTAATCATACATTTTAAAATTACAGACAATTTTGCACATCCAGACAAACATTTTTATCTATAGGAAGCTTTGCTAAGAAAAAAAAATTACAGAAACTTGAAAAATATATGTGTAAGAAAACATTTATCATTACAATCTAATGGGAAAAAATGAAAAAATTAATGTATGGTTAAATTAATTAAAATTAAAGTATGTATTTATAAATACAGTATGGTAAATTATAGAAGGGTATTGTATTCCAACAATAATGCATAAAAATGAATATACACATATATGAGGATTATATTCTACTCCAATCTTTATTCATTTACAAATAATATACTTTGGGTGTCTTAGAGTAAGTTGATGATCTACACTATTTTATTTTAATTCAAGTATAATTAACTTATAGTGTCATATTAGTTTCAGGCATACAATCTACTATATTTTGATACCCTACTGTTCAATTTATTTTAGTCTTCCATAGGTAAAAAGCCTCCTTTTATCTAATAGGCTTTATGTTTTCGAACAGTTTCATGTTTGCAGCAAAATTGAGAGGAAGGTCGGAGATCTGCCATATGCCTGGTGCACCCACACGTGCACAGCCTTGCCGTTATTAATATTCCCCATCAGATTGGTTCATTTGTCCCTCCACAGGTTTTCGTGTGGAAATAAGTTTTCAACCCTTTTGGGAAAGTACCAAGAAGCACCAGTGTAGTGGTATCTCATTATTGTTATAATTTGCTTTTCCCTAATGACAGATGATGTGGAGCATCTTTTCATATGCTTATTTGCCATCTGTATGTCTTCTTTGGTGAGGTATCTGTTAAGATTTGTGGCCCATGTTTAAATCAGGTTGTTTGATTTCTCATTGCTGCTGACTTTAACAGTTCTTTTTATGTTTTGAATAGTAGCTTTCTTTTGGATATTTCTTCTGCAAATTTTCTTGAAGTCTGTGGTTGTTTTTATACTAATGCATAAGCGATTACTAGTTCAGGTTGAAAGTAAGGTGTCATGATTAGTACATTAAAGGCAGTGAACACAACATGATAGTTACAATATGCTATAAGAGAAGTAAAAAATATTTACATTTAATTTTGAATAATAAGCTGAGCTTCCTTTTGAGCAGTGAAAGGTATTCTATAGTTGGATGGGGCTTGAGATAAGGTAGAGAGAAATATTCTTAAAGGTTTTATATATATATATATATATATATATATATATACATATATATATATATGCATGTGTATATGTATATATGTGTATATGCACATTTATGTCTGAATAATCTTAGTAATAATAAAATGGTATAACATTCTGATTTATTTTCTAAATATATTTATGAATTAATATATTAAGAAACAACGGACAGAAACCTGTAAGGAAAGGTGAAATCTTGTGGCAAACTGCATTAAATTTAAGAATCCATTCTGTTTTATTTTTGAAACTTTGATTAGCATATTGAAGAACGTATCAGTATCAGTTATCTATCTTGCAAGTGTCATAGTGGTTAAGAAATTTCGTTAACTCTCTTGTTTAAGATAATTATCTTAATGCTCTCATGAAGAACAGGATGTCATTTCTCGTGATATTTTGGTGACAGCAGTATTCTATAGGCAGCAGCTAAAATTTTGATAAAAGCTGTTGAGGAGTTTAAGAACTATTATTTTATTCTCTCTGATTTTAATAAGAATTCATTTGGACTCACAGCATGCAATGATAGATAATGCATATTAATCTTTCTTTGGAAATAACATAGCAAATAGAACAAAATGTGTACTCCATTAAAGTAAATTTTACTTCCTATCCAAATGTGACCTCATTCCCTCCCCACCTGACTCACCCTTCTTAATCATCCTGAAGAGCTATTTAATCAAAAGTTCTGTTTATTCTATGTCCTCAGTATCCTAAATCAGTATTGTATGGTTTTATTCCCAATATCACCATGTTGCTAGTGGTGATCATCTTTTCTCAAAAAAGAAAAAAAAAAAAGAAAAAAAAAAAAGAAGGAAATAACAAAATAATCTCTATTGTAGCCTACTTCAGAAACCTTGTGAGGTGACTTTGTTTTTTTCCCCTCGGGAAAACATAACATAGACTTCTCAATGCAGTAAAAAATACTTTTAAGTAGAAATTAGTAGAATTTTATGAAAAACAATGATTTGTGTGCTCCAAAAAATGGTATTGGAAGTTAAATTTAACATGGAAGCATCTTGGAATAAGTTATAGTACTCTATTTTGGTAAATTTCCACATAAGGTACCTATATTTCTATAGAGAGTGTTTTGGAGAATTGTTTAATAGCAAGTATGACAGATGATTTACTCGATTATTTTATAAATAAACGACAAGTGATTCTAAGAGGGCATTATCTCCAACAAATATCCACACCTAAGAACTTTCTTTAAGGTTGACAAAATCTGTTTATGTGGAAACACATTACTAAATAAATATATGCAATTATTTAAGTACACAAAAAACCTAAGCATTCTTCCATGCATTTTAAATTTGATAAAATACAGAAGAATAATTTCCATTTCAATGACTACATATCTAACAGAAATTTGATGGGAAAAAGGGAGAAATAATACTTGAAAAATATTCCTTCACAATTTGGCTAAATAAGGATATTACTCACATGAAAAAGATGATGAAATAATACTGGTTCCCTAAAAGTAACCAAAGCTCCAGAAACCTGTCAAGCTGGGGGAAAAAAAAAAAAGTTCTATTGTTTTTATTTATTTTTGAGAGAGAGAGAGAGAGAGAGAGAGAGAGAGAGAGATTGATTGTGAGTGGGGGATGGGCAGAGAGAGAGGGAGACAAAGAACTCGAAGCATGTTCCAGGCTGGGCGCTGTCAGCACAGAGCCCGAAGTTGTGCTATTTTTTAATCAAACAAATTTATATTATTCAAAAACATTAGCATTATTTAAATTCACTGAACTTTAATGTATGGAAAATAAAAGGCATACTTGTTCATTTACACCTTAAGAATTTTCAATGCAGTAGGGAATTAATTTTAAGTAACTTTTTCTGAATATAGGATAGATATACTAGATTGAACATTAATTTGTTCTTCTTACCTAAAACAGTTTTAGGTAAATTGGAAAGATGTATTTAAAATGTACACTATTGTTTTTCTTGTTTTTTTCCTTTTATTTTTAAACCAAGAGTTGCACTGCAGCAATTTCCCCCATATAATGTTCCAAATCTCAGGTTATGGAGTTCACGCTTCTCATTTAAAGGTGTGAATATTACTGCTATAAATGGCTTAGCCATCTGTAGATCATAACACAGCTGTCTGAATTCTACCTATGGTGGTAAGTAGCTGTCTTTCTGAATCAGTTCTTATAACTGACTGTGGTGACCTTGACTTTGTATTGATTTGGCCACCATTAAATGAAGAAGACTTCTATTATTTGCTGTCTCATCCATTACTATGAGTTTTCAAAATATTTTCTACAATATCGGCAGCAAAAAATTTCATTCTCTGAAGAAACATTTAACTGGACAGAAGGAATTTCAGACTACAATAGGTCAAGAAAAGGATTTTTACTTTGCAAATCCATTTTAAAAACACCAAGATTTTGGGACACCTGGGTGGCTCAGTCCGTTAAGCGTCTGACTTGAGCTCAGGTCATGATCTCACAGTCTGTGAGTTCAAGCCCCATGTCGGGCTTTGTGCTGACAGCTCAGAGCCTGGAGCCTGCTTCGGATTCTGTGTCTCCCTCCCTCTCTGCCCCTCCCCTGCTCATGCTCTGCTTCTCTCTGTCTCAAAAATAAATAAAAACATTTAAAAAAATTAAAAATACCAAGATTTTATCTAGGTTGACATCTTCTTATAGCATAATAATTAGTGTTTTTTTTTATAAAAGATATTTAACAAAGAAGATAAGTATATATAATTATTAAAATATTTTCCATTGATATTTAACTCCATTGCCATGTATTATAAAATAATACTGATTACTATTATTTTAATTTACTTGTTATAAAAAATAACTTTTTAAATGTACAGTTATTTGTATTTGTAAACATGCATGGATTCTAAGCACTGCAACCAAAGGCAATAAACAGAACAATTCAAACACGCCCAAATAATTCTCTCATCTGATTCCTACATTTTTCCATTTTTAGAGTGTCAATTACATAGAATTATAGAGTTTGTCACCTTTTGAGTCTGGGTTCTTTGACTTCATATAATGTCTTTAAGAACTTGTTTATGTTGTGGCTACATAAACACTGAGTATTACACTGAGTGATATAACAGTTTATTAATTCATTCATCCATTAATGCATATTTGGATCATTTCCAAGTTTTGGCAATTGTCAACAATGCCATTCTACAACATTTATGTTTAGGTTTTCACATGAGCATAAATTTTCATTTCCTTAGAATAAATACCTAGAAAAACTGCAAATCCAGGTGATTCAGTATTATTAAGTTATAACAAAACAAAACAACACCTCCACACCACATTTTAGAGAATTTTTTTTTCCCTTATTGTTTTCTTTCCTTTGTCTCTTCTCTGACTCTACATGAGGCCTGGCATATTTCAGTTGCTAAATAGACTATTGTTTAATATAAATAAATTAAATCTTTAATTTTTTTTAATTATCCTATTATGGTGTATCATTTCTTAATAAGAAAACAACTAAATGTCCATCAACTGATGAATGGATAAAGAAGTTGTGGTTTACATATACAATGGAATGCTATTTGGCAATGAGAAAGAATGAAATATGTCTTTTTGCAGCAACGTGGTTGGAACTGGAGAGTGTGATGCTAAGTGAAATAAGTCATACGGAGAAAGACAGATACCATATGTTTTCACTTTTATGTCGATCCTGAGAAACTTAACAGAAGACGATGGAGGAGGGGGGAAAAAGTTACAGAGAGGGAAGGAGGCAAACCATAAGAGACTCTTAAAAACTGAGAATAAACTGAGGGTTGATGGGGGGTGGGAGGGAGGGGAAAGTGGGTGATGGGCATTGAGGAGGGCACCTGTTGGGGTGAGCACTGGGTGTTGTATGGAAACCAATCTGACAATAAATTTCATATTAATTTTTTTCCAAAAAAATAACAAATAACAAATAACAAAACAACAACAAAGAGACTTGTTTCTAAGAAACTCCATTTAAAATAGGACCTAAAGAATTTAAAAGAGTAACCACTGTGACCAGACCATGAAGAGAAGGCTGTTAAAATAACATTAACCCGCTAAATGCTGAGAACTTCAACACAGCTTTTAAAATTTTCAGTCTGAGTAGCTTATCTTGGACTTTATTACACCCTCTAACATTTCAGTTTGAAAAAGAAAGGGCCCTAGCCCTAAAAACTATTATTTTCCTCCTCCAATTATAACTAATTATATAGAGGACTTTGGCCTCAGTTCCTCCATCTATAAAATAGGTGATTTGAACTAAAACATTTTTATAGCTCTTTAGTACGCTAAATATGTATAAGTGTTGATGCTTTTTATTTACGTGGCAAATAGATGCCGGCCAATGAATACAATAAATATTATGATCTTAAAAGGTATATAACAGAATATTCGTGCAACGACTGCTGAATGATGAGGTATTGTTATGGAGGAACATGAAATGATATGGTGAGAAGAAAATGATCTTTGGAATTAAAAATATGAAATTGAATTACCTCTTTGCTTCTTATTATCCACAAGATCTTAGATGAGTTTATTAAGATTTTGAAGATTTAGGTATTCTATATATAGAACGGAGATAATGTGACATCAATTGCATTAGCTACCACTATAATTAAACGGTGTTAGTTTTCTTACATTATGTTTGCCTGTTAATTAGTGTAATGTATTTTTTTTTTGTACATGTTAACAGATCCCAACGGCTATTTTAACAGGACATAAGACCATGCTTTCCAGATATTTTGCAACCAGTGGTAGTTTCTAAGAGTGCTCCGTTTCTCTTAAGATTTATCCTTATAGTTCTTGGCCTTTTCACAGCAGGGGGATTTACTTTCACCCTCACCACCAGGGGAATACCAAGCTGTTTAAGGTAGTCCTTTCCAGCTCTGTAGGTACAGCCATGCACAGACCTTTCAGAAAAAACCTTGAAGGTCTCCAGAGAAACATTCTAGAAGCATGTCTTAGCTACGCCGTATTTTGTCACATGTTGCTTTTCCACAGTTTATTTCTGCTTACTTACTCTGAGGCAAAACACAGTGCCAGTATTCCCTGTGATCAGACTTAAGCCTCAAACGCTCAGACTTTTTTTTTTTTTCTTGTCCGTCATCTGTTCTAAAATATGTCCCTATAGGCAATTTCCCAACTCAGGTATGTGGAGGACTTAAAAACATCCCCAGAGGTCTTTCTGCTTCCTAAACAAAACTCATAAGCCGTAAGGAAAAGCAGAGTCCAGCTAGACATAGGTCTTTCATGCGAATATTCAGACTAATCTCTAATAATTGCATGTATATTTAAGGTTATTGCACAAATTACGTTTAATATACCTGTGTTCACCATCTGTTATACCTCTTGGGGAATTGACACTGAACAGTTGGGAATTCTTTTTTATAAGCAATAATGTTTTATAGCTCATAAAGTACGCATGAAATAAACCCTTTTAATTTTAATTATATCTGAGAAATTTATATTATAGTACTTCTGGAAAAATTATGCGTCCCTTGTTTAGAGGTGACAAATTATGGAGGTAAGGAATATACACAGGTGTGCACACCCCAAATATACCACCTTCCAATAAATTCTTTTACATTTGCTGATTTTGTTAAAGAACAAAAGTTATTTAAAAAAAAAAAATACATAGCATCAAGTCAGGCAGAAGAAAGACAGGAATTCCATCTTCCTAAGCAGATGTCAAAAACATTTAAACAGCTGTCAGACCAGTTCTAACTGTCATCAGAAGTGACCTTAAACCAAGTTTAGTTTTTAAATGTTATAAAAAAAAAAAAAGTGAAAAAATAACACAGTGCCGTTATGCAGCTGTCTGAAATATTAAATGAAAGAATGAACATCTGTTCAGTTGCTCTTCAAACTTTAATGGTTTGGAGAGAAATTCTGTTGTCTCAGATCTTTAAGAACATCTGAGGCCCATACAGCTTCAACACCTGTGAAAGATTCTCTCTGAAATCATGCATTCCTACTTCAAAGTCTTTTACTACTATTCTTTGCCAAACATATGCCAACAAACAACAGAACAAATTATTAATAATATTTATGATATTTAAACCTTCTTGCAGTGTATATTTTAGACCAAGAATAAAATCCTTTGGACTCTTATTCACAGAAGATATAAAGCTACTTTTTAATGTCGATACTAGTAAAAGAACAATTTGGTAACAAACGAGCTATTTTACTGTATCTGAACGCTAGATACCTAAAATTATTTGTTTTCAAAATTAAAAAAATAAATAAAATCGTTTTGAGATTAGTTATACATATGCTTTAGTAGTTTTAAAATGCAATCCTCTTTAATATGCTTATTTCATTCAGCTGTATACGAAAATTATTCCTTTTAGAATTGAAAGAAATGCTGTGCAAAGAAGTATTAGGTTTATGTTAAGTATTTTGTGATGAAAGTCACCTTGCTAATATAAATAAAATGGTTCTAGACACACATTTGTCTAGAAATGTGAACATGTATTTCCTGTTAATGTCTTTTTCAAATATATGTGTGTATTTGAGTGAGCACATACATACGTATCTATGTGTATATAATAGATTCTGTATATTCTAGCTGGTGATGCAATACTCCAAACTTAAAACGCAAAAGCTACAACGATCTCTGGTCAAAGAGATGCCGTGTATAAATTTCTATTTCCACGTGCTTCTTCTAACCTAAAAGTACCTCCAGTTTTTCCATTGATCTTTGCACCTTTGATGAGAAATCATTCAAGTGACTATTTAAAGCCAGAATTGCTTTAAGCTACATTGGAATTTAGGCCCTTGTACACCATTAAACATGAGAGTTTTGAGAAGAAAATATAAGTATTGCTTTTGAAGTGTATAAATGAGCTTTTAAATGTCTACCATTTGAAAACTGCTAGTGAAAACGGGGAAGGTTTTATAGGGAAACCATACTTTTATACTAATGTCTGGACATATGAGGAATATTTTTTTACACTGATGTGAGACTGCAAAATTAGATTTCTTTAGGCTCCTGCAGACGCAAGTCTGTGCCTTTAACTCCGGCTTTACATTAAAATTAGCAGGGGGCACCTGGGTGGCTCAGTCAGTTAAGTTTGAGGCCTGCATCCAGGTGTCAGAACAGAGCCTGGAGCCTGCTTCAGATTCTCTGTCTCCTTCTCTCTTCCCTTCCCCTGCTTGCTCTCTGTTTCTCTCTCTCTCTCTCTCTCTCTCTCTCTCTCTCTCAAAAATAAATAAACACTAAAAAAATTGAAAAGGAAATAGGAAACGTTTCTAAAATCCAAGTACCCAGGCTATACTTCATATCCATTACATTAAAATCTCTAGGTTGGCAGGTAGCTTGAAGGGCTCTTAATGCCTCAAATGTAGTTCTAATATACATCCGGTTTGGAAACAATCTGTAAAAAACGCAAACAAATAATCACTTATCAAGTATAATAAAATAATCATGTGTTTTTTATAAATTGATGTCTATTTCTAATTAATGAAAAACATTTTATTAATGTTAAATATGCTGCTCATATATATATGGGTATTCAGTATCTTACCATCTCAGAGACAACCAACTAAGAAAAATGAAACAAAACATACCTAAGTGTTGTGACATATTGCTATTAAAAAAATCCTGCTTAGAGATTTTTGGCTCAGTCGGTTGAGTGTCCAACTTTGGCTCAGGTCATGATCTTGTGGTCCGTGAGTTCAAGTCCCACGTCAGGCTGTGTGCTGACAGCTCAGAGCCTGGAGCCTGCTTTAGATTCTGTCTCCCTCTCTCACTGCCCCTCCCCCACTCATGGTCTGTCTCTGTGCCTTTCTCTCAAAAATAAAGATTAAAAAAAAGTTTTTTAAAAATCCTTCTTATTTTTAAATTACTATAAGGAGTAGATATGAACTCTTGAGTTATAGATTTAAAATTAAAATTCTTAATGATTCTATACAGAATAGCTGAACATTTAGGAATGCAACGTAATATTTAAAGTTCTATGGTTTTCTATGAGTGCGTCACAAATTACTGAATGATAATTATTCCCCTTCCTACGTAGTTTTATTAACCCTTACAAATTAAACAAATTTTATAAATTAAATAAGGTTATGACAACTGATAAAATATTTTAAAAGTGGTTTGCATTTTCGTCTTTCATAATTAAAATTTGCATACTTAAATAAAACAGAAACAAAAATTGTGCAATCCTTCATAAAGACATAAAAAACTATAAGTTCTATCAGATAACACAAGTAACTTGGTTTTGAATTTGAACTCGCCCAAGTCCGGGGCGCCTGGGTGGCTTAGTATGGGGCACATGGGTGACTCAGTCAGTTAAGCTTCTGACTTCGGCTCAGGTCATGATCTCACGGTCTGTGAGTTCGAGCCCCAGGTCGGGCTCTGTGCTGACAGCTCAGAGCCTGGAGCCTGTTTCAGATTCTGTGTCTCCCTCTCTCTCTGACCCACCCCCATTCATGCTCTGTCTCTCTCTGTCTCAAAAATAAATAAACATTAAAAAAAAAAGTGAACTCGCCCAAGTTCAAAGCATTTGGATTAATATTTTTACAAGTTTCTCGGAAAAGGAAAACAACCCCATTAACCAGTAGTGTGAAGAACTGCTTAATTTCACATAGCACTTGCAAATATATTTTTTATGATTGCTTAATTGTGTTGCTTTAACTTCATAGTCATGACATTTAAATTCACTCTGTCATATAAGGAGAAAGAAAACATTAAAATTGATTGCATATACCTACAAACCATGATTTCAAATTTTAAGAGCCTCTTGAATATTTGTTCCATAGTTTTTTTAAACTATTTATTTTCTCCCCCTCCCCCCTCCCCTTCCTCCTTCTTCTTCTCCTTTTCCTTCTTCTTCTTCCCCTTCTTCTTCTTCTTCTTCTTCTTCTTCTTCTCCTTCCAATTCAGACCCTCTCTTAAAGCCGGTTCAGTTACAATGTAGAGACTAAAAATTAATAGTATCAAATAATAGGATGCTGAATCTTCTACCTCAATTATGCTATGTTTAAGTCTGTTTAATATAATCATAATATTATTGATAGAGAAGGAAAAATCAACAAGATACCAGTTCAAATATCTAAGGTTTCAGGTTTCTGCAGTTTTTTTTTTTTCTTTTTTTCTTTTTTTTTTTTTTTTTTTTTTTTAATCTGGCAACTTAAAAGATACCATCTTGTGTTTGGAGCAATAGAGATAACCCTTTCCTCTTTGTGCAATAAAATTTGAAATAGCATACTGGCTTGTTTTATTCTCTTAATTAAATATACACTGGGGACATATACACTTAACGATTGTTTACATAAAAATTTCAAAATATCTGAATACGAAGGCAACATATGTGCACGCACACACTCATATGTATACATGTAGGTGTATATGTAAATGTCTCTCTATGTTTACATATAAACTTAGTCAAACATCATAAATAAATAAATAAATAAATAAATAAATAAATAAATAAAATATCTATTACATAACCCTCTTTATGGCTATAGATTTATGTATATGTATGTGTGCATATGTACATATCCCCACACATGTGTAGGTATATGCACTTGATTGCACTTTTGCTTTTTGTCCTGTACAGTTTATTGCCTCCAGACACACATTTTTGAATAAATTTATGTGATTGTAGTCATATATTTAAATTCATATATATGGAAAAAAGATACCTTCCTTTTATTTTTTCTTAGCTATTAACAACACAAGTATATCATAAAGTGGATTCTAAAATGAAAACTCTCCCTTAATTTCTGTTATGACACATTTGGCTTTAATCTTGCATTAACTGGTTTTTCTTTCATATTTTTTCTAGTCAACTTACTATTTGCCAAAATATTTAGGTAGTAAAAAATTTGATAGCTCATTAGCAGATGATCTACTGTCTGCACACAGCACAGTATGGATTCATTCTTGGCACCTGTGACTAAAATGCCATTTGGAGCACATTTCCACAAGGACACCTTGGAGGAAATTGTTTTATGTTCACTGAATATATGTACTGTTTAAGGAAAATTATGGATTGGGATCACAGAATGGCAGTACAAAACATATTTGATAATTGCTTACTGTGTATTTGCAAATCCTGCTTTATTGAAACCAGAAGTATTTGGCTCTCTGTGTTGTTGTCAGTTATTCCTGGCACTTCATATGCGTTGGCAGAGTTTAAGGTTTGAATGGAAAAACAATTTAGAAAACTGTCACATCAAATTGGAGATAATTATCTCAACATAATCTAGTTAGAGCAAGAAGTTGCAACAATTTAAAAAAAAAATGTGACAGCATTGCTCTCAGTTGAGAACAAAATGGTTAAGGGACGCCTGGGTTGCTCATTCAATCGAGCGTCTGGGTCTCGATTTCGGCTCACGATCTACCTGCTGTGGGATGGAGCCCAGCATTGCACTTGGCGCTGGTTGTAGAGCCTGCTTGGGATTCTCTCTCTCTCTCTCTCTCTCTCTCTCTTTCTTTCTGCCCCACCTCTGCTCATTCTCCTCTTTCGCTTTCTCAAAATAAATGAACAAACAAAGAAAAATGGTCTGGGTGCCTGGGTGGCTCAGTCAGTTGGGCCTCCGACTTCCACTCAGGTCATGATCTCATGGTCCATGCGTTCGAGCCCTGCGTCCAGCTCTGTGCTGACAGCTCAGGGCCTGGAGCCTGCTTCGGATTCTGTGTCTCTCTCTCTCTCTCTGACCCTCCCCCATTCATGCTCTCTCTGTGTCTCATAAAATAAATAAACATCAAAAAAAAAATTTAAAAAAAAATGGCCTGGCTCCAATGGACTTTTATGGTTAGGCAAGCCCTGCTCCAGTGATAACAGTGTTTTATATATGGAAGCAGCATTTGGTCCCAGTCATTAAAGAGAGGAAATGGAGAGCTAGGACAATAAAATATGTAGAAATAAAAATAAACTAAGCATTCACATATTAGGCACAATTTGAGATGGTAAATTGATAATAAACTATTAAAGCAAACATGTCTAATTGAAGAAACTTGAAGCTCTTAATCACTATACTGTATTATTTATTATAATACATTATTGTTTTCTCAAGGTTTAGCATTAATCTCTTAAAACATTAACTTTATATGAGATTAAAAAGTGGATTAAAATGATGGATATGTAGGGACGCTTGGGGGACTCAGTTGGTTAAGCATAGGACTTCAGCTCAGTTCACGATCTCACGGTTTGTGGGTTGGAGACCCCATTGGACTCGTTCTGACAGCTCAGAACCTGGAGCTTACTTCGGATTCTGTGTCTCCCTCACTTTCTGCCCCTCCCCTGCTCGTGCCCTGTCTCTGTCTTTCAAAAATGAATAAAAATGTTAAAAAATTAAAACAAAATGATTGCTATGTAAAAAATAAATAAAAAAATACAACACCTGAATTTGTGCTTTATTAAAAATACCAGAATTTTCTTTGGTTTCTTATCTTTCTTTAGTATCATCAGCCATTTACAATTCTTATAAAATAAATTAGACAAAGCTTTAATATTTCAACTTCTTTCAGGCCAAACAAAATAAGCCTTATGCCATCCATTCCTGGTTTGATTAAAATGCAACATATAAAGTAAAATTTAAGTGAGAGTTTAGAGGGGTGCCTGGGTGACTCAGTCAGTTAAGTGTCTGACTTCAGCTCAGGTCATGATCTCACAAGTTTTTGAGTTCGAGCCCCGTGTTGGGCTCTGTGCTAACAGCTCAGAGCTTGGAGCCTGCTTCAGATTCTCTGTATGTCTCTGTGTCTGCCCTTCAGCCTTTCGCACTCTGTCTCTCTCTCTTTCTCTCTCAAAAATAAATAAACATTTAAAAAATTAAGTAAATAAGTGAGAGTTTAGAAGTTTCTTTGTAAAATGAAGTCCATCATTACTATAATTAAATATAAGCTTTTTAAAAGAAATCTAAAATTACTATCTCCAGACATTAAAAGTAACTTAATTTCTATAGTTTAGTTTGATATGTTGAGAATTGAAATTATAAGCAACAATAGAAGCAAGATAAATTAAATTATAGTTTTGTAGCTAAAATATATGAAACTAAAAATAAAGCAAGACAAAAATCTTATTATAAAATATATTAATTTTTGTTTTATCTTTTCCCTAATTGAGTAAAAGTTTGGCTATTGTCAGAAGGCAGGTGGCTTTCTATAACTTTAGTTATCTTATGTCAGGAATAATCATGAGAATAATAATAAAATAATCTATTTTGTCTCCCCCTGTTCTGTGCATGAATGTAAACTACAGCAATCCCATGATTCTTAGCTAACTAATACCAGATATTCCTATGGTCACTTTAAGTTTCAGACCATGATTCCTAGGGGCCCCTGGGTGGCGCAGTAGGTTAAGCGTCTGACTTCAGCCATGTCACGATCTCGAGGTCCATGAGTTCGAGCCCCGCGTCAGGCTCTGGGCTGATGGCTCGGAGCCTGGAGCCTGTTTCCGATTCTGTGTCTCCCTCTCTCTCTGCCCTTCCCCCGTTCATGCTCTGTCTCTCTCTGTCCCAAAAATAAATAAACATTAAAAAAAAAAAAAGTTTCAGACCATGATTCCTAATCTCTTCTTAAGATATACAGTATGTAGCTTTTTTGATATCTAAAACTACTGATTTCTTTTAAAGTTATATGTACCCTCTTCTTCCCTGCTACCACTAACTCCAGAGAAATGCCTGAAATACGTGAAGACAAATGTGGTGAGCTCCCTGTTTCTTGCCCAGTTTTTCTTCTTTCAGCTTACCATCCACTTTTTGATACAACTTTGACCCATGATCACTTCGAATTTTTCCGTGATGTCACAACACAGCAGCACCTTTCTTCAAAGAAATTTCCTTAATATTTTCTCATCTCCATATACTCCCAATTGTTTTAGCCCCTTGATGTAAGATATTTAAATATGTAAAACCAGCCCTTTCAGTCATTTATATTTTGCAGAATGTTCCGTCTTGCAATATAGTTTCATATCTGGTTTCTATTTAAAGGTATCAGCTAAAATGTCCATGTTAACACTTTTTTGCCATTGTAATTCATTTGGGGCAAGGAAAGAAGAAGAAACAGAAGTGGCTAGCAGTCAAATTTCCCACAGCTAACCTGCTAGTCCACATGCTGTCTTTGCTAGATACCCTTCCATTGCCATCAGTGTTCTTACTATTAAATTTGTATAAGCAATATTTACTTTAAAAGTGCATTTTTTGGGAAATATGGGCATTGTGGAGATACATGCACGATCATTGCATTTCCACGATAACACCTACACATACAGGGATTAGGTTTTGCCATAGGTAGCAGAGTAGCTCTTTAAAGTGTTGAAACAGTACAGAGCGAATTCAGTTCTGTAATCAGTTATGGATGTGTGCCACATTGGGCTATGGTGTAGAGGACTGGTAAAGCAAAATGCACAACAATTATGGAAATACATAGAGACTTTTATATAGAGTTTCTTTGTCCTACCACCCATTTCTCTTCTTCACCAATTCTTATTGTGAATTGGCAGTGACTATTCTGTGGCAGTGACTATCTATGGACATCCACCTCAATATGTGTTTGAAGCAAATGAATGTCAATGGACACTTGACATTTGTTGTAGCTAATATATCCTTAAATGAGTATCAACTGTTTTTGCTCAAAGTCAAGACAATTTCCCACTTGCAATACATGTAGCACGAAAGATAATTTTGTGCGTGTCAGAATAATCTCAATGGTAATTCAAAATAAATTCCTTTAGATTAGTTGTCAGTATCACAATAATTATTTGCAGATTCTTTCCAAAAAACAGAAAATTAGACACCTCTGTACCCAGTTCCAGATTGTAAGGAAAAATTCACTGGAGCTGGGATGAGGAAAGCAGGAATTATTCTGGTGAGAAGAACAGAGTATAAAGGCCTCTTTGCACACTACTGGGAAACATCCACTACAGATACAACATGGGAAAGAGAAAGGACGTTGACCTGAGTAATATCCATCTGTAGGGAAGGGAGGAGGAGATATATAAAACTTGTAGAGGGGTTGGCCTTAGTAGAAGTGTAGACCATTTCTGCATTGTAAGAGTCAGGAAATCAGAATAGATGGATTCAGATGCTGAGAAATGGATGATTATGATTGTGAGAGCTTGTAGTAGTCTCTCAGATTGATTCTATTTCTCCCTGAAATGGGGAAAAAGGGACTCAGCTGAGTGAAGAAGAAAGAGGAGCCGTTGAGAAATTATAAAACAATTACACAGAAAAAAAAGAGAAAAGTGGTTTGACCAGAGAAATACAATATGAATCCTGGACAGTATTAACGATCCCCTTACATTTTATAATCATAAAATGAGAGGAATCAATGTGGTTCCTGAACATTATTAGGGGAGCCATGCAATATAGCAATTTCCTCTCTGTGAACCAACATTCACTGATAAAATTGTGCTTTAGCATTTACTCACTACTGTTTACCTTTGTTATGATTACTAAATCTTAAAAAAATCACATTTTTATTGATTACATGCCACTGTTGCTTACAGAAATTGGTAATTAGCCAATCTAATTAATGGGCTAAGATCTTGTATGATGCATAACTTATTTTGTGTGACTTTCACAAATTGGACTGGTAAATTTCCCATGAAACCTGGCCATTTGAAAGCAGTTACATGTGCGATTGACAACTGTTGTTGCTACTTAAAAACAAAGAAAAAAAAATGATAGGATTTCCACAGGTGATTTCCAAATTATCAAATTACCTTCTGAACACTGACTGTGAGGCAATATTCTAAGGTATCCTGGAGGCAGCCTGCTTTCATCACATTCAAGGCTCCTAAATGGTGTTTCTCTATAGATAAATACAGAATTAAACACTGATACCATGGAGGAAGAGCTAACATCTCCTATTCAGGGAAACAAACAAACAACAACAACGACAACAAAGAAATCTCATTAAACACTTTTTTAAGACTCTACCAATAATGTAGATTTGTTTCAAGAATTAGATTTTTTTCTGGCTATGCTTATTTTTTCTTCAATGTAAATAACAATTGAGTGATTATTTTCTTTGTTTCTTTTGAGTTGATGCACTGTTTGTTTGTGTTTTTTTTTTTTCTTTAGTATCCCCTCTCCTCGACTTAATCTAATATATAAAAATGAAATTTGGCACCTCTCAATGAAATACCAAAAAAGTATCCCTTAATAAATATGTTATTTTCCTTCTTTATTTTTATTTTTAAATAAGAACAGTGGCCCTCATAAACTTATATAAAGCAATTTAGTCACTTAAACTTTTAAGGGAGGGACACCTGGGTGTCTCAGTTGGTTGAGTGTCCAACTTTTGGTCTTGGCTCAGGTCATGATCTAATGGTTCATGGGATTGAGACCTGCATTGGGCTCTGTGCTGACAGCTCAGAGCCTGCTTGGGATTCTCTCTCTCCCTCTGTCTCTGTCCCTCCTCTGTTTGAGCTCTCTGTCTCTCTCTGTCTCTCTCTCAAAATAAATACATAAACATTTAAAAAATAAAATAACTTTAAGGGAAATATTTATAATACTTTCAACAATATTTGTGGTGAATTTATATTTAATGTGTGCCATGCTAGGTGTGGTGGTTGGAGCATATAAAAACAGTAGACTATCCTGAAGGGAAGTACATAGAACACCTAAGTGTTGAAAAAGTAACATGTCATAAGGGTTTAACAGAAAAAGAGTTTTAAGACACAGGAGAGAATAATGTTGCTTTCTTATTTTCAGGGGAGGCTTACTATGTGAGTCAGTATTTCAATCTTACTTTGAAATGTGCAGATGATTTGGAAAATCAGGTATACACTTTGAGATCACATACATAAGTTGGGTCATCTACAAGGAGCTTAAGTATATTTTGATGAAACAAATAAAACTCCTAGATAGGGAGTTTTCACATTGTTTATTTAAGATCAAAGTCATCAAATATATATCAGAAAGGAAAATTGTGGCTTAGCTGTTTTGTATAGAAATTCTTTTTCATCTGGGTATTAGGTTCATTGAAAAAAATTGAGGGCTAGAAAGCAATGAAATGACATGACAATAGCCTTGGCATTCTTGTTATATTTTACTAGAAATTGTAAGAGTAGAGAAGAAGAAATAGAGTTGAATAATACTGGGAAGGCAGATTACAGGTAGACAGGGATACGAAAAACAAATTAGATTTATTTCAGAAACTTCAATATTGGACGATTAGGGAAATATTAGTTCCATTAAAAATAAGTCTCTGAGTAGAAAAAAGCATTTCAGAAAAGAGAAGATGAGTTCAATTTTGGATGTGAGTTTGAGATCTTCGAGTGAAGACTTTGATCAGACTTCTGTAAAATGATCACGTTGAGAATAAATCACAATTGTAGTTATAAACATGGGATTCATGCACATGTTGGTGATATAAGCCCTGAAATTGCATAACATAGTCAAGGGGAAAAGTACAAAATAGCAAAGAAAACTTTAGGAGAATAATGCCTTAGGGAAAATGAACTTTAAAATATATTTTTAAAAAAGAGGTGTTTTGAATTCATAAATCCATGTATTTTCTTGAGAATTTTACACATTCATGAAGCTTCAAAACATAGATGTTTCATTTGTTTGTTTTTAGTATATGTGCTGCCAAAGCGAGCACTCATTTGTTTGTTTTTAATTGCAACTTGCAAAGCTAATATATTTTGGTAAAAGTAAGTTTCACAATAACAGCCCCACCATTTTATTAAGTTTACTGTTAAGGCAGTTATAGAAAGCTACTAAATTTGACTTTGCCCAATTTTACCCAAACGACAAGAAAATACTTTCATTAAAAGTTCTTATGCTATAATGTAAATGTTATAAGATATGGTTGTGTGTTATTCAAAAATAATTAGTAGCTATGGGATAATTATACATATATAATATATATACATATATATATATACACATATACACATATATACATATGTATGTATATATATACATATATATGTATATGAACGCTCATGTTTCTAAACTTAATTAACATGTAAAAAGCATGTTTAAGAATTTATTCAAGGGGTGTCTGGGTGTCTCAGTCAGTTAAGTGACCGACTCTTGGTTTTGGCTCAAGTCATGATCTCACAGTTTCATGAGTTCAAGCCCACGTCAGGCTCTTCACAGTCAGCACAGAGCCTGCTTAGGATTCTCTCTGTCTCTGCCTCTCTTTGACCCTTCCCCACTTGCACTGTCTTTGTCTCTCTCAAAATAAATAAACTTAAAAAAATTTAAAAACAAGAATTTATTCAAAAGGTTAATTGAGGGGCACCTGGGTGGTTCAGTCAGTTGAGTGTCTGACTTCAGCTCAGGTCATGGTCTTGCAGTTTCTGAGTTCAAGCCCCGCGTGGGGTCCTGTGCTACCAAACAGCTCAGAGCCTGGAGCCTGCTTCAGATTCTGTATGTCTCTCTGTCTCTCTCTGTCTCTCTCTGTCTCTCTCCCCCCTGCTCATGCTCTGCCTCTCTCTGTCTCTCAAAAATAGATAAATGTTAAAAATAATTTTAAAAAGGTTAATTGAAATTAAACACAAAATGAGAAATAACAATATAATTTTTACTTGCTATAATTATAATCATATTATCATAAAATTGAACTTTCCTCAAGAAAATATAATTTCTATTTAGAAAATGTACATAACAGTACAGCTATTAATATAAAATTCTCCCTGCCATTAAGGATTATGACTTTTAAAAAATTATTAAGTTTTTATTTTAGTAATAAAAAATCAGCTAAGAATAAATTTCACCAGGAAGGCTAAAGTACCAGGAAGGTACTGTGAAAACTTTATGACATTGATAAAAGAAATAGAAGATTACAGAAATAAATGGAACAATATACCATGATCATGGATTGGAAGAATTATTACTGTTAAAATGTCCATACTACCCAAAGCAATTTCAGATTGAGGCAATCCTAATCAAAATATCAATGGTATAAAAATACCATTTTTATATAGAGCTATTTTATATAGAGCCATTTTATATAGAGCTAGAACAAAGAATCCTAAAATGTGCATGGGAACATAAAAGACCACAAATAGTTAAACCAATCTTGAGAAAGAAAAACAAAACAAGGGTTACCACTCTGCTTGATTTCAAACTTTCCTACAAAGCTATATTAAACAAAACAGTATGGTACTAGCATAAATACAGACACATCAATTAATGGAATAGAATAGACGATTCAGAAATAACCCAACACATATATAGTCAATTAATCTATGACACAGGAGACAAGAATATACAATGTGGAAAAGACAGTCTTTTCAATAAATGATATTGAAAAAACTGGACAACAAAAGAATGAAACTGGACAACTTTCTTACACCATATATAAAAATAAATTTAAAATAGATTAAAGGCTTGAATGTAAGGCTAATAACCAGAAAATCCCTAAAAGAAGACATAGTCAGTCAGTAATCTCTTCTACATCAGTCTTAGCAGTATTTTTTTGGACCAGTCTCCTCAGGCAAGGGGAACAAAAGTTAAAATAAATGGGATTATATTAAACTAAAAAGCTTTTACACAGTGATGAAAACCATCAACAAAACAAAAAGGCAACATACTGAATGAGAGAAAACATTTGCAAATCATACTTCTAATAAGACCTAATATCCAAAATATATAAAGAATTTACACAACTTAACACAAACAAACAACCCAAGTTTTAAAAATGGGTAGAAAACTTGAATAGACATTTTTTCCAAAGAAGACATGTAGATGGCCAGAAGGCACATTGAAAAATGCTCAACAGCACTTTTCATCTGTCAGAATGGTTATTCTCAAAAAGACAAAAAAAAAAAAAAAATGCTGGTGAGAATGAGAAAAAAGAACCCTCATACACTGTTAATGGAAATGTAAGTTAGCGCAGCCACAATGAAAAAGAGTATGGAGCTTCCTCAAAAAATTAAAAATAGAACTACCATACATTCTAGCAATTCCATTTGTGGGTATTTTTCCAAAGAAAATGAAAACACTGATTTGAGAAGATATATATATATCTTAATGTATATGCAGGATTATTTACAAATGCCGAGATATGGAAGCAATCCATCAACAGATGGATAAGGAAGACATACATACGTATATATGTTTGCGTGTATGTATATAAATTCATACGTACATACATACATACACACACATATACATATATACATACATACATACAATGGAATATTACTCAGCTAATAAAAAAGGATTAGATGTTGACATTTATGACAATATAGGTGGACCTAAATGGTATTATGCTAAAGGAAATAAGTCAGAGAATGATTTCACCTCTATGTAGAATCTAAAATACAGGGGCGCCTGGGTGGCGCAGTCGGTTAAGCGTCCGACTTCAGCCAGGTCACGATCTCGCGGTCCGTGAGTTCGAGCCCCGCGTCAGGCTCTGGGCTGATGGCTCGGAGCCTGGAGCCTGTTTCCGATTCTGTGTCTCCCTCTCTCTCTGCCCCTCCCCCGTTCATGCTCTGTCTCTCTCTGTCCCAAAAATAAATAAAAACGTTGAAAAAAAAAAAATTAAAAAAAAAAAAATAAAAAAAATTAAAAAAAAAATAAAAAGAATCTAAAATACAAAACAAATAAATAAAACGGAAAGAAATAGACAGTTAGATACAGGAAAATTATTATCAGAAGTTTCAGTTGGGGAATAGGCAAAAGGGGTGAAGGGGAATAAGAGGAACAAACTTTTGATTATGAATGAAATAAATCATGGGGATGTAATGCAGAGCACAGGGAATACAGTCAATAATATTGTCATACATTTGCATGGTGATATATGGTAACCAGACTTATTGTGGGGTTATTTAATAATGTACAAAAATTTCAAATTACTATGATGTACACCTATAACAAATAGAATTTTGTATGTCAATTATAATTTAATAAAAATAGTAGTTATCTTTAAGCATTTAAAAAAGAAAACTAGACTGTTTCCAATTCTGTGCCTCCCTCTCTCTCTGACCCTCCCCCGTTCATGCTCTGTCTCTCTCTGTCCCAAAAATAAATAAACGTTGAAAAAAAAAATTAAAAAAAAAAAAAAAAGAAAACTAGAACTAGTTGAAATATGGTTTGCCTCTAAACTACAGGGCTTAAAAAGCCTTTATTGAGCTCTGTAGCTGAAAATGCCATTTCCCATTTAATAGCCACAATGGAAGTCCTGTCTGGCATTTATTCTACCATGGATAGCCTCGAGTCATATTTATTCTAGTGTCAAAAAATATTTACTTTTATCATGAGCTTGTCATTTTACTGTACTGAAATGAAAGAAGGAAATGGTTTAGAAATCACGAAGTCTCTTGTAAATGTAATGGCCCTTGATAACTTGTAATTATTTTGTTGTTAAAATATTTTTAAACCAAATATTGATTCTAAAATATTGTGAAACAAGCAAAGTAAAAGATGGGAAATCTAAATTTGAAGGTAGCAAGTTTTCTCTTGGTCATTGACAAATTAATTCATCCTGACACTAGTCAGGTTTACAACCTAGTTTACATAGCTGATGTAACTGTTTCTTTGACAGGGTCAGAATTAGTCCTATTACATAGAATATTTATTTTGCAAACTGTAAATACAGGAAGAAAAACTCTTTGTAATGGCAATAGCTACTTGAAAGAATGACCTTGAGACTATAGAAGGGTAACAGGCCTGTTTGCTCTTGATCTAGGTTTAGTCTATTTTTCAACAAATAAATAATTAGGGGAAAACATACAACGAGAAAAGGGAGAGGAGGTTGACCAACCAGATGGGCCAAATGAGCCTAATAATGAAAACATTTGACAAATATTGCCGTTTACTCATTTATCTTGGTTGGACTCAGGAAAAAAAAAATTATATACCTGATGTTTTAAACTGTGGTATTGTCCCCACTTTTGTTGAGAAAGAATTGACATACATCACTTAAGGCATACAGCATGATGGTTTGATATCCATGTATTGTGAAATGATTATTGCAGTAGGTCTAGCTAACATCCATCATTTCATGTACATAAAATAAAAAGATAAGAAAGAAGAAAAGAAAGAAGAAGAAAAAAACTATCTTTTTTCCATGTGTTGAGAACTCTTAGGATTTATTCTTTTAACTTTCCTGTATGTCATACAGTAATGCTAACTATAGCCATCATGTAGTATATCACATTCCTGATATTAATTATCCTATAACTGGAAATTTGTGTCTTTTGGCCACCTTCCTCCAATTTCCCCTAAACCACTCTCTGTTATCTTGTGATCACATGTCTGATCTCTTTTTCTATGAGTTTATTTCCTTTTTCTTTCTTTCTTTTTTTATTTTTATTTTTTAGATTCTACATATAAGTGAGATCATATAATATATATCTTATTCTCAAGTTAATGCACTCAAGGTCCATTCATGTTGCCACAGATGGTAGGATTCCATTTTTGTTCATGACTGGATAATAGTCCATTGTACATATATAACACAACTTCTTCATCCATTCATCCATCAGTTCACACTCATGTTGTTTCCATGTCTTGACTGTTGTCAATAATGCTGCTATGAAAATAGGAGGGCAGTTATGTTTTTCATTTCTTGCTTTCATTCCTTTGGATATATTCCCAAAAGTGCAATTGCCAGATAATTTGGTGGTTTTATCTTTAATATTTAGAGGATCCTCCATACTGTTTTCCATCGTAGCTGTACCGATTTACAATCCAACAGTGTACAAGGGTTTCCTTTTCTTCACACCCATGCCAGAATTTGTTATTTCTTGTCTTTATGAGGGATGTTCTAACATGCATCATTTTTGAGAGAGAGAATGTGAGTGGGGGAGGGGCAGAAACAGAGGGAGATACAGAATCCAAAGCAGGCTCTAGGCTCTGAGCTGTCAGCACAGAACTTGATGTGGGGCTGGAACCCACAGACCGCAAGATCACAACCTGAGCCAAAATCAGACACTTAACTGACAAAGCCACCCAGGCTCTTCCCATGTTCTGTTGTTGCTGTTGTTTTCATTCATTAGTTGTTCAGAAGAGTGTTTAAATTCCATGTGTTTGTGAATTTTCTAGTTTTTCTGTTAAGTTATTTCTGGTTCCATGGTGGTGTGGTCAGAAAAGATACTTGATATGATTTCAAACTTCTTGAATTTGCTAAGCCTAATATGTGGTTTTGTGTCCCAATATAAAGCCCATCCTAGAAAATATTCCATGTGCTTTTGAAGAGTGTGTACTATGCCATTATTAGATAGAATGTTTGGTTATCTCTGTTAGGTCCGTCTGGTCTATACTGTTGTTCACATCTGCTATTCCTTATTGATTCTCTATCTGGGTGATCTAGCTATTTTGGAAACTGGGATATGAAAGTTCCCAACTATTATTGTATTTCTGCTTATTTCTCCTTGTAACTCTGCTAATTTTTGCTTTATATATTTAGGTTCCCTGGATGTTGGGCACATAAATATTTACAATTGTTAGATCTTCCTGATGGATTGGCCACATGATTATTATTATGGATTGACCTTGTCTCATTTTACCATTTTTAAAGTCTATTTTGTCTAATATAAATATAGCTACCCCTGCTTTTTTGTCGTTGTTTTACCATTTGCTTGAAATAACTTTTACACCTCTTCACTCCCAGTCTGTGTCTTTAAGGCTAAAGTGAGTCTCTTATAGGCAGCATATCGCTGGATCTTTTTTTTTTTCTTTTAATCTATTCGTGATTTTTATCCTACTGTCTTTTGTTTTGTTTCAATGTCTTTTGATATCAGTATACTTTGACTTCTTTATCTTGTTCTTTTTGTGTAATTGTTACTGTAATTTTCCCTTGTGGTTACAGTGAAGCCTACATAAAATATCTTCAAATTATAACCCCATAGTTTAACCTGATAACAATTTAACTTCAATGAAATTCCTAAACTTTAACTTTTTACTTCTCCTTTCCCTCACATTTTAGGTTATTGCTATTACAATTTATATGTTTTCATATTGTGTAACTAGTAACATATTATTTTATATTGTGTAACTATTAATAATAGTTACAATAACTTTCACTATATTAGTTTTTCAAAACTTTTAAACTAGACTTATAAGTGAATTATGTAACACCAGTACATATTATAGAATATATTTGACTAAATATCTGCTATTACCAGTGAGTTTCATGCCACATTTTTATGTCTTTATGATGTTAATTGCTATTAATCCTTCAAATAACTCCCTCCAGCATTTCTTGTAAGATGGGTCTAGCTTTTGTTTGTTTAGGAATATCTTTATCCCTCCTTCATTACTGAAGAAAAGCTTCATTGGGTATAGTGTCCTTGGTTGACTATTTTTTCCTTTCTTTTTTAAAAATGTTTATTTATTTATTTTGAGAGAGAGGGCATGAGTGGGGGAGGGACAGAGATAGAGGGCTAGAAAGAATCACAAACAGGCTCCTAGCTGTCAGCTCAAAGCCTAACATGGGGCTCAATCTCATGAACCATGAGATCATGACCTAAGCCAAAATCAAAAGTTGGAAGCTTAACCAACTGAGCTACCCAGGTGCCCCTCCTTTCAATATTATGAATATGTTATCTTGTTCTCTCCTGACCTGAAATGGTTCTATTGAGAAATCTGCCAAAAATTTTATGGGGGTTTCCTTGCATGTAAATTATTTTTCCTTGTTGCTTTTAAATTTCTTTCTTTGCAGAAACCTGGATGGCTCAGTGAGTTGAACATCTAACTCCTGATTTTGGATCAAGTCATGATCCCACAGTTTGTGCAATCAGGCCCCATGTCAGGTTCTCCACTTTCAGTGTGGAGCCTACTTAAGATTCTTTCTTTCCCTCTCTCTTTGGTCTTTCCCTGCTTGCTCTTCCTCTCTCTCTCTCTCTCTCTCTCTCTCTCTCTCTGTCTCAAAATAAATAAATAAAACTAAAAAAATAAATGAATAAAATATAAAATTCTTTGCCTTTTGGCAATTTAATTAGTACATGTCTTGGCCTTACCCCATTCAGATTCAACCTATTTAGAGTTCTTTGGGCCTCATGGATATGGATGTCTATTTCTTTTTTCAGGTTTGGGAAGTTTTCAACCATTATTGCTTTCTATATACTTTCTCCCACTTTCTCTTTCTATTCTCCTTCAGAAACTCCCATAATATGAACGATATTTCTTTTCATTGTATTCCATAAATCGTGTAGGTTTTATTTTTTTCTTTTGCACCTCTGACTGAATAATTTGTAAGATCTTATTCTCTAGGTCACTGATTCTTTTTTTTTTTTTTCCATAGTTGAATCTGCTTTTGAAAGTCTCTACTGAATTTTTTACTTCATTACATTTTTCACTTTTAGAATTTCTGATTTTTTTTTACTAGTTTCTATTGCTTTATCAATCTTGTTCTGTTCATGTATTGTTTTACTGAATTTGTATAGTTACCTGTGTGTGTTTTCTTATAGTTGATTAAAATTCTTTAAGAGAATTATTCTAAATTATTTGACAGTTCAAAGAGTTTTAGAGCTTGATCAGTTTCTTTAGTGGTGTTGTATTTACCTGATATTTTATGTTCCTTGATTCAGTATCTGCACATTTGAGTGATGAAGTTCTCTTCCAGACTTTACAGGTTTTGGGGGCAGAAGCAGATATTCACCAGACAGTTCAGTTCAGGTTTCTGGGTGTGTCTGATGGTAATATTCTTAGGCAGGTGGTGTCTCCTATTATGACTCATTTTTGGGTGAATCAGTTGAGGTTGGGTATGGGGGTGTGCTGCTGGCTGAGAACTATTGGATAGGACTACTGACTTTTCCCTACTCAAGTGAGAATGAAGGAAGGGCTTCATTCTTCCCTGGATTTGTTGGTCAGCCTTACTAGATGATTGCTACTAGATACTCTATTCACTTATAAATGGGGTTCTAAATTAGCTTCCTTGCCCTGGCAGGGCAGCAGAACAGAACCCAGGGCCTGTACAGCTTGCTTTTTTAGGACTCAAATCAAGCAAGTGTATATACCTAACTCCCTGGTCATGTATGGCCACCAGTTTTGCTCTGCCAATGAGGAAAACCACAAGCTGGGCTCTCTGTTTAAGTGCCATTCTATATAGTCCCATTGTTGAATGGACTTCACAGCTTCCTCACGGTCTGGCTAGGTTTTCTAGTTGGACTGGCTGAAAGATTTATTCAGTGATAAGTGGGGCTATGAATTAAATTCTCTGCCCAGGCATAGTTGGAGAAGCATCTGTAAAATTGGTGAAGCTCCTTATTTGGTTTGCTGTCTTAACTTGTATCCAAGTTCTGTGGCCAAACAGTCAGTGACTTTGGTCTGCAAACCATTAGCTCTGCCTTCCCTTCTCTCAGCTTGGGCATCACTGGGCTACATAGCTTTCAAGTATTTTTCCAGACTCTCTGGTCAAATGGGATAAGGAACCATAGTGTATGTGGCAGTTACGTCCCAGCTCTCTTGCCTGAATGGGAAGAGAAAGGCTACTCTCCATTTCTCAGTCTGTCCAGTTGAGAGGGACTGGAAACTACCTTCAGTCTTGGCAATGAATTAACCACTCTGCCTTTGCATAGCATGAAAAGTCTCCATGCCTGGTACTAGCTTAGCTCTGGGAACTACTACTTCTGTCTGTCTGTTGGCTGGGGCACTGCTGGGATGTACAGCTTCTAGGAGCTGTTGTCAACTCTTATGATCAGATGGGATTAAGAGAGCACTCTTTACAAACACTAGGGCTATGACTCAGCACCTTGCCTGGGTGTGGGTATTGAAGAACACAAATTCAACCAGGAAATTTAAAGATCAAATTGGCTTTATTCAATGATTTATTAATCAAGCAGTATCCCACCTAACAAATAGAAGGTACACTAAATAATTGTACAAAATGGAAGATTTTTATAGACAGAAATGGTGTGGGAACAAGGAAGTTATCAGCAAAAGAAAGGTTTATGGAATGGTCACTTTCTCTTAGGGGGAAAGGATATGGGATTTTATCATGCACATTACATTACTAGTGCTGATCAGGAAGTTCCAAACTAATTGGTTTAAAATTCGTCTCCTGGGAGAGGCTGAAACTGCAATTGGTTAGGTATAAAATCTTAACATAAATTACTCTGTTTTGGTTTTGTAGTTTCTTTTCAACACCGACAAACCTGTCTCTAAGGTCAACAAAACTCATCTGAGGATCCAAGTCAAGTCAACCTGTACTTTGCCAAGTTATCTCATCAAAGTGTGCCCTCAACTTGGTTCTGCAGTTAAGGAAAGCTGCAGTTAAGTTAAGGGGTTACTACTTAGTACTATAAGTATGAACTCAGTGGGCCAAAATCCATGTGCTGGTTGTTGCAAGTCCTTTTCCCCTTCTCCATTATAGTCAAATTCTCAATGATTGAACCCCACAAATTTCCCTGCAATGCTCATAGCATGAGATCAGAGTAGGTGTAAGGATTAAATTGCAGTGTAGGGCTAAGCTGTAACCTTAAGAAATAACAGCTTGTTTTAACACTGTAGATTAAGAGATAACAGCCTTGTCCTATCAATCAAAGGAATAAAAGTTCAAGGAAAATCAACTGGATTAGTGTTTGATTGGATTGGGGCAAGGGCCTGTCTGAACTGTTTCCACCCCCATCTGGGAACTATTTCTTTGTTCTGTTCCCAGGTGATGATAAGACAATGTGGTCAGCTATAAAAACTCTGTACCCCAACTGTTCGAGACCGCACTCTGGTCAAGAGTGTTGGTCCTGATTGGTTTGCCTTGCCTCTCATTGCAATAAACTTTGTTTATTGCACTGGTGCCCGTAGCATTCTGTTTCAGGAGTCGTGTGGGTGCAACATTTGGTGTGTTGGCCTGGAAAGTTAAAGGTCTGAAACAGGGCTCTTTCCATGGATTGCTCTGCTGACCCTTGGAAGGAAGCTTGGGATTGGGAAGAGATAAGGATTAGGGCACACCATTTGAATGACTCAAGAGGGTCTGCCATATGCGGCTATAGACCCAGAGTCAGGGTTCCTACCGGGATGCCAGTGGATCCCATTTGGTTTGGTTTTTGTTAGAAAGGATCCTATTTTCATGTGGCTGCCACGGCCTACTGGCCTGGAGATCTCGAACTTGTGTTCTCTTCGTGTCCTGATTGTTTGCTTTCTGTTAATTGTCTGTGCGTCCTACTCGGGTTTTGCCTACTTGTTTTCTTTCTGTTGATTGTCTGTGTGCCTTCTTGGTTTTGCCTATCTTTGTCATGGGTCAAAATCAGAGTATCCCACCACTGAGTCTTATACTAACCTGTTTCTAGGACTATGGGAGAGCTGCCTCAGTTTTCGGCTTCCACATCAAGAAGCCAGTCCTTCGAACTCTCTGAGGTGGGATGGACCAGCTTTCAGGTTGAATGGCCTCCGCAAGGGTCCTTTGACCTTGCTCTGGTATATAAGGTTCATGCTATTGTCTATTCTAGGCCCCTCCTTGAAACTATATTTGTGACCCATCAGCCAACTTGTGGTGACTGCCAGCAGCTGTTGCAGGTTCTCTTCACCACTGAGGAGTGGGATAAGATCCGTCACGAGGCCCAGAAATTAGTGATGGGACCAAACCCACCGAGGGGCAACACACCGAGGATCCTGCCGTACTCAAAGTTTTTCCTTCCTCACATCCTGAAAATTGGGACCCAAACACTCCTCACAGTAGGTGATTATTGACCCTATTTCGCCAGACTCTACTGGGAGGTCTCCGAGTGGCCACCTGCCGGACCACTAACATGTCTAAGGTAACTGAAGTAGTTCAGGGGACCGAGGAAAGCCCCTCAGCCTTAGAAAAGTTCATGGAGGTGTACTTTACCTTTACCCCTATAGACCCTGAGGCACCTGAAAATAGAAAGGCATTAAACCTGGCCTTTGTCTCACAGGCAGCCCAAGACATTCGGACTAAATTACAAAAATTAGATGGGTTTGAAGGGAAAAATTTATCTGAGCTAGTTGAAATAGCCCAAAAATTTTTTAACAATAGGGATTCTCAGGAAGAGAGACAGACAAAAAAAATTGACTAGGGTCGTGGCGGCCGTCCTGGATGTCCACAAAGGAAGGGGACCCCAAACGCCGAAAGAATTCTGGTCTGGGCAAAAGAAAAAAAGACAAAGGGTTAGAGCGCCACTAGGAAAACAATGTGCATATTGCAAGCAAGAGGGACACTGGTAAAAGGATTGCCCCAACTTAGCCCAGTGCAAAACTCGGCCACCCCAGGCGTCTATAATGGAAGTCGATTCTGACTGACAAGGCCACGGGCGGTGGCTCTGTGGCCCCTTCTGAGCCGTTGGTTACTGTTAATATAGGGGGCCAGCCTAAGACTTTCTTGGTGGACATTGGGGCAAACTTTTCAGTTCTAAAACAAGATCCTGACCCCACCAGGCGAGGAGCAACCTTGGTGCAAGGAGAGACTGGGTCCCAAACTTGGTAAATGGACCACTGAAGGAAAAGTAGATTTAGGCGGTAAAACTGTTATCCTGATATCAACATGTTTTCAGACGCAGTAGTTTTGTGTTTCAAGGGCAAAGGCATTTCGGGGCTGCAGTTATGACAGACCGCGAGGTTCTATGGCAACAGACCCTCCCCCCCCTCCCCCCCGCCCCGAACCTCAGCCCAGCGCCCAGAACTCATCACACTAACTAAAGCCCTGAAACTCAGTAATTTATACCAACAGCTATGCCCTTGCAACTGCGCATGTGCACCGGTCCGTCAATCAAGAGCGTGGCCTCCTCACGGCGGAGGGCAAGAAAATTCTAGACCTTCTGGCAGCCATCTGGGAGCCTGTGAGACTCCGGATCATTCACTGCCTGGGACATCAAAAAGGCGACTCCCTAGAGGCAGTCGGAACACCCCTGGCTGACAGGGCAGCACGGGAAGCTGCCCTAACTGAAAGTAAAAGTGCTTTGGGACTATTGATCCCCTGCTTCCCCCGGAGCCCAATTTCACTCCTAAAGATTTGGAGTGGATTTCAAGAAAAGGGGGAAGTATGATACCGGGAGGAAGTGGTTTCAGGATCCTGAAGGTAAGATACTCTTACCCGCGGCACTCGGGCGACGCACAAGGTGCGTCTGCTCCCCCAAGGGACTCCTATCTGGGAAAAACAAAGATGGCAGAATTGGTGTGGAAAAGTTCAGGGCACAAGGGCTGGGAAAAGAGATAGAGGAGACGGTTGAAAGATGTGTAAGTTGCACCCAAGTAAATCAGGGTGCAAATAAAGTTTCGGAAGCTAAAAGAGATAGAGGAACTGACCCAGGCCATTTTTGGGAAGTCGATTTTACTGAAATTAAACCAGGGAAATGCAAATACAAATATTTGCTCGTTTTTGTGGACACCTTCTGCGGGTGGGTTGAGGCATTCCCCACTAAATCAGAAACGGCTCAGGTGACAGTTAAGAAATTATTAAATGAACTAATTCCTAGATTCGGGCTGCCTCTGAGCATAGGATCGGACAATGCCTCAGCCTTCACCGCACAGGTATCATAGGGTCTAGCCAGAGCATTGGGAAAAGGATGAATCGGATTCTAAAGGAGACCTTAACCAAATTGTCCCTTGAGACTGGCGAAAATTGGGTTGATGTTCTTCTGCCTTTTGTCCTCCTACCTGACATTCACTGTAAAACATTCAGGGGTCCTACCATTTCTGTTCAGGAAATCCTGTAGTTTATTGTTATAGTGATTGTGGCATGTTTGGGTGTTATTTTAATTCATGAGACAGAAAGAAACAGATTCATGTGTAATGTTGAATATTGGACCACTACTGCTTTTCACATTTGTAAATTGGTTTTATGTTAAACCCTGTAGCCTAGAAAACTGCTGTAATTTCTGACAGACATGTATTAATATTGTACTTTGAAGGTTATAAATATTATGTGGAAATTCCTCTCTTTTGTTTTGAAATTTATAATAACAAGATCTTCATGTTAAAATGTGGTTTTGTTGAGCCACAGTTCTTTCTGGGGAAAGAGGGCTGTGCAGAATGGGATCATTTTCCTTTATGGGTTTCATTTTTAATAGAATGAAATCTCACTGCGTCAGTAATGATATTTAATTTATATTTGTGCTGGCCATTCATTTAGTAATCTCTACCGTAATTTTAAGACAATTGAAATTTAGAGATTTTGAACCTTGAGCACTTATGATTCATCTTAAACTGAGATGGTAAAGGAGGCTTAGTCTGAGTCAAGAGGCACGAGCTAAAACCCTGGAGCCGCGCTGGAAAGGACCGCACACCGTGATCCTGACTACACCAACTGCTGTGAAGATAGACGGTGTCCGAACCTGAAGTCATCACTCAGGTTAAGAAAAACTGCGTGGAGGCGGAAACACCCAGGACTGATACGGGACCAGAGAACGAACAGCGATGGAAGGTCAAAAGACACCCAGAGGATCCTTTAGAAATAAGACTGATGCGGGAATAATAATTGTCTGGGTTTGCATAATAAGCTTGGGAGACTGTGCGGAACTGCACCCCTTATATTTTTGGCCATACCAATGGGAACTCAGAGACACTGTCACAGGGAAGGTGGTAATGTCTAATGCCTCTCATACTATGCCTTGTTTCTTGTTCGACCTGTGTGACCTGGTGGAAGGATGGGGGTTGCAAACCTGGGAAAGAGCTCTCGGGAACACTGGGAAGAACAATTATGGATGTGGAAATAGGGCACTAGGGTGAAATTTGGCTAAGATGCAGATAGAAAAAAAATGAATGTGAAGGAGAGGGTCAATACCACTGTGCCAAACGGGGTTGTGAGATGCTAGCCCCTTGGTTAACAGGACGGGAACTTGACCCCCTAATTATTCTCCTTAGAAACCCAAACCCCCAATATGAGGCCCAAGGAAGATGTAACCCAACACCAGCTCATCTACTTTCTCCTCATTCTGGGATACCGGGCACACTTGGGGCCTCTGAATGTATGATGTCATTGTGCCCTTGGGGTTCACGACCAATTTTAACCCTAGGGGACCTCCAAGGGCAGGGTTGGTGCATAGTGTCCCATGCCAACAATTCCGGAGTAATTCGAGGCACTCTCAGTTTAGTAAGGAACAGTCTTAGAGCCAGGGAACATGCCAGGGAGGCCAGCAACAATTGGTATCACTTAGTCCCCCTGGCTCACATCGCTGCTCAACACCATAGCTGGGCCACTGCTATTGTTACTTCTCGGGTTAACTATCGGCCCATGCATTATCAATTAGTACAGTATGTCAAGAGGCGAGTTGGTGAAATAAGAATTATGATGATTAGGTCAAACTATGTCTCCTTAGTTCCTAATGATGAATCAAGGGATTGATTCACGGACAAAAAAAGGGAAAATATAAGGGTTAAATTGTAGTGTAGGGCTAAGCTGTAGCCTTAAGAAATAACAGCTTTATTTTAACACAGTAGGTTAAGAGATAACAGCCTTGTCCTATCAATCAAGGGAACAAAAGTTCAAGGAAAATCAACTGGATTAGTGTTTGGATTAGGGCAAGGGCATGTCTGAATTGTTTCCACCTGCATCTGGGAACTATTTCTTTGTTCTGTTCCCAGGTGATGATAAGACGCTGTACCCAGGCTGTTCAAGGCCTCACTCTGGTTGAGAGTGTCGGTCCTGATAGGTCGGCCTTGCGTCTCATTGCTATAAACTTTGTGACTGTCACTGGTGCCCGTAGCATTCTGTTCAGGAGTTGTGTGGATGCAACAAAGGCACAGATAGTCAATAGAGTATTTATCAAAGGAACGAAATTCAAATTTGAAGGATTTCAATTTTACAGTTGCCAACTTTTTTTATTATGAAATTTATTGTCAAATTGGTTTCCATACAACACCCAGTGCTCATCCCAACAGGTGCCCTCCTCAATGTCCATCACCCACTTTCCCTTCTCTTTCCCCCCCGCCCCCCCATCAGTGATAGCACTGCTAGGAATTTACCCAAGGGATACAGGAGTGCTGATTCATAGGGGCACTTGTACTCCAATGTTTATAGCAGCACTTTCAACAATAGCCAAATTATGGAAAGAGCTTAAATTTCCATCAACTGATGAATGGATAAAGAAATTGTGGTTTATATACCCAATGGAATACTACTTGGCAATGAGAAAGAATGAAATATGGCCTTTTGTAGCAACATGGATGGAACTGGAGAATATTATGCTAAGTGAAATAAGTCATACAGAGAAACACAGATACCATATGTTTTCACTTTTTTTTTAATCAAACTACTTAAATATAGTTTTAGGAAGACTAATGTGAGTTTTTTAATTTATGCACAATATTCTCTAATCTATACACACAGATTTTTGAAAAAGAAGAAATTATCACTATGGTGTCATTCTGAATCAAAAAAAAAAAAAAAAAAAAAAAAAAAGCTCCTGTTCTCCCTATGTGGGTCTTAAGGTACTTTCTTTTATCTTTTTATCCTTTTTTTTTTTTTTTTCATGCTATACACTCCTCTCTAGAAAAAGCCACATTCCATAGTTATTCTGGTGCCTCACAGATAATATAAATATCTCCTTCCTTGACACTTTCACTGAGTTGTAGTCTTTTTTACTCTAGTGTATTCTTAATATGAATATCCTAGGCTTCTTTAATTTCACATGCTCAAAATTAGTACTCATTGCCAGGGCTTTTTAAATATAATTTGTTCCTTGATTAGTTGAGGTCATTCATCCAGTCATATAAACATACTTCACAAAAGACTTTTCTTCTGCCATCTCACATTCAATGTTTCAATAAATATTCTTGATTCAACCCCCAAAAGTTCTTTGTAATATACATGTCTCTTCTCCAAGGTAATCGTAATGCTTTAGATCAAGATCTCTTTCTCATTAAAAAAAAAAAGTTACTACAAAAATATCAGCATGTGTGTAAATAAGAAAGTAGTAAACATTTTACAGAAGTGATAAAATACATCACAACATATTGGCAAGGAGTTCAATTTAACTGTACATACAAATTATGCAAACTAAAATACCTTTGAGTAGCTTCTTTCCATATGTTCATTTAGAAAAGAATAAAATTATTAAATTATTGTACTGATACTGATACACTTAGACAACATTGGCACATCATATATTTTTTCACTTTACTTCAAATTTTGCACAGCAACAAATTTAAAGAGCTATAAAAACTCAGATCTTTTAATCTAGTAAGCTTTCCTCGTCGTCCTTAATAATATATTCCTAGGAAGTGTTCAAGCTATGAAAGAATATATATTCAAAGAGATGTTCACTTACCATTCTATATAAATGTGAAATAATAGGGGCGCCTGGGTGGCTCAGTCGGTTAAGCATCCGACTTCAGCTCAGGTCACAATCTCGCGGTCCGTGAGTTCGAGCCCCGAGTCGGGCTCTGGGCTGATGGCTCAGAGCCTGGAGCCTGCTTCTGATTCTGTGTCTCCCTCTCTCTCTGTCCCTCCCCCGTTCATGCTCTGTCTCTCTCTGTCCAAAAAATAAATAAACGTTAAAAAAATAAAAATAAATGTGAAATAATAAAAAATAACCTGTAAATAAAATTAAATTTTCAAGAGTAAGAGTAGCCTAATCATTTTTCTACTTGTGTTTATAAATGAGAGATGTGAATGTTTACCTATGGATGAAGCATACCAAAAGAAAAAAAAAGTTCTCTTAGGAATGGTGAATTCAAGATGCTAGCAAGAGTCCAAGGTTAATTAGACTAATTAGATTTGTTTCATATTCTAAAACAATGCATAAAATTACATACTTTTTTGCATATTTTGCTTTTCTATGAGCAGAGTACTTATGTTTAAGAAATAATTACTAGTTAAATGCTTTTTCAACAAGTATAACTCTTTCACATTACATATTTCTTTTAAGTTTATTTATTTATTTTGAGAGAGAGAGAGGGAGAGAGTGCTTGCTTACACTAGCAGGGCAGGGACAGAGCAAAGTGAGACAGAGAATCCTAAGTAGGCTCCATGCTATCAGAACAGAGTCTGACAAGGGGCTCGATCTCACAAACCAAGATATAATGACCTGAGCCAAGATCAAGAGTCAGACGTTTAACCGACTGAGCCACCCAGGCACCCCTCTTTTGTATATATTTTGATCATTCATCACTAAAAGGAATTTATCATTATTAAACTTACAGAAAAAGGAGTTTATATTGATATTATATAAATGTTCCTTATTTAAACTAACAACTCGATTTATAGGAAAGTAATTTTGCCCCCCCCCCCCGAGTTGTTTCTAATGGAAAAACTTTGGAAAGTATATATTCCATAATAGAATATTGATAAAATAGATACTAGTATACCTATGTAAGAGAGTTACAAATACTTACCTACAATTATGTAGTATAAAAATATCTAATGACGGGGCACCTGGGTGCTCAGTTGGTTAAGCATCCCACTTTGGCTCAGGTCATGATCTCATGGTTTGTGAGTTTGAGCTCTGTGTTGGGCTCACTGCTGTCAGTGCAGAGCCCTCTTCAGATCCTCTGTCCCCCTTTCTCTCTGACCCCCAACTCTCACGTGGTCTCTCTCAAAAATAAATAACCATTAAAAAAATGTAAAGAAAATGTTATATTTTCTTAAATAAAAAGTAAGTGGTATATTACATTCAATTATGATCAAATTTCTGTTCATAAGAAATATAAGAAACATGACTCTTTGGCTGTGACTGCCCATTTTACTACACAACATTGTTCACAATAGATAGTCTCTGACAAGTACTCTGAGTTGGAGGACTTTGCTATGCACAAGACCAGCTACATAATTTGCAGGCGTAAAGCAAAATGAAACTGCAGCGCTCCTTGTTCAAAAACTATTAAGAATTTCAAGACAGCAGAGCAAATAAAACCAAGAATGGGTGCCTTTGGCCAGGTCCTTATGATACAATATTAATATTAATAATACAATATTAATATTAATAATATTCATATTAAGGAGGATTTTGCTTAAAAAACATGATAGCCTGCACAAATTGAAGTAGAACCAGCAGAACCGCCATGGCTAACCATGTGGGTATAGGTCAAAAGTCTTAGAAAAATGGGAATTTGATAATGGATGTATTATGCAAGATCAAAAAACCTACCTGGTTACCATGTTTCATGGGAGGACTCAGAGCATGCTTCCATTACCATAGTAATAAGGAATGTTCCATTAAGAAAGGTTATAGGCCAGGGCTGATAATAGGAAATTCTATTACAGAACTGTGCTTCCTAATGCAGATGATAAGATTTCAAAATAATAGAGGCCAGATATTGGCCGGTAACCATCACAGTAAAGATGGATAAATGTATTTTAATAAATGACAAGGTTGAATTGGTAGTTTGGAGTGTCTGACCTTCAGAGAATTAGGCACATACTTAAGGAATATAGGGCCCCTAGAGGCAAAAAAAAAAAAAAAAAAAAAAAAAAAAAAAAAAAAAAAAAAAATTAAATCCAAGGAAATAGGAAAGTAGACACCTACCCCAATAAAAAGTCTCCATGAATTTATCATAGAAGACATGTCATGGATGTGCACTCTGTCTCCTTTGCATTTCTGCTATGCTTATATTTAAGTTCTGGAACTGATTTTCAAGCCATTTTCCCTTCTATTACAGGAGGTAAGGTGTTCTTAAAATGTCTCCTCAATGGTCTCTGTCTTTTACAGCATCGGTACAGTTTATTAATAATAATAATGATATTAATGATAATGATATGATACATGATGATGATAATAACAATAATAATAATTTGAAAGTAGAAATAGTAAATGGTAAAAAGAAAATAAATAATTTTCTTTTTATTCAAGCCTTCTGAAATTATTAACAAAAGTTAGGTCTAAAATTCTTAAATTACACTTAAACTGTAATTTCAAGTGCTAGAGCTCTTTAAAAACACAATGTTTCACATTTTACCTAGAATTAGTTGCAATCCACCATAGATTGGAGTTTTTCTATTTTTGTTGCCACAGCCCTCCAGTGGTTATCACCACTCTAACTTATACCACTAATAAAAGTTCCTTCCTCCATCTGACTAGTGTTCCAGTTCCAAAATCTCATCTTAGGAGTCTACTTCCTGTATTTCTTATGTAAAGCATCAAAATGTTTCATCTTTTTTTTTTTTTTTTTAGTTTTTTTTTTTTTTAATGTTTATTTATTTTTGACAGAGAGACAGAGCATGAGCAGGGGAGGGGCAGAGAGAGAGGGAGACACAGAATCTGAAACAGGCTACAGGCTCTGAGCTGTCAGCACAGAGCCCGACTTGGGGCTCAAACTCACACTCACAGACTGCAAGATCATGACCTGAACCGAAGTCGGACGCTCAACCGACTGAGCCACCCAGGTGCCCCAAAGTGTTTCTTCTTAAAGCAGGGATAAGAAAGGGAATTGGTTGTTGTTAGTTAATTTGTCAGATGATCCCAAGAAGCATGATTTAAGAAACAGATTGGGAAAGGAAATGGCAAACTAAAGGTCCATTATGAAGGGCATCGCTGTGGGCAATGTTAACCATTTCCACTGCTGATTCATTTTTACTCTTAAGATGTCTATCAATTGCAACCAGAATTGTTGACCTAAAGCAGAAAACTATGAAGCATTTATCACATGCATCTCAATGTTTGAAAGTTTCTCTCCTGGGTGATCCTTTCATTTTCTGCCTGTCCTTGGCAATGGATTAGATTCCAGCTGCTCTAGGGTTGGCTGTGAATCGGAAAGCAGAAGTCATGGTACAAACCTGAGATGAGAAGCTAGTACCATGTAGTGAATCTGATCTCTCAAAAAACCCGCCACAGCTGAAACTGAAATTAGATTGGGCTGGAAGGCTGCACCACCCACTATAACGAATGGCATCCGCTACAACTCACTTTCAATATTGTAAGGTGTTTTGTTGTTGTTATTTTACACCTCACTAGTCTGCTATTAGCTCCTCTCTCGTTCTTGGTCTTTCTGGGTTAAACCATTTGAGTCCCTTAATTTTGAATTATTTGGTGTTTTGGAACAAAGAGAGATAATTGCTTGTTTAACTAAAGATAACAAAGAAATACACCTTACTATATGTTTTGGAAAAGGTCCCTAGAGCAAAACATTCAGGTTTTTAACCCATTTCTGCCCATCTCTAAAACATTAGGTTCAACTGCAGTTAATTACCAAATACTGGTATTTACAATCTAAATTCTGTTGCCCAAAAAACATCAAATAATACATTCAACTTTCTCACATATACAACTTGAACTTACATTACACCTCATAATAAAAATACACAGAAAGTCGTTTAGATCTTACACTGATGGATTTATCTATTTGGAAAAAAGTGCCATTTTATAAAAATAAATGTAAATTCAAAATAAACCCAACCAAACGTGTAGAAGTTTTTAAATGATCATTCTAATTTTGTCTTATATAAAAATAAAAACACTTTGTAAGTGTTATATAAATGCAAAATTATTTAGGATGAGAATTTTTTTCTTTTTGCTTAAAATCAGTATGATATAGTTCATAGTACTGTAAGGGGAACATTTTTTCCAGAAATATAAGATATATTTCTATGAGTTATAAAGTTAAATTTATGGAAATGATTTGTAATTTATTGAAATATATTTGACGCTGTACATTTGTTAAGTATCCAGTGGAAATATTTTTCTTTATATTGTTGTAGAACAGAGAAAATGCCTCAGGGAAATGCCAAGCTTTCTTTCTTCAACTGACAAATAATTTTATGGCACTGTTATTAAATTTCTTAAAAACATCAATTTTATATCAAAGCCCTATCAAGTAGACAATTTTAATAGAATGTTTATTGTTATTTTTGTTTCTAAAGGCCATAAAACTCAAATAATATGAAGTAAAACAAAAGAATTGTGTTGCTAACAAAACAATGAATAATTTCACTGAACTGTCTTGTTAAATATCTTGGGCTTCACACATTGTGGGTTATGATGACAGCTTACATGGAATTACAGTACATGCTCACTTGGCTGATATTACGTACGATCAGAATTTTTCAAGCAAGAGAATGTTAAAAATTCATGCTAAACTAAATGTTGAATGGACAGAAATATATTCAGAACGACACCTCCATTTTTAATATATGGCAATGCTGTTAAATATGGAAATTTACATATTGTATAATCTTACTTTGCTAAGGATTTCAGAATACTAAACAAGTACATCAGATGTAAACCGGTCTGTTGGAATGCCTTACTTATCCTTACCAATTGTGGCAGGTTAGGTCCTTCAGATAGCAAACTCAGAGATGTAGAATAGCATATGGAAGTTTATTCAGGAATATTCCTATGATAAAGATCTCGGAAGGTGAAGGAAAAGAAGCAGTATTAGGAAAAGAAGTAGGGGAGGTTAGGTTGTGATGCCCTCTCAACAAAAGCTTCAGCCAGTTCTGAGGGTCTTGCTGAAACTGGGATGGCCCATTCAGAATAATTCTGAACTGGAGAGAGAGGGCTGGACCTGTGTGTATTCATCTAGCGCTGTCATTGGTTGAGGTGCCTGGGTGGCTCAGTCGGATAAGGGTCTGACTTTGGCTCTGGTCATGATCTCATGGTTCCTGAGTTCAAACTTTGCATTGGCAGTGTGAAGCCGGCTTGGGATTCTCTCTCTCCCTCTCTCTATGCCCCTTCTCTACTCTCACTCTCTGTCTCAAAATAAGTAAAGAAACTTAAAAAAAAAAAAAAAAATCAAAGTTGTCATTGGTCGCAGGCTGCCTTAAGGCAACATAACCTTAAACAAAGCTGTTTTCCTTATGTGAGGCAAATCCAGAATAGGTCGGCCAACTGAGAGCAGTCTGTTGGGAGTGCTCCAAAGAACTTAAGCTGGTGGGGGGAACAGGTAGAGGGGGTGTCATTTTATTCTCATAGAGGAAACTGATAGTGCATCACACAATCCACTACAACTTACCCCTTATGCTACACTGGGAGTAGAATATATATGAGTTCCAAGATCCTAACGTGTTATTTTCTGGAGGAAAACATGAAACAGCAAAGTTAGTGGGACAAATTGTATCGCTTGCTACTGTAGTTGGGTGCTGGGATTAACTGGCATGCATCCTTTCTTACTGTCTCCCTCCCTATCATTTCTTCTAGGTTCCTGTCAAACTCAAGTAACAATTCTGCTAGTAGTGGTGGTTAACCTGTGGTGTAATCCAGAATCTCATTCATCAGTGGCAGAATATAATATTTGTAGCATGTCCAGCTGGTTCTGGTCTTTTTGGATGATACTAAGACAGAAGGAAGAATCAACATAGCTCTGGGCAAAATTATAAATGAATACTGAGGTCTGTTCCAAGTAAATACAAACTGTCTCAGATCCTCTTTTCTGATAGAAATGGAAAAGAACCAATTTGCCAGATCAATGGCTACATACCATGTACCAGAGGCCATGTTAATTTTCTGTAGCAAATATATTACATCTGGTACAGCAGCTGCAATTGGGTTATTACCTGGTTGAGTTTGCAGTTATCCACTGTCATCTTCCATCTGTTTTTTTGTCTGTTTGTTTTGTTTTGCTTTGTTTCTGGAGCCAGATGGTAAATTAATTGGAGAAACAATGAACTCTTGGATCCTTTAGGTCTTGAAGAGTTGTACTAATTTTAGCTTTTTCTCCTGGGGCTCAATATTGTTATTTATTTAATTGGCTGGGGGCTAGTATATTTTTAATTTTTTTTTAATGTTTATTATTTTTGAGAGAGAGAGACAGACAGAGACCAAGCAGGGAAGGGGCAGAGAGAGGGGGAGGCACAGAATCTGAAGTAGGCTCCAGACTCTGAGCTGTCAGTACAGAGCCCGATGCGGGGCTCCAACTCACAGACCGCGAGATGTGACCTGAGCCGTAGTCGGTCGCCCAACCAACTGAGCTACCCAGGCACCCTGGAGCTAGTATATTTTTAATACCTATATTTATTTATCTTATCCTGAAACCAAACATGAAGTTTCTGAATTAAAGATCAGACTTATTATTACTGTAGTAACAGCACTGGTTATCTGTATCTCAGTCCCCCTGGGATGATTCAATGAGGGCAGATGTCACCTGCATATTTACAGGAAAGGAAGCCTGAAATGATGCATGTGAGAGGTTATACAGGAACTCCTTTATAGCACTCCTATCGCATTCCTCAAAAAACAAACAAAAACACAATGAACAAATAACTCCCCCCCAAAAAAAACACACCCCTGAGAAAAGGGAACCTTCTTTTTAATGTAAAAATATCTTCCCTTAGAAAATAAGAGTGAGTCCCTAGTTTTTACAGCATTTTGAAATATAAACAAATGGTTCAGAGTTTCATTACCTTTAAGATGGAATAATATATCTATAGATTTAACACCCTTAGAATGTGAAGAACAAATAGTTTGGGGGAAAATGGCACATTCTTTGTCTTAATAGCATTGCAATTGTTTTTCCTCAGAAAATCCTGACAATGCAGAAACAAGAAAATATCTTCACAGAAATTGGCACTTTCAGTGTTACACTTGGCCTTCGCTATGAAAGATCTTACCCTGCAAGGCAAGGAATACATGGAAAATCCTTCCAATTACACAGTGGGTCTATTTCAATTACATATTTGGTGATTGGAAGGATAGCCATGTGATGGTTTTGTAGACCCAGTGGACTCACTGTGACCTTACCTACACAATATGCTTATATATCCATGTGCTTCATATGTCTCCTCTCTAACTGTGGCTCGTCATAATACTCTGGCGTCCTGCATGTCACTGTAAGCTTGAAACTTGAGTACATAGTCATAGGTATCTTTGAGAAATGAATGGTGGAATTATTACCACACACAGGAGTCATGGTACAGTTTTTCCCCCCAAAGACCAAGACTCTTCCTCAGTCACTGTGTTCTATGCATGAATACTAGCTCAAACTTGAAAATTAGGCAAGAAGTCACAGCACTTTATTAAATAATTGATCTCGGTCATATGATTGCCTGTTTTTCATTATATAAACTGAGCCTTATCCCTGGTGACTGCCCACCTATTTTTTTCCTCAGAGGGAAGCCATGTTCTATTAAGAAATTCCATAACACTCATGGATCAGTCTCCCGCATTGCCCCTTTTACATTGCCACTTCTTTTCGCAATTTTGTTCACTTGACTTCTGAGGATTAAGCACTGATAGCAATTGGGAGGCACTCCACCTTAAGGAGTGGAACACTATTGTAAACTCAGAGAGTTTAGGATAATCTAGACATGTAAAATTTAGGGGGAAATCAATGCGAATATTCCAACCTCATGTGGCAGAACCTCATTATTTCTCAGCCGGGGTCTTGATCTTGTCATTGTAGATGCATATAATTTGAAAGAAGAAACCTCTATGGAGTTCTGCTACTTTAATTATTAAGGTCTCAGGTTTTTCTTCCTTCTGGTCATAGAAATTGAGAATCTTCTATACTAACAAGAGGTTCTTCTGACTTTCATGTTAAGGTCTTAATTGTTAATTAATCTCTTTTCTTTCTTTATTTTTTCTTTCTTCCAAAGCCCCCTTCGTCCTTGGCAATGGCAACTCAATTCCAAAGTCTTCATAGTTACCGATACTTCACTATTTTTCTTTAATATCTTCTCAAAATCTTCCACTTTGTATCTGTTAGTAAATCCACCAGCAGAATATCATTCCAACTTACCACCAAAAAAAGTGTTAAATATTTACGATTAATTACCTAATGCCAGGACCTATCCTTTTTGCCTACTAATAGTGACGGTGAGTTCATTGCCAGCTGAACAGCAGTTGATCCAAAATCTTACCTTGGTGTCTACTTTCTCAAAGCAGTATTGATACCAGATATCACATGTTGATTTCCACAGGAAGCATATTCTGTACATCTTATTAAAGCAGAGTCTGAAATGGAGATTAGCATGTAGAAGATTTATTAAGGAGTGTTATTGGCATTCTCATTACTGAAGGGGAAATTATGATGCAATTTGAGCAGATAGAGAACTAGGACTGTGGTACGGTTTCAATGAAGGCCCCAGGTAGCCCCGAGAGAAATTCTGCAGGTAGGAATTATTCTGAATTGTGGCAAAAAGACTTAGCACCCATAACCTTGTATAAGCTATTCGCTATTTTGAGTTATTATTTCAAGCAGGCATGATCTTGGGTGAGGCAACTATTTTTAGCTGAAGCATTTCTGCAAGAAAGCTGAGAGCAAAGGGCTATCTACAGACAACTCACCCAGCAGCTAGGGGACTAAGTACTGAAGAAGGATCTGGTTGATGCAGCCTAACAGCTATTATATCTGCTACTATAGAACAGGTTTTTGCCTTTTTAATCTTTTTTAAAAATACGTTTGATATTTCCTCCTTGGATCAGCCGTGGTCAGCATGGACCTTGTTATGATTTACAATATGTTCCCTCAGTGTTGAAATCCAAATCCTCAATACCTCAGATTCTGAACTTACTTGGGGATAAGGTCTTTACAGAGGCAATCAAATTAAAATTATGTCATTATGGTGGGCTTTCACCCAATATGGCTTGTGTCTTTATAAAGAAAAGAAATTTGGACATTGAAAAATGCACAAGAGAAGATGGTATAAAAAGAAAGCCATAAGGGGAGAGAGGATTGGAGTGATTCATCTTTAAGCCATGGAACTCCAAAGATTCCAGAAAACTACCAGAAGCTAGGAGGAGGCAAGGAAGGATTCATCTACAGGTTTCAGAAGATCATGTCCTTGCCAACACTGTGATTTGGGGCTTTTAGTCTCTGGAACTGGAACACAATAATTTTTACTTTAAGACACCCAGTTTGTGTTACTTTATTGTGACAAGTACATGGGAAACTAATACAGACTCCAAAATAAATAATATAACAATTCACTGAAACTGTCTCTTAATTTAGTTAATTTTATTCTCTATTAAAAGCTATTCCTTTAGGGGTGCCTGGGTGGCTCAGTCAGTTAAGTGTCCGACTTCAGCATAGGTCACCCACCATCTCATGGCTCGTGAGTTTGAGCCCGCATTGGGTCCTGTGCTGACAGCTCAGATCCTGGAGCCTGCTTCGGATTCTGTGTTTTCCTCTCTCTCTGCCCCTCTCCCGCTGATGCTCTGTGTTATTCTCTTAAAAAGTAAATAAACGTTAAAAAATTTAAAAAAGCTATTTCTTTAGATAGATAATATATAGTAAAGATATAATTGAAGAAAAAACAGGAAACATTTATGAGATCATTGAGATTTGTAACATTAGAACAAATCTGAAGAAAGTAATTTCATGTACTGATAATTAAACAAGGTGAGAACAGGTTATAATATTAAGTTAGATGGTCTGGGTAGTCCTCACTGAAAAGGCAATGTTTTGAGCAAAAACAGTGGCAGTTGCCTTAAGTTTGGACCAAGCCTGATGAACTACAGGAAAATTAATAAATCCAAAGTAACTAGAGTGGGTAACATTTTGGGTTGAGTAGCAAGAGAGGAATTCAGGACGCCAGATCTCAAAGAAATGTAAAGGTCAGTGCAGAAAACATACAGCGAGTAAAATGGAATTCTGTTGCATGGCTTTGAATGGAGTGACATAATCTGATTATCATTTTCACAGTATCACCTAAGTTGCTTGTTAATAGACGTTAAAAGGGTAAAGGATAGGAATGGGGCCAAAAGTTCGGAGACTTCAAGCATCTGGGGAGAAATAATGGTTTTGATCAGAGTGGTAGCACCATGATAGATTCTGACAGATTTGACCTTACTTAATTGTAGAGTTGATTAAGAAGTCTCTGGGTGACTATTGTCTTGAATCTGGTGGTGAGATTGAAGTTGCCATAGGTCAACAGGGGCAGAAATTGGGAAGAAAAGATGGGTGTGAATCAAGGGAGAGTGAGAACAAGCTGAAACTTCTGAGGGCAAACTGGATCCCACAAGAACAGACTGAAACCCACAGGGACAAGCTGAAATCTACCTTTGACTTTTACCGACTCCAACTTGATTCACGCATACGACCTCCAGATGAAACAGGCACTTTTCACCCTGCAGTTGTATATTCGCCCGAAACCAGATCTTGAAGAAACTTAAGGAAGCTATCTAGGGAAGCTAGAAGAGGTGTGGGCCTGGCTAGTGGCCCACACCAACAAGATACACCAGCATGTCAGTGAGCCGTATAAGTTGCAACGGCACCTGATACCCTGTACAAACCCTTATAGTAAAATGGCTGTGGCTCCAGTGCCACCTTTCAAAACGCCACTCATACAAACATGTGCCGAACCCTAGCCTTAATCATGCAGAAAGGAAATTCGAAGAAGCTTTGTTTCACATTGCTACATTGACACAGAACAGAAACCAGCAAAATTTACCCTTTTTCAATGTGGATTATGTATGCAACCTATCTTTTCTACATTTGGAATATTCTATCAATTGAAAAGATAAAATATATTTTAAATTAATCTCCAAATCCGATTTTTTTGAGAATTAACTTGAAAGATCAATTGTGTTAAGTTACATTTGACATATTGTTTAAACAAGAGCACAAATATGAAACTTCTTATATATGATTGATTATTTTGATGGCCAGGAAAATATTTATTAAACAAACCACATTCAAATCCCATAAAGTCAACTTACATATTTAAGACAAAATATAATGGGATATTAGTTACTTCAGAGAATTAAATTTTTCATGTTATTTTTCAGAAATGGGTATGATTAACTTCTATAAAAATACTAGATTAAAGTTCTTTATATTGTTTCTCTTTATCTTGTAGTGTTAGATGTTATACACTGGGGAGGAAGAAAGGGTAGTGAACATTTTATCCTCAGTTGTAAGATTTTAATAATAAATCATGTTTGTAATTAGTTCATTACTATAAATCTAAATCTTTTAATGTTAAGTATTCTATTTTTATTGTAAATATATATTACTTATCTTAGTGTAAAATGTTCTTGGTTTGTTCCCTAGGCACACAGCTTCCATACTTTAAGTGAAAAATAAAGTTATTATAAAAAGAGTGATGATTTATATTATCACCACAGCTTACCCTATGATAATAATTTAAAAGTTGAGTTCATTGTTGTATATCTTTTCTTCCTTTTGTAAGATGAATGAAAAAAGAAACATCTCATTCATACAACTTTCAGTTTATACAAAAATAGGGCACATTTAAGAATCTTTAAGGAGTGGCATGCAAAGATTATAAGCTTTTCTCATTATCTCCCATGTCTATTAAATCATTTTTGATAAATTAAAATTAGTCATTTTGATTAATTCCTCCTTTCCTGGAAATATATATCATACTGCATTCAGGATTAAATTGGACCTTTAGAATGTAATTAACTCATTTTAAATGCACATGACTACTAGTAGCACGCAATGATATCTATATACATATATAAGAAAGAGTAGATCCCTCTGGCCTTTGGAATTTGAATAACTCAGTTGAGTAAGCACTACTTATTATTCGTGCTACAAATACTTATATCTTTTACACTTGGAAAATCAAACATAATTACCATGCTAAATATAGTGAAGTACTATATCTATTAAATCAAACACTTTAGTATGGATACCCAAAGTGTTAGATTAATTAATTATAAATGTTCATCTCTAAGTGATTTTTTGAAATATTAATAATGTTAATTTAAATGTCTCAACGGACAGTGTTCTGGTGGGTAGCATGCTTCCATTAATAAAAAGTTTAGAATTATATGTGACTATTAATGGTTTCATATACAAATATAAAACTCATATTTTTAACTTATTCAGAAAAAGTAGAGAAATTATAACAGTATTTTGGATATGAGATAATTGATTCTATTTTTTTTTAATTCTATTTTTTACAGGTGGAAAATTTTATAACCACCAGAGAGGAAAATTTAACTTTCTAACATTTATCTATTTTTGAGAGAGTGAGCGAGCACGAGCGGGGGGAGGGGCAGAGAGAGAGAGGGAGACATAATTTGAAGCAGTCTCCAGGCTCTGAGCTGTCAGCACAGAGCCCGATGCAGGGCTCGAACTCACAGACCGTGAGATCATGACCTGAGCCAAAGTCCGATGCCCAATGGACTGAGCCAGCCAGGTGCCCCAGAAAATTTAACTTTCTAAACCTATAGCATTTATTTTTCTGAGGTAGTCTATTGTGACATCAGGCACAGTATATATATAAGCCCTAAAAGAGAAAATAAGGATAAAAACATCATGAAAGGGATTTCAAAGGACTTCAAGAATGTATTAGAAGTAATGTACAATCTACTATTAAAAGACTTTTATTCATTCCAAAATTATTTATTGAGGGTTTATTCTGGATTATCCAAAGAAGATCCAACAGGAACAAAAAAAAAATGGTAAGATCTTCCTTCCTCATTCTTTGTTATAAGATCTGGTTTGGAAATCAAACGAGAGGAAAAATAAGTACAATAATTTCAACTATGGTAATGCTTATAGTTTTTAAGAGCAAGGTGCTCTGGTTATAACTAATGCTGTGAGAGGGAAGGAAAGCTTCTGTTATCCAGGGACCTTATCAGGCTTTGGTTTGTTCAATTATTTAAAAATTTAAAATACCAGGGGCGCCTGGGTGGCGCAGTCGGTTAAGCATCCGACTTCAGCCAGGTCACGATCTCGCGGTCCGTGAGTTCGAGCCCCGCGTCAGGCTCTGGGCTGATGGTTCGGAGCCTGGAGCCTGTTTCAATTCTGTGTCTCCCTCTCTCTCTGCCCCTCCCCCGTTCATGCTCTGTTTCTCTCTGTCCCAAAAATAAATAAACGTTGAAAAAATAAATAAATAAATAAATAAATAAAAATTTAAAATACCAAAAGACAGGGAAAAGGGAAAGAAAGTTATTAGAATTAGAGCTATTAGTCCATTTAACTTAATATTGTACTTTCAGCCTATTTCAGTGTTTTTGTCCTATCCTTGTTCATAAAATTTCCCTTTTTTGAGGACAGGTTCTGTATCTTCTTCATAGTCATGAACTTGCACAGTATCTACACTAAGAATGTCCTAAATACATATTTGTTGGAGGGGGTAAAATAATTAGTAAGAGGTTCTGACTGCTTATTAAAATTTAATTCTCCTGGATACTGTGTGCTTTGACAATAAATATTATGTATTTTAAGATTTATCCAATTTATTCCATAAGTTATAGACTGTATTATATATGTACCCAGTTTGTATATAAATGTTTTATTTACTCAAAATATATGTAAAGGTGATAATTAGTAAGTAACGAAGAAAGTGTATTTCTCAGTGCCTGCCATTTAAAGTGACGTCTTAAAATGATACAGTCCATTATTGTTTCATCTGTTGCAATTGATTGAATTCAAAAAAAAAAAAAAATCCCTGTGTTTGGAGTCATTGTTATGAGGCCATGGCAGGCTGAGTGTTTGTGTCCCTTCAAAATTAATATATTAAAATCCTACTCTTCAGTATGATAGTATTAGGAGGCAGGGCCTGACCATACTGCTCAGTCCTCTCCATGGTCTCATTGATCTCACTTACCTTGGCAAGAGTTTTGTTTTTTTTTTTTTTTTAACTTTTCAGGATTCCATAGATTAAAAAGTATTTTCCACTACTACTATATTTTTAATTATTTTATCTCTATACATTCAGAATTTATCTTTATTCCTCAGAAAACCATTTTTGATTCCTTCATATGTTTGCGAGAGTGGCTATAAAGATAGAGACGATACATACACTTAACTGGATGAGCTCTATTGACCCAGAATTAAGAAGAAAGGATATCTCAAAACTGCTCTTAATGCGCTTTTAATTGCTTTCATTCTCTTTCTCTTGGAGATTGTCTTTTTACTATAAAATACGGGTCTCAAACATCCCACCTGTCTTGGAGATTATGCTTCTCATTGAAGTCCTATATTCCCTGATATCTTAGAATGCTTCCTTACCTGTTATTTGTTATAACTTGGATATAGTTAATTTGTTAGATTTGAAACTAAGCTTCTCTATATTTTCCCTGAAGGACTTATATAATCTTGATCTTTACCTTATGGATGGGAAATGACATATATAATTCCCTATTTCAGATGTTCTATATCTTATAAATTATCCCAAGCAAGAATCAAGAAAAAAGATCAACTCTAAGCTTCCATAAATCTATGTGTTATACTGATCTTTATTTTGAATTACCTTGGTAACCCTTAATATATTGGGAAAGTGTGAAGTTTTCTAACACTAGGAAATCACTGTTTTCTTTCTGTGTTCTGTTTTCCATGGATCTTTCTCAACAGTCACCAACATACTCACAACAACAACAAAAAAGATTAGTAATATTTCTAAGACAAATAACACATAAACTGATATCTCTCACAATATACCAACTTTCCTTTTAAAAAAGTACAACTGGGTCATAGATATTTGCATATCTATATATGTACTCTCATATGAATATGCTCTGTGAGACTTTTACCTTATACACAGTTCATAATACACTGTAGCCAGGGCTTTTGCTAATATGACAATTTCTTATGCTTGTGTATTTTCATTCCTAGACCACATCTTTTTTGGCCTTTCTTTTATGTTTATTATTAAAAATGTAACTTCAATATTTTGACCTCCATTGATCTCCCAAAGTTTTTCCCTTAGATCACTTAAAACCTATATAATCATTATATCTATTAAGAAAAAGTGACTATATTGTTAAATCAAGTAAAATATTTTTGTTATTATAATGTTGAAACATTGGATTTTTAGAAAGCTGGAGTTTTTAATAATATTTAAATAATAATAATAATATTGAGTATTCCTTTCAATTTTCAAAATAAATATATATTATATACACATACATATATACACATGCATATGCATTTTTATGTAAATATATGAGAATATATATATTAAATAGATGTGAGAACATTATATATATATGTACACATTAACTTACCCCATGTATCTGATGAATAATAATATGTACAATACAAGTACTGTGTTCTAAATTATTTTATTATAAGTCACACTAAAATAGGTATTCTATTGCTTGCAGAAAAAAGAACACACACACACAAAACAACAACAAAAAGAAAACAAAAGCATTTTAAAAGCTCAAATTATAATTAAACACAGAAAGGTTTTATTGAACCAGAAATTCCCATACAGCAGTGTAATATTAAATCTGACATGTGCATTAGTTATACAATATTGGTATTTTATTTTTCCATTTCTTTTCTTTAGGTTTTGAAATAACATTGCATCAAAATATAGCCAGCCTTAAATATCCAGACTGATCACATGCTAAAAACCTAAATCATAGTTTATTTTTAAAATTTGTGAGTGTTCACATTTAAGACTGTTAGAGAGGGGGGCTGTTCAGGGAGACTTTTATTAGCAACCTGGATGAGATACTATACTTTGAGAAAAATAGTTCATAAAAACTGCAGCTTTTCTCACATGAAAAAAAAATTGAGTTCACATTCTGAACATCTCGCCTTTGCCCATCTCTGATTTTTTCTTTTTCTTTTTTTAAATGTTTATTTTGAGAGAGAAAGAGAGAGAACGTGTGTGTGTGTGTGTGTGTGTGTGCACGCACACATGAGCAAGAAAGGGGCAGAGAAAGAGAGAATCTTAAGCAGGCTCCATGCTGAGCATGGAACTCCATGTGGCACTTGATCCATGACCCTGGGATGACCTGAGCCCAAATCAAGAGTCGCAGGCTTCACCAACTGAGCCATCCAGGCACCGCTCTTTTTTTAATTAAACAGATTTTTCACTGTAAACTGTTGATCATAATATGGTTTTAACTTTATTAAGCTTCGCTATTTAGGGTTTTCACTCTAGTCTTTTTAAAATAACATCACAAAAAATTTCAGAACATAATTTAATGTTTTGATTTCTTACAAAATATGTATTGAAAATATGCCTTTGCACAAATATATGTACATAATATATTTGCTGATATGTTACATGTTTCATTCTATCTTGGAATAGGAAGGAGTGATATTGCTATTCAAACTTTCAATCTTCCCATCATAGTCTATCATTGTAGAATATTCTTGTGTTTTATCAAACTATTACCTCTCAAGAACGTGCTATATTATCTATCTATCATCTATCTATCTATCTACCTATATACAGTGCTTTCTCTGGGTCTATCCTTAATTACAGGTCCTTTGGTTTGTAAATGGTCATGGCCTCATACAAAGTTGAATTGTATATAAGATTGTTGAATACATTCCCTTTTATCTCATCAGCCTCTCTTAACTCTATCCTCAAATAACTGGATTTTGAAATCATTTACAGCAGGACTTTTTTTTTCTTTTTGTTCTGACTGTACTCCATATAGTAGCGTAAGGCATAGTTTATCAGGACATACACATTGCATTAGACAGTATAAGCTATCATGCACGATATATGGTGCATTCATGTAGCTAATACCCACCCCCCCATTTCCTTATCTCTTCAATGTTCTACATTCTCCTTAGCTTATGAGCCATTGATTGTCATTCACTCTACAAAACAGTAGAAGGAACTGCAATACAAAAATGGGTGGCAAACTTGACCAAAGTCCTAGCCAGAATTACTCTCCAAAATTATTTGCTAAGATCTCTATAGAAATCTCTCTCCAAAATGCCAGTAACTACATGGAGTTAACTAATTCTTTTTTCATGGAAACAAAACCCACGCATTTTCTCATTTCAAATTTAAAACTGCACCAAATATTACCCATAATAAGAACTTTACAAAGAATAAAAGAAAAATTGCATTTGATATAATTACTAAAAAATAAAACAAAGCGCTATAGCCTCTGCCAAATTCAAAGCACAACCTGAATGAGGGGTTGTTTTTAAGATTTTATTAAAAGAAAAAAAAGCTAAAACCTAGTGTAAATGCTATTTTCACTTGATGCAAATTCATACTTTATTCTACTAATTCATCATACAGTATGATGGAATAATTCTTGTGTAATATGCCTTTTTCTTTCACTATAAAAATAATTCCCTACAGCTATGTCCAGATATAACACTTTTGTTTAAAAATGCTTTAAAATTTCAATAAACTCAGATAATATTTGCTCTTCTATTACAGAAGTGGGATTCCTTTTCTACCTTGTAGCAGTAAGCTATTACCTTAAAAACTAGTCTGAGTTCTTCCATGCACAGTTACCTTCTGTTCTTGACATTTATACTGACTTCTGGTGTTTAGTCTAACTAAGTAGAGAAATTAAACCCCAAAGTCATAGAGAATTCGGGCTTTTTGTTTCTACTGTCTTATTAAAACTAATACTCCAGGGGCACCTGGGTGGCTCAGGCAGTTAAGCATCCAACTTCAGCTCAGGTCATGATCTCACGGTTCAGTTTGTGAGCTGGAGCCCCGCATCCGGCTGTGTGCTGACAGCTCGCAGCCTGGAGCCTACTTCGGATTCTGTGTCTCCCTCTCTCTCTGCCCTTCCCCACTCATGCTCTGTCTCTCTGTCTCTCCAAAATGAATAAATGTTAAGAAAAGTTCTGGGACGCCTGGGTGGCGCAGTCGGTTAAGCGTCCGACTTCAGCCAGGTCACGATCTCGCTGTCCGTGAGTTCGAGCCCCGCGTCGGGCTCTGGGCTGATGGCTCAGAGCCTGGAGCTTGTTTCTGATTCTGTGTCTCCCTCTCTCTCTGCCCCTCCCCCGTTCATGCTCTGTCTCTCTCTGTCTCAAAAATAAATAAATGTTAAAAAAAAAATTAAAAAAAAAATTTTGAAAAAGAAAAAAAAACCTAATACTCCATTAATTTTCTGTACTCACACTCACTCCATGTATATATGAGCCTTGACTGAAATCTATAGTTTTTTATTAATTTTAAAATTATAAATACACTTGGGGGCACCTGAGTGGCTTAGCTGTTGAGCGTCTGACTTCGGTTCAGGTCATGATCTCATGTTTCATGAGTTCAAGCCCCACATAGGGCTCAGTGCTGTCAGAACAGAGCCTGCCTCAGATCTTCTGTTCCCCTCTCCCTGCCACTCCCTTACTTGCACTCTTTCAAAAATAAATATAAAATTAAAAAAAAAATATATATATATATATATATGAATAATCTGTGAGTAAAATTAATGATTAAAAAATATGATTGCCATGAGTTAGGGATTAAGAGAATAAAGGCAATCAAAGTGACATTTCTGGAGGGAACTGTAATCACCTAACACTAAGGATTTCAAAGATCAAGTGGGGAAAAAGAAAATGAACTACTACCAGAAATACTTCACTAAATCTCACAGGAAAAAATACTCACAGGGAAAGAAATTTTTTTTTTTGTTTTGTTTGTAGGTAAGAGTAGAATCAGCAGACACTATTTTCTCGTTGTTACTGTTGGTTGTGGTTGTTTTTTCCAGCACAAGATGTGGGTTTATTCAGGAGTAAAAGAGATTTGCAATCTGGGACAAATAAGCTGTGGCAAAACCATAGGCACGTCTGGGGGTGGGGCTGGGGTGGGGCCGGAAAGAGACGTAAGTTTTTTTAAGGAGAAAATTGGGAAGGCAGCTATAAACTAAAATTTCATTGGAATGAATTGGAAGATTGAAATATGGGATCTTCTTGGATGAATCAGCAAATACTTTTTAAAATGTAGTTTCAGATCCTATTTTGGTGTACATGAATCTAGTAAGATTTACTGGTTTAGATATAAAAGGTGTATGTTCCAGTGATACATTTTTTTTTACACGAAGACATTCAATTGTATCAGATTTTCTATTATAATTGAATATGTGTCTACTTATTACCCATTTTAAAGTTTCTACAACTTTAGCATCCCATAAAATATTACAGATTAAATATATATCCTTTTAAGGGTCAAAATTATTCCACTGGAGTCAAATGTTTTAATCAACTTTTTTTACATGCCCTCATACATTTTAAAAAATTTAATTAAAAAAATAGTTCCAGTGTAATTAACTTAGTGTTATAGTAGTTTCAAGTGTACAATATAGTGATTTAAAAATCCATATATTACTCAGTGTTCTTCAAAATAAGTGTGCTCTTAATCCCTTTCACCTACTTCACTCATCTCTTCATGCGTCTCCCCTCAGGTAACCATCAGTTTGTTCTCTATAGTTAAGAGTTTGTTTTTGATTTGTCTCTTTTTTATTTCTTTGTTTGATATGTTTCTTAAATTTCACATATAAGTGAAATCATGTGGTATTTGTCTTTCTTTGGCTTATTTTGCTTAGCATTATACTCTAGATCCATCCATGTTGCTAATGGCAAGATTTCATTATTTTTTATGGCTAAATAATATCTCGGTCTATATATATATTTATATATGGCTAAATAATATCTCGTTCTCTATATATATTTATATATATTATATATATAAACAATATATATGCCACAATATATAGACTAGATATAGATATAGATATAGATATAGATATAGATGATATAGATAGATAGATACCACATCTTCCCTCTCCCTTCATCTATCGATGAACACTTGGGCTGCTTCCATAATTTGGTTATTGTAAATAATGCTGTAATAAACATAGGTGTGCATGTATCCCTTCAGATTGATGTTTTCATATCTTTTGGGTAAATACCTACTAGAGAGATTACTGGATCATAGGGTAGTTCTGTTTTTAAGTTTTTGAGGAAACCCTATGCTGTCTTCCAATGTGGCTACACCATTTTGAATTCCCAGCAACAGTGCTTGAGGGTTCCTTTTTATTCTTTGCCAACACTTATTGTTTCTTGTGTTTAATTTTAGCCATTCTGACAGGTGTGAGGTGATATCTCATTGTGGTTTTGATTTGCATTTTTCTGATGATGCGTGATGTTGAGCATCTTCTCATGTGTCTGTTGCACATGTCCTCACACTTACAATTATTTTTAGTATAGTTTTTTTTCCATTTCAAAAAATTTATGACAGCTTCTTATTTGACTCTCTTTAAGTCAACGTCATATTTTGTGATCAATTATTATTCTATAGAATGCAAAATAATAAAATAAATTTGTAATAAAAAGAATGCATATATATGTGTAACAGGGTATTAGATTGGAACTTTGCATCAGTTTGTGCTGAGGCCCAAAAATGGGAGATGTCAACCACACTCACATTCTAAATTTGAGTTTTAAATCACCCCTTCAGGACCTGCAAAGGAGGTATCCAAAAGTCAAATCAGGGACAATTAGGTCACCAACAACTTCCAGTGCATTAAAAAGGAGTTTGAATAGTAGGAGGATTTTATTGGCACTAGTTACCAAAATGTGCTGTGAGTCCACCTTTACTGGCACAGAGGAGCTTTAAATGGATTTTTCTTTACTTCAAGGAGACTCCTTTGGAATATAGTATGAGTTTTCTACAGTTTGGGAAACACAGTGAACTATTAGGTAAGTAATGCCTAAGCAGTCTTAAAGTCAGGAGTCTGAGTAAAGTGATCTGTAGGTTGTAGGCCAGAAAATAACTGCAAACTCATTTATAAAAGGACAAAGTTCTGTAATATCACCACACCAGATGAGAGAATCCCCCTCACATTCTTTTAGATGACAGTTGCCTGAAGAGGTAAGGAGAATTCAGCAGAAATGAATCGGGTTTATACATTTGCATCCCAAGAGAGGAAGGAGCTGTCCAAAGAGGGCAAATAAAGGGGATTCTCAATGGCTTCTAAAGGCATCCCAGAAGACAATTAGTTTTCAATCCCTGACAAGCTCAAATTAATCGCAGAACCAGTAAGATAAGACATAGCTTGATAATTTAATCTTTCTTCCTTATCCTTCTTTGATGTAAGAGGTTATGATAAATGTTTACCATAGGAAAGAAATACAAAGCAGAAAAATGAAGAAGCCAACCATATTCCTTATTTCATCAAATTCTTCTAGAGTTAATTCTCAACTACAGAAAAAGACATACCAAAAACAGAGAGACAGACAGAGAGACAGAGAGAGAGAAAAAGAAGAAAAAGACATATCAGAGAAAGAAAGAAAGAAAGAAAGAAAGAAAGAAAGAAAGAGAAAGAAAAAGACACATCATTTTATTTTTTTAAAGATTTTACTCAAATTCAAGTTGTTAACATATAGTGTAGTATTGGTTCAGAGTAGAATTTAGTGATTCATCATTTACATGTAACACCCAGTGGTCATCACAGCAAGTACCCTCCTTAACAGCCATCACCCATTTAGCCCATCTCCCCACCCACCTCCCTTCCAGCAATCCTCAGTTTTTTCTCTATAGTTAAAAGTATGCTATGGTTTGCTGCCCTTTCTGTTTTTATATAATTTATTTTTTTCCTTAGCTTCCCCTGTATTTATCTGTTTTGTTTTTTAAATTCCACATATGAGTGAAATCATATGGTATTTATCTTTCTCTGACTGACTTAATTCATTTAGCATAATACACTCTAGTTCCATCCATGTTGTTGCAAATGGCAAGATTTCATTATTTTTGATAGCTGAGTAATATTCCTGCATGTGTGTGTGTGTGTGTGTGTGTGTGTGTATTATATATAATTTGTGTATATATACCACATCATCTTTACCCATTCATCAATCAGTGGACATTTAGGATCTTTCTATAATTTGGCTATTGTTGATAGTATTGCTATAAACATTGTTTTGTTGGGTGGGCACCTGGGTGGCTCAGTCAATTAAACATATAACTCTTGATTTCAGCTCAGGTCATGACCTCACAATTTGTGGGATTGAGCCCTGCATTGGGCTCCATGTGCTGACCACACAGAGCCTGCTTGGTATTCTCTCTCTCTGTCTCCCTCAAAATAAATAAACTTGAAAAAAACAAAAAATGAAAACAACAAAAAAAATTGTGTTGCATGCACCCCTTCAGATAAGTATATTTGTATCCTTTGGATAAATACCTAGTAGAGCAATAGATAGGTGGTAGGATAGCTCTATCTTTACATTTCTGTGGAAACTCTACACTGTTTTCCAGAATGACTGCACCAATTTGCATTCCCACCAACAATGTAAGATATACAACATTTTTAAGTAAAGAATTTTGACTATTTAATGGGACTAAATATTTAATAACAATTATACACATACACACACACATATATTTTACTTGAAATTATTGGAGGGTTTTCATTATCTGAGTGAAGAGATAAGTCATGGGATCTGCCTTGGATCTTATCTAAGTACCGGGGAATTAAGCATCTAGCCCCACAGAGCATGTTGAAACAAATAGAAAAGGGAAAAACAATAAGGTTGTTCCTATTATTTCCTGGGTTCACTTGTTCAGTGTGAAATACCTCAAATCAAACACATTGGAATGATTATTAAAGACTTAGTTGATGGGGCGCCTGGGTGGCTCAGTCAGTTAAGCGTCTGACTTCAGCTCAGGTCACGATCTCACGGTCCGTGAGTTCAAGCCCCGTGTCGGGCTCTGGGCTGATGGCTCAGAGCCTGGAGCCTGTTTCAGATTCTGTGTCTCCCTCTCTCTCTGCCCCTCCCCTGTTCATGCTCTGTCTCTCTCTGTCTCAAAAATAAATAAACGTTAAATTTTTTTTTTTAAATAAAGACTCAGTTGTTAATTTAAATATTTATTATTTAAGATAATTTTATAATTATAAATAAAGAGTTGATTAATGGCAATAATTCTACAATAAGTGGTTTATCATACTTTTGATGATCTACTACTAGCATTATAATCTCATGGAATTATGTCTTTTCTAAATTTTTATAACCCTAAAATATTTTGTTAGCATTCCAATATCTCAAGCAATTGATAGTCCATTTTAATATTTATATTTTGCTACTAAAGATTTCTCTAAAATTATTTTTATTAATTTTAACACACACTATGAATTCTTTTATCCTTATATCTATTAACCATTTATGCCCACTTTTAAAAAAAATTTATTATTTAAAAAATATTTTTTAATGTTTATTTATTTTTTTGAGACAGAGACAGAGCATGAGCAGGGGAGGGACAGAGAGAGAGGGAGACGATCGTTAGCAGCCTCCAGGCTCTGAGCTGTCATCACAGAGCCTGATGTAGGGCTTGAACCCATAAACTGTGAGCTCATGACCTGAGCCAAAGTCAGATGCTTAACCAACTAAGCCACCCAGGTGCCTCTATACCCATTTTTATCCTTATGCAATTTTTTAACATAACACATTATAGTTCCTGAATTTATCTTGTCAGTAGATCATGAAAATTAATTATCTTCATTTGATTTTATCTATATCTGTTATTATAGTAAAAAAATCTATTGTGTATATGATGTTTCATGGAAAGTAATCAATCGCATTAGTATTTACAAAGCATACAATTGGCAATGCCAATATTGTTTGAATTGTGTCAAAATTACAGGGAATATTCTTATTTGAATAGAGCTTTATTGGTTTTAATGCATTTTATTTATGTTTTGTTATCCTCACATAAGTTTTCCAATTGTCTTTTAATTAAAGACTAGTTAACTCTGTCATAATAAACAGCAAATTATTGATATTTTGATGGAATTATTTTAATTATATTAGTTTGCAACCAACAACTTAGCCAACAAATATCTCAACTACTTATAAATATGTGGAAACAGAGACCATATCCAGAAGAAAAAGAGGAATAAGTCTGTAGATATGATTTGTTAGACTGTTGAGTATTTGAAATGTCTCTTAAAATAATTTTTTTGTAGCTGTGTAGAAAGCCACTGAAATTTTACAAGCAAGAAATTGGCAGAGTCAATACTGAATTTTATTCTGATTAGTCTATAGGCAGAAATATATATATTCTGCCTATATATAATATAAAAATATGAATATATTTTATAAAATATATATTATATGAATATATAAAATGAATGAATATATAAAATATAAATATATTTTATATTTATATATTATATCTATTATATATAATAAAATGAATATATAAAAATATGAATATATATTTGCATATAAAATAAATACATATGAATATATTTATATATATAGTTACAGAGATATACTAGAATAAGAAGGAGCACTTATAGGCTATTGAGTAGTATTGGAAGCTAATAATAATATCCAGGATTAGAGTGATAACTACTTAATTTTTTAAAAAAGGGAATAATTGTGAAGAAATAATTAGAAAAGTTAATTTCTGATTTTAAAAGATTAATAAATACATTCCATTTCTTTTGCTGGAATAATAAATGTTAGATACAGATATATTTATGTCGTTCTGCTACTAAAAAATTAAATACGAATAGGAGATGTTGTAGAAATAATCTAAAAACTTCCTACTCTGGGAGCAAACCTCATTCAGTTTAATAAGTCATTCTCTGAAGCATTTTTTGAAGGATCTGTCATTCTGTGCAATATTTAGAAGATAACATATATATATATATATATATATACACACACACACACACACACACATACACACACACACACACATATATATTAATTCTGTGTCTGCCCAAATGTTCTGTCCTGTTGTTATCTACCCCTCACCTTGTCTCATTCCATGCTATTAATTGCTGACTCTGTAATATAACCTTGTATTAAAAGAAATATTCAAAAAAGACTTAAGCCTTATCTTTTCATGTCTTTTGATAAGTTAAAAAATTACAAAACAATTGAAGACTTACAAATAACAGGGAAAGAAAAGGGGGAGGAGGAGGATGTAGAAAAGGATGAGGAGAAGGAAGGGGAGGAGTGTTGTCCAGGGACTCTCAAACTTGAGAAAAACCCACGTATTATTAAAAATAAGTAAGTAAGTAAGTAAATAAATAAATAAATAAATAAAAAGATGGTCAGAAACTGGTACAAAACAATAGAAGCTTGATTATTTCAGGTGCACTAAAAACAGTTATGGTAGGAAAAGTTTAGGACCTGAGGTCCCTGGGTGGGGAAAAAACACATATTTTGGAACAATCCTGGGAGCGTCTGACTACAGCAACCCACTTCACGTTTGAGGTTCCTCTTAAGGATGTAACAGATGCCACCTACTCTCCTCAGGTTTCCCTCAGGAATTTGACCGAAGACCTAACTGAAAATAACTAGTAGACCTTAAAACATAGGATCCACAAGTAATGATATGGCTATAGATCACCCCTCATACGCTGGAAATGAGCCAATCAGGAATGGACAACCCAGCACCAATAAGGGTAGGACCTGAGAAAAAACAGGGGGAAGGGAAGAGGCGACCCGGGCCAGAACCACATAAACAGAGCCCCTTCTCTATTGTTAAGGGCATTCACTTTCGAAATTACTCTCTATAAAAAGAGCTTTCCTACTATTCTTCCTTTCTGATCTTCCACTCTAATAAACTTTTGCCTGCTGCTCATTTTGTGTCCACCTCCTCATTGTTCCAAGTGGCAAGACAATGAACCCCAGGTATTGAAGTAAAAAATCCTGCAACATGGTTTGAATTAATTAATTATTTAGCTAGTTAGTTATATATAATACATATTAATTAGAAACACTTAGAAAATGCAGAGAAACAAAATTAAAAATATCCCATCACTCTGAGATAACCCCCATCACTCAAAGATAATCACTATTGCTTTGATATTCTGATTTTCTTTTTTAAATTTATTTTTTTATTATTATTATTTAATTTAAATCCAAGTTAGTTAACATATAATGGTTTCAGAAGTAGAATTTACTGATTCATCATTTACATATAACAGCCGGTGTTCCTCCCAACAAATGTCCTCCTTAATGCCCCTTGCCCATTTAGCCCATCCTCCCCACCCAACACGACTTCAGCAACCCAGTTTTGGTCTCTGTATTTAAGAGTCTCATGGTTTGTCTCCCTCTTTGTTTTTATATTATTTTTGCATCCCTTCCTTAATATTCATCTGTTTTATATCTTAAATTCCATATGAGTGAAATGATATATTTTCTTTCTCTGACTGACTTATTTTGCTTAGCATAATACTTTCATAATTGTTGCAAATGGCAAGATTTCATTGTTTTTGATCACCAAGTAATATTCCGTTATATTTATATATCCATATATATATATATCCATATATATCCATATACACACACACACACACACACACACACACACATATATATATATATATATATATACATACCATATCTTCTTTATCCACTCATCAGTCTATGGACAATATTTGGGCTCTTTCCATACTTTGGCTATTGTTGGTAGTGCTGCTTTAAACATGGGGTGCATTTGCCCCCTTTGAAACAGCACTCCTATATCCTTTGGATAAACACCTAGTGGTGAAATTGCTGGGTCATAGGGTATTTCTATTTTTAATTTTTTGAGGAACCTCCATACTGTTTTCCACAGTGGCTGCACCAGTTTTCCACCAGCAGTGCAAAAGAAATCCTCTTTCTCCGCATCCTCATAAATATCTGTTGTTGCCTGAATCGTTAATTTTAGTCATTCTGACAGGTATGAGGTTGCATCTCAATGTAGTTTTGATTTGTATTTCCCGGATGATGAGTAATGTTGACCATTTTTTTTCATGTGTCTGTTAGCCATCTGGATGTCTTCTTTGGAAAAGCCTTTGGAAATGTCTTTTGTCCATTTCTTCACTGGGTTATTTGATTTTGGGGGGTTGAGTTTGATAAGTTCTTTATAGATTTTGGATACTAACCCTTTATCAGATATGTCATTTGCAAATATCTTCTCCCATTCCGCCGGTTGCCTTTTAGTTTTGTTGATTGTTTCCTTCGCTGTGCAGAAGCTTTTTATCTTGATGAGGTCTCAGTAGCTCATTTTTGGCTTTGTTTCCCTTGCCTCCAGACACGTCAAATAAAAAGTTGCTGTGGTGAAGTCAAAGAGGTTGTTGCCTATATTATCCTTTAGGATTTTAATGGCTTCCTGTATTATGTTTAGGTCATTCATCCATTTTGAGTTTATTTTTGTGTATGGTGTAAGAAAGTGGTATCAGTTCATTCTTTTGCATGTTGATGACCAGTTTTCCCAACAGTATTTGCTGGAGAGGTTGTCTTTTCTCCATGGGATATTGTTTCCTGCTTTGTCAAAGATTAGCTGGACATACGTTTGTGGGTCCGTTTCTGGGTTCTCTATCCTGTTCCATTGATGTGCCTGCTTTTGGGCCAGGATCATACTGTCTTGATGATTATAGATTTGAAGTACAGCTTGAAGTCTGGAATTGTCATGCTTCCAGCTTTGGTTTTCTTTTTCAGGATTGCTTTGGCTATTCAGGTTTGTTTGTTTTTTTTCTGTTTCCATACAAATTTTATGATTGTTTATTCTAGCTCTGTGAAGAATGCTGGTGTTATTTTGATAGGGATTGCTTTATTTATTTATTTATTTTCCTCTCTCTGCAAGAAGCAGATATTGGTCTCAGTTGCCTCATTGAAAAAATCTTCATGCTTTCCCACCTCTTAAAGAAACCATAAATCTCACTCAGATCATGAGAGAATGTAGCATCTAAGCTTAACAGTATAATAGGAAAGTTGGCTTTTGAAAAACTTGGTTCCAAGTTGAACTTGGCTTTAAAAAATAGCAGAGTGTAAGGCTTTAGGTATTCTCACAGCTGGGATTTATGCTGTGATGGAAATCACTCTTTCACAGTTAATAAGCATGTGGATGTTTGTATCTTACAGGAACTGTGGGTCTAATGACAAAATTTAGCAATATTTCATTATTTATTCCTACTTTTATGATATTCAGGAGTTTTATATATGTTGCTGCAGAAATGAGACATCCCTTTAGTTATCCTTCACTCACTCTTTAGATGACATAGAACTGACATTTATGCTTTGGCCTCCATTTGCTATATATCATAATTTATAGTTCCCTATAATTATATTTTTCTAAGAATAGTCTTTCATTTTCATGACTTGGGAGATCAAATGTTGAACTGTTCTCTTTTTGAGTTTCTAAATGAAATAACCAACATTTTCTTTCCCAATGTGAGCTTTGGTCACATATTTCTTTCAGAGTAAACTTATGAAACTGGCTTATATGTCCAAGAGCTGTATATGAAATAGAATGGCCTCATATAAAAATAATATTTTCTTGGGGCACCTGGGTGGCTCAGTCAGTTAAGCCTCCAACTCTTGATTTCGGCTCAGATCACGATCTCACAGTTCGTGAGATCAAGCCCCACATCAGGCTCTACGCTGTCAGCATAGAGCCTGCTTGGGATTCTTTCTCTCCCTGTCTCTCTTCCCCTCCACTGCTCATGCTCACTCACTCTCTCTGTCTCTCGAAAATATATAAATAAATTTTAAAAAAATAAAAATGTAAAAATAAACAAAATCATCTTTTCTTTACAAATTTTTATTTGCTATTATTTTTTTTATTATTTGTAGTGATGATCTTGATCAATAACTGTTATTTACATTATTTGATCTTGTCAATTTTCTGAGGTTTAGAGATATTAACACTGACTTGACTTAATTTATTTAATATTATAAATATTAGAAAACAATTGCCTCTTTTCTGTCTTTGCCTTGTTTACTGTTTCCCCCAACACCACCACCAACTGTAGACTCTGGAAAATATATTTGAGATTTTATTTTGTCATATTTTTGCTTGGCATCAAAGAAACTGCACAAGTTACTTGTTCACATGTAAGCTCACCATTAGTAAGTTCATACAAATCATTAAAATATTATTTTCAGCTTTATAGATTGAATTTTATTACAAATTGTTATTGAAACAGACTTCACATATTATAGGTGGAAAATAAATAAACACGGACAATTGAAGCCTTTTAGCCAAGATTTTACATTCTACCTTTTGAAGTAAACCCTTTTTTACGTTCATCATTTTGATGATGGACACATGAAGAATGAGAAGAGATATTTCTTTTCATATTAAATACCATTTAATTCTATGTGCTCACCTCTGTTCGAGATAAGAGTTATAACTTTTCCAGATAGTTATAAATTTGGATTATGTAATATATATCAAAATGAATAATTTTAAAGTTTAATTATATTCTTAGTGTTAATCAATTATTTTAAAAAGAAAAACAACATTACACAATGAACTGAAAGGAAAGCTAGGTTTGTCTTGCCATGTCTTATTTCTTTGCTATTTTCCTGGAGATAGATTTCTTTCTTTCTTTTCCCTTCCTTCCTTCCTTCCTTCCTTCCTTCCTTCCTTCTTTTTTAAGTTTATTTATTTATTTTGTGAGAGGATGTGAGGAGTGGCAGAGACAGAGACAGAGAGAGACATAGAGCATAGCACAAACCCACAAACAGTGAAATCATGACCTGAATTGAAATTGAGTTGGATGCTTAACCAATGGAGCCATGTAGGTGCCCCCCATTAGTAGGTTTCTAATCTCGTATTTCTAGAATACCTTTGTGCACAAAGGGTATTGGTGTCATTATACAATTAACATGTTTTTCTATATTTTATACTTTTGAGTGAGCATAAAAAATACAAAAAGGAACATTATTAAGTGATAATGTTATTACTTAGCTATTAAATCTATTTAATACGTAGTATAAAATAAATATTTGTTTTTGTTGCTATCATTTTTGATAATTCCATTGTTCTTTAAATTATAATCAAGATTATCAACACTAATAAGGTTCTATATATTTAAAGCTTAAAAGACCTTTCAAAAACATACTAAAATTTACACAAACACAACACACTGTGATAAAAGAATATCTTGAGTATCCTTGTTAATCAGAGGATATTTCTGTAACAGGTTAAAATGGTAAACTATTACTCAACTCTTACTGGGATACCTTCACTATAAGATTGTTATTTACTTAGTAGGGATGGTCCCCATCCTCCCTGAGAAATATTTAACATCTAACTAATGCACTATTATGTGAATAGAAGAATTAGAAACATTTTCACAGGTTACTTTGGGGATTACTTACTACTCACACAGTGCAGAAAACCATATTTAATTGTAGATGTTCATCACTTACCCATTTGGGAAAATGCTATATGATAATATCCAGAGACACATACTGAAAGATTTTTAGAAGCCTGATGATTTTTACAGAATATCATTATTTATCAGAAAAGACAGAAAATTGATGGAAACAATCTCATTTCTGATGAAAAGATGACATCATTATTTCCACCTCACCCTCACCAAAAATTGAGAGATACAAACATATGGTTCTATATGTGTTCTACCAAAGTGTCCAGTCTTACAAACACCATATATTAAACCACACGTGAAGCATTCTGCCTTCAGAAATATGTTAAATGCTAAACTGCCTTTGTGTCAATCATAATGATAAGAACAATTAGATGAGAGCAAAAAGTGGATATTTTAAACATTGTTCTTAGGTTAAGATTTTAGGGATTAAATTTAGTCATCCTCTTGATTGCTTAAGCACACTGTGTCCTAAATGGATAGTTATTGGGAGGTGTTCTTTTTTTTTCTTTTATTTATTCACACCATGTACAGATATAAAAGTAAGTCCTGTGGCTTCTGTTAATGAGTATAGAGCATCTAGTGATTACTGTAGGAGTAGAGCACAATGTATGTATAGAGTTGATACATTCTTTTTCAGTAATATTCAACAACAATGTGAATTCTAATTCTATACAGCATAGCACATAAACATAATAAAAGAGCCATACTAAAATTAGCTCATATAATATTTCTTCATCAATAGATACAATATATACGAATTTAAAGCATGACATAATGCACCATATGAAGGGTGCATACAGAAGTATTAAAGTAGGTAAGGTAATTAGAAAACATTTCATGAGAATGATCAGAAAAACATTAGCCAAATTTATAGGATTAATATTAGAATTAATTAGAATGTTAGCATGTTAGAATCTGTAAGGGTTATGAAATGCATTATGTCATGAGTCAGCAAATTACTGTCTCCAAGAACTTTCTACTGCGTCACTTATTTTTATAAATCAGTTTCATTAGAAAACATTCATACCCATTTATTTATATATTATCTATGGCTGCTTTCATAGTATGGTGACAGAGTTGAGTAGTCCAGCAGAGACCATATAGCCTGCAAAGCCTACAGTATTTACTATCTAGACCTTTATAGAAAAAATTTGCTGGGTCTTGTTTTATGTAATTAGAATAATAATAAGATAGACATTGAATTATTTTACAAAAGAAAAACATAAAAGAATCTTTATAGTTTGGCAAAGTGGTAGTACGAGATGACACTCATTTCTACTATTAATGAGAAATCCAGGATAAACTAAAATATTTCAGAATATATAATCCAAGCTCTTTTTTTTTTAATAATCAAAGATCTTAAAAGAAAATCCACAGTTATAGAAAGAATGAAGATTCTACAAATAAAATTAAAAATATGCAAACTGATACAGCACAAGCTCTGGAGAAGCGGGTTCCAGTACCAAATGTGAACCTTTTATCATGTAATAGGTTTTTATAGTAATTTGGGAACAGGTGATGAAATCGAAATCTGCCTTTGTTTTTATTACAGGCAGAGCTAAGTCTGTGATCAGTATTATAAAACCACTCACCTTACCTGGGAAATTAATAGTAATTAATAATAACAGTAAGATTATATAATGTATAAATGAGTATAAATAAATACACTTACAGACTTCTCTTGTTTTTTCTCTCTCTCACATGGTAGAAGGAGCTAGGAGGGGTAACTGGGTGGCTCAGTTGGTTAAGCGTCAGACTTCGGTTCAGGTCATGAGCTCACAGTTCCTGAGTTCAAGCCCCATGTCAGGCTCTGTGCTGAAAGGTCAGAGCCTGGAGCCTGCTTCAAATTCTATGCCTCTCTCTCTCTCTCTCTCTCTCTGCACCTCCCCCACTCGTGCTCTGTCTCTCTCTTTCAAAACTAAATAAACATTAAAAAAATTTAAAAAAAAAACAAAAATAAACATTAAAAAAAGGAACTACAAAACAGTAAAAAATAAAGAAGGAGCTAGGGATTACCCTGGAGATTCGTTTTAAGGCACTAATCCTAGTCATAAATGTTCTACTCCTATGGTTCAAGCATCTACCAAAGGCCTCACCTACGTCTACTATCATTTTTTGGGAGTTAGGATTTCAACATATACATTTTGGGGAGGGACAAACATTCAGACCATTTATATTTATATATATTTAATGTTTTACATACATATATATACGTATGTTACATAATAATTTATAACATTTAAATTGTATTCGGGGCGACTGGGTGGCTCAGTTGGTTGAGCGTCGGACTTCAGCTCAGGTCATGATCTCATACTCCGTGAGTTTGAGCCCCGTGTCGGGCTGTCTGCTGATAGCTCAGAGCCTGGAGCCTGCTTCAGATTCTGTGTCTCCCCCTGTCTCAGCCCCTTCATTGCTCATGCTATGTCTCTCTCTGTCTCAAAAATAAATAAAAACATTAAAAAAATTAAAAAAATAAAATACAATGATATGTAACTGTATATAATGTATAAATCTATGCATACTTAATATATATATTTCAGTCAATAGAAAGTTGAAAAAAAGTACTGGAATGAAAGAAGCAATGGTGAGCATAAATATTGATAAAGACACATACATAAGTGTTAAGAATCATTGCTTATGATAATGTGGGACATTCACAAAAATGTAAGGAAGAGCAGGTGTAGCCACATTCAAAGAATATAAAGTCTTAAATTATTTGGCTGATGAGTACACCTATTAATAAATACTAAGCATGTTTCATAAAGGTTAAAATAGTTGGGCTACCCTGTGCAATAAAAAAATATGTGTAATATGTAACTTCCAAATCACTATAAAAAAAATAACAGGAAGAGAACTGTATCTATCTATCTATCTATCTATACTCTATCTATCATCTACCTATTGAGGGGTTGAGGTATATATATATACACATACATATATATACATGTATATATATATATACATACATATATATACATGTATATATATATATATGACAGAAACAAAAAACAATCTTGATGAATATAATACAATAGGACTAAATCTAAGTACAACATAAACACAATAAAAGTAAATGAATTACAATAACACCAAAAACAATTTGGATATTAAAAATCACACACAACTCAATACTTACAAAGGCACAGTGAAGCATAATTATACAAGAAGAATAAAAGTAAAAGAACTGATAAAGACATGCCAGAGAAATAATCAAGGAAATCTGGTGTGGTTACACTAATTTCAGTCAAATAGAATACAACACAATCAGGTTATAAGGGTTTTCTCTTTCACACACATAAATGTAAGTGCAATTCATGGGTATTAAGGCATGAGATCAACTATTAAGGAGGAAGGAGTAGAAAGCTAACATCCTCTTTCTTTAAGAAATCTTCTGAAAGTTGCACATAGTGTTTCTTTTGTACCCCTTAACCAGATATTAGTGATAGGGTCCCACCTATATGTGGAAGAAGCTGGGAAATATCCTCATATTCCAGAATACCAATGCCCAGTTGGATGTCATTCAAGGCTTCTCTTACTATGGAGTGTTTGGTAAACAGATACTTGAAGAAAACAAGGAGATTGTCATAGTCCCAACAACATATTAAAACAGAAACCATAGGGGCGCCTGGGTGGCGCAGTCGGTTAAGCATCCGACTTCAGCCAGGTCACGATCTCGCGGTCCGTGAGTTCGAGCCCCGCGTCAGGCTCTGGGCTGATGGCTCAGAGCCTGGAGCCTGTTTCCAATTCTGTGTCTCCCTCTCTCTCTGCCCCTCCCCCATTCATGCTCTGTCTCTCTCTGTCCCCAAAAATGAATAAAAAACGTTGAAAAAAATTTTAAAAACAGAAACCATAACATATTAAAACACTTAGATGACCAGAAATCAAAGCCTTTGAAAACTCATTTCATCAAGAGCAGAATATATATTAAATCGTACCTCTTGAATTCATTTGCCCTAATGAAAACTGCATTCTTTTCATAGTTTGGTAGATATATCTCTTCAGGAACCAAAGCTACTAGTTTTTTATTTATTTTTTCTAGTATATTATATTAACAGTTAATAAAAATACAAGACATACGTAGAGAAAAGTTGACACAGTTGCAAAACCAGTATTAAAAACAGATTGATGTTTCTAGAAACATTACCTAAATATTTTAAACAAAGAGATGTTGCTTCCTGTTCCCCTTTTCCTCCTTCTCCACCTTTAGGGAAGGGAAAGAAAAAGTGTTAATTGCTTTTAAACTTACCTTAAATATATGTTTATTGTTAGAACCCACATATAAATGAGGCCTTAGAATATTTAAGATTATTTCCTACCTTTTTATGTGTAGCTTCCTGTTATAAGGAATCAAATATTGGAAAATATTTGAATTTGTACTAACATAAATTAGAACATACAAAGAAAGTAATAATAGAAAAAAATGTCCTGGTGAAGATATAGGTATGCCCATATATCAATGAATGTGTGCCTGTAGGTGGATATACAATATCATTGATTGTATAATCAATATGTCTGGAAAACATACTCATCTTAGTCATAGTTTCCAGAACAATGTGATTAGAATGCTGTTAATGTGCTCACATCTTCATTTGAAAATATAATATCTCTTGCAAATAATAAAGCCATTCAATTTAAAAATAGCATTTTTGTCATTTCAATAACTCCTAAAATACTTTTTCATTTCTGTTTTAATAAAAGAGGTATCTCAAAATATTAAAAAATTTAGCTGGAGGGACAAAATGTACTGTGAATATATGTGACAAATTTTATTTTTCTGAAATATGTATTGGCTAGCTGCTGTCATTATTAGAATCTCCAAGTATAATATTTTCAGTTATTACTTTTACTGACACATATTACAGAAACTGAGTAGACATACACTGCAGGATTTGGTAAAATGAGATATAATTCAAAGAAATTGTACTATTGAACTCTTAAAAATCACATATAAGGTTAAAACATAAATGTGCTATTAACAAAGAGATATTACCTTACTGTATAATGCCTTCCCAAATTTAATTTATGACTGATTTACTTTATGCCATTGAATGAACTTTCTTTGTTTCTTCCCCCCCCCCCCCATGGCTTCATTATTACTCAATTTAAGTCAAGTAGCAGAATTATTTATGCTACTGTGTTAGAACATAGAACTAAAATACAGCCCAAGTCTTTCTCATTGAGAACAAGCACTTAACTCCTTTAAGCAACATAGGAATCTTTAAGGTTCTTGGTTGTGGACTAGATTTTCTGATTGTCGTGAGTCTGTGACATTAATCAACGTATTGTAATGCTCTGAGAAAACATTTATTCATCTATAAAATGGGGATAAGAAAATTCTCTTCATAAGGGCAAATGATAATCAAATGAGATTGTACATGCTAACCTACTATTCAGAGTCTTAAAAATAGAAGAGACTTAACAAATACTAAAGTAATATGAATATTAATGTACAAGACCATTAACCTAATTGATCATTTTCTCATTTGTAATGTGTTCCCATCAATATCGAAATATATTTGGTTATGGAGTCATATATATTTTTTTAAGAGTACACAACCAAAAATAAAGTTGGTGCTACCAGGGGTGTCTGGGTGGCTCAGTAGGTTAAGTATCTGACTCTTGATTTCAGCTCAGATATGATCTCAAGGTTCTGTGCCCACAGTGTGGAGCTTGCAGGGATTATCTCTCTTCCCACTCTTTCTCTGCCCCTCTCCCACTCATGTGTGCATGCGGGCACATGCCTGCCAGCTCTTTCTCTCTCTCAAAATAAATAAATAAACATTTAAAAATGTTAGTACTACCAAATTAACTCTTTAATAAATAACAACATGTTGTGTACTATATAGTATACATAACATATAATATTGCATCTATTTTATAATGAACTACACGTAGAAATAATATAAAATACTGAAAAATTATTATGGGTTTTACATGTAGTATAAAAGGTCAGTAAATTAAAAGTATGCATTAAAATGACACTATGGAGTACAAACTAACTAATGGTAGATATTTAATTAGCTTTGGCACAGATGGGTATTTATACATTAAATATGAATTACAGAAAATACAGAAATTCTGTATTTTTCTGCATAGGAGAAAATAGAAACATTAGAAAAAAATTACAACTCAGGGCACCTGGGTGGCTCAGTCAGTTAAATGTCCGACTTTGGCTTGGGTCATGATTTCACAGTTCGTGAGTTTGAGCCCCACATCATGCACTGTGCTGACAGCTCAGAGCCTGGAGCCTGCTTCAGATTCTGTGTGTGTGTCTCTCTCTGCCCCTAAGCCCACACCCCCTCTCAAAAATAAAGAAACATTAAAAAAAATTAAAAAAAAATTACAGCTTAAGGAGATAAACTAGTAAAACACAACAATGAACTCAAACAATATTCAAAATATGAAAAATATTTGCACCATAACTGATATTAACTTAATACCTATAGTAGAGAAAAACACTCCTATTATTTAATATAGAAATTGGATAACTCAAAGGAAAAAAAGGTCAGTATACGTTCAGAAAATTCACAAAAATTGTCCAAAATTAAGTAAAAATAGAAAAAAAATTGTTTCATTCCACTGCTGTCTATAGAAATGCAATCTAAAATAATGTTACCATTAGAAATTTCATTTTGTATGATGATGAAGCATATTAAGAGTGACAATGGTCAGGTTCAACGCATTCTTCTATAGAATTTATGATAACATACACCTTTCAGAAGTATAACTTTTCATGCAGGACTATGGAGGACTAGTTTTACAAAATGTCCATATCCTTTGACAAAGTGCTGTGGTTAGCATGAAATATCAATACATTGGTCTTATTTTGTAAATATAGACACCCAAACATACTGCCTACATGTATACCCATGTTCAGATATACATTGTATAAAGATGTGCACCGATACAAAACAGTAATTATTTAATTAGGTGTTAGTGATTTTGATCGTTTTATGCATTTTGCAATGGCAGAAAATTATTTTGCACAATAATAATATATTCTTAATTTTGTAATTAGAATTAAAACAATATATTTTCATTTGGATGAAAATAAAGTTAAGGAGTCATATATAAGAAATATTCAAGTTTATTAAAACCTCTGCTTTAGAAAGCCAAGATTAATGATATATAAAAGTCTTGTTATTGTTGGTAAGACCGAGATAAATGCATGAATATTTATCTTTTAATAGATTTTGAGTTTGATTTAATGAAGTTTTAATGTTATACTTTATAATACACCACTATTTCCTATATAGTATGAAGGATCGTAATTGGAATATATGGTCCAATTCACATTCAATTAGTGATATGCTATTTCATACTAAAACTTGTGCTGCTGCTCTTTCAATTTGTGGAGACTGTATTCTAATTAGATTTTATAATGATAATTCAAAGAAATTATCTAGCAAAATCTCTTAGTTGTTTTTATTTCCCTTTAGAGAAGGTTATTAATTATTGAATTCATCAAATTCTAATCTGTACAAAAAGACTAGTTCCTTTGGTGACTTAATAATTATAAGAAATGACCTAAAACTGCTACCATAATTATAAAACTAAAACATATATTTGATGTACAAATATAACATAATATGATTAACATCATTGTTGGAAAACTATTTTTTCAAATATCAAATCTTTCTTAAAAGACATCAATAATACAGATAGTTGCAAAAAGAACACAATTTTCAAATACAAATTAAATATATAATAAATAAAATATCTGAATAGAAGTAAAATAAATTTTAACTTTTAAACAGTGTCAAATTCTAAAATATTAATAAACTGATAACACAAAATGATTTCAGAATATGGGAAAACAAGAAATTGATTGTATGGCTTGCAAAGGTGCATATCAGAACAGTTTTCTAGAAGACCATTTCACAATATATATCAGAAACAGTAAAGTTTTGTATTTTTACTTGGAGAAATTTATTCCATAAAATTATAACTTGTTACATATTAGTTTAATTTGATGACTATTTGTCATCACATTAGTTATTAAAATGAAAAGATGGACATATCCAAAAAAGAGAAAACTGGTTTATAAAAATTAAGTTAATTCTATATGATGGTCAGTTGTATAATGTTCAATCGTTTAAATGCCTGCACTCTACACACCCCTAGGTTCATTGCAGCATTATTTATAACAGCCAAGATATGGAAATAACCTAAGTTTCCATCCATAGGTGGATGAATAAAGAAAATGTGGCATATATATTAAATGGAATGTTATTCAGATATAAAAAGATTAAAATCTTACCATTTGTGACAACATGGATGGACTTAGAGGGTATCATACTAAGTAGAATAAATCAGTCAGATAAAGATAAATACCATATCATCCCACTAATAGTTGAGTTAAAAACAATGCACAAACAAACAAACAGCAAATTCATAAATACAGAGAATACACTGCTAATTGCCAGAGGAGAGAGGAACCAGGGAAATGGGCAAAAAAGTGAAGGAAATTAAGACATACAAACTTTCAGTTATAAAATATGTAAGTCACAGAGATAAAACTATAACATAGGGAATATACTTAATAATATTGTCATAATGTTGTATGGTGACTGATGGTAAATAAATGTATCATGGTGGGCACTGGGTGGTATATAGAATTGTAGAATCTCTATGTTGTGCACCTGAAATTAACAGAGCATTGTATGTTAGCTATATTTAAATAATATTTTTTTAATTCTTAAAAAAAAACTCTCCAAGAAATGTTTAAAAAATGAATAAAATAAAATTGTGATAATTTGAGATTTTTGTTCAATATTTGTTATATTTTGTACATCAATAATTAAAATTTATACAAATGTAAAATTGTTTAATAGTATGGAAAAATGCTTACTACACATTTAATATGTAAACTCCTAGCTTACAAAATAATATAAACTGGTAATTTTTTATGATGTGTATATTTACAGATATGCTTTAGTTAAAAAAATAAAACATATCCTTTAGTCTGTGTTTATCATAAATAAAAAGCATAAACATAAGAAATAAAAATTAAACATAATAGTTTTGTTAAAGTGGAAAGTGATATTTTTCATTGTGTTCCTTGGATCAAAATACCTTTTTATATTTGAATTATCTTTGATAGTTTGTTATTCATACGCAAGATTTACATACATAGGATAAATACTTATAAATCATAGAATAGCATGAAAATAAGAAATTGCTTTATTTTAGGGACACCTGGGTGGCTCAGTTGGTGGAGTGTCTGCCTCCTGATTTCGGCTTGGGTCATGATCTCATGGTTGGTGAGTTCGAGCCCCACATCAGGCTCTGCACTGACGGCATGGAGCCTGCTTGGGATTCTCTCTCTCCTCTCTCTGCCCTTCCCTTGCTCATGCTCTCTCTCTGAAAATAAATAAATAAAATTTAAAAAAAGAAATTGTTTGATTTTAATTATTAGGTATTAGTAAGCAATAGCTGGGATAAGATTAAGTTTCATGTGCCATTAGGTTCACCTTTGGCATTGCAGGCGTGATCAGAGTTCTATTATTTCTAAATATTCTTTCTGGACTAATCTACATGCTTGCAGTAGTTACTTGTTCCATGATGGCTATGATAATAGCACCTGTGGATGGTGGATTAAAACATTTTTTCAAAGCTGAGAAATTGCCATGGAATTACATTCTCTCTTGGACAATATATCTTTGCATAAACAAGACTACTGAAAGTAGGAGAAAATCCAAGAAAATACAGCATAGAAATAGTAACCAGAATTGTATATGCCTTCTCTCCCTCCTATTACTTTTTATTTTCATTTTTCATAAACATTGCATTATCTTCATATTAACTCTTGCACAAAATGAATGGGGTGTGTGTGTGTGTGTGTGTGTGTGTGTGTGTGTAGTCATGGTTGTAATTTAAGAGTCTTTTGGGTAAAGGAATCACTGAACTGTAAAATATAAGTGACCCAGATTACTGCAGGGAGTCTTGCCTGCTGCTATTAACCCTTACCTCTGTAAAGTAAACCTGTGAGCAAAGAAAGATTCTCACAGCATGCTGTGACCAACATCAATGGGAGAAGAAAAGAATTATAAATAGATGTAGTAAGTAAAATGAAGACAAAAATCTGGATCAGGAAGCCTGAACACGAAATATCAAATACTTAATTTTACTTACATAATAATTGACATCAAGTTTTAGCTTCACCTTTCAAATTTAGTTGATTCCTGAGTATGGAGAATAATCATTCATCTATACAGTAATAAGGATCATAATAAAAAAAAGATTTTAGATATTGTAAACATAAACTCATGGGATTAAATATGATCATTTAATGGAGATTGATCTATAGTGAAATAGTATTATTAAGAAAATACTTGATCATAGTCTATATGCATTTACATTTACATTGTCCTATAAACCCCATCATTTTTTAAATAATACAGGAGGGAAATCCTTCCATGACCATTACGGTCCAAATATTCAAGTTAGATTTAATTCCTTGCTTGTTCTCTGACATTATATGTGCTTCTTTTACATTTTTGAGAATTAATTTAAATCCCATCAACATATAAAATTCCCTTTGTATTTAAAACAATATTAAACAAGACATATATTTTTATTTGATTAATCTTCTAAAAAAGAATAAAACTTACAGTCATAATTATAGAATTTTTCTGAGTGTCAGAGACTCTGAGAAAGGAAGTCAACCTTTCTGCAAAGGCCACTGAACCAATTTATAAGTGATCAGCCATCCAAGAAATCTGAAAGTTCTGGTTTTATTTATTCACTGAAAGGAGACAGAGCTTCCCATATTTATTTCACATTCTTAAGACATGACAAGAAATTCCTTTTTCTTAATGTGACTAAAACTTCGAACTTCCAAGTTGATATACCAGTAATGCTAGTCTTCCTCTATATTACCCGTTCCAGGTTATAAAACTTTTATTCAGTCTAATAATGCCTGAAAGCAATGGAATCAACATAATCATAGAAGTGGTTTCTATAGTAACTTTTATCCTGATGATAGTTCACGTTTTTAATGACCTTTATACCAACTTGTTAAGATGAACAGAAAAATTGTATATCATCATAATATAGTTGGGCTTGCAAATCCTCAAGGATTGTCTTTTAGAATGTCCTTAACTTACAGATGTGTAAACATGGGGCTGCATATGGTTTAGTAACTCAAAGAAGGTCTTAGAACGATTGCCATGTTAAGACTGGTGTCAAAGACTGACTTTCAATCATTCAACCAGTATCCATTATTATTTCAGAATCTACCTTAAATAATAAGAACAGAATTTTATAATTGGTTATTGCATTCACGATGTGCAACCATCACTGCTATTTGTTTCTGAACATTTTTATCACACTAAGTAGAAATTCAGTATGTATTAAGCAATAACTCATCATTCCTGCCTCCTCTAGTCCCTTAATCTATCCTGCCTCTATGAATTTGTTTATTCTAGATATCTCGTATAAGTGAAAACATACCATATCTGTCCTTTTCTGTATAGTTTATTTAATTTAACATAGTGTTTTCAGGTCCATCCATATTGTAGGGTGTATCAGAAAAGAACTTCATTTCTTTTACGGCTGAATAATATTCCAGTGTGAGTGTGTGTGTGTGTGTGTGTGTGTACATTTGTTTATGTATTCATCAGTTGATGTACACGTTTCTACCTTTTTTTATAAGTACCTATTTAAATCCCTATTAATTTTTTTTGTGTGTATATACCTGAAAGTCAAATGGCTCATCATATGGTAATGTCATGCTTTACGTTTTGGGGTACCATCAGACTGTTTTCCACAGCGGCTACACAACCTTATGTTACCACCAACAATGCACAAGTGTTCTTATTTCTTCACATCCTTGTCAATACTTTTGTTTTCCATCTTACTTAGTTGTCAATATTGCAGACATCCTAGTAGATATGAAGTGGTCTCTCACTAATTTGAATTCCCATATTGACTAATCATGTTGAGCATCTTTTCAGGTACTTATTGGTCAGTTGTATATATACTTTGGACAACTATCTATTCAAATCCTTTGCCTGTTTTTAACTGGCTTCTCTTTTTGGCATTGTATTGCTCTTTATGTATTCTGGATACTAAATCCTTATCAGATATTTATGATTTATAAATATTTTCTCTAGTACTGTAGGTTGTGTTTTGATTATAGTTTTAATGTTTTTATGAAGTAATTCATGTGAGATTTTTTATTTAAAAATGACGTATTGTAAAAAACTAGCGAAGTAACACTAAAATTTATTAAATGAGTTAATATAAGTTTTAGAATTACTAATGGGAGCACATGCTGTATTTGAAAATTCTTCCTGGATCTCCTTCTGTTAGAAAGAGACTATTCTAGGGCACCTGGGTGGCTCGGTCGGTTAAGCCTCCAACTTCAGCTCAAGTCATGATCTCCCAGTTTGGTTGGTAAGTTTGAACCTTGCACTGGGCTCTTTGCTGACAGCTCAGAGCCTAGAGCCTGCTTCAGATTCTGTGTTTCCCTCCCTCTTCCCCTCCTCTGCTCATACTCTGTGTCTCTCTGTCTCTCAAAAATAAACATTTTTAAAAATCTTAAAAAAGACTATTCTTATTTGCCTGAGATATATTCAAATTCAATCATTCTAATAAATGTTATGAGTCATGTTAATCAGCTGTTATTTATGGAAATTCTTCTACTTTTTTTTTTTTTTTATTTTTGGGACAGAGAGAGACAGAGCATGAACGGGGGAGGGGCAGAGAGAGAGGGAGACACAGAATCAGAAACAGGCTCCAGGCTCCGAGCCATCAGCCCAGAGCCTGACGCGGGGCTCGAACTCATGGACCGCGAGATCGTGACCTGGCTGAAGTCGGACGCCCAACCGACTGCGCCACCCAGGCGCCCCTGGAAATTCTTCTTAAAGAGATGCTCAATAAGTATACAAATCATGAAAAATTCTTGCACAAGTTTTTAGCAAACTATAAATAAAAATTACCTTCCTTAATATTATGATTAATATATTAGAAAACTATCACAAAAATATTATGTTACACACACAACATTATGCTAAACTTGAGAAATATTACTGCCTGTTAAATACAGAAGAAGATAACATGACATTGGTCACTTGATGGTCAACATTTAGCAGAACATACTAAGCAAAACTTGAAGGGTAAAAATATAATATAAATTACTAAGAAGATAAAGTTATGCATAAGGACTCCCAGATGAAAAAGTTTGCACAGAAAAGTACCTACCTTCAAAAATTCAGATGGCCATTCAATGAGAAAGAATGAAATATGGCCCTTTGTAGCAACGTGGATGGAACTGGAGAGTGTGATGCTAAGTGAAATAAGCCATGCAGAGAAAGACAGATACCATATGGTTTCACTCTTATGTGGATCCTGAGAAAGTTAACAGAAACCCATGGGGGAGGGGAAGGAAAAAAAAAAAAAGAGGTTAGAGTGGGAGAGAGCCAAAGCAAAAGAGACTCTTAAAAACTGAGAACAAACTGAAGGTTGATAGGGGGGGTGAGAGGGGGGGAGGCTGGGGGATGGGTATTGAGGAGGGCACCTTTTGGGATGAGCACTGGGTGTTGTATGGAAACCAATTTGACAATAAATTTCATATATTGAAAAAAAAAATTCAAATGGCCATTTCACCATTAAAGCCATTTTGGTGACAAAAACAAAACAAAATAAAACCTTACAATACGTGTACGCTGATATTTTCCAAGTCTGTCTTGGGTGGTTTTTCTCTGTTTAAGTTTTTAAAGCAGAAGTTCTCAAGGTCAGAAAATATTCTTGTTTAGTTTTAAGAGTTCATCGATTTACTATGTCCAAGAATAAAACACAATTAAATATTTGCATAATACGAGTAAGTATTCTTTTCAGAGCATTCTGATGATTTAAATATTTTTGCATTGATCTAAATACTCCTTTGTGATTACATAGAGTAAATATATTCTATCCAAAGGTGCACCCTGTGCCATGAATATATTTGCTAATCTAGAAAAACAGAAAATATTTTCAGTAGAGATGACATTCTATAATAGGTTAGTTTCCTGAAAACTTTGGGAACAAAGAGAATTTTAAAACAATATTGATAAAACTGACCCAATAGTATAATGAATAAATTACTATCATCTCTGTTGTTCAGGTGGCTAATCTGTGAGTTTAAGAGGTTAATAATTTGTCAAAATATAAATGAAAACAAGACTGATTCTCCACACAGTCAGTGCTTCCATCAATTCCATTGTTTTTGCAACAATTAAGGACAGAAAACAGGTTTTGAGAGATAATAATAAGAGCCTGTTGATGATTTCTTGTGCTGGAATAAAAAGAGACAGAGGTAGATATGTTAGATGCTGGATAGATAGATAGATAGATAGATAGATAGATAACAGATAATTCATTGTATGTGTGCTTCAAGCCACAGTTACTGGACTCAGTGTCTTAAACAGAATATTACTAGGTAATTTGGGTTTTTTTGAAAGTAAACTTGAATAAGATATTTAAGAAAATATAAAAGTATATATCATCACTAAGTGGGTTTATTCCAAGTATGTAAAACTGTTTCAATGTTCAGAAAAATTAGTATAATCAATCAGATCATCAGGCTAAAAAAAAAAATCACACCCTCAAATGAATAAAATCAGAAAAAAAAAGACAAAATCTAACATCCCCTTTCATGATGATGGAAAAAAAATGGAAAAAGAACAAAGACAACAAAAAAACCTCTCAGCAAACTAAAAATAGAGGGGAACTTCCACACCTCAAGTGTGAGTAAATGGCATTCAGATTCACTAAGTCTTCCATGGTGTTTCTCAAAGCAGGACTGTCCTTTTCATTCATGAACAAGAAACATACAGTGCCAAGACCTGTCCTTGTGTGTCCTCTTCAGCCAGTGGAGCTTTTTTGAAATCTGGGTCCTGATGAAGTGCCCAAATTGTTTCAAGCAACCCAAAGAGTCAGGATGGTGGTGGGGAAGCATTCCAGAGGACTTGTCTCACCTATTCCATAAAGGATGGTCCCAAAGCAAGATGGACCAAAAAGCACATTCCCATCCACAGTCTTCTCGGAAAGGCTAGAGATTTTCACGGAAACGATGGCTTCTATGATGGGGTCCAGCACCATGATGAAGAGGAGGAAAACTCATCAAATTTGTGGAGACCAGAGGAGGAAATGGTGGCAGAGGCTGCTGCACTGTGGTTTGCTTTCAGTGGGGCCGGCAGGTCAGTGACTCCAACAAATCCCAAGGCAGAAAGAAAAGGCTCTGATTCTCTAAGACTCTGCAGCTTTGGAAATGCTAAGCAGATTTTATGACAACCTACAACTCAGCAACCAATTGTGAAGCATTTTACTACACTTGTGGAAGACATGGTGATTATGTTTCCATCCAGATGGCTGACAGGCTAACCTGAAAACAAAGGCGTAGACAGCCCTTTTACACTTCCTCGGTTACACGCTTCCAATAAAACTTTTTCTAAATTGCCCCTTGGCCTGCATGGAAATAAAATGGTGATTAAAATATAGTTTTTTTTTAAATTTTTATCAAAAAATTTTGATAAATAACATGTACAAAAACCCTATATCATACTTAATGGTGAGAAACTAGATGCCTTCCCCTAAGATTGGGAAACAAATCGACGGTCTCTGTCATCACTTTTATTCAACACCATACTGGAAGTCCTAGCTGATGGAAAAGTTAAGAAAAGAAAAGACACACATGCTGTGAAGGAGGAAATAAAACTCTCCCTATTAATGGATGATATGATAGTCTGTGTTGAAATCTGTAAGAATCAATATAAAAATTCCTGGTACTACTGAATATAGCAAGGTAGCAGCATACAAGGTTAATTTGAAAAGCCAATTGCTTTCCTTTGTACTAGCAATAACTAAATTTAATTTGACATTTAAAATACAACATTATGCACAAAAATTAGATGACGTAAGTGAAAAACTTCCTAAGTATGTACAAGGACTATATGAGGAAAACTACAAGACTTTGATGACAGAAGTCAAAGGTCTCACTAAATAGAGGGATATTGTATGATCATGAATAAAAAATTCAGTATTGTTAAGGTGTTAGTTCTTCCAAACTTGATCTATAGAGTCTACACAATCCTATACAAAATCCTAGCAAGTTATTTTGTAGATATCAACAAACTGATTCTAAGATTTATATAAAAAGACCCAACAATATTTAACACAATGCTGAAAAAGAAGAAAAAAGTCAGAGGATTGACATTACCAAGCTTCAAAGCTACCGTAACCAGCACAATGTGGTATTGAGAAAGAATAGACAGATCAATGAAATAGAATAGAAAGCACAGAAATAGACCCACACAAATATAGTCAACTGATCTTTGATAAAAGAGCAAAGGCAAATCAATGGGGAAGTCTTTTCAGCCTATGACACTGGAGCAGTTGGATATCCACATGCAAAAAAATAATAATAATCTATATACAGACTTTACATATTTCATAAAAAGTACCTCAAAATGAATCACAGATCTAAAATGTAAAATGCAAAACTACAAAACTCTTAGGAGATGATAAGTGAAAATCTAACTTTAGATGTGGCAATAACTTTCCAGATAACAACATTAAAAGCATTATCCATGAGTGGAATAAATGATAAGTTGGACTTCATTAAAACAAAAACTTCTGCTCTGCGAAAGACACTGTGAAAAGCATTAAGACATAAGAGACTAATAGGAGAAAACAAATATCAGATAAAGACAGTTATCCACAATATATAATGGACACTTAAAACTCAACAATAAGGAATCAAAAAAATCCAGTTAAAACTGGGCAGGAGATCTGGACAGAAACCTCAGAGAAGATGTACAAATAGCAACTAAGCTTAGGAAAAGAAGCTCAGTATCCTATGTCATCAGGGAATTGCAAATGCAAACCACAATGATTACATCACTACACACTTGGAGTGGCTAAAATCCAAAAAACAAGCAACACCGAATGCTGACAAGAATGTGGAACAGCAGGATATCGCATTCATTGCTGGTGGAATGTAAACAGTGCAGTGACTTTGGAAGAGAGTTTGGTAGTTTCTTACAAAGCTAAATAGTCTTGTCAGATGATTTCATAGTCACGTGCCAGTTTAGGTGAAAATCTGTAGCACATTACTAAGTGAAAGAAAACAGTCTTAAAGACTACATACTGTACAATGGCAAGTATATGCCATTCGGGAAGAGCAAAACTAAAGGAGTAAAAGATAAGTAGTTGGCAATTCGGGGTTTGGGGAGAGGATGAATCATCTATATGGTAATGGATTAGAGTTGAGACATCAGTAAGAACTCATTTTTCACTTGATGTAATTGTAGATGGCTATATAAAGAGCTAGTATTTACAGATATCTGTATATATACAAAGTTCAGTCTATACTAACTATAACTATATAAATATAACTGGCTATATTTTCAAAATGACACTCCAGTAGCAATGAACATGCCTAATGCCCAGATCTTGATTTTTAATACCATTAGCTAATAAAAGGAATGAAGGCTCTGTGGAGAAACACTAATGTTAGGACTGGGGTAGGAAATACACAGGATAAGCCTTGAACATGTTGTCGTGCCAGAAAGTAAGGAAGTGCTCAAAACACACCCACATCCACATACCCCACACCCCACCTCCAACCACAATCGTGCTTTCTAATGGGGTATGTTAAAGAGACACAGGATCCCATTGAAAGAGCACCTAATGGCCAATGTGAGAATGATTTATGCAATAAAATAAACATGGCATTATTGGATTTTAACCCAAATTATAAAATAACTATCCATATACTCATACACTTAAAAAACCATCCTATAATATTCTTAATACTCCTCTAAACTGGTAAAGTCAGTCAGTGGAATTCTGAGACACTTTCATAGCCAGGAAAACCTAAGGAGACAAGACAACTAATGATATGTGGCATCCTGGATGGGATAATGGAACAACAACAAAATACATGAGCTAAAATCTAAGGAGATCTGAGTAAACTATGAACTTTAGCGAATGATAATGTACCAATATTTATTTATTTGTTTGCTTGTTTGTTTATTTACTATAGCAAACGTACCATTACCTTATACTAAAATAAGATGTCAAAAACAGGGAAAATTGTGTATGTCTATAGCAGGGCATATGTGGGAACTCTCTATACTACCTTCTTAAATTTTCTGTAAATAGAGTACCGATCTAACAAATAAACCTATTAATAAAAAAAAAAAAACTACCCTTATTTCACCACCTCCATGGAAGTATAGCTTATTTTCTTTCCAAATAGTAATTTATAGTTCAGAAAGATACAATGGAATAAAAGTTTTAAAAATACACATAATTTAGTTTTTAATTACTCTCCAAATACTGGCTTCTGATACTAGGAGAAAAATGTGCATTAGTAAGATGAAATAGAAAGCTTACATTGTAACAGATCGATTGACAAATGAACAGATCAACTTGGCAAAATAGCGTTGAAATTTTTGGGGGGTGGGGCACACACCATTATTTGAGGGCTTTAGGGAAATTTGGAAACAGATTTGTACATATATAAATTAAGTCATATTACATTGTACAAATATATATTACATAGATATTCAATATATATATACATATACATATAATTGGTGTATATTATGAACACGATGTATGTTTTATTATTAATCTTCTTTATAAAATAATTAAAATTGTCAAAGATGTGGGTTTATTTCCTAAATTATTTTATATTACAAAGATCAATCACCCATTTTAATAAACTTCAGTTTATTACCTCTTTGCATTTAATATTTTCTTAATCTGTGTATTAAAGCATTAATGGGGCACCTGGGTGGCGCAGTCGGTTAAGCGTCCGACTTCAGCCAGGTCACGATCTCGCAGTCCGTGAGTTCGAGCCCCGCGTCAGGCTCTGGGCTGATGGCTCAGAGCCTGGAGCCTGTTTCCGATTCTGTGTCTCCCTCTCTTTCTGCCCCTCCCCCGTTCATGCTCTGTCTCTCTCTGTCCCAAAAATAAATAAACGTTGGAAAAAAAAATTTAAAGCATTAATATGCATTTTTAAAGTCTTATGTTGTAATTTGAACTTTATAGCAATAACAATTTAATTTTTACTTGCTTGCAAATAATGTATTGTTCTTCCAAGAACATTTTTCTCAGTTATCAGTGTGACAAAAACTCCCTGTAGAATTTCTTAAAAAATTATTTCAATGTTGCACAAGTGAGCGACTTAACTGCATTATCCTAATTTTTTCTTTATCCTTTTAAAAAAAAAATTTTAATGTTTATTTTTGAGAGAGGCACAGAGTATGAGCTGGGGAGGAGGAGACAGAGAGGGAGACACAGAGTGTGAAGCAGGCTCCAGGCTCTGAGCTGTTAGCACAGAGCCAGACATGGAGCTCAAACTCACAAACCTCAAGATCGTGACCTGAGCTGATGTCAGATGCTTGACTGAATGAGCCACCCAGGCAGCCCTATCCTATTTTTTTCCTAATGAAAATGACTTATCCTTTCCCTATTATCAGAGCACTGTGAGTTCATATATCAAGAGGTAGGCTTAATAAATCCTCTCTCCCTAAAAGCTCTCCTCAGACCAACCATTAAAAAATTGCAGCTTTTTGTTTTCAGTTAAATACAACATTTTGTGTATATAACATTACTTTAGCAAATATCATGCATGATAAATTTTATACTGAGAGTGCCAGTCTGGGTGAAAAGATGCTAAATCTTGAATGAGGAGCCTTTAAGATAAATTTTTAGTGGTTTAAGCCTTATGGTAAAGGTCTCTATACTGATAAATATATATATATGTATATAATATTCATATATTGATAGATATATTTTAAGTTTACTATGTAGTTAAATATTTAATGGAATTATTCTTAATGATTAGAGATCATGTTTCCATACTCGAAATGACATTTTTTATTCTAAAGAAATATGTTATATGTATTCATCAATCACTTAAATGTGCTATACAAAAATATGTACCATTAATGCAAATCTGTGATGTGCAGAATAAATAGTATTATAATTGGGTACCTTTAAATATATGATTTAAATATTTTAAAGCAAAATTATGCTGGCTACATTTTATATACCTTTGGATATTCAAGATGTATTATATTTACTAAAAAATGATATTTGGGGTGCCCGAGTGGCTCAGTTGGTTAAGTGTCCAACTTCGGCTCAGGTCATGATCTCGCAGTTTGTGAGTTCGAGCCCAGTGTCGGTCTCTGTGCTGACAGCTCAGAACCTGGAACCTGCTTCACATTCTGTGTCTCCCTCTGTCTCTGCCCCTCTGCTGCTCATGTCCTGTCTCTCTCTCTCAAAAATAAAAATAAAATCAACATTAAAAAAATGTTTTAAAAATGATATACATTGGGGATACTATCTATTTTATAAAGTCTTCAGAAACTTTTGACTGAATATTTATAAACGTACATGCACACTAATACACACACAAATATATATACACATATAGATTCAAATAAGTCATTTAGTTCATCTATTTATGAAAATATGAATTTACACTCCTTGACAGAAACTATGGTTGACGCAAGTGCTCAGAAACAAGAGAGAAGATACTTCATTTACCAAACAAGCACATCTTGTTGAGATCTCAGCTCTGAGGACTGTGAAGAAAGCGTGGTGAAGATTCTGTTCTGATGAGGGTGGGGAGATTGGCAAAGAGACCTCTGACCTTCAGAGGCAATAGGCAGGAGCCATCACTCAGGATATATTCTACATACTGTAAGTTGGGAGTTTCAGTGTCTGTGTCCTATGATAGCACAGTGGTAAGGGCTCTGCTGAGCAGTGGGGCCTTGTGATACAGGTACTCCTTTTTATGTAGGCTCCGGGTTGGATACTGTAGCTAAGCTAGAGGTTCTATGGTCTATGTAATACTCTTTAATAAATGTATTTCCTTCTTGGGGGAAAAAAGAGAAATGAGCAAGTAGAAGAAATGGAAAAAAATAATGTATATTTGAAAATTTCACACTCTCCTTTAAAGTTGTTTTGTTTTTTTCCTAGTCCAATGCTTCTCAACAAGGGAAGCAGGGCTCGCTCGGGGACCAGTTGACAACGTCAGCAGACATTTTTGGTTGTCCTAACCAGGTGGGTGTTGCAACTGGCATCTAGAGGGTGGTGGGCACGGATGCTACTAAACATGTTGTGACCCCTACATGCAATTAAGACCCCTACAACAAGAAAATTATTGGGCCCAAATTTCAATGGTGTTATGTTGAGAAAATCTGTTGGGGGGGGGGAGGAGGGATAAAAATTCTAGCAGGCAGAGTGTGTCTAATGGCACTTAAACAATTTTAGAAACAATATATCCAATACTCAACTTTATGTTTTGTATAATAAGCAGCCTGCTGGCTTCACAAAGCTTAGGTGAAATCTAAGGTGTGATTTGATATGTGTGATTGATATGTGACAGCCTGTTTGATGCTGAACCAAACAGCAGATGGACAATGGAATCTTTAAACTTATAGGTAGATGTGCTCATGAGACTGTAAAAAAACCAGAAATGGCAAAAAGACCGGGTACAGCATTAAGCTTTCCAGCATCTATGAAATGGACATTTAATTCATTTATAAATGTATAGGTCATTGTGGTCTCTGCAGGCCTCTTACAGATGTGCCTGAAACATGAGTGGAGTCAAAGCAATGAAGCAGGAATCATGCGAAATAAGAGGATTTCCATTTGCTACATTAAAACTTTGAATAGTGGCTCAGTTGGTTAAACGACCGACTTCCGCTCAGGTCATGATCTCGCGGTTCGTGAGTTCGAGCTGGGGGTAGGGCTCTGTGCTGACAACTCGGAGCCTGGAGCCGGCTTCAGATTCTGCATCTCCCTCTCTCTCTGCCCCTCCCCCACTTATCCTCTGTTTCTCTATATCAAAAATAAATAAATTGTAAAAAAAAAAAGAAAATTAAAAAAAACTTTCAATTGTAAGCTTTTAACTTTCCGTATGTTTAAATAAGTCAAAATTATAGAATATTAAAATATGATAGTAATAAATTAAATACATATTTGAATAAGTTTATTTGGCAATACAGTGAAATTTATCTTTAAAATCACCAAAATGTCAATTAAATTTGGAAAACTATGTAACTAACATCAATAGGTTTATAAATCTATCAAAAAATGAATGTCAATTGTATGATTTAGATAACATTTGGGGCTTTGTAGTTATCATACAAACGTAGACTCAGAAAAAATTAACTTATTTTTAAAACAGTCATTTTTTTTATAAAGTAAACTATCATAGAGTTTTAAGTCCTACAGCCTTCCTATTCTTAAAATGTTCTATTCTTTCAGTGCCAAAAAAGACTAATGAGATGGAAAAAGGATAATACAGTATAATATATATCCATACCAGTAATGCAATGAACTCAGGAAGGTAGTAAAAAAAAATCAATTAATTTTTATGAGTGTTTTAAGATTTCAATCTTAAATGGTTATTTTCAGAGCTATGTGTAAATGTTAAGATAACACAATATAAAAGAGCAGATGGTCTTTTAAAGCATATAATCTGCATATAGATTCAATACTATTTTGATAATTTTCACATAACAAAACCCTTTGTAACTATCGGAAATCTAAATATACTTTAACTCGAGATGCACAAAACACCTATGTCTCAAACAATTAATTTTAAAATTACGTTTCTTATCTATCTTTAACTGCTCCCGTTAACAACACAGGCACACAGTTCAGTGATCACATCCATGATTTAAAGTAGAATGCAGGGTCGATTATTTTCATTTTTGTCTTTAAAAATAATAATTACTTGCAAGCATTTATTAGTGTGGGACCTAAAAGAATGAAAAATCCAAAACACGTGGTTTCCATCCAAATACTAAAGAAGGCATCTGATTTTGGTGAGTACAGGAACCTAATTTTTGCATTCCTTTAGTCTATCCTGAAGAAAAAATTAAATGAAAATATCATACAGGGTGTCTACATTGTACCATTTTGAATCCATTACCTATATATCTGAGAGGGGTCTCAGATACTATTTCAATCACTTTTATATATTTGAATTGATAATTGTGACTACCAGGAGACTGTGCAAGACAAGTCACCAAGATGGGGTGGATTTTTCTTTTTTTTTAATCTTTTGAGGCAATTTTCTCTTCAATCATAAGATTCCATATATCTTTGTGATCTTAGGGAAGGCCTGTGAGATGTAAGCCAATCTTCTCAAGCTTTAATATGCATCCACATCACTTGAGGAGGTGGTTCAAGAGCAGATTCTGAAGGTCCAGAGTCGGGACTGAGATTGTGCATTTCCACACACACTTGATTGATGACGACTATGCTGGTCCTTCCTGCTGACACTGCATTTTTGTGAGGACAAATTGTAAAATGAAATGACTGTACAGTACTTAGCACCACGTCTGAGATACAGGAAAAATAATATGTATACACTGCTAGCCAGCTATTATGTTTTCAAAGAATGTATAAATAGAAGATGCTAGTTTACTGGTTATTAAAAAATAACTACTGCATCTGTTATCATTTTGCATATGCATCTTCTCTTGTTCTCTTGTTTGTTTTTCTCCATAATTATTATTTTAAGCTTAACTGGTCATGGGGTGCCTGGGTGGCTCAGTTGCTTAAGCGTCCAACTTCAGCTCAGGTCATGATCTCACGGTTGGTGAGTTCAAGCCCCGCACCGGCCTCTATGCTGACAGCTTGGAGCCTGGAGTCTGTTTCAGATTCTGTGTCTCCCTTTCTGTCTGGCCCTTCCCCTCTCAAGCTCTTTCTCTCTTTCTCTCTCTGTTTCAAAAATAAATAAACATTAAAATTTTTTTTTAAAAATTAAGTTTAACCGAACAATTTTTTTTCTTTTTCATATGCATGACCTATTAAGAGAGTCAAGTTAATTTGGGGAAGATTTAATTTTTCTCTGTTCTTGGAACATGTATTATTCAAAGTATCATCATTCTTTTTTTTTAAAGAGTTTTATTATTTTTTTAAACATTTATTTATTATTGAGAAACAGAGAGACACAGAGCATGAGCAGGGGAGGGGTAGAGAGAGAGGGAGACACAGAATCTGAAGCAGGCTCCAGGCTCTGAGCTGTCAACACAGAGCCCAACGCAGGGCTCAAACCCACAAACTGCGAGATTATGACCTGAGCAGAAGTCGGTCGCTCAACCAACTGAGCCACCTAGGCGCTCCCAAAGTATCATTATTCTATTTCTGAGGCTGTGATATGAAAATATGAAAATACAGATTGCTCCTTCAATACCATCTCTCAGTTCTAGAGATACTTCTTTGATACATATATATATATATATATATATATATATAATCTTATCTTTAGAGAAGTTCTAGGTTCACAGAGAAATTGAGTGGAAAATACAGAAAGATCCCATATACCCTGCACCCCTACCCATGCATAACAACCCCCTTCCATCAATATCCCCTACCAGAGTGGCACATTTGTTAAAATACATGGACCTACACTGATACATCATTATCACCCAAAGCTAATCATTTATATTAGGATCACTTCTGGGATTGTATATTCTATGGCTTTGGACAAGTATATAATGACATATGTTAACCACTATAGTATCATACGGAATAGTTTCACTACCTTAAAAATTCTTTGTATTCTGCCTATTCATCCCTCCTTTTCACCAACCCCTGACAGCCACTGATGTTTTACTGTCTCCATACTTTTGCCTTTTCCAGAATGTCAAAGTTGAATCATATAGTGTATAGCCTTTTCAGATTTGATTTTTGACTTAATAATATGTATCTATGTTTCCTCTGTCTTTTCATGGCTTGCTAGCTCATTTCCTTTTAGCACTGAATTATATTCCAATGTCTGGATGTGCATTGTACAATGATATACATGTATTTATTTACTGAAGGACTTCTTGGCTCTTTCAAAGTTTTAGCAACATTTAATAGAGTGGTTATTAACACCATGTTCAGATTTTGTGTGACCATAAATTTTCACTTAACCCCAAAACCATAAGTTTTGATATTTGAGACAATACCAAAGAGCATGTTCCCTGGATCATATGGTATGGATGTTTAGTTCTATAAGAGAACACCATATTATTTTCCAAACCGATTGTATCATTAAGCATTCCCAACAGCAATATGTGAGAGTTTCTACTGCTCTACATTCTTGCAAGCATTTGATGTTGTCATTGTTCGGATTTTTGACCATTTTAATAGGTATGTAGTGGTATCTCATGGTTGTTTTAATTTGCATTGCCCTGATGACATATGATGTGAAGCATCTTTTCATATGCTTATTTGTTATCTTCTTTGATAAGCTTGTAAATCTTCTTTGATAAGCTATCTGTGGAAGTCTTTGCCTCATTTTTTAATTGTGCTGCTTTGTTTTACTATTATTGAGTTTTAATAGACATATGTATATTTTGAATAACAGTCTCTTGTCAGATGTCTCTTTTGCTGGGGCGCTGGGTGGCTCAGTTGCTTAAGCTTCTGACTCCTAATTTTCAGCTCAGATCATAATCTCACAGTTCATGAGTTCAATAGTGCAGAGCCTACTTGGGATTCCCTCTTTTCCTCTCTCTTTCCCTCTCCACTTGCATGCATGCTCTCTCTCTTAAAATAAGTAAGTAAACATTAAAAAAAATAAAGATGTGTCTTTTGCAAATATTTTCTCCTACTCTGTAGCTTGTCTTCTCATTTTCTTGACATTGTGTCTTGCAGAGCAGACATTTTCAATTTTAATGAGGTCTAGCTTATCAATTATTTCTTTCGTAGATTGGGCCTTTGGTGCTGTATCTAGAAAGTCTTTGCCATACTCAAGGCAATTTAAGTTTTTTTCTTATGCTATCTTCCAGGAGTTTATATTTATATTTCCATGTTTTATATGAGGTCTATCATCCATTTTGAGTTAATTTTTGTGAAGGATTGAAGTTCTTTGTCTAGATTCTTTTTTTTTTTTTTTTGCATGTGGATATCCAGTTTTCCACATACCATTTGTTGAAGAGACTATCTTTGTTCCATTGTATTGCCTTTGCTCCTTTGTCAAAGTCCAGTTGGCTATATTTATTTGGGTCTATTTCTAGACTCTCTATTCTTTTTATCTATTATTTTTCCAATACCACACCCTCTTGATTATTATAACTAGTTTTACTATAATCTTATACTTGGGAAATAGTTTTTTTGTAAAACTAACTTACATTTTGTATGCGTGTATAAGTCTATATTAGTTTTCTATTGTAGAGTAATAAATTACCAAAAATTTAACATCTTAAAATAATATGCATTTATTATCTCTCAAATTTGTAGGTCAGAAGTCGAGGCAGGTGCAGATGAATCCTCTGCTTAGGGTCTCACAAGGCTGAAGACAGTGTTGGTAGAGCTGGATTCTTTGGAAGAAGCTCTCAGAGAGGATCAGCTTCTTACCTCATTCAAGTTGGCAGAATCTAGCTCCTGCAAGTTGGTTTTATGTCTCTGTGTCCTTCCTAGCCACCATCTGGGGATTGGTCTTGGTTTCTAGAAGCTGCCCACGTCTCCTCATAGACGGCCCCTTCATTCCGTGGCCAGCAATGGAATCTCTCTCTCATTTCATATCTTTCCCGTAGGTTTGAATCTATGTGACTTTCCTTCTGCTGCCAGCTAGAGAAAACTTTCTGATCTTGAAATGCTTCCCTGATTGGGTCAAACCCACTAAAATAATCTCCTACCTGATAGTCAGCTGAGTTGGAACTTCAATTTCATCTGCAAAATTCCATCTTAGCAGTAGCTGTAAAACAAGGGGATGGAATCTTGTGAAGGTTTTGTTTTAGAATTCTGCCTACCATAGGGGCGCCTGGGTGGCTCAGTCGGTTGAGCGTCCGACTTCAGCTCAGGTCACGATCTTGCGGTCCACGAGTTCGAGCCCCTCGTCAGGCTCTGGGCTGATGGCTCAGAGCCTGGAGCCTGCTTCTGATTTTGTGCCTCCCTCTCTCTCTACCCATCCCCCGTTCATGCTGTGTCTCTCTGTCTCAAAAATAAATAAACGTTAAAAAAATTAAAAAAAAAAAGAATTCTGCCTACCATAAACTTTATCTCCAACCCCCTCCCCCCACATCCTTCTCCCCATACCCAGGACATCTGTGGTATTGTCTGTATCCCTATAAGAATTTTATATATTCTTTTAGCTCTATACATCTTTCTTGGAAAACGAGTCAATTAGAAGATATTTCAGTTTTGTTCTGTCTAATATACGATATTTTCTTTTTTTTTTTTCTTTTAGCTATTCCTTCACTCTTCATCTTTGTCACAATTGTGATTTCCCTCTGCTTTGTCATTACTGTTTCTAAGAATGCAGAAATCTTATTCTTTAGAGAATCAACCTCGGTAACAGGGAAAGGGCTTATAAAATATTGAAAACCTTCAAAGATGCACAATTTCTTCTTAATTTTGAACGAGTACCAGTACTTGTACCAGTAACCTCAAATGACTAAGTTTAAGTTCCTTAAGCCTGCTAAGAATTTGCATTATAAAATACCACACATATATTCATTTTAAGACTATTGATTAATTAAAACACTATTACCACTATTGATTAATTAAAACAAAGACTCTTAAGTTTTAATAATTTCCAGAATCATTTGGAAAGCTCATTAGAAATGTAGATTCTTTGGCTCCATTTCACAAAGATTCCCACTTAATATGTCTAGGGTGAGAACAATACAACTACGTTGATGCTAATGCAAACAATAAACACACGTTTAGAAACAACATCCTGGCCTCCATGTGCACGCACACACACACACACACACACACACACACTTATGCAGCACTGGAACACATATATGCAGTCATATCAAGTGGCAGCCTTACCTCAATTCTCAAGTGAAATTATAGTTTTTTTCCTGCGTATTTTATGTTACAAATTTCCTCAGCCAGGTGCAAGGGACTTTTGTTCTGATCCCTGAAAGCAGGACTGTAGGCCACACAATCATTATTAACTCCTATCCAGCCTCCATTTTTCCTCCATTCATCTAGGCCCTAGGCACTATTACTGTTCAGGGAGCAAACTGTTCAAAAAATAGATGACACTGGGAATTGAAGATAAAGCTAAATGTATATTCACGAAAGGCTTATGTGCTTCACAAGGAAGTTTAGACTTCAAGCCACAAAGAGAAAGAGGCTTTAGTTGGTTGAGCAAAAGCCAGTCCCTATAGCCCTGATATGCAGGATTTAATATATAACTAATGGCTTGCATGTCTCTAGGAAGAACTGGTGGGCCTGAGGTTAGGGAAGCTGCCAACAAAGGCCAGGCTAATGGTAAAAATCCTCTTCTGATGTGGTAGCAGGTGGCTCTCAGAACTTAACACAACTCCTATGACCTGTCATGAATATTGTCAACTCCAACCACTTCCTCTGCTGCAGCTAAGCAAGTGTTTTGCGAGAACTCACCAATGAAACCCACCGAATGTCATATCTGGCCACACTTCTAGTAACTGATGGGGTATGTGTATCGTGGGCACCTGGTCCTTCTTCTCACCTTTTTCTCAGGTTTCCTGGACCATGTATGCATTGTTGGTTTCCTTAAATCCTTCCCTCACCATTTTATATAGATCCTAATTTTTTTTTTCGTTAAAAGATCAATGTTAATGTTCAATCTCCCCCTACCACCCACCCCAGGGCCCTGACTAATGGCCTTACAATTTTAGATAATGCCTTGCATTATAGCTGAACATCAGAAGTGATCTATTAGTAGTGGACCTCAATATTAACTGAAAAAGTCCAATTAACCCAGGAGATGCAAAAATATAATCATCTTAAATAAACCATTTCACATAGTCCTTATATATTAGAAGCATAGTTACAAAACTTCAACAGTGTTTTGTTTTTTAAATGGATTTAAAAAAAATTAATGTTTATTTATTTTTGAGAGACAGAGAGATAGACTGCAATCGGGGGAGGTGCAGAGAGAGAGGGAGACACAGAATCTGAAGCAGGCTCCAGGCTCTGAACTGTCAGCACAGAACCCTGTGTGGGGCTTGAACTCACGAACTGTGAGATCATGACCTGAGCCGAAGTCGGACATTTAACCAACTGAGCCACCCAGGCGCCCATCAGTGTTTTGTTTTTTAAATAACAAACCCTCAAGAATACCTTTTGCATGTTTCTTCTAAATAATGAAGATATATCAAATCAAATTTTAAAAAATGATCATGAATAAAAATTTTGCAATTACTAAATATCCCTTTCATTTTTCAATAATTTTATAGTATAATGCTTTTGATAAATGAGAAAAATGTGTGAAAATAGTCATAGAAAATATACATTAGTGTATTTTTCATTTTTTATGTATAGAATGGCCTCTGACATTATAAGAATTTCTTCTGTTTTTGTTCAAAAAATGTAATAGTGACAAGCTTTCTGTGGCAATTTCTTGTGTTTAGATTTTTATATTTGCTTTATCTATGTGGATAGAAAGGATGAAAAACAAAGAATAGACACTCATAAAAAATAAATCCACCTCTCCTTTTCTTAATATATGTATAATGTTAGGAGAATCAAAGACAGAATCTGTACAGCCAGAACTTCATCCATGTTCATTGAACAAGTAGCTATTTTAAAAGTGTTTAGTTATAATCTGGTACAAATTTACACAAATCATGAAAAGGCTCTAATTCCAAGATCAGTTCGAAAGGACATACTAATAAGGCCTAAGAAAATAACCAAAATTAATCCATACTTAACTACATAATGCCAACTTTGAAAGACAGTGCAATTTTAGTAGTTTCTTATGGCTGCTGCAACAAATCATCACCAATTTGTTAGTTAAGACCACAGAAATTTGTTTTATCACTGTTGTGAAGGGCAGAAGTTTGGAACCAGTATCGTTGGGCTGAAATCAAGGTGTTGATTTGGCCATACATACTCTCTCCCGTGGCCTTAGCGGATAATCTATTCTTTCACTCCTCCAGCTTCTGCTGGCTGCCAGTGTTCCTTACCTGAGTCACTCCAATTTCAAGGGCAGCATCTTCAAATCTCTGTCTACTTCTGCTCGATATCACTTTATCCTCTGTGTGTGAAATCTTCCCTTTATAAAAATGCATGTGGTTACATGAAGCCCACCAATATAATCTTAGATAATTTTCCTGTCTTAAGATTCTTAAATCAATCACATCTGCAAAGTCCTTTGTTTCTTTGTTTGTTTGTTTTTGTTTCTATCATGTATAGTAGCTTTCACAAATTCTAGGGATTAAGATGTGTGCATATTTTGGGGAGTCACTGTATAGTTTATCACCACATTCTTTTGTCTTTGAAGTTCTAATGTCTAGCAGAGAACCTGACAATAGTTAAACAATAGTTGGAATTTAACAAATATTATCACAAAAATGAATAAATGGAGAGATTTAATAATCATTAAGGGTTTTAGGCATTTGTATAAAACATTTTGATATTTTGCTTTATGAGCCTCTATTTGTAACATTTATATCAAACTATTAAATATATCCTTTTTTTCTGGAAAGTCTACAGGTCAAAAATAAATCATAGAATTCAATGTAGAAATTTATTCTTCTTAAATAGTTACAGCAGTGGTAATTTAAACTTTTTTAATGTTTATTTCTGAGACAGAGACAGAGCATGAGTGTGGGAGGGGCAGAGAGAGAGGGACACAGAATCTGAAGCAGGCTCCAGGCTCTGAGCTGTCAGCACAGAGCCCAACGTGGGGCTTGAACTCACAGACCGCGAGATCATGACCTGAGCCGAAGCTGGACTCTCAACAGACTGAGCCACCCAGGCGCCCTACAGCAGTGGTAATTTAATTTTTTTTTTTCAACGCTTATTTATTTTTGGGACAGAGAGAGACAGAGCATGAACGGGGGAGGGGCAGAGAGAGAGGGAGACACAGAATCGGAAACAGGCTCTAGGCCCTGAGCCATCAGCCCAGAGCCTGAGGCGGGGCTCGAACTCAGGGACCGCGAGATCGTGACCTGGCTGAAGTCGGATGCTTAACCGACTGTGCCACCCAGGCGCCCCAGCAGTGGTAGTTTAAAACATCCTATGTTATTAGAAATAAGATATTCTATTATTTTTCCATGCTATTTTGTATTGCATAAACACCTTGAGGCACTCTATTTTTGTTTGTTTCTGTGTTTTCTTTGGGGCCAATTGCGTGCCTGTTTGTGTGTGTGTGTGTGTGTGTGTGTGTGTGTGCGTGTGCGTGTAATTCCATACAATCAAAGAAATCAACTTACATGGATGTGTGAAACTTACCCACATAGTTCTCTGACTTATCTATGTCACTCATGTTAAAGTTTTCCTCTTATAAAAAGATGTGAGGTCTCTTCTCTGCCACCTACTTTCAAATCCTTTGATAACAATTTTAATAAAGACTGTCAGGTATGGAATAATTATCATTGTGTGTTACTCTCCAGTAATGAAAAATACTTATTACTTCGCCAAGCTATATTTGAAAGCTTAATTTTTAAATTTATATATTCCTTGTATAACTTTTGCATTATAAAATACAAATGTCAATATTTTTTAATGTACACATAAATGTAAAATTATATGGAAAGTATCTGGTATAGTGCCAAGTTCAAAGAATATTAATTTCCTTTTCTGCTTCCTTTGTTAGCCACTTATGGGTATAAGAACCATGTTATAAATTTGCCATTATTAATATATTTGAATGAAATATCTTATTGGAAAGTTTAAATGTTACTGAAATATTTCAATATAATTCTTCTTCCGAAATATTTAACAATCAGAGAAATTTTAATCAAAATAGCATATGAAATCTTTTCTTTTGATTGCAGATGTAGGTGTGTATAGTATAGGGAGGGTTATTGAATAAACAGTTTTTGTCTCCTTACGCCTGCCCCAATTCCTTGGACTGAACTGAAAGCCCCACATTGTCTCTGACTTTCTGTGTCATCCACTATTAACATCGAGAAAGACTCTTGACATTCATGATTATATTATTGTGGCATTCCCTTCATGTCCTGCGGCAGGATCAGGAGATGAAAAACCGGACTCACCTTGAACTACTTGTATTTTCTAAATTATCTTTTGGCTAATAAATATGGACAAATATTAGGAAGTAAAAATAAACTTTAAAGTAATCTTTAAAAAGGCATACATATAATCATTGTATAAAAGATATTCACATACTTGGGATCTTCACAATTTATCTAAGACATGATATCCTGAAAATAAAATGTAAGAAGTTTTATTACAGTGCAAGTAATAGAAAACGACATGTGGTTCATTTATTATACTACTTGAACATCATCCATTGGGATAAATTTAAAGAAACAGTTCCTCACTGTCCCACCATATGTGGCACAGAACCGGGAAAACTGGCAGACTAGACGTCAGAACAGAGGAGAGGGTCATAGCCTCTAGAATTGTGGGATTCCAAGTTGCCGGACTGAGGAATCATTGGCCTTTCACCTTGTACAATTAGAGACTTACATAAAATAGTAATAAAATATGCTATTACACTTGTTTTTGTCACCTGACTGTCCATGGTTGGTTAAACAGTGACTGAAGGACAGGTTTTGAAGTGGCCAGTATTGTTTGTCTTAAACACGGAAATTCCTGGAGTTGATGTGAGGCTAACTGCTGGATCCCATGGAGTTGACAGGAGGCTAACATCTTTTCTGAGAAGCCAACATACAGTACTCAGTCTTAAGAGAAATAAACATTATCTCAGAGCAATATTCCAGAAACACGGGGAATAATAATAACACTGAAAAAGAGAATGGAAACAGAAACTATCATTGGGTCCAAAAATGGATTTTATATTAAAAGGATAATGGTTACAGTGAAAATTTAGTTCAAATAAGTATACAAAAAATAAAGATTCAGGGCTCAATGCCTCAGTGAGTTAAGCATTTGACTCTTGATTTTGGCTCAGGTCATGATCTCACGGTTCTTGAGATTGAGCCCCACACTGGGGGCTGCTTGGGATTCTCTCTCATGTCTCAGGCCCTCCCCCTGCTTGTGTGCTCTCTCTCTTTCAAAATAAATAAATAAACATTTTAAAAATAAAGATTCAATAGATATTAAGGAGTTATATTGAGGTAAACATGAGAAACATAACAAAAATAAATTGTTATAGAAAAAATAATATATAACATGAATGCTTGTAGGGATGAGCACTGGGTGTTGTATGGAAACCAATTTGACAATAAATTTCATATTAAAGGAAAAAAAGAAACTTACTGGTAATAATAAATACATTTTCAAGGACAGATTCTCTAACATTGTAATGGTGGTGCAGAATTCACTTACAACTCTAGTTTAAAAGTTAAAAAAACTAATATATCAAAAATAACCATAACTAAAATATCATTATTGGATGCATTATATTAAAAGGATATAAATAAACACTAATAACTTAAAATATGAGGGGGTAAGAAGTAAAGATATAAAGTCTGCATAATATCAAAGTTAAGTTGATGCCAATTTAAAAGGAAATGTCATGAATATAAGATATCTTATGTAACGCTCAGGTAACCACAAAGGACAAGCATGTAGCAGACACAAAAAAGAATGTGATTAAAGGCATAAAATTAGAATACAGACCCATGAGTGAATCCAGTTAAGATCAGTTGAGCAAAGGCTACATCAGTAGAACCCCTCCACTGAGGCTGGGCCAAATTGCCAACACACAGAATTATGAAGTAAAAAATTATATATGTTTTATGCTATTATTCTGAGGATGGTTTACAGTATTCCAAATATAACTGATACAATACTCAACCAAATATGGGTGAGATCTGTACAAAGAAAACTATAAAACATTTTTGAGAAAAATGAAAGATTTAAACAAGTCGAGGTACATATGCATATTAAAGTCACATATAGGAAGATGTAAAGTGGTGAATGTGCCACAAATTGATCTACAAATTCAATGTATTTCCAAAAACAACCTTAACCAGAATTTTGAATAGGGAATGAAAAGTGAATTATGTAATATTTAGGGTAACAAAAACGGCTGGGACTCACCAAGAATTCTTGAATGCAAACAAACAATCAGAATTCATGGACTTACTCAGATTCAATCACTTATCAGGACCACAGTAATTAGGACACATACAGCAATCAGGACAGTGTTACATTGTCATAAAGTAAGACCAATGGCATAGTACAGCAGAATAAATTATCTAGAATTATAAATACACATAAATAAACACTTGATTTTAGTAAAGTTTACATTTAGGAAAGATCGCTTTTCAATAAATGGTGGTGCCAAGTGGATATTGACGTGGAAGAGAAATTATTCATGACCTTACCAAAAGTTACACACAAAAATTAATATCTAATTTTTATAATATCTAAACATTAAAGTTCATCAGTAAAAATTAGAGATTTAAATTTGAAAAAAATTAAAAAAAACATGTTCTGTAAGAACACCATTTTTAGTATAAAATCAACAACTAGATAAACTATTTGAAATACACATAACTTGCAACATTGTTTATATCCAAACTATATGAATATGTTTGAAAATATACAAATTAGTAAGAAAATGAACGATCATCTGGTTGAAAATGGCAAATGAAACTTGAAGATAATTTCACAAAGAAATGTTCAGATAGTCAAGAAAACACAAATAGTTATAGTACCTTATTGTTTGTCAAAAACAATACAAAATAATACAAACACTATATACACATTGGAATAACTAAGAGAAAGATCGTCAATAAGCTGTGTGAGAGACATTCTCAAGCAACGGAACTCATACATTGAGTGTGAGTGTGTAAATTTGTACAACCACTTAGAAAAACTACTAGGATCTACTGAAGCTGAATAAAATATTTCCTGATGACCCAGCAATTCCACTCTAGATGACTCTATCCTTATCTTATATGAAACCATATTTTTTAAGTTTATTTACATTGAGACAGAGAAAGAGAGAGAGCAGGAGCATGTGGGAGAGGGCAGAGAGAGATAATGAGAGAGATGATCTCAAGCAGGCAGTATGCTGTCGGTGTGAAACTCCACATAAGGCTCGAACCCATGAACAGTGAGATCATGACCTGAGCTGAAATCAGGAGGCAGGCGCTCAAAGGACTGACCTACTCAGGTACCCCCAAAACATATATATTTTTCAAAAAGACATGTTTAAGAACATTCATTGATGCTTTATTTGTAATAGCAAAAACTTGTAAGCAAAATGAATTGTGGCATATTTATTCAATGAAATAATACATGATGATGAAAATAAATTAATTTCTGTTACACAAAAGAACAGGGATGAATTTTTTTATATATAATGTTTAGTTTCTACTAAGTATTAATTTTTACGAACCAATACAAAATCATATTAGATATTTAGCATCGTTTCATTAGCAAGTATTTTATTATAAGGAGAATTAATAGTTATATTTTACCAGAGATAGTTTATAGAATATATTGCCTTTGATTGTTGTTTAAATAGACTTGAGAACCATCTGAATTATGGAAAAGTTAAATTATGGATTTAACTGGTAACTAGAGTTAATTTATTTGAAGTAACTTTTAAACAGTATTAAAAGAAACTTTCCTTTTTCCTTCTATTGCCTCAGATAATACAGTATAAATGTTATTAAAACAATAAAATAAAAATAAAATAAAATGAAGAAAGGTGGGCTTTCCAGGTTTCAATTTCTTACTCTTGGTTTTATAGCAGCAATACAAATATATCAAATGTAAAAAGGAAGAAATAAGAGTATTTGTACCAGAATATTGTCAATCATCTGACCAATAATATTTCCAAGCTCTGAAATGGTTGGTACCATTCATTAATTTTTTTTCCACTTCTCTACACTTTGCCTGCACTCACCTTGCTCTAACTCACCTGCAGTAGCTGCTCATATAATCCGAGTACATTCATCTTTTGAACATGATCAGCCTTGTAGAGCTGGGTTACAGCTAACATGACATCAGTGCTGATAGATTGACTGCATTTCACTACTTCACTGGTGTCGGTCATGTGTTGCCTTATGATGTAGAGTCTGGTTCATAGATTACTGATGAGACTACTCAAGAAACTGGATGGATGTCTGTGGCTAGTTCAACTATCAGAGTCATAAAGAGGAGGGACAACACCATTACTCCAAAGACTTGGATGTTGACACATTAGTGAAAATTATCTGTTCATGTATTTTTCTAAAGTTGGAAAACTACTTTATTTCAAAGATGGTATTTACCAAATTGTACCAATACATGTTGTACATGTTCATTTGCATATATATCCTAGTCCCATGGTGCATAGAGAGCAGATATTTGTTTTAGGTATGATATTACTGTTTTGAAGATCAGTCCATTTATAAGAAAGTTTCTTTTAACTTGTACATTTACAAGACACAGCTGAGCTGAATTCTTTATCAGTGTGCCTTCTAATAGAATTCCACTATTGCCTATTTCCCACTGAGTTTGAAAAGAATAGTCTTTTGTTATGATAAAATGCTCTTGATTCTGTGTAGAAAAGGATGGTACAATTTTATGGCAATGCAATTTATGTTAACAACATAGATGAGCCTGTAACTGCTCTCCCATTAACATTGTTGTTTTTCTCTGTTCACCATTTTCTAAAAAGTCCACCTTTAAGGTTGGAATATTTCATACTTTTCTCCAAACAAAATGTGTCTTTTTTTATAAAAACTCACTTATGTCAGACGAGCTGTTATTCTGGGTAAGGAGATGGGGAGAAAAAAGTCATTTTTATTTTCCCCAAAGGCATTTTATTCATGAGCAAAGTCTAAATGGCAAAATCTTATTTCTTCTACAGGTTTGCTCATGAGGATAAATGTTACTCCACTTATAAGAAATAGCATATGATAGTGAAAGTGCTGACTAATTTAGTCCAATATAAAAATGTCCAATTGAAAAGTAGGGTTTTCTTTTTCTTAATGTAAATAATTCAGTCACTTATTTAAGATAAATTAACTATAAAACTAAAAAAATAATTTTTCTGTGCCCGTGATATTTATGTATGTAGCATCAAAAACAAAATGGACTTTAAAAACTTTAATAGATTTAGAAAAAATAAGATATATAGACTGTAAAATCAGTATAAATAGAGCCTATATATATGTGTGTGTGTGTGTGTGTGTGTGTGTGTGTATGTGTGTGTGCATATGTATATGTGTGTGTGTATGTATGTGTGTGTGTGTGTGTGTATATGCACATGCATAGTCAGTAAGATTAGAAAGAAGATGGCTTGAATGGTTTTTCAAGTGATAGAATTAACATATAAAGTAATCAGAAGAGGCAACTGAGGAAGAAGGTGATGGAGTGAATGGGAAATATTTAGTGCCCAAGGTGCTTTTAATATGCCCTTCATGTTGACTAAACATTATGTAAGTTTCTTCCTGACTATAGGCTCCTGATCTACCTTTTCTTTTCTTTTCTTTTCTTTTCTTTTTTTTTAATGTTTATTTATTTTTGAGAGATAGAGCACAAGCGCCAGAGGGGCAGAGAGAAAGAGGGAGACAGAATCCAAAGCAGGCTCCAGGCTCCAGGCTCCAGGCTCTGAGCTGTCAGCACAGAGACCCACGTGGGGCTTAAACCCAGGAACTGTGATATCATGACTTGAGCCGAAGTCGGACGCTTAACCGACTGAGCCACCCAGGCGCCCCTAAGTGACCTACCTTTTCTTAGAGCATGTACCTTAGATGACTTGTCATTGCAATTTTTTTCTCTGACCTCCTTTGAAATGTATATAAACCTCTTCTTGCTAGGTATAGGGCCCATGGAATGTCTTTCTTAGGGACCTGAGGCCTTCCTTTTGAAATGTAATCATCAAGAAAGGTAGCACCCCGTTTCTTAGTCCCTGTGGGAGGCACTAGCCTAACTTCCCTGGATGCCGGCTACAAAACACAGATAGCATAATCATAGAGAGCAGCCCTTACAAACACAGAAAAAATTCAAAAGTGTTCATCCCATTGATCAATCTCCACCTCGACAGTATGTCCTCCAGTACTTTTCTGCTAGCTTACCTCCATACTTAAAACCCTCCTGGCTTTGTGTCAGTGGAGTTGAGTTAAATCTGCAACAACCTTGAATAGTCTCCCTTGCTTATTTAGTTTTGGCTGGTAAACATTTTCTCTGACTTTAGCTATACAGGAGATTCAGAGAGAAGTAGTACTTTTTGTTTTGTTTTGTTTTGTTTTCCTTTCTATAGTAGTGAGGGTTTTTTTTGGGGGGGGGGTGTTATTTCATTTAATGAATTTAATCTATTCAGTTAGTGAGAGGGATTGTGGTAGATTAACTGCAAAACTTCCCACAATTATTTATCCCTGTATCACTGTCTTACCCAATGTGTATTTGCAGCTTCAACTCATAAGAAAAAAAGTTTAATTCCATACTCTCTGAGTCTGGGCTTGCTTTGTGACATGCTTTTGCCACTGCAATGTGGTGAAAGTACTTTTGCAAGTTCTGAGAGTAGGCTTCAAGAGACATCCACATTGTTTTGGGATGATGACACTGCCATGGAAAGTAGCCTGAACTAGCTGGTGAAAGATAAGACACCATTTGGAAGAAAGCTCATTTTCTCCACTCTTGACTTCCCAAAGAGTCTACAGCAGCCATTTCCTAAAGTGAGAATAACCAGCCAAGACAAACAGAGCAACCTACGTAATGCGCAGGTGACCATGGATGCCTGGGTGAAAACATTTGTGACCAAATGACCATTTTAAAAATTAGCATTAAATATAATTTTTTTAACTTGAAATATCTGTCTTAAATTTTGTAAAAATAAGCATGAAATAAATGTGATCTGTTATATGCATGATTTTATCTTTAGAAACTGGTTCACTTAACTATTATTTTCTATTTAAATACACTTGTGAGTTTAGATAGAAGTATGGAGAGAATATTTGAGTCCTCCTTGTCAGATTATCATCTAAAATTTTTATGTGTTCTCTTGGCTAGGCAATGTTTAAATTTTCTTAAATAAGAAATTAGAAATTAAGTGTGTGTATATGTGTACATGTATGTGTGTCCGCACATGCCCATGTGTTTGTAAAATAAGTTGTGAGTCAACTGTGCAAGAATTAAAATTATGTTTGCATGATTGTGCCTTTCTTACATGTATCCAGCACCTTTATTGTAGTATATACATATGCTATGTACAGAAAGAAGTATAGATACCTACTTTCCACCCCTGACTCTAGAAATGTTTATTTAGTGCCTAATATGTGCCATGTACAATGTTATTTACTGAGGATACATATGAAGAAGATATGTGTAGGCATTGCCAGTTTTATGGGTGAGCTTGGCAATAAGCAAACATGTATGAGCACTTAATGGATGTAATTGTGAGAAATATTATGTGAAGTACACCATGCTGTAAGATTACAGAAACTTGCAGGTCAAGTGGCATAGGAAATGGGAACTAGAATCAGGATGTATTAGGCAAAGCTATATATATGTCTTATATATTGCATTATATGATATATCATATATCATATGCTTAACATATTAATTATATATGTTATATTTATGTTTAATATATACAAACATCTGCTCAAATCTAGAATTATGATTATGATGGTGCCAAGGGAGTATTCCTGGAAAAGACAATGAAATGCTGAAGAATACTGAGTGGGGAGGGGCATTTATTGAACTTAAGGGAAGAATACAATGGGTAGAGAAAAAAGACACAAATCACTGATTTATGCGGGAGAGGTGGGGCAAGCAACATCATGTTGGACTATATATATAATTCAAATGACCAACAGCTTTACCCTTAAGCCACTATTTTTCATGTGGGGAAGTTATATGAGTTTAATATTTGCCAATTATATGATATAAAGATTATAAGGCTTAACTCTTACCTTTAAAGAGCTAATAGTCTCATAAGGGAGATGCACATATTTCTATTGTATTTATCCTTAGTGTTTAATGATGAATATATTTATGCACACATATATAATATTTTTATTTCTTTTTTTTAATTTTTTTAACGTTTATTTATTTTTGAGACAGAGACAGACAGAGCATGAACGGGGGAGGGGCAGAGAGAAAGAGAGACACAGAATCGAAAGCAGGCTCCAGGCTCTGAGCCATCAGCCCAGAGCCCGACGCGGCGCTCGAACTCACGCACCGCGAGATCGTGACCTGAGCTGAAGTCAGACCTCAACCGACTGAGCCACCCAGGCGCCCCAAATATTTTTGTTTCTAAATGGAGGAGGACAGCAACAAGTTCACTTTAGAAAATTTACCTTTGATACAGAGAAGATTAATAATCCTATTATCTATATGGATCTGGATGCTAGATCCGATTATTGCTTGCCTGAAAATAAAGATAGAGTAGTTATCACTAGAAGCAAACGCTGATGTAGAAGTAGCAGCTCATGTTGGCATTTTACACAGAGACTGGTGATGAATTTGTAACTCCGGCGCACTGCCAAATATGTAACTACTCCGGAAAATAATTCAATAAGCAAGCTGGCACAGTTGGACATGTCTATTTGTGACTATGCCCGTGAAACTGGGACGATGCTATGAAGTCACCAGACACATTTTATTCTCTTCATGGGCACGGAGCTAAACCACATTTTTTCAGCTTTTCTAACATCTAAAGTCATGAGATTGAATTTTGACCAGAGGAACATGGGTACAAGTGATGGTGCCAGGCTACATGGCTAAGACCGGTCGTGATGTCCTGTGTTCTTGTTTTTTGCTGGCTGAATACAGTGTATCTGGTGGAGAACCCTGAATCTCTGTTGGATGCGAAACCCAGCTAACACACTAGGATTGTGATAGGACAGAGAAATAAGCCATTTATTGTGTCATAGCCCTGATATATTAGGGTTTACTTGCTACCACATCATAGCCACGCCTAACCTAACTTTTCTAGGTAGGGCACGTAGAATGATTTGGTAAAAATGTTATTTTTTGCTTAAGGAAACTATGACCTGAGGGTCATCTGTATCTATATGCTATTTCTCAGAAGTCTCCTGAGAAATTTACATCCGGACACTCACAGATTCAAGATTTGAGAAGTATTGGGAGGAATGAATAAGTTAACAAGAATTTGGTGGATTTGAAAACCAATGAGTTATTAGGTGTGAAGTACATATGCTTATGTTTTAGTTTAAATTGCATGCTGCTGGGGCACCTGGGTGGCTCAGTCGGTTGAGCGCCCGACTTCAGGCTCAGGTCACCATCTCACGGTCTGTGAGTTTGAGCCCCACATGGGGCTCTGGGCTGGCAGCTCAGAGCCTGGATCCTGCTTCGGATTCTGTGTCTCCCTCTCTCTCTGCCCCTTCCCAGCTCATTCTCTCTCTCTCTCTCTCTCTCTCTCTCTCTCTCTGTCAAAAATAAATAAACACTAAATTGCATCTGCTATTTTTCACACTATAGTTAAAATTATGATGTATATTGTCTGCAATAAGTGTTAATATGAAATCTAAGATTTAGCCAAGTGTTTTACCAGCCCACAAAATTGTCTCCTCCAGCAACTTTTCCTCAGGAGAATTGTGAAATGTTCATTAGTTAATTAGGCATTCTAGATGGCTAAGTAACATAATATTTCCTTTGATTGTTCTGCTTTAATTAACTATATTTGGAAAAAAATGTTTTTTATTTAATTTAAAATTCAGAATCATTCTACCTATAAATTAATATTGAAGTAGTACAGGAAGCTGGTATTCAACTGAGTTGGAAACATTTTATGTGCAATGTTCAGTGTAGTGAGAGGATTTATTGAAATATTTATTTAAAATGATAAAAGTATATTGTTTTTACACCTGGCTCCTGGAGTGTATAACAGCTGTCCTTTAACGCCCTTGTATTATAACTGGTGTATTATAACTGGTGTTACCCTGACTGCTTTTAAATATAAAGCATTTATTTTGAATTTATTTATTTTAAATTTAAGAACTGCACTTCATATAATAATAATTAATGATTACTATTAAGAAAATGTTTCATCTATTATTTATTATACACTCATTTTAAAGAAAATGTGTGTGTGTGTGTGTGTGTGTGTGTGATTTAGGAATGCGTATTAAAACATGGTGAAATTGGGGCGCCTGGGTGGTTCAGTCAGTTGAGCATCTGACATTTGCTCAGGTCATGATCTCACAATTTGTGGATTCGAGCCCTGCATTAGGTTGTGTGCTGACAGCTCAGAGCCTGCAGCCTGTTTCAGATTCTGTTTCTCCCATTCTCTCTGCCCCTCCCCCACCGAGCTCTCTCTCTCTCTCTCTCTCTCTCTCTCTCTCCAAAATAAATAAACGTTAAAAATAAAAAATGAAATAAAATAAAATAAAATATGGTGAAATCATTGAGAGAGTTGAGAAGTAATAAAATTTTCTTTTAATCCGTGTATTCTTGGTGTGGTAAAGCATTCAGAGGTTGCTGCACCTATGCAATAAAGGAGAATTTGCAGAAAATAAATGTTTTTTTTCCTATGTTGAAAAATAAATTATGATAATGCAAAATAACATTGACAAAAAGGCAATAATTATATCTGACCTTGTTTCTACAATGGCTAGAGATTTATAATAAATGCAAATATCTGAATTATAATATAAATAGTTGTAATCAGAGTCAACTCAGTGTCAAACGATTAACACATGATGGGGTGCAGCATGTATTTTCAGGTGTTTAGAGAAACTGTCAAAGGTAAAAAGTCACACTAATCTCTCCTATTATTTTTAGAACTTTATTAGCCAATACTGTTATTTAATTATTTCCTAGATACACAGCTTGCCTTCTCATCAAGCCAGTATGCCTAGCACATTAGTGTGAGTTACTACATTCCTTTTAAGAACAGCATATTTGGGGGCGCCTGGGTGGCTCAGTCGGTTAAGCGTCTGACTTCAGCTCAGGTCACGATCTCGCGATCTTTCGGTCCGTGAGTTCGAGCCCCGCATCGGGCTCTGGGCTGATGGTTCAGAGCCTGGAGCCTGCTTCTGATTCTGAGTCTCCCTCTCTCTTTGCTCCTCCCCTGTTCATGCTCTGTCTCTCTGTCTCAAAAATAAATAAACGTTAAAAAAAAAAAAAAAGAACAGCATATTTGTCAAGGGCTTACAGAAACATACAAAGATTCTGCCCTCGGAAGTGGTTTAACAAATCAGAATATTTGGGCTAGAATAGTATCAACTGAGATGCATTCCCATTACACTTTTAAAGTGAACTGAAAAAATCAACATTTAACTAAAGTTAGTTTCAACAACTTCATCTAAGAAGGACCAGCCGCTATAATTACCATCAATGGTCCAGAGGGGATATATAACAAAGCACTGTATCACACATAACATTATATCCTCCTCGAGACAGTAATAATTGTTATGTTACAGCTGTTTAAAATAATGTGCAACATTGTCCCCTGCTTTCCTGTGACTTCACTATTAGTTGTAAGAACTAATCTAAACTGCAAAACAAACAAAATTGTATTGGATTTTCAAAGGGGGTTTCTTTTCTCCCTGTTATTTCACCTTAGGTAACTCTTAAAACAATATCACTCTTGAAACCCAGGTAGTTGATTTCTTTTCAATTTATGTTTCTAAAGTTGCGAAGAATAGTAGAAAAGCACTCGTGCTGTTGTTCATTTTCTTTCTTTTTTAATGAATCTGATTTTTTTTTAAGGGAAGGTAATAAAATCTCCAGAGTGTCAAACGGAATTTGACAGTGGTTTCTTTCATTTTACTCATCAACTGGAAAAACCACAATGTCCTAGATTGGAAACGTTTTCCCTAAAAACGGGATACAACGTAGCAACTGATTTAAATTTTAGATACGTGAAACAGTCTGGAAATTCAAAACTCCTCCTTTAGAATGTAATGGTCTGCCAAGCTGCCATGCGATCAATATGCCAATTGCTGAGTGCAATTGAAGGCAGTTTAAGCTAAAGATAAATAGCACCTTCTAATAATCCTTGTTTTCTAAGGATAATCCATAAGAAACATTTTGTACCTTAGAGCTCATATATTACATAGCATAAAGAAGAATTAGCACTCTAAATTAATAATTTAGTGCTTTCTGTCCTAAAATACATAACTGAATTATTATTAAATTTTTGCATTTGAAATGATTTAATTACATCTTACGTGGGGAAGGGTTGTCGGGGTGCCTAGGTGGCTCAGTAGGTTAAGTGTCAGACTTTGGCTCAGGTCATGATCTCACAGCTGTTGAGTTCAAGCCCTTCATCGTTCTGTATTGACAGCTCAGAGCCTGGAGCCTGCCATCAGATTCTGTGTCTCCCTCTCTCTCTCTGCCCCTCCTCCGCTCATGCTCTGTCTCTGTCTCTCTGTCTCTCTCTCAAAGATAAATATTAAAAGAAAGAGAAAGAAAGGAAAGAAAGAAAGAAAGAAAGAAAGGGTTGTCAAATAGTACTTATCATTTGGTCCTATTTAAATTTAACAAAAGAAAGACAGTAGTGTAATTGTAGGGTAAAGATCTATGAGGTTTCAGTTATTTTATTTTTACTTTTTTTTATGTTTATTTAGTTCTGACACAGAGAGAGACAGAACATGAGTTGGGGAGGGGCAGAGAGAGAGGGAGACACAGAACCCGAAGCAGGCTCCAGGCTCTGAGCTGTCAGCACAGAGCCCAAGGCGGGACTCGAATTCACAAGCTGTGAAATCATGACCTGAGCTGAAGTCGGTCGCTCAACCGACTGAGCCACCCAGGTGCCCCAATATTTCGTTTATGAATAGTGGGCATGTCCATCATGGGAAGGGAGTTTGGTGGTATATGGCTATCAATTTCCAATTTTATTTTTATGCTAATTGAAGATAAGTATATGTATTTGTATGTCAATTAACTTATTACAATTAAAGAATGATAGTCCTGAGATAGTCTTACATTATTGTTGGCTTGGTTTGTCCTTATCTTAAAAAATGTTAGACATACATTTCTAATGCTTATAAAGATATAAATATAGTTAATATTACTGTGGTTACTGTTGTGGTAGGCAGCCTCTAAAATGCCCCCTCCCCATGATCTCATCTCCTGATATTCACATCCTTGTGTAATTCCTTCGTGAATGTGGGTTGAACTGAGTAATTCATTTCTAACAAACAAGTTACAGCTGATGTGCTGGAATAGCTCTTACACAATTAGGTTATGAAAGACCATAGTTTCACATTAGTTGTGTTTTCCTCTCTTTGATGTGGTCTCCCTTGCTCTTTCTTGGACTACTCACGTTGGGGGAAGCCGGGTACCATGTCATGAAGTGGCCCTGGCTAGATACCCACATGACTAAACTTAGCTTGCCAATAGGCAAGTGAGTTCAGAAGGAGATATTCCCTGAGTTAAGCCTGGAGATGATTACTGCCCTCGCTGCCAGCTGAGCCTGAAATACTGCTAAGCCATGCCTAGCTTCCTGACCCATAGAAAGTGTGAGATGAAATATTTGTTGTTTCAGTTGCTGAATTTTAAGGTTATTGGTATGCCACAATAGCTAACTAATTCAATTGCCTATACCCTAACTGAAAGAAATGTTAAATATCAGTTGAAGATAACAAAAATAGAGATGCATTTTTTTTCTTGATCCAAGTTTATAGAGCTCTGAACACGTCCCTTTGGATTCCCGATTAAGAATTCCTGTTTTAGGCCCACTCATGAGGAATGAAACAATTTCACCCATTGAAACCACTGAAATACACCTAATATAACTATCTTTAAGTACTTTAGCTTCTAAAAAATAAGCAATTTACACAGTATCGGAAGATAATTTACATGGCTTTGATGATGTTGCATCCTACTTTACCATTCTCTTAATAAGGTGAATGTCTTTGTAAAAGAACTTTTCTTAATGAAAAATACTCCCTATTGATATAGCAAATGCCACTTAAGTGAGTTACCAACAATGACCAAAATTTTTGAGAAGATGCATATATAAGTTAGGGATATGATAATGACTTGTAACTTTCTTGAAGTCATGGATGTTGTGATTTGATTACAGAAACAACTGGTAGCTATCAGCTTAAAGATACAAGTCAGGCAAAGAATCTGGGAAGCAGTTATATTTCAGGAAAAAAATATATATATAATTAAAGATTTGATCGTTTTAAAAATATTTTAGCTAAGCCCAAATTTGGTAGCTTCCTAAGCTGAAGCAAAATGAGAGGAGGCCATATTAGTTCTCGTTCCTTTCATGATAATAATGAGAACAGAAATTTATCAAACAATGCTGCAAATATTGAAATCAATAAAGAAACTTTAAAATTATTTAGATTAATAGAGAGCAAATCTTGAAGACCTATTTGTAGTAACTTAAAAGTCAGTTTGAATTCATGGAAAATAAATCAAATAGTTTGGCAAATCATAACCAAAATAAGAATAAGCAAAATATCTCAATTTCTTACTCTTTTCAAGGACTAGTTGACATGATCTAAAAAAGAAAAACATATAAATTACATACAATTTACACAAAGATTAGTACTTAATTTTGTATCTCCACTCATCCCTGCCCAGTGGTATCCCAGGAAAACATAAAGTTTAGTCAATTTGCTCATATAATATAAACTACACTGATAGTTATGTGAGAGAAGATTGCTATTAAAAACAATACCTTGCACATTTTTTTTTCAAAAACATGTTCTATTTAAGAAAATCCTGAGGATCTCAGTAAAAATTCCTGTAACTATGATACAGATAGTATACACCAAGAGAGACAAATCCAATATTTTCTCTTGTTGAATAAACACATGACTACAGAGGGGGAAATTGTGTTTTTTTTTTTCTCACTCTTGTTTTAATTTTTTTTTAACGTTTATTTATTTTTGAGACAGAGAGATACAGAGAATGAACAGGGGAGGGGCAGAGAGAGAGGGAGACACAGAATCTGAAACAGGCTCCAGGCTCTGAGCTATTAGCACAGAGCCCGACGCAGGGCTCGAACTCACGGACCGCAAGATCATGACCTGAGCCGAAGTCAGACGCTTAACTGACCAAGCCACCAAGGCACCCCTCTCACTCTTGTTTTAAAGCATATTCTGGAAAATGATCCTTACAAGAAATCCTAGGGGCGCCTGGGTGGCGCAGTCGGTTAAGCGTCCGACTTCAGCCAGGTCACGATCTCGCGGTCCGTGAGTTCAAGCCCCGCGTCGGGCTCTGTGCTGACAGCTCAGAGCCTGGAGCCTGTTTCAGATTCTGTGTCTCCCTCTCTCTCTGCCCCTCCCCCGTTCATGCTCTGTCTCTCTCTGTCCCAAAAATAAATAAACGTTGAAAAAAAAATTAAAAAAAGAAATCCTATTTTGTGTGTGGATTCTAGCATCTTTTCTGGAAATGATAGTCCATTCAATATTCAGTAATAGAATCAATATATTAGGCACAAAAGTTAAAACGTGTTAAAGGCAGTTCATTGTCATTCTCACAGTAAATTTATGCATCAGACATAATGTAATAGTAAAAAAATGAACAATTAAAAAATACCATAAGATTTTTAGGTATGAGGCTTTTTTTTCCAAAATATTTTCATTTCAAATTTAAAATTTTATCATTTAAAATGTTATCGAATGAATGGTTCTAAAGAAAGATTGATTTGATGTAAAACTTATGGATGCACTTTTTTTTAAATCTTTAATGCTTATTTATTTTTGGAAAGAGAGACAGAGCATGATCAGGGAAGGAGCAGAGAGAGAGGGAGTCACAGAATCTGAAGTAGGCTCCAGGCTTTGAGCTGTCAGCACAAAGCCCCACGCGCGTCTGGAACTCTTGAACTGTGAGATCATGACCTGAGCCGAAGTGGGTCGCTTAACCACTTAACCGACTGAGCCACCCAGGCGCCCCAAGGATGCTTTTGGAAGCAAATAAGAAACATAACATTATTAGTTATAAAATATTTGTTGAGATATTGCCTATGTTATATATGGGTTATTTTTATGAACTTTTTGGTTAATGACAGGCAAAAACAACCAACCAAACAAAAAACTTTGTAGATTTATTTATACTTACCATTTCCTGACACCATACTAAATTTAAAGTGCCATTATTTAATGTATATGAAGTTTTCACTGTCGCAAATTATTTGAACTGATAAAAGTATATGGACTATGACTAATACAATTGCTTAATTTCATTATTGAAAGAGATAAATTGCATGCACAATGTGGTGTGTAAAATGTCAGCCTGGTAGCAATTATGATTTTGTTTACTGTGACAACAGAAGCAAATATTCAGTTACAATGGAAAAATAAATGTAATATCATAATTCAAGATATATAACACATTTGACAATTTCAGCTAATTAAAAATAAGTACAGCATATACTCAGAAATATGTTTACACTGTCATTATCTATTTTTCATTTCTAAGATATTTACATTTATTTACACATAGACACAGAGACAGGGTCCAACATATATTTAAATTAATTATTTCCTAAGCATTGTTAAAACGTGCACATAGACTATCTTGGAAAAAGATATTTGGATGATTTCAATGAAACTGACTCTCAACTGAGAAAAGTGAAAAAGAATAAAAGATAAAAATAATTAGCAAGTGATGAGGTTTCTGCATACACAAAAGAACATGTTATTATAAACTATACACCTGATACTTTAGAACTATGATTTTAGATATCATCCTCTGAAAAAAATTTTATGTGATAAAGAGTGAGAATACTTCTTTTTTTTTTTTTCTGGGGAATCTAAACTATTTTTTATATTAAACCAGAGGGAGGAATATTCTTCCTGTGAGTGTTTATCAAAAAGAAAATTAAAAAAAAAATTAATGTTTTTATTTATTTTTGACACAGAGAGAGACAGAGCATGAGCAGCAGAGGGGCAGAGAGAGGGGGAGACACAGAATCTGAATCAGAATCTGAATCAAACTCATGGAGTGTGAGATCATGACCTGAGCTGAAGTCGGACGCTCACCCAACTGAGCCACCCAGACGCGCCCCCCCCCCCCCAAAATTTTTATATTGCAGTGACTTATACATTTAATCACATTCTTATGGTAAATAATTTTCAGGGGGTATTTCTTATAATATTTCTTAATGTGAGCCAATGGCACAGTGCCAAAGTATGGTTCAGGTCAAACGATTCTACATAACATCAATACATGCTGACCATGGAACTTGCTGCGGGATTTGCTTAGGTCAGAGATAAATTAAGCATGTCCAGAACAATGAATGGAATGAATATTCTTCCATTAGAGTTCTGTAAATATTACTTTTCTAATTAAAATTTTATAAAATGGTCATCATGAAATTCCTGTTGCATACCTACAATGTACCTAGAAAGCATTCCAGGGTAGATAGTAAATATGAAACACAAGTCCCTGCTTCCAAGAAGCTTATATTAAAATGAAAGTGTGAATGGGACAGTCAAAGAACCAAACAGATGGATCAATAAGAAAAGTATCAGGAAACAATAAATGCTAGACAATGAGTTACAATAGGGAAATATGATTCATAGTAACCTGATGGTTGTTCTTTATTTAATAATTAGAGTGGGTCTCTCTGAGTGTGAAACCTATATGAACTAGAAATTTGAATATATTGGAAGGTCTACAACAGCAAATTGAAGACACAGAAAACATAGAAATATAGAAAATATATGATGTTGGGGCCCCTGGGTGGCTCAGTCGGTTAAGTGTCCGACTTCGGCTCAGGTCATGATCTCGCGGTCTGTGGGTTTGAGCCCCGCGTCGGGCTCTGTGCTGACCGCTCAGAGCCTGGAGCCTGTTTCAGATTCTATGCCTCCCTCTTCCTCTGACCCTCCCCTGTTCATGCTCTCTCTCTCTCTCTGTCTCAAAAATAAATAAATGTTAAAAAAATAATAATAAAATTTAAAAAAATAAAAATAAAAAAAGAAAATATATGATGTCAAACGAAATAGTAAGATGAAAAATAAAATCAAAGAGATTACAAAAGGATTCAAGAGAAAGTGGTATTGAAGTCAGGCAAAGGAGATCCATTATGCGTATAATAGAAGTAGCTGTCAAACAAAACTAAACTCATACTCCAGAAAATAATTAAAATTATACTTTAAAATACATTTATTTAATAAATATTTGAATATACATGGGCTCTTGGGTGGCTCAGTTGGCTAAGTATCTGACTTCAACTCAGATCATGACCTCATGGTTAGTGGGTTCAAGCCTCGTGTCAGTCTCTGTGTGACAGCTCAGAGCCTGGAGCCTGCTTCGGATTCTGTGTCTTCCTCTGTCTCTGTGCCTCTCCTGCTCGTGCTCTCCCTAGCTCTCTCTCAAAAATTAAATAAATAAAGAAACAAATAAACAAACGTGAATATACATGGTGAAGGAACACATCAATCTGTCAATTGCAGAAAATAGAGAGGAAGAGCTCTTCTAGTTAAAAAGAGACAACAGATCTAATGAGCAAATATAATGTGTAGATTTTGGATCTTAATGATGAGAAAAGAATAAAGCTTAAAAAGGCATCTTTAATAGAGTGGGAGAAATTTGAATATAAGCTAGCTATAGAAAAATCTACATTTTTATTACTAATTTTATTAAGTATGGCAATGTCATTGTAGCTTTTAGAAAATCCATGACATCTTTTAGAAATATATACTACACTGCACAGATACTTGATGACATAATATCTGAGATTATATTACAAATTTAGCTTAAAAAATGAAAAAAAATATTAAGAATATATATGGTAAATATCTTAGAAATATTTAATACTAAATTTCAGTGTAGTAATCTCTCTAATTGTTACAACTGATGAACCAATATTGATGCACCATAGTCACCCCAAAATCAAATAGCTTACATTAGGATTCACTCTTGGTGTTGTGCACTTTATAGGTTTGGACAATATATAATATGAATTTACTATTATAGTATCGTGCAGATTTTCACTGTCCTAAAAATCCTGCATTTTGCCTATTCATCCCTCTCTCCCCCAAATATATATATATATATATATATATATATATATATGGAATATGTATATTCTTTAAAAAAAGAACTAGGAACAGTAACCCTCATGAACATAGACATAGAATACTTTGACAAAATTTTAGCAATTTTTTTCAAGATAATGTGAAAAATTATCTTACATTCTTACCAAACAGGGTTTTTTGAAGCAATAGAAGATTGTTTTAACATTTAAAAAAGCAATCAACAAAATTGACCATGTCGAGAGGAATATTACAAAGCAAAATGACTATTTCAATAGATGAAGGAAATTATTCAACATAATTGGCTAATACACGAAGGTCAACATATAAAAATCTATTAGGAATTGGAAAATAAAAATAAATAAAATAATTCCATTTCTAAGAGCATACACAAAAAATCCTTCAGAATAAATTTAGCAGAAGTCTATAGTATCTCTGTACTGAAAATAACAGTGATGAGGAAAATTAACAAAACCAGAATAACTGAAGCAATGTACCTGTACCACAGATCAGAAGAGCCTTAACTGTTAATATAGGAATTCTCCACAAATCTGTACACAGTTTAAAAGCAATCCAATTCAAAATCCTATCCTATGAGTTTTTGCTTCCAGCCATAATAGAATAACAGGGACCAGATTTGCCTTCATACTTGATAAAAAAAAAAAGACAAAATATGTGAAGCAATATTTTTATAACACTGGACATAAGACAACAAAGGACAGTGATCCTGAGGGACAGGAAGCAAGGTACATGCGCCCTATCATTGTTTTGGCTTACTTTCCCTTACTCTTGTGAGGGTTTCCAGACCATGGGCCAGGGAGGGGGAACCCAGTGCAGTAGAGGCTGAGCTGAAAATACAGAAACCAAAGCAGCTATTTGCAAAAGAGTACCAGAGAAGAGAGAGACATGCACAGAAAAAGAAAAATAAATCAGAAATATGTAAAGGGTCTCCATTGTCTTCTGCTTAGATTCTCCTCAGCACATGCTGTGAGAAGCTTCTTGACCACAAGAAAAGAACTACCAAAAGGCCAAAGACACATAGCCACACAAAGCTGAGAATAGTGCTTGTTCTAATTTGCCTGATGGAAAATCTCATGTTCATCGGGCATAGATTAGAGCATTAGAAGGATCTTCCCTCAATAACAGGAAGTTATTAAGTCCTAGAAAAGTATAAGCAAATAGTTCAGGCAGAAGGAACAGGGAATCAGATGGAAATCTGGATCCACACCAAGAAAGAGCTTTGAGAATCATGACCACATGGATAAATACATACAGCTTTTAAAAATTTGAATCTCGTCATAGACAGTTGAATATTTAAACAGAAATAATAACAGTAGAGTGAGTGATTTTACAATGTACTTCAGTTATCTGGGCTATTTGTACCTGATCCCATATGTACCATTTTCCTTTTTGTTCCGTATGTTCCATTTTCATTTTATGACAGAGCATTACAGGGAACACTCAAGATTGTGATCTAGTAGGTATGACAATACCCAGCTCACAATGGCTGTTCTGGCTGTCAGATTCCGTGATGTCCCATCATTAGTGTCTCCATCTCAGATTCCGTGATGTTACATCTCTGTGATGTTACATCTCACATCTCTGCCAAAGCTCTGAAGTACCCGAGGAGCTGTTTCCCAGTGGTGTACATTTAGCTGTTGTGAGAAGCAGGAACTAGCCTCAAACTATTGCCGGCATCTCTTTCAGTAAGAATCGCCATAAAATTCATGTGATTTCTGCTGTTTTGTTTTCTGCAATCTAGGCCTAAGAAAACATTCCTGCTCCGGACCCAAATAAAAGCTACTCGTTTTTTTTGTTGTGCTGTTATTTAGTAAAGAGGTTAAGTGTAGAATATACTATCTTCAGACCTCAAAGAAGCAATTTTATTTCTTTGTTCCTGATGACGGCAGGTGCACAGTGTAATGATTAGTACTTTGCAAGGTTTGCCCAAGCATTCTCAAATTTAATAGGCCGTTCCCCCAAAATATTCACTGGTGTGGTAGGCACCTACAACTTTTTTTTGGTTTTTATCTCTTCTCTCTGTAGCATATGTGTCTTACCAAGATCTCCAATTGCCCTGAGGATTTTTAAAATCCAATACATGAACACGTTGGAGTCATCATAGTGGATTATATACCATGATGTTCTGCTTAAAATCCAAATGTTTTATGTCCTTTCAGAATACATTATGAAAGGAGCTAGGGAACTTAAATGAAAATCTTATGGAAAACTATACATGCATACTGTTGTCCAAAACATATGAATAGGAGCTATTTCTGGTCTTAATTTTTTCAGGTTTATTTATTTTGAGAGAGATAGAGAGAGGGGGAGAGAGCATGAGTGGGGTAGAGGCAGAGAGAGAAGGAGAGAGAGAATACCAAGCAACCCAATGTGGGGCTCAATCTCACAAACTGTGAAATCATGGCCCAAACTGAAATCAAGAGTCAGACACTTAACCGACTGAGCCCCCCAGGTGCCCCTCTGGTCTTCATTTTTGATGGAGACAGGAAACAACACATTTGCCAGTTCACAGTGTAACTGAGTTTATATTAATCTAAGAAAGATTTCACATTTGGCAGCAATTTTCTAATATGGCTACACTTGGTAGAGTTTCCAGTAGTTTACTGTCATTCTCGAAAATACATTTGTCTTTCTTTCCCTTGTTTTTTTTTGTAAAGGATCAGATTGATGAAATAAATAGGAATAGAAGGGAGACTCCCTTTTGATCCTTTAAGTTTTTAGGAATGGTAGTGAATGCTACCATCCTTCCCAGAATATGGTATTTTATTTACACTTTTGGCCAGAGTGAGGCAGTTTTTGGGTCTTTTCTTTGGCTTTCCATTATAATAGTATTTAACTCCATAATGTAAGGATTAAATGTAGCTTCTGCCAAGTACTATGTAAATTAATAAGTATTCTGTGTTTTGGTAATGGTAATATGATTATTGGATCCAGCGGAAAACTCTGTGAGCCATATGTGAGTTAATGATCTTTTTTTTTTTTTTTTTTTTTTTTTTTTTTACATTGTCTGTATATACTCCTAAAAGCAGAGCCATCGGGATGCTTTCAGCCTGAGGTATTAATGTGTACTCAGACTCTGTATCTAGAGGTCTTCAACCTGTTGAGATATTTTATTGTCTCATGTTACCTGAGTTAACAATGTTGATACCTAAAAGGAAATATGTGGTGAGTCATTACTGCATGTATTTACCAAAGAGGTCCAGCATTTTTACTTATGGAGACCCATCTTATCCTTGAGACCATGGAGTCCAAATGTGAAAACTGGCTTATGTACTGTAGCTAGTGAGAAGGCCTTTGATGGGATTATCAATAGATAGCACAGTTGATGAAAGGATCTCTGAGTTTGAGGATATCCTAATAGAAATTGCCAAAACATATAAGAAAACAAAGATAAAAAAAAATAAAATTTTCAAGGACTGAATGACAACCATAAAATATGTAACATACACATACAATACTATTTACATTAGCACCCCCAAAATGAAACACTTAGGTATAGCTATAACAAATATATACAAGATCTATAAGAAGGAACCCACAAAAACTGTGATGACTGAAAACAAAGAACTTAATAGATGTGGAGATACTCCATGTTCACAAATAGGAAGACTTAATATTGTCAAGATATCAGTTCTTCCCAACTTGATCTATAGATTCAATGTAATCCTAATCAAAATCCCAGCAAATTGGGGCACTTGCGTGGCTCAGTTACTTGAACGTCTGACTCTTGGTTTCAGCTCAGGTCATGATCTTGCCATTGTGTGAGTCCAAGCCCTAGCTAGGTCTCTGTGTTTGCAGCATGGAGACTTCTTAGGATTCTCTGTCTCTTCTCTCTCTGCCCCTCCCCAACTTGTGCTGTCTCTGTCTCTCTCAAATAAATAAACAACAACAACAACAACAACAACAACAACGACAAATGCCAGCAAGTTGTTTTGTGGATATCAACGGATTCTAAGTCTAAATATAAAGGCAAAAACCCAGAATAGTCAATACAATATTGAAGGAGAAGAACAAAGTTGGAGGATTGACACTATCCGACTTTAAGATTTACTATAAAGTGACAGTAATCAAGACAGTGTAGTATTGATGAAAGAGTAGACAATAGATTAGTGCAACAGAATAGAGAGCCCAGAAATAAGTCCATGCGTATATGGCCAATTTAATTATGACAAAAGAGCAAAGAATACGCAATGGTGAAAGGAGGGTCTCTTCAATAAATGGTGTTGGGGGCACCTGGGTAGCTCAGCTGGTTAAGCACCCAACTCTTGATTTCAGCTCAGGTCACAATCTTACAGTTCGTGTGTTCAAGCCTGCATCAGGCTCTGTGCTGACAATGGAGCCTGCTTGGGATTCTCTGTCTCCCTCTCTCTCTCTGCCCTTCTCCTGGTCATTCTCTCTCTCTCTCTCTCTCTCTCTCTCTCTCTCTCTCTCTCTTTGAAATAAGTAAACAGACTTAAAAAAAATAAATGGTGTTGGGAAAACTGGGCTGTCATATTCAAAAGAATGTACTACTATCTTACATCATTCCCCAAAATCAAAATGGATTAAAAACTTGAATGTAAGACCTGAAACAGAAATATACCTAGAAGAAAACATAAGGGTTACTAAGCTCATTGATATTAGTCTTGGAAATGAGTTTTTATATTTGACATCAAAAGCAAAAATAAACAAGTGGGATTATATCAAACTAAAAAAACCTTGTGTTTAGCAAAGGAAACTGTGAACAAAATGAAAAAGCAAAGTATGAAATGGCAGAAACTATTTGCAAACTACATATCTAAAAAGGAGTTAATATCCAAAATGCGTAAGAAACACATACAACTCAATAACGGAATAATTAATATCCTAATTTAAAAAATAGGCAGAGGATTTGAATAGACAATTTTCCAGAAAAGAAATTAAATGGCCAAAAAGTATGAGAAATTAATTATATTCCTATAAGTAACAAGCCAAAGGTAAAAACACTTGGAAGTTACTTGCAATGAGAAAATCCAAATCCATGAACACGTTTTGATCATTTGTGTGTGTGTGTGTATGTGTGTATGACAGTCCAATGCTAAAAAGTAGAAATATGAGAAAACATTGAGTAGGGAAGTCAATTATATACAAATTCAGTAATTACAAAATTAATTGCTGATTCTCATAGTTGTGATTCATTCAAAGACAGTATCAGAGAGGATAAGTGGAAGTTCCAGATCTCTGAACTAGTAAGGATCGCCATCGAAAGTAATCTTAATGGGCTTAGCCTTGAACCAGAAGACCATATGTCGCATACATGAAGTCAAAGAAGAAATAAGGGAGCAGGCGATAGAAAAGTTCCACAGACTAGGAAATTTGAATAAGTTAAGAGAGAACAAAGAACTGAGATGTTTATAATTCAGAATTGGTGTTTTGAAAGTGGTCTACTAAAGTTAAAAGTTGTTATTTTTATACTAACATTTTATAAATATATGTCTTATCTTCACACATATATCTTATTTTTTAATTTTTATTTATTCATTTATTTAAAGAAATTTAATGTTTTTATTCATTTTTGAAAGAGAGAGAGAGACAGGGTGTGAGAGAAGTAGGGACAGAGAGAGGGGGGAGACACAGAATCTGAAACAGGATCCAGGCTTAGAGCCGTCAGCACGGAGTTGGACAGAGGGCTCCAGCTCACAAACCATGAGATCATGACCTGAGCTAAAGTCAGACGCCTAACCAACTGAGCCACCCAGCCACCCCATATTTTAAAAATATTTATTTATTATTTATTTATTTATTTATTTATTTATTTATTTATTTATTTATTTTTGAGAGACAGAGCACACATGAGTGGGTGAGGGGCAGTGAAAGAGGGAGAGAGAGAGAGAATCCCAAGCAGGCTCCATGTTGCTAGCAGAGTCAGATGTGCGGCTCAATCCCATGAATCTTGAGATCATGACCTGAGACAAAATCAAGAGTCAAATCTTCAGCCAACCAAGTGACCCAAGCACCCCAAACATATATTTTATTATCTTTTTTTTTTTTAATTAAGAACTAGTGTTTTTTGGTTATTCAGCTAATTAACTACCTAGCTAGTATGCCTAGTGAAGTTGCTAAGAATCTGGTCTTTCTGACTCTAATGTGCATTGGATATTATTGCTGTAGTTTTCTTTACTTTATTTCTTCATGCTCAATATTTTAGGCTTGATTTGCATTCTGGAGCATTCAAAATATTATATTCTATTAGGTGCTTTTATTATAGAAATTAATATTTATCCACCCACCCCCTGTCTTTCTTCTCTTGTTGGTAATTAACATATGCATGCCTAATGTTAATAGTATGCATATCCATATTTCTAAAGTTGAAATACATACTTTCATAGACACCTTATATAGTCACATTTTTCATTACTACTCTGGATATTATCACTTCAGGTTTTATATAAATGGTTTGTTATAGTACATTGTCTTATTTGTCCATTACAATTATTTCCAGGCTTCTACTGTAAATGATATTTCACTTATACATATCTCAGATTACTGTTTGCTTTTGAATATTTGCAGTTTAAAAGACAGAGAAGGAGAGGGTGGCTGGGTGGCTCAGTAGGTTGAGTGTCCGACTTTGGCCTAGGTCATGATCTTATCCTCCTGGAGTTTGAGCCCCAAGTCAGGCTCTGTGCTGACAGCTCAGAGCCTGGAGCCTGTTTTGGATTCTGTGTCTCCCTCTCTCTCTGCCCCTTCCCCACTTGTGCTTGTGCTCTGCCTCTCTCCATCTCTCAAAAGTAAATAAACGTTAAAAGACAGAGAAGGAATATAAATCACAAATACTTAAGGAAGGCATCACTTCAAGAAAACGTTACAAGAAAAATTGAGAAAACAAAGCATTTCCTGCTGAGAGATTTTGAGGAGTAGCTATGCATTGGAGAAGATGAGGGTATTTGACAATTTAGCAACTTCTAATTATGTTCTTTTTTTTTTAATGTTTATTTATTTTTGACAGAGAGAGAGAGAGAGAGAGAGAGAGAGCATGAGCGGGGGAGGGGCAGAGAGAGAGGGAGACAGAATCTGAAGCAGGCTGGAAGCTCTGAGCTGTCAGCACAGAGCCCGATGTCGGGCTTGAACTCACAGACCGCGAGATCATGACCTGAGCCGAAGTCGGTTGCTCAACTGACTGAGCTACCCAGGCACCCCCTAATTATGTTCTTACTCTTATTATATTGTATTAAATGAGTTTCCAGATCTTCAACACTTTCACATTCTAATGTCAATTCAAACATTCTCTATGGAGGAATACAGATGAATTGGGGTAATTTCTATCTGCTTCCTACATTTGTACAAATAACTGAGAACTAAATTTCTTGTTATGGAATTAACATTGCAAGTCATATTTTATAACATTATAAAGTTTTCAGAAGAAATGATATGTTGACTCAATTTACTGTATAAATTAGGGATATAGATGGAGATATGTATAGGAATTAAAAAATGGGAAATAACTGTTATTTAATTTTAATAAGAATTAGAATCTGAGACAATGCATGCTCTAAGACATTTACATAGGAAGCCACAGAAATTTACCAACATGAAATTAATTTTGTAACTTAATATCTAATAGAAATTCTGATTTTTGTGACTATCTTAATTAGAATTTATTTAAAGTGAACTTCAAATACATTTAATATTTTAATATATATTATAAACATGGGAGCAATTGTATTAAAATATATCAGTGTGTGTATGTGTATGCACATGTGCATGTATTTCTTCACATAGATACAATTGTATGTGCATGCTTATATTTTATATATGTACATATATTTATAATCCATATCTATCAATCTATTTCTCTTTACGTGCACACACAGAGAATATATAAATATATATAATTTTCTTATATGAACTATAATAAAATATAATCTTATGATATGACACAATCTTAAAGTATTGCATGGTAAATATATTTTAAATGACTTTTAATTGGAGGTGCCTGGGTGGCTTAGTCAGCCGAACATCTGTCTGTCTTTGGCTCAGGTCATGATCTCACGGTTTGTGAGTTTGAGCTCCACATCAGAATAGTTGCTGGGCTAGCTACTGTCAGTGCAGAGCCTGCTTTGGATCCTCGGTCTTTCTCTCTGCCATTCCCTTGTTTGCTCTCTCTCTCTCTCTCTCAAAAATAAGTAAAAATTAAAAACATTAACAAGAAATGACTTTTAATTGTATTGAAAAGATGCAAAATATAACGGGGTACTTGGGTGGCTCAGTCAGTTAAGTGTCTGACTTTGGCTCGGGTCATGATCTCATGGTTTGTGAGTTTGAGCCCCCATCTCAGGCTCTGCGCTCACAGCTCAGAGCATGGAGCCTGCTTTGGATTTTGTGTCTCCCTCTCTTTCTCTGTCCCTCCCCCACTCAATCTCTGTCTCTCTGTCTCTCAAAAATAATAAACATTGAAAAAATAAAAGATGAAAAATATAGTAATTATAATTTGTCTTTTAGAAATAAAAAGAAACACCAAATTCAAAGATTTAATCTGCTCAGTTATTAAGGATACCATGGTGAAAACAATAGTGGTCCTTAGATATTATAACTTTTTAAGGAAAAAATCAGATTGCAACCTATTTATATACATAACCATTTAGAGAAAATATTGCCTAGTTTTTTGTTTTCATTTTCATTTTTTTTTCCTTCCCCACATGGTTTACTTTGGAAAAATGAACAACATATAATATTAACAAAGCAAGTAAAGATGAAATATTGTAGTCCATATGCAGGAAATACTCACTGTAGTCAAAAGAGATTTTCTATTTAAAGATTATAGGATTGCGTTTAGAAACAGAGCAATTTAGTGTAATATATTCTATGAATACGTAATTTTCACCAGGTCAGCCCCTTCTTTTTTTATTCTCTCCACAATGCCCAGATGAGCTCTTTGCTTTCTATTTTGCATCAAAGACAAATTACTTCCTTGCTGTACTCAGAAATAGAAGAATATAATGAAACTCAATGTCATTTAGCAAGGCATCAGATTACAAAGATGGTCACTACAACTAGCTTTAAAAAACTTTTAGAGCAGATACATAGCACCTGTTTTGTTCCTTTCTTGACTTGAGGTGGTAGGGGAGGTGATAAAATTACAAGAAAGTGACAACCAGATAATTTTTACAAACATCTAGGAAACTAATTCTCAAACTTTTAAAATATGCTTCCCAATCATATAGGACAAAAATCTACTAACCATATAAAGGGATAGAAATATTTGATTTTCATAAATTTGCTTGTAAAATTACACACTGGAAGTCCCTGAGGTTTTAAGTTTAGAAATTTAGTCAAGTTTCTCTCTTGTAATATAACATTGCGGGACCCCTCTATAATGATTTATTCTAAAAATAGATGGGAGTCCCAAAGACTTTCTGAGAGAATGAGGACTTCTTTAAACTTACCTTGTGTTCTTCATGATTTTCAATTGCTGTTATTATTGCTTTTTTTTTCCTTCAATATTGTTTTAGATTTATTGTTATTATCTTCTTGTCAGGTTTTCTGCAAGTAGATAAGTCAATCTGTTAATTATTTTGGCCTCTAGTTTCCTAGACATTTATACATGAAAGTGTGGTCTTTTGACATAAAGCCATATTTTGGTGTTCAATAGTTATAACACACACTCCAGCCTAACTTTTTACCAGGCCAGCTTATTAGTTATGTGTTGCTTGTCATTATGTGCCACAATTCCTTAAATACATTGCCTATTAATTGGATATTCCATGATTTTGTGCAGCTTTCTCTCTGATAGCTCTGACTCATGCTTTGATAAAGAGAGGTAGATATTCATTTTCCATTTGTCAAGCGATTCTTTCCAATTAACTTTGAAAGTGGAATAATTTCCATTATTTGGAATATTTCATCTATTTTGTTCACTCTCCCATATTCAAAATAATGATTTTGTATATGATCGTTAGTCATTTCACTCATTTGACTTTTTGTGCAGACTGTTGGGTAAGGATGAGACTCATAGTTTGCTCTTTTCATACCTCTCACTATTCTTATCAATGAACTTTTTTTTTTTGGCACATCCTTCTCTTCTTTCCCTCTGAAGCCTTATCTATATATTTTCTTTGTAAATATATGATTATATACATATATACATATATGTATATACATATGTGTATATATATGTATATACATATACATATATATGCATATAATCATGCCATATTTCATGACTTAAGGTTTCTTGCAGTAAATCAATTTTACTCAATAAATAAAATTATCTTATAATAACACTAAGATTAATAATATATACAATGTATTGAATGAGTTTATGAATGATTCTTGATTCTTTGAATCGAGCACTGTGATAACTTTATTATACATATTGACCAATTAAATCTTTATAATACAGAAAAAAAAATCAATGATGAAACTTTAAAATTGACAAGCTGGAGAGAAATGCTTTCATTGAAGCACATGGACAAGTTCATTTTATTTATTAACATTTGTATAGAATCTGTCATGTGTCAGACACTATTTGTTTTATCAACTATCGCAAATATTAACTCATTTACACATGACAATTACAAGAAGTAAGCCATTATTATTACCATACATTTTTTACCGATAAGGAAAATGCAGCACTGAAAAGTCAAATACGTTGTCCAAGATCTCCTAACTAATATGTGGGAAAGCATGGATTCAAACCTGGACAGGCTTGCTACTGAGTACACACTCTCACTCACAGTGCTGTGAGGGCTCTCTTGCCTTAGTCCTGATAGAGGATATACTAACACAAATGGCATTGATTGGTATGTTTCAAAACAAATAATGGCACCCATAGACACCCAGGAAACATATTTGGATGCTATCATTTTACAAAGATCTAAAGGACTAGGAAGTCAAAGACATATTTATATTTACATTTACTTTTATAAATACTGTGAGTTCCCAAAAGAGAAGAGTCTGTGTTAGATGGTGCAAATTAAATTACTGGGCCATCACTTAAGAAATCGGAATGATAAAGCCTAAGCAAGGGTTCAAACACATTGTATGGAAAACAAAGAAACTGAATTTGCCCTGGAATCAGCTGGCCTCCTCATCTGCCTCTAAACCAGTGAGAACTCGATCAGATAAATCTATGGACTCAAGTATTACATGCAAAGAAAAGCAACAGCTGAGGGACTATTCGTAGAAAATAATAAAAGGCAAGTGGCTCAAATTGAAGTCCCACAGCTTGGTTGGTAAGTGTCATTCACATGGAGCTTTCTCCTCCTGGGATCACACAAAGAGAACCTCTGTCTACTTGAAAGTTTTTCCTACTAGACAGTTTTTTCTGCATTTCTTATCTGGACTGCCTTACTCTCTCTATAAAGCTTTGTTGAATATTGCCTTATATTTTTCTAATTGTTTTTGTTTACTCCTAACCCCTCCTTACTTAGACTTCAAGACCCATTTTGAATCCCAAATCAAATCCTCCCCTACTATCACAGTCTAACTTATATATATTTTTTCCTGTCTGCACTCCTTACATAAGTAATACATTATAATTTAACTGCATAAAACATGGTGTATTTTCATATTGACAACTTGCTTAGAATAACTGCTTAAGTACTTTAATTTTACCAGGTCCTTTGTCTTAAGCTACCTGCATCCTTGGATACATCCTAAGTGTATTACCCACAATAAGATTTCAAAAAATATGTATTTCTTATCCGATAGTGTGACTAGACACGCTGAAGATACTCTAAAAGGTATGATAAGGTCTACTTTTAAGTGCTTGGACAACATGATTTATTAAAGCAAAACACTATTTTGTCAATAAATTCTCAAAATGTAGGTACTGTTTTGTAGGCAGAATAATAGCCCCCAAAGATGGTCCCTTCTTAATCCTCAGAATTTATCAATATATCTTACATGTCTATGATTCTGACACCAATTCCAATGTGTGGGTTTTTCTCTCACACCAAGTAATTCTCTGATACCAGCTAGGGACATCCTGCAATTCAATTCAATTCTGACACCATCCGTCTGAAGATAGTGTCAGATCCCACAGGTTAAGGGCTCAGTCCTACAAAACTGCTCTCCTCTCCACTTCAGATGCTAATCTCTAGCTCAAGCTCTTATCTATGGGCTGTAGATCAGAAGTTCCACTGGCCCCATTCTTGGGTTGAATTAATTTGCCATAGCAGCTTACTAGAACTCAGAGAAATATTTTACTTGCCATATTATCAGTTTATTATAAAAGAACCTTCATTGGAGAGGTATGATTGATTAAATCACTGGCTGCTGGTGATTCTCCAGCCCTTCACTTCTCCCTGGAGGTCCTGGGATGAACTGAAAGTTTCAACCCTCTGATGACATTGTTGGGTTCCTGGCAACCGGCCCCCATCCTTAGGTAACCTAGGGCCTTTCCAAAAGTCACCTCATTAATATAACAGAAAGTAATTTTCCCCCCATTCTCTTCACTAAAGAACTTCCAAGAGTTTTAGGAGCTTTTTGAAGAAGGAAGGAGAGAAGATAGCCAAGGAATGTGGATGGCCACTAGAATTTGGAAAAGGCTGGGGGACGTATTTTTCCTGGGGCCTCCAAAAGAAACACAATCCAGCTTATATTTTCATTTTAACCCATTTAGAACCTTATCAGACTTCTGACCTTCAAGAATCGAGAAATAATAACATGTCTTGGGTTAAGTCACTAAATTTATTGTGATTGTTAGGGCAGCAATAAAAATATAATACAGCCATAATGATGATAAAAATGTTTGCCACATCAAAGAATGTAAATACTGTGTGATTACATTTATATATGTGTTATTTTTTAAATATCATATCATTATTTCAGTCCTTTTATGATACTTACCTAATGCAAAGTCTCAGAACATTTTATCATCTGTATTTGGCATAGAGTAAACTGGGAGGTGGGTGTGAGATTGGGAAACATTTCTTCCAGATTTTGCTTAAGGAGCGGTAAATTGCATGGCAAGTAATTCTGTGAATTATCATGAGCATGTTTATGAATGGGCATCTATCTATCTATCCTCTATCCTCTATCTACCTATCTCTTTATCTATCATCTATCTATACATACATTTCTATTGACACTATTACAATTTGGAGGATTTGAATCTATTCCTGTTTTAACTGAAACAAACAAGTTTTGTTGTTTTGTCTAAATGGTAAAACTTTCTAGTTTGGATACTTTTTTTTTGTTACTATTTATGCCATTTCCTACATGTTCAGGTAACCAAAACTATCTATTCCATTTACTTAAGGTCTTCTCTGTCTTCAGAGATTTCGCTTTTCTGAAATAGGTCACTGTAAAATAAGTTTTTATTTTCTCTGTCAGTACTGCAGTCAAATATAACTAAACTCTAGTGTGTACAAAGCTGACTGCATTCTTGCTAATAATCATGTCATATGATGTATCTATTAGAAATCCTGACTCTGACCAAGTAAAAGTGACTAGCTCTTTTTTACCCATGTTGTTTCTGGTTTTAATCTTCATTGTATGTCTCCTCTTTTGAAAGTCCTACCCTTCCCTCACCCCTTGTCCTATCCATCTTCTATGTATCCTCTATGTATTATCTATCTATCATCTATCTAATTATCTAATTTAAATGACTTTATTCCCATTTAAAACTATATAAGAATTATTCTAGAGAGAAAATAATGGAAATAAAATAAATTATTTTTAATCTTAAAAAATTTGGAACTATCTTTGACTTTTCTATTTACTTTTACCTCTTCAAGCAACAAAAATAAACTTGACATTATTTCTTTATACTATTTTAAGCAATACACTAATATTTAAGTGTATTCATAGATACAAAATAAAATCAAATGAAAGCCAAAAATAAATATTCAAAAATATTCTCTAACATTTTTTAAATAATGAAATTTTAACATTTAGTTTTAGTTTATGTATAAAATGAAAACACAAATGTGAGCCACTAAATTCATTCCTAAAAAAAAAAAAGTGTTTGTTTAGAGAGTATCCATTAGTGATTAGAAACATGGACACTAGTTTCCATCTACTAGCCTAAAATCTTGGTCCTGATCTTAAATTGCTCTTTGGCCTAGTAGAAGTTTCTATGTATTCTCTCCGTATCTTGGTCCCTCATTAAATTACTGGAAGAATTAAGTGAGTAAATATATTAAGTCTTCAGTATAAACACACAATAAACACAAACCATCATAAGCGATTCTGTAATAGAAGACCAAAATAATATGAAATAGCAGTTGAAACAGATATTGGACGTACATAGTGACAAACTGATAAATGAATAAATAAGAAGAATTTGAAAGTCATGTTTTCTGCACTAGAGTGGCATCTGAAACATACGACGTGGCATAATACATTAATCTGCCTTAGTATCAAAATAAGTATTACTTTGCCATTTACTATCAATAAGGAACCACCACAAATTCCCTAGAAGGGTGAAAATTCAAAACTTATCCAGATAAAAACTGTTTTTATATTGATACTATCTCTGGGGATATGTTTGGGATTGAACTTCTTGTTTTTGAGCACTGTGACATTATTGTTCATTGGAATGAACATGAGAAATTGCTCATCAATGACACATAAAATTTTTTAAAAGATTGGAATTTAAAATCCATCCCTGGAGCGCGTCTTTATATTGAAGCAATTTCATAGCCAGGGTTTGAATTTCAGTCCTTACGGACTTTAAATGAGAATTGTTTTCACATTGCTTACAGAATAAACTAGGAGGACTAAATATATGTCTGTGCTGATATAGAGACTCTGTGTGAAATTCAGATTATTCAAAGGAAATACAAATAAGTATATTATGTACGTACTCTCATATTTTCCTGATAAACTTTATTTTTATTTTAATGTTCGTTTGTGATAAGAATTAATAATAGAATTAAAGATAAATATTCACGTTGTATGAAATCTTAGATTTAAAAAATGTTACATATCTAGTTTCTTATATACTCCATTCTCCAATCTTATTTCTGTTTCCAATTCGTCAATTTTAAAAAACTATATAAAATATCCAAGGGAGATACATTAAATCTAAGATGACATTTCACATTAATATTGTACTATTTATTATAGATTATATTGAAATTGAGCATAACAGTGAAAAATGTAACTCTAATCTTTCTGCAGACATGAGAATGATGTTAGGGCAACACTTACGTGTTCCCTTTTAAAATTTTTAAGTGTCCTATTTGACGATGCATAATACATTTGCATAGTAGTGTAACATTTATTCATATCCTACATGGATATATTTTCTAAGATCACTATCTTTAACCCTAAATTGGTAAGACTGAAAAAAAAAAATCTCAAAACACAGACTAGAAATAGCTATCAATATGTTTATTTGTTTTATTATATAGCTAGAAGTTTTATATTAGACAATACATGTTCAATTTAAGAAAAGAGATTGAAGCATTAATACCCCAGGCCATTGAAATGGACTCGAGGAGGTTAATAAACATTAACACAATAAATATTTTTAAACACACGACAGACACACTTATTGTCATGGTTATTATAAATGGAGCTAACAGTCAAATAGATAATGCCATTTCTCAATATATTTTATAACGAATATAAACAGAATGGAAAGGATATAAGCACTATTCATGGAAGCACTTTTCAGGAAGAGATAAAGAGCTGCACAACCACTAAAAAAGGAACAACAGAACATCATATCATGGGGTCTGTTAAGACTGAGACAGGAAGGGAGAGGAAGAAAGTTCAGAACGGATAATGTAGATCAGTTTGCTTAGCATCAGAAAGACATGTTACATTTACACTCAAAGTACATGGTCTTTTGTACTCAAGTTACACGAGAAAGACATGAGAAGAAGGTTTGAAGCAAGTATATTACTTTAATTTACAATTTAGGAACATGTTCGTAACTAATCTGAATGCATAGTCTAGTAGGAGTTTCTGGACTGAAGGAGGCTAGTTAAAAGGCTATTGAAACATCCGGAGGAGAAAGAAAGTAAATCAGGAAAAATAAAATTTACGTCTGTTGATTTAGAACCCAACTCATAGTCTATTTGAGAAAATATAACCCTGGTAAAAGTAGAGTTAAGAATTGAGACACCAACCTCCAGTATCCAACCCCAAAACACATTTTTTTTTCTGCTATGCTGAAAAATATCTGTCTTTTGTCTTGTTTCCCATTCTGATTTTCCTTCTTCTGAATGACCATTAAAGATGAATACACGGGCTTCTAGGAGAAACTGCTTCAAAATTCTAGAAAAGTTTTTGGAAGATTAGATCAATAGTGAATCTCAAGTGTAATCTATCAGAATTCTCTCATGACAGAAAAGTAAAAAGGTCAACATGTTAATGTCTGTGAAGTCATTTCATATTTGTAAAATATCCAGCTCTGACTCTATCAAGTGTTCGTGATTTACTTCCACTTCTAGTTTAGTCCAAAGAATGTTCAGGGTAGTATGGGGTACAATAAATAAAATCGCACAATGCCTAAATTCCAATGTTGATTCCACCATTTGACAACTGTGTTCCACAGGGAAGTCACTTGGGCAGTTCAAGCCCTCTCAGACTCCACTTCCTTACTTATCTTTTTCAGAGGGTTATTTTGATGATTAAGTCAGTAATAATTACAAAGAGTATCACACACAAGAATGACAGTAAGTATCAGCAATATTACTATTTATAGGTTTTCTATCACTTATACTCTTCTCTTGCCATGTAATTGAAGGCATTCACAGCCTCTGGGAATTAAAATGCAGACATTTTTGGGGAGTCATTACAGAAAATTCCTCCTATCAATGTAGTGTTTTCATGATTCTGATAAACTAATCTCTCTTATGATAGTTAAGTCATTTAAAAATCACTTCAATTCTACCTTTCCTTTTGTTTTTTGAAAGAATGTGACAATATCCTCGTGGAAAACAATGCATGCTATGAACTGTTATATACAAAATACAGTTAACACTAAGAGTTAGTGGCAAAAAACTAAAACTTTAACTTAAAGACGGGTCTTCCTGATGCATGGTCATGATGCTACAATTAATGGAATTTATTTATTTTTCTTGTAATGTATTGTAGATATAAACTGTCTTTTAATATTATCTTTTATTTGAAAATTGTGAAATGCAATTAAAAATGCAATTAGTATTTGACCAAAGATAACTAAAATAAAAAGGAAGAACGATAGGTTGGTTTCCCAGGGAACACATGAGAAATCTGCTTTGATCGCAGTTCAAATCTCTATTTAGGGTTTCTTACTCAGGATTATCATTTTGCCACCTTTAAAAAAGAAATGCTTACTCTATTTTTGATGAATATTGAATTATGTTCAACAACTGTTCATGTTTTGATCTTCTCAAACTGGTGAATACAGATCTTAATTAGTAGTCAATGGTTTGATGAGTGGAAGTAGGCAGAAGAAAAAAGCAAAAAAAGTTAATTTTCCTGCAATGTTAATTTTAGACAAAATGTTTGGAAAGTCTCAATTTTATGTTAAAACATAAAAGAGCTATTTCATGAAATATGCAATATTTATATGTTTTTATGATAAAGGGTGTTCTAGTAAATGTATGCTTGTACTATGGCCAATTTATGTTATAATTTTGAAAACTATGTATGGGCATTTGTTTATTCTTCCCTATTGATAGTGTATTTTGACAAGAAAAGGTCAAAATCAAAACCAAAACTCAATTAATTAAAAAAATATAGAATGCAAAATATGAAAATAAATTATTTACAGATATCAGAAATGGCTAAATCAGGGGCGCCTGGGTGGCTTAGCTGATAAAGGTCCGACTTCGCCTCAGGTCATGATCTAGAGTTTCAGGTTCGTGAGTTTGAGCCCCGCATCTGGCTCTGTGCTGACAGCATGGAGCCTGAAGCCTGCTTCAGATTCTGTGTCTCCCTCTCTCTGCCCCTCCCCCAGTCACACTCTGTCTCTCTCTCTCTTTCAAAAAGAAACATTAAAAAGTTTAAAAAAATGACTAAATCAAAAAGGATGAAAAGGGCTCGGATTCTGGAGAGAGAACATAAGAATGGTGAGCTAATTATCTGCAACCTCAGGGTCCCTGTTGGCTATTTCAAGTCTGTGTGTTCATAGGGGCTAAGATTTTAGGTTTTGAATAAACAGAGACCTACTCCTATACAAACGGAAAAAAAAGAAAAAGGCATTTTTGAAGTCATGGAGCATTTTGAAGTCATGGAACATTCCTTTTCACAACACTTTTTAATTCTGTGCAGTATGGAGATCTAAAATCTAATGTGAGTGGAATTTTGGCAGTCTTGCAGCACTGCAGGGACAGAGATTAGAATCCACATCTCCCAAACGGAAGGGCCCAAGTGAATGCACTGGGATCTCAGCGGGAAGACTGAGATCAACTCAAACTTCACTCACTTTTGTCGCTAATTAGCTGAAAGCAATGGCCTTCAAATGACTCTTGTTAGGTAATGAAATAAAGAATAATTTCTGGAGAAAGATCATTTCACCTAGGACCTATATATTTATAAAAACAAACTGACATAAAATAAAAAAAAATTCTCAACATGCTAACAGGGCCGTAAGGCCAGAAGTTAAGAAGAATTCGAAAGAAAGAAAGAAGAAAGAAAGAAAGCAAAAGAAAGAAAGAAAGAAAGAAGAAAGAAGAAAGAAAGAAAACTAAAACTAAAACTAAACTCACATATGATCCACTTATGTAATTTGGCGCCAAATATTTTAAATTAAAAAATTATTTTTTAATGTGTCTTTTTGAGAGAGAGAGAGACAGGGAGAAAGAGACAGAGACAGAGACAGAGAGTGAGCGGGTGAGGGGCGGAGAGAGAGGGAAACAGATTCTGAAGCAGGCTCCAGGCTTCAAGATGTTAGCACAGAGCCGGATGTGGTGCTCAAACTCACCGGCCATGTGATCATGACCTGAGCCAAAGTCTGATGCCCAACTGACTGAGCCATGCAGGTACCCCTAGCACCAAAGATTTTAAAATACAGTGGCATGGTAAAGAAAATAGAAGAGGCATTATTTAGAAAACTAGTTAAAAGTATGGAGAAAATTGAATATAGGAATGTATGAAAAATATCAAATGGAAATTCTAGACTTGCAAAATACGTATTTGAAAATCAAAATTCATAGATGATAGTTAGCAGAAGGTGAGAAAATAAAAACAGACTTTTTGAAACTGACGAGAGACACAAGGAAAATATATACACTGAAAGAGACAGAAAAAAGTATTAATTTAAATAATGAATATGATATGTAGGAAATAGTAAAAGTTAAATGAAGAGGGAATGATATCCTCAATGTATCAGGAGAGATGGTAATGTTTTGAGAAAAGATACTGGAAATTATTACTTTGAGGAAAGGTAAATATTAATAATTTTAATATATAATTTTATAAATATTCTTAAAATTGCCTTGCTATAATTGTAATTTATATGAATTCACAAACAGATGACTATCATGATATATAGCCTCTTTTGATAAAATTCAAAGAGGTCCCTGCATTTTATGTGCCAAATGTCATAATAATTTGGTTTTAAATCTGTTAAAAGGACTCACAAGAATTCTGATACATATTTGTGAGTAATGTATACAAATTCAGACTGATACACCTTTATTGTAGTTGAGATTCCAACTGACCATAAGTAGCATTACTGTTGGATGGTATGATTTTTCCAAAATAGTGAGTAATTCGCAGTAAATATATTAAAAAAAATTTTTTTTGATAAGTGCAATGTTGGAAATGTCAATGAACATTAAAATTATTCAAAATATATTATATTTGGATCTGGGAACAAAGTTAAATTTTAGGGTCAGAAAATTTGCTCAAGACCCAAGACAAGTCTTCTTTATGTGAAATTGTCTCAAACCCAGGGCATCTAGTATTTCAAGGATAAACATCCACCAGAATAAATATCAGTTGGGCCCCTTCAATCACTAGACAACAAAATACAAACTCACAGATTTCCCCAAATGTTCCACAAAACATGGGAACTCCCTATCTCCCCACACACATATGAAAATCACTGTCTATAGGGACATTTTAGGTAAATTTTCAAGAGACTGAAGTATTGTAATTTTCCAATCATTATCTTTTAATCTTCTCTTTTCAAGCTCATATTTGATATTTAGAATTTTTTTAGGTATATTGAAAATAGGACCTCATTCAAAACAATTACTAATCATCACCACCAACACTAAGATCTCTCCCCTTAGGCTACCAACATAACTACTGATTCCTTAATTCTGCTTTTTCCTAATTCCCCAATGGATCCCCAAATCAGTTCTCCAAAAAACAAGAGGGAACTTCTTTTTTACAAATTACATTATGTCACTTTTCTGCTCTCCTCTTTTGAAAGTCTTTCCTTCCACTTAGAATACAATTATAAATTCTTTATTTGGCCTGGAAATGCTACAACACCTACACTCTGTCCACTTCTGCTAACCTTATATTCTACCATTCTTCTACTCATTATCCACAAGCACATGAGCCTTTAAATTCTCCATGCAAACATGAGGCTCAGGAATCGTGGGATCCTCCTCCCCTTTACAGATTCCTAAAATGTGCTTCCCTAAGTTATGCACATGAGTAGATCCCTTGTTTGATTCAAGTAGGTCAAATAACTCCTCTTATGTCTAAACCAGCACTCAATCCACTTAGCAGGCATAATTTTCCTTCACAGAACCTATTAATACCTGACATTATATTATGTGTTTATATATTCATCTGTTATATTTTGTATTCTCCTCTATATGTGTTTAAAGGCAGAAAACTGGTCTGATTGTAATATGCTATATCCCAGGTACCTAAAATGCTACCAAGAAATAATATGCATTTAATAAATGTTAAGTCCTGGAATAATCTAATGGTTTCCTTTCTCTAAATTTTAGGAAAAATAGTTTAATTCAGTGAATAGTAAAGGTATAGGATATTTTCTTTGAAATGATTTTCAATCTTTCCATTAAGAGAAAAGTTCTTTCTTTCTCTTTTCTCACTTGACTACACAATATATCATTTTATGAGATCATAAAGTAATACATATTTTTGATCCCAAGAAGAATTTATCTGCCCTGAAACTGTTAGTCTGATAGCTATTGTTTTAATATTTGCTAAAGTAAATCTTCTAAGCCTCTTCTATTGGAATGATTTTTTTAATACTTTATTTGTATTCTTCTTTAAATGAGCAAAGGGAATAATCTAGCCACAAAAGACTTACAGTAACCCTGATGCCAATGGGAAATTGAATATTTTTAATAAAATATTGAGGTATGTTATTTTACATTTTGTGTTATGTGATCTGTTATATGAAAATGCTTGTCTGGGTATTAAGAAACAAGAACACCCTGAAAATATCCTTAGGGTCATCTACAGGTAATACAAAGTCAATAAAATTGCTTCACTAATGATTTTGAGTCTTCCCAAAGATTCTGGTACTGAGTTAAGTTTTAGCATAAGATGAAAGAATATGTCCAATAAAATTCAATCTATGAGAAATTCAATCTATGAAACAAAAGCCTCTGTTACCAGAAACTTGTAATTTTATAATCATGATTTCATCATTTCCCTTAGTAGAATTGTCACAGACCTATAATAATTTAATCTTTCAATCATTGAACTATCTTGCCTTTAAATAATATAATTCTGCTTTTCCACAGAGATACATTTACAAATAAAAGAACAAAATTTTTCAAAATCTTTTTTTTTTAAAGAGGGACAAATAATGTGGATAATAAGAGTCTGTCAATCCATAAACTTTGGGTAGAGAAGTCTTTAAGTCAATGCTCATTTGGCAATAAGAATATTTATTATTTTATTATTTGTATTACTGAAATCCTGTAAAGATATATTTGTACATGTACTTACATTTAAAAAAAAACTGAAAAAGTAATCATCTTAATAATTTTAACATGTGTTACAGCATAAGGTTTATTTTCTTTTCTGATTTCTACATCGCTTCCCTGAAGATACTATCTTCCTTTATTGAAGTTGAATAATTTCATATACTTAAAACACCACAGGGAACAACAGGAGAGTGGTAATTTCAAATTTTCATAGTGTTTTTTAATTTGGTTTATGGCTTAGAATTAGCATGTCTGTGCTCAATGCCAAAAGATGTTTGCTCATTTGTTTGTTTGTATTTTGCCAGTGAGGACCTGAAATTTCAGAAATACATGCATAACATCTATTATAATTCTGTCAAAAGTAGGAGTCCAACTCTTACAACTAAACTACTATTTTCTCAAGAAATAAAGACCTTCAGTCGGTGCTCATACTTTATTCATGATGTGTGTGTTTGCATCATTATCTACTTTGAGTCATTTTCTTTTTGTTATGTGTCAAATAAAGTTGAAATTATGTACCAAGTCACATTTCAATGTGCAATTTCTTTTTTTTTTTCAACGTTTTTTTTTTTTTTTTTTTTTTTTTTTTTTTGGGACAGAGAGAGACAGAGCATGAACAGGGGAGGGGCAGAGAGAGAGGGAGACACAGAATCGGAAACAGGCTCCAGGCTCTGAGCCATCAGCCCAGAGCCTGACGCGGGGCTCGAACCCACGGACCGAGAGATCGTGACCTGGCTGAAGTCGGACGCTTAACCGACTGCGCCACCCAGGCGCCCCTCAATGTGCAATTTCAATGCACAATAAAGTGAAAGATTCCTTTCAAGATACACTCATCAAATATAACTTAATAGGAAAGTATGTGTTGTGATTGTGAATATGCATTTATTAATTATACATTAATTATTTGTTAACATGACGCTCAGGGCCTGAAACAAGTATGAATTTATATTTGAATTGAATTATTTAATATAAATAATAAATCTTTATATTATAATAAATGTTGCTCTAGTGTATGAATTAATTTAGTTGTTTAATGTCTGTAAATCCTTAAAAAGAGTTATCAGTGGGAAATATCCATAATTTTTTGAGTTTTTTATATATTAACTACATTTATTGTTGACTTCCTAGAAACCAACTCAACATCACAAATATAAAAGTTTAACAATTACTACACTCTAATGAATTTTGGGAAAGTAAAATTCAGTCAATGGTTCATACACCCAAAGAATGTTTGTCTGAGTTATTTTTATTTTAGTTTGGTTGCATTTGAGAATACTTACAATGTAAGTATTTAATAATTGGTATGTATTTGATGATTACACTGTGCAATCAGCAATGAAGAAAAATTATTAAGACTAGATACTGTCCTTCCTAAGATTACTATTAGGTTAGTAAGCCAGAATACAGACTTGAAACAGTTAATGTATTAAAATTCATATGAAAAACACATTTAATTAGCAAATGCACATTTAAAAATGGCATCTCAACTTGACACCTTTAGGGACTATTTAAAAAATTTCTTTCGCAGTCTAAATTTCTGGAGAGGAAGAATATTTGATAACTGCTTTATATTGTTGCTTCTAAAATAATGCTCAGCTTAGAAGCTCTTTGTCTGTAGAGAAGGCTTTTATCAGCATCCCTGCCTTCCACTACACATTCTTTTACAGAAAAAGAGAAACCTGCAAGTTTATATCTCAACATAATCTCAAACTTGTTTCCACTGCTGAGATGATAAACCTTTAATTTTATTTCCCATTCAGGTTTATGCCTTTGTTTAGTTTCTAAGAAGTAACGAGAAGTCTGTATTTTATTGCCTGAAGTATACAATGAACTGGTATGATATCTAAACTTCCACCTTAGATACAAGTGTAAGAAACAGAAAAAAAAAATAAAAAAGTAGATAAAGGATGAAAAATCTCAGCACAGGCAGGAAAATAACACAAATTGGAGGAAGGGCTCAGCCTAAGAAATATTCATATGCTATCATGTAAATGACTGAGTCCTCTTTGCCACTCTTAATTTAGTATTGAACTTCTGCAGATCTCTTAAAAGAAATTACTCTTAAACATTGTTTGACGTCTTTATGGAATTTTAATTTACAGTTTACAAAATGTGCAAATATAAATATATTTGTACTACATAATATATATAACAAAATCCAATGATAATACATCGTTTTATGAAAATATTTAAAAAAATATTTTCTTGGGGTGCCTGGGTGGCTCAGTTGGTTAAGCGTTTGACTTCAGCTGAGGTCTTGATCTCATGGTTCACGAGTTCAAGCCCTGCGTCAGGCTCTGTGCTAACAGCTCAGAGTCTGGAGCCTGCTTCATATTCTGTGTCTCCGTCTCTTTCTGCCCTCCCCACTTGCGCTCTCTCTTTCTCTCTCGCTCTTTCTCAGAAATAAACATTAAAAAAATTGAAATAGGGGCGCCTGGGTGGCGCAGTCGGTTGGGCGTCCGACTTCAGCCAGGTCACGATCTCGCGGTCCGTGAGTTCGAGCCCCGCGTCAGGCTCTGGGCTGATGGCTCAGAGCCTGGAGCCTGTTTCCGATTCTGTGTCTCCCTCTCTCTCTGCCCCTCCCCCCCGTTCATGCTCTGTCTCTCTCTGTCCCAAAAATAAATAAACGTTGAAAAAAAAAAATTGAAATAAAAGAAAAAAAGAAAAATTTTCTTAAATTATTAAATTATTTAATATATGCATAAAGATATTTTGCCTATATGATCAACATATGTGTAGAAAATGTGCCAAATTATTACTTACTTGATGTAAATCTTGTACAATGTTTGTGAACAGTTTATATGCTAGGACTGTCGAGCAAAATATTGTTAGGCAACGTGACATTTTCAGGAAAGAAATATTTTTAGTATTTGAAGAAGTAATTATTCAATGCTTTGCAAAATTTGTTAAATATTCTAGCTCAAAAATAAGCTTTGAATTTCCCCTCAATTTTGAAAAATTGAGAAGTGATTTTCTTCAAGTATAATTATAAATAACAAAATATATAAGAACAGTGTAATTGAAAAGCTTGAAGACCCTTAATTATAGTGGTGCAAATGTGGCACATGAAACTTGAATTGCAGCCTAATTATTACTTCGTTATGTCTACTTAAGAAATTGCTGACAAATGGTTTATAATTTTAACTTAAGAAACTAGAATAAAATTTAGAAGTAAAGATGTGTTGACTCAAAAAGCATGTTGACATATACTATATAGTTGGCTCTGAAACATATTATGAAATTAAGAAAAATAAATACAGTGTAAATTTGTACTTGAAGTGTATATGTATATCACAGTGAGGTAAACACATTTTTATTTATTAAATAGGACATTCGCACATTCTGATTTTGCTTTCTATCAGATGTCATTCTCATGAGTATTTGTATACTGGTGTGTGTATAAATGTAAACATGTTTATGCAATTTCTAATAAATACATGTTATATACCTCTATATATTATATACATTTATTAAATGTATATATTATGAATCACATTATATCAGATATACTTAGTACTATATATATCAAAGTGGTTTATGTGATTGAAATTCTAATACAATGCAGTTTTTCACATGCTATTTATTCACATATGTGTGCACACATACACACACGGCACAGATTTAATCAATTTTGTCAAATACGTAACCATTTTCTTAATCGAAATATACAATCTTCTTATCACCTTGGAGAGTTCTTTCAACAAAAACATGGCAGCTGCATGTTGTGTGATTTTAGATATTTGTCTTTATGATTCTATATCAATTTTTCTGCATTGAAGTAATAGACTTCTGCATTTGTATCGGTTGACTGGTACTTTGCTATCTACTCACATTGGGGTTGTCTTTTATTGTTAATTTTCAGTACAGGACGAGGCTAACATTTTCTGCAGAGCTGAAAATTCTAGATATTTACTTTCCCAGTCTTCCCTGTATTTAATGCATGTGGACTTGTGATCTAGGACCAGATAATTGACAGCCTCAGTGCCAGACTTTAAATCGAGAGCCACTGTGGCAAAAAAGCATGATAAAGAATCCACGTTGATATCCTGCAGTGACAGCAACAAATCCATTCTCTAGAGACAGCAATCTAGCCGCCATGATTAAATGCTGGTAGTATTGGTGGGCAGTCAGAATGACTTTTACTCAGAATGTTTTCTGTCCTATGATTTTGCATTAGTTCTGGCTTTGTGGCCTCTCTTTGTTTCCGTCTATTTCCGAACACATTCCACTCTTCTTCTGAGTGATTCTCTAAGCTTACCGAAGTCTATGAAATATTTTCGATTCAAATCAGCCAGTCATTTTTGTTGTTGGCTTCTAAGGACACTGAATGGTATAAATAAATATTGCTCTATGGTAAGGGTGAAAGGGTGGGGGGAGTCGTCACATGTTCCAGGAAATAGAGAGAAAATATCTGGTCTGTAAATGACAAGCTACTCCGGAAGAAAAAAACCTTTATATGTAGATATTAAAGAGCCATAGGAAAAAACTAGGGAGAGAAAGAGAGGAACCATAATTGATCGTAGAGCACAACAGAAGAGACAAAATAGATTGCCTTCCTTGGGGAGAAATAATGTTAAGGGCCAACATATTAGCCTCAGGACCAGTTGGAATCATGTATGCAAGCAAAAGCCAACTAAAGAGACACAACACATTTCTTCAGTCTGACGTGGGGGAAAAAGTGCTCCTGGCTAGTCACATATTTTGGGCAGATGTGAGGCATCTGTTGCTTACACCTGAGAAAGCTAATTAGCTAATTAAATTCTTAGGAGGAGCAGGAAAACAAGCCTGAGGTACAAGATTCGCCCCAGCTGAGTTGTATGCTCTACTACCAAAATGAATGTGAATTTTAAGCTAAGAGGAAGGAAAACAAGTGAGGATTTTATTTCAAGCCAGAATTACAGAAGTTAAGTAAATAAAAGAAAAAGGATACTATATCAGCCACAAGGGAAAGAATGCACAGTTCCAGTGTTTTCTATTAATTGGCTTTATTATATTAAATAAACATATCTATTCATGGCAAAGTTACTTTTTAATATCAGGCCAATTTTATTATATATTCGATTTTACTTATTATACATAAATTACTACATATTGGACAGCTTTATTATATGAAAATAGAATTTCAATTATACCCATACATAAACTGTAAAGTTGCCCTTGATTCCCTTACACTTAATAGAGCACAGGGTCAGCTGTTAATTCAGGCCACCAAGGTTAGCATCTTTATGTGCTGTGATTAGGTTTTTGTCTGCTGACTCTATAGAAGGCATATTTACATGAACCCCATTTTTTACTCATAACTCACATAATTAGGGTGCACTCAAAATGCTAAAATTACCTCAGTTGCAAGATAAATATCTATTTTACACTAAAGTTCTTGACTGGACACCTTGTTAATGTGATTTTTCTCTTTGCACATTAAATATAAAAACATATCATTGTAAATGTCATGAAGACAAGCTTAGCACTAGGCAGAATGCACTGATTAAAGAAGATTGGACTGTAATTCTAATTACTTAAGTTTTGAAATATAGAACATATGAAGGTTAATTTTGTGTGTCAACTTGACTGGGCCACAGGATGCCCAGATATCTACCTAAAAATTATTTCTGAAAGTGTCTGTGAGGGTGTTTCAGGAAGACATTAACATTTGAATCTGTAGACTGAGTTTAGAGAAGATTGCTCTTGCCCTTCTTGAGGTGGGTGAGGATCATCCAATCCATTGAGGGCCCGAATAAAACCAAGAGGTGGAGGAGGCAGAAATCACTCTCTACACCTGACTTCTGAGCTGGGACATGGGTCTTCTGCCATCAGCTTAGGACTTAGGCCATCAGCTCTAAAGATTCTCATGCTTTCAGACTCAGACTGGAACCACACCACTGGCTTTCCTGGGTCTCTGGCTTATAGAGAGCAGATCATGGAACATCTCGCCTCCATAATTGTGTGAGTTAATTCCTCATAATCCTTGATAGATAAATATCTATCTATCTATCATCTATCTATATCATGATATGATATATGTACATGCATGTATGTATATGTATCTATCATCTACCTACCTGTTATCTATCTATACTCTATTAGTTCTGTTTTCCTGGAGAACAGGAAAACCATCTCTTCTTACAACTCTCAGCCCTACTCTAATGACATCTATTTTGTCGCTTACACAGACTCTAAGTTTCCTGGAGAAATTTGAATAACATGGAACACGTGTACTTTTGTTTAAAAAATATAATCTAACATTTAGCAGAGTTGTAAAGTACGAGTTCTCAACAAGTGAAGATTTAAAAAAGCACATGCTAATACTTCTGTGTTTTGATTGCGATAGAAGTGTTAGAACTGAAGTCAGCCACATGTATCCAAGATGAAATTAAGGAATTCTATTTTATATCAGGTTATATTTACTCAGTATAACTTGTGAGAGAGTGAAAGATTACATTTGGAAATTTTTAAAAATGCATTGAAGACACCAACACCTTAGGGGATAAGAAATGTGTAATTGCATCATATATAAAACTTTGAATTTTTTTGTTGTTTACTACCTTAGTTTTGAATTTACATTTAATGTTCTTGAAAGGGAAAGTACCTGTTCAATTTTTTTGCTTATAATAAACTGCCCCTTCATTCTAATTTTGATCATGAAATTTCCAAGAATCTTCACATAATAAAGGGAAAAGAATACTACTAAGTGAGGATAACTGCTTTTGTCATTAAAATAATATATTCTTGTAAAACGTATTGTAAAGTGACCCACTGTGCCCTTTAAATGCTGAGGACTGATGCAGTATACAGCAGTGCATTTCATTTGCAAGGTCAATAAAACTGGTATATAAAGAGATACTTTGTTTTTAGTAACCTCTTAAATATCATATAAACATTACATTGAAATACAGCATGAAATAGCTATATTTTTTTTAATTTATATAAAATACCCATAAAATACACATATATTTTTTTTAATTTTTAAATATTTATTTACTTTTGAGAGAGAGAGAAAAAGAGAGAGGGACAGAGTGTCCGTGGGGAGAGCAGAAAGAGGCACACATGGAATCTGAAACAGGCTGTGAGACTCCAACTCACGAACCATGAGATCGTGAGCTGAGCTGAAGTCGGACGCTTAACTGACTGAGCCACCTAGGCATGCCAAATACACATATATTTTAAAGTGGGCCAGAAATTATTGTTTCCGTGTGTCCTTAGTAGTTATCAATCAAGCAATGTGAATAGTCTTCAAACTTCAAACACGTTCTAACAAGGATACTTGAAATAAACTTAATGAAAATTAATCAAAATTAATCAAAATTATTATGTTTAATAGTGTGAAAATCAGAAAAAAATGTGAAAACCAGAAAATTCTATATTTATTTGCGATTTTTAAGCTAATCTCAATGTCTTGATAAAATCTAAGCTTTAAAATATAAATACTACAAATTGTATTAACAGATATGGCAATCAAAATTGCAATGTAATTTACAAGATAGTATAATTTGCATAGATATAGAAATAATTTTAGCCTGGAAAATGCCAGATAGATTGCTCTTCCATGAAACTGGCAAATTTAACCTTGTTTGTCAGTAAGACGGCCAATGGTTACCTTTTTTAGAGTCTGTGTAAGCAACGAAATAGATGTCATTAGAGTAGGGCTGAGAGTTGTAAGAAGTAGTTTTCCTGTTTTCCAGTGAGTTCGTGGTACCAATGGAAATGAGAAATTATAGTATATTTTTTTATGTATTCAAAAGCTTGCCTTGCTGGCTCATTGTTGCACATAAATCTACATAATATTCATTATCATTGATTGCCTAGATGCCTTGAAATAGCTTATCTTTCTGTTGATTTTTAAAATCTGCAACCATTTGCAAATATCCAAATATATGATTATATGGAATTACTTTTTTAAAATCTTTATTCTACACATGAAATATGGATCCAACTGTGTTTTCAAGTTAAAGTGACCTTGGTAAGCCATTAACTTTCCAGGGTTCAATTTTCCTATTTCCAAGATGTGATAACAATACCTGCCTCTGTTTACTTTGAAGAGAGTGAAAATAACGGAGATAAGGTAGATTCTCCCAGGGCCTAAAATAGTTGCTGATAGCATATGAAATACTTTAGAGAAGCGGAATTAACTTCTCCAGACACTAAGTAAACTCCGACTAAGTTACTGTTTCAAAATTATTATAGAAACTCAAAGAGCAGAAATACAAATATGAGCACAACATAAAAATTAAATTAAGCATTAAATTGAGTTGAAAACACTAAAGCACAAATTCTGTGCTATAAACACAAACCCAAGAAGAAAAAGGCAAGGAGGCAGGAATTAAGGCTAATGAAAATATAGTATTAAGGAATATTACTTATGGAGTGGTTTATAGTTTACACTGTCACATATTTTATTTAATGTGATTCTCCTAATAATCATTTGAAGACGTGTCCTATAGCAGGGTTGTAGCAGATTTGTGACGTGCCACAAGATGCTTCTTCAGACATTATCATTTTTCCCTTTGCCTATAGTGTAGCTAGCTGGTAACCTCCAGCTCTTTGCCAGAGTGGCCTCATTTTTTTTTTTTTTCCCAGCAATGTCATTTATTTTATTGTTTATTTAGGAATACTTTCAAATTCACATAAAGTTGCAATAGTACAAAAGTCTCCCATATAAACTTTAGCAGGCTTCTGCATTGTTAACATTTTACCACATTTGGTAGCATTTCTCTCTCATTTTTATTTTCTTTTTCTGTAGCACTTGAAAGCAAACTAGAGACATGATGTCCTATTACCCTTGAATACTTTATAGTCGCAAAAAAAGTTCTCTTGGTAATGATAACATAATTTTCAAAATACGAAAATTAAAATTGACCCACTATTACCAAGTGTTTACCAACTGCATTCGTATTTTACCTGTTTACAAATTCAAGAAATGTGTTGTGTTTGGTCACCATGTCCCTTTAATGCTTCAATTTGAAATCGTGCCTCAGTCCTTCCCTATCTTTCATGACTTAGATATTTTTTTTTTAATTTTTTTTTCAACATTTTTTATTTATTTTTGGGACAGAGAGAGACAGAGCATGAATGGGGGAGGGGCAGAGAGAGAGGGAGACACAGAATTGGAAACAGGCTCCAGGTTCTGAGCCATCAGCCCAGAGCCTGACGCGGGGCTCGAACTCACGGACCGCGAGATCGTGACCTGGCTGAAGTCGGACGCTTAACCGAATGTGCCACCCAGGCGCCCCCATGACTTAGATATTTTTGAAGAATGTATACATATATGTATATATATAATATTTTGTTATATATTACATGTGTATACATATGTGATATTTTTACATATTTGGTATCTTGGAGAATATACATGTATAAGCTCTTTGGCATACTCACATTATTCTCTAAAATTTTTCTTACTTTCTGGTAATAGTTTGTATGAACTTGTCTGATATTTTTTTCTGACTCAGATTTGGAGGCAGCCATTTCTCCAAGGATCTATAGTTTTTTCCATTTTTGGTTTTCAGTAGAGAATACTGTTTAGAAATCAAATATACACATATGTAGATTTCTATATTTATCTTTAAATCTCTCTCTATGTACCTACCTACCTATATGTCTGTTTATCTATCATATAAGTATCTTAAAATCCATAAATTCACCCACTCCCCTTTAACTTCAATCCAACATGACAGGATTTATCTTAATGCCAACTTTTCCATATTTCTGCAGTGAGAAATCTGGCTCTAATCATCAACAAGGTATTTACTTACTTACTTAGTATCCCCTGTATTTGATCAACCTTTTGCCACATTAGCAGAAGTCTCAGCCCTGAGCATGCTTCATAAACTCCACCCTGGCTCACCTTCCAAAACAATGATCTAGACAAGCCAAGGACATATTATTCTCAAGGTAACCCTTAGCCAATGCATAGCATGATGGTGATTACTGAGAACACTTTCTTCTCAGAATGGCTCTCAGCCACAGATTAAGCAGAAAAATGGTATAATGGCCTAGTCATTTCCATCCTACTTGGCAAACTTCTAATGGGCAATTTTTCCTTCAGGTCTCCACACTGGGCCTGCAGTCATGTCTATATCACAGTTGATGGCTAACCCTGGCAAGTCCTCCTCCTTCACTTTTCTTTCCACCGGTGTTACTCCCAAAATATTTGTATGACTAAATCCATGTCCCTCTGTCCTTTCCACAGAACTCAGATTATGACAAGGGAGTGGGTAAACCCACCATGACTTCCATGGAATATAAATTAAGGATTATTGTTGAAAATCTTATAAGCCAAAATTAGCAGAGAATAAATGCCTCCCCAATTTCTATTTCATAGAAAAATTTGTGTGTAGGCAAGTTATAGCCAGAGTTGGCACACTATGGAAAAAAATTTCATGGTGAGTTTCCTTTGGAGCACCACAAACCTCTAGAGAGAAAGAGAATAGGGAACAAAAACTAATAAGAAACAGGATGTGTTTAGCTATAGAAAGAGGAAGAAATAAATATACAGCCACTTTAGAATCGCCCTCCCTACCATACAGGTGCAAAACCTAAATCAGCTTCCATCAAAGATGGAGTAACTCTAGTAACATTAGCTTACCCCCAATAAACTATAAAACTGGTTAAAATGTATGAGCTAACTGCTTTAAGGCAGTAACAAAATATAACCCAAGACTGAAATCTCTGAGAGAAGAGAAATAAGCAAGGCAAGTCCCACGATAATGTCAGATCTAGGCCTGCAAAGAATTTCCCAATGGCAACACAGAGAACTGGATTTCAAACACAGCATGGAGGTCCTACTAAAATGAGGAGGCACAGATCAGAGTTTGGGGAAATAGATCGGTTGTCATCCGCAGGAGCATCTGCAAGTAGAGAGCTGCATAGAGAGGTTGCCCAAGGTTCTCATGTGGTCTCCCTTGGGAGTTAATTGTGGGGGGCTAAGATTTGCGTCCATGGAGTCTGCCTACCAATGCTTCCCTGGCAGTGGCTGCTGGGGAGCTGAGAGTGAAACACAAGAGTGTAAATTTGTCACAAGTTAAGGATGTGTACATTTCCAATTAGAGAGTTTTAATGTGTATAAATTACTCCTCAATAAAATTAATTAATATTAATGTTATTATTGCTGATTTAAAAGTACAGCATGCTAATGGCACCTGGGTGGTTCAGTCAGTTAAGCATTCGGCTCTTGGTTTTGGCTCAGGTCATGATCTCACCGTTCATGAGTTCGAGCCCAACGTTGACAGTGTAGAGCCTGCTTGGCATTCTCTCCCTCTTCCTTCCTCTGCCCCTTCCTCACTTGTGTCCCCCCCCCCCGCCAAATAAATAAATAAACTTAAAAAGATGAAAAAAAATAAAAGTAGGACATGAGAGATTAAAGAAATTATGTTACTTTTCCTGAAATCGTAAGACCTGTAGGCAAAATGACCAATTGAAAATAAAATGTATTAATCCTTAATCCAAAGCTAACAGCTCTCTCCCCCAGTCTTTTGTCCCATATATTATATTACATATATTACATATAGATATATATGTATCTATATATAGATCTATTAGATATATGTAGATATCTATATATCTATATCTATAGATATATAGATATCTATATCTATATATATTATATAGATCTATTATATAGATCTATTATACAGATATATTATCTATTAGATATAGATTATCTATTAGATATAGATATAGATTAGATATTAGATACAGATATATTATCTATTAGATATAGATTATCTATTAGATATAGATATAGATTAGATATTAGATATAGATATTATCTAAGATATAGATATTAGATATAGATACATATCTATATCTATATATATTATATATAGATCTATTATATATATATATTACATATAGATCTATTTTATATCTATATATAGATATATATGTAATACATGTAATATATATAATAAATATATTACATATATGTATATTCATATATTAATTATAGTAATGTGTTATTTTCTGTATGATATTATATCTATCTTGATAGATATCTCAGACACACACAGAGAACTGATTCTTGTTATGTGTGGTAGTTGTGTTCTATGAAGTTCAGCAATACTGAATCAGAGATTACTGAAACATTACTTTTGAGTGAAATATACTTAAGTTCTTGTGAGCCTCAAGTCTCAACATTTTCATCAACTGATCAGTATATAATCTTGTTTCATGTATATTTATCTTTAAAGACACTTTGTTTAATCCTTATAGCTGGTTTATTAATACTGAATGGATGGCCAACAACACTGTAACTCACACCTGAATAAAGTCAATTTAACACACACATTTTCTTTGTAAGGCACATCAAAGCCTTGGGCCTAGGAAAACTAGATAGCACTTTAGCACTGCACTTGGGGGACATTTTAAGCAATTAAATCACCAACAAAAGGTGCAACAATGTGACTACTTTGTTTTGAACTGAAACTGCTAATAAAAAAAAAGAAAAAAAACTCTGAAATCTCGAAAGAGTATTAAAAAATATATGTTTGAGGGAGTGAGGCAAACCACAAGAGACTCTTAAATACAGAGAACCAACTGAGGGGTTGATGGGAGAGGCAAAATGGGTGATGGGTTTTGAGAAAGGCACTCACTGGGATGAGCACTGGGTGTTGTATGTAAGCCAATTTGCCAACAAATTATACTAAAAAAAAAAAAATACCTGTTTGATAGCATTAGAATACTATCAAGCAACAACGAATTGCAGGACAAAAATGAAAGAAATGGAAGCTAAGAAATATCATCCCAGTATTTGGCACTGCTAGTTCCTTGAGTCGTTATTTGATTCAAAAAGTGTAGCTGAAAGCCTGAAAGTCAGCGTAGATATCTGTTAATAAGAGGCTTCAAAACTATACAAAGTTTTCAACAGTCTCACTAAGTAGGGGGCAAAATTAAAGTTTAGTGTCTTCCAAAGAGAAAAAACTTAAAAAAGGAAGACTTAGAATGGCAAATAGAAAATCACTCTAGGATAAAAGTACTTCACAAGGAATCCAAGATTCAAAACTGGTTCAGTGTCTGAATAGATCAAAGTAATATGTTCATACCATACTAATCTAATGCTAATTAACCTTATCCATCTTCTACATAAGATGGCATTAACCCAAACCTCCAATTACTCTAATTTTAACGCAAAATATTTGATAATCCAAAAAATAAGCTATGTAAATATATGTGAAATGACACTAAACTAAGTGGAAAAATTGAATCAGTCCAAAGGTAGATCAGATATAAAATCCCAATCCAGAAGGTAAACTTTTTCAGTAGCAAAAGAGAAATTATAAAACAGTAATTAAACAGAAATTCCAAAACTGAAGGTAGAGTAACTGAAATTCAAAATTCAATGGGTAGGTTTTATCACAGAGTTTTGAAAGTCAAAGAATTAGTTGACTGGAAGACATATCAGAAGAAAATACACAGTCTGAACCTCAGTTCAGCATACTGATTAATCTAGGCAGATGATTTATGGAAATGGGCAATTCTTGTAATCTTATTCACAATTGAAAGGTTAAAAAAAACACAACAACATAGATGATCTACAGAATACAGTGAGTGCAGCATAAATGAAATTGGAGTCCCAGAGAAAATGAAAGAGAGATGAGACAGAACATTAATTGAAGAAATGAAGATGGAAAATATCCAATATGCATGACAAATTATATATAGAATATTAATCCAGTCACAAAAGAATGTATTTGTATGGTTTCCATTACAGAAATTTCCAAAGTGGGCAAAAGTAATCTGTGACTTTATAAGTCAGAATTGAGCTTACTTCTCACGGGGAGGATTGAGGTATAAATTGGAGAGAGTAAAAGAAAAATCTAATTTGAAAGTAATGGCTTATTTGTTGAGTCTTTTCACTTTAGTATAATTCATTAAATTGAACACTTATGGCTTTATATGCTTTATTATGTGTATGTCGTAACTGTTTTCAATTGTGATTAAAATCATTAGTATCTAACCAAAATCTTATCTCTAGAGAACCCCAGTTAAGGAAATGTAAATGGTGAAAAACTATGTCTCATTTATTTATTGTCCATAAGTTGCTAGCCACCTTTCTAGGTAATAGTTTCATACTTATTTAGCAGCAACCATTTTTACTTTATTCTCACTGAGTACTCTTATTCTTGAGAGTCTCTATAGAAAAAGCATCTAAGACTTAATAAGTAAAATTTCAGGGGCACCTAGGTGACTCAGTTGGTTAAGCATCTGACTCCCTACCTCCACTCAGGTCATGATCTCACAGCATGTGAGTTTGAGCCCCACATAGGACTTTGCACTGACATCATGGAGCCTGCTTGGGATTCTCTGTCTTTGCTCTCGCTGCCCCTCCCCCCGCTCATTCTTCCTCTCTCTCAAATAACTAACTAACTAAATTAATAAACAGACTTTAAAAAAAAAAAAGACTTCATGAAATTTCAATCTTGTATATGTTGAGAAATAAATCCCCTCCAAAACGTTTATCTTCAATTTTCCTCCACCCCCTAATTCTTCCCTCCTCCTTCTCTGTTTCACCATCGTGTGGCAAGGAAATTCACATGGATAATTTTACTTCTCTTTGAAATATAATACTGCATGCTGAAAAATACATGGTCAAGAAGTTAAATTTTAGGAAACAAAGTCATTTCTTCAGATTTCATGTAATAATCAGGTTTATAAAATCTATAATCTTTATTAAAGCTTTGAAATCAAATCTTGGCCCTGGGTATTCAAAAGAAAACCAGAGGTTGTTGAGCCAATTAAAACTTATCAGTTGTGTGCTATAGAACAAATCAGAATAAGGGCAACATTCATAATAACTTTGTATTGTAACTTGCTCTGTATTATTTCAAACTGTAATCTTCAATTTATTTTTCCATGTTAACGCAACAAATGTTAACTAAATGTAAAAGGGACAAAAAGTATTTTTCATTGTTGTTCTTTGTAGTCAGGAGGACGGAATGTTTAAATGACAAATCGGTTTTCTGGGTGAGGTCAGAATGGAAATCCAAAGAATCTTTTTTGATTCATGCAGAGTCATGTATTAACCACTTGAGATTTGGATAAAAAGGGATTTAAGATTCCTCATTTCTCATTTAGAGATAATTGCTTTAATAACTTACTCTCCAGTTTCTCTTCAGAAAATCATCTTTCTAAATTAGTTGGCTATTGAAGGTCCTCAGGTGCACACATGTCAAATTTAGTATTAACTGAAGTGTATTCTCTATTAGAAGAAGAATTTCCATCTGTGCTTATATTCAATGTCTGGCTACTGAAATATATTTAATCTCAATATATGAATTAGTCATGCAGTGAACAAAACTCACAGGATGACAAGTTAAAGATTTCTCCCTTTTGCCATCAAAAGGATGTATAAACTTGCAGGAAATAGTTGGGCAACATTAAAAGCATATAATTATAATTATAATTATAATTATAATATATTATAATTATATATATATATATATGGTATATTAACATATTCAAATAATAGGATCTTCTACTAATATTATCATTTAAATAATATTATACATTCATTTAGTTATTTTCTAAGGAATATGATCTATGATCTATGATTATCAAATCTACTTCATAAAATATTTGATTTTATTTGAAATGTGCTGCAACATGAAACCTATAATTGTTATAGTGGTAATTTCTCCTCAGGACTCCAACTCATGACTGCTGCCCCATTGTATTTAGAATTCAATACTTAAATAGAATTGGGAATATAGAGTTGATAGCTCCCGAATGTTTTTACAGAAACTCACTCCTTATGTCTGCATTGAATGTGGATGTGTTAAGTCTCATAGCTCTATGTCCAGAAGAGACAGGCAGACCCTACACCAATCCTTCCAGTCATTGTGTTCTCCGTTTTTCTGTGTCTCACTCTGTTTACCCAAGTCTCTCTTCCTTCTAATCTTTATTTTAATAATGGATAATAATTTATTCTGCTTTCACAATGTTTGACACTTTATTATAATACTTGATATTGTAAAGATGAAAACATGTTAATATAAAATATGTATCATTCTTCAAGTAAGTGGATAATAGCTCCTCAAATGTGAAGTACATAGCTGATCTTAATTTATTGCTATAATTTTTATAATCCCTTCAACTGACAGTACATAAAAAGCACCTGTTGTAATTGGCAAACATTTTGATTAATTTAGGCAGATGATTTATGGAAATGGACAATTTTTAGAATTTTATGCACAATTTGAATAACACAGCATACTAAGCATCTAAAGAAATAGTTATATTTCTACATTTTAGATTTTTTTCTGTAAAAAAACCAAGATATTAATCCTGGAAAAGTGGCACTGGCTATAATTTCAATGATACAAAATGGTTTTAAATATACAACAAACTATCAGAATCACATATGTTGAAACCCAAATGATATAATTTCTTTGATTTATGGATATGTCACTAAAGAAAAAAAGTTTTGTTTTTTCTTCTCTTAAGATCATGATGCTATTTGTTTTGCATATGAATAAGGTTATCACCTAATTTATTCTGCTTTTAGCATTATGATTTAAATAGTGTTTACCTAAATAAAAATAAGAGTCACTGAATTCCAAAACTTTGTGTACTTAAAAAGAATATTAAATATTTTCTTAATTCTATAATTCTATTTGGGAAAAAAATTTCATATTTTCTTCTGAAAATACACATTAATTGTACATTTAAGTAAAAGAATAACAAAGAATAACAAAATAAGTACTCAGATTTTTCCTTTTAATGCAGAAATAGACTGATGACATTTGGGAAAATGTCAATCAATTCAAGTGATTTATCTTCTAATTCATTGTAATCCTAGGATGACTAGAAGAGATATAAAAAAAGAATAAGATATATAATCTATTTTCAGATCTCTCTCAGCACATTTTCCAGTAAAGTACAAGTATGTATAAAATGATGAATTGGCATGAAAGGATATCGTATAATTGATGGTAACAATGTATGGCTTACATTATTAATACAGGAAAGGATGTTCTAAGTAGGTGGATATCTTTCAAGGAAAGAACAGAAGATAATGTGAGAAGACTGACAATAGAATTAGCTAATATTATAAAATATAAAAGTGAATAAATGAGTTATGACTTATAAAATGGCTTGAAAGAAGTCGATGAGAGGAATGTAGATCTGATAACATACACAACTGACAGTTGTTCGGTAGAGGGATACTAAGATAAAAATTCATTGCTTAGTAGAATGACTTAGGGTGGCGTTAACTTTGTTTTAGTCCTATCTCCAGTGTTTAGAATGCATGCACTTTCTGCATGCTACTTTTTATTTCTGCTAGAACCCATAGAAAAGCAGCTAGATAATCAGAATATCAATAATATCCAACCTGAAAATTATTAGCAAAATATTACATCACTGCTCTCCACCAAAAAAGGAGAGATGCTGTCTCTATCCTAGATCAGATATCTCTAGGAGCCAGGCCACTAGCCTAAATCCATTCTTCCCAGGTGCCTCAGATACGCACAATTTCTGTGACTCCCCTAAGGCCTTTGAAGCTAAAGGGCAAGTAAGCCACCAATCATAATAATTATTATTTGGGTTTAATTACCCTCCCTTTGTCTTTCTCTGGATGCTTTAAATCTTCTGTTTCCATCAAATCTAGTTTGCATTTCTTAACTAGCGCTTGTTTTTTTATATTGTTTTAAATTTTAATTGCTGTATAGCTAACACATAGTGTTATATTAATTTCAGGTGTACAATATAGTGATTCAACATTCCATACATTACTCAGTGCCCATCATGATATTTGTAAATATCTTCTCCCATTCTGTAGGTAGACTTTTACTTTTGTTAATTGTTTCTCAAGCAGAGCAGAGCTTTTTATTTTGATGTGTTCCCAATAACTTATTTTTGCTTTTGTTTTCCTTGTTCAGGGAACTTATCTAAGAAAAATGTTGTTATGGCCAATGTCAGAGATACTGCTGCTTGTACTCTCTTCCAGGATTTTTATGGATTCAGCTCTCTCATTTAAGTCTTGTATATGTTTTAAGATTTTACTTTTGTTATGATGTAAGAAAGTGGTCCAGTTTTATTCCTTTGCACGTAGCTGTCCAGTTTTCCCAGTACTGTTTGTTAAAGAGACTCTCTTTTTCCCATTACATATTTTCCCTCCTTTGTCAAAGATTAATTGAAAACCCATTAAGTGGGTTTATTTATTTATGAATTTTCTATTCTGTTCCATTCTATGTGTCTATTTTTTGTGCCAGTTGTCATACTGTTTTGATTATTTCAGCTTTGTAATATAACTTGAAGTCTGGAATTGTGATACCTCCACTTTTATTTTCCTTTTTTGAGTTGATTTGGCTATTGGGGGTCTTTTGTGGTTCTATAAACATTTTATAATTGTTTGTTCCAGGTTTGTGAAAATTCTGTTGGTATTTTGACAGAGATTGAATTAAATCTGTAGATTACTTTGGATAATATAAATATTTTAACAATATTTTTTCTTCTAATCCACGGGCATGAAATTCTTTCCATTTCTTTGTGTCATCTTCACTTTCTTTCATCAATGTTTTACAGTTTTTAGAGTATAGATCTTTCACCTCTTCGGCTAAATTTATTCTTAGGTATTTTATTTTTTTGATACAATTATAAATGGGATTGTTTTCTTAATTTCTTTTTCTGATGCTTCATTAGTATATAGAAAGGCAATAGATTTCTGCTCATTGATTCTGTATCTTGTGACTTTAGTAAATTTATTTATCAGTTCTAGTAGTTCTTTTAGGTGGAGTGTATAGTTATATATATATAGTATCATGTCATATTCAAATAGTGAAAGTTTTACCTCTTCCTTAACAACCTGGATGACTTTTATTCCTTTTTCTTATCTGATTCTATATCTAGGACTTCCAGTACTATGTTAAATAAAAGAGTGGACATCCTTGTCTTGTTCCTCACCTTAGGGGAAAAGTTTTTGCCCATTAAGCATGCTGTTCCCTGTGGGTTTTTCATAGAAGGCCTTGATTATGTTGAAGTATATTATTAAAAACTTTATTACAACAAATTGGGCAACCTAGGAGAAATGGATAAATTCCTAAAAGTATATAACCTACCAGAATCAAAGCAAGAAGAAATAGAAATTTTCAACAGACATTATCAGCAACAAAATTGAATCAGTAATCGAAACCTCCTAACAAAATAGAAAATTTCAACAGACTGATTACAAGCAATGAAATGGAATCAGTAACTAAAAACTCTAACAAACAAAAAAGTTCAGGACTAAAAATGGCTTAACGGGTAAATTCTACCAAACATTAAAGAAGAGTTGATATCTATTCTTCTCAAACTATTACAATAAATAGAAGAGGGATACTCCCATATTCATTCTATAAAGCCACCATTAGCCAAATACCAAAAACAGAGAGAGAGAGAGAGAGAGAGAGAGAGAACTAAAGGCCAATAGCTCTGATGAAAATGAATACAAATTCTTCAATAAAATACTAGCAAACTTCTGTCATTGCTGGATACGTGTCTTTTGATGGCTTAGATTGCCATTGCTGCTGTTACTACTGTTTTAAGACCTACCTATTACTAACTGTTATAAATTTAGCCAGCAAGTCAGCCAGTGAGTGTCAGCTGAGATATTTTGCCATCATGGTTACAGTTTTAAATAGATACTCAGAGAAATTACATATAAACGAAGGCCTGAAGTAGCCATCTTCCTTTGTAGAAGAGATTATTCCAGGCAGAGTGAAGAGTAAATGCAAAAGTTCCAACTCAGAATTGAAACAGTAGTTAGCAGTTTTGAGGACAATTATTGGGATAAATTTGGGCTGGTTTCTACCATTACTACTAGTTTCTCTTTTCTCAGAGGGATATGAGAAGTTATTGGAAGATATTAGAAAGAATAATGTCTTAATCAGCTGTTGGAGGAATAGTCTACAAGAGCACAAAAGTGAGATCAGAAACACCAGCTGGTGGACATAGTCTAAATCTAGTTGAAAGAAAATGTCAGTTGCTTGGAAAATGGTGGTGACAATGAACAAGAGTGGCCATTTGTTTGTTTATTTGTTTGTTTATTTATTTTATTTATGTTTATTTATTTATTTTGAGAGAGAGAAAGAGAGCCGGTGCATGAGTGGGCAAGGAGCAGAGAGAGAAGGAGAGACAGAATCCCAAGTATGCTCTGCACTCTGAGCATAGAGCCCAATGTGGGGCTCCATCCTATCAACCATGAGATCATGACCTGAGCTGAAATCAAGGTTTGGATGCTCAACTGATTGAGCCACCCAGGCACCCTAAGAGTAGCCATACCTAAGAGTCTCTTAGAACTGTCACAACAGGTTGTTTCTTCATTCACCTCTACTAGTTTAAAAGAGTAGTTTTCCCATGTAGATTAGCATAAAGATTTGACTCCACTTCTATGATTAATTTAGAAAGGAAAGACCTTCAGTAAGTACAAACATTGGTGAAGATCATCAAGTTGTTCAGCTTGCTTATGTTAGAGATAATAAAACTTTTTTTTTTAAAGCATCTTTCTCTGTCTTATTAACCAACAGAAACTCTACGGAAGGTTCCCAGAGAAGTACTTTTTTAATTGCTCCACAGTCACTCCATTTGGAGTCTATGATCTTTTCATGGTAGTAATTTCTCTTTTGATAAACTAGTTGCCCTAAAAATAATAATTTCTAAATGTTTGAACATGATTTGAAAAAAAAATCTTGAAATGATAATGTTGTCTATGTCTTTCTTTCTTTCTATATTTCCTCTAAATTGAATGGATAGATTTTCTCCTCACAAATGTATAAGTGTATTCGAATTCATGTGCATGGCAGCATTTGACTTAACAAGAATTTTTAAAAATCCAAATTAAATTATTATAGTGCTAAGAAATTACTGAGTACACAGAGCCTACCGACTCCAGCTTCAATTCTCTTGGAAGCATAAAAGTTAATAAAGTAAAAATGGACCTACCAACAGCAAAGCTGTGATAGGAGAACTAAAATTGAAGCAGAAATCATGGCTTCCAAATGCTACTATTACTTGCAAAAGAAAAAAAAAGTCTGTAAATCTATACCAAACCATAACATAAAAAAAGATTATCTAAGCTCAAATGCAAATTTAGTGCACTTATATCCATATATATCAAGACCACTGATATACCTAACAGAATTATGTTTCTGAAAATAAAGGAACTGACTTTTCCAGTAATTTGGCTGGTTGACAAATTCTGTTAAATTATACAAGTGAAGTCCAGCCTGCATTTGCATACAAGTACCCTTCATTGACTCTCCCATGGGATATTCCACAGATCTCTTTGTTTCCTTTCACCATTGCTACTACAAACCAAATATGCAACTTTGGTTAACTACAGGTGTGTTACCGGTGGTTTGTGATTAGTGTGCTTTAACAAGTAGAGAACCTACAGAAATTTGTCTGAAAACCTCACTGCGTAAACTAGGACACTTGACTTACACAAGTTGCACAAATATAATTCTTAGTCTTCATCTGCTTGATGCACCAAACTGAAAACTATCTAAATGTCCATCAAGAGTAGAATAAACAGGGGCACCTGGGTGGCTCAGTCGGTTAAGCCTCCGACTTTGGCTCAGGTCATGATCTCATGGCTGGTGAGTTCAAGCCCTGCGCCAGGCTCTGTGCTGACAACAGAGCCTGGAGTCTGCCTGTATCTCTCTTTCTCTCTGCCCCTCCCCCACTTGTGCTATGTCTCTCTCTCTCAAAAATAAATGCATATTTTTAAAAATTAAAAAAAATCTTTTTTTAATAAAAAAGTAGAATAAATAATTGTAATATATTAATAAAACAGCATATTATACAATAATCGCAAGAGAAAACTACAATATACAACAACAAATAAATCTCACAAACAAAATGGAGAAAGAAATCAGACACAAAAGAATATATACTGCATTATTATAATTAAATAAAGTTTCCAAACAAGCAAACATAATCAATATTGTTAGAAGTCAAAATGGTGATTATTGTTGTGGGAGAGAGTAACTGAAAGAATATTTTGGAGAGTTTATGAATTATTGTCCAGTTCTATTTATGGATCTGGATTCTGATTACACAGTGTGTAAATTATCTTAAAAATGATATTTAATGAATTGTGTACTTTTATGAATATGTGTTATATCTCAATAAATGTGTATCAAAATAATAAACAAAAAACAAAAACCCAAAATATTAAGTAATATATTTTCCCATCAAGTTCTGCTCTACAAAAAATGGCTGTATTCCTTTCAAAGAGTAGACAAATCAAATTTTTATTTGATTGTGGTCAAATGTTATTCAAATTTAAAGAGCCAAGGTTTCTAGTTTAATAAAATTTTCGTGAACCAAAAGCGGAAAGTGATAAATTCAACAAATTACAATAGGTTCTCTCAAAATATTTCACAGTCATATTTTTTTCAGAAATTTAAAAACTAAATATAACACATGTTACTGTACAAATATAAACCTGTTATTTTTTGTTATTTTCTGATGGCATGTGTATGTTTTGACTGTATTTTTAAAAAAATAATTTAGCTTAGCTGAAGACACATTTTTTTTGTGCCATTCTTTATCATTGAAAGCTCAAATAGGAATGAATATCTTGTCAAAGACCTTCAACATACTCATATATCAAATATATGATTACTATTTATGTGGAATTCAGATTCTGAAACATGTATTTTCTATCAATAAAAAACAGGCATCAGTTATGTCATCTTAAGATCTTGTAAACTTGAAAACCTTCTCAGATTAGCAGAACTATACTTATTATAAACTAAACTGTCTTATTTTACCAAATATTTCATTTATAAATGTTTCATTATCTTGAATGTTATATTTTTCAAATCATCGATGCAATCAGGAAACCATCTGCCCAAAAGAATCGTGTCTAAGAGGTCTGCTCCACAAAGCATAATCAAACCCAGTTCTGATGTATCATCAAAGGTGTCAAAATATAGTTACAATATGGTCATAAAAATGAGCATTTTTTTTACTCTTTTGGTAATGGGCCATATTTATGGCCACTTACAACAGGATTGATCAGTTAACTAAACAAAATGAAATGACAATTGGCTGTTAAGGAAGCCAGAATGATTAGCAAATATGACGTTGATAAGTCTCAGAAAGTCACAACAAAATAAACTCTTTAAAGGAAATAATAAATCAGTCTAATTAAATGAGGCAGTGTTAGTAAATGTGACAATAAAATTTCTCATCTTACTCACTTACCTGCAGCAACAGGTTTGAAAGTGCAGTTCTTTCAGATCCTGCCTTTAAACATCATCTAATTTCAAAATATTCTAAAGGAACATGCAATATCATTTTGTTTTTGTAATGGTGACTTAGAAAAATCACTTCTCTTAATTGCCTGTAACTAAAATTCTCCACTCTTTACCATTGTCAGCATACAATTGGTGAAGTCACTTTTCCAGGAGAAGCTCTGGGCTCATGAGGTCCCTCCCTATTGTGTGTTACTGCATGGGGGTGGGGGGAAGGGGGCTGGTGAGAATTTGTCTCTGCTTCTCTTATGCACCTCAGTGTGACCTTTTTATCCCTTGTGGAGAAGGCTGGTCAGCCAGCTTTCGATCCTTTTTCAGAGTGAATAATTTTATACGTAGGTGTACACTTGGTATGTTCATGAAAGGAGGTAAGTTCAAGATCTTCCTACACATCCATCTTGGATGGCCCGGAAAAATCACTAATTTTACTTTTTAAAATTAATGTAATATTCAATCAATTCAGAATTAATTTCAGTGTGTGCAGTGAGAAAGACTTCCAGATTTTTAGTGGTCAAGTAATTAGTAGTTTGTCACAATGTGATTATCTTTTCCTCACAATGTCACCTCCACTATGTACAGGCTTTTCATATATATTTGATTCGCTCCCTGCATTATCCTATTTCCTTAAACAATTTGCTTATTTGTATGTCAGTCACCAAAATTATTAGCTTACTCTTTCAACTTTACTTTCTATTGTCTGATTTTTTCTCTCTTTTCCTCTATTTTCATTTTTTATTTGAATTTTATAATATGCTTTCCCAGGCCCAAAAAGAAAAATAAAGCTCATAACTAAAATTACATTAAATTGACTAATATAAAAACTGACATATTTAAAGTGTTGAGTTTTTCTCTCTGAAAACACTTTACATTCTGCCATTTATTTTTTTTATTTGATTAAATAAATGGAATTCTAAAGCTTTTTTTTTTTTTTTAGTTAAGGTTCTTGTTCGTTAGCAATTTTTAAATAATTAATTTAATAATTTTTATTGCTATTATAATTAGGATTGTTTCTTCTTGTTAAAAATTTGAAGCCACTATGGTTGATGCAGATTAAAGCTATTACTATTTGTATATGAGTTTTGTAAACAACGAATCCTACATATACTTGTTTTCGAATGCATTATTTTTTTCACTTGATCATAGTGTTGATTTTCCAAACACTAAATCAAATTATATAAAATAACGATACATTTGTATCATTTCTATTGTTTTAATTGGTTTCTTTTCTCATGACAGCCTGGAATTTGCTGGCAGTTCCAGAAAAAAAAATATATGTGGTCAATAAAACTTGTGACTTTGAGCCTACTTGTTTTAATTTTATTTAATCCTGATTTATGCTTCTAGTATTTTAACATTTAGATTTCAGCCTTAGGTTTATCCATAGACAGATGGAAGGATGAAGGCTGCAGAACAAAAGAGGAAGTGAGGACAAGTGCAAAGGAAAAGGATAAACAAAATGAGTAGAGAGATTTGGCAAAGAGGAGAGAGGGAGAAAAACAAGTTTTTTTTGAAAATCAGTCATGTTGAGTTTCTGAATTGACACAAGGCTTTTTAATGAGCACAACATATAGAAAATTTTAACCTGTTGCTATGATATTGGTATGTTTTCTAATAATTGCCCATTTTATTTTTATATATTGTATGACTATTTACCTGTAATATTTCATGACATCTGCCTCAGGTGGAACAAAGTAGAAATGTTAGTGATTTGCTGTTATTAACAGTGCTGTTGTTGATGATACCACCTTTGGTGAGCTAAAAAAAAAAAAAAAAGATAGTCACGGTTAAAGGCAGGGAGGAAGATGATATGATTTAAATGGGTTAATTGATACAGATAGAGATAAATCATAGCAGATAGATAAGGTGATCACAAATTATGTCAATTATAAAGGGGATGTAATCATGCTATTTTCATACCATCACTTCCACATAAGGGATAAAACTTAATTTTGGCTCTCAGACAAGGTAAATACTCATGACTGGTATTGAGAGAAATCTCCCAACAGACGTTCTCTTAAGGAAGAAGTTTGGATTCCTGCTGATCTTTAAGTTCTATCTAAGGACTCTTTACTTAAAAAGAAGTGACGTAGAACAGTCTGATGTCTCAAGTTATGGGTACTTCACTGCGATGACCATACAGTTCACGGTTTGTAGTCTTTGCTTACCATTCTGGTTAACTTTAAAATGTTCTGAAGTAAATACTAGAAATCATATCTAGAGGGCAAATGAAGCTGAAGAGTTGATCTTGTACACTTTCTGTGGCCATAAGTCAAAATGATGTGTTGCTAAAATAGCTGCCCGGCTGAGTTAGAAAACAGACTACTGCTGCCTAGCTGGTATATCACAGCTTAACGTGCTTCTTTGAATATGTCAGATGCATATGGAGATGAAATCATTTAAAGACAATGGGAATGGAACCTTGAAAAAAGCAGATTTTGGTGAACTTGGCAATGGTATATTGCAGATTGTTTTAAAAAGAGACATTTGTGGGAATCTTTATGGCACACCACAATAGAACTCTGTTAGATACTGAACATACCCAGTTGCAGCTGCATAACATGTGGTACTTTGGGTACAGATAAGTTTTCCTAAGGGAAACATTTCATCACTCTGCAAAGGCAACAAAATATATGGTTGTTTGATCAGCTCTGGCATAGTCATTGCAAACATCCTGCAGATATCTTTGGGAGTGAGTCAGGCAGATAAAAATATTTCCTGTAGACTCAACATTCTGATTAAAAAAAAATGCTAACCAAAATAACATCACTCATAGTAACTAATTTCCAGGGGAGTAGTTGTATATAGAAGTCAGTATGCAGACAACACAAAGTTTTAATTAAATAGAAAACCAAATAGAGAGTCAAAGCAACTTCATACCTATCAACAGTGCTGGAGACTGACTTATACCATTAGCCAGTAAAGAAAATTGGTATTCGAGTCAGTATAGAATTTGACATCTTTAGAGGCTCCTGGGTGGCTCAGTCGGTTAATCAGTTTATCATCTGACTTTGGCTCAGGTCATGATCTCACAGTCCATGAGATTGAGCCCTGGTCCGGCTCTGTGCTGACAGCTCAGAGCCTGGAGCCTGCTTTGGATTCTATGTCTCCCTCTCTCTTTGGCCCTCCCCTGCTCACACTCTGGCCCTCTCCTGCTCACACTCTCTCTCTCCCTCTCAAAAAAATAAATAAACATTTAAAAAATTAAAACATAAAAAAAGTTTATATCTTTCAATTTCAGTGGCTTAGTTTGCTACAGAACCAAGTCTTTAGGGGGTGCAAATGTGGCGAGAAAAACTGAGAATAATTTTAGGTGAAGTATTATGTCAAATATCACATTTATCTCTGTACTATGGGCATGTAGTATAACAGAGAATTTCAAACTTCACTGATAAAATTAAGTAAAACTCTTGGGGTGCCTGGGTGGTTCAGTTGGTTGGGTATGCAACTCCTGATTTTGGCTTGAGTCATGATCCTGGAGTCGTGGGATGGAGCCCCATATCGGGCTCAGCACTGAGTGTGGAGCCTGCTTGGGATTTTCTCTCTCTCTTTATCTCTCTCTCTCTCTCTTTATCTCTCCCTCTCTCTCTCGCTCTATCTCTCCCTCTGCTCCTCTCCTCTGCTCATGCTCTCTCTCTTTAAAAATAATAATAAAAAAATTAAGTGAAACCTTGAAGTATGAAAACAATGATTCTCAGGATGAGAAAATATTTTGGTGAGTTGAGTTGAGGCTTCCAATTCAAGTGATATTACGGAAACATATTCGCTAGAAAATAAAATAAATTTGACATTAGAAAAACTATACACATACTAAATATTTAATCTATATTTTAAAAGGTTTTAATTGTTCATAATGGATATAAAAGAATATTTAAACTGGTACAAGAAAAACAAAACTGCAAAGGGATATGGTCACAATTAACATGCATTATAAAATGAATATCTACTCTCCACTGGGTGGTTCAAATCCTATCTGTTTTTATGTTAATAGGCTTCTTCTTTGTATAACAAAGTATTTCAGCAAGACGAGATACTCAAGGAATGTAGACATATATAAATATATACATAGAGATATAGGTATAGATATATATAGAAAATATATATGATATATATGTAACCATTTTAAAGCAGAATTTGTTGAATCAGATCTCTTCAAAACAGAAACAAGCATGCTTAAGTAATGTCTTATATTGATTATAATGAAGAAAAATAAAAATTTTCTAAGAAATTTGGAATTCATTTTGTTCCTTCATAAATTTTGTTAGGAATTCTATAAGTGGAATAATATATCTCAATTTTTTTTGAGATTAATATGAATTCTTTAAGTACAGCTTTAGAAAACAATGTGTAATAATTATATTTATATAAGTATATTTATACACTCCTCATTCGTTATAAATGCTTATGAATAGCAATTAAGAAAATGGGTTGCATACAAATACTATTTGAATTATCTTTATTTATGTAATCACCATAGTTGGTGATTTATTGACATCTATTATTTATTGAGATCTATGTGTCAGGAACTGACACGGGGCTATAACTGGATTGTTTAATTTGATCTTCACTACCATTCCGGTGGATGATTACTTTCTCAATTTTATATATGAGAAAACTTAGAAAATTACTTGCACAAGGTCTCACTACTAGAAAAATAAATGCCAGGAGACAGTCCTATGAGCTCGGAAATTTTTAACCACCACGTTGTACATCATCTCTTTCAACATCATCTCTTAAATCCACCATGTGTTTATAAATTATTTCAGAATCAATCTAATGTTTATTTGTGTTTGTTGAAATTATTTATACCAAATTATAATAAAAGAATAATTTCTATTTTTTACCAAAATATATGATTTTTTAAATGTATACTTATTTATTTAGAGGCAGAGAGAGAGCAAATGAGGGAAAGGCAGAGAGAAGGGGAGTGGAGAATTTGAAACAGGCTCCACGCTGTCAGCACAAAGCCCAACATAGGGCTCCATCTCACAGACCGTGTGATCATGATCTGACCCAATCAAGAGTCAGATGCTTAACCAACTGAGCCACACAGGCGCCCCCTAAAATATATGATTATTTAAATTTCTTCAACCATTACTTTTACACATTAGTATCCCCTATAAAAATAAAACTATACTTCTGTCATATACTATGTATAATTTTAGAGGTTTCAATAGATCCCAATTTTCTTTTCTCTAAAAAAAATGTTAAAGTGATTCTGTAAATATTTGGCATCATGATTTGCTTTACAAAAATTATTGCAGCACTGTATTCAGTTATGTAACTTACAAAGTGAACGATAAAAAGCAAAAGGAACAATAAAGGAACGATACCAAAAGGAACAATGAAGACAACCAGAGATAGAGTCTAGAAGTTGACTCACTGGTTTATTGAAGAAAAGTTGGTGATTATGTTGTCTCTTAGTGGATGATAATGATAGATAGATGATAATTAGATAGATCGATAATGGATGATAGATAGATAGATAGATAGATAGACAGATATAGATAAAAACACCCTCAGTCCATGAGATGCTTAAGTACACGAACCATGTTTTTCCATTACAAGGGTACCATCAATTTCTCCTATTTGATTGCCACCAGACATCGGATGAAAGAACGAAGATATAAATAGATTTCTTAAATAGACCAGCCACCCTGTTTGAGGTTGCCTTATATTTGAATAGTGAAGGTTACCATGCTATTAACTAATTTCCATAATAAACAATGCAAATTAAGAAAGCATTCTTCCTATAAAACATAACATAAAACATATAGCCAATTATTATGAAAAAATACTGTAAGCAAAATGAAGACATGAAAAACTATTTTTTTTAAGGAGGAGACATCAGTCTTCAGCAAAGTCACAAATAAATTCCCTGCACTCAGCATGAAGGTGCAAAAGGAACATTCACCTCTGCCCTTCTATGTCGGGTTTTTTGTTGTTGTTTCTTTCCAAGGTCTGAACCTTAAGAATTAGACAAAATGAATGTCCTAGAAGTTCATATTTTACTGAACAAATATTAATTGACCAAACAGAAAAAAACTCTGAATTTTCTTCCCTTCTACAATAGTTTCTCTAGATGAAGTACCACCTTTCAAAAAGTTGCTAGATGATAAGCTTTGATGTGTTCATTTTAAGTTTGTCAATTGGGAATTAATTGCACATAAGATTTTATACAGCACTAAATGTAAATGTTTCTATATTTCCAGTTATCTCACCAATTAGATGTAAATTTGAAAAGCCCCTTTTACTTAAGGAAATTTTTGTGTTTAAAAAGTTGCATTGCTTGGTATTTTGCACCTAAAACCTTAATATAAGAATAGCTCAAATGATATAAATCAGGATGAGATATTTTTATAATGTAGAATTTCCAGATGTAGATTATCCTCCAAAAAAACATGTTTTTTTCTTGTGAATAAATCTAGCTTTGTTTTTTTTAACAAAAATGACTGTAGTGAGAAGCTACATGAATTAAAATTATGAATAGAACATTAATAACCAACTCAGCTACAGTCAGCTATGGAATAAATATCCATTCTTAGCATTTATGATTGCAATAATTATCTTTATTCAGAAGATAATACAAAGTTAGGCAATCTCAAAGTTTCTATTAGTCAAAAAAAAAAAGGACCACAAGATTTTAAAAGTATTCTCCTTTTTATACTACCAACTTTAAGTATAATTTTATTAAAAAAATATTTCTACATTTTTAAACTTCTCAACTCAGACAATTAATCAAACATGGGATTTGTGCACACCAAATTTTCTGCATTTTGAATTTAAGGAAGTGCTCTATCGATCTTATTTAAAAAAAAACATTTCCCTTTATACTATTCTCAGAAGTCGCCATAAAGACTTAGTTTAACACATTTTATAAAACAGATACAAGAATAAAAGTTTTAAGTCAATTGGTAAAATGCATTTTTAAATACTGTTACAATGTTACATAATGCATTGACTTGAGTTCACAATTACACATTCAGATAATGTTTGTGACAATTTTATTAGAGATCACTTGGTTTGTATTACCATAGAGCAACACAGTTGTGCCTGCTGTATTTCAACAATGGTCCTCAACCTTCACAAAGAAATACAAAGAGCATGCTTAAGAATGATGTAGCAGAATACTCTTTTTTTTTAAATGCATCAATGTCAGGTTTTCTAGAAAAAAAAAAGCCCGTCTATTAATGCACATAAAAACCATCCATCAGAAATCAGTTTTGTGGCTCTTTCTGTATATTTCAGCAAAGTTATTTACTAATATACAAATTTTATGACTATTGACCATCTAACATACTTTAAGAATAGATAATCACTATCCCCTCATGTTTTTTGTTTGTGTGTTTGTTTGTTTGTTTTGAGAGAGAGAGAGAGCAGGGGAGGGGCAGAGAGACAGAGAATCTCAAACAAGTTTTACACTGTCAGCATTAAGCCTGATGCAGGGCTTGAATTCATGAACCATGAGATCATGAGCTGAGCTGAAATCAAGAGTCGGACACTTAGCCAACTGAGCCACCCAGGCTCTCCTGTGTTATTTTTAAACATAGAAAGTATAAGAAAACAGATTTGGGGCACCTGGTGGCTCAGTCGGTTAAGCGTCCGAATTCGGTTCAGGTCATGATCTCATGGTCCGTGAGTTCGAGCCCTGCATCGGGCTCTGTGCTGACAGCTCAGATCCTGGAGCCTGTTTCAAATTCTGTGTCTCCCTCTCTCTCTCACCCTCCCCTGTTCATGCTCTGTCTCTCTCTGTCTCAAAAATAAATAAACATTTAAAAAAAATAAGAAAACACATTTTAGGAGAATCATGTTTTTATTTGGTTTTCTTTTGATCAACAGGTGTCCACCAATCATAGTTAATATAATGATTGAATTAATCTTAAGCATTATTTACTCCAAACAAACATACCATGCTTTTTATTTCATTATATCAAGCCTGATTTTAGTTTTATATGTTCCCCCCAGATATGTTTCCAATACTACTGGCAAACATTTTCTTCAGGTATTGCCATCTAAATCTTAAATCTCCATGTATTTATACCTACTAAAGTGACACTAATAGAAATTAAGGTCACAAAACCCATTCAGAAAACAAATGTCTGACTGTAAAACATATGAAATTTCCATTTATACTGCAAATGACTCTCAAGAGAGGTTGTGCTAAATTATACTTCCATTATTTTTCATACTTCTCATTTGTGTTTACTACAATATTTTTAAAGAAAGTGATGAAAATTTTTGCTTGAAGTACCAGCTTTCACAAGATTTGTTGAATTTCTCTATGGTTCTTTATGTTTTGTCAGATTTTGTCCAACAAACTGAACAGTTTTGTTATTTACACTCTGGGTTATTATATATTCTTGTTTGTTGTCAAATGTCCCTATCAGTAACTTTTATGCTTTTCTCCTGAAATTCTATTTTTTCAGAAACCAGAAATTTACATTGATATATTTTGCAGTTCTAACTTTGCTTGGTATCTTTTAAATTTTTGAGTATTTTCTTTCTTTTTAAAAATGTATTTTATTTTATTAAAAAAAATAAAGATAGCAATATCCCTTTATAGTTTTTCAAAGTTTAGATGTCAAACATTGGTTTGCAACTCTTTAAAGAAGGCATCTAAATTTAATATTTTAGAATACACTGAATTCTATAGATTCACTTCCGGGGGTAATTTCATAAGATTTCAGGTATATATAATTTAAAATATTCTTTCAGTATGCTTACATACCCTTGAATGTCTGGTTTATTATTAAATTCTAAAAGAACATATTAATGGTCATGGGGCAAGATGGCGGCTTAGGAGGACGCTGGGCTCACCGCACGTCCTGCTGATCACTTAGATTCCATCTACATCTGCCTAAATAACCCAGAAAACCGCCAGAGGATTAGCAGAACGGAGTCGCCGGAGCCAAACGCAGACGAGAGGCCCACGGAAGAGGGTAGGAAGCGCGGCGAGGCGGTGCGCGCTCCACGGACTGGCGGGAGGGAGCCGGGGCGGAGGGGCGGCTCGCCGGCCAAGCACAGCCACCGAGTCTGGCTTGCAAAAGCGGAGGGGCCTGACGGACTGTGTTCCCACAACAAGCGCGACTTAGCGTATGGGAGGTCATAAGTGAACAGCTCTGCTCGGAAAGCGGGAAGGCTGGAGGACAAAGGGAGGGAGAGCTGCTGAGCCCCCTGACAACAGAGCTCAGTTTGGTGGGGAACAAAGGCGCTCGCCAGCGCCATCTCCCCCGCCCATCCCCCAGCCGAAATCCCAAAGAGAACCTGTTCCTGCCGGGGAACTTGCTCGCTCCGCGCAAAAACCCAACTCTGCGCTTCGGCGGAGCCAAACCTCCGGCAGCGGATCTGACTCCCTCCCGCTGCCACAGGGCCCCTCCTGAAGTGGATCACCTAAGGAGAAGCGATCTAAGCCTGCCCCTCCTGCCCCCGAGCACCTTGCCTACCCACCCCAGCTAATACGCCAGATCCCCAGCATCACGAGCCTGGCACGGTGCAAGTAGCCCAGACGAGCCACACCACCCCACAGTGAATCCCGCCCCTAGGAGAGGGGAAGAGAAGGCACACACCAGTCTGACCGTGGCCCCAGCGGTGGGCTGGGGACAGACATCAGGTCTGACTGCGGCCCCGCCCACCAACTCCAGTTATACACTACAGCACAGGGGAAGTGCCCTGCAGGTCCGCACCACTCCAGGGACTATCCAAAATGACCAAGCGGAAGAACTCCCCTCAGAAGAATCTCCAGGAAATAACAACAGCTAATGAGCTAATCAAAAAGGATTTAAATAATATAACAGAAAGTGAATTTAGAATAATAGTCATAAAATTAATCGCTGGGCTTGAAAACAGTATACAGGACAGCAGAGAATCTCTTGCTACAGAGATCAAGGGACTAAGGAACAGTCACGAGGAGCTGAAAAACGCTTTAAACGAAATGCATAACAAAATGGAAACCACCACAGCTCGGCTTGAAGAGGCAGAGGAGAGAATAGGTGAACTAGAAGATAAAGTTATGGAAAAAGAGGAAGCTGAGAAAAAGAGAGATAAAAAAATCCAGGAGTATGAGGGGAAAATTAGAGAATTAAGTGATACACTAAAAAGAAATAATATACGCATAATTGGTATCCCAGAGGAGGAAGAGAGAGGGAAAGGTGCTGAAGGGGTACTTGAAGAAATAATAGCTGAGAACTTCCCTGAACTGGGGAAGGAAAAAGGCATTGAAATCCAAGAGGCACAGAGAACTCCCTTCAGACGTAACTTGAATCGATCTTCTGCACGACATATCATAGTGAAACTGGCAAAATACAAGGATAAAGAGAAAATTCTGAAAGCAGCAAGGGATAAACGTGCCCTCACATATAAAGGGAGACCTATAAGACTCGTGACTGATCTCTCTTTTGAAACTTGGCAGGCCAGAAAGAATTGGCACGAGATTTTCAGGGTGCTAGACAGAAAAAATATGCAGCCGAGAATCCTTTATCCAGCAAGTCTGTCATTTAGAATAGAAGGAGAGATAAAGGTCTTCCCAAACAAACAAAAACTGAAGGAATTTGTCACCACTAAACCAGCCCTACAAGAGATCCTAAGGGGGACCCTGTGAGACAAAGTCCCAGAGACATCACTACAAGCATAAAACATACAGACATCACAATGACTCTAAACCCGTATCTTTCTGTAATAACACTGAATGTAAATGGATTAAATGCGCCAACCAAAAGACATAGGGTATCAGAATGGATAAAAAAACAAGACCCATCTATTTGCTGTCTACAAGAGACTCATTTTAGACCTGAGGACACCTTTAGATTGAGAGTGAGGGGATGGAGAACTATTTATCATGCGACTGGAAGCCAAAAGAAAGCTGGAGTAGCCATACTTATATCAGACAAACTAGACTTTAAATTAAAGGCTGTAACAAGAGATGAAGAAGGACATTATATAATAGTTACAGGGTCTATCCATCAGGAAGAGCTAACAATTATAAATGTCTATGCACCGAATACCGGAGCCCCCAAATATATAAAACAATTACTCATAAACATAAGCAACCTTATTGATAAGAATGTGGTAATTGCAGGGGACTTTAATACACCACTTACAGAAATGGATAGATCATCTAGACACACGGTCAATAAAGAAACAAGGGCCCTGAATGAGACATTGGATCAGATGGACTTGACAGATATATTTAGAACTCTGCATCCCAAAGCAACAGAATATACTTTCTTCTCGAGTGCACATGGAACATTCTCCAAGATAGATCATATACTGGGTCACAAAACAGCCCTTCATAAGTTTACAAGAATTGAAATTATACCATGCTTACTTTCAGACCACAATGCTATGAAGCTTGAAATCAACCACAGAAAAAAGTCTGGAAAACCTCCAAAAGCATGGAGGTTAAAGAACACCCTACTAACGAATGAGTGGGTCAACCAGGCAATTAGAGAAGAAATTAAAAAATATATGGAAACAAATGAAAATGAAAATACAACAATCCAAACGCTTTGGGACGCAGCAAAGGCAGTCCTGAGAGGAAAATACATTGCAATCCAGGCCTATCTCAAGAAACAAGAAAAATCCCAAATACAAAATCTAACAGCACACCTAAAGGAACTAGAAGCAGAACAGCAAAGGCAGCCTAAGCCCAGCAGAAGAAGAGAAATAATAAAGATCAGGGCAGAAATAAACAATATAGAAACTAAAAAAACTGTAGAGCAGATCAACGAAACCAAGAGTTGGTTTTTTGAAAAAATAAACAAAATTGACAAACCTCTAGCCAGGCTTCTCAAAAAGAAAAGGGAGATGACCCAAATAGATAAAATCATGAATGAAAATGGAATTATTCCAACCAATCCCTCAGAGATACAAACAATTATCAGGGAATACTATGAAAAATTATATGCCAACAAACTGGACAACCTGGAAGAAATGGACAAATTCCTGAACAACCACACTCTTCCAAAACTCAATCAGGAGGAAATAGAAAGCTTGAACAGACCCATAACCAGCGAAGAAATTGAATCGGTTATCAAAAATCTCCCAACAAATAAGAGTCCAGGACCAGATGGCTTCCCAGGGGAGTTCTACCAGACGTTTAAAGCAGAGATAATACCTATCCTTCTCAAGCTATTCCAAGAAATAGAAAGGGAAGGAAAACTTCCAGACTCATTCTATGAAGCCAGTATTACTTTGATTCCTAAACCAGACAGAGACCCAGTAAAAAAAGAGAACTACAGGCCAATATCCCTGATGAATATGGATGCAAAAATTCTCAATAAGGTACTAGCAAATCGAATTCAACGGCATATAAAAAGAATTATTCACCATGATCAAGTGGGATTCATTCCTGGGATGCAGGGCTGGTTCAACATTTGCAAATCAATCAACGTGATACATCACATTAACAAAAAAAAAGAGAAGAACCATATGATCCTGTCAATCGATGCAGAAAAGGCCTTCGACAAAATCCAGCACCCTTTCTTAATAAAAACCCTTGAGAAAGTCGGGATAGAAGGAACATACTTAAAGATCATAAAAGCCATTTATGAAAAGCCCACAGCTAACATCATCCTCAACGGGGAAAAACTGAGAGCTTTTTCCCTGAGATCAGGAACACGACAAGGATGCCCACTCTCACCGCTGCTGTTTAACATAGTGCTGGAAGTTCTAGCATCAGCAATCAGACAACAAAAGGAAATCAAAGGCATCAAAATTGGCAAAGATGAAGTCAAGCTTTCGCTTTTTGCAGATGACATGATATTATACATGGAAAATCCGATAGACTCCACCAAAAGTCTGCTAGAACTGATACAGGAATTCAGCAAAGTTGCAGGATACAAAATCAATGTACAGAAATCAGTTGCATTCTTATACACTAACAATGAAGCAACAGAAAGACAAATAAAGAAACTGATCCCATTCACAATTGCACCAAGAAGCATAAAATACCTAGGAATAAATCTAACCAAAGATGTAAAGGATCTGTATGCTGAAAATTATAGAAAGCTTATGAAGGAAATTGAAGAAGATTTAAAGAAATGGAAAGACATTCCCTGCTCATGGATTGGAAAAATAAATATTGTCAAAATGTCAATACTACCCAAAGCTATCTACACATTCAATGCAATCCCAATCAAAATTGCACCAGCATTCTTCTTGAAACTAGAACAAGCAATCCTAAAATTCATATGGAACCACAAAAGGCCCCGAATAGCCAAAGGAATTTTGAAGAAGAAGACCAAAGCAGGAGGCATCACAATCCCAGACTTTAGCCTCTACTACAAAGCTGTCATCATCAAGACAGCATGGTATTGGCACCAAAACAGACACATAGACCAATGGAATAGAATAGAGACCCCAGAACTAGACCCACAAACGTATGGCCAACTCATCTTTGACAAAGCAGGAAAGAACATCCAATGGAAAAAAGACAGCCTCTTTAACAAATGGTGCTGGGAGAACTGGACAGCAACATGCAGAAGGTTGAAACTAGACCACTTTCTCACACCATTCACAAAAATAAACTCAAAATGGATAAAGGACCTAAATGTGAGACAGGAAACCATCAAAACCTTAGAGGAGAAAGCAGGAAAAGACCTCTCTGACCTCAGCCGTAGCAATCTCTTACTGGACACATCCCCAAAGGCAAGGGAATTAAAAGCAAAAGTGAATTACTGGGACCTTATGAAGATAAAAAGCTTCTGCACAGCCAAGGAAACAACCAACAAAACTAAAAGGCAACCAACGGAATGGGAAAAGATATTCGCAAATGACATATCGGACAAAGGGCTAGTATCCAAAATCTATAAAGAGCTCACCAAACTCCACACCCGAAAAACAAATAACCCAGTGAAGAAATGGGCAGAAAACATGAATAGACACTTCTCTAAAGAAGACATCCGGATGGCCAACAGGCACATGAAAAGATGTTCAGCGTCGCTCCTTATCAGGGAAATACAAATCAAAACCACACTCAGGTATCACCTCACGCCAGTCAGAGTGGCCAAAATGAACAAATCCGGAGACTATAGATGCTGGAGAGGATGTGGAGAAACGGGAACCCTCTTGCACTGTTGGTGGGAATGCAAATTGGTGCAGCCGCTCTGGAAAGCAGTGTGGAGGTTCCTCAGAAAATTAAAAATAGACCTACCCTATGACCCAGCAATAGCACTGCTAGGAATTTATCCAAGGGATACAGGAGCGCTGATGCATAGGGCCACGTGTACCCCAATGTTCATAGCAGCACTCTCAACAATAGCCAAATTATGGAAAGAGCCTAAATGTCCATCAACTGATGAATGGATAAAGAAATTGTGGTTTATATACACAATGGAATATTACGTGGCAATGAGAAAAAATGAAATATGGCCTTTCGTAGCAACGTGGATGGAACTGGAGAGTGTGATGCTAAGTGAAATAAGCCATACAGAGAAAGACAGATACCATATGGTTTCACTCTTATGTGGATCCTGAGAAACTTCACAGGAACCCATGGGGGAGGGGAAGGAAAAAAAAAAAAAAAGAGGTTAGAATGGGAGAGAGCCAAAGCATAAGAGACTTAAAAACTGAGAACAAACTGAGGGTTGATGGGGGGTGGGAGAGAGGAGAGGGTGGGTGATGGGTATTGAGGAGGGCACCTTTTGGGATGAGCACTGGGTGTTGTATGGAAACCAATTTGTCAATAAATTTCATAAAAAAAAAAAAAAAAAGAACATATTAATAATAATCTATATATAGACAATATGGTTTGACAACTTCACACAGTAAAAAAAGAAAACAAAACTTACAATTAATAATACACTGCTCACATAAATGAGAATCATATTTTCCACAATTAAATTCAATGAGATCACTATTATAAAACTTGGTATATATTACAATAAAAAATGTCTCAGGTTATAACCGTAACATGTCACAAATTTTATCTATATATTTTGTAACCCTAAATTTCTTTCTCTCTGGACATAATGTTGCCTAGAAACTTCTCCATTGAATGAATACTCACCTATTCTTAACCTAACTCTTCCCCAATGATTTTTTTTATAATACTCCCAAGTTTTAATATATTACTTTGACTATCATTCTTCTACTTAGAATCATAATAGATGTGCTAGTAAAGCTAACATCTTTATCCTTTTTAAGCCTGTGACTTCCGCTAGGGTCATGATCTCTCAGTTTGTGAGTTCCAGCCCTGCATCAGGCTCTGTGCTGCCAACTCAGAGTCTGGAGCCTGCTTCTGATTCCGTGTCTCCCTATCTCTCTGTTCCTCCCCTGTTCACGCTCGCTCTCTCTGTCAAAAATAAATAAACATTAAAAAAAGTAATAAAAAAATAAAGTATAAAAAAAAAGGTGAAGGCAGGGCTATGTTAGTGGGAAACACAAAAGGTGACTGAAATTAGAAGACAAATCCACCAACATACATTAATTAAAAAAAAAAAAAAATCAACAGTTGTTCCAAATCCGATGAACAATAGAGAGTAGATCATTGCAACAATACAGGTTTATATTACTGACTTGATAAAGTAGATTCATTCTTCCTTATAAACACAGTTCAAACAACAGCCAATGCCTAAGAGCAAAGTTGATACAGAAACAAATACTGAGCAGTCTCCTTTCTACCCAATTCCCTCAAAATATTACTGTAGCTGCTGGCACTCCTTATAAACATTTAGGTTAATCTTAACCTCTTTGTTATGTGTATGTACGTTTATACACACATTTTCATAATAGTGTTGCTTATATTAAACTTTTTTCAGAGGACAAGAATCATGAATATTTCATTTCCTTTATTCAGCCTCCTTGAGAGTGCTATGAGGAGATAAGCGCTTATTAAATGCTGTTGTTATTATTTTGCTTAATAATGATGATGAAAAGGAAATATAAACACCAGACATTTGCTAGAGGAACACGGTTCCTGTACATCGGAATATTCCACTTCGATTCAGTATTCTTCTGCTAATTAAAATAAGAAGCATTCTCTTTGATAGTAGTCTTTCATGAAAGCTTTTATGGAAGTCTATTTTGAAACTTAAATTACTGAACATGACTAAAACTCACTCTAATAAAAATCAAAACACAGTCAGAATACTCCACTGAACAATGCAGATACATTTTTACAATTATGAAAGATACCACATTTTACATGTTTAATGAAAAAGATTAAGAATAAAATTTGACATGATAAATTGAAATGATTAGTAGAAATTTATTCTATTACAAAAGAGAAAGGAAGATTGAAATCTTCAAAAAGGGTAATACATCTTTGAGAGTCGTTTGACAAATAATTTTATCTCTACCTTAATCATCTTTTTTTCAGTCATTTTTTTAAAACCCTTCTCATTTGAATTATTGTTTGTTGCACCACTTTGTTAGCCTAACTATTCTTATTATCGCATGTAAATATCTAAGAATATGCCAATCCTGAGTTATAAATCCTTTTAATATAGAGAACAAATACATATGTTTAAGCTTAAATACTTAGAGTATGCTTAATCATATGGATAGGACACAGTTCATATACTTTTATAAAATCTATGATATTAAACATATTTCAGGGATTATCTTCTCTACTTGTCACATTTTATTTTTGGAAGTGCCATAACGGCCCTTTTTTTAATCTCATAAACAAAAATACTGTAACCATATTAACTTTAACTTCGTATATTCTTTTGGAAGTTTCAAGTGTTTTTATAGAAAGAAAGAACCTTTTGTCAACCACATAAATGCTCTTTCTGGCTTTTAAACATTTTCTGTAAACAATGCTGAGGCTTTTATTTTACAATCTATTAGCATGAGAAAATCATGCAAATGTCCTTGTGACTAAAATGAAAGCTTAGCATACAGAGAAACTAAAATTCATTCTATTTATGGAAAAGCTTTTTTTCCCCCTCCTCTAATAGTCATATAATAGGTTTTCAAAATAAATGTGCTTAATCTAGTTTTCTGTCATTCACAACAAAGAATGTATATATTCTTTAATTCTTAAAAATAAAATGCTAACACTGACATTTCAGGAAACAAACACATTTTAGTCATGCATTTAAGAATTCTTTACAGGGTCACCTGGGTGTCTCAGTTGGTTGAGTGTCCAACTCTTGATCTCGGTTCAGGTCATGATCTCACAGTTTGTGAGATTGAGCCACATGTCAGGCTCTGCACTGGCAGTGAGGCACCTGCTTGGGATTCTCTCTCTCTCCCTCTGTCTCTGTCTGTCCTTCACTCACTCTCCCTTTCTCTCAAAATAACTAAACTTAAAAAAAGAAAATCTTTACAGAAATCCAAACTCTTCAGATACCTGTAGTTGTCTCTTATTCCAATGGTTTATTGTGGTGCCATCGAATGTAATGAAACTTAATGCTATAAAAACAATTGATATCCATGAAATCATTCCCATCTTTTCGTGCTGTGGAAACTGAGTCCTAAAATGCATATTACCTATTTATAATTCACTTTCATGGTTTTATGATTAATATAGCCCTGTATGTTTCTGTGAGAGGCTACATATTCTTTCATAACACTGGTGCCAATTATTGACTCTTAGTGTGAAAACATTGTAAACTGATATAAGCAATGTTTAATTAATGCTATTTATCTTTTGGGCAGTCAGGATGGTGGAAGAGTATGGGTACAGAAATAAAAGCAGGGGCGCCTGGGTGGCTCAGTCGGTTAAGCGTCCGACTTCGGCTCAGGTCATGATCTCGCGGTCCGTTGAGTTCGAGCCCCGCGTCGGGCTCTGTGCTGATGGCTCAGAGCCTGGAACTCGTTTCGGATTCTGTGTCTTCCTCTCTCTCTGACTCTCCCCCGTTCATGCTCTGTCTCTCTCTGTCTCAAAAATAAATAAACGTTAAAAAAATTAAAAAAAAAAGAAATAAAAGCACATCGATTTTATTGGTCACCTACTTTGTGCTAGACACTTTGCTAATACTGGGAGGAATCACTCTGAATACACCTCCTCGCTAGTTCTTTGGAGCTTTATCAAAAATGCTATGTTAATTTCAAATGAGAATACTGGTGGTGTCCTTGAAAAGAAGGAATTTAATAAGAATTGGCACAGGGAAAGACCAAATTGTTTAAATCATCCCATATCTATAGTTCAAATGTGTTTCATTAAAATTGTTAATAAATTAAATTTTATTTCAGAGTTTTCTTGAAAATTATAAAGAGAATCATCAGAATATTTATAATTCATGTTAATAAAGTAACAGGTTGGGAGGGGAATCATGAATAATAACTACTGGGAAAATGTTCTTTCTCTCATTTTTCTTTTTTTTTTTCCAGATTAAAATTTTTATTAGTTACTGTCTGAAATTGACTAATCAAGAAATTGAAGTTTAAACATATTACAAAAATATATGAAGTGAGCCTACAGAAAAATTAAAAGATTATAAATACCACAGGTAATAGAAAATATGTACATGCATACACACAGTAACAGACAACTAACAAAATCTCATAACCAAAATAATGCATTGAAAATAGAATACACGTGAACAGAAACATTAAAATAATAATTTTAAAAAAGCTATTTATTTTAGTTACCATTGTGTACGTAACAAATTCCCTCAAATGTCAATGTCAAAAACATAATATTACAAGGTCATGAATTTAGACCTGGCATACGAGGATGTGTTTTCTCTGCTGCAATACTTCCCCATTTGTACCAATCAAAGACGGGACCTGGAATTAAGTGAGGTCTGGATTACTCCCGTATCTAGTGGTTGATCCTGAATATAGCTGAGTGATTGGGCAGAACACCTGCTCATGGCCTCTCCTTGTTGCTGAAGTTTACTCACAGCATAGGGAACATCCCTTGAAAGAGTCATCTGGCAGGTGACTGTCCTTCTCCTTGCTAGCTTTCCACCACATTCTTTTCAATAGAAATGAGTTACTAAGCCCAGCCCACCCTCAAGGGCGGAGACTAGATCCCACCTTTCAGTGAAGTAGCATCACGGTCACATTTTACCAAGGAAAAGACGAAACAAGCAAACAAAAAAATAAAAGAAGAAAAACCCGGGCTTGTATCTGTAGAGAATAAATCGGTGGTTACCAGAGGGGAGATGGGAGGCAGGGATGAGTGAAATAAGTGTAGAAGATTAAGAGTACGCTTATCATGATGAGTACTGAGTGATGTGTAGAATTGTTGAGGACAATGTTGTACACCTGAAACTAATATAATGTTGTATGTTTATCAACTGGAACTAAAATAAAAACTTAAAAAATTCAAAAATAAATTATACTGAAATTCAAAACAAAAGGAATGGCATATGATGGTGCAGTCATATTTGGCAAATAAAACCTGCCACAGGCTAAATAAGGAGAAAAATGTGAGCAAGCCAGTATCAAAAATCAAAAGCAATGAATTAAAAATAGATAGATTTGTGATATCAATCAAAATAAATGAAATCCACCCATTTAAACATTTTTTTTAGATTGCTAAAGTGACAAAAACTCAAAAATATCATCTGAATCAAGGTGACGTAGGAAGTTCAAAACCAAAACCAAATAAGCAGTAACAACAAAATAAACCTATAATTGCTCTCTGCTCATTTAAAATGATTAGTGTAACAGTAAGTATATGATTTCTCATTAAGTTCAGTTTTAGCAAATATTGAGTAATTATAACAATGTATATGGAAAATCAGTACCAAACACGAATGCCTAAGCACCCATTTATACGTAAATAAATCTTCTCAACATCCATACAAAAAAAAAGTATCATTAGGAATAACATTTTATAGATGTGTAAAATGAGGCTGAGACACATTAAGTAATTGGAAAAGGGGAACTAAATCTTAATCTGTCTCATGAGATTTATAGTTATTATTTTATATAGCTTAACAGTTATTACAGATAATTTTCAGCTTAATTTTAAAAATTTTGATATAGCAATTCCAAATTAAAATCGACACCTGACGCTTTATCTGGTTCAAGTATCTATGTTTTAACTATGCACATTGGTAATACACTTTACCAGCAATAAAATTTGACACAAGGATTTACTTAAACTATAAAAAAAGTAATTTGAAGAATACTCGCAATTTTCAAAAAACCTCAGTTTCTCTCAATTCTAGACTTAAGATGAGCCTGGCACTTTCCTTTCCTGATACTACAGAAGAGTTTACAGTGTTTCGTTGTATGGACTAAATTTGAAGTTCTTCAAGGACTTTTCACTACAGGCTTTCTCTTCTGCATTCTGTGTAGTGCCAGGAACTCTGTGGATGTTTAATAAGGATTAATTGGTGTCAATGGCAATAATGACTTCTATTATCTCCTTGAATATTAATACCATTAAGAGTATGATGCTTAAATGGGTCTAACTTTATTTATAATTTCCAACAATAGCCAGGTGATTTAACAGGAAAGAGCCTTTTCAAGTGAATAAAAGTAGAAAATTAGTGTATAAGACAGTAATTGCTATACTGTATCATAATCTTAATAAATTGAAGTTACAATTACCCAGACCAGTGCCTAGTGAAAGATACTTGGTAGGCATTTACAGATACCCATTAGGTAAATCTATTTATGCAAGGTATAATCACACATAAGAAAGTCTATAGGGTAAAAAGGAACAGCGGACTTGAAATCAAACTTGCTGTGTCAGCTCTAGGATATATAATTGGAACATCTTGATCACATTATTTAGGCTTTAGATGTACTTATTTACTTACAGTGGAAATAATCACACAAAACCTTGCAAGCTTTTCTTCACCTCTAAACAAATTAAACAACAGATTACCAAATGAATAAAACATTCAGCCATATTAAAATATAACTGGAAGTTTTATTAGGGATTCTAAAGAAAAACAACAAGGTGTGTGATGAGGAAGAAAGTAAGCGCTTCGAATTGACAGATGAGGTAAAGAATCTTTGAAAAATTGACAAACACTCTAAGAGTTGAGGAGTAAATAAAATCACTCAGTCATGTAAAAAGACTGCATGTAGGTTTCCAAGCAACGCAAACAACCAGCAGAATGCACGAAGGGAGGAAGGGCTTTACTTATTTCAGGATCAGAGTATGAAGAGTGTTAGGATCAGAGCTTGAAAAGGTAGGATGGGAATGTATTAAAAGGACTTTTCAGAAAAGATAGGGCAAAGAAGATTGAGATAGTGTGAATGATAAGCTAGGACGAAAACTTCAAAATTAGGCTGAGAGATAAAATAAGACAAAGCAGAAATATTTCTTTGAAAATGTTGCTATGAAGATCAATAGTGACATTGATAGAAACATTTCAAGGGGAGTATTGCAGATATCTGGTACATTTCAGTGATTTCAATAGTGAATGTGGTGTATTTCGTCTGAAATTACTCAGAGGAAATAACCTGAAACCCTTCTCAGTATACAATAAGTAGAAGTTTGCAATTAAAATGTAACAATCTCTTCTTAATGCATAGCTGATGGCAAACCTATCATTGCAAGAAAGTAAAGAATATCCCAGAACTACTAATTGGAAGCTGATGTTTGAGCCGGTCAGGGATAAGACTTGGAGGTTGAATTTGGCTTTTTTAAGTAGTCAAGAGGCCTTGAAGTTTGCAGCCATATGGTCAAACAGATGAAGTTTATCAATGCAGGAAGTAGGGACTAAGATTACAAATTAAAACCTCAACTTTCCAAGACCTCATTGTTTACTGAAAGGAGAGACTGACCCCAGAAGGCAGGAAAACAGCAGAAATTTTCTCTCTCTTTCAGGCCTTTAGAATGTATAAAAAATATTAGCATTTGTATGTGAGCACTATTTTGGTGAGATGGAAAGGGGCCAGATGCAGATCAAGAGAGAGAAACCAGAACAAATTTTATAGTTTGTTACTCACAGTGCCCCAGGGAGAGCACAGAACTTAAGGCACAGGACCAGTTAGGGAGAGACCCTGGAATTGATCCAAGACAGAGGGAGAGAGAACTGTGGGTACATGTCTTTATTGTGGCTTCTGTAGGAAGCCAGGAGCAAAGCAGGGTAAGCATGCTTAGGATTGGCTAAATTTGAATGATTTGGGGATATAGAGGCTGTCTTTTCTTGTCCATTACTTGGCTCTAGAGCAGTGAGGACAGGATATAGTGGCCAGAGCATGAGAATCCACTCAGGGAGGTGATTAGGAGTGTGGACTTAATCAGCTGCCCAACTTAGAAAATGGACTGAGCTCACAACTGAGACAAGGCAGCATCAAAATAAAAACAAAAACAAAAACTATATTATAAGCACACAGTATAAAGCACATAGTATAAATAAGAATAAAATATAAGCACATAGTACAAATAAGAATAAAATGGCACCTCACTATGATATTATAACATTGCAGAACACCAAGGACGAAAAGAAAATCTCACATGCACTCAGAGAAGAAATAAGAAATTGCAAGGATAATATTTATATTACCTGCTACTTTGCAATAGCAATATCATTAGCTGGAAGAAAATGAAACTGTACCTCTAAATTACTAAGAAAAATAACTCTTATTCTGCAATTCAACATCTAATGAAACTATCTGACAAAGGAAATAAATATACGAGCTTATGAAAACTGAGTGCTTCTATGTCAGATATTTTGTTTTAAAATATTACATGCATTAATTCATTTGGTCTTTACAGTAGTCCTAAGAAATAGATTGTATCAAGTATCTGATATCCCAGATTAAAAAACTGAAGCATAGAGAGATCAATAGTTTTGAAACACAACAAAGCCAGTAAGCCAATTTCTAGATCACAAGTTTCTAATTATTGCATTAAACAGCTTCACCAATGTATGGAATGAGATTCCACCAGCTTTAGATTATTACTAAAGATAATATTTAAAAATGCAATTCTGGGGCACCCAGGTGGCTCAGTTGGCTAAGCATCTGACTCTTGATTTCAGCTCAGGTCATGATCTCACAGTTTGTGACTTTGAGTACCATGTCAGGCTCTGTGCTTGACAGTGTGGAGTCTGCTTGAGATTCTCTCTCTCCCTCTCTCTGTCCCTCGAAATAAATAAATAAATAAATAAATAAATAAATAAATAAGGGGTGCCTGGTGGCTCAGTCTGTTGAACTTCCGATTTAGGCTCAGGTCATGATCTCACAGTTCTGGGGTTCAAGCCTCACATGGGCTCTGTGTTTACAGCTCAGAGCCTGGAGCCTGCTTCAGACTCTGTCTCCTTCTCTCTCTCTTCCCCTCCCCCATGCTTGCTCTCTCTCTCTCTCTCTCTCTCTCTCTCTCAAAAATAAACAGAAAAAAAATTAAAAATAAATAAAATAAATTTTGAAAACAGAATAAAATGGGTATAAAAATATAGATGACTCTAAAATAAATGTAAAACTATATCCAATATTTGGAAATAAATAGAAAACAATTGAAATACATGATTTTGAAGAAAAATAGTTTATCAAAGCTGAAAGAATTTGTAGGAAACTATAATAGAAATATAACTATTAATCTAAATAAATGAATTTTTAAAACTCATAAAAACAAACAAAAACTGGCCAAAATATTTGATAGGGGCGTTTGTCTAATCTTTAAGGATCTTCTATTTATAAATTAAATCTGTGAAATAGAAAGAGACAAATTTCTCCCCAATATATTTTTTTTTTCTGATGCTGTAAAACTTTGAGAACAAAACCAGACAAGAAAGGCAGGAAATCAGGGGCCTGGGTGGCTCAGTAGGTTAAGCGTCTGACTTCAGCTCAGTTCAAGATCTCACAGTTCATGAGCTCCAGCCTGGCATGGGGCTCTGTGCTGACAGCTCAGAGCCTGGAGCCTGCTTCGGATTCTGTGTCTCCCTCTCTCTCTGCCCCTTCCCTGCTCACACACACACTTTCTCTCTCTCTCTCTCTCAAAAATAAATAAACATTAAAAAAAAAAAAGAGAGAGAAGAAACATACAAAAGCTAAACTAATCTCACAGATAATTATCTATTTCCAAGCTTTATGTATATTACAAAGCAATTCCAGGAAACATGCCCCATCTACTTACAAAAGACTTTTAGTAAACTAGAAGTAGAAGAAAATTCTTTAATCTGATGAATATTTAAAGCTCCATTGTGTCAAAACAACAAAAGATCATTATATAAAACACATGTTAAAAAATGTTGTGAGGGAAAAAAATTCCTGTGAGTCAAAAATTGATAGCAGAGGACATCCAAAAGGCCAGTACATGTAACAGGTAAATACAAATTTCAATTATGATGAAATATAATTTGAACATATCCAGTTCAACAAAAAAGTTGAAACTCTGACAAATCAATTTCACTCCAAGGGATATATTCACATTCTCAAATCAATTTCACGCCAAGGGATATATTCACATTCTCACAAGAAAAAAAATTATATGTATGTTCATTAAAGCTTTATTTTTTTTTTATGAGCAAACAAGAAAATAACCAAGTAAAAGAAAGATGGATTTACAGTTCTATAAATAAAATGAAGCACTATATAAGAATGAAAACAAATGAAATAGATGTACATGTATCAAGGGAGATTCATAGGTCTGTGTGCCAATGGAAAAGAAATTTTACTTTTTATAAATTTATTTAGACAATTTTTTTCAACTTTTTTTAAATTTATTTTTGGGACAAAGAGAGACAGAGCATGAACGGGGGAGGGGCAGAGAGAGAGGGAGACACAGAATCCGAAACAGGCTCCAGGCTCCGAGACATCAGCCCAGAGCCCCACGCGGGGCTCGAACTCCTGGACCGCGAGATCGTGACCTGGCTGAAGTCGGACACTTAACCGACTGCGCCACCCAGGCGCCCCACTTTTTATAAATTTAAATAAAATAACAAATAATAAAAGCAATCTCTGACATTTAGCAAAAATTAATGTCTAATAAGTCAAATATTAAAAAAAAGAAAACATCGTCATCCTGAAATACTTACTAATTCCACTCCCTTCAACAAAAATAAGTTTTTCAAAATAGGATGTAATAGTAGAATTTGCCTTTCACACTGAAAACATGGCTCTAGTGTTTCCTTAGTTTTTCTAGGGCAAAAATGTGTTTCATGTGTTCATCTCCAAGCAGGTCACTGAAGTAAACAAATGTCTCTTATTAAATTTATCTGCTTAAAAAAAGGAAGAAATGAGCTATCAAATCAATGGGATATCATGAAGAACCTTAAATGCATATTGTTAAGTGAAAGAAACCAATCTGAAAAGTCTACATACTGTATTATTCAAAATATAGGGGATTCTGGAGAAGGCAAAACCATAAAATAGTAAAAACATCTATGGTTTCCAGGAGTTCCTGTGCAGCTGGGGCAAGATGAATAGGCTGGACAAGGAATTTTTTAGGGCAGCGAGACTATTATCTATGATATAGTAATAGTGGATACATTGTCTTAGTCAAACCCATAGAACTCACACTACAAAGAGAAAATCCTAATGTAAACTATGGAGTTGAATTAATAATGTATCATTATTGTTTCCCCGGTTGCAATAAATGTATCACACAAATGGAAGAGTTTAATTAAGGGGGAAAGCCAATGTGAGGGGTGTTAAGGATAAATATGGGAAGGGTGCCTGGGTGGCTCAGTGGATTAAGCGTCATGTTCAGCTCAGATCATGATCTCACAGTTGGTGAGTTCGAGCGCCGCATTGAGCTCTGTGCTTCCAGTGTGGAGCCTGCTTCAGATTCTCTGTCCTCCTCTCTCTTGACTCCTCCCTCCCCCCATGCTCCCCGCCCCCTCAAAAATAAATAAACATTAAACACGGATGAATATGGGAATTTTTCACTTCTTGCTCAATTTTCTAAAACCTAAAACTACGCTAAAATTATCTTAATTAAAAAATAACACATATATTCTAAAAGTAGATAAAAGAACTACTTTTATATAATGCAGTCAATGAAAGAGATATAAATATACACACGAGGGCAAATAATACTGATTTTTATCATGTCATTAGCAAATGTGAGTAAATATGTGCTGTCATGAATATTATGGGTATTCTTTAAACAATTTCGCATTGGGATGTGTTTGAAGATGCTTTGAAATAGAATCTTCAATTTCTTTTTTTTTTTTTTTTTTTTTTTTTTTTTTTTTTTCTGAAATTTATTGACAAATTGGTTTCCATACAACACCCAGTGCTCATCCCAAAAGGTGCCCTCCTCAATACCCATCACCCACCCTCTCCTCCCTCCCACCCCCCATCAACCCTCAGTTTGTTCTCAGTTTTTAACAGTCTCTTATGCTTTGGCTCTCTCCCTTTCTAACCTCTTTTTTTTTTTTTTCCTTCCCCTCCCCCATGGGTTCCTGTTAAGTTTCTCAGGATCCACATAAGAGTGAGACCATATGGTATCTGTCTTTCTCTGTATGGCTTATTTCACTTAGCATCACACTCTCCAGTTCCATCCACGTTGCTACAAAAGGCCATATTTCATTTTTTCTCATTGCCATGTAATATTCCATTGTGTATATAAACCACAATTTCTTTATCCATTCATCAGTTGATGGACATTTAGGCTCTTTCCATAATTTGGCTATTGTTGAGAGTGCTGCTATGAACATTGGGGTACAAGTGGCCCTATGCATCAATGCTCCTGTATCCCTTGGATAAATTCCTAGCAGTGCTATTGCTGGGTCATAGGGTAGGTCTATTTTTAATTTTCTGAGGAACCTCCACACTGCTTTCCAGAGCGGCTGCACTAATTTGCATTCCCACCAACAGTGCAAGAGGGTTCCCGTTTCTCCACATCCTCTCCAGCATCTATAGTCTCCTGATTTGTTCATTTTGGCCACTCTGACTGGCGTGAGGTGATACCTGAGTGTGGTTTTGATTTGTATTTCCCTGATAAGGAGCGACGCTGAACATCTTTTCATGTGTCTGTTGGCCATCCGGATGTCTTCTTTAGAGAAGTGTCTATTCATGTTTTCTGCCCATTTCTTCACTGGGTTATTTGTTTTTCGGGTGTGGAGTTTGGTGAGCTCTTTATAGATTTTGGATACTAGCCCTTTGTCCGATATGTCATTTGCAAATATCTTTTCCCATTCCGTTGGTTGCCTTTTAGTTTTGTTGGTTGTTTCCTTTGCTGTGCAGAAGCTTTTTATCTTCATAAGGTCCCAGTAATTCACTTTTGCTTTTAATTCCCTTGCCTTTGGGGATGTGTCGAGTAAGAGATTGCTACGGCTGAGGTCAGAGAGGTCTTTTCCTGCTTTCTCCTCTAAGGTTTTGATGGTTTCCTGTCTCACATTTAGGTCCTTTATCCATTTTGAGTTTATTTTTGTGAATGGTGTGAGAAAGTGGTCTAGTTTCAACCTTCTGCATGTTGCTGTCCAGTTCTCCCAGCACCATTTGTTAAAGAGGCTGTCTTTTTTCCATTGGATGTTCTTTCCTGCTTTGTCAAAGATGAGTTGGCCATACGTTTGTGGGTCTAGTTCTGGGGTTTCTATTCTATTCCATTGGTCTATGTGTCTGTTTTGGTGCCAATACCATGCTGTCTTGATGATGACAGCTTTGTAGTAGAGGCTAAAGTCTGGGATTGTGATGCCTCCTGCTTTGGTCTTCTTCTTCAAAATTCCTTTGGCTATTCGGGGCCTTTTGTGGTTCCATATGAATTTTAGGATTGCTTGTTCTAGTTTCGAGAAGAATGCTGGTGCAATTTTGATTGGGATTGCATTGAATGTGTAGATAGCTTTGGGTAGTATTGACATTTTGACAATATTTATTTTTCCAATCCATGAGCAGGGAATGTCTTTCCATTTCTTTAAATCTTCTTCAATTTCCTTCAGAAGCTTTCTATAGTTTTCAGCATACAGATCCTTTACATCTTTGGTTAGATTTATTCCTAGGTATTTTATGCTTCTTGGTGCAATTGTGAATGGGATCAGTTTCTTTATTTGTCTTTCTGTTGCTTCATTGTTAGTGTATAAGAATGCAACTGATTTCTGTACATTGATTTTGTAGCCTGCAACTTTGCTGAATTCCTGTATCAGTTCTAGCAGACTTTTGGTGGAGTCTATGGGATTTTCCATGTATAATATCATGTCATCTGCAAAAAGCGAAAGCTTGACTTCATCTTGGCCAATTTTGATGCCTTTGATTTCCTTTTGTTGTCTGATTGCTGATGCTAGAACTTCCAGCACTATGTTAAACAGCAGCGGTGAGAGTGGGCATCCTTGTCGTGTTCCTGATCTCAGGGGGAAAGCTTTCAGTTTTTCCCCGTTGAGGATGATGTTAGCTGTGGGCTTTTCATAAATGGCTTTTATGATCTTTAAGTATGTTCCTTCTATCCCGACTTTCTCAAGGGTTTTTATTAAGAAAGGGTGCTGGATTTTGTCGAAGGCCTTTTCTGCATCGATTGACAGGATCATATGGTTCTTCTCTCTTTTTTTGTTAATGTGATGTATCACGTTGATTGATTTGCGAATGTTGAACCAGCCCTGCATCCCAGGAATGAATCCCACTTGATCATGGTGAATAATTCTTTTTATATGCCGTTGAATTCGATTTGCTAGTATCTTATTGAGAATTTTTGCATCCATATTCATCAGGGATATTGGCCTGTAGTTCTCTTTTTTTACTGGGTCTCTGTCTGGTTTAGGAATCAAAGTAATACTGGCTTCATAGAATGAGTCTGGAAGTTTTCCTTCCCTTTCTATTTCTTGGAATAGCTTGAGAAGGATAGGTATTATCTCTGCTTTAAACGTCTGGTAGAACTCCCCTGGGAAGCCATCTGGTCCTGGACTCTTATTTGTTGGGAGATTTTTGATAACCGATTCAATTTCTTCGCTGGTTATGGGTCTGTTCAAGCTTTCTATTTCCTCCTGATTGAGTTTTGGAAGCGTGTGGGTGTTCAGGAATTTGTCCATTTCTTCCAGGTTGTCCAATTTGTTGGCATATAAGTTTTCATAGTATTCCCTGATAATTGTTTGTATCTCTGAGGGATTGGTTGTAATAGTTCCATTTTCATTCATGATTTTATCTATTTGGGTCATCTCCCTTTTCTTTTTGAGAAGCCTGGCTAGAGGTTTGTCAATTTTGTTTATTTTTTCAAAAAACCAACTCTTGGTTTCGTTGATCTGCTCTACAGTTTTTTTAGTTTCTATATTGTTTATTTCTGCTCTGATCTTTATTATTTCTCTTCTTCTGCTGGGCTTAGGCTGCCTTTGCTGTTCTGCTTCTAGTTCCTTTAGGTGTGCTGTTAGATTTTGTATTTGGGATTTTTCTTGTTTCTTGAGATAGGCCTGGATTGCAATGTATTTTCCTCTCAGGACTGCCTTTGCTGCGTCCCAAAGCGTTTGGATTGTTGTATTTTCATTTTCGTTTGTTTCCATATATTTTTTAATTTCTTCTCTAATTGCCTGGTTGACCCACTCATTCGTTAGTAGGGTGTTCTTTAACCTCCATGCTTTTGGAGGTTTTCCAGACTTTTTCCTGTGGTTGATTTCAAGCTTCATGGCATTGTGGTCTGAAAGTAAGCATGGTATAATTTCAATTCTTGTAAACTTATGAAGGGCTGTTTTGTGACCCAGTATATGATCTATCTTGGAGAATGTTCCATGTGCACTCGAGAAGAAAGTATATTCTGTTGCTTTGGGATGCAGAGTTCTAAATAGATCTGTCAAGTCCATCTCATCCAATGTCTCATTCAGGGCCCTTGTTTCTTTATTGACCGTGTGTCTAGTTGATCTATCCATTTCTGTAAGTGGTGTATTAAAGTCCCCTGCAATTACCACATTCTTATCAATAAGGTTGCTTATGTTTATGAGTAATTGTTTTATATATTTGGGGGCTCCGGTATTCGGTGCATAGACATTGATAATTGTTAGCTCTTCCTGATGGATAGACCCTGTAACTATTATATAATGTCCTTCTTCATCTCTTGTTACAGCCTTTAATTTAAAGTCTAGTTTGTCTGATATAAGTATGGCTACTCCAGCTTTCTTTTGGCTTCCAGTCGCATGATAAATAGTTCTCCATCCCCTCACTCTCAATCTAAAGGTGTCCTCAGGTCTAAAATGAGTCTCTTGTAGACAGCAAATAGATGGGTCTTGTTTTTTTATCCATTCTGATACCCTATGTCTTTTGGTTGGCGCATTTAATCCATTTACATTCAGTGTTATTATAGAAAGATACGGGTTTAGAGTCATTGTGATGTCTGTATGTTTTATGCTTATAGTGATGTCTCTGGGACTTTGTCTCACAGGGTCCCCCTTAGGATCTCTTGTAGGGCTGGTTTAGTGGTGACAAATTCCTTCAGTTTTTGTTTGTTTGGGAAGACCTTTATCTCTCCTTCTATTCTAAATGACAGACTTGCTGGATAAAGGATTCTTGGCTGCATATTTTTTCTGTCTAGCACCCTGAAAATCTCTTGCCAATTCTTTCTGGCCTGCCAAGTTTCAAAAGAGAGATCAGTCACGAGTCTTATAGGTCTCCCTTTATATGTGAGGGCACGTTTACCCCTTGCTGCTTTCAGAATTTTCTCTTTATCCTTGTATTTTGCCAGTTTCACTATGATATGTCGTGCAGAAGATCGATTCAAGTTACGTCTGAAGGGAGTTCTCTGTGCCTCTTGGATTTCAATGCCTTTTTCCTTCCCCAGTTCAGGGAAGTTCTCAGCTATGATTTCTTCAAGTACCCCTTCAGCACCTTTCCCTCTCTCTTCCTCCTCTGGGATACCAATTATGCGTATATTATTTCTTTTTAGTGTATCACTTAATTCTCTAATTTTCCCCTCATACTCCTGGATTTTTTTATCTCTCTTTTTCTCAGCTTCCTCTTTTTCCATAACTTTATCTTCTAGTTCACCTATTCTCTCCTCTGCCTCTTCAAGCCGAGCTGTGGTGGTTTCCATTTTGTTATGCATTTCGTTTAAAGCGTTTTTCAGCTCCTCGTGACTGTTCCTTAGTCCCTTGATCTCTGTAGCAAGAGATTCTCTGCTGTCCTGTATACTGTTTTCAAGCCCAGCGATTAATTTTATGACTATTATTCTAAATTCACTTTCTGTTATATTATTTAAATCCTTTTTGATCAGCTCATTAGCTGTTGTTATTTCCTGGAGATTCTTCTGAGGGGAGTTCTTCCGCTTGGTCATTTTGGATAGACCCTGGCGTGGTGAGGACCTGCAGGGCACTTCCCCTGTGCTGTGGTGTATACCTGGAGTTGGTGGGCGGGGCCGCAGTCAGACCTGATGTCTGCCCCCAGCCCACCGCTGGGGCCACAGTCAGACTGGTGTGTGCCTTCTCTTCCCCTCTCCTAGGGGCGGGATTCACTGTGGGGTGGTGTGGCTCGTCTGGGCTACTTGCACCCTGCCAGGCTTGTGATGCTGGGGATCTGGCGTATTAGCTGGGGTGGGTAGGCAAGGTGCTCGGGGGCAGGAGGGGCAGGCTTAGATCGCTTCTCCTTAGGTGATCCACTTCAGGAGGGGCCCTGTGGCAGCGGGAGGGAGTCAGATCCGCTGCCGGAGGTTTGGCTCCGCAGAAGCGCAGAGTTGGGTGTTTGCGCGGAGCGAGCAAGTTCCCTGGCAGGAACCGGTTCCCTTTGGGATTTCGGCTGGGGGATGGGCGGGGGAAATGGCGCTGGCGAGCGCCTTTGTTCCCCACCAAACTGAGCTCTGTTGTCAGGGGGCTCAGCAGCTCTCCCTCCCTTTGTCCTCCAGCCTTCCCGCTTTCCGAGCAGAGCTGTTAATTTCTGACCTCCCAGACGCTAAGTCGCGCTTGCTGTCGGAACACAGTCCGCCCGGCCCCTCCGCTTTTGCAAGCCCGACTCGGGGGCTCTGCTTGGCCGGCGAGCCGCCCCTCCGCCCCGGCTCCCTCCCGCCAGTCCGTGGAGCGCGCACCGCCTCGCCGCCCTTCCTACCCTCTTCCGTGGGCCTCTCGTCTGCGTTTGGCTCCGGCGACTCTGTTCTGCTAATCCTCTGGCGGTTTTCTGGGTTATTTAGGCAGGTGTAGATGGAATCTAAGTGATCAGCAGGACGTGCGGTGAGCCCAGCGTCCTCCTAAGCCGCCATCTTGCCGCTACTATAGAATCTTCAATTTCAACACTTGATATGCCTGAGCTGCATTTGAAGGATGGACCTACACTTATTATTTATGCACACCTAAAACTAAAAAAAAAAAGAAAAAAATGAAGAAGATACTTGGGGGATATTTTTATATACAGGCAGATGGTCTTCACATTCATTTTAAGCTGAGTTTACTCAGTGCGATAACTTCCTATCTTGTATTGCTGAGGGTTGTTAGACTAGCTTTCTTTCCTGTGTCCATCTTTTCACAGTGGAGCTCTTCCTTTATCAACTCTCCGGCCTGAACTAATTTTTATTTTGTATTTATTTGTGGAGACAGAATATATATGTATATTCCAAATGACTACTTTCTTTTTTTTTTTTTTTTTTTTCAACGTTTATTTATTTTTGGGACAGAGACAGAGCATGAACGGGGGAGGGGCAGAGAGAGAGGGAGACACAGAATCGGAAACAGGCTCCAGGCTCTGAGCCATCAGCCCAGAGCCCGACGCGGGGCTCAAACTCACGGACCGCGAGATCGTGACCTGGCTGAAGTCGGACGCTTAACCGACTGCGCCACCCAGGCGCCCCCCAAATGACTACTTTCTAAGCCCTTTCTTCATTCATTCTAAACTTTGAAATTTTCTTTTTCTTTCTTTCTTCTTTTCTTTCCTTCTTTCTCTCTTTCTCTTTCTTTCTCTTTCTTTCTTTCTTTCTTTCTCTTTCTTTCTTTCTTTCTTTCTTTCTTTTCTTTTCCTTTTTTTTTTTTTTTTCTTTTTGGAGAGAGCTTGAGGGAGCTGGGGAGTGGCAGGGGGAAAGAGAATCTTAAGCGGACTCCACCCAGTGTAGAGCCCAACTCAAGCTCGATCTCATGACCTTGAGATCATGACCTGAGCCGAAATCACAAGTCAGAGACTTAACTGACTGAGCCACCCAGGTGCCCCTGTATTTTCATGCTTCTTAAAATTACATAATTGGTGAGGATTTTCCAAGACCCTGCCCTCATTCTCTCACATGTTGCCAATAGTGTCAGCCACCTCTGATTTTTTATGAATCTATTTCTTTCCACCCACATGCAGTGTATTTATAGTTCTCAGGATGTGTTCTGAAAATGACTTTCTATAATCATTCACTTACTATGAAAGAAGTTAGCGGACTTCATGACATATACATTTTTGTTATTTGTTTCTCACTAATGATCTAAAAGCCTTTATCAGCTTTTCATTGTAGGCTGCTTTTAAGTTAGAGTAGAAGCAACTTATTTATTTACTTTGCTGCCTTTTAGTGGCACAAGTTTTGAATTAGGTTCACAAACAATATGAAACTGGCAAACATTTCATTTCCATTTTAGTCATTTATCTTAGCTCTTCTTGAGAAAATCTCTCCTAAGCTGCTTTATACACTAATCAAATCACTGACTCTGCTATTTATACAATTATCGTTTTGGATGCAATGGGCACTTGGATAGTGGTTAGGAATGACGGCAATGGAGCCAAAGTATTTAAGTTAATGTCTGGCTCTGCTATATTCCAGTGTTTTCCCAGGCAACTGACTGTCTTCCTGTGCTTCAGTTTCTTATAAAAGGGACTAATAACAGCATTTATCTCTTAAGGCAGAAACAAAAATGGGTTTATATAATTAAAGTATGTAGCACAGTATCCAGCATTGAAAATTGTTCAATACCTGTGGTCTATTTGTAAGGCTATACCTATAACTTTTTGAATGTATATTTTATGTAACATGCAATAGTACTTTCTATAATATATAATATTGTCATGTTCTTGGCACCATTCAGTCCAGGAATTTAGAAGATTTGTGTGTACCTCATTAAACCGTATGTAGTTTGAATAGCAATAGTGGCTACACCCTGAGAACTACTAAAGAATTATGACTTCTGGGCAAGTGGTTTAGTCTGCATTACATCATGTTAACTGATAATGAGAATAGAACTCATATTTATGGGGCATCTGCAAATTTCTAAAACCTGTAAGGCTTATCTAATTTAATCTTCATGAGCACTATATGAATTACATGTTATTAGCTCTTAATTATCAGACAGAAAGTGAATATTTTGGTAACGAAGCCAGACTAAAGTTTTTGGAGCTTTGATTTTCAATCCTATGTGCTGTCTGTGACACACACAAAGCATCACACAAAATCCTCAAATTCTAAATCCCTGGAATACAGCCGTGCTGGAAAGGAAAGCTTATTCTATTGTATCTTACTTTATAAAATGGCTTCTATTTTATTGACCCCAACCGTTAAAAGCTTCAGTCTGAGTTTTCACTTAGAAGCACAATAATGACATTTGACCTCTCCTGGTCTAGAATTTAGAAGGGCATCACCAACTTCTACTGAGCCATAGGTTCTTGATTATTTACCAGGCCAGCATTTAGATACTCTGCTCTGTAGTGGGCTTATGTATCCAAATGATGTGGATAAGGGTGTTTGCAAAAATGTTTTATCTGTGTTAAGATATTTTCTTTTCATATTATCATATTAAATTATATTGATAATATTGATCCATATTAATAGTTTAGGTTTTAAAGCCAGTTGTTTCTGCCACAATTCTGCATTTCCACAACCTCTCATTTCTTCCTTAGTGATTTCTGTTTAATGAGGGCACTATTATTAAAGTAGTCTAGTACGAAACTTTTAAATTACATTCTACTTCTCATATTTACTGAAAATGAACCACAGAACTATTGAAAGTATCTATGAAATTTCTGTTTGCCATTTTCACAGGGCTGTATCTCTGGTGCAAGATTCCCACACCCACATTTATGCTTTTCCAGTAGTTTTTTTTTCTTTTTTAATGTTTATTTATTTTAGAGAGAGAGAGACAGAGAGTGAGTGAGGAAGGGGCAGAGAGAGAGGGAGACACAGAATCTGAAGCAGGCTTCAGGCTCTACGTTGTCATCACAGAACCGGATGTGGGGCTTAAACTCACAAACCATGAGATCATGACTTGAGCCAAAGTCAGACGCTTAACCGAGTCACCCAGGCACCCCCCTATAGGGCTTTTATTTTCCGTTCTACTAGCTCTCACATCCTTCTTCCTTATCACCAAGAGATCTTAACATGCCACTGCTGAAGCACATTGGTGGCTGATGTGCTAAATGAATTGTTCCATTGCTTTACAAAACTTCTCGCATTTTTAACATTTCACCCAACTTAGTTTTATTTAGTTTAGTTATTTATTTAGTTTTTAACATTAACTTTTATGAGGTTTTCAAAAACATTTTTGCTAGCATTACTAGACTAATATAGTCTCCATTCAATGCTATTAGCCAAAGTTATTCATATGGCCAATCCCAAAGTCAATAGGTGGTGAAGAGCATTCTAACCATGCTAAGAACGTGTCAAGGGTATAGATATATAATGATACTACAGAGGAATAAGAACTTGGGTCAGTAATTCAATCTGTACCTATATGATGCTATGGACCAACTCTTGTCCCCCTCAAGATCCATATTTTGAAGCCTTAAGCCCCTTAGTAATGGTATTGTAATATGGGGCCTTCGGGAGGTAATTTCTTTTAGATAGGTCATGAGTTTGGTGCCCTTAACGGGTTTAGTGCTCTTATAAGGAGACACATCAGAAAGCTTAAGATCTCTCCCCACCTCTACTAGGTGAGAACACAATGAAAATGAGGCTTTCTACAAACCAGTAATAGAACTCTCATCAGAACCCAATCATGCTTACATTCTGATCTTGGATTTCTAGCCTCCAGACCTGTGGGAGAATACACTTCTTTTGTTTAAGCCATTCGACCATGGTATTTTCTTATGGCAACTTGAGCTAAGACAATGGTAAAGAGGTCCAACATCATTAAAGGGAAACTGGATATATGTTTTCCATAAAATGATGAAATGAAAAGTATAAAATGTATCCAGGTTCCTACTGCCTCCATAGTGCTATTGGTGACCTGGTAATAAAAATAATTAACCTTTATTTACTAGTTACTCCATGCCTTGTGCTAATCAATGTATGTGTATTAACTTTCTTACTCTTCACAGCCTTCAGAGATACAGTTCTCTTTTAAACCCCACGGAACCTCACATAGAGGATAAGTAACTTGCCCAAGGAGGTCAAACAACAGTAAAGAGTCAGGATTCAAACTCAGATGTTGCACTCCAAATAGCTACCCATACTAATTCTCCACACCTTATTTCACTTGAAATAAAGCCTCAAATGCATCCCATCACACAGAAGAACTCAAGTGTCCACACAATGTTTCAACAACATTGTTAAAACAGAGACCCTGTCACTTCAGGCTACTTTAAGTCACCCCAAGTCTCATGATTCTTCTGAACCTTCCTTCACCCTCTTCCTTCTCGACTGTTCTTACTGCTTCTGTTTTTCAACCATTTTTGCTAGCATTACTAGACTAATATAGTCTCCATTCAATGCTGTTAGCCAAAGTTACACAAACACAGTATGATTGTTTTTTCATAACTATCTATGCACTGACTGTTCTTTTCTGCTTGGAATCCTTTCTCCAAACATTTATAGCTGTTTCCCTTGATTGATAAGATATGTTTAAAGACTAATTTTTTTTGAAATTTATATGTCTTAATATCCTATAATCTTACAACCTGGATTTTTCTATATGCAGTTGACCTAGAAATCTTGCCATTATCTATCCTGTTGATCAAACTTTATGGTTCCTCACAACATTTATTACTCTCTGGAATAATGTTTATTTATTTATTTTTTTTATATCTCAGTATATTAAGGAGTAAAAATTGTATCTATATGGTGTTGTTTAGTGCCAGTAGCCATTGGCAAAGAGTAGCAATTTAGTAAATATTATTTGAATAAATGGATATAGGAAAAATGCAATTTGTTTAATTACTCTAGTTTATTTTTTTTAAATCTTCTCCTATTAAAATGTAAGCACCATAAGTGTAAGGAACTTGCACAACTTCTTCAATACCAAATACCCATTCCTTAAAAAAGTGCTTGTGTGCATAGTACAAGTTGAATCAATATTTAATGTATAATGGATACATACATATTATTTCTTTCTTTTTTGAGACAAGGATATTGAGAAAAGGAATTACTAGTATAAAACAGAATCAAGACGATCTCAGATCTGATCCATATTGTTTCCACTGCATGATTCTGGGTAAAGGAAAGTCAACCTCCCTGGAAACACAGAGCTTTCTTTTCCTCAAAAAAGGAATAATGGTATATTTCAGACACTATCCCAGAATCAAGATTTTTAAAAGCTAGAAACACTCCTTATAAGGATAATTTTGGAGAGCTTAAAGAAAGTAGTTTGAGGAAAGAAATGCAGTTATGCTGTTCTAGAAATTTGGTTGTTCTGGTCTAATTGTCACACCAATTCAGAAATCTGACTAAATAATTACTTGTTTGCTACTCCAGAATTTGGTTTTACTCTCCTACTTACCATATACTTAATATATTTTCTTTACAAAAATACTCCAAATAGGAAATACACTTTGGAGTTTGTCAGGAAGAAAAATACATACATATATATATATATATTTTTTTTTTTTTCTTAATTTGGGTCAGTGCGGAAGAGAGCAGTGGGTCCTCTCATGTGTTTTAACATCCACAAATGGTAGTAGCTGAGGATAGGAACCCCGATAGAACAAATTCTTCACACCCTAAGGTGTGTGACCTCGTAAGTAAAACTTTTACTCCAAATGATAAATATGACTACTGTTCCAGATGATTTCTCCCACTTTTTTAGGGTAGCCTTATGCTTATTTTATTTTCTCTGAGTTTCTCAAAACATACAGGACTTTTCTGCACTTCTTGGGACCACTATGTCAAGGTTCTAATGGGTTTGAGATGTGTCAGATGTTTTTGAATGAGACCAAAAAGATAGTGGTTATTTTTTGTCTGTCTATCTTCTGCGAGGCCGAGTATGAGATAAGATATTAAGCTAGTAAGAAAAAAAAAACTATAAAGCATAATTCACTATGTCTTCCCATGTATATACAATCTATAAATTTCCTATAAATAAATCATATCCTTAAATTGCAGATAGTATGTTCCAAAGTAATACCAATAATAAGTGCTAAAGAGTAACAGGAAAGGAGAGATTATTTCATTAAGGGTTGATCAAATAAAGCTCCATGAAAGATCACATTTCAGCAGTGATTTGAAGGGTTTCAGAATTCAAACACAGTACAAAGTATAATCGACTAAATTTAAAAAGACACAATATTCAGTCTATATCAATATATATATACACTATTTATCCATGCACTTTGATCGTCTATGATCCAGATTTGAAAGAAGAGTAGCTTAAGATTTAGAAACAGTGTTGTGGAAACACTGAGATGAGGAACCAAAGGCAGCACACTGTCCCAAGGAATAAGAATAAGACATATTTCATGCTTATGTTATGCTGTCTATGACCCATATGAGAAAGACATTGGTATGTAGACTTTAAACTGTCTTTAACCTAGACAGGTTCAAGTCTGCCAACGGAGTACAGTTTGGGGTTTAATTGTATGGTATTGCTATTATTTTTGAAAACAATATTTTGAAAACAATATTTTGGAAACAAAATAATTAAGGTGGAATACTTGGTTGGGTTCTGTCACAAATTTAAGACCATGGGGAAAAACATTAAATCTATTCTTATGTAAACACAGACAATTTTTTTTTCTCTGAATACTTTTATCACATTGTTTACGTTGAGCCTTTGAAAAATAGTTGATTACCTGGGTAATATTTTGAACCATTGCCGGGAAAAGTGTTTTCTCATAATATTAAAAAGTAATTCAGAGTTAGGGATATAAATCATAATAAGCTTCTATGTACCCTCATGAACACAAGTAATGGCCACAGTCAAGAAATATTTACTCAGAAATAATTCCTTGTATGCAGTAGTCGTTTAAGTTCAACAAAAGATCAATATGTAGAAATTAACATAAGTAGCCTATTTTAAAATTCCAATTAAAAACCGACTTTACATTTGCTTATAATTTTTGTAACTTATGCTATTTCAAATTAGAAAAGAAGTATTTCTGTTACAAAAGTAATTTTACATATTTTCTAAAAATGATAAATTATTTGAATGTAACTTCAGTGGAATGATATAAATACCTGTGACTAGCAATAAATTACATGCTGCTATATATATATATATATATATGTGTATATATATACATATATATACACACATATATATACACATTTGTATATACATATATATACACATATATATACACATATGTATATACATATATTCAAAATGAGCTCAATTGCTTATAAATAATCTCAGACAATGCTGAGAGCTTAGCTTGCCAGTTACTTGACAAAAGGAAGACTGGAGGCTTGTAGTAAGCATATACTGGCATTCAACTTTCTGGGACTCCCTTCTTTAGAATGCATTAATTGTTACTACCAGATTGTATTCACTAACAAGATTTCAGAGTCTATCACACATAAGATCTACATTTGTATCAGTGCCATTTTGCTTGTGCTATAAATCATGCATATTTCAACATCATCTGTATGGCCACACAAGAAAGGGATGATTCAGTTTCTAAAAAGCCAAATGGTCATCACCGAAGTGTCATGTTCATGCAAATACTTTAAAAGAAATTCATCCCAAAATAATGACCTGCTATTTTAAAAATTATTTTTACTTTGTTTCTACTAAATTCATTTTCATTGTATGTTATATCCGATTAATGTATAATAAGAAATACATTTCAAAATTAATTTGGAAATACAATTTTGGCATGAGATTGTTTTATTGTAATTCATGTATCCTCTTATAAAGTCTAGAATGTGTAAATGTTCTCCAGAATGTACCTGTAACAGAGATGCTAAGAATAAGGATATCTGGTCAATTTCCTTTTTTATGTGATTTCATCTGCGGTGAGTTTAGTCCCCATTTGTATTCCTTATGTGGCTTGATGAAATTAATTCCATAATTTAGTAAATTCGTCCTTGATGCTAATCATTTTGGGAAACAATACTCAAAGTTGCCCATCAGCACTTATACTGGAAACCACCATTTGTTTCCTTTGCCAGTGGGTCATAGAGAGGCTGATAATGTGATATTTGTTTTTTGGGTTTTTTTGTTTTGTTTTGTTTTGTTTTGTTTTGTTTTGTTTTGTTTTTGTACAGTGTTGTGGCCTATGGAGGAGTTGACATTAATATCCAACAACCGTGTAATTCATTTAGCATTAAGAATATATGGTTCATAAACAGTAAGCATTCCTTCATTTTTCTTCAAAGAGTGACTGAACATGAATTGAAATTTTATTTTAACAAAGCCAATTGATGGGGCTACATTTATGTAAAAACTAAACAACATTTGTATGAATTAGGAAAAAAGTAATTCTTCTTAAAAAGAAAACAAATAAATTGATATGCTGTTTACTTCTCAATAAAAATAACTAAAACAACTAACTCATTAGAGACAATACAGATCTTTTTGTGTATTATAGAAAATACCCTAATAGAAAATCATTTTAATTAAATTAATCAGATACTCAAATTCATTCGCAAATACTTTGTTATAAACCCATTGTATATCATACACTCATGAAGATTATAGTTTATGACTACTTGTTCTATTTGTCATTTTTTTCATAGAAATGATTGCTATTTTTACATTTTAATGAGATTATAAAGATTATAGAGATTAAACAATGTTAATTTGAAAATAAACTCAGATTTTTAATATTTCTGCATTGATATCACTTGTGCTCACCCATATCAACTTTACAGATGTTATATGGTTGCTGAAGGTAGCATATACTTCAAGTTTTAAAATTGCAACTCATTTAGAACAATACATTTTTTATTTTGTGAGTCTGTCTTTAAAGATGACTTTGGGAACTGGAGGGTGTTATGCTAAGTGAAATAAGTCAGTCGGAGAAAGACAGATACCATATGTTTTTCACTCATATGTGGATCTTGAGAAACTTAACAGAAGACCATCGGGGAGGGGAAGGGGGTAAAAAGAAAGTTACAGAGAGGGAGGGAAGCAAACCATAAGAGACTCTTGTATACTGAGAACGGACTGAGGATTGATGGGGGTGGGAGAGAGGGGAAAGTGGATGATGGGCATTGAAGAGGGCACTTGTTAGGATGACCACTGGGTGCTGTATGGAAACCAATCTGACCATAAATTATATTAAAAAAAGATGACTTTTATTCATGTAATAGAAAAAATAATGAAATACAATTTTATTCATAAATGGACTGCTAGGTGAAAATAAAGATAACAACACATTCTTTGTTACTGTTTTCAAGGAAAGAGGATTTATACCTGTTTCGCATAAGACAGTTTATCTCTTGTCCTACATTGATGGTGGTGGGTCTTTGGCAGTTTTAACCAATAGAATACAAGAAGAGCAGCACTTTCCTTGACTGGTGCTTATGGGCCTACCCCTTATTAGACCTTGATCACCTGTTTTTCTTTCTTGAAATACTTGTTATGAGCCATTCTTTTTCAAAATCGTGCTGCCAAGCTGTGAGAAGCTCAGGACACCTGTGTGATTCAGTTGACAGCCCCAGCTAAGCCCAGTCCTCAAGCATCAACCATCAGCACGGTGAGTAAGTCATCTTGGAAGTGAATTTCCAAGCTCCAACAGAGCTATTCTAACCTGCACTATGTCTGCTCAAGTCCTGCCCAATGATTACATTATAAAAACAAAAACTTGTTTTTGTTTTAAACGACAAGTTTCATTTTTGTTACAATGGATCCCTTAGTATTTTAAAACAATTTTTCTGTTATTTTTAAATTTTATTATAGTTGACGCACGCTAAAAAGTATCTGTAAGAAACTCATATAAATCTTAGTTATAGATCTCATTTTCATTCACCCCACAATCTTTTTTTTCTGCCCAAAATATTTATTCAATGATGCAAATACTATCTTTCAATTTTCTTTTCTAATGTCTTTTTATTCCTTGTTTATTTTTCTGATAAAAAAATCATTTTTTTCTAACTTACAAGGAGGAATAATAAATCACCTAAATATTCAACTTTAGATATTAAAACATATAAAAATATTATGAAACCATGTACTAAATTTTAATAGCAATTAAGTTTTGTACTGTCAGAATTTTCATAGCAGCAAATAAATAATTGTTTTGATCAGTAGTTCATTACATGGTAATCTCTAATAGAGTTTTAAAATACTTTTTTGCCTTTTAATGGAGAATGAATATTAATTATTATATTGTGATTCACATATAGTAAAATTATTTGTACATTTAAACTAAAAATTCAGCCATATTCTGAGACTTTAAACACAGCAGATGAAAATAAATGCCCTATAAATATCTAATTTAAATGGAAAACTAACAAAAATTATTTAAAAATATTTTCAAATATATCCCTGTTGGGGCGCCTGGGTGGCTCGGTAGATTAAGTGTTCAACTCCTGTTGGCTGTGGTCATGATCTCACAGTGGTCCCTGGGCTCGAGCCCTGCATTGGGGTCTGTCATGACAACAACACAGACCCTGCTTGAGATTCTTTCTCTCCCTCACTCTCTTCCTCTCTCTCTGCCCCTTTCCCACTCATGTGCACACACACACACACACTCTCTCTCAACAGAAATAAATAAACTTTAAAAAAAAAATAAGAAGAAACTTTCAAATACTTCCCTGTCAATGTAGTGTTGAGAAAGCAGGTTATTATTTGGCATATTTTTAGATCAAGTAGTCTTCCTGATTTTTATATGTGCTCCTCCCTTGTAGGTCAAAGCAGTAAAATAATATATTGGCCAATTAGGACAATTTGCTTGCTTTTCATCTGGAATAAAATCATTGCAAAATATTGATTTGGGTTATAATGACATCATAATAATATCTGCTGGGAATGTATTATAATGCCTATTTAAATCATCCATATTTAAAGTTACCTAAAATATATAAGAAAAAACAATTTCAAAGTAAGGAAGATACTTATTATTTTGATATATAATAGGAAAACTTTAGCAGAAGCACTTTTGTATAGTTTGCTACCTACATAACAATGCAAAGTAGGCCTGGGTAGAAGTATGGGGTGAAAAGTCAGATTTTCACAGGCAAGTTAACAAGTGGAATGTGCTTGGGGCACTTGGGTGGCTCAGTCAGTTAAGTGTCCAACTTTTGACATTGACTCAGTCACAATCTCATGGTTCATGGGTTCCTACCTGCATCAGGCTCTGCAATGAAGGTGCAAAGCCTGCTTAGGATTCTCTCTCTCCCCATTTCTCTCTCTGCCCCTTCCCCCCACCCCCGTCAGTGCTCACCTTCTCTCTCTCTCCCCCAAATTAATAAACCTAAAAGAAATGAAAAAAAAAAACCTGGAATGTGCTCTTGTTCTAAGCATTGACTAATGAACAGAAAGACAAGAGGATATTTGAGTTTAACAGAGGCAAACATTACTGCATAAGAGAATCAGAACTGTAAGTAATCATCAGATGGAGGAAACAGGACAAGTTTTTGATGTAAAAAGGAGATTTTGATTGCCTAATGATAAATGTAGAAAATAATATAATAAAATATAGAGACTTGGATTCATGAGGTGATGATTCTTAGTTATCAAATAAAATAGGTGACTTAGCGATAAATACTTGGTTTCATTTTTTAAATTTACACTTAAACTCAGAGTGGATCCTGAAGCTCACACAAGGGCTGCATTTGCAAGTAGTAATCATATCACCTTAGTTTTAGGGCAAGAAGGTGTAGAATCAGAGATGTAACTAATAACAATGAGATAGATATGACATAAAATCCAATTAGGTGTGACAAATATTTTTTAATACCAAACACATATAATAATAAGTTTATTAAAGTCAGATATTGTGTGCTACACACATGAATTAAGTAAGTTATTTCCCAATCACTAGTTTTAAATGTTTTTGGTCAAATATCCTTTCTGTGCCTTTCACATCATCTCGTATAGCAGAATCCATGATTTTAAGACACTGTCAAACATTAAAAAAATTAGAATTTGATCTCACTTTCAATAAAAACTCTCCCTCCTTTATTTATTTTCAGTGCCGTTGCCCTAAACAAATTTTGAGGAGAGATGGAAGGTAGTTGTCTCTCCTTCCTCCAGTAGGCTCTCTTCTCTAGTGTGTTGGGAGCCAAAGGACAGAAGACAAGCTTCCCATGATGAACATATATACTCCTTATGAAGTCTCTGGTTATCAAGGTAAGATTTTCTGGCCTCTACCAAGTGCTTGATATATAGGAGGTGCCCAAGAGCCAAATGACTTTAATTTCGCTAGTGTAAATTTTCCAGAGGATTGTGGAGAGGACTTCCTTGGTGCAAAGTTTTAATGAGGAATATCTGCTTAGATTCAATGTCTTTTTGTCCTTCCTCTCCTCTCTTAGCTACACTTGCAGAAACACACCTCACAATTTTACTTGGTAGTTTTTGTGGGAAGGAAGGGAGATGGGGAACATCTAAGGCAAGCCAAACACGTTGAATTCCTTGGCATTCCTGGAAATTTACTCATCCTGGCCAAACCAAATGGTGATAACACATTTTCTTCCTCACTCTGAAATTTTTACCTTCTCTAACCTCTCTCCTCAGCTCTCTCTCTCTCTGTGCTCAAATAAGCCTTGGCATCAGTCTAGCTGGTTCTTTACTTAAGCAATCTTCAAACCTGAGGGTGTGATATCAAGGGTCTCCTTTTTTCAGGCACCCTGGTATCTAATGAATAATTTTCTTTGAGGTTCTTCATTTTGTTCATATATTTTCCTCAAATTCTTCTCTACTTTTTTTTCTCTTTTTTCTGCTTTTTAGTTTTTTGTGAGTAAATATGGAGCTGAAATGATGGGGGGATCTGCTTATCAATTGTTTTCAAGTTCCTTTAGAAAATGTGGCTTTTGGTATCAGTTCATTTTGAGTTTAGAGTCCTAGTAGTCAATATTGCAACATCTAGAAGGGTCTCTAAATGCATCTCATTTTATATTCTAATGATATAGTCAAAAATTCTTCATTTTAAACACACTTATTCTACGCTTTAAATCCATATTTATTGATTCATTAGTGCAGTTCAAGAGCAATAAAAGAATTCCTTCCTTCATGAAGTCAGAGATTCCAGACTTTGAATACATGTTTTAAATATAATAAAAGTTGGGGTGCCTGGGTGGCTCAGTCAGTTAGGCGTCTGACTTTGACTCAAGTCATGATCTTGTGGTTGTGAGTTCAAGACCCGTGTCGGGCTCTGTGCTGACAGCTCAGAGCCTGGAGCCTGCTTCAAATTCTGTGTCTCCCTCACCCTCTGCTCCTCCCGTGCTCACATTCTGACTCTCTCTGACTTTCATAATAAATAAATGTTATTTTTTTTTTAAGATAATAAAAGTGATGTGATAGAGAAAGAGTGACTGTGATAGAAGAGAACACTACATAGGGTTACCTGGAAAGTCCTTTTGAAGGAAATATCTGAGTTGAGATCCAAAGATAGGAGAAAGTGGTCATACAAATACAAGAAGATAAAATCTAAATGCAAATATTGATCTACCAATTCTACCAATAACAAGAGAAGTAATGTTGATTTGTTTCAGGAAAGAAAAGAAGAACCAGAAGGATCATGAAGCTAGAACTTATGGCTTAAGGTATAAGGAAGAGAATGGCTTGAGGAGAGATCAGGTCAGCGGCTGATACAGGACTTAGATGGCCCTGATAAGGAGATTAGATTTTATTCTTTTTTTTTTTTTAATTTTTTTTCAATGTTTTTTATTTATTTTTGGGACAGAGAGAGACAGAGCATGAACGGGGGAGGGGCAGAGAGAGAGGGAGACACAGAATCCGAAACAGGCTCCAGGCTCTGAGCCATCAGCCCAGAGCCTGACGCGGGGCTCGAACTCACGGACCGCAAGATCGTGACCTGGCTGAAGTCGGACGCTTAACCGACTGCGCCACCCAGGCGCCCCTAGATTTTATTCTAAGTGCAAGAGAAAGTTACTAAAAGATTTTAGGCAGAAATTTCGCTTTATGTTTTTAACAACAGAGTGGATTTTAACAGATGAATATCAAAGTGAGGACGATTTTGGAAGAGAGAGATGATGAATTGTCATTGGAACTAGGGAAGCAAAATAAAGAAAGATGAATTGGTAACTAGGAGAGCAAAATAGAGAAAGAAGGGGAGTGAATTAGAAATAGACTCACTAATATATTAGAACACAAGAAGAATACACACATCTTTCTGTGAGTTTGGGTATAAGATTAAGAGGAAATAATGAGTACAATATTTGAACCTCAGGTCCAGGGTGGTGCCGTTTACATAGATAGTGATGAGCAGGCAAGACAAAAAAAAAGGATTTGTGAAAATATGAAGAAAAAAATAATAGTTTCATTGTGGAGATAGTACATTCAAAGTGTCCATGAACTATTTAAATGGAGAAACAGGACAAGAACAATTGCTTAACTGAAAAGACACTGCCAAATGCCATAAACACCAGTAAGAAGATGAAGCTAGAATTTTAAATGAATTAATAATGACTGATAGTAGGCTGGCTTGGGAGTGTGATGTCACTAGAGACTTCAAACATTGGGTACTCACATACTCTTACCGACTCTTCCTCCAAGAACCTCACTAGGGTACTTACAGGACAATTATGAGAACGTGCTGAGAAACCGACTCCTTGAGCAGGTTGAGAAAGAAGAAACCCCAGACGCTCCACCCACAAACAGCTTACCTTCTGCTTATATAGAATAAAAGCCTAAATATGCAGGGAAAATATAATAGTCAATGTTCTCCAGAGAAGCAGAAACAACATGATGTATACATATACATATACATACACATATACATATATGTATACATGTGATATTCATTCATGCAGTGGCAAGCTAGAAATCCAGGAGAGAGGATGATGTCATTCCAGACTGTATCAAAGGCCTGAGGACAAGAAGAGCTGATTGTGTAAGTTCCATGCTAGAAACCGGCAGGGTTAAATGAACGAGAAGATCCAGTGTTTTACTTCAATTCCAAAGGCAGGAAAAGACTCATGTCCTGCCTTGAGCCATCATGAAGGAGGAATTTCCTCTTATTTATGGAAAGGCCAGCCTTTTTGTTCTGTTCAGGCTTTTAACTGGTTGGATAACTGACATTTGTATCAGGGAAAACAATCTACTCATTCTACCAATTCAAGGTTTTTGTTTGTTTGTTTGTTTTTCCCCCCCATTCCAAAAAAACCTCATAGATATACCCAGAAAAAAGTTTAACTAAATATCTGTGCACTCCATGGCCTAGGGAAGTTGACACAAAAAATTAACCATCATGGGGAAGAACAACAAATTCTAGCCTTAGAAAGCTAACAACTAGGGGCGCCTGAGTGGCTCAGTCAAATGGGTGTCTGACTTCTGATTTCAGCTCAGATCATGATCCCAGGATAGTGGGATGGAGCCCTACAACAGTCTCCTCGCTGAGTGTAGAGTTTGCTCACAGTTCTCTCTCTCTCTCTCTCTCTCTCTGCCCCTCCCCTGCTCTCTCTCTAAAATAAACAGAAGAAAAGAAAGAAAGAAAGAAAGAAAGAAAGAAAGAAGAAAGAAAGAAAAGAGAAAAGAGAAAAAGAAAAGAAAAGAAAAGAAAAGAAAAGAAAGCTAAAAACTAGAAGGCTAGAATGCCCGATCCCATCAGTGGAAAACCTCTGTAGTTGGGAGAGGAAACAAGACAGAACAAGAGCAAAATAACTATCCTTGATAGAGGAAAGGAAATACATGCTAAAACAATCCCTTTATCTGGAGGAATCGTGAAACACCTGTGAAGGATATACCTCCAAATTACAGTTCACAGTGTCTGCCTGAAGCAGAGACATAATCACAATCACAGAAAACATAAACATGCACACATACAAACACACACACCACCACCAGCACCATAACACTAATAATAATTGAGTAAAAACAAGAATGCAGCTGTGGCAGCTAGAAGATACAGATTCTCTATGGGGAGCTGTGCATTAAAAAAGATCCAAGACAAGAGAAAAGGCAAAAATAAAGTACCAGTATGTCATTCTCCCCTCTCCTAGGTTGTACAGCATTTTATAAGGCAATACTTTAACCATCCAGCAAGTTCAGCACTTTCTGCCAAGCTAACACCTTTATTTTATTCATTAATTTTATATATGTAATATTAAAGATAATTTTAATATGGAAATGATTTTCAGCAAATAAATCAAACTGGAACAGATGTAAAATATAAACTCTGTTCATCTATCTTTGTGAAATATATTCAATTAAAGAATGTTTCATCTTACTTTGCTTTCTAGAACACTGAAAGTATAATCATCTGATAGATACCTTATGACTTAAGTTTATGTTAATGTGTGTTACTTGTGCATTTCTTCTTGCTTTTTTCTAAATTTTATTTTGACATTGAGAAATGCTGCCATTTGGAAAGACCCGAAAAAAATGGACAAAGAAGTCAGTGCAACTCGTGGTGGGAAACAACACAATAAAAATTGTATACCTCTCCTATTAATGTGTGATTACATAAGATTCAAATGACATAGATAATTGTCAGTATAACAAAAATTTAATGTTATTTTACACAATATATTAGTAACTAAAATGATTAATTAGCAGTGATGTATTCAATTTTTAACAATATATTTGGCTAAAATTTATTAAAGGTAAATATTTTCTGGTTTATAATATTTTCCATGGTTATTTAATACCTGTTTTAGTATATTTTTCATCAGGGGTACTCAAAAACACCACGTATACATTTTTCCTTGATTTTGTGTATTCTGTATTAGTGAAAGTCATATTCAGTTTGAAGTTATGACAGAGATGTGACCAATCTAAAGGAAATCTGTAGAGAAATATAAGTCTCTGGTGGTTGTTTTTTTCCCAAATTTGATTAATTGTGGAGCTACTTCTTCAGGTATAAAAGGAATGAGGCAAATTCAATATAGTTTGCTTCCTACCTTTGATATTATAACACAAGTTTATCATAAGAGCAAAAGACACTGAGTAATTGTAGTTGACAAATATAACTGTCTACTGTTAGCAGAGGTAACTGTGAATTACATGTTACTGTACAAATATTGCTTTTTCTCCCTCTGTAATTTGAAATTAGCTTCCAATTTAAAACTCTCAGGCACGTGGCAAGTTTTCTTAACATAATATTGCTTTTTTTATAAATCATATAATTATCACATTTGTTTTTCAGTTAATGGGCAGTTTAAAAAATATAAGTAAAAAAAAACATTTAATTAGTAGAAAAGCATTATCTGTACAAAATCATTGGAACTCTATTAGACTCAGTTTAGCTTAGGTATTAAAATGTGTGTGTGTGTGTATATATATATATATATATATATATATATATAGTGACGTACTATTCTATGTTTGGTAAAAGTCCAGACCAGCACTGTCTACTAGAAGTTTCTGCCATTCTAGTGGCAGAATACTAGAAGTATCTAGTGGATATTGAACACTTAAACATAGCTACAAATATCAAAATACTGAACTTTAGGGGCGCCTGGGTGGCTCAGTTGGTTAAGCGTCCGACTTTGGCTCAGGTCATGATCTCTCGGTCCGTGAGTTCGAGCCCCGCGTCGGGCTCTGTGCTGACAGCTCGGAGCCTGGAGCCTGTTTGAGATTCTGTGTCCCCCTCTCTCTCTGACCCTCCCCTGCTCATGCTCTGTCTCTCTCTGTCTCAAAAATAAATTAAAAAATTAAAAAAAAATTAAAATACTGAACTTTATTTTTGACTAATTTATATTTAAATATAAATAGCCACATGTGACTAGTAAATACTGTATTAGGCAGCACCAATCCATAGTATAATTTGTATAGCTGGAATGCTGTTGAGTCTGGAGCATGGTATACATTATGTTGTTTCCATTATAAAATTTTGTTTGTTTAACATTTATTCATTTTTGAAAGGCAGAGAGAGACAGAGTGCGAATGGAGGAGGGGCAGAGAGAGAGGGAGACACAGAAACAGAAGCAGGCTCCAGGCTCCAGGCTCCAGGCTCCAGGCTCCAGGCTCCGAGCTATCAGCACAGAGCCCGATGTGGGGCTCGAACTAACGGCCCACGAGATCATGACCTCTGCCAAAGTCAGCCACTTAACCAACTGAGCCACCCAGGCCCCCCAATGTTGTTTCCATTATAAAATTAGTTCTGTCAGTCTTCATAAAGTCCTTAGATACCCTAGTATAACATCTATTGAAGATCGATTAACAAATGTAAACTGACAATAGGTAGTCCATCTAATTATGGGAAGATAGTATATTCTATTCCTCTATTCATTCTCAATCTACCTCTGCACAGAGTAAAGATATAAAGAAGAGAAAATTACTGTTGAACTTATACTCCTTCAAAAATATAAGATATACTGAGACATGTAAATAACTTAACAAAGTTATGTATTTTTTCTATGTAAGTTATCCTATATTGCCCTCAAGTGTTTAGTCTATTAAAATGTGTATCCTGATTTTGTCACTTCTTAACCTGAGGATAAAGTATTGAGTTTGAGTATTTGGGTTTATTTTTATGTTTTAGCTTTTGTAGAGACATTATGTAACATGTTTTTCAAGTGCATATATTTAAGAATATAAATATATTAATTAAATAAAAATGAGGAACTATTCATCTACATAAAAAACTGTGATACTTCAAGCCATTTCCATTCAGCTAAACATATGAAGAGATGACTGGCCATAACTGGTGAGCTGAAATACACAGAACTATAAGAATGTATGTTATACAAATATGTCAGGGACTCTCTAAAAGAACTTTTATAAATGATGCTACAATGTTCTTTTTTAAATTTTCCATAAATAGGCCTTAGATAGATTAAGTTGACAAAAAATAGAGAACAATCGTTAAGCTTCCCTATTAGACAGCAATATTTTTTTTCTACTTGAAATGCCATGTAGACAGATATCCATTACAATGAACATTCCTTATTTCTTCCCTGGTCACCACCTGAGCTAGAACTGTTCATGAAACATGAAATCCTCTCAATTCTTTATTATTATGTGAATACTTAATTACTTAATATTCTAATCAAATTCTCTTTTAGCATTATACCATTGACATCCTATATGTGAATATGAGATTCTAAAACTGTCTAATACTTTCTCTTTAATTTTTCATATCATATATTATCAAAAAGTATAAATAATGTCTTTCTTTACATCTAATTAAGAAATGTGGAGATAAATCTTTTCTCCGTATTGATTAGAGCTCTCTGAACGCTTAACCCAAATTGCAATGTATCACCATGTATTCCTTGAAGAGTTCACATGAAAAAGGATCAATAGACCTTCAAAGTACTAGTTTACTAACTTCTTTGCTGTAGAGAAGCAGAGAAAAGTGCTAGAAAACCACTACAAAACAATGATAATGTCTCAGGCCTGTTTCAGTAAGAAGTAGAAGAGGCAAAATTTTTACCTTGCTCTCTACAGAATACAGTCACAACATGCATGTAATAAATATATTGAACCTTATCTATACAAATAATTATTCAAACAAGGAGAAAATAAATCATGATTGTCAAACACTTGGCATTCCAAAACCATTTAAAGAAAATATAAATCTATTAAAATAACAAATAAGTCCAAAAAAATTTGTTCTTCTTATCTATGGAATCTCAGAGAAGCCTTTATAATCTTTTTTAAAATTTTTTTAAACATTTATTTATTTTTGAAATAGAGAGAGACAGACCATGAACGGGGAAGGGTCAGAGAGAGAAGGAGACACAGTATCTGAAACAAGCTCCAGGCTCTGAGCTGTCAGTACAGAGCCCGACGCGGACTCGAACTCACGGACCGCGAGATCATGACCTGAGCTGAAGTCCGCTTAACCGACTGAGCCACCCAGGTGCCCCTACAATCTTTATTTTTAATCACTATTTTTATTTTTGGTTAGGCAGATGGTTCTAAGCTTTTATCCAAGTGCCCATAATTCTCTTCAGACTAAAAACAAAAAAAAAGATGAGAATCCAGCTTTAAGGATGTGGATTAAAAATATAAAATAATAAGCAGATAGTAAATTTTACACATCACATGGCAGGAGTCACTAGCAAGCAATTGGTAGTAAAAGCTGAAGAAGGCTTAGAATCTAAGTGATTTTACTAACTCATGGTTTCTACTCTTAAGGAGCAAAGCAAAAATAAATAAATAAATACATAAGTAAATTAGATACAGAAGAAAGGTTTCTATGTTTTAATTACTTTGAAGTTTAAATATTTTTAAAATTAGAAAATTAATCAAATATATATTATACAAATATATAAAGAAAATGAAAACTGATTAAATTTAATTTATAAAAAGCTATATAAAGAGTTAATAGTAAAACAAACACTCTTTAAGTCCTTCCTAGGTATTAGACCAGATTTAGCACTTCAAATGAATTAATTCACTCAATCCTAATGATACATTAATGTATTAGTTACTATTACTATCCTCACTTTGCGGATTGGAAAACTGACTAGGTGGTTGGCAACTTTGCCAAAGATGCAAAAACTGGGAGGTGCAAATGCTTAAATTCAAATATAATCAGTGAGATTGTAGACCCTTATCTTTAACCCTTTTGTTCCACAGCTTCATGATCCCTTGAAAATTCCGGTTAACTCTACTAATTCCAATCTTTTTTTCCTCTTCTAAATAATTATTTGGTAGGTATATTCTAATTGAATCCTATCTATGCCATATAAACAGTTACTCATTTATTTGTTCAACAAACACTTTTTGAAGTAATTATATGAAAGGCCATGAACTAATCACTGGATTTATAGCACTGAACTATAATGTCATTGTATCTACTCTCACAAAGCTTATAATTTATCCACACAATAGATAAATATATAGTCACATAAATATAAGAATTAAAAAATAAGAGACTCATTTTTTCCATGGTAAAAGTAAATTGAGTACTATGCTGAACAACAGTGGTGAGACTGGACATCCCCGTCATGCTTCTGACCTTACTGAAAAAGCTTTCAGTTTTTACCCATTGAGGATGATATTAGCTGTGGATCTTTTATATATGGCCTTTTTGATGCTGAGTTGTGTTCCTTCTATCCCTACTTTCTTGAGGGTTTTTACCAAAAAAGGATGTTGTATTTTGTTAAATGCTTGTTCTGCATCTATTGAGGGAATCATGGTTCGTATCCTTTCTTTTATTAATGTAGTGTATCACATTGAACTGAATTGTAGTGTATCATATTGAACTACCCCTGCAGCCCAAGGGTAAACTCCACTTAATTGTGGTGAATAATTCTTTTTAATGTCCTGTTGGATTTGATTTGCTAGTATCTTGTTGGAAATTTTTGCATCCATGTTCATCAGGGATATAGGTCTATAATTTTACGTGGGGTTTTTGTCTGATTCTGGAATCAAGGTCATGCTGCCTCATAGAATGAGTTTGGAAGTTTTCCTTCCATTTCTATACTGGGATTCTTAGCTTCATCAATCAGACAACGAAAGAAATATAAGTCATCCAAATTGGCAAGGAAGAAGTCAAACTTTCACTCTTAGCAGATGACATGGTACTCTATGAGGGAAAACCCAAAAGACTCCACTAAAAATGTTAGAACTGATACATAAATTCAGCAAAGTCACAGGGTATAAAATCAATGTACAGGAATTTGTTGCATATCTATACACCAATAATGAAGCAGCAGAAAGAGATATCGAGGAATTCATCCCATTGACAATTGCACAAAAACCCGTAAGGTACCTAGGGATAACCAAGAAAGGGGTAAAACAACTATAATCTGAAAACTATAGAACACTTAAAAAATAAATTGAACAAATGGAAAACAAAACAAAACAAAACGTTCCATGCTCATGGATTGAAAGAACAAATATTGTTAAAAATTCTATGCTACCCCAAACAGTCTACACATTCAATGCAAACTCTATTAAAATACCACCAGCATTTTTTCACAGAAACAGAATAAACTATCTACAATTTGTATGGAACCAGAAAAGACCCTGAATAGCCAAAGTAATGTTGAAAAATCAAAGCAAAGCTGGAGGCATCAAAATTCCAGATTTTAAGCTGTATTATAAAGTGGTAATCAGCAAGACAGTGTGGTACTGGCACAAAAACAGACACATAGATCAATGGAATAAAATAGAGAATCTAGAAATGGACCCACAACTACATGATCAACAAATCTTCAGCAAAACAGAAAGAACAGCCAATAGAAAAAACACAGTCTCTTCAGCAAATGGCATTGCAAAAACTGATAGTGACATGCAAAGGAATGAAACTGGCCCCATTCTTACATTACACACAAAAATAAATTCAAAATTGATAAAAGACCTAAATGTAAGACAAGGAACCATCAAAAATGTAAAGGAGAACACAGGCAGCAAACTCTTTGGCCTCGACTGTAGCAACTTGTTACTAGACATCTCCAGAAGCAAGGGAAACAAAATAAAAAAAATGGGCTTTTAGAACTTCTTTAACTAAAAAGGAAACAAACAATAACAACAACAACAAAAACACATCTGCCCAGCAAAAGGAACAATCAGCAAAACTAAAAGCCAACCTACATAATAGAAGAAGATATTTGCAAATGACATGTCAAATAAAGGGCTAGTACCCAAAATCTATAAAGAACTTATCAAACTCAATACCCAAAAAATAAATAATCCAGTGAAGAAATGGGCAGAAGACATGAACAGACGCTTCTCCAAATAAGACAAACAAATGGCTAAAAGACACATGAAAAGACACATGAAAAGATGAAGTGATGCTCAACATCATTCATCATCAGGGAAATACAAATCAAAACCATGATTGAGATATCAGCTCACACCAGTTAAAATGGCCAAAATAAACAACACAGGAAACAATATGTGTTGACAAGGATGAAGAGAACGGGGAACCCTCTTACACGGTTGGTGGGAATGTAAATTGGTACATCCACTCTCGAAAACAGTATGGAGTTTCCTCAGAAAGTTAGAGATAAAACTACCCTATTACCCAGCAATTGCACTACTAGGTATTTATCCAACAATACAATAATACTTATTTGAAGGAGCACATGGACCTCAATATTTATAGCAGCACTATCAACAATAGCCAAATTATGAAAAGAGCCCAAATGTCCATTGACTGATGACTGGATAAAGAAGAAGTGGTATATTTATATATAATGGAATATTACTCAATTATCAAAAATAATAGCATTTTGCCATTTGCAACAAAGTGGATGAAACTGGAGTGTATTATGCTAAGCGAAATAAGTCAGTCAGAGAAGGAAAATGCTGTATGACTTCACTCATATGTGGAATTTAAGAAACAAACCAGATGAACATAGGGGAAGGGAAAGAAAAATAAAATTAGAAAACAAAAACAAAAACAGAGACAAACCATAAGAGATTCTTAACTATAGAGAACAAACTGAGTGTTGTTGGAGGGGAAGTGGGTGGGGAGATGAGCAAGGTGAATGATGGGCATTAAGGAGGGCACTTGTGATGAGCACCAGGTATTATATGTGAATGATGAATATCTGGGTTCTATTCCTGAAACGAATACTACGCTATAAGTTAAGTCACTTTAAACAAATTTAAGAAAACATTACTCTTGGAGAAATTTAGATATCTTTTCGGTATATTGATAAGTAGCTGACTTTTGAAAGAGAATTATCTATGGGTCTCAAGTTTCTGCATAACTTCAGAGTAAGAAACCTAGACCATTTAATTCTAGACAATCTTTTCAAAGATGCAGGTTTTTTGTTTGTTTGTTTGTTTTAGCATTTGATTTCTTATTCCAAGATTCAACATAATTCCCTTGCTTCTTTGGACCCTCAATCATTTAATGACCCTCTAAATAATATCTTTTTAAAACTATAATATGTGAAACACTCGTATGCATTTCCACAGGAATTACAAAAATAGCCACTATAGTAGTTTTTAAAATGCAATTTTTAAATTAATTTTTATATACACAAAATCTTTTTAAAAGTATTTATAATCTCAAAAACTTGTTATTGCTTTATAACTGAAGCAATATTATAGACTTGAGGGGAAGAAGAGTTAATAGTATAATTTGAAACTTCCATGAAAATAACAAATAAAACATAATTGCAATCTTCTGCATGATTAATAGGCTAGAATTACATCTTTAATTTCATCATGCAGTATGTTAACTATGGTCTTTTGGTTAAATAAATTTAATTTCCTAGGAGATCAAGCTACTACTACATGAATGCAGTTTCTGAATACCTCATATTATTATTTTTAATTTAATATCTACTGAATTTGATTAATGGTTTACTTTGATTAATTTTATTTTCAAAAGACCCTAGCTGAAAAACTTCATTTTATTAAATATCATTGCTTGAACAGAACAAGGTAGTGATGAGTTTCTATCTTAAAGGTGTTTTGATATATACATTACAAAAGTAAAAATATAATTTGATGTGTTTCATATTATTGCCCATAATCTTAGGAATTTTTTCTAAAATTAGGATAATATGAAATGTATTCTAAACTAAAAGAAAAAAAAAGATCTGAAAATATGGTATACATAGACATTTCAACCAAAGACATAAAGTACAATTCTGAGGAAAATTTTGACAGAAGTTATAGGACTCAAAATGTTAAAGCTAATTCAATCTATTTCAATCCACCTTTAGTAAAATCCTGGCAGAGGGGATCTATTTATCTATATAAGCATTATGTCACTTTTGGAAAAGCTACTGTTAAACTAGTTGTATTTCTGAGTCACAGTCAACTTCTCCACAATTCTCTGTATATTTCACCACATTTTGAAACAAAGTGGAAACTAATAAAACATTATATAAATAGTGTCAAAATTAGTAGTAATCACAAAACTACTATGTGATTATTTGTGTAAATATACATATACACACATACTAGACATATGCCTATTATGTTTATATGTATAATACATACATTCACACTTTCATATGGTTGCCAAATAAAGTTTTTCATTAGTGCATCCTCATTGCTACCGCAGTGAACAAAAGACAAAAACTCTTGCACTGATTAAGCTTATATTTAATTATATAGATAAGCAACAAAGTATTCCCAGAACCAAAGGAATGATCAAAAATATAATTACGATTAGCTCCAATTAACAGCTATAAATCATGGAATTACAATGACTTTGTTCTTGCTTTGCAGCACATATACCAAAATTGAAATGATACAGACAAAATAAGCATGGCCCAATGCAAGGCTGAGAAGCAAATTCGTGTTGTTCCATATTAAGAAAAAAAGAAAATGGTAGCTATATGTGGGGATAGATATTTTCATTAGCTTGATTGTGCCAATGCATATGTATATCAAAACAAGTTGCACACTTGAAATATATACAGTCTTTGTCAATTATACCTCAACAAAGATGAGAAAAAATATTTTACTTATGCTGCTACCACTATTCATTCTGCCATGACAAGATGGCGTACTAACATTTATATTGTTCCATTTACTATGCTCCTTTCATATGTCATCAGGCTCATATTCTCAACAACCTGATTAGGTATATATTGTTATTTCCATTTTATTGATAAGAAAATAAAGGTTCAGAGCTTATCAATGTCTGATATCTATAAGAAGGTAATGGGAAAAGCAGTAAATATAAAGAAAGAGTAATGTCTGTATATAAGACAATTAGTTCAAAAGGCATGTTGTATTTGGATATGTTAGGTGCTAAAAATATAAATATAGATATGATTTTAAGACCTATGTTCTAGATATATATGGAAACAATAATTATGACATAACATAATATATGGTAAGTTATACATTGTTGAAGGTAAATGGAAATGACTTATTACCAAATCCTAAAATATACTTAAAAACCTTTTTTAATGCTTATTTATTTTTAAGAGATACAAATGGGGAGTGGGGAAGGGCAGAGAGAAAGGGAGACACAGAATCTGAAGCAGGCTCCAGGCTCTGCGAGGTCAACAGAGAGCCTGACAGGGGGCTTGAGCCCATGAACTGTGAAATCATGACCTGAGCTGAAGTCAAGTGCCCCTAACTTAAAATAAAGTCTAAAAAATAATGCTGACATTAGTTATTATAACTTTGGTAACTATACATACTTACTTTTTTTTTTAACGTTTATTTATTTTTGAGACAGAGAAAGACAGAGCATGAACGGGGGAGGGTCAGAGAAAGAGGGAGGCACAGAATCTGAAACAGGCTCCAGGCTCTGAACTGTCAGCACAGAGCCTGACGCGGGGCTCGAACTCACAGAGGGCAAGATCATGACCTGAGCCGAAGTCGGACGCTTAACCGACTGAGCCATCCAGGCGCCCCATTTTTTTTTTTTTTTAATTTGAGAGACAGAGACAGAAAGAGAAAGAGAGAGAAAGAGGGCTCAGAGGAGAGGGGCAGAGGGAGAGAGAAAGAATCCTAAGCAGGATTCATGCTCCGCGTGGAGCCCGTCGTGGGTTTTCTTCCCATGATCCTGGAATCATGACCTGAGCTGAAATCTAGAGACGAACACTCAACCAACTGAGGCGCCCCAGTAACTGTACATAGATAATTATATATATAATTAGATATAGATTAGATAGATTAGATAAATTATATATATATATATGTATAATTAGATATAGACCAACCATCAGAGCGCTAGAGAAAGAAAAGAGGTAAGAAAAGAGAGAGGGAAAATACATTACTACTTCTTAACTCAAGTTATTACAAATGATTAAATTTAATAAAGACTAAAACCTTTTACAAAATAATGAAATAAAAAATAATTCAGCTTATTTTTTTCTGAAACTGGGGGGTGGTAATTTAATCTTCTGTAGTAATTACAAAGAAGAGAAGAGCCACAATTCTTACCAAAATTTGATGGATAGCTGCCAAGTACGCTGGCATCTGGTTTACATTGTCTTCCTTTTTGCTTTTGTTTTTTACAGTCTTTTAATATCTTTATACTGATAGCTCTTTCAATGATCAATAATTAGAATAACAGGAATAAATCACCAAACACTTGAGTAGCTGACAACATGAAATAGAAATACACACTACAATGAAATAACTAGCATTGGAAAAAATAAAATTATAAAAATTCATTCAAATGATTGAATAGATATAATTAATATCAAGAAAGATGATAAAACATTTTGACTACTTAACAAGAGTCTAGAGAAAAAAATTGCTTTTGAGAAAATGAAATTGATTAATATAACTTCCAAGTTGAAAAAAGGAATTGTCTGTGTATTAGTAAACTGGACAAAGTGAGAATATCTAGATGCAAACATAAAAAGATACAAATAGATATAATAGATATTTAGATAGATAACAGATAGATAGCAGAGATAGATGGGAATTGGGAGAGGACATTCAGTTATGTGAAAGATAGACATAGAAAGAAAACACTCACAGACTTGGGGTTGTAAAAGTCAGAAGCACTGGATTTATCTTAAGAACTTAGAAAAAGCAGGGGCGCCTGGGTGACTCAATCAGTTAAGCATCCGACTTCAGCTCAGGTCATGTACTCACACTCCGTGAGCCCAAGCCCAGTGTTGGGCTCTGTGCTGACAGCTCAGAGCGGGGAGCCTGCTTCAGATTCTGTGTCTCCCTCTCTCTCTGCCCCTCCCCTGCTCATGCTCTGTCTCTCTCTGTCTCAAAAATAAATAATAATAAAAAAATTAAAAAAAGAACTTAGAAAAAGCAACAAAAATTAGGAAAAAAAAATGATACATATGTGCACAGTGATTAGGAGCATATTCCAAAAAGAAAGTCCAGAAATCAAGCCAAGAGGTGGTTAGTTCTTTGAAAAGATCAATAAAATTGACAAACTTTCGAGATGGATGTCACCTAAACTTTTGTAATTATTTCCAATATACACATCTATCAACTCATTATGTTTTATATCTTAAACAAATACAATGTTATATAACAAGGAAATCTCAACAAAACTGGACACAACAAATAAAATTGAGAAAACACTGGAAAAAATTGTTATAAAAAATAAGAGGAGGAACAAATACCAAAAATCAGGACTAAAAATGAGTAGTAATTATATACCAGGTGCCAGCAATCCTTTTTTCCTTTTTTAAAGGATCAGATGGTAAATATTTTAGGCTTCTTGTTGTCGCAACTCAACCTCTTGCTCTAACTACTCAAACTGTTTCTGCTGTTATGGCATAAAAATAGTTATAGACAATATGTAAATGATTGACCATGGCTATGTTCCAGAACGCTTTATTTATAAAAACTGGCTGACTCACAGGCCACAATTTGCTGACTGCAGTTTTTTTTAAGAGAATTCAAGAGTAATTAATATTGCATGTCAACTATACTCAAAGAGCAAAATTTTTTAAAAATTTAAAAATAAAATGAATAGATTTATTTTTAAGAAATATATAATTCAAGAAACTTATAAACTACTTTTGTGGGTAATACATATACTAAAAGATAAATCAGAATATATTAAAACTTTTAGCTCAATAAATTTGAAATGTACATAAAATACACAATTGTCTAGAACATGTATTTTTCCAAAAGTAACCTAAAGTTAAATAGAAAAGCAGAATTGTCTATAGCAAATCCATTCATCTCATAAAGATCATTTACAACCTTGATGGCTTTACTGGTAGATTGTTCTAAACATGAGACAATAATTCCAATATTACATATAACTTTTTGAGCATAAAAGGAGGGAATGTATTCCAATTCTCTTTATTTATTTATTTAATTTATTTTTTAAGACAGAGAGCAGTCAGGGAGGGGCAGAGGGAGACTGGGAGACAGAATCCACAGCAGGCTTCACACTGTCAGTGCAGAACCCAATGCAAGGCTCAAACTCACCAACTGTGAGATCACGACCGGAGCCAAAATCAAGCATCAGACACTCAACCAACTGAGCCAACCAGGCACCCCATTCTAGTTCTTTTTATGAAGCTACACTAACCTTAATATCAAAACTTTCCAGGCTGGTAAAAGAAAATTAAAGTCAATCTAATTTATTTTTTTAAAAAAGAAAATCTTAAAGAGTATCAAGCAGAAATCAACAATGCATTTAATAAAAAATGTGGCATCATGGATAAAAAGGTTTATTCCAAGAAACTGTAGAAAGCAATGGTGGCTTCATACGAAATTATCAATCAATGTGTTGCACTGAAACAAAAGAATTAACAAAATTATAAGCTTACTTTATGCCATGGTCTTAAACAAAGTAAACCTTATATTTATCAACCTACAAATAATGGAGAATATACTGAACTTGATGAAATCTGTTTTCAAAAATCCTTTGAGAAACATAATACTTAATGATGAAATGCTAAAATATTTCCTTTGAGATTGGGGATAAGATAAACATCAATATCGTAAATAATTCTAAATTTATCATATTGGAGATCTTAGACATGGCGGCAAGATTTTTTAAATTAAGAAAATGATTAGAAAACAAATGGTCATATCATGGAAGCTATTTTTATGCACACAGAAAATTCAAAGAATCATTGGATATGTTGTGCTAATTAATAACAACTTTTACCAAGATTCTTTGACACAAACTCATATGTGAAAATCAACTGCATTTCTATATATGAGCTACAAACACTAAGTAAAATACCACAGATACAACAATAGAATTTTAAAATCAAGTTATTAAGAATAAGTCTAACAAAAAGTCTTCCAGATCTTCTAGAAAACAACAAAAAGCTTATTGACAATAATTAAAGATGACACAAATGCATTGAGAGTTTTGCCATTTTTAGGTTGGAAAAGAAGTTAAAGAAGTCAAAGAAGTCATTTCTCCTCTAAATTCATCTTTATCATCAATCCATCCCAAGCAAAAGCTCGGCAAGATTTTATTTACTTACTTATTTATTTATTTATTTATTTATTTATTTCAACGTTTTTTATTTATTTTTTGGGACATAGAGAGACAGAGCATGAACGGGGGAGGGGCAGAGAGAGAGGGAGACACAGAATCAGAAACAGGCTCCAGGCTCTGAGCCATCAGTCCAGAGCCTGACGCGGGGCTCGAACTCTCAGACCGCGAGATCGTGACCTGGCTGAAGTCGGACGCTTAACCGACTGCGCCACCCAGGCGCCCCAACAAGATTTTATTTAAATATCAAGCTAATTCAATAAGAAATGTTAAATATAAAAATGTCCAGTATGTAGTATGTAGTTTCTTAAAGAAAATGATAAATTGGGGAATGTATTATAAAATATAAAAACAGTGTGGTATTAGAAAAACAATAGATAAATAGATGAATGGAATGGAATATATAGACCATAATAAGAAAAATGCTTATATGGCACATGGTATTTGGGAGAGGTGATACCATAGATCAGTGATGCCAGATGGATTCGTCAAGAAGTGGTGCTGGTAAAACTGATTATGCCAATGAAAAACAATTAAATTGACCTCTTAACTCACACCGTATATAACAAGTTCTCCTTCAGGGAATAAATATTTAACGTAAAAGCTAGGCAAGAATTGCATAAAAATAAAGAAAAATGCATTCTACGTGTGCTTTATGAAATGTGAAATCTAAGTGCTCAACCTGTATGTAATCAGAAAAATGCACACGAAAATGTTATTAGATATTGTATACACAACAGCTTGATACAAATGAAAGTCTTACAACAGCAACTTTTGGCAAAGATAGAATATTGAGAATTTTGTATTCTTAAATGCTGAGAATGGAAATTGCTATTTCCATTTTTGTAAAGAAATTTGCATTACCTAGTAATATTGAAGATAATTATATACTCTGATCAGGAAGTGAATTCTAATCCTAGGTTTGCATGTATATGTTCATTAAGAAGCATAAAACAGAACATTTACAGAGTCAATCATATATTCAAAACAGTGCAAATATTCATCACCAGTATAATGTGATATATTAATACCATGAAATACTACATTATAGAAAATATTAAGGTATTTTATTTAGATACATCAATATGGTATTCTCTCACAACATAATAATGAATGACACGATGTCGCAAAATAATGCATGCAGTATGATTCGGTTTATCTAAAGTTTAAAAACACAAAAAGTAATTTAAATGGTTGGTAAAAATGTACTAGATACTAAATCTATACAGATAATCATGGAAGTTATTTTAACAAAATTCAGGATATCGATTGCCTTTAAAATTTAGAAAAAGGGTTATTCTCATGAAGGGGCTTCTAAGACACCAGCCACATTCAATATATTTTAAATGTTTTCAGTTATTGTCTTTGAGAGTGTGTGAGTAGGGGAGGAGCAGAGAGAGAGAGAGAAGGGGGACAGAGGTTGTGAAGCCAACTCTGTGTTGACAGCAGAGAGCCCCATGAGGGGCTGGAACTCACGAACAGTGAGATCATGACCTGAGCTGAAGTCCAAGGTTCAACTGACTGAGCCGCCCAGGCACCCCTACATTCAATGTTTTAAACTAGTGTTGGTTACCCAGGTATTTGCTTTAAGGTTATTATAGTCATAGTATATAACATATATTATATGATCCCTGTATTAGTTCATATATATGCTTATATAGAGAGTAAAATAACCTTGGTTTACAGGCATAATGCATTCCAGAAACACGTTTGTAATTCAAAGCACTTGCATATCAAAGCGAACTTTAAAAACTGTTGGCTCCCTTGAGATCATGCGATGTTCAGCGTCAGGTACTAGTTGTATTGTAAGACATAGCTTGTTCACCTTCCAGGTGGGGCTGGGAGCCGCCATGTCCCACGGCTCTAAGCAGCCCTTCCTGGCCGCTGCATGAGTGCGACATCCCCTCCCCCAGCCCAATAGGGGCTGCATCCCAGCCCCTGCCTGTCCTGTCCGAACTCCTGGGCCCCCGTCCCCCAGGGTCTTGACTCCCCCCCCCCACACACACCCCAGTTAGGACCTCCCCGGCCTCTTTCCCCACTCCTGCCCCTCCCCAGCCCAGCCCCTCCCAGAGGTCCCTGCCGCCCTCTTGTGCTCCTGCCCCGTCCTGGGAATAATGACCCCGTTGGTGTATTGTAAAACATAGCTTGTTTATTATGTTAAAATCTATTAGAAATGTTTGCTCATCTTGTGTAACACTTGCAGAACAAGTTACTTGCAATCCAAAGTTTTACTGTATATGAAAGTAAAATATACTAAGCAAATTGTATCTAAGGGAAATATATATATCAACAGGCATATCAGAAAAAAAAGGAGAATTTGTGGCAAAAAATAGAAAGACTTATAAAGGAAAAAAAAAGAGTATTTCATATTTATTAAAGTACATGGATTAGCCAACATTGATACCAGAAACATTTACCTAAATGGAGATAAATTAAATGGAGTACATAGGAAAAAGCGGGTCTTAAGTCTCAATTTCACTAAGCAGAAAAGACTTATGTGGATGTTTTTAATACACACACACGCATACACACACACATATTTTGCTATGCTTTTTGTTCTCTTTTTCTCCCACCAAACAATGTGTCCTCGCCCTATTTCCATTATTCATATTAAAGATTATACAGATTCAGTTCAGGAGGTATCATCTGAGGACATTTTACCTGTCACTCAGCTGTCTCAGTACACTGGGGCTCTGCCCAGCTGTTCCCTGATAATTTTATTCTTTTCTTCCTGGGTTAGAGCTGATGTTTTCTGAATGCTGTACATCCTTTTTAATATATTACTTTTATATTCATGGAACATAGTACTAAGTAAGTTTCTCCAAAACAGGTGCACAGAAGGAAAATAGTTTGAATATCTAAAAAAGTTTGCTTGTTTTTTTTTAACTCTTGAAAAAAATTGGTTGACTATGTTTACAGTCTTAAAATAATTTTCCTCTCAAATTTGGAGATTTTATTTGTTTTCTCTGATACAAAGTGTTGATGGTAAAAGTTGTTCCCTAAACTATCCACATTGCTCTTAAGGGGACAGATGGTCGTTTTCCATTTCTCTCAGGCATAATGTTACATTTGGCAACATATATTGATCAAGTGGTTACATTGTGGAAGTTTTATTTTATTTTATTTTTTTCTGATGCCCAAATCTACAAGAGAATCACCAGGTCATTCCAGATACTGTTCAAATTATTTAACAAATTTTCTCTGGGCCTTTGCTACTGATGTTCACTACCGGTTGTTCTTTATGATTTATGGGGTTCTGCTTTTATTGGTTCTTGTCAAGGATTCTGGGGTATTGGTTTATTTGCATAGAGTATGACACTAGGTTTTGATGTCCAGCTTAAGCATCTATTTTCTAGACGCAACTTGAATTAAAATTTGTGTTTTTAAAAAATTTTTTTAAATGTTTTTTATTTATTCTTGAGAGAGAGAGACAGAGACAGAGCACGAGTCGGGGAGGGGCAGAGTGAGAGAGGGACACAGAATCGGAAGCAGGCTCCCGGCTCTGAGCTGTCAGCACAGAGCCTAAGGCGGGGCTGGAACCCATGAACCGTGAGATCATGACCTGAGCCGAGGACGTTTTACTGACTGAGCCACCCAGGCGCCCCTAAAATTTGTGTTTTTAGCCTCACTTTTCACTGTCTACTTTTTTTGTTTTTTTTTGTTTGTTTGTTTAGTTTTGTTCACAGCATCCCAAGCAGTTTGGATTCCCCTTCCACTAGAAACCCACATGTGTATGTTCTTGGTGTCTGCCTCCTATACTTCCTTATATTTCCTGATATTCTTTAATCTCCTTTCCTTCTTCCAGAAATTTGTTGAAGCCTCTTGAACGCTTAAGACCTTTCTCATTTCCTATGCTGTTATATTTAATTTCCTTTTGTACTTCATTTACAACTTTGCATAGCTGCATGGGAGATGTAGTCATATTTTTCAAACTAAAGGTAAAAATATGTTGTTTTAAAATGTGAATAGCAGTCAAATTTCTAATAATTGAGCAATAGTTGAGGCTATTCATTTAATTTTCATTGACATTTCTCTCCCCACAAGAAAAATTGGTGCTCTCTTTCCATAAGACAGTACTAAGAGATAATACCTACTTGTTCAGATATAGAAATACAGTTTTCCAGGAAATTGGAGACCATCTTATTCTCAAGATAGACTCCTTCTATAAAAACTCACAATAAACAGCTGTATAGATAAGAATTACTTTTACTTTGCAGCTTAAAAAATAAATTTCAAATAGCTATCCTAATTGAATGTATTATTAATGAAATACCCTTTCTATGATAAAAATTCTTAGAAAGCAGATCAGATTGAATTATCAAAGGTTGCTTACAAAATATGGATTCTACTAAAGGAAGAAAGGCTATTGGCTTTCAATGAGCATTCATTCTGAAAAGGGTGTGATCAGATGTCTCTACAGATGTCTATGACTAGTCTATACAGTGTCCCTTTTCTCTTGACAACTCTTTATAATCATTGCCTACTTTATTCTTTCTGTAGACCAGTTCTCTCTGGTCTGATGCTCTTTAGATACATTTATAATTGTGAAAAATTTAGTAAAAAAAATAAATAAACCTGTTGGGTCACTGTATTTAATTTTACTAGAGAAGTTTAGATAAGATTTTGTGCAAGTGATACAGCTGTGCCGATGTAGTCCAGGTGAATTCCAACCCCACCTTACTGAAATTCAGTCCTAGTCCCATGATTATACTTGAGTGACCAACAATTGTTTCCCTCCATCTTTGTGTGAAATAGTTTTGGATTCCTTTAAAACTTCAGTTGCCATGATGATATGTAAGTTTCACTTTTGATTTCTTAAAAGTTAACTATATAGCTGACTCTTGGACAACATGGGTATGAACTGCATAGGTCGACTTTTACGCAGATTTTGTTGTTATTGTTAAATGCAGTAACTGTAATTTCCCCTCCTTATGATTTTCTTAATGACATTTTCTTTTCTCTAGCTTCCTCTGTTGTATGAATATAGTATATAATAAATATAATATATACAATATGTGTTTACCTACTGTATATATTATTCATAAGGCTTCCAGTCAACAGTAAGCTTTTAGCAGTTAAGTTTTTGGTGAATCAAAAGTTATACATGAATTTTTTATTACGGTAGGGTTCAGTGCCCCTCACCCCTGTATTATTCAAAGGTCAAGTGTATTTTCATATTTGGTGATACCTTAGTTTTGCATTCAATATTCAATATTCATCTAGTCACTATCCTATTCTCCATATTTTTATAGAGGTGAAGTGAAATTTGTAGCTTTTCTAATTTTTACTATGTTGTCTAATAAAAAATCACTCAATGTCAATTTTTTTTAATCTATTTTTTTCTGGTTAGAGTCCCCTCTCTAGTTTCTTATATAATCTATCGTTACTTCAAAACTGATTTAAGTGGTAACAACAATAATCTTAGCTATTTCTCTGTTTCCCACAATAAATGTAGCATCTGAGCCCCACTTCTGAGAAATGTATCACCCTTTAAAATGACATTTATCATTTCTATAACACACCAAAACATTTTGCATACTAAAATAGTAAAACATTCTTGATCACTTTAAATAGTCATATCATCAGAAACAAGGAACACAGGCTGACTTTCAATGTGAGCATTGGAGCTATCAATACTTATAAAACAATTCTCCTTAAGGAGACGCAAACAATGCAGCACAAGGTCATTCTATCAGTGAAGGAAGATCAATTCAAAGATGAAATGAACATGGATTTCCATTCTCAGAGCTTTTTTAAAAAAAGAAGTTATAAAATGCTAATTCCTGGGTTTAGACTACAGTCTTGCTACATAAGTGTTGCAGATTGGATGTTTGTATCTCCATACATTCATATATTGAAGACCCAATCCCCAATGTGATGTCATTTGGAGGTGGGTCATTTAAAAGGTAATTAGGTCCTTTATGGTGAAACCCTCATGAATAGAATTAGTGCTCTTCACAGGAAAGACACAAGAGAGATGATCTATTTCCACCATGTAAACACATAGCTGTCTGAAACCTTGGAAGTGAGCTCTTATCAATAATTGAATCTGCTGGAACCCTTAGTCTTGGACTTGCCAGTCTCTAGAACTGTAAGGGTAAGTTTCTGTTGTTTAAGCAACCCAGTCTGTATTTTCTTTTTTTAAAAAAAAATTTTTTTTTCAATGTTTATTCATTTTTGGGACAGAGAGAGAAAGAGCATGAATGGGGGAGGGGCAGAGAGAGGGAGACACAGAATCGGAAACAGGCTCCAGGCTCTGAGCCATCAGCCCAGAGCCTGACGCGGGGCTTGAACTCACGGGCCGCGAGATCGTGACCTGGCTGAAGTCGGACGCTCAACCGACTGCACCACCCAGGCGCCCCAAGTCTGTATTTTCTAAAGCAGCCTGAGCTAAGACCATGAGTCTTCAGAATTTATATGTATTTTTAGTCTTTAAAAAATAATTTGTGAGAACATTTGACTGCAAGAAAGCTGCTGTCCATTTCAAATAACACACATTTTACACTGAAAGCCATTTACTTCTTAAACCCAAAGTCTACATTATTGCTTTTATAAATATTTAGTCTATATTTGGGTATAAATAAAATGCACAATATGAAAGTCATGGGCTCGTGTTTAACATCTCAAAAACTTCTGAAAAAAAAGCTAAAATTCCCCTTTTTTCCATTGTATCTTTTCTTTAATGTTTCTTTATAGTCTTCCAAATTTGATAACTTTTTTTTTCTATTTGTTACACTATTTTACTTAGAAGGACAAGAGTATAGATCAGGCAAATAATATGTACAAGTTTACTCTCTACCTTGATTACATTCCTGCTTTATTCCAGTTTCCATAAAATGTATTATGTAAAATAGATTTGAAAATATATATTTTACAGTCAACATTTATTTGGTTGTAAAAATAGAAACATCAGAATAAAATATAAATAGATAATAAGCTTTACTTGTGAGCCTCTCCATCTTTTCAAGTGGATCAGGTAGACGGATGGCACTTTAAATAACATGTTAAATTTAGAGAGAGAATACATTAAATAGAAAAGAAAGTAGTGGAAAATAGGAAAGCCTTTCCATTAAGGGTTTCAGATATGAAATGTTCTATTCAGACACAGACTAAGCCTAAAATGAGAGATATTTTTTTTTAACTGAAAGAGCTAGAGAGTAATTAAAGGTAATTGGCATGTTATTATTCTTAAAAGGTTCCCTTTTCTGTTCTAAGAATACCAGGGAACAATTGAATAGATAAAAAGCGAACTATAAATTGCCAAATAGATCTTTTGTATAACAATGCAGCTCTCTAGACAAAAGATATTTCAAAACCATGAAAAAGAGGGAGGTGTATTTGCCCGATTGGCCCCACATCCTTCCTGACCACAGTGAAGTGGCCCCAGATTTTTAAACTCACAGCCTTAGGAGCCATCTTAGTAGGTTAAGAGGGACTCAGAAGTGAATGAGATAACCCTGAGGGAGACCAGTTTGTTGCCAGAATTTAACCTTAGGTAAGTAGAAAATCACTTGATAAATGAAATTGAAAGCTGAATAAATACTTTTATTTAAGAATACCTATGGCAGATTGAGGCTGTTAACATTATTGATCCAATCTGGGAAGCCCTCCCTCTTGCCCTTTCTCTATCCGAACCTGCATATTTTTTCTCAGAATTGGATCAATACAAGTTCTCATTATGAAGCCATTTATTTACTACCCTACCCTTCAATGAACTCTTTTGTAAAGACTTCTATCCTACCTGCAGTCAATCCGGTGGCACACTATTCCTCTCTTTAGTTTCTCAGACCAACTAAGACTCCCTCTCATTAATCTAATCTTAATCTAATTAAAATGTAACCCCTTACTCATGTATTCTCTCTAAAACAAGATTTTTTTTCCCGATTCATAAATTTACCAAATTCATTTAAAGATAGTTCTTATGAACCTCCACTACTTCCTCTATTTTGAAGGCAAAAGTGGATTTCCGTGTTTTGTTCATTTGCCTCATCTTTTCTTTATGGCTTCTTTCTTAAAGACTTCAGATATATTTTATTTAGGGGCATCGCAACTTGTTAACTAAAAGTTCAGTTGAAGAACCGGAGTAAAAAGGTTTTTTTCAGGGGCGCCTGGGTGGCTCAGTCAGTTAAGGGTCTGACTCTTGGTTTCCGCTCAGGTCGTGATCTCGGTTTGTGTGGTTGGACACTGAGTGGGGCTCTGCCTTGTTGGCACAGAGCCTGCTTGGCATTCTCTCTTTTCCTCTCTCTCTCTGCCCCTCCCCTACTAGCGCTGTCTCTGTCTCTCTCAAATAATAAGTAAGTAAACTTTCAAAAATAAAGCTTTGTTTTTTGTTTTTTTTTTTCATGCTGTACATGGCCCGGGCATTTATCAAAAGTAAAGGGTTCTTCACTGCAACCGCCCTACTTATAACACTTTCATACCACTTAGTTCTGACACTGTTTTTACTGTTCAATTCCATGCACTTTCAAATCATTTCTACAGCATTATTGACTTATAATCAGCATCCAAAAAAATGGCACACATTTAATGTACACAGTTTGTTGACTTTGGGCACGCACAGACACACACACTTGTACTTTCACCACAGTTAAGGTAGTAAACATATCCACAACTTCCAGAAGTTCCCTTGTGTCCTTTTGATTTTTTGTGTGGTAAGAACACTTGAAACCTACCCTCTTAATACACTTTTTAGTGCACAACACTATACTGTGAACTATAGGCTCTACACTGTACAGCAGATACCCAGAATTTATTCACCTTGTATAACTATAATTTTATATTCCTTGAATAATATAAGCCTAAAACGTAGCTCTTGAAACAACTCACAGGATCCAAAATTAAAGTCATGCATGAATGAAAAACTGATTTATATGTGGATATTTTACATTTAATCATCAACCTGACGAGGACAAATTTAATATATTTATTATCAACCGCATTATAAGACATAATCGTAAGGCACGTTTCTTTCTACGTTCTAGGATTGTGTTGAAGCTTAATGTGGGAAAACAAAGACACATGTAATTTAGTTTTCTATATATTATTGAGCCAAAAGGCTATGTCTGAAATTCAGCTGTAGGGGTTCAGAATATGTCACCCCAAAAGGTGTCACTTTGGCATATTGATTATTTTAAATTAAAGGTACTTGAGAAACAGCTGGTATAGAGAAATTCTGACCTTCCTTTGTCTTCCTGAAAGCAGGAGATAAATTTTCCATATAAAAGTTACCTTCCCTGTACCAGGAAGGTAGAAGGCATCCTTACCACCAGAAATGGAATTTACGGCCAAACGTCTACATAAATAAAACTAGTTACTTTTTCTCAACTTTACCACTCTAAGCCCAAATCATGTTGTATTGTTAATTCTTCATAAATTTATTGTTTCTTTGTCTAAAATGTATAAAACTCCTGCTTTGGTCATTTCTAGGGGTCTTCTATATGTATGAAATTAATTCTATTTTTCTCCTGTTAATATATTTTATTTCAATTTAATTATTCGATCTGGCAAAGAACCTGGAAGGGAGGAAAAGAAAATTTTTCTGCACCTACAGTTTGGTGCCCAGTGTGGGGTTGGCCAATGGGTAGTCATTGTTAGCACTGAGGCTGCTATAGCTGAGAGATCTGGGGATCTCGGGCAAGAGCTGGCCCAGGGTAAACATTCTTACCACATCAGTTTTCCATATCTGTGCCTGCAGAGTCCAGTGGAAAGTAGTAAGAGTGTTTTTTCCTCTTAGCAGAAGAAAATATGCGTATGAACTAGATCCCTCGGTACAGGCACCCTGATAAAGATTTTGTTATGATCATTCTTGTTTCCTACTGATCCCTTTCCTCCCAGAGATGGTGATTGTTTTCTTTTGTCTCTGTCCCTTGTATCTTTTGTCACAAGGTGGGGGACATGTGTGATGGCAGGAATCATAGTGTAGAATGCAGGCATCGATCCGATCCTATAAGCCTGTTGTTCAAGCTGGCCTCACAGACTGGTGAGTTCATGGTTCTTACAAGGCAAGAGTCTATTTAGATATACTTGCTGTGGGTTCCTTGCATAATAATGACATGAAGTTCTCCTTTTTTCTGGTTCTGTGTTCTGAGAATTTGGCTTTGTGACAACTGAGAATATCCTTTCTGGTCTTAACCAGCCAGGAGGGGCAAGTGTCACTTTGCATTTGGCAACCAACCAAATGAGTTGTGGATCCAAGACAAAAAGAGACAAACAGCATTCTCTTTGACCATGCCAATTGTGAGAAGAGCTGTCTTAAGGGATCCCCGTTTGTAAGGGGCCTTTATTGTCTCAACCTTCATTGTCTCAGTGCTGGAAAGTCCTCTTCCAGGAGAGGATGCCCAGTGTCACAGATTAGCAGGTCTGTGACTGGAGATATCTCATATTCTCATGGCAAACTGGAGACACCATTTCCCTAACACCATTCTAACTGCTAGTGACAATGAAGGTCTTTGCTTTCTTAGGCTAACTCTGGAAATTAATTTACTGGATTTTGTAGCTGAATGTTTTGTACCATCTTGGGCATGCTTCTTGCTTCCATGTTGAAGACATGAAGGCTTATTGGCTTGAATCACTATTAAAATTAATGATCTTTGAAGATCCTAATCATCAATAACCAGGCGATGGACACTTTGAGTTGGAAAAACTTCTATATCTGAAAAAAAAATAATGTTATTTATTTTTGAGAGAGAGAGAGAGAAAGAGACAGAGCATGAGCAGGGGAGGGGCACAGAGAGAGGGAGCCACAGAATTGGAAGCAAGCTCCAGGCTCTGAGGTGTCAGCACAGAGCACAACACAAGGCTCGAACCCCAGAACCATGAGATCATGACCTGAGCCAAAGTTGGACACTTAACTGACTGAGCCATCCAGCCGCTCTTTTCTGAAAAATATTTTAGAGAGCTATTATCCTTAACAATTACCTTATTGGTATCTATGGAAAGACCAAATTAAAAACAGGATGCGAAGGAGTATAATGTCTAACCTTAGGAATTTCCTTAAAAAAATGAAAAAACAGAAATTATAACAAAAATTAAAATCCACATCCGATGTAATTTCTCCTTCTCACAATTTAGCCGCGTATCCTTAGCAAATTCACTTAGCTCCCCAGTCTCTTCCAGTTTCCCCAGAAATTCTTTGAAGCACCCAGCTGCCTTTTTAAATTCTCCATTCCCTAGAAGATTCACAGAGACCATATCCAGTCCAGGTTCAGGATACAGGTTTTTCATGTAATATTGAGAGGCACAAAGTGACGTTAGCACAAACACCCAAGATAGACTGCAGGGCTGACTTTGCCATCCTATACAACTCCTCCTTCTTTCCAGGGCTCTGTAATCAGGCTCTACCAGCTTCAGGCTTTCCTATGAAATAATCTTTTTGGATGTATCCTGCACCTCCCACTGTAAAGAATCCAAGTCCCCTAGATAGCAGCAGATATATTAAATTTTAAAGCCCTTTTACTTTTGCTTTCAGAAGGTCCTACCAAATTTAGAGAAGAATTAGAAACAATAGTGACCATTTACATCCTTACTCACAGGGATTTTGGCTACTGAGGAATGTTCTTCCCATCTATGATTATACTCTAGTTAGCAGAGCAAGCCAGCTAGCCCTCTGGGAAAACTTACCTCAAGAGGAAACAAATGACCAGAATTTTCCCTTGTTTTACAACAAATGATCAGGAAATGGATCACCTGGAGGCTGATGTTCAGGGGCTGAAGGAAGTAATAGTAAGGGTTTTTCTTGCTAAGATGAATTGGTCCAATATTGAACTGTAAATTCAGGAATAAAAAGGAGGGAACATTTAAAGATCTTTGTTGAATTCTTTACACAGGCTTTTTAAAGGAATACTGCATTAAGCCCTAAAGCTCTAGAACATAGAAATCTTTTGATTTCCACCTTAGCAAGAAATCTTCTCCCTGATAAAATGACACAAAGTATCTGACCTTGTCTTAGAACACAGTCTTCACAAAACCATAAACGCAGCTCTAGAAACAAAGTCTGTCTATCTTTAACAACCTTAAAACCTCCTCTATTCATCTCAAAATTATTTCAGATATTATAAAAGATCAGGACATTGAAATAGAATTATTCTAATAAAGAAGGAAAAACTTACACAGTAATTACTCTAGATTTCTAATAATAGGCAAATAATCCCCAACACTACTGGGGAAAAACTAACATTCTTTCTCTGTTTTTTGAAGACACAAAATTGACCATGTATTTGAATTACAAACATCCAGGAGATAATTAAAACACCACCCACAATCCCCTAAAACTGAAGAAAGAAAGAAAGAAAGAAAGAAAGAAAGAAAGAAAGAAAGAAAGAAAAAAAGAGGGAGAGAGAGAGAAAGAAGGAGAGCGAGAAAGAAGTGAGAAAAAGAAACAATTAAAAGCAAACTCTTAGAGCGCCTAGGTGGTTCAGCCAGTTAATCGTCCCACTCCTGGTTTTGGTTCAGGTTATGATCTCATGGTTTGTTAGACGGAGCCCTGCATCTGGCTCCACACTGACAGCATGGAGCTGGCTTGGGATTGTCTCTCTCCCTCTCTCTGCCCCTCTCCCACTGATTCTCTCTCTCTCTCTCTCTCAGTCAATTTTTAAAAACCTTTAAAATACAAACTGTTACAAAAATTTCTTTGCCCAAAATCTAGTCCACAGCATCCATAATATTACTTATCAAGGGCAAATATAAATCTTAAAAGTCTTCTCCACAATTTTATTTATTTTTTAATGTTTATTTATGTATATATTTTTGAGAGAGAGAACACATGAGTGGGGAAAGTGCAGAGAGAAAGGGAGACAGAATCGGAAGCAGTCTCTGTCAGCTCACCACCCAATTCAGGGGTTGAAATCATGGACCTTGAGATCATGACCTGAGCCAAAGTAGGAACCTTAACTGACTGAGACATCCAGGAACCCCGTCTTCTCTACAATATTAGTAAAATGCTTTAGTCATCTGATCAGGTGGATCTAACTTATTCCAATTGCCAGAAATATTATTTAGATTCAACTGTTATTTATAAACTAGTGAATTGTATTCTTGTACCTGATTCATGGCTAAAATTTTAGAACAAAAGCCATAAGGTCTGTTTTAATCTGTCTGAATGTTTATATATGTCTACAAATGTGTTAATATATGTAATATTTTTCTACCTCCAGATGGTATTGACAAAATTAACTTGCTACAAAAAAAACCCTGTATTTAATTAGCTTAAAGAAAAATAAACCTTTATCAAATTAAATATTTATAAATTTTCAGAAATATAATTGAAACTAACCCAAATGCTTTTCAAGTTCTCATGATCTGGGATACTCTTTGGTAAATAGAAATGAGTTTAAATTTGTTGGCTTTATTAAAGTAGGCATGTCTTTAGAGTTATCAGCATTAAATATAGTGCAGACATACAACTTTTATTCTGTCTGGTTTATTAGTCAAATAAGTTCATGTTATCTCTGTTAAAAATGCTCTTATTAATTTCATCTATTTTAATATTTTCAATTTTGTCTTGCATCTCTCTGAAGATACACTCCTAAAAAGTTGTTATTTTTTGTATTAACTCTGATTCGTTGGATATGAGTTTCTCTGCTAAGTTTTGTTTCACTCTTTCTTGCTTTTCTTAAAAGTGTGATGACTTTTAACTTTCTTTTTAAGTTTATTTATTTATTTTGAGAAAGGCAGAGAGAGGGAGGGGTGGAGAGAGAGAATCCCATGCAGGATCCCCACTGCCAACGTAGAGCCCAAGGCAGGACTCAAACTTAGGAACCGTGAGAACTTGAGCTGACCTGAAATCAAGAGTTGGAGGCCTGACTGAGCCACCCAGTGGGATAAGGAGCTGTGAGGTACCTCAGAGGTTGGAGGGAATAATCTTCCGTGTTTTCCAGCATTGCTGCACCCTGTTCCTCATGGCTTTGCCCATTATTGGGGCTCTGCCCTGTTGATCTTACTGGCATTCCAAGGCTCTTCTTGCCAACTGTAAACAGTTTTATCATGTCAAAGTGATGTCTCTTCATTTGTTTGCCCAGTGCTTTCATATTACTTTTCTTCCTTCACCAACTGTTCTTTGTTTCTGAGATTTTCCTTTCTCAAAAACAAAATAAACACGATCGATAGCAGCAAATACTGGAGCCAAAGAACTTCATTGTTCAATTCTATCAACTCTTTATTTTTTTCATGCCTATTTATTTATTTTTGAGAGAGAGAGGGAGAGAGCTGGAGCAGGGAAGGGGCAAAGAGAGACAGAAAGAGAGAGAATCTGCTGTCTGTGCCGAGCCGGAGGTGGAGCTTGATCTCATGAACCTGTGAGATCATGACCTGACCCAAAATTAAGAGTCTGATACGCAATCAACTGAGCCACCCAGGTGCTCCCTATCAACTATTTAAGACAGAATAATACGATTATCAAATAAACAATATAGATGAGGGAAAAAAAAACATCTATACAATACAATACATTCTGAACTCAGAATAACCATGATGACCATGAGACCAGAAGTCTGACAAGGAAGGAAAATTACAAATCAATTCACTCATGAATATAAATTTCAAACCTTGAATAAAAATATTAGGAAATGAAAAACAACAGTATATACAAATGATTAGTGTACAATCACCTGTTGTTGGGTTTCTAATACTATTCTTTACTAATTATTATCACTGAGTATGGAAGATGTTCTGAATCAGGGTCTGATTCCTTAATAAGTACATAGATCCCCTGTTTAGTCCTTACCCCTGAAAATACCACAAAATACAGACCAATTGAGCTGAATGGCTAATGAGGCACCCATGTATGAGGAATGAGGGAAATGGATTTTCCTCTGCTGAGAGAGAGGAGATAGGTGTCCCTTTTCCCTATTGAAAGGGTCTCCTTCTTACTTCAACATTTAAGTATGTAAATAAAATCTCTCCAAGAGCCAAGTACAGAGATTTCTCGCACCACACTTGAAATATAAATACCTTATAAAAATAAGAAACAAGTAAATCTTTTTGGATAAAAAAAAATGGATATTTTGGATACAAAAATTTGAAGAGTTCCACTTCCCTAAATATTCCCAGGACAGTGATATTTCACTTTTTCCTATAGAATAAATAGGAAAAGACCCAAACTCAAGGAAATATTTTCAAGGAAATGAATTAGTAATATTTACATAAGTGAATTATTCCACTTTATGTATTTTATACTTCAGAAAAAAAATTATTCTTTAGAAAAAAAAATTAATGTTTATTTATTGTTTAGAGGGAGAAAGAGAGAGAACGAGAGTGAGCACAAGTGGGGGAGGGGCAGAGAGAGAGGGAGACACAGAATCCGAAGCAGACTCCAGACTCTGAGCTGTCAGCACAGAGCGCCATGTGGGGCTTGAACCTACCAACTGTGAGATCATGCCCTGAGCTGAAGTTGGACTCTCAACCTACTGAGCCACCCAGGCACCCCTGGAAAAAAAATATTCTAAGCAGATTTTGTTTTTCTAGCACTAATTACTTCCTTTTATATTAATTAAGCTTGTTGACTCTTAGTTATATCAATTTTATTAATTTAGTTTTGAGCAGAATGTCTCTATTTTCCTCAATTTTCAGAAAAAAAAGTTTCCAAAACCAAAAGTGTCATTTCCATTGGTATTTATGTCACCTTGTTACATTTAGCTTTTTTCCTCTAATGCAGCTACAAAAATAATAGATAACAACAAATGATTTGTGAAGCCAATTGAAAAATGTTTATGCTATATTAGACAACTTGATGAAAATGCATTAAGCTCATGAGTTTCTAAAGATTTGTTAGTGCCTGGAATCCATGTGAGGAGGCATCCAGGAAACTCTTTCAGCATAAACTATGTAACTTAGTGAAAAATCAATAAAGCATACCAATAGTTTCATAGGATGACACAACCTTGCCATGTAAATTTTTACTAAGCAAATAATCTCAAATGAAACAGCATTTACCCAAACCAAGATTTGTTTTATATCAAATTCAGTTAAGTTCAATGAACATTTAATGAATACTCTAAGTACCAGATATTGTGATTGGTTCTGGAAATGCTAAGAATTGCTCCCTAATTACTGTAAACTCACAGCGTAGTGGAGGAGAGAGGTTAGACATGTACTTTCAATGAAATGTGATAAATAACACGATCATAGTACTTTTTCTTATTGTTCAGATATCGATTACAGTAAAACCTCAGATTGTGAGTAACTTGTTCTGCGAGTGTTCCACAAGAGAAGCAAATATTTCAAGTAAATATTAACTTGATAAACGAGTGATGTCTTGCAATAAGGGTAGTACGCGATGCCAAATGTCACAGGGTCACAACTGAGCCAATGGTTCTTGAAATTCGCTTTGATATACAAGTGCTTTGGATTACAAGCATGTTTCTGAAACAAATTATGCTCACAAACCAAGGTTTCACTGTATGATTTATAAACAGTTCTTCAGAAAGGACTGTGTTTGGGATGAAGCATAGTCTTGAATTGGATAAAAGAATATTGCTGATATTCCAAAGGACCACAAACTACAAAATTAGAACTTATACTATTTCTTAAAACCTGAAAGTGACTAAAAACATATTTTCAAAGTAACAGTCTGTGAGGTGGAGAGAGAGTTTTAGCATGAACAGAAGAGTCACACAAAAGAAACTTCTTTCTTCAAGAACCCAAACTAAAAATAGCTCTTTCAAAAACAAAATACAATGTGCCTGGGTGGCTCAGTTGGTTAAGCATCTGACTTGGGCTCAGGTCATGATCTCATGGTCCGTGAGTTCAAGCCCCGCGTTGGGCTCTATGCGGACAGCTCGGAGCCTGGAGCCTGCTTCAGATTCTGTGTCTCCCTGTCTCTCTGCCCCTCCCCTGTTCATGCTCTGTCTCTCTCTGTCTCAAAAATAAATAAACATTTAAAAAAAATTAAAAAAACAAAATACATATCTAAATTCTCAAAAATTTCTTTTAACATAAATAAATAATTTATGTTAGCATGTTTCTTTTAATATGAAAAAATACGCCCTGGCTAATTATTTAATGGGAAGCCTTAGGTTTTAACTTTGCATCTGGATCTATTGAACTTTGTTTCGGTTCTCTTTGGTAATATTTTTAAGTTCTATTTTCTTGGCAAATTTCAATAATATAATATGGTGTTATCAACTGCAATCACCATGTTTTATGTATATTATATAAATACATATTATGCAAACTCTCATTACAAAAACATAAATACATGTAAATATATATATTTGGTATCTTCACCCAGTATTCCAGTGATGGATAGTTGTTTCCATATCTTGGCTGTTGTAAATAATGCTTCAGTGAAGATGGTAGTTCAGATGTGTCTTCAATATCCTGTTTTCATTTCTTTGGATTTATACCCAGAAGTGAAATTGCTGGATCATATGGCAAGTAATTCAATTTTTACTTTTAAATTTTTTTTAATGTTTATTTTATTTTTGAGACAGAGAGAGACAGAGCATGAATGGGGGAGGGGCAGAGACAGAGGGAGACACAGAATCGGAAGCAGGCTCCAGGCTCTGAGCTGTCAGCACAGAGCCCGACGTGGGGCCCGAACTCACAGACCGCGAGATCGTGACCTGAGCTGAAGTCCGACGCTCAACCGACTGAGCTACCCAGGCGCCCCTTACTTTTACAGATACATCTATTCTGAGTCCCATAGTAGCTGCACCAGTGGCTCTACCAGTGTATAACGGTTCCCTTTATTCCAAATCTTCACCAACACTTTCTTATCTTTTATAATTTGATGACAGCCATTCTAGCATGTGTAAAGTGATTTTTGACTGTGGTTTTTATTTTCATTTGCCTGATTAGTGATGTTGAGCACCATTTCATTGTCATTTATATACACAGTGGCCATTTATATGTCACTTTTGGGAAAATGTTTATTTGGTTCTTCTGCCCTTTTTAAGTAAGATTTTTTGTTGTTTTCGTCATTGAGTTGTAAGCATTCTTTACAAATTTTGGATATTAACCTTTTAACAGATACGTGATTTTGCAAGTTTTTTATCCCATAGTTTGCCTTTCCATTTCCATGATGGCTTACTTTGCTGCACAAACTGAAAATTAAGAATTTTTGTAATAAAAATATGTTGACGGTTGTCAGATGCTTTTTCTACATCTATTGAAATGATTATATATTTTTATCTGTCACCTTGTTAACGTGGTGTACCACATGGTGATTTGTGGATGTCGAACAATGCTTGCATCCCTGGAATGAATCCCACTTGACCATGTTGTATGATCCTTTCAATGTACTGCTGAATTTGGTTTGTTAGCATTGTTTCATTTTGCAGTAAATATGGTTCGTAGTTTTCTGTGCTGCTTTTTTGAAGTGGACAAATTAGTTGAAAATACATAAAAAGTAATATGCAGACATTCATTCCTAAATAAAGAAAAAGAGTACGCATGCAGGTGTCTGACTCATAAATCCAATTTGTCAACATTTTTAATAGCTTATGTTTGTCAATTTTTTGCGTAGCTATTCTGGTTTGTTTACATATATATTTATATATTTTAGCTTCATGCTTGTCACTGTTTCACATAATAGTTATTTAAATTATCTGGCTAAAGTCATAATTACACCTGATACAAATGTATTTGGGAACAAAACAACCAACTTTTGGCATACATATAAGCAGTGGGAGAAGAAGTGTGTGAGCATACGAGAAAGGGCTAGCACAAAACATGCGCCCTGCCAGGGGCCAGGTAATCCTGGCAGTTGTTGAACAGGAATTGGGAAGACATTCAAAAGTACTTCTGCCTTGGATGCAAACATGAAGGAAATAAATAGTAGTATTATAAATAAGACTTACTATTTGACCAGAAGTAAAAAAAAAAAAAATAGAAAAAGAAAAAGAAAAAAGAAAGAAAGAAAAAGAAAGCAGAGAGGGATAAAACGAAGTGGGAAAATGAGAGACTGATGGGGCGGGGTCTGCTTTGTCTGTCAACTGCCCAAAAGTGGCAATTATACCATAGCGTACTTAGTAATCATTGTTTTATTTGGCTAAAGTACACTTCCAAAGATGTGGAAAAGTCTGACTTAGTTTAGTAAAGTAACACTTTCTCTTGAAAAATTTTGGCACTAGAGAGTATATACAGATAAAAAGAAGCAACATATATACATTTTTTTCTTTTTAAAAAAGCCACATATATTAACTGAGTCAAATATTAGAAATTGACATTCATTTATTTGTTAAAGTACCTAACAGAGATGATCTTTGATTTTCCAATTCTTCGGTAACCAATAATCTTTACTTTAACATAGCAGGTAAACTGATAGAAGAATAACATTTAGATATCAATAACAACAGAATTCTTTTTTACATGAAACTTTCAAGGAAAGAAGTGAAATTAAAACTAAACAATGCTGCAGTCTGTCAGTTTTAGATGTTATTTTCAATTAAATGTTTCTTCATGTCTAGCAAAAATCCTAACAATTAAAACAAGTGTTATTTTGTTTCCATGAACTTGAAATTGATTTTGCCATTATTTCAAATCATACTTAATTTAGTTTTTCAAGATTTAAGAAATTAAAGAAGTATGTGAAAAGAAAACAATTAAATAGAAAATAAAATGATCATCGAAGTAATAGGCAAGAATTTGTTGAGTAATGCCTATATATTTTCTCATATATATATATATTTTTTTTTTTGGTTGTACAAATTTCACTCTCCTAAACTTCATTTGCAATGAACTCAGCTATAAAATTTGTCAGACTGCGAATGATAATTGTAAACACGTCTGGTAGTGCCCATTGCTTTATTTGTGGGGGTTAGAGCTGAGATGTTTCAATACATCAATACATATGTTTGTTATTTATTTAAGAAGTCTATCATACATACTATACATGCACACTTGTTATTTTTAAATTATTACATATTTCACTATATTATAGAAATTATTTATATTAGAATTAGTAAGTATAAATATTATATAGCAGAGGAATTATCTCAAATGAGGATCACATTACATGACTAATGCACAGAGAAATAAGTGATTCATCATGGGATCCATTTAAGATAAGACAATAAAACCCTAGCTTTGGAAGTGCAAATGGTCCCCTAGTTTTGAAACATGATAGGTAAATTATCATATGGTAAAACATTTACCACACATAACAAAATGAAAAACTCAGGGGAAAATTTTTTTGGCTGACAAAGAGACAGTTTGCTGTAGAGACTCTGTTTGTCTTTTATTATTTCACACAATAATCTGTTCCTACACCAAGGAGGAAAAAAAAGAAGTTTTTTAAAAAGGCAAAGAGGTACCTTCAAAAAAGTCAAAAATTTACATATTTTTAAGTAATAATAGTTAGAAAAGGAAGTGGAAATCAGTATGTGATTTCAAATGATTGCATAGTTTTAGAAACTATTATAAAGAAAATGTGACCGAGCTTCCTGTTTTCAGTTGCTGAGAGGTTTAGAATCAAAGGTAGCATCTGTACAAAGAGACAGTCATTGTTATGGTAAATGCCTTTTAAAATTGGACTAGGTAGTAAATAGTCACACATTTTTTAAAAATATTAAAAAAGGTCTTCGTTTGAATACCTACAAAGAACCTGACTTACATATGCAGCAAAAGAAATCTAAAAATATTTTGCTTTAAAAATTGCAAAAATTAATTTTCTGATATTAAATTCCTTTTAGTGAAAATGAAGGCAATTTGAGACATGGTGCACTTTAAGAAATATCTTTGTAAATAATGTTTACTAAAACAGTAAATGTAAATCTAAAGAATATGGTGTGTAGTGAATATAAATTATTGAGAATATCATGGTGATTACATATGTTTTTGAAATTATCTATCACAGAGTTGTCTTTACAAGTAAACAAGAGGTTTTAACAAAGGCAAATTGGAGTCTTCAAATATCACCTTGAGAGGGTTAATAGTCAATTGATAGGTGATTCAGTACAGCTGCTGGTGAATAAAGGTATATTTACAATCAGTATTTGATATGATTAATGTATTTCATGCTTACATGCATGGAAATCTGCTACATTTCCGAAAGGAACATGTGAGATTTCTTCCTTTCCATTTTCCATTTATTCTTCAGTCATACTGGTATATTTGCGTGATAGTTTCTCTATTTCATCTTTAAACTTTGTAAAGTGTATGCAGAACTTAAGTGTGTAAAAAGTTACCATTGGCCTTTGAGATTGGAATATGACAGAAAGTATGCTTTTCTATTCACTATTAAAAATCCAAGCTACTGATGAATTTTACACCGCACTAACTTAGAGAGTCAGAGAAAATGAATGGAAAGGAGCTTTTGTGGTTGGCAGACTTTGGATTAAATCTATCACAGCTATTAATAAATGTGCTTCATTAGATATATTACATAGCCTATCCTAGTTTCGGCTAATCTTTCTTCATTTAACCCTTCATTCAATTTAATATAATCCTTCTTTCCTTCCTGCCTACCTACCTTTCTGCCTTCATTAATGACTAGCTATTCTATTCAGGTATTTCTGAAACTTGTGATGGATAAAGTAATACACAATTTTAACAAAATCCTTACCCTAATGAAACTACATTTGCTCAGCAACTAATTAAATGTTAGTGCCATTTTATGAAGAATGGGAAGAAAGAGATTAAGGAGTCAAACATTCTGATGAGATGTTTATTAGACATCTGATTTCTAATATTCGGTAGACTTTCTAACAATGAGAATGTGGACCTCATGAGAAAATGCATACATTTGAGAGTCATTGGTTAATCAAAAATATTAAAGATTAATGACGCTCAAATTCACCTAAGTTGAATGCATGAGGGGAAGAGACAAAGACGAGACTCAGAAGGAGTAGACATTAACATGAAAGAAAATGAGAACAGTCCGGGAGTCTGGGAAGTCCAGTAAAGCAATAATTATAAAAAAAAGAGTGGTATATTCTGCCAAATATTGTGTAAAGTTTGAAAACAATAAAAAATAAAAATCGACTAGGAAGTTTGGTAAAATGGAGAGTATTGGTGATCTTAACAATGTTAGTTCTCGTGAAGTGGCAGAATTTAAAAACGGACTAGAATGTGTGAAGAGAAATTAGAAAAGTAGAGACGGTAAATACAGAAAAGTCTTTAGAAAAAAGACTAGAACAAAGAACAAGATTAATGCTGGAAGTTCCCAGGGTAACATGGGGTCAAGGGAGAGTAAAATTTATAATTCAGCATCAAGAGAGAATGATTTATGGATAAAGTCCTTGAATGGAGAAGAGACAATTGCATCCAATATACAAGTGGGAGACTAGGTCTTAGAGTAGAGCACGGAGAGCTAATGTATCATAACAAGAAGAAAAGCAATGTTTCTGGGTGTGTGAGGGATACAGATGTAAAGATGGTGGTAGATATGTGAGTAGGAATATTAGGGAGGTCGTTTCTAAAGGCCTTCATTTTGTCATTGAATCACAGGAAATGACTATAGGCAGGGTGGACAATACTGATGGTCTAGGCTAAAAGCAGATGTTAGGGTTGGGTTTCACTTCCTCAGTCTATGGGAGAAGAAACTCTAAAAGAAATGTTCAGAGACATAGATGTGGATAATCAGAAAGCTCCTAGCATTCACTTAGTATTATTTGATGAGCAAAAGTATCTTTGAGAGAATGAAATGGGATTTCTCAATAATTTGACAGATACAAGGTATCCTCTCCCTGGAGATAGTCTCAGTTACGATTACAATTAACTCAGACCTCATCTGTGCTGGTTAAACGTGGATTCTTCTAGCATAGAATTATGGGTTAATTTTGCCCAATTTCAAGTCATCAGAAAGATTGATTTGTAATCTAACTGTGCATAATCTATCATCTGAATATGTGGCTACAAACCAGTAACCCTAGGGGCACCTGGGTGGCTCAGTCATTTGAGCGTCCAACTTTGGCTCAGGTCATGATCTCACAGCTCCTGGGTTCAAACCCTGAATCGGGCTCTGTGCTGACAGCTCAGAGCCTGGAACCTACCTTGGATTCTGTGTCTCCCTCTCTCTCTGCTCCTAAACCACTCGCATTCTGTCTCTGTCTCTCTCAAAAATAAATAAACATTAAAAAAATTTTAATAAATGAGTAACCCTTAACTAATTCAGACTAATGGACAAAGCAAGCAATCAGCATAAGTGAAAAAACTATATCGTAAATTTTGTTTTAAACAAATGCTGTTTTAAGTGTCTTTTGAAACTAGAACCAGCCCAGGAATAATACTTAATAACAGTCATTTGTTGAAAGATGAATATTGCCAAAGACTTCATACAGACTGCTTATAATCTACTCATTGATTTTAAAAGGGAGTCAATATTATTATTACTTCATAAGAATGGAATCTGAAATTCAAATTATGTAATTTAATTACGTTTATATAGCTGGCAAGTTACAATGCCAGAATTAAGCATAATTCTGTCTGAAACTAATAACTATGCTCTTTTTACTACACGCATTAAGGTACCAAGCATATGAATTTTCTATTAAAATAATAAGAAATTATTTGTGAACAGGTAGTAATAGGTTAAAATATGACACAAATGTAACATGTTTTTATTTATCATTATCACACAAGTGATGTATCATCTTTAATACTTGAGTCCTTGCAAACAGTTTATTCTCTAAAGATATTTTTCTTACTTCTCCTCCAACATGTTTATGCTTTTAATTTAATGCTAATATGGTATGTTTTAACCTGAACAACTTAAATACTTTACGAGTGGAGTCTCAATTGATACAATTTTGTTATTCAATTGGTACCATATTGAGATCCCTGTTTCGCCCCACAAACCAAACTCTAATATGTTATTAACAGAAAATTGTCGTTCTGCATCAAATTTTTCAAGTTTCCTCAGCAAAGTAGCCATTACAAAAGTTATATTTAAACCTAACACTGTGAACTTAAGTGTCAGAGGCAAAGAGAAACTATTGTATTTGCTTTGAGCATTCCACATCGTAATAAAGGATATTGGATGCAATTCAAATCTAACTTCATTTGAGAATAACCCCAGGCATTCTGTGCCTGTATTTCTTGTAATTTGGACTGGCTATTGGAAACTCATTCAGTTTTGCCTCAAAGCACCCACTAACATCAGACCAAAAAGCACAAAAACTATTATGTGACGATGAGCCTCTTTAGACCAGACACAACAGGTATGGGCAATTGTATAGTGCTGGTGACTCACTAAAAGAAAAACAAAATTCTCTTTCAGAAGGAGTGACCTGTGAAAATAATTACTTAAACTAAAAATAATTTTCATAGTTTAGCAAATAGAGTTGAAGGCAATCAAAATCATATCTCATACAATCTTTAAACATACATTTTTTTTTCTTTATAATAGGGCTTCTTTTCCTGTATTTGAGTACAAATACTTTGAGTAGTCGCTCAGATACACTGTTTTTGTATCCCTCACAGAATTTACCATGGTGCTTGGCATATTAATAATCATCCCTTAAATACTGTTGAGTTGAATTACATTTAGTAACAGTTAAAAGGTGTTTTGAATGGATAACTTAAAACAATACTACTAGATAAATTACTACTGAAGCACTTCCAGATAATAATATCATGACACATCTTTAGCCAAGGTAAGAAATAAATGTGGGAGTAAACAATAAGGAGGTTAAGTTCAAATTTAGAATTTGATAGACAATAGAGATTGCTTTTTAGGTCTAAGTATTGAAGGATTGATGTTCATAAAATTTTGAGGTCTGAAGTTATTTGTAGAAATGTTTATTAGATATTCTAATCAAGAGATTAAAATGTTTGACAACTGTAGAAAATGTACAAGTGAGACATTTGTTGAACTTTTCCTGAAAACATAGAAATAACCATGTCTTAGCCTCATGCATGAAAGTGTATGGTAAATATAAGCAGAGAATTTCTATTTTTATCACAATATTTTGGTTGTCACTGAAAAGGTGTGGTCAATTTATGCTACTTATTTGTTATTGTTCAATATATAACTTAAGGAACAAAGCACATTTATTTTTTGCAATTAAAGGAAAGATGTGTTGTCCCAGGTAAAATTGTAATTTGGATAAATTTTATCTCGAGTGTCTCTTAATTTTCTTGTTAACATTTTTTTTAATGTTGCCCAAATAAAGTCTTATTTCCACAAATCACTACTTAGGAAAGGATTTTTTGGTGAGGCCAACGTTTCAGTGACATAGTACATTTAGAAATGCTCTACTCTGTTATTAAGGAATATGTCTAGAAGTACTCCTCAAATTGAAAGTTTCTTTTTAAAGCTCCTGGGTTAATGGTGTCTTTTTCAGATTTCTCTGGCATGGTACAATGTTTGGGATTGCTAAGCAATCTTAATAAAATAAGTATGCAAATCTTCTAATAACTGAATAGAATTATTCTCTGAACAATTTCCCAGGTGTTACTGCTATGCTTTGTTATTAAATATTTAATGCCACCTATTAAATCCTACACAAAGTCAAACAATAAGCTCACATAAACTAATATTTAATATAGTACTAATAAACTTAAGAATACATAAAGGAAAAAAATACATTTCAGGATAAACAGACTCTGAGGTTTCCCTGCATTACTTGATAAAATTTAGGACACAGTCTCAAGAAAACATTTTTTTTCCCCTTCTTCTGCATCAACTCATCTACGAACCAATTTATTTCTGAAATAGGCCCCTGGGGCAGACTGGTTGGTGACTGTAATGGGGATATCTGGCTGGCCACTCAAGGAAATTGCTATGGACTTTTAATCTTATTTTGATTAAGTTCCGTGTAGATTGTGTCTGCCAGGCTAACACTAACATTACTGTTTCTGAGCTCCTTTGGCTGCTGCTAAACTGAGTCTCATTTATTTTTCCTACTTTTTCAAGGTTATGTTGAAACAATATTACCCATTTCGTATAAATAATGTATGTTTATGTTTTAAATTGTGCTAGAAACTGACATGTTAATAAAGACACCATATTTAACAAGTCACAAGTTTACGAAAGTCACTTTTTGGGGGGAAAATAGTTTTAGGCTAAAAGAAGAGAAGAAAAGAAAGTCCCTATAGGAAAAAACAACATGTGTTTAAAGTTGCAAAATGATAATTTTTTAAGGAAAATAAATACGGTTTTAAAATAACTAATCAGGGGCTCCTGGGGGGCTCAGTCAGTTGAGCATCCGACTTCGGCTCAGGTCATGATCTCGCAGTTTGTGGGTTCCAGCCCCACGTCGGGCTCTGTGCTGACAGCTCGGAGCCTGGAGCCTGCTTAGGATTCTGTGTCTCCATCTATCTCTGCCCCTCCCCCACTTGTGCTCTGTTTCTATCAAAAATAAATAAAATGTAAAAAAAATTTTTTTTAATAAAACAATAAAAATAATCAAAGAGATGTTAAGTGAACAGAAGCATCGATATGGACAAAGTATAGGTTTAATTTTTACCTGCTTTCAGCAAATATGTAATCAAGATAAAAACAACCTGATGTGCTCTATCATCTCGTAGCAGATAAACACTAGTTGATTGTCCACCCATCAATACATTCCTCTTTGCTTCTTCTAAATAGAATCCCATTATTATGCAAGTATCTACTCTCTCTTCAAGCAGCATCCATGAATCATGGGACTCTCATCCCCCACCAAAGGGAAGAGATGGGTAAGCCCTTTCCCTTTGTTGCCTCAAAGATTCCACAAGAAATCAGACTTACATCATATAGTTTATGGCATAGCTTCCAGATTAATAATGGTTCATGGGTAGGCAGGTGACCTAATCTGGCCTAAACAGATCAAGAGATGGACTTGTGTTCTGCTACTGGAATTTCCTGTCTCCTTTTCACATATGAATACCAAAGCATGTCGCACCAGTGTTTATCAGAAAAAAAAAAAAAAGACTTAATATGAAAAGCTTCCATCTTTAGTACATGATACCATAATTCAATTACTGTTAAAACAAAGTAAGGATTTCTGTCTTATGTCTTGAAAGCATTTTGACATTTCTGGTCTTACATATCACTTCTCAGACTTACCTGTGGTTTAAGAGCAAAACTTCTCAGCTATGGCAGTAGCACACTGGTGTGAAAGATGTGTTACACAACAGGTGACATCTGGTCCCAGTAGCTGTTAAACAATCAGGTGGACCCCTGCAACGCCAGAATCTTCAGGTCACTTGTTTTCAGCCACGAGCAGTGTAACCTATAACTATTATTAACTTATTTGAAAGCAGTACGGTTGCAATAATAATCAAGTGTTGGCCTAGAGGTTCTGCTTTATAATTCAAAACAATTCAATGGGTCATAGTTGAGTAGGTAAGAGGATTCTAGTCATTTCTTCAAATATAGTAATTTCATATATTGTCTACACTAGAAGAAACTAATACTATTCTAATACACACTTACTCATTCAGAATTTGGTGAGGTCCAAAAACAGTTTACAGCTCTACAAAAAAATGTGAATTCTTCTTATAAACCTTTAATAGAAAATATTTTGCTTGATTTTTCTGTATCTACTAACTTTATAAAGAATTAATAAAATTTCACAGTATACTTAAAATTTAACAATATATTAAAATAGTCTCACAAATTAAAATTTTAGCCATTATAAGTTGTCTTATAGTTTATTCTTTGAGAATTAGCTTTAAATCATTGCTAAACTACATATTTGCTTCTTAAAAACTCTTTCCAAGCTGGTTTCAAGGTCAATTATTCCTAAGGAGATGTACTAGTTACTATGACATTAACTGGGTATTAGTTACCGACATTTTCATCAAAACTATGCAAAACCATCTGAGGGCATACAGGAAAGTTCCATTTTCAAATTGGTGGGTAGTTGTGGAACTCAACAGGTTTTTGTCTTTTTTTTTTCCTTCTGCAGAGCTCCTTTTTAATCTTTTAAAGCATTTCCCAAACCTATTTACATCTAACTTTTTAATCGATTGGATGACATAATATATAACAGTATAAGCATACTACTAATTTGAATGCATCAAGAATGTTGAATCCTCAAAAAATGAAATAAGCCCCAAAGCTGAATTTGGAAAGAAAATTTCTACATTTGGAAGTAGTAGAAGTAATCATTCATATTACTTCTAATCAGTACCATTGATTTTATTCCTAGTCTTGGAGTTGTCTCATTTTCTCATTGCGTAATAGGCACAAAGAGTCCATTACAATCTCTTATTTTTCCTTTCTTTAACTTCAAAGTGTTATTTATGTTTTTAATTTATTTTAAAATTTCAATGTAATTAAATATATCAGACGTGACACTCTCTATACACACACATTACATATCATCTTTATATATACCTTTGGAATACCAGCACTTTATACAGAAGTGATTGCTTGAGAACTCACATTCCTGAGGATGCTCCTGACCGTGAAGACACCTGTGCCCAGATTCACACTGTAAATGCTACAAAGTCAGCACACTCATGTTTTATTCATTCTATAAATGCTTTAACATAGACACAAATAAAGCCTTTCCTTTGGTTTCCATCAACTTAGCTGGGATAGGCTGTAACTTTAAGTAACTTACTAGAGACCCACATACCAAGAGCGAACAAAAGAGAAATAAACTTAGGAAATAATCTATAAGTGTGTGTATGAGCACATGTGTGTTTTTGTCTTCCGTCCTTAGGACTTTAAAGATCTGTACAACTTTAAAGTTGTATCATCTGTGTTCCTCCCCTATACCTTCTGGTCTTTATTGTTATGAGAACCACCTACTTAACACTGTGGGGCAGTTTGTACTCATTTATTCTCCTATACCCAGGTAATGGTGTCTCCACAAACACCAAGATAGAAATTCTCTCCCTACTTCCCATGTATTGTTTCTCTAAGGAGAATGGAGGGGCAGTGGTTAAAATTTCTATAAATTTTAGTAGGTATTGTTCAAGTGTTAAAGGTTAATAAAAAACAGATCCCTGCAAAAATTCTGGTATTTCATAAATAAGAGAATGTTTTCTTCACCAAAATGATCAAAAATGTTGTCTGTCAAAGCAAACATGCAATGGTTAGTGGATGTAAGTAGTGGAGCAAATAAGAAATAAAGCAACTACTTAATAATTTTTTTACGTTTATTTATTTTTCAGAGAGTGTGTATGTGCGTGAGAGAGAGAGAGACAGAGAGACAGAGAGACAGAGAGACAGAGAATCCCAAGCAGGCTTTGGGCTGTCAGTGCAAAGCCTGAGGCGAGGCTCAAACTCATGGTCTGTGAGATTATGACCTGAGCCAAATTCAAGAGTCATTTGGTAACTGACTGAGCCACCCAGGCACCCCTAAAGCAACTACTTATATCTCTTCATTTGTCTGTAGAGATATTTGCATATTTTCCTTTTCTCTTTCTTTTACTAATATCCATAAAATGTAGAATGTATTTGAGGTATTTACAATTTAAGCCAGAGTTTATAGAATAAAGAAATACAAACATGGGTTTGAAAAGTGATCTACACATTACTAGTGGTCTTGGACTTGAAGCTGAATATAGGAGTAACGTGATTTGACATTTTCTTCTTTAGAAAATGGATGAGTGTGATTTTGGTTTTATAAGGAATAGTTTGTTTTAGTGACTGGAATTTTTATTTTTATTTTGTCTGAAAGAGAATATGTTTTCTTCTAGGACACATGGGCATTTGTCAAGCTTCCAACACTTTCTTTTCCTTTTTCTTTTATTTTTTTTTCATATTTATTGGAAAAAAGGAACTGAGATATAACCAGCCTAAGAAAAAAGTAAATCCTGCCATTTGAAATAACATGTATGGACCTTCAGGTCCTTATTGCCAAACCTTTCTTTTATTTAGGAATCCTAATATAGGGCCTTCCAGTTTCAAAGCTCTTTGTGATTAGATTTTCCTCTTTCTATCACCTGGAGGTTAAATTGTGGAACAGACTTAAATATGATGGGTTAGCCCCTCACTTCTGTGACTTTTTCAGGGGTAAAAAATAGGTACACAGTCTGAAATTATTCATGATGACCAAATAGATATTATAGCTTGACAAATGAATAATTTCAGACTCTTCACCAAGTCACCTCTTCAAATATAGTAATTTCATATATTATCTATACCAGAAGAACCTAATACTGTTCTAATATATACTTACTTGTTCAGAATTTGGTGAGGTCCAAAAATAGTTTACAGCTCTACAAAAAAATGTGAATTCTTCTTATAAACCTTTAATAGAAAATATATTGCTTGATTTTTCAGAATCTACTAACTTTAGAAAGAGTTAATAAAATTTCATAGTATGCTTAAAATTTAACAATATATTAAAATAGTCTCACAAATTAAAATTACAGGAGTTATAAGTTGCCTTAGAGTTTATTCTCTGAAAATTAGTTTTAAATCATTGCTGAACGACATATTTGCTTCTTAAAAACTCTTTCCAAGCTGGTATCAAGGTCAATTATTCCTAAGGAGATGTACTAGTTACTATGACATTAACTGGGTATTAGTTACCGGCATTTTCATCAAAACTGTATGCAAAACCATCTGAGGGCATACAGGAAAGTTCCATTTTCAAATTGGTGGGTAGTTGTGGAACCCAAAAATTTCCAATAAACTTGAAAAAACAGTAAAAGAAGAAGAAAAAGAAAGTTTGGAAGCTTGACAATTGAATTAACTTCTACAAAATTGTGCATTTTAATTTTTTATATACTATTGAAAGAACTCAAAGGTGAATTTTTGCCTAAGAAGTGAAAGGTTATTCTCTTTCCATCTGAATTATATCTTTTAGACTTCATTTAGTGAGGTTTTAATGATGCCAAATTACCAGTCTTGGTTTTGTTTATGTTAAATAGCTATTTCACTTTTATTATTGGAATAAATTTTTATGAATATAAAATTCTGCATTTTAAAAAATTACTCCAGTTACAATTCCACCTTATTGTAATTTCATTTTTTATTGAGAAATTAATTCCAGTCTAATTGTTGCTTCTTCTTATGTGTTTTTTTAAATTTATTTATTTAAATTCAATTTAGTTAACATGCAGTGTGGTATTGGTTTTAGGAGTAGAACCCAGTTATTCTCTAACATATAACAACCAGTGCTCATCCCAAAACGTGCCCTCCTTAATGCTCATCACACATTTAATGCATCTCCCCACTAACCTCCCTTCCAGCAACCCTCAGCTTGTTCTCTGTATTCAAGAGTCTCTTATGGTTTGCCTCCCTCTCTGTTTTTATCTTATTTTTTCCTTCATTTCCCCTATTTTCATCTGTTGTGTTTCTTAAATTCCACATGAGTGAAATCATATGATTTTTGTCTTTCTCTGCCTGACCTGTTTAGCTTAGCATAATATGCTCTAGTTCCATCCACATTGTTGTAAATGGCAAGATTTTATTCCTTTTGATTACTGAGTAGTATTCCAACGTGTGTGTGTGTGTGTGTGTATACACCACATCTTTATCCATCCATCAGTTGTTGGAAATTTGGGATCTTTCCATAATTTGGCTATTGTTGATAGTGCTGCTATAAACATTGGGGAGCATGTGTCCCTTCGAATCAGCATTTTTGTATCTTTTGATTAAATACTTAATAGTGTAATGCTGGGTCGTAGGGTAGTTATATTTTTAATTTTTTGAGAAACCTCCATACTGTTTTTCAGAATGGCTGCACCAGTGTGTATTCCCACCAACACTGTAAAAGGTTTCCCCTTTCTCCACATCCTCCCCAACATCTATTATTTCCTGTGTTGTTGATTTTGGCCATTCTGATATTTGTGAGGTGGTATCTCATTGTGGTTTGACTTATATCTCCCTGATGATGAACGATGTTGAGCATCTTTTCATGTGTCTGTTGACCATCTGCCTGTCTTCTTTGGAAAAGTGTCTAATCTTGTTTCCTGCCCATTTCTTAACTATGTTGTTTGTTTTTTGGGTGTTGAGTTTGATAAGTTCTTTCTAGATTTGGGATACTAACCTTTTATCTGACATGTAATTTTTAAACATCTTCTCCCATTTAGTTGGTTGACTTTTAGTTTTGATGATTGTTTCCTTCACAGTGCAGAAGCTTTTTATCTTGATGATGTCCCAATAGTTCATCTTTGCTTTTGTTTCACTTACCTTAGGAGACATGTCAAGCAAGAAGTTTCTGTGGTCAAGGTTAAAGAAGTTTTTGCCTGTGTTCTCTAAGATTTTGTTAGTTTCTTGTCTGACATTTAGTTCTTCCATCCATTTTGAATTTATTTTTGTGTATGTTAGTGTCCAGTTTTCCCAACACCATGTGTTAAAGAGACTTTTTCCATTGGATACTCTTTCCTGCTTTGTTGAAGAAGAGTTGGCCATACATTTGTGGATCCATTTCTGAGTTCTCTATTCTGTGCCATTGATCTATGTCTGTTTTTATGCCAGTACCATGTTGTCTTGATGATTATAGCTTTCTAATACAGATTACAGTGCAGAATTGTGATGGCTCCAGCTTTGTTTCTTCTCTTTTATCATTACTTTGACTATGTGGGGTCTATTCTGGTTTCATAAAAATTTTAGGATTGTTTGCTCTAGCTCTGTGAAGAATGCTGGTGTTATTTTGATAGAGTTTGCATTGAATGTGTAGATTGCTTTAGGTAATATGGACATTTTAACAATATTTTTCTTCCAGTTCATGAGCACGAAATGTTTTTCCATTTTATTTGTGGCTTCTTCAACTGTTGCTTCTTTAGAGTTAGTATATCTTTTATTTACAGGCTGCTTTTAAGATTTTTCTCTTGTGTTATTTTCTGCTTTTCACTTATCTTGAGAACTTTTCAAACAGTTCTCACCTTGTTGGGAATCTGTCAGCCCACTTAACACTGTTTATATTGTCTTTCATCAGTAGTTAAAAGTATTGACCATGATGACCATGATCTCTTTAGTTATTGCCTTTCTCCTTTTAACTCTATCTTCTTCTGGGGTAGCTTTTAATTCTATTCTCTGTATCTTTTAACTTTTCTTATATTTTCTTTCATTTTATTTCTCCTTATTACATGTGGGTTATTTCCTAGTAGTTTTCCATTATTTTTAGGTGTTCTTTTTTTTTGAATCTGCCATATTTGCTTTTGTATTTCTCTACACACATCGTCCAGCTTGTATTTTGTTACTTTAATATTATAAACATAATTATTCCTTCCTTAAGTTCTGTCTGATAATTCCAGGGTTTGAAGCTATATTTTGTTTCTCTTGTCTTTTAGTTTGTTTACAGATTTTCTATTATATTATCAGACAATATACTGATTCTTCTCTGTCTCTCTATCCCTCTCTTGATCTCTCTCTCTTGCACACACATGAGACACAAAAACACACACACACATAACACAAAAACACAAATAATATATTTCATACACTTGTGCCAGGCACAATTCTAAATGACTTATGAGATAAATTAATTTAATTATCAAAGTGAACCTACAAGTTAATTACTCTTATATTCACTTTACAGTTGAGGAAATAGAAAACACAGATAATAAATGACTTGGTGAAATTCACACAGCTTGTTCATGTAAATAATTTCTAAATACACCCTGAGGTCTAAAATTAAGGTAATTTTCTCCAGAAGCTTTGCTTTTGTAGGCATTACTCTTTCCCAGACCACTTTAAACTGAGGTCAAAATTTGAGTCCCTGGACAATATAGATTTTATCCCATTCTACAAGTGTGTTCAAAGACTACTTCATTATTGTTTATACCCTTCATTGGATTCGATTGGGTTTTAATATTCTAGCTTAGTGTAAGTAGGTCTCTGGTCAGACTCTCCTTATATTAGTCATAACCTTTATTTTCTCTCTCTTTTAGCTGAGGAGTCCATTAAAACAAAAAGTTCATGTAGACTGGATACAAACATGACTTAATTATGTGTTAACTATCCTTCCTCAGAGTTCATCTTCTCTAACTGTTAAAATGTGTTTCTTTATAGCTTTGTTCTTCTTCCTTTGACTTTCATTGGATTGATTGAATAATTTCTTTTTTCCCTTACATACACTCTTGACTTAAAGTAGATCACTATCAGTAATTTATTCCCTGTGACACAAATGTCTTATAATGTATAATCACTGATTTCCCGTTTCATTTTACAGGTATTTTAGTTTTTTCTAGTATTTGTTTTGCTGTGTTATTTTTGTTTACTTCAACGTAGCAAATGCTTTCTTGGGACTTGCCCACCTGTTCATATTTACTATTATCTTGCCTCTGTTGATCATGTATTCTATCCACTCATCTATTTCTCATTGCTTCTGAAGTCCTCTCATACTTTAACAAAAAAAACCGTGATTTTAAAAATTGTTTCTGTTTTTTGTGTCATTACCAGGGGATTATAAGTCTTATATACTTTATCTTTCCCATAAGTAGAAGCAAACGATTATTATTGCATTCTTTCCAATATCTCTATTCTCTCTTTCTGGAACTCATTCTAGATGTTCCTTGCATCTGCCTGTTCTTTTCTCCATGTCTTTTGTCTTCTCATATTTTCTACCTTTTTGTTAATACTCTGCATTCTGAATAACTTCCCATATTTGCTCTCTAGATTATTGATAGAATCTTCAGCTAGCTATAAGCTCCTTTTAAACTGGTCAACAAAGCCTGAAATGTTTACTATTGGGCCCTTCAGAAAAAGTTTTCTGGGGCACTGGGTGGCTCAGTTGGTTGAAGGTCCGACTTCGGCTCAGGTCATGATCTCACTGCTTGTGGGTTCAAGCCCCACGTCAGGCTCTGTTATGACAGCTCAGAGCCTGGAGCCTGCTCCAGATTCTGTGTGTCTCCCTCTCTCTCTGAGCCTCCCCCATTCATGCTCTGTCTCTCTCTGTCTCAAAAATAAATAAACATTAAAAAAAATAAGAAAGAAAGAAAATTTTTCCAACACCTGTTCTCGAATGATTTTGTACCCTTCTGAAAGCCTCAGTGTATCAATGACCAGAAAATGATATATCTGTTCATTTTTAGTTTGATGACTCAAGACAATTTAATAATAAATTTGAAGCCAAGGAATCCCTGATGTTACAAGTTCTCAGGAGAGAATACACATTTGTTTCCCCACCCATTGCTCCAGTACTGACAGACAACAATCCTCTTCATTTCTTTGTGTTTGGTTAATGAATATTTTTCTTACCTACCATTTCAGTTTAGGTATAGTTATCAATCATCCTTTCATTAATGAGTGATAAACCCCAAATGTGTAAGTTTCTGTACTCTTCCCTCCTGCCATCCAGAAAAGTCAAAGCAATTGGACCTGCTGGTATTAAGTGTTGCTGGTATTTCTAGATGAGGTCATTTTCCTTGTTTTCTTGTAGTTTTAGCTATATGTATGTATAGAAATTCCTAGAATTTTTAATATTAGCATTTGTTATTGAGATTTTTCAGGTATGGGACGCCTGGGTAGGTAAACTAGCTTGGCATATAGACTACATATAATTCTACAGTCCACATTGTACTGTTTTCAGAAATAAACTTAAATTTCCTAATAAGGACTATAAAAATGTTTGAAAGAAAAGCGCTTACTAAATATGATTATATAATATTCCTGATGTAAATAACAATTAGAAATTAAATGTGAGTTTTATTCAAATATAGACCATGAGATAAACACAAATTATACTTATTTTTAACAAAATAAGCTACAAGTAATACATTGTACAAATTATCTAGTGCAATAATAGGTACTCCTTTAATAAGTACAATGTTAGAATCATTAGAAAAAAATATGTTTTATATATATATATATACATATATATGTATATATATATATATACACACATATATTTTTAATTTTTTTAAGTCTATGAGGACTTAATTTGATTGGTTTTGAAATAATAATTTCCCAACACAGTGTCTTGGCATGTTTCATTTACACAAGAGAAAACTCTTTAATTATAAGAGTTTTAATTTATCCTGGTAATTTCATAAGAAAAAACATGATTAACTACTTAGGAGAAATCAGTTTTACGGGTAATCATAAGTAGTTAAACCACACACACACACACAAAAGAAAGAAATGAAAGAAAGCAAAGAACAAGCTTATGCATATAATATATAGAAAAAAAACAGTCTTTCAGTTAAACTAAAGTCAGTTTTAAAATATTTCTTTAGACACAATTGACTAAAATCTTCCTATTTTTGCTGAGTAACTAATAATTATATTTTAAAATTCAATTAACTCAACATAGCAATGGAATTTTAAGCAAACATATTATTTTAGAAAATAAATGATACATTTAGAGTGCTGACATTTAGCAAATGAAAGTTTTGTGAAATTTTTAATCTGTTTTAAAATCATAAATGTTAAAATTAATTAAATGGCAGATTTACTTAATGAAATAAAAACAGAAGAATATTTTAAATACTTAAAGGCTTCAGGAAAAGTTCTATTGTAAGTACTCTTTTTTCAATAAAGATCACAAATACCTAAATTTAAAATTGCTTCAACTAATAATGTGTGCTTACCTTAGATACCTAGCTCATGGCTCTGAACCCTGGATTCATTGTGTGATCACATGGTGAGTTTTACAGTACTCATTTCTTGGTCTCACTGTAGCCTGATCAAAACAGAACTTTAGTTTTGAAGAAGATGCATGGGTGTTTGAAAAGTCTCTCTTTCTCTCTCTCTCTCTCTCTCTCTCTCTATATATATATATATATATATATATTTATATGTATACTTTTATATATATACTTTACATATATATATATATACACACACATATATATGTGTGTGTATATATATATATATATATATATATACTTTTTTATTTTGTTTTAAGGGACAGAAAGCATGAGCAGGGGATGGGGCAGAGGGAGAGAGAGAGAATCTTAAGCAGGCTCTATGCTCAGCACAGAACCAGATGCAGGGCTTGATCCCATGATCCTGGGATCATGACTTGAGCCAAAATCAAGACTTTGACACTCAACTGACTGAGCCACCCAAGCGTCCCAAAATGTCTCACATTATTCTAATATTGTGTGAGATTAAGAAACAATAAGCATAGCTAGGCTGCCTGTAAATACTCAACTTGCCTGAAATTATTATAAAGAGAGAAAATATTCATGAGAACATAAATGTAAGAATTCAGACATGACAGAATATTTCTTCCTTTGTTTCGAAATAAATTTAAAATTCTGAATTATACTTGAAATTTATAACAGAAATTGCTATAAATTTTTTTGTATAAAATATTTAGTTGTTTTAATTTATACCTTTAAATTTGACTTTCAGAAATAGTAAAACTTTTGGTAGCTGCTATAAAAACTATCTTTACAGTGTTTGAGGAAAGACCAACAATAATTGTGTTTTTTAAGTCTGTACTTACATGATAAAATGCTATTTTTCTTGACTTTGGATAAAATAAATTTAAGGAAACTGATTGGATGCTTCAATTAAAGACATAAGTTTTTGCACAAAATATAGCATCGTTGTAATTTTACTTACTTTGGCTTCATTTGCAAAGGGTCACTAAATAGCCTGGATCTTTTGCAATAATTTATTACGGTGACTGAAGAGATTTGACTTTCTCATCTTCCTTATTTTATTATTTATCTTCTTATTTAAAATATCTTCCTCTATATTTTGCTTCCAATTTTTAACATTTCAATCTAGAGGGAGACAAATAATATTCCTGATTTTTAGGAGACGCTTTTATTATCCTCCTATTTTGTAAATAAAAACAAGCAGTAATATGGTTTCAAAATATCAAAGTGCATTTCTAGTAATTCTACTGAAAATAAAATTACAGATAAGTAATATAAACTGTGGCAGCCCTGAAAAATAATAAAGGATGACATCAGCAGACCAGAAAATTTATAAATTTTGGAATAGATGAAGCAGATTGTATCCAGTTGATGGATAAACTAATAATTTTCTGTTACTGAATTTAGATCACAAAGCTTAATACCTGCTAATTGGCAAGTGGGCATGTTTCTCTAAGAGTGGCCCAGAAATTTTACAGTATCAGAGGATAAATCATTGGCAGCAGGAGAATTGTTTGCTAGTAAGAAAGGGAAAAAGTGAATAATTTTAGTCTAGAAATCCAACATTATTTTATTTGGCAGACAATGGCCATACTGGTTGAAACTCAGGTTTTACATGTTAGAAATTACCTGGTAAGCAAATTGAAAAATATGCCGCTACAAACCACCAAGGGACAGGAAAACATGGAGGGAGGAGTAATTTAAAGGAGAATGAAAAGGAAATAACTGTACAGAAGAAAAATTCCTTTAAAAACTTCAATTTTTCCTAGGCTTTTTAACTATAACTTTTTAAATACTATAGCTGTATGCATTAGTTTTATCATTATAACTGTTTTACTAGTCTGCTAGGGATGCCATAACAAAAAACTACAGAATGGATGATCTGAACAGAAATTTCTTTTCTCAGTTCTGTAAGCTGGAAGTTCAAGATCAAAGTGCCGGCTGGGTCCCTGTCTGGTGAGGCCCCTCTTCAAACTTTCAGATAGGCTCCTTCTGCTGTGTACTCACGTGCCCTTTCCTCTGTGCTTGCTAGGAGTGAAAGATACCTCTGGTGTCTCTTCCCTTCCTATTCTTAAAAACGTAACCATTCCTGTCAGATTAGGGCTACACTTCTATGACCTCATTTAACCTTAATTACTCCTCTACAGGCCCTGTCTCCGAATATTTTCACACTGGGGATTAGGCTTCAATATATGAATTTGGAAAGGACACTGTTCAGTTCATAACAACAGTATACACAAGTCTTATAACTATAATTATACATGCTATATAAGGGTGATGGAAGATATGAATACTCTGAAATTAAAGACACAGTAGCAATAAAATCAAAGAGGAAAACAGTTGAAAGTAATAAACATAATGTTGAATGACACTTTAAGTAAAATTTTAGGAAATTTTCCAGAGTTCAAACAAAGTAGGCAAAAAGAATTAGATGCTAAACTGGGAAAAGAAGGGTGATGTAAGATTGAGTGATTTACAGTCAACTTAAACTTGGAATCTTCACATTCTTAAACAGATGTTTTGTTGACCCTTTAGAAATCTCCTTTTGCTTTTTTTTTTCTACAACCTTTGATCATATTTAGGGTACTGCAATCACTAGATGAACAGGAAACCACATGCTAAAGAAACCCATGGCTGCTGATTCTGGATAATGCAGTCATTTCTTTACAACAAGAAAGGATATCAAAGAATTATACGACATGTCAGGAAGGCCAGTGGTATAACAGAGCAATCAAATTAAGCATAGGAAATAACTAAAAGATAACAGATGTTAAGCAAAAGGCAGACAAAATATTTTACAGGAGTACTGACTTCTTAAATATTCAAAGGTATTACTCTATAAAAATGAATATACTGTTACGATAAAGTGAAACTAGGGATTAACTGTGACTTTGGAAGTTAATACTGTGATATCTAAAATTACTTTTTTAAATCATTGGAAGGAGTCGAATATAATTGCAGCATAACTAAAGACTAAACAAACTGGAAATAGCTGAGTGAATATCCTAAAAGAAATGGAGAGGGGCTTGGGGAACAAAGTTTGGGAAATAAAGGGATTTACATAGAAACAAAACTTGTACTCTTAAGCATTAACTATTACATTATCAGCATATATATATAAAATATATGTATACATAATTTTTAAACTTAAACTTCTATGACCTAATATATGCCAAAATGAATTACATTAGAATAATTTTAAAAGAAATATATATAGGGCTCACTGGTGGCTCGGTTGGTTGAGGGTCTGACTCTTGATTTCAGCTCAGGTCATGATCCCAGGGTCCATGCTAAACATGGAGCCTGTTTAAGATTCTCTCTCTCTCTCTCTCTCTCTCTCCTTCTGCCCCTCTCCCCTTCTCATGCTCTCTTTCTCATATATCTACAGATCAACATATAGAGATATCAGAAACAAAGGAAATCAGCATATAGAAATATCAGAAAGATATTTACAGATCAATATACAGAATGACTGTCCCATTATAACATTTTGGAAATACATCGCTTACCTGATTTTACAGATTCATAGCTAGAGAGTAATTTGCCTAAGGATGAATCATCTCATCATACCTGATTTAGATGTCTTTTAGATGAGACTTCATGCTAGAACCAGGTAAGACCTTGGGGGCTATGGGGTTGGAGTTAATGTATTTCATAAGTTATAAGGACATAGATTTAGGGGGACCAGAAGCAGAATGCTATGGTCTGAAAATTTGTGCGCCCCATTCATACATTGAAATTCTAAAGCCCAACATGATGTTATTAGGAGGTATGGCCTTTGACAGGTGCTTAGATCATAGGGTGGAGCCCTTAGTGTTCTTATAAATGATATGACTAGGTCCCCAGCCTCTTCTACCACGTGGAGACACAGCAAGAAGGCATCATCTATGAATCAAGAAGTGGGTTTTCACCAGCTACCACATGGAACTTGTTTGTGCCAATCTGCTGCTTGGCCTTCCCAACATCCAGAAGCATATGAAATAAATTTGTTTATAAGCTATCCAACTTAGTAGTATTTTGTTATAGCAGCCTGAATAGGCTAAGACAGCATATGTTTAGCTGGAATAGATAGGATCAAATATTTTCCAAAGTAGTTTCACCCATTTATACTCAATCAGCATCATTTGAGAGCTCCAGCTGCAAGGTCATTTTGGAATAGTCTTCTTTTCTTTTAGCAATTTATATGAATATTTGGGTTGTGGATACATGCTTGTTTATGGACACTCCAGGATTTTTTAAGCTAATTTTACCTAAACTTTTGATCTGGGCTAAAAGAACAAGCCCTGAAGTTAATTCTGAGAGATAAGATCATTAGATACCATCCTCTGAGATTTAACCCCCCCCAGGGGTGTATGTTTACATTTCAAGAGAGAATGAGACCCTGTAGAGATATCACAGGGGGTTGTGCAGCTGAAGACTCAGGTTTTAGTCTTCCCCTGAAGAGATTTATTTGCATTCCAAAGAGCTAGAGTAAGACCTCAAAATTCTTCCCATGGTGTCACCATGGAGACACTCTCAGGAGGTGTCAGAGCAGCTGGTCACTCTTTTACATAAATGCCCAGATTCTTTTTTCCAGGGTTCCTTGCCTCCTGTAGACCCCCTTATATGTAGGAGGAGATTTCATTCTCATTGCCCTGCTGCAGGGTAAGAACTGGGACAGCCAGGACCCAGGCAGAAGGCAGCCATTTTTATCTGTTCTCCATGTCCTTCTGGAGCCCAACACCATGGGATCTGGTCATATCTCAGAACAATCCATAATTCTGCACCTTTATGTTCTGACACCAAGTACATCTATGGAGTGAGCAGTAGAAAGACTCTTGACTGCTAGAAACAATTTTCATGGAAGAGGCTAAATCAAACACAGTGACTTCAGTGAACCCAAACTAAATGCATTCCATTATATAACTGTACTAAATTCACATAAAAAATGATTTTTAGCAATATATAGTAACATTGTTTCTAATATTATTTTCTATGACAAGCAAAGTTATAATTGAAATTCTTTTTACTGTACCCTTGTGTATATGTTGTGTATATGTATACTCATTATATGTGTAACACTAATTTTATTTATTTATACCCAAAAGTGCTGAGACACAATTATATATCATATTTTATACTGAGATATAAAATATAGACAGTAAATTATGCAAGGCATTGACAAATAGTAGTGTTTGAAAGTTTTTTTTTTCCCTTACAGTTCTTGCCAACATTTATTTATTTCCCCAAATCCTGGGCTACCTACCATTTAACATTATTTTAACTCTCAACGATTTTTCTTGATACCTGGGTTTTTTTATCTGTCCGTATAAATTCTTGTTTCTCCTGAATGGCTTTTGAAAAGTCACTGTATGCAAGAGATATAGTTGGCTTCCTTCATATTTGAATTATAATAAACTGTTTTACTAAAAAAAGTAACAGAATAGAAACTAAAGCAGCATAGTGTTTTGCTTAATGATTCCAGATATTGATTACATGAACAAATTAAAAAGATTGAGAGAAGAGAACAAAGTCATTTTATACTGTCAGGAAAATAGAGGCATAGTAAATATCCAAAATTGTTTTCAGTTTCAATCATGTCACCATGTGTATATGCAAATGAGATGATTATCATAATTTCCATATAGAAAAAATGTTATTTTTAAAATTCATGAAAAGCAAATGCTACATAAAAATAGTGTTTGAAAAAAATCGAAATCAGAAGTGATAATCTTACAGGTCCCTGAAAATCTCTGGTGAAAATTCAGATTAGGAAAACTTGGCTTTAATAAATAAAAAAAGAAATGGGTAATAACATATAAAATTTAATCATGTAAAGATTATTTTCAGTAGTTCTAGAATCAACACACTCAGTTTTAAATAATCATTCTGAGAATTTTACTTTAATTTTTATCAAGAGATTTAACCCATTTCCAGATACAGAACATGTTACAAATGAGCTGTTTAAAAAAAAAACCAGTGTTTTCATTAAGCAATACCATAAAAAAGCAGTTCTTTTATGAATATTTCAAAAAATTTTATATTAAATATGTGCAATTGAGGCACAGAGTATATGACAATTTTTACCAAGTCCATAAATAAATGAATTAGTAATTGAATTTTGCAGGAAATTCAAAGTGACTTAATTTCCTCATCTGCAAAAGTTCACATGGTAAATAACTGAATGAGAATATAAAATTAGTTTGACCCTAGGGTTTGTCCTTTTTAAGAGTATAGATTATTGAAAAGTGTTTAATAAAGAGTTCCTTGTGTATAATTACTTTACCTAAGGTTAGGGTTATAATTATAATAAAATGTTTCAAAAACTCTTTTGAAAGCTCTAAATATTTTAAGTCTCATGCTCTACCAACTGAGCAAGTCGGGCACCCCTGAAAGCTCTAAATATTTTAATAAATTATAGCATGAACACTGAGATAAGATAGAATTATCTTTGGTCTTTAAGACAAAAGCAATTACGTCCTGAAATCAAGATTTATATGAAAATATAATGCTTATTTGATGTTATGTTGGAGTCTAGAAATCAAATCTCATCAGGAGAAGGAAATTAGTATAAAGAATCTCTTTCTTCTTAGTCATCCCACCTCATTTTTGAAGGGAATCCCTTTACATACTTTTCTTCTTTTATTGTCATATACCACTATTCTTTCTTGTTCTTGGCTTGCCTCTGTTTGTTGCTATTTCTCCACCAGAGCATAACAAGAGGTAAACAATCTTAAAAGCCCAGTGTGTATATTTTGATATTTTTATCTATACTGATCACCTACCATTTATAATTCAATGAATTACATTGTATTTTTTGACAACTTTATATGTACACATCTTTTATCATTCTCTCGTTTAAATCTGAAAGATGTCCACTTAGTAATAAAATATTTCAGTTGCAAGGGTGGTTCGGTGGCTCAGTTAGTCATCCAACCTCGATTCAGGTCATGATCTCTCGATTTGGGAGTATGAGCCCCGAGTCTGGCTCTGTGCTAACAGCTCAGAGCCTGGAGCCTGCTTCAGATTCTGTGTCTCCCTCTCTTTCTGGCCCCCTCCCGCTCGTGCTGTCTCTCTCTCTCTCTCATAAATAAATTAAAATAAAATACATAAAAAATACTTCAGTTGCAGAATATAAACATTGAGAAAAATTTATTAAGTGAACACTATTACATAATGTTACACAGCAGAAGTTGTGAAGTATCAAAATAGTTTTTCTAGTCTTATAATTAATTCATATCAATATGGCTTTGGGCTGTATTCAAATCCATTCCATAGCAGAGTTAGCAGTTAAACAAACAAACAAACAACAACAACAAACCTTTGGGAAAAAGTGAAGTTCACATGCATGCATTTGCACACATGCATGCGTGCAGGCACACGCACAACACACAAAGATACACACACACACACACACACACACACACCCCACAAGTAGGATTACAAATTTATAGCCAAATGATCTCACAAAGTAAGCAGGTATTTCAACATCTATTAAAATAAATGAAATCTACTATAAATACTTCTAACAAGATAAACAAGTGAATACTGAATACATAATCTTCTTTTCATCTCTTTCTCTTTATGAAAATGCCCATGAATTGGATTTGTGACTACCTAGGGCTTATATGAAAAAGCAAAGAAAATAACACTTAATTCCAAAATGGCAATAGTGGTGACCATATATAAACCTGACCTTTAAAAGATCATTCAGCCAACAACATACTTAATCAAACTTGTTTTTAGAAACTAGATGCTTAAAGAAATAAATCAATAATGTTTCTAGTAAACAGAAATGCTATTACATCTATTTGAAGACTTTTGAACTGTTTCATGATGCTGTCAAACATTTGTTTCCATGTGTATTCTTTTGCAGGACCTTTTAGACGATTAAACAACTTGGTGTTTTCGAATATATCAAATAAGATACTCTATGATATTTTGAAAATAGATCAATAATTCCTAATCTTTCAATTCTTAACATTCTTAATTATTTAATTTACAAATCAGTAGCAGGAACATCTTTATTAGTAATGCAAAAAAAATTTGAAAAGAGAACCATTCCTGATTTAACATATTTTCAGAAAAGCTTTCTATTCTTAAGAATATGCATGGGATGGGGCGCCTCGGTGGAGCAGTCAGTGAAACATCTGACTTCAACTGTCACGGCTGGGCTTGTGAGTTCGAGCGCTTTGAGCTCTGTGCTGACAGCTCAGAGCCTGGAGCCTGTTTGGATTCTGCGTCTCCCTCTCTCTCTGCCCCTCCGCCACTTGCTCTCTCTCTCTCTCTCTCTCTCCCTCTCCCTCTCAAATATAAACATTTAAAAATTGAAAAAAAAGAGTTTGCATAGTGTATTTTTTCTGAATAAATGATAGAGTTGTTAAACACAGTAAGGGAAATCTGTAAAAACTAAAAGAGACAAAACATACAAATCTAAACAGCAAGCCAGCAATGAAGATGGCCACTGCCAAAGAAATATCGACTTGAACTTGAATGCAACACATTGACTTGATCTTGAATCTAGAACCTGATTCTAGAGAATCAGGAAGGGGGTATCAGAGCAGAAACTCCCACCTGAAGTTGATATACCAGCTAGATAATACTTGAAGCATGTACCAATAGACACACACATGCACACTGTAAGTAGGTAGATATTGGTATAATCTGTCACAGCCTCGTCCCTAGTCAAGGACAAAGGAAGAAAGAAAGGGAAGGAGGGAGTGAAAGAGAAGGTTAAGAAAAATGAACACAAAAGGGTAAGGGCAAGGTGGGCGAGAGAGGCATAATTACAAATGAAGCAGTGATAGAAAAGAGAATAGATGCATTAATATATTTTTCCCAAGCATATTTTTTAAATGTCTGATGAAATAAATTCCGAGCAAAAAAATTAGCAAAACTAACTGACTATGGATTAAAGATCAAGGGGCAGAATGTTCTTAAAACCATTGAAACAATCGAGGAAACAGATTATGAATCTCTAAAGAACCCGCATGTGAGTGGAAAGAAGTATTCAAGGAAACATAACTCAAATCCATTCAATCTCATACAGTGAAAGTGTAAGAGATTAGAATAATCGTAATACCTAGCCCAGACAACGACAACATAAGAAAGGGAATTATAGTCTGATCTCACCAATGAACAGAAATGTAAAAATCTTAATCAAATGATTAAAAAATCAATGCCACATGTATACATATTATTTTTAAGGAAAGAAAAAATGTAATCATATAAATGTTTGCATCCTGAAATAGATATGCTTTAATTTGTTGCTAATGTCCTCCATATTTCATGTGAGTGCCACAAACTATTTTAGATTTTTAAGGGTAAATGTATATGCATTATTGCTTTTAAAAATGAGTTTTATGCTGAGACAAGACTTTGAAGTGGTATAATGTAATTAGATGACAAATCTTCTCTGAGACACATAATCTAGCACTTGTATTTTTCACACATTCGTAAGACAACATAAAAGTGATTGTACTGAGTCACCAAATTACACGTTTAAATTTTCCTCCATCTCCAGTAATAGCTCATAGATAAAAGGAATTTCAGGGGCACCTGGGTGGCTCAGTCAGTTAAGCAACCAGTGCCGGCTCAGGTCATGATCTCAGTTTGTAGGCTCAAGCCCCGCGTTGGGCTCTGTGTTGACAGCTCAGAACCTGGAGCCTGCTTCGGATTCTGTGTCTCCCTCTCTCTCTGCCCCACCCCTGCTCATGCTCTGTCTCTCTGTATCTCAAAAATAAATAAAACATTTAAACAAAATTAAAAAAAAATAAAAGGAATTTCATATTGGAATAGTTGAAACGCATTAACTAATTCATTAAATGTTGTCTCTGAATTGTATCAGTTAGAGAATAGGAAAGTATACTTAAAAGGAGCTTAATTAACAGTGCAAGTAGAGTATACACTGCAGATATTTCAAAAAATTGTAATGTTATCTTTGTGTCAGTCAAAACAATTGAAACATTTCAGTAGCATTAGTTATAAAAGATAATATAATTATTAATTTAATAGAATTTTTGATGATTCTATATTTCTACATTTTATTATTATTATTCTATATTCTATTATTAAAAGCCTAAAAAAGGGCACTATATCAATAGGATCACAACTAAGCCCAAGCCTAACCATGATGACTATTGTGGTCTTGATGTATTTTAATTTCATTTTATTAATATCCGAGGTGAAAACAAAAATACATTATAAATATTTTGTATAATTATTTTTATAATTAAAAATTTACTAAAAATATTTCATTCATTTAAATCTCCAATTCACACTAAACATCTAGAAACTGAAACTATTGGTCTTTCCTGCCCTCCATCCCCAAATTTACCCCTTCCCATTATATAACTATGTTAGTAATCCCAACTTACTCCATTTGTTCAGGCCAAAACATTGGCAGAATTATTGACTTTTTTCTCTAGTATATGGGCTTAAAATATATCTGGTTTGCACAGAACAGCTCCGGTTTGCTATTTTTGCCTCATATAATCACATATAGCCTACCACAATCATCCTTAAGCTTGTTCCAATTTGGACAATAAATTATACCATCATCTTATTCATAATGCACATGCAACCTACTGGAAAGCCTTTCAAGGATGCCTTCAAGATATAGTCTGAACCCGGCCACCTTTCTTCCCCATCTTTACCACCTGGTCCAAGCCTCAGTCATCTCACGTTAGGAACAGTTTGGCATACTAGCTTCTTCACTAATCTCCCTGTTTTCTTTGTTGCTACCTTGTAGTCTGTTTTTACATAGCAGTCATAGATGATACTGCTAAATCTTTAAACAGGTTATTACTTTTCTGTTCCTACTCTTCGTTGGCTGTCAATCAAGTAAAAAACCGAAATCTTTACAATTTCCTAGGCATCCCTATGTGCCCCTAGTCCTACTAGATCTCTGACCTCATCTCCTCTGCTCTATCATTTTGTCATCCTTTTAGGAACATAACAGGTACATTCTGACCCCAATGTCTTTATTCTTACACTCTGAAAAAAATCTTCCCTTATTTATGCACCTGGCTCACTGTCTCATAACCAATCATTGTAATCAAATAGTACCACACAGTGACGTCCTCCCCACAGAATGCCCTATTTCTCTTTCGAGCTTTACTGTTTGTGGTAGAATTTAGCACCATCTGGCATAAAACACATTATACTTTGTGATACTATTTATTGTCTTTCTCACAATACAAGACTATAAACTCCATGAAGCCAATACAATGTGAATGTTTTATTCATTGCTTTTACCTTATCCCAACACCTAGCATATAAAGATGTTCAATAAAACTTTATAGAATGAATGAAAAACAACCCTATATTTTATAATAAACTTGCATGCATTTTATGAACAAGCCATAATTTATGTAGCCATCTGCCTAAATTTGCGTGCTTTTTCAAGTAAGAAAATCATTGCCATTAAAACGATGATGTGTGTGTGTGTGTGTGTGTGTATGAAAACGTGTGTGTGTGTGCACATATAGGTGGGTGTTTTCATGAGAATAGTATATATATATATATATATATATATATATATAAACATAGAAGCTTTTATCTAATAATATTTATAAATGCTTTTGTTTTGTTTCATTATGTGATATGTATATATATGATTTCATAGCCAATTCCTGGATGTCCATAAAGCTTTAATAAAAAAGAAATAATATTATTAAATAGCTGTCTGGTTAAAATAGTAGCAAAGTACATTTTCCTGATATAAAGCTCAGAGCATTTTGAAGAACTCTTCAAATTTATGAAATAGTGGCTCAGTTTTTTCTATATTTTATTACAGTTTTCAAACTGTAAAATTAAAGGTTCATGAATGCCTATTGAATAATTACACCACTCATATGTGAGCCTAGAATAGCAATATGTGTGTTTGTTTGTTTATTTATTTATTTAATGGAGAGAGAAAGAGAGAATGTGTGTTCATGTGAACGTGCAAGTGGGAAAAGAGCAGAGGGAGAGACAAAAGGAATCTTAAGCAGGCTCCACGCTGAATGTGGAGTCCGCCTTGAGGCCCAAGGAGCCCATTCACACCACCGTGAGATCATGACCTGAGCCAAAATCAAGAGTTGGATGCTCAACTGACTAAGCCACCCAGGTGCCTCGAAGTTTTAAAATTATATGTCTATGTGATAGGCAACATACACGAGCAAAAAATGTATCATTTGTTTTATTCTCCATTAATAAAATAGAACCAGAATTGCTATTACTGTCTCTTTTGCTGTAATAAAACTTAACCGTCAAATAACCTGATAATTGAATCTTGTGAGTACTTTTGACGAATCATCAAAATTAAGGGGGCATCCCTAGATGCTAGTTTATATCAGAAGTGAGGTGTTAGCCTTGATGAATATTATTGTAAAAATGGTGTAATTACACGCAACGATTTGTTAACCTTTTGTGTCACTAAGTAAATTTTAATATTTATTATCAATAATTCAAGCATGTCAAAATGATTATTTATCAACCGTGGCCTTTTAACTAAAAAGTTCTGTCCTCTTGAGGGTGGTATCCGAATTCCCTTTAGCATGAAGATATTTTCAACCGGCACATGTGCATTTCAGGAATTTGATATAACTGTAGAGATCTATAATTTTCCCTTCCCCATAGTTAATAATTTCTACTGTAGCGAACCCCCCGCTTGTAAATGTATTATCATTATAACATTTGAATGACAAACTAAAATTTGAAATATTTAGAAGCATTGTTCTGAACTCATTAAACTTTCTAGAATCATGTCATAAGGAGAAAACAATTTTAAAAGACTTAAATTTTCCTTACAAATACTCACAAATAAATTAATACCTGTTAAGTTTTATACTTATTTGCATTTTATCATAAAGACTTTCTATGTGTTTTTTGAATTTGTGTGACCTTAGTAAGATTGCTAAACCCATTTCCATATGCATAAATGAGAGAATAGGATTAGACAATCTCTAAGGATCCTTTTTGCTCTAAGATTATATGATTCTAATTAACTGCACTGCCTATCTTGAGCAGGGAAATTAAATTGCAACTATAGCTGAAGTTTCCTTCCCATTGAATTAATACTTAGGGACTTGCGAAAGTGGAACCCAGAAAGGCAAAACAGTTTTCTTACAATAGATCATAATAAATTCGCTTATATTATTGAAAGGTCATTAGCAAGAGTTTGTTTTACTGCTTTGTTCTGAATCCTTTCCTCTCTTACTAACAGGTACATACACGTTTATGCATTATGTTATTCAAACAAAATTTAAGTTAATTCATGCTTTACTTTCTCTACATGAAATTCCAAAGCTTAAAAACGTTTAAGTTGGTAGGGAACATAGTACAATTTTCTAGCCTTGATTGAGGGAGAATTCAATGTTTTTTAATAATTTCACCAAAATATGGAAAGATTGTTTATTTTTTCTAGATTCCAATTATTTTATCTTTAAAACTATTTTAGGGCCTGTGGTGCAGTTGGTTAAGCATCCAACTCTTCATCTCTCCTCAAGGTCATCACCTCGCAGTTTGTGAGTTCAAGCCCCCCATGGGGCTGGCTCTGCTGATGGTGTAGAGCCTGCTTGGGATTCTGTTTCTCCTTCTCTCTGATACTCCCCCACTTGTGCTCTGTCTCTCTCTCTCTCTCAAATTAATAAATAAACTTAAAAGAAATTTAAAATAAATAGTGACATAAATTGTATAAATCCATGTAACTGACAGCAATCAAATTTGATATTTCTCTAGTTCATTTATTTCCTATGAGGGGCAACATAAAGCAATAATCAGATTTCAAGCATAAATGCTTTTCATGTCTCCTATGAGACATGTCATTATTATTGTTATTCTTATCATCATTATTATCATTTGAATGCCTGTATAGATCTTTCCAAGTTGAAGGTGCATAGCAAATAAACATTTTTGATTTTCTTAATTGAAAATATCTTGGTAGTTTATTTGTAATAGAGACAATTAATTGTCCTTAGTATGCATTCTTCTGTCATCTGTTTAGTAATATAAACATAAGGACATATGACCTTGAGCAAATTACATTTCATAGCCTGTTCAATACGAATTTTTTTTATCAAGTGCAACATGAATATCATGAACGTAAATTTCAGTTCATCTCATGAAGACAAAACTTGTATTAGATTCTATTAGTTTTATTGATTGATAGATTGATTTTTAGTTTCAAGTTTTTATTTAAATTTTAGTTAGTTAGCATATAGTGCAATATTAGTTTCGTGAGCAGAATTTAGTGATTTATCACTTACAACACCCAGTGCTCCTCACAAGTGCCCTTTTTAATACCCACCACCCATTTAGCCCATTCCCAATCTACCTCCCTCCATCAAACTTCAGTTTATTCTCTACAGTTAAGAGTGTCTTATGGCTTGCTTCCCTCTGTTTTTTTTTTTTCCCTGCCCCTGTGTGTATCTGTTTTATTCTGTAAATTTGACATATGAGTGAAATCATATCATATTTGTATTAGATTTCATTTTACATTTCTTCCTCCAGTTGTAATGCAGGAGTGTTGCCAAGCTACCTTCAACCATAATGATGAAACTAAGATAAGAGTATAGAGAATAATAAGATGGAAGTCACCTACGGCCCAGAATGAACTCATGGACTGTTGAAGAGACACACAACACTGCATTAGGGGTCACTTTTTATAATAATCATTTTTGAGTAAGAGATATGGGCAAGTATATCAAACTATCAAACTATATATTTTTTTCTCCTATAAGATGTTGATGAACAGACTTACCTATCAAAAGCAGGAAAAAAAAGTTGGATTATCTAATTTCTAGACTGAGAGGACTGTTGTAGCATTTTCAAAGACATATTCTTCCATTTTCTTAACATACTGCAACATTTGTAGTTTATCTCATGCACTCATCATCAATAATAGGGGATATTATCTTTATTATACCAGAAAATAGACAAAGCTATTTTCTGGTCTATAAATAAACACTATCTTGGTCTTCCAAAGCTTTTCACTATACAGACATGTTTGAAAAGATAGCTTGGACCAAAAGTGCAGTTAGTGTTTCTACTCAACAAGAGTCGCGTAAATACAAGAAGTCAATTGAGAGTTACCTCTCAAGAAATATATTTCCAGGTTGCTAGCTTTCTCCTTCCTAAAACCGGAAGGCCCGGGAAAGTACTTGTGCTCTAAGATCCCTGCTACTTCTCCTTTCTAACTTGCTTTCTCTCAGTCCCCTTTTCCCACACCATCAAATAAAGTACTTTTCTCACCTATGCAAATTCACTATGGTATGAAAATCTCTAGGGTACTAAAAAGAGATCCTCTTAAGAGAAATCTATTCACAAACTGTTGACACCACGTTACAGGGTACATTAAACCTTGGGCTCAGTTTTCTTTTTCCCTGTCATTAGCAACCTCTTCGGTGCTTGCTTATTTTTCTCTATCATGTATTATTGAATAGCCATATTTATTCAGAACACATCATAGCTCCTGTTCTGAGCATTTATATGTACAGGTCATTTAATCCTCACAAGAAGACCAAGAGGTAATTACTATTATTATTTCCTTAGAATAAGAAAGCTAAGGGAGAGAAATTCAGTGATTTTTCTTAAGACTTCAGAGCTAGTCTGTGGCAAAGCAGATATCGGAACTAAATTAGTTGGCCTCCGGTTCCTGGAACTTAAACACATCATTATGCCACCTCTTAGTATATGTAAATAATGACATGCATGCCATATAATTATGTTATTTAGGTTACATTGAACAAAAATAAAATAACTTGGTGTTTTTATCTTAAAATAATAGAATTAAAAGGTATATACAAGCCTACTCTGTGAAACATCTTTCTAGTAAATCTTTTTCTATTCTAATTCTTTCTTTTTTAAAAAAATGCAGTATTTTAGACTGACATCTGTGTTAATAAAAAATGTAGCAATATTTATATAAGGTCACAGTCTCGTGGTTCATGAATTCAGGTTCCACGTCGGGTTCTACGCTTGTGGCACAGGGCCTGCTTGGGATTCTGTCTTCCTCTCTCTCTGCCCCTCCCTACCTTGTTCTCTATCTCTCTCTAAAAAATAAATAAACAAACATTAAAAGAAGTCTCTATGTTATTCCACAGGGTAGGAAGAGGGATATAGGACACTTGAGATAAAAGAGTATCTTCCAGAGAAAAATGAGGTCTGACAGAATTTTTTCACTCTCAGATTAGGGTGCTTTACAATGTCTTGCTAAAAAGATTTTCAGATAGTCCAGAGCAAATGACTGTGATGATATACAAATCTTTATTACTGTCTCTTTGTTCCTGTTTCCCCATTGTATATTTGTATGTATGATAAATATTAATATTTTGAAATCAGATTTACTGACAAATGAGGACCTTCTCTGGATTGATTGCCAAGACTGTGAATGACTAGAAGTACTGGATTTGGACTTGGACCCAGGGTTTTGGGAGAGTTCTGTGTTGTTTCTTTTGAGAAGAAAGGTCAGTGTGTTCTAGGATGGGAGAAAGAATAAAGCGGATATCTTGCCATCGAGGATAGCTTTGGCAAAGATTGATGAGATAATGACCATATTATTTTCCTCTTCTGGATCATATACACTTACTATATTTCCCAAACTAAAGTGCAGGTAGATTGCAATCCACTTAACAGGTCAAGAAGTTATGTGTTATACTTCCATCTGGGCTCTGAAAGGCCCTATGCAATCCTTTCCACACTACTTTCTTTTTTTAATTTATTATTATTATTATTATTTACAGAATTCAGAGGATACAGTGGAAGCCTGTAAGAAATTTCAGAGAATAAAACCCTCTGTTGAGCTATGATATGAATGAGAGGAATAAAAAAAATGCGTCAAGCCACTGCAATTTGTACTTTTTCTGATTCCGGAGCTAGCACTAATTTCTTTGACTAATATAGTGAATTTTTCAGTGAGTACTTTTACAGAGAAGGTGACCTCAATAGCAGAGATAAGAATAAGATTATAAAGTTTAGGGTTGCTTATGACTTGTCTTGCCTGTCCCTATACATGATAGAATATGCCTCTCTGTCCTGTTGAGCTCAGGTACAGCATGTGATTTACTATGGCCGTTGGAATGTGAATAGAACTGAAGCATGTATTCCCTTCTAGAAGTGAAGATACAGAGAGTGCCACACATCACAGTCTCTTTTTCCTTGACTGCCCCAACTTTCAGTGTTCTATAGTGGCTGCTTTGTCTACCTGAATTCTTGTGTAAGGAGGACTATGACCCATGAGCAGAGCTCTAAGCAACCACCTGATGGACGTGTAAAATGAAGGATATAAAAATCTGAGTTGTTTCAAGCCACTGATATTTAAAGGTTGTTTGTTTTCTCTCTGCTTACTTTTCCTGATATAATTCCATTGCTGCTAAGGAAATATTCTTTGCTCTGATATGTTGCATTACTTTTGCAAAACGCAAAGTTCTAGGTATGACAGTAACCTGAGAGCTGGGTAAGATCTAGCCAAGAAATTGGTATAAATTAAAATTCTACCACTTATTACTCAAAGCTGAGTATATTTTATGAGTTCTACCTTCTATTTTGAGGTCTCTTTGCTTTTCTTTTGTAGTGTTTCCCTAAAAGATCTGAGCAGATGGCTGTAACCCATTGTTGCCTTTTGGAAACAAAGAATAATAACCAAGTAAAACCACCCAAATATACTTTAAAGTCCATGTGCAGTTTATGCTGCATGTCCCTGTAGTTACTTGTCATTTATGACCCAAATCGCTTTTAATGAGTAATGCAACACTTCACTGTATCCAAACTTATGTGAACAAGCAAGACTTAGAAGGTATGCAAAACTTCCTTTATTAGTTGTGAAGGTGAAGTTACAAAACAAATAAACCTGGATTTGTAATACAAATACATTAAAATCATGCTTGAGACCTTACGTTTTAGGGTCTTTATGATCCAGAGATTTTCACCTATATTTACTAACCTATCCCAAGTTGGAATTTTTGCACGTAAAATCAAGTAACAGTTTACAGGCTAAATTTTAGGGAATTAATGCTTAAAATGGCATCAACTGATGAAAACTATGTTTTTGTCTATTTCATTCAGAGATATAAGATCAGTTATATGATAGATTTATATGGATGTTGGCAGGTAAAACTATTTTCATTTGCTAAAATTACAACAAACTTAGTAAATGAAAATATGGATTTGACTTCTCCATCACCCTCTCAGGTATATTTCCATGACTCTGCCTTAATCACCATGATAATCCTATCCAACTGTTATATTCAAAATAAACTATAAAAAACATAAATAATGTGCTACATGAGAGCTACATCATAGGAGTTAAATGATGTGAGATATAATTAATAGTAAACAGACTCTGTCCTCAAATTTTATAAAGCCATGAGAATTCACATCATAACTGTGCTGCAGAGCAGTAGCCTATCTGCTTATTAATTATATCCCATAAAAGCAATATACCTGCACTAATTAATTATACTTGAAGTAACAACTATCACTTAATTAAGTGTACCATTTCTAATAATGAAATTTTAAAATAATTGGAACCTTCTACCTAGAAGCAGTTAACAATTATTGCCATTAGAAGGGAAATCAAACATGGCTACACTAAGCAAACACAAATTCACAAATGACATTGAACCTGAGATTAACTGGGGCAGTAGTTTGCAAACCTCTCTGTGAAGGGCCAGCTACCAAATATTTTAGACTGTGTTCGCCATACGGTCTGTGTTACAACTACTCTGATCTGACATTATTGATCACAAGTAGACATGGACAATATGGCAAAATAATCATATTGCTATATTCCAATAAAATTTTACTTGCCAAAACAGGTCATGGGCCTGATTAGTCCTGTGATGTGTAGTTTGATTATCTCCAACCAAGGATCAAACTATTGAACTCATCTTCACTATATTTTTAGATTTTCTAATCTAGGTTCCTGTCCTTCACATCCCCCCCTTAGCCTTGATGCTTAAGTTTTAAACACCCTTATCATATACAATAATAAAGTACATTAAAATGTATTTATCAAAAGCTTTCCCTTTCTTCTTATTATTTAGTATTTTTACTATATTACAGTTAGGTTACAAGAAAGAAGTAGACACTATGGAAAGGTATGACTGTTTTGTAAATGTCAACAAAAGACAGCAGTGACCATATTAAAACTATGTACTATGACCCACCAAAAAACAAGTAAGGAAGAGGTAAAGTACATAAGTAATACAGTATATAGTTTATTTCCTTAATGTGAGCCCTTATGTCATTTTATTAACATGTTATTCCTTTGAGATAGTAATTTGGTTAGTAGATAAGACGTACATTTTACATTTTGTTGTCTGGTACATGGGTGTCTTTTTACCATGCATTGTGTGCCTGCTCTCATTCAATGTGCACTGATTATGTACCCCACGTGTATCATGGAGAATTCCCTGTTCTGTCTTCCTTTCCATTTTGCTTCATCTCAGTCAATGATTTTCACTCAAAATTAATATCTATTGACAGTAAAGAAACTGAGATCAATCCAAGAATCACTGTAAAAAATGGTGTAAAACATAGCCGTTATGAGACAACCCTGCTATTTTTATTTATTATCTCATCTGAACTTTTCTCCTGCAGAGTTCACCTGGTTGCTATAGTCACTCCTTCTCTCTTCAATACTTCTCTCTTCTGCATCATTTCCATTTTTTCTTCTACGTCATTTTTATCTTCATATGAATGTGTTTTTATATACCACATTTATAGACCGCCTGTCCCACAAATACTGTGCAACTTCTTTGTTCTCCTTCAGACTAAGTCTTCTGTTATGAAAGTTATCCAGAACATACAGCGCCTAATAGAAGCAGCAAGAGAGGGTATCTGTGACAGAACGATGGCCTCCAAAGACATCCAAGTCCTTTTCTCTGGAATCTCTAAATGTTGCATGGATTGTCTTGGTGGACTTTAAACTCCATCACAAATCTCATAAGAGTGAAGAGGAGGAATATTTAACACTGAAGGCAGAAGGTTATGTATGTGATGATGGAAGTGGAGAGAAATTTGAAGATACTACACTGCTAGCTTTGAAGATGAAGGAAAGGTCATGAACCAAGAAATGTAGTCCTCGAAGTTGGAAAAGGCAGAAGAAACATTCCCTGGAGTCTCTGGAGGAAGCATGGCCCTATTGGCCCCTGAGTTTTGGCCCCTTTAAAGGGAAGTCTTTTAATATTTCCACATTATATCATAGGTCAATTTATCATAGGATTTCTAAGGATATGTTTTATCAGGTTATCAAAATACCTTTTAAATCCTTGTTTAATAAGTGTATATATATATAAGCCAAATTATGGAAAAAAGCACAAATGTCCATGGACTGATGAATGGATAAGGAAGATGTGGTATATATACAATGGAATATTATTCAGTCATCAAAAAGAATAAAATCTTGCCATTTGCAATGACGTGGATGGAACTACAGAATATTATACTAAGCAAAGTAAGTCAGTAAGAGAGAAACAGATACCATATGATTTCACTCATATGTGGAATTTAAAAAACAAAACAGATCAATATGGGAGGGGGAGGAAGAGAGGCAAACCAAGAAACAGACTTAATCATAGAGAACAAACTGAGGGTTGATGGAAGAGAGGTGGGTGGGGGATGGGCTGGATGGGTGATGGGTACTAAGGAAAGAACTTGTGATGAGCACCAGGTGTGGTATGTAAGTGATGAATCACTAAATTCTACACCTGAAACTAATATTACACTGTATGTTAACTAACTGGAATTTAAACAAAACCTTGGAGGAAAAAAAAGAGTGTGTACATATGTCATGAATTCATAAATTCTGTCAAATGCTTTCTTCTATAGTATATCTGATAAGACACACATCTTATGTATCTGTATTGAGGTGATGTGATTTTTTCTCATTTAATCTGTGACTGTGGTGGACATTGTACTTTTTAATTGGATCTCAAGGATAGAAAATTACATTAATCATTATCCTTGATTAATGACATGATTTCTTGCTCTGCCTACTTCAGGTCAGCTTTTATACATAGTTAATTAAATAATTAGTTTAAGAGTGTGAGTGGCACCCAGAAGGCCCTACCTCACCTGAAAACTCAACCTGGAGGAATAACCATATGTAACCACACAGTTTCCCATGCCCGCATTAACTCCCATGTGTCGGGGTTGGAGCCACAACTTCTCTCTCCTCCACAGCACCAGCTAAAATCTAAACTCACTTCTATCTCCCACCTATTGTTTTCTGTGGGGGCTGCATGAAGTGTTGCCTTGTGGATGCGCATCTTTGAGGCTGGGAACTCTTAAGGGGTCTTGGAGGTAGATATGTGGCCTTCATCGCTGGCTTTTCTTCTTTCTGAGAAATGTATCCCATGAGTCCCGCACACATTGGGTGCCTCTGACATTGATCCCTGTCTCCTCAGGACAGGACCATTCCATTCCCTGCTCATGTTCTCATTTCTTCACATCAGAATTGGGGAAGTACCATCAAGGAAAAAACAAAACAAAACAAAACTATGGAATACAATTATTTTGTGGGCTTATATCCTCTTAATAACAAACCTCTCAAGACTTGTATGGCTTGGTTGTTCTCCAATGCCTCAAATAGTCATTTTGTATATTTTGCCCAGCTTTTCCAGCCATATTCAGCTTGCGGGCTTATTCACTGTGAGCTACTCTACCATGGCCTGAACCTGAACTCCTCTAATATGTACTTAAATGGATAGTTGTTATGGTTTATGTTGCATTTCTTGTATTTCTAATGAGAGTTTTTAGGTTTTCTATTTTGCCATAATTCTGGAATTAAGGACCCATTCATCTCATTCTAATCTAGTTTTTTATCCATAATTTTAATGAAACTGTTATTTTAATGACCACCACTAACTTCTATATGGGCACTATTCACATTTTCCAAAGTCTCAGCAACATTTCAGATAATTGACAACTTTCTCCTCTTCAAAACATTCTCCTTTGTACTTTTCCTTAAAAATAAACTGATCTGAATTTCTTCTTACCTCTCCACCATGTATTCTCAGCTCAGTTTTGACAAGTTTGCTCTCTTGACTCATTTTGTATTAATATATATGGTCTTTCTAAACCCTTACTTGGATGATTTAGACTATATACATATATGTACATATATATACATATATATACATATGTACTATATACATATATGTACATATATGTATATATGTATATATATACAATTTTAAAAGCTTCATATATGTTGATATTGCCTACAATTTTATTTCTACCTATGACTGTTCTCTAAGCTTCAAACTTATACAGTGTTGTTTAATCACCATTGTCCATTTCTCTCATACCAATAACTGATAGGCTTAGTATTTCTTTCTCTAAAGTATGTCTCAGGTGTATTCACTTCTTCATCCCCATTGCCACTATTACTATCAAAGACATCACCACCATCATCATGTCCATTCCAGATTGGGAAAATAGAGTCTTGCATCTATTTTTTTTTCTCTAAAATCAATTCTTCAAAGAGTAACATCAGACAGAGCCAGAATGAGACATTTGTTAAAGTGGTAAAGGTCGATTTTTTTCAGAAACTGTGGCAATAGGGTAAAAGATGTTTCAGTATAAAAATTAGCTATACTCAAAATACAGTATAGTGGGAATTTATATACAAAGAGCAGAGTAGGGGGAGCAGTGGATACAATATTAAGAGGAGACATCAATGTTAGGGAGATTCTCACTAAACCAAATTAACAGAATTATTGCTGACAGCAGGTCGGGGAGAACAGCTATCAAAGGTGATCCGATATCAAGGGTAGGGAATTACCTCTACACTGTATTGTTTCTCCCTAAACTGGATTATTGTTAAAACTGGACTATGCAGGCCTATCAAGGAAGGTAACAAAGTCAAGGCCTAATCCAGAAGAAGGCTGAAAAGTTTGGTCAAGGAAAAAGTCTTCCTCAGCAGCTATAGTAAGTTTTTAATTGAAAGTGAGGCATATTTACATTCTTTAATGATTATCCACTGGATACGTTATGTGAAAACCCTCAGTTTTTATTTACATCTTTCTTCTTTCATCTCCTGTCATTTCTGCTTCTTGAAAGTTGTAATTTGGTACATTTTATTAGTATGTATTATTTCTCTACGTAGAATGAAGTGTAATAAATGTCCTCCCCTTACCTTGCTACATGTATTTTATCCTAAATTCCACCATGTCTCAGACTGTGACACTTGCTTCACAATCTTGCTATCCGACAAGGGCAATATTTGATCTTCCTTTTATTTTAAACTTTTCTGAGTTGCTTTGTTTAGGTATGTGTCTTGCACACAGAATGGATTAGATTCTGCTTCATTAGCCAATAAGAAAATATTTTAGTTAATGATCCGTTAAGCCCATTTATACCTTTGATATACTTAGTATGTTGGTTTTTAGATCTGTCATATTTATTTTTTACTATATAAGATATATCTATATATAGATAATAGATATAATCTTATACTGTATTGACACTTTTTTTGGTGGGATTTGTTTGGTATTTATGAATGTTTCTTGTCTATTCTTGGCTTTATCTTATATAATCTTATAATAAATATTCATTACCTTTTAAATGGCAGATACTGCCATTATTTTTCATTATCTCCCCCTTTTCAATTTGTCGTGAGTTGTATTAATTCTACCTATTTAACACATTTAATACTGGCAAAATGTTTTGTTGCTTTGATCCCCACTACTTAGTCTTTTTTTTTTTAATATTTTTAATTTTTTTTGACACAGAGAGAGACAGAGCATGAGCAGGGGAGGGGCAGAGAGAGAGGGAGACACAGAATCCAAAGCAGGCTCCAGGCTCTGAGCCATCAGCACAGAGCCTAACGTGGGGCTGGAACTCACGGAGTGTGAGGTCAGGACCTGAACTAAAGTCTGACACTCCACCGACTGAGCCACCCAGCACCCCCCCCCCACCTACTTAGTCTTAATTCTGATGTTAACATATTTAATCCTTGTCTGCAAGTTTTGTTTGTCTGAACTTAGCTTCGTTATCAGTAACTAAGATGTTTCTAAGAAAGTGACTATAGGAACTATATTTCCAAAGTTTCCAAATGTGCATAATACTCTGTGTTCTTTAGATACGACGCACAGTTTGAATAAATGAAATATCTTTTGGCTACCATGATCTTCCTTTCATAATAACTAAAACACTTCTTCATTACCTTCCTGTATAAAATATTTTGCTCAAGAAGTCTGTTGCCAATATGAATTTCCTACCTGTTCAAATGATGTATATTACCTCTTCATTTCAATTTTCCTCTTTAGAAAGAGGAATCACTACATGTATGTTGTTCTCCTTTGCCTGAGTTCTAAATTTAGAATGTTCTTCTCCAATGTTTTCGTTTCTGGCTTGCATTTTCACTCTTGTTTTTCTTCTTCTCTCATTATATTTTGTATCATTTCTATTTGATTTTATGTTCCTTTTAATTGTCTTTACTTCTGAAAATAATTGTATAAAAATTACCTTTTTGTGTGCCTTCTCTTTTCACCTTCCACCAGATTATTTTCTGTTTGTCTCTCTGTCGCTGATTCTCTGATTAATTTTGATTTTGTTCTCAGTATTTTTATATTAGAATAGATGCCCTTTTCTTTAGGATAAGTAATTGTTGGTAATTTCTGGTTATACTCTGTTGATTGTGGGACCTTTCAACGCTTCCTTCTATGTTCATATTACCTTTGCCATTAACCCTGACCTGTGTTGTTGCATCCTAATAACAATTTGCCTGAATGTTATGTTGTCACTTGTCTCCTGTTTTTTGTTTTTTGTTTTTTGTTTTTTTTTGGTTTGTTTTTTTGTTTATTTGTTTTTTGAGTGTTAACTTGAGTTTTTGCATCACCTCTTATAACTTCTCTTCATGGTCCCAGTATTTTTAGGACAGCCAAGTATATGTTAAATAAGAAGATAGTTATAAATTTTGATACCATAGGCTACTATTGAAAAGCTCTCCAGTTTATCTTATTTAATTTTCTCATTAACATAAAGCTATGAAAAAATACAATAATCTCACTTTAAGACAGTATTCAGCAAAATATAGTGTACCTACTATCTCCATATACTTGATATTGTATTTATATGAAAGTAAATAACAGTGAAACTCTTTTGGTTGGTCTCTGCCTTAGTATACTGTTACTTTTTAGATAATGTAATAAAAATTAAATAAAAAGTAGTTTTTCTCAGAGACCATATTTATTTCTAATGTGGTAGCAAAATAAGTATCTCTAGACCGAATGAATTTATCTCCCTCTAGGTTTAAATAAGAAATGGTCTCTCATCCAAATACTAACCAGGCCCAACCCTGCTTAGCTTCAGAGATTAAACGAGATAGGACGCATTCAGGGTGGTATGGCCTTTTGTAGCAACATGGATGGAACTGGGGAGTGTTATGCTAAGTGAAATAAGTCATACAGAGAAAGACAGATACCATATATTTTCACTCTTATGTGGATACTGAGAAACTTAACAAAAGACCATGGGGGAGGGGAAGGAAAAAAAAAGTTAGAGAGGGAGGGAGACAAACCATAAGCGACTTTTAAAAACTGAGAATAAACTGAGGGTTGATGGGGGTGGGTGGGAAGGGGGGGTGGGTGATGGGCATTGAGGAGGACACCTGCTGGGATGAGCACTGGGTGTTGTATGGAAACCAATTTGACAATAAACTTTATATTAAAAAAAAAGAAATCGGTTTATTTCTCATTGACACATTTATATCCTCGGTCATATAATTATCCACTTTTATCTGCTCACATATTATATCTTACTTTGTTAGCCTAGGAAAACGAATATTCTTACAGTCCCTAGTCAGCTTTTGTTGTGCTTTCTTATTATAATATTTGCTTAACACAAACTCAATGCTCATTCCACTTCTCATTCTCCATGACAAAAAAAGCAGAGGTAAAAATATCTGGGAATCGTCTCTATGATACGATTAAATGACACTATATGAATTGTGTTCTTAATCTATAAAATGGGAAAAGTAAAAATAGCAAGCCTTCCATTGCCACCATGTGAAAAAAATCACAAGTTTGATGAGTGTTCTTTGGAGTACCTAGCACAGAAAACATATGTGGGCATTTTTTTTCTTCCACATCCTTTAGTAGTTTAAGACCGTTTTCACAATAAAATGGTTTACATAATAAAATAGTATACATGTGGTAGTTATTACATAACCCTTATTCTCTTTCTACTATTACTGTTATTCTTCATTTTGTGAAATATGTTTTCAAAACCTAATACAATGCTGACACGTAGAAAAGCAAAACAATCTTCTTCAGAGATTTTAAGTATACACTTCTATACCTAAGGATGCTAGAAAGCAAGATTATAATAAGGTATTTCATACAAAATCATTTTTTCAAAACACTTCCTCTAAAGTTGAAGAAATAAAAGTCTTTTCATATTTTTCCCATATGCTTCATTTAACATTTTTTTCAGTAATACTGTAGATAACCAGTATTATCAAAGACAATAAAACACATACTTTTGTAACCAATATGTTATAATGACCAGAGGAGGTATCATTTGAAAGTGGGGGTTTTATAATATTTGGAATTGTTAATATCCTAGCTACTCACTAACACATAATTTGGAAAAATATGTTTACTTTTTCACAGGCAGTTTCTTTACCTATGAATGTTACAATATTATCTTTCCCATATACTTTTCTGACAAAATTTACACAGGATATTATATCTTCCACATAAATGCTATAAAATTACATGCACAATGCATTTTTGTTACTATTACTATATGCTAATAAAAATTTGATTGACTTCTTTACTGATTGTATGTTTATTGTGATATTTTTAAATGCAATAATTTTAAAGTTAAGACTTGACTATTATCTTGATTATGGAGAAAGCTTTGAACACACAAAAATAAAAATGTTTATTTCCTTTTATATAGGTCCTGGGAAGAGAATTAGTAAAAGACAACACATCAAAAAGTTAAGAGGGAGAAATAGCTTTTCTTGTTGCTGGTAAATTTAATGAAATCTTATGTTATTCGACTGGCAAGTCTCATTTCTTTGAGCATCTCAGTGAAGACTGTCAAAAATCATCAAAATTCAACACAACAGAGTAAAAGCTAATAGTCTTTTTGTTATACCAAAACTAAAAGGATTGGTAAGTCTCAAAATGAAATGCTATTACTGAAAATCTGCTTTTATCTAATGCTTTGTGCAGTGAGTGAAAATTGAACAAATACATACTCTTTTCATGGTGTTAAAATGAATTCTGACACCATTAAACAAATATTCTTTGGTCCTAAAATCTCCTCAATTATTTTCCACAAATAGTATTATTAGAATATTTTATGTGATTCTATCCCATAATATTCGGATTACCATAATAAAATTATTTTGTATGGAATAAAAATGAAGCATTCCTAAAAAACATATTATGATGAAAAGAGAGTTCTTTAGGTGGTTACCATCTTAAAGAAATTTATATTGTAATCATCTTTTGATAATCTCTAATGTAATTAATAACAATCTTCTCCCCCTTCCTGTAAGTTCTTACCAAAATCACAAAAGAACAAAAAAAAAGATAAAATATATGTCAGACCAAGATCTCAAATCCATTCATATTTCTCAAGAAATAAAAGCAGTTAAAAAGCTTTTATATGATCCATATTTTTGTTTATTGATAACTATAGCAAAATTCCAAACAATTATTTAATTATGGAGTTGGGAGAAATAGTGAATCAGAAAGATCAGACAAGTGAGCATTATCGCATAAAGGATTTGTCCTTTGGAATTATATTATATGTGAAGTGTATTTCATAATATTCATTCATTTGTTTGTTCATTTATTTATTTAACATATATTCCTTGGATACCAAATAAATATTCGTCATTATTATAGATCCTTACCTGGTCTGCCAGAAAGTGGAAAGAGCCATATAAAATGAAAAAGCAAATATTTAAATATACTGACTATATTGAGTATAACAAAAGCCAAGTGTCTCTTAGGTTGAGAAGTTGCAATAAGAATGAAGATAAATTGGGGCGCTTAGGTGGCTCAGTCAGTTAGGCATCTGACTTCAGCTCAGGTCATGATGTCGCAGTCCATGAGTTCGACCCCCACGTCAGGCTCTGTGGGACACCTCAGATCCTGGAGCCTGCTTCGGATTCTGTATCTCCCTCTGTCTCTGCCCCTCCTCCCCCAATCTCTCTCTCTTTCTCTCTCTCTCTCTCTGACTCTCAAAAATGAATACATGTTAAAAAAAATAAAAAAAAAATAATGAAGATAAACTAAATCCTATTACATTGTACTGGAATCAGGGATATCAGTTTATACTTATGTTAATTTTTTCCAAGATAGACAGAAAGGTAGAAATGGATGTATAGATATCGAAGTAGATATAAATAGATATATTTATCTATCTATATCTATATAAATAGTTATAGATAACACTCTAATAGTGATAAACATACCCAGAACCAATCTATGGCTTCACATTATTCCTCTATTAAAAAAATAATAATAATAACAGGTCTCCTTTCAGCAATGCCTGATTTCAGGGTTGTAGCATAGAAAGAATAGATGAGTCTGGAACAACTTTTTATGTAAGAAAATAAGAAAGTCTCAATACATGACGAAGACATGCCAAAGAACACTGGGATTAACTTGAAATGGCTCTCAATAGCCGAAACTAAGATAACTTGAGCAAGAAAGAAGCAATGATGGTAATGGATTAGTAAGATTATGCAAACCAAATACACAAGAACACATACTAATATAAATTAATAATTGAATAAATAAATGAAATGGAGAGAAAAAAACATCTACCATATAGTAGAATTGTAACTAGTATATGTAGAGGAAATCATGGGTATAGAAACTCAGTACTTGGCAAATACCATATAATTGTTTCAGGTCAGAATGCTACAATTGTGGGTGAAATTATGGTGAGAAAAGAGATATTTACATAGTTGTTCAAGTATATACCCCCAAAATATTTATTTTAAAGACAGTAACTTTAAGATGGAGAAATCTGGTGGAGAATACCTTAACCAAAATGATCAGAGTTAACATCATCAGAAATGGGACAGGGTGACATCTGTATGTCCTGGTATAATGCATCAAGAAAAACAAGTTCAGTCTGTTATTGTTGTCAGTACATTATCTAAATTTAGCCATCGGGAAATATCAGAGAAACTCAAATTTCAGAAGTTTACAAAACAACTTGCTTCTACTCTTTAAAAGTATCAAGGTCAAGAAAGTCAAGGGAAAATTGAGAAACTGTCCTAAAATTAAAAAAAACAAACAAAAACCAAACCAAAACAAACAAACAAACAAACAAAACCTAAAGCAATGTAACAGCTAAATATAATATGTGACCTTATTTTGGACCTGGTCAAAGACCATTAGTGGAAACATTAAGAAAGTGGGAATAAGGTCTGTAAGTTAATGACTAATAACATATCAATTTCAAGAATTATACTGCTAGGCATGATGTTAATATTTGGGGAAACTAAGTAAAGAGTACGTAGGAATTCTTCGCAGTAGTTTTACAAAATTTTAGAAGTCTGCAATTATTTTGAAATGCAAATTTAAAGATACTATTGAAAATAATCAGCCCTATTCAGTGTTATTTAGCATTGTGCTAAGTTAGAAAATTCACCACCCATCCCTGAGTGATTTGATATTGCGGTGAATAAGATAGCAAATTAATGTAAACAAACAAGTAAAGGAGTGATAAAAATGTGCTGAAAATTAGAAATAAATAATAACATGTAACTAGTGATATATATGATAGCTAGTGATAGCATGGAGGAGCACAGATCTCTATGAGAAAATGAAAGTAAAGCAGTAACTCTAAAATGGAAAAGAAGCAATTTGATTGTAGAACCAACGAGTTTTCCAAGACAAGGTGTTTGTGTAAAATCCCTGGCATAGAAACAAAGGTGTTCTACTACTGGAAAGGGACCTAAGTCACAAAGACCCAGGAGGGCACTGAGGGGTGCCTGTAAATAGAGAGCAGGGCAAGGTTCATGTCATGGATGGCTTTTGCATCTTTGAAAATGATTTTTAATTCTATTACACCGGTAATCAAAGGATTCCAGGCAGAAGGAAAGTATGTTAGTTACAGTTAAAAAAATAAAAAAGGAAAAAAAAAGTTTTCCAAACTGAGACAATTTACATGGGAACAAGAATAAACACAATAATACCAATTAGGTAGCTATTTAAGTAAAAGTATCAAGAGAGAGTCTTTGTTAAATACAATAGGAGATATATTTAAGAGATGTTGAAATCTGAAAAACAAGAATTATTGACAGATTTTATGAATGTTCAGTGTGGCAGAATCAATGACAGTACCAGCTGGGGTAGAAGAACAAAAAAATGAAACAGAGGACAAACTTCTATTTGAAACAGCATGAACTTGAGTCGCCTGTGAACCGTTCCAGATGAGACCTTAAGTAGATGTATGAGGATATAGCAAAGGAAATTTCTCAGAATATAACAAGGCCTTTAAACCTGTGGAACACATGAGAAGACTTCGGGAGAAAAGATACATCAAGAAGAAACACTTTCAGTAGAAAAGAAAGAAAGAAGTCGATTATGTGATTAAACACCAGTGCATACTAAAGGAGACTTTTTAAATAATTATTTTGTTGTGTATTTTCTTCTTCTTCTCCGTATCCCCCTTTCTGCCCCTTCCCCTTCCCCCTCCTTCTCCCTCTCCCTCACTTTCTCTTTCTTTTTCTTCTCCTAAGGGAAGTTTAGAAAATGAGACCCTAACTGTAGAAAAATAAGAGGTCAATATAAACTTTCAATAGGTAAGGAGATACTCATTAATGAAGAGAAAGCTCTGCTAGAATAAGAGACAAAGTTGAGGGACTGTATTTTGCTTTATAGCAAAATATATATATATATATATATATATATATTTGCTTTATAGCAAAATATATATATATATATATATTCTTTTATAAAAATGAGAAAAGAAGACAGGAGCACAGGTAGACAAGTTGCAAAATTTGTTATGGGAAGATGAGGTTGGTCTTTCCTGATGAATTCTATTTACTTAATAGGGGGAAAGGCCACCAACGTAGTATTATATTTGTGGTAACTTTGGAGGAAATTGTCCATATGAATAGTGTGAAAATGAATACATGGATAGCTTGACACTATTTAGCTTCCTTTCAAAATTTTTAATTATGAATTTAAAATATGAATGTAAAGTTTAATTATGTGGTTTTTCTCCTGGAATTCTTGAGCTCTTTGGATGCTAATACATCCAAAGATGGAATCAATTAGCTCATCCCAGTAACTTGTCTAGAAAGAAGTGGTATAGATCTGAATTATCCTTATATTAAAGAATCTCTGGAAAGAATAACAAAAACCAAAAAATCCTAGACCACATAAAGAGAAAATTAGTCAAAAAAAAAAGCAAAAGGAAAAGACAAAAACATGCTATTGCAAACTTAATCGACATATAATTTAAGAAGGAGAGGAAAGTAGATATATATTTTTTCACCAAGGATTAGGAAATCAGAACAAGTGTTGAAATTTTGTATACTAAGCTCTATACTAGGTACAAAGAAGAAATAAAATACCTAGCATATACCTAAAATATAGTATTTAATAGGAACATATCTAGTAAGTACATAGAAATATATAAATAAAAACAGATTCATCCTATTTATATTGAATGACTATTATATGTTATCTCATTTATCCTCACACTATTCCTATAGGTTAAGTTCTACTAATTGGATAAGTTAGTTACAAAAAAGATAGTGTAACAGAAAGAAACTGGATATCCTAATTAAAATTTGATTTTATTAAGTGACAAATCTATAACCTGGAACCTAGTCTCCCTAATAATATCAAACTACCTTCTGAACAACAAAAGGTGGGGCGCGTGGGTAGCTCAGTCAGTTAAGCATCCCACTTCTGCTCAAGTCATGATCTCACTGTCCCTGAGTTCGAGCCTTGCATCAGGCTCTTTGCTGACAGCTCAGATCCTAAAGCCTGCTTCAGATTCTATCTCTCCCTCTCTCCCTGTCCCTTCCCTGTTCTTTCTCTCTCTCTCTCTCTCTCAAAAATAAATAAACATTAACAAAAATTAAGCAACAAAAGGAAAAGATGAGGTTGCTTATGTGTGTGTGTGTGTGTATATATATATATATATATATACACATATATATGTATATGTATATATATATATATATATATATATATAATCTTAATTACCAAAGTCTATTAACACAGAGGGGGTAATGAGGGGAGTTTATTGTTTCTTAATAGTTTAGAATTAGGAATTTGAACTGATATCATTTTATTAACTAAAATATGATAGACTGTCTAATGCATGTGTAAACCTGGCGTCATTTTTGGAAACTGCTATATTTCCCCTTACCCTCTCTTCATTCTACTTTACTAATTATTTTGCTTTTTTTTAATCTTTAAAGACTGAACCTAATATTTAGTTCTTAGATATGATTTTTCAGATGTGAACTTTACTTAAATAATAGCAAAATATATGCTATAACATGCAAATTTGATAGCAAATCAAATTTTAAAAGAAAAAATGTCTTTCAAGGACATCTCCATAATGATAAATGAAAAAGAAAAAATATATATCTTTGATATTTTTTTCTATTCTTCTATCAAAATTCTCCTAATCCTTAAAATGAGATTAGCATGCTACTGAAATCTCAAGAGAAAAACCCTTAGAATTGATAGCTCCATTGCCAACACCACACATATAGACAACTCAGATTTTTAATACATTGGAATTGTAACCATTCTATTACTTTGAAGAGGTGATTACACTTGACAGACTTTGTGTTAACCTTTCTTAGTATGTCAGCTATTTTTTTCTTCTCAAATCATTTTATAAAAATGATAAAAAAAAAAAACAAAACAAGAAATCCTCAGAGGATAAGAACAAAGTTATAAAAATAATCAGTTAAAAAACATTTAAATTGCCACTTTATTTTTTAACAAAAAATTAAACTTTAATAATTTAGGAAGTGTGCAAACTCTTGAACAATAGTCATGAAAATATAAAGTGCAGATCTGATAAAATTCCTCTGACTTTTATCAAATGTGTTTAGATTGGAAATAATGGATAGCCTATTTCACAAATCTTCTGGGTTCATAGTAAAAAAAAAGTTTCTGTTCCTTAGGAAAGGAAGTAAAATATATTGGATACAAAAAAAGCATTGAGATATACTCACCTATAGCATTCTAACATAGGAATTAGCTTGAAAAGTTTATTAAAACTGTATTTAGGGAAAAAAATAGACCAAAAGTATTTGGGTTTGGTAAAGACACAAAAGCAAAACTAGCAAGTTACATTTTTTTCAACTCATACTTGAATGGACAAATTACAAGAGGAGAATAACAGTGGAATTTCTATCCATTGAAATTGTTTGCTATTTAGTTTTTAGATCATTGTTTCAAGTTGCTTTCTGGAATTTGCTGATTGTGTGGCATTTAAATTAATCTTACTCTTCACACTGATTTTCCTCTAGTTTCTTTTTCAACTTATCCCTCAATGACATTCTATATTTTTAATAGGTACTCAAAGAATGTGTGTGTGGAACTGAAGTAATCATTAGTTAGAATCTACAAACTATTAAGGAATATATTATCTGCCTTCTTAACATTTGAGATCTAATTATCTTGATATTTATAACCTGCATTCTCCTGTATTTTCACTATTTTCTTTTTATTATTCTGAAAAGCTTTAATATACATAATTTAATAATCTTTGTATTAGCTAGGTTTCCATTGGCCCTTTACCTCAATTTATCACATGGATAATGACTTTTAACTATGTTCCCAATTCTAAAACCTGAACTAAGAATATGATATTTCTTACCTTCAAATAAATTAAATTTTAGTCTAAATGATGAAGAGTCTACACAACTGGATTCATCATAAGTTAAAAAGGATTACTGGAATGAAAATGTTAGAAAATGCTACGATACAGGAGTAGGGAACAAAACAAAATGAAACATCCCATTCGGATGTTGCAGAATAATATGGGGCCTCTTTTTTCACCCAAATAATTTTTGGAACTTCTCCAAGCCTTTACCCTACTATAGCATTGCATTCCTGCTTTGATTTGATCCCATCATGTGTTTTGCATTATATTCTGTCTTCTTTTCCCCTCCCTGTTCAAGTAATTATTTCCTAGTGACAGATTCCTTTATAGGGTTTTATGACTGCTTCAACACCAAAAGTTACAATATAATACAAGCCAGACTATGTCAGCAAGCGAGTTATCAGTTGCAAAAAATTTCCCCAATTACAATTTAGAAAATATGTCAAATCACATGAAAAGTTGAAAGAATATACTTGTAACTCAATCTCAGTGTGTGTGTGTGTGTGTGTGTGTGTAAATTTTGTTGATCTGATTCAAAAATGACTTGTAAACATGATGATTCACCAAGGGACAGCAAATTATTCATTACTTCCAAAAAGGGCAAGATAGTACATATGTTAGACTTTGTGAGCCTTGTTGTAGTCTTTGTCACAACTACTAAACTCTTCTGATGTAGCACAAAAGCAGCCATAGACAATAAGTAAATGAATGGGCTTGTCTATGCTATAATAAAACTTGTTTCATAAAATTTTTACGTATCATAAAATATCAATTTCCTATTGATTTTTTTCTACCACTTAAAAATGTAAAAAGCATTCTTAGCTTACAGGTTGTACAAAATAGGCAATGGGACAGATTCAGTGGATGGGCAGCAGATTGCTGACCCCTTTGTCCCACCTATAAATACTATTGGGTATGTCTCCTAAAAGCAATGGCAATGTCCTACAGATACACACACACACAAAAATATTATGTGTGGACATTGTGTTAAATACATTTTAATTATACAAGTAATACAGGAATGTATTATCCTTGAAAACAATCAAAGAATTCTAAATGGTGCTTTGTTAGTTCATCCCCAATTCTTGTTATCTGTGTGCTTTACATACTCCTAGACACTTTTCAAAGCAATCACATAAGTTTATAAAACAAGTGCTATTGCATATTTTGCTTATAAATCATCTGGGGAGTAAATGCATAAACAATAGTTCTGCAATTAATTTACTCGCTTTAAGAGGGAACATGCTGGAGACAAAGGAAGAAGACAGGTTTCTGTAAATATGCTACAGACAGACCTCCTGGCAAACGAACTCCTGATTTTCCATGAGGGAATTCCCCTACCTATGAAATCCATTCAGCAGAAAGAACATTTACTTTTAGGATGACTTATGGTAAACAAACCTAAAATCCTTTGATATGGGGCATAGTTTCATGGATCATCCAAAGACAAAAAAAAGATTTCATGATATGAATGTTTCCCCTGCATAAGTGAGGTAACTGCACACCTTACTTAAAAATATCATGTTGTCTTTGGCTAATATACATCTGATGTTGGAATCAGTGGCCAAGGGGGCATCCCAGTAGACCTGACTGCATCCCGCTTCACCTGTCCTTCGCAATAATTTTTATCCTTGAGATTATTATTTGCATAAAATCTCTGAAGCATGTCAGTCTGATTTGTTAATGCAATACTTTGTGTGTGTGTGTGTTTACACCATACAGTAGATTTTAATTTTCAATTTAATATGATTTCTAGAACCTGTTGATTCGGTACATGTTAATTCACATCATTCTGTTAACGCTTCAATATCTTCAATATGCCGTAGTTTATTTTACCTTTTCTCTATTGATGGACATTTAAGCTATTTATAAAGATTTGACTACCACTAAAAAAAGCTGCATTAGACATGCTTGCACAACATTTTATGGGTACCTATGTTAATATTTTTCCAAGGCAAACGATGACTTAAAAGAAGTTGCGTTTATAAGGTATGCATATTGTAAAATTAAATAGATGTTAAAAATCGCCACCTAAAGTGGTTTTACATTATGGGTGGCAATTTGATATTATTAAACTGTCATTTTTTTTCTAAAATGTTGGATGAAAAATATATTTTCTTGAGATCTTATGTGCCACAGGAAGTAGTTAAAATTGATACAACTGATTTAGAAAAAAATACCGGGGTGCCTGGGTGGCCTAGTCGGTTAAGCGTCCAACTCTGGGCTCAGGTCGTGATCTCACTGCTTTGTGAGTTTGAGCCCCACGTCAGGTTCAGTGGGCTCTCGGCTGACAGCTAGCGGCTGGGAGCCTGGAGACCACTTCAGATTCTGTCTCCACCTCTCTGCCCCTCCCCAGCTCATTGTATCACTTCCCTTCTCAAATAAACATTAAATAAAATCTAAAATAAACTTAAAAATTGTTAATTAATTAATTAAATATCCACATTCCTTTGCCTCTAAAATTCCTTAGTGATATGCCTTAGATAAATCTATGCATATACTCTTTATATATATGCCCAAGTATTTTCATATCAACTTTGTTCCCAAGCACCCAAAATTGCAGACAAACCAAATGTGTACAAAAAATTAAAACAAAAAAAACCTGTCATTATATAAATGATGAAATATTATACAGCAGCAAAAATAAGTAAACTACAGATACTGTACCAACAATAAGGAATGTTTCCATAAATACATGTTGAACCAGAAAGTGTGTCACAAAAAATACAAAGAAAATAATTTCATATCAGTTGTCAAAGCTGGGAAAACTTAGGCATGTTGTTTAGTGATGCATACATAATGTACCTTTTTGAGGCACAGTAATAAAATTATACCAAACAATAAGGTAATGAGTGTTTTCCTCAGGAAGGGACACATGGAAGATTCTGGAGTACTGACAATATTCTAATTCATGACCTAGTTTGTTTTACACAGTTTGGTTGTATATGTAGTTAAGCTCTACAAATGTGCTTGATTCATTCTTTTGCATTTCAAAATAGAATGGTCTATATCATAATTTGCTTTAACTAATTATTAAAGTTTTATGAATCTACTGCTTTGTTCTCTCAGTAAATGCATATTTGTACAGCTTTATCATTCTTCTATTCAGATATTTTTATTTTCCTAAATGATTTCTAGGAGTCCTACTACAATCATTTGTCATACATGCTTTAAATATTTTTTCCTGGTCTGTCAACTATCTTTGAAATCTGTTTATGATGTGTTTACTAGTGGGGAAGACTCTAGATTTAATGTGGTAAGATTAATCAATTTTTTCTCATGGCTATTGATTTTTAAGTCTTGTTTAAGAAAGCAAGAGAGGGTCATATCTTATGTAAGTGTAGTGAGTGTGGGAATTTGGGTAAGAACAAATGAACAGTGATCAGCTAGAAATATGTGGATGAACATCTCCTAATGGGAATGTTCTCCCCTCCTGACAAAAAAAAAAACGTTCTGACTGCAAACAGAGCAAGCTTACAATAGTATGAAACTCTGTCCTCCTCCAAGAAAGTTGCTCAGTAAAAACATAGGGTGTAGCAGAGACTTGCCTTTCAAAAGGTGAATGCAAATTCAGAAAAAAATAATATATATATATATATATATATCAATAGTCATTTAGGTAAATAAGAAACAACAATATTACAAGTACAGAGGAAAAAAGTTACAATAAAATAAAATGTAAAATAAAATAAAATAAAATAAAAACAAATGGAGTATCTATACAATAGCAAAGAAGAGACAGTATAAAACAAGAAGAAAAAGACTTCCAAATGAATATAAATATACTCAGAGGGATGCAAGTAGTTACTCTGTCCATAGAAAAATTAAAAAAAAAAGAAAGCTAAAAATGAGATCTGTGAAATAAATAATAGAGATGTGATCATTTCTCAATAAGTCATGACTAATGAAATACATGTAGAAGCAAAAGCATGAAATATTCTTAAACATAAGCTAACACACTCAAATAAATGAGCTCAAATGAATAGCACAAATATCCATCCTTTTGGACACCTTCTACTTGCCCTTGCTGTTTTGTTCCTCCCTTTTCTCCTGTACTTTCTGCCCTGGAAAGGGCTTGGTATGGATTCCATCTACAAGGGAGTCCCTTTTCCTTCAGCTGCTGGGTGAATTCAGTGGGGGAGGGTGAACGATTTGGATTTGAAGGAAAGCAAAGAGCAAGATTGGAGTATTTAAAATTTAGCTTTTGACCAGCGACTGGCTTTGTCCCTAATATATAGATTATTGCTCTCTAAAGATGGCTCTAGTCTTGTCTTCTATAGTTCAGCCAAGTTCCCTGCCAGTGGCCCTTTAAACCAATCTCTATTGTCACTAACCAAGGGCTATTGCCTCTCCCTTGTTTTTGTTTTTGTTTTTGTTTTTGTTTTGTTTTTTTTCTGACCCCCTACACAACTTTGTAAAGAGTCTCCAAACCCTCCCTACATTATACTTCTTTAATTGTACGAGCAGTTTCTTTTTATGACCCTGACTCATACATGAATTTCCTAGTTACGGAAACCGATCGACTTAGAGGTTGTTTTTTGTTTTTTTCTCTTTTTCTTCTTCTTCTTTTTTTTCATGTTCAAAGCTAGAAGGTAAATATTTTCTAAGAATTTGAGGCAACTGAAGTGACAGTTTGGTTTAGAGCTGAGTTATAGAACTACGGCTATTAGAAAATATAGTTTCATTTTTCTGACAGTTTGTTCTCTGCTGTCTAGGGGATTTACATTTTCTTTTCCTATGGAGAAGGTCAGACTATGATGGATTAAACATTAAGAATAACTTTAAAAAAATCGTTTAAACCAAAGCATGCCCCAAATGACAATATTTCTGAAGGTTTCTATTTTTAAATTCTTCATTTAAGGGCAGTGATTTGGAAATCCAGTCAAAATCTTGTTACCAAATTAGTGCACTTATTGATATTAATAAAATATTAAATATTATAGATGATCATCTAAGCCAGTTTTTGACACAATGCCTAGGGTCTTGTCAACCAAGGAATGACAAGGTGCTAAAATGTAAGCAAAGCATTCATTTTGGGGTATTAGAATTAGAATTTGGGGAGCATAGATTGAGGTAGAAAACTAAAAAGTGTTCCATTGAGGAAGTCATTTAGGGTTTGTTTTTTTCTTTAATAAAAATTCAGAAATTGCAATGAATTACATAAGTTGTCTTTCAATTATTCTGATTGGAGGGTAAATTTGAATTTACAATTCATTACCTTACTTAGGTCACTTCATCAGTTTTTAGGAAAAAAAAACACACTTTTCATTGTCCTCAGAAATTCCTTTATCAGCATTTTCCCCATTTTGGTTTCTCCTGGCATCAGCAAAAGCTCAGCAGTTCAACAAAATGGAGCTGTAAAGACAAAATAGAGTTACTCAGGTTGCCTTGTCAGCAAGACCTGTAGCTTTCCCTTCAGACTTTGAGTAACCAGCTTTTGGCAATTCCTGACTTTCCCTTTTTATTTTTGAATTTGAAAACAGAGAAAGAAGAGTAAATGCATATGTGTCTTGCTCATGAAAGCAGGCACAAATAAGATGGAAAACAGCCAAAGCGGAATGGTAACAGAGAAAATATAGTAACAGCTGATTAAGAAATAAAGTTCTCTGCCTTTGGTGGATGTAGAAGAAAATACAGAATTGTGAGGACAGAGATACTGGAATAAAATCCAGGTCAGTCTTTACACAGAGAAGAATGATTTAGGATGAGAAAGAACAAAGAGTGACCAAATGGCCTTTTCTCTTTGACTAGGAATTCTACTCCAAAAGTCTCTCTTCCCTCTCTGGACATCATGGTAACATAGACCGAAGTCTCTGGCTAGCTATACATTCATGGTTCTAGGTCAAGTAGGAAAAAATTTGGTACTATTTTACTTTAAGGCCATGCAAAATTGCGTCCCTTTGTCACCAAGAATATTAAACACATTGCAAAGCATACATAAAACAATCAACCCAAAGCTGGACTTTAAGGGTATTGAGCCAACTTAAAATTTTAGGGCTCAAATGTGGGGTTGCTTCTTGGTTTTTCTGCTTTGAGAAATAACAAGTATATGTCTATCATGTGTGGACTTCTTTTTAAAATAAACATTATAAAAGTTAGCTTATCACTAAGCCAAAATGAAAGAAAATTAAATATCAGAGTGGCTCTAATATTTTAGCAGGAGTAATAATAATTCATTATTTTATATGCATACTGAAGATAAATGTTTAGAAAACACCATGTACAATTTTAAATAATGCAGAAAATGTTAAAATATTAATATTTTTGAAAAACTTTTATTTTCCCATTATATCAGCCTTCTCAAAATTAATCATATCATACAATATAATTATTTAAACATGAAACTGTTCCAAGAAATATAGAAAATACAATAAGGATAGCACATTATGATAGGTATTCTTCTCACTGCAGAAATAAGAGAGATATGATAAATATTTTCTTCAGTGACTAATTTAAACACCCAACATAGAGATAAATAATCTGTTATTAATATTCATTTAAAAATTATTTAAAAGTTATCAAGGGAAATTGAGTTCTGACAATTTAGTTTTACTATTCAGAAGCTTCTATTACTAATTAAAATTATGTTTTCAATTATTCAAATATTTACACTTTCAAAATAACATTTACATTTAACTCTTATTTATACTTTACTAATTTTGTTCCATTGGGAAAATAAAATATAATTATACATATGAAAATATATGATTATATATGATCAAATGCATATCACTAATTAGGCAAACTTTTCTGATGTACGTTGCATTCAGAACAAAATAAAAGAAGTAAGTGTGCTATGTAAGTATGCCTCTTATACAGCAGATATTTACTTATTATTCTGTCCATTGTCATAATTCTGAATTGGTCTTTTGCTGACTTCTAGTCCAGTCCCAAAATTTTGGCATAATATTCACAGTGCAGCAGAGATTTCCAAGAAGCGTTCTGTGCAAGTGAATTGAAGTACTGATTTAATACGTCTACATATTTTTAGAGACTCATTATCAATACATAGAATGCTGGAGATATAATGGCTCAAAGAAACTGTAACAAAACAATACACCTAAAAATTTAAGTTGACAATGACCCAGTACAAAAAAAAAAAGGGAGGGGAAGAGAAAGTAAAATCTCTATAGAGAAGACCATTAGAAAAAAAAATACAAAATATACTGTCAACACGGAAACACAGTAAAATAAGTAAAATAAAAATAGTAATATTCAAGAAATAATAGAAGAAAAATTTCATGAAGCAATGTAAAGTGAAGTTGTTGATCTAGAAGCATTTAATAAAAAATAATAAAAATACCAAGACACTGTTCGATAAAATTACTAAGCTTTAAGTGGAAGAAGAACAAATAACATTGGAAAACCTAAGTGGTCTTCTGCTCAGTTTTTCCACAGCAGAACATTATCTAGCCACTTTATGTAAAAGCATAACTCAAGAGTTTTACACAGAGTCAAATGTCCTTATCACATGAAATGGCCATCATCAAACATTCACGTTAGAGAAACAAAGCAGGCATTTTTTGTTTGTTTGTTTGTTACAACAAACTATTAAAAGATAAAGTTATACCAATGAAAATATAAAACATTAAAAATTGTATTCTCAGGAGCTGATAAAAAATGACTGAAATATATCTGTATACTTATTGTGAGGCTTAGAATAACAATGTAATTTTAATTAACTTTTAGGATATGGACTTGCCGTACCTAATAATGATTTGTTGACAGAGGAGAGAAAAAGCTATAAAAGTTATTTTTATGAATCCTGTCTAAGGTAGAATATTTTTTAAAAACATGTGTTTCTGCTTTTCCTTTTAGTTGAGAAACGACCCATCTAAAATTTGTATATGGTGTGAAGTAAGAACGGAAATTTTTTGCTCCCATAAGTTTATCTAGTTTTTTCAGCTTTGTTGTAAAGATATTTCTTTTCTATTTATTTTCCCTTTGACATTTTAGATAATCCATCATAAAGATGTGAACATATTTATAGATGCTCCATCAATTTACTTGCCATTCATTATGCCAATATAACACTCTCTTGAATAATGCAGCTTTATAAGTCTTGAAATAATAATGTGAGTCCTCTGACTTTATTTTTTTTCCAAGACTGTTGTGGTTATCAGGTTTCTTTGTATTTCCACATTAATATCCATATACACCTTAGCATGGAATTGTTTGTTTCTATTTTGTATTAAAAACTGCTGTAATTTTTACTGACATTGAAATGAATTTATAGATCAATTTAAGAAAAATGGGCATTTTATTGATAATATTTCATATGAACCTGTGTTTCTCCCCATTTTCTTTTTTAAATTTCCTCAGTAATTTTTGTAATTTTCAATATAAAATCTTGCATATATTTTGTTGTATTTATTCTTAGATAGTATATGCTTTTAATTATTTTATTATGAATATAATTTTTATTATATTTTGTTTATTACTTGTATGTAAAAATACATTATGCTTTTATATATTACCTTATTTGTTACAAAATTGTTACAATTATGTATTATTTCTAGTAGCTTTTTAAGTAGCTTCTTTAGTTTTATTTGCATGAGCAATCATATCATTTGCAAATAAAGACAATTTTGTTTTTCTTATTCAGTCATTAGGCTTTTATTTTTCTTGTCTTTTTTATTAAAGTTTGGGCCTATGGTAATATGTTGACAATAAGTAGTAACTTTCAGGGAAATTATCCAATATTGTACCATTAAATATTATCATAAACATAGATGTCTTTGTATTTTGTAGAAATAAACATATAACACCCAAATGAGAGTAAACTGAAGCTATTTATTCATAATTAGTTATAAAAAGTGTCAGCTACAATCACTTTTGTTTGGCAGAGACTCAAATTCAGGCAGGGGAATGAAAAGGCATTATAGCTGAAGAAAAGGGAAAGCTTCAGAATATTGTAGTTACAGAGAAGCTGGAGGTGAGCTAAGTAGAAATGAGGTAGCTGATGTGAATCAGTTTAGGGAGATATTTAACCTTCTCTGGTTGATCCTAAGTTGGCAGCAAGGGGGAAAATAGAGAAGATGATAGTTACTGCCAAAACATTGTCTGTTCTGGGTGAATTGATACAGAAGTTGTGGTTTGATTTCCTGGGCTTTTGCTTCAGAGATTGTGTGTTAGAGTTCTATTCTCATATATGATATGGCCTCCCCCCCCCTCCCCAATTTGGTCATTATCTTGCCTGCAAGAGACTGACTAATTTAAGGAAGGCTAGGGATTCAGATATTCCCTGTTTGAGAATGCTTCAATTGTGTCCTTTTTGGAGAATCATATCATGAGATCTTCTTGGATTTTTTATAGTTTTATAGTAATTTCAATCTTCTGAAGAGAAAGTGGCTGTAAAAAGGCAGTTAAGACTTTGGATGGAATGCAACGGGTTAGAGTCATGATCATTATAACAAAAACAAGAACAATCAATAGTTACTGTAAAATGCTTCAGAACCAGGAGTCCCAATTGCCCAACTTGCTCCAAAAGAATAAATCCTACACGCTTTTAGGATCAGCCTTAGAGACTTATGTAGCTTATTCCTGAAGGCAGTGAGAACTTGTTTTATCTTGCTCTAGTAATCATATATATTTTTTTAATTTATATTTTATAATGCCTTGACACCTTGGGGCTCTGTAGACTACCCCTCTTAGGGTTAGCTAAGTCCTAGAGCTAGTCAACCACTTGCTCCTGGTTATGCCTTTTATATGCAAACCAACCAATCTGTAGTACTAGATAACTAGAGACCACCCCTATAGTTCAGAGCACCCAAATCCTTCAAAGGATTCAATCCTAAACCTACTCAGCTGCCTACCCTGCCTCATCCATTCCTTCCCCAGAAAAAGCACAATAAAGACTCTGGCCCATGCTTTCCTCTTGTTCCTCCTTCCTCCTGACTGACTGGTGCTTCTCTATGTTCCCCTGCCCTGCTGCATGGGGTACCCTGCCTCATGTTTCTAGACATCTGAGTATTAAAAACTTCTTCCTTTTTGACAGTAATTTCCTTGCCTCCATGTGCCACTATATCCTCGTGAAAACAAAATCTTGGGTACATTTTAAAAACCCCGCCTGGTTCACTGATTGAAATGTAAAAATATTAGCAGTAACAGATACCACCATGACTGGCTAACAAGAAATCTAGAGCAATAAATTCATCCATCATTACTTATTCCAATGAATTGAGAATCATCAGAGCTCTGTCTAGGGAGGAAGTAAAATTTTTGATTACTTCTACCAAAGTTAGTGATAAGCGTCTTACAGATTTTTTTTTCTATTTTTATGACATCCCACCCTACTAGTGGGAACCCAGCTGTGATTATTCACACAAACTGTAATTCTTCCAGGTGAAATGCTCAATAAACAAGGGAAACATCGATTTTAGAACTTGCATCTGGGTCAAAATTTCTAGCCATAATGATTTATAATGTTAGGGTCACACTGTGCAGACAAGTCTTAGACTATCATTCCTAAAAGTCATGAGGCATTAGTCTCATGACAGACATCCTGGACACAAAGAAAGTAGTATAAGAGAAAGCCACATGAAAATCTCAGAAAAGAGGAGTTGTTCAAGACCTGAGGTGGAGGGCACCTGGGTGGCTGACCCAGGTGAGTGTCCGACTCGATTTCAATTTAGGTCATGATCTCATGGTTTATGAGTTCAAGCTCCACCTCAGGCTCCACACTGCTGGTGAGGAGTCTGCCCCAGATTCTCTCTCTCTCTCTCTCTCTCTCTCTGTTGCAAAATAAATAAAGTTAAAAAAAAAAAGACACGTGGTGGAAACCAGGGCCTTACATTCGCTGGGTTCCATATTTGGATTTCTGTTAGTCAGCTCCCATTGGCAAGTATTTGAGCCATTGTTCAATGAAGCTGGCTGAGTTTAAATTGAAAATAACCCAGAACCACCTAGATTTTAATCAATAGATTGTAATAATGTATTTGCTTTTCTGAGAGAGACACTAATAATGTCACTTTTAATTATTTTAATTATTTAAGGTCCTTTGTCCATTTTAGTGCAAGTGGAATGCCATCAGCTAAAATTCCCTATACTGTTGTTTGGTGAAACAAGAATTGTTCAAAAATTTTATCATGAGACTCTGATGATGGATGCTGCATATCCAGTAGTCAGTAAGACTGAAGGCATTTTCCAATGTTTTGGATAATCTAAGAATAGTATTAGAATGAAAATATTCTGAGTTGATGATGATAATAAATAAGGAAAGAAAAGAGAAAAAAAGGCAACTATGGGTAGATAAAAAGAAGAGGTCTGTGAAAATTGAAGAATTTTACTAATTTTACTAATTTTTTATATCTAACTATATCTATACAGAGCGAGCGAGAGAGAGAAAAAGCACATAAGCAAGCTCTCCGCTGTGTCTCCTTATAAAACTCTTCTTCATGATCCATCTTGGGTGTAAGCTGTTTACTATCAGGGATCATTTAACTTGTTCCAAAGATCTTGTATCAGCAACTTACTTCCAAAGATCAGGTGTTTCTAAAGGATATCTGAGAAACCACAGTTTGAGGTCCCCTACTAGAATTGCCTTCCAAATGTTTTTTTGTTTTTTTTTTTTTTTGCATTTCTGAGTAACTTCTTTAGTTGTGAAAAATGAATCCAAGAATTGATCCCCTGGAGTCTCCCTGTTGCATTTGTAAACAACAGTACTTATCAAGGTCCCATGAAAGCAACTATCATCAAATATTGGAAAATGCTTGCAAAATATCGCGAAATAACAAAAAGCTTCCTTAAGAATATGCAGTAATATGGTTTTAATCTTGATGATTGCACTGGATACAGTACAGGATTCCCTTGGTATACTGTTATATCTGAGTGAAGCAGAGCATAGTCTAATATCAGAGATAAAAATCCCTAAAATCTCTAAATGCATCGTTGTTCCCCCTACCAATTTACAGGAACTATAAACGATATGTTCCCAAGGGAGTGAACTATATGGCCACAAGGGCTGATGGGAGTATCTTCGGCCAAGGAAACTGAAAGGTTTCTGAAACTTTTCTTAATTTTTATTTAACAATGCCAGTGGTTCTTTAATCTTTTCCAGAAGATTGTAGATGATAAGGAGAGTGTACTTTTTGAGATATCATTGTTACAATGGTTAAGCTTGATAGACTAGTAAATATACACACACACACACACACACACACACACACATATATATATATATATATATCTACACATAACCAATGTACCATATATATTATATATGTACATATATATGTATAATATATGTAATATATGTAATATACAATATATATAATATGTATAATATATATATTGGTTATGAGTGCTTCTTCCTGTTCCGGATTTGGCTTTCCCTTTGAAGTGGAACTTTTAGTATAATGCTGTTGGCTTACTTGCCCCATTTACTCACTCTCCAGGATAGTGGCGTGAAGTACCTATTGAGAGAGTCTGAAATGAAAACTTAGAAATGCATATCACCGAATAGTTTTTGTGTTTTGCCACATAGAGACTCACAGAAAGCACCCATTCTGCTCTTCCAGGAACATGTGCATTGTCTGTGAAATGAGTCTTGTTCTGGTTCAGTGTTGCTTCTTGCTGGATGGATACATCTATGGAACACTGAAACTCAAGTTTAGAAAGGTGACTCACATCAACAAGATGACACTATATTCTATAAGACCTTTTTTATCCATATAAAAGTTATTTTTTCTTTCTTCCTCCTTGTAATGAAAGCATAATAGTTCTACATTTTTATCCTAATGTGCTCTTTTTAAAATTAATTTAGGAACTGGGGAGACTGAGTGGCTCAGTTCGTTAAGCATCCAACTCAGGTCATGATCTCACAGTACATGAGATCAACCCTCCATCCAGCTCCATGTTGACAACACAGAGCCTGCTTGTGATTCTCTCTTTCTCTCTCTCCCTCTCTCTTTGCCCCTCCCCTGCACATGCTTTCTCTCTCTCACAAAATAAACAAATAAATAAACTTAAAAGAATTATTTTAGGAACTAGTCCACACATACAATAATTAGTCTTTCTGCACAAAATTGTATTTATCTTTTATTATAATTAAATACAATTATTTTAATGTTCAATTTTATAAAATGTTTCTCTACTTGTTTCTTTATTTATCTATATACTTTAAAGAAATACCTGGAATGCTGTTCAACAAATTTTTTAAAATGCTGTTTATTTATTTTGAAAGAGATAGAGCGAATGAGTGCATGAACAGGGGAGGGGCAGAGAGAGAGAGAGAGAGAGAGAGAGAGAGAGAGAGTTCCAAGCAGCTTCTATGCTGTCAGCATGGATCCCACATACAGGGCTTAATACCATGACCACAAGATCATGACTTGAGCTGAAATTAAGAGTTGGACATTCAACCAACTGAGTCACCCAGGTGCCCCAATGGAATCCTGTCCAACAAATTTTGACAATGGTTGCTTCTTGATGGCAGAATTTGGGGTGATTAATTTAGTATCAAGTTCATTATTTTATACATTTAATGGCTTGATGTTTTAGTCCATTCAGGATGCCATAATAAAATACCATAAAACTGTGATTTGAATAACAAAAATTTGTTTGTCACAGTCTGGAGGCTGCAAAGTCCGAGTCAGGGTGTTAGCATGGTAATTGTGATGAAGGCTCCTTTCCTGGCATGCAGATGGCTGCCTTCTAACTATGTAAACATATGGCCAGGAGGGTGTGAGGGAGGGATATGGAGAGATGAGAGAGAGAGACACAGAGTGTCTGAGAGCCAGCTCTCTAGTATCTCTTCTTACAAGTCTCTTCTCATGATGACTACTTATCCTATCATGAGGGCCTCATTCTTATTACTGCATCTAAACCTAATTATGGCCCAACGGGCCCATCTTCTAATGCTGACTTTGAGGATTAGGGCTTCAACATATGAATTCTGGGATAATACAAGTATTCAGCCCATAATATTTGCATTTGAAATTACTGAGAATTTATTTAAACTAAAAAGTAATAGGGTCGTCATTATTGATAAGAAAATAATTTGGGGAGGAAGGGAAAGGCCCCAGTCTTTGCTTTACTAGCTGATGAAATGCTCACATAGAGTTGAAAGTAATTGTTTACAATTTCCTTTTGAGGATAAAGAGTTTGCCAATTTTAAACCCAAGAAAATCCCAATAATCTATAGCCTAATGTCACTAAGTACATAAAAGAAAGTGTCATTCTAGGGAATGTATAGTATATCTGACAATGCATTGTGGAGATATCTAGAATTATTAGAATTACTAAAAGAGTTTAGCAAAGTTGATGGATATAAGATAAAATATCCAATTCAGTTGCATTTCCATAACTGGGAAACATTTAGGAAATATAATTTTCATAAATATAGTTTAGTAGGTGCTAACGTAAGATGATTTATAATAAAAAAGACAATGCATTCTTACCTCACCTTGTAGATGTAATCAAGAACATGAATATGAAAGATAACACATATAAAGTATGAGATCAAATGGTCAAAATTAATGTTAAGGACATCTGCCCTTCCTGAATCAGCAATAGTTAAGGGAAAGTAATCATAAACATAATGAAGGTATTTGCAAAAATATAGCAAACAACTGAAATTCATAACTTAATAAGCTTCTATTAATTATTTAGAAAAAGACAAAAACATTAAAATAGGAAAATATATAGGCAAGCATTTTAAACAATAAAAATATTAATGAAATGAAAATATAAAAAAAAGTGCCAAAGAAAAACTATAACATGAGATATAACTTCACCATACTTCAGGTTACAAGTTGTTAGACTTGGTTCATCTTTGTGTGAATTAAGATTGAGGCAATGAACATTTGTCTATACTGCTTGTTAACATGAAATTGTTGTGATCACATTGTATAACAATTTAATATTATTTAGCATAGTAAATGTTAGCATTTAACAAAGTTAAGCATGCACAAACCTAGTAATCCATTAATTCCATTTCTAGACAAATCTTTTCTCATGTGCTTTGGGTCACAAGTACACAAATGGTCACAATAGCATTGTTAATTTTTTTTTTTTAAATGGGGTACCTGGGTGATTCAGTCAGTTAAGCACCTGACTTGATTTCAGCTCAGGTCATGATCTCACAGTTCAGATCATGGGATTTAGTCATGCATCAGGTTCTGTGTGGACATTGCAGAACCTGCTTGGGATTTTCTCTCTCCCCCTCTGTCCTTCCCCAACTAGTGCACCTTCTCTCATTCTCTCTCTTTCTCTCTCCCTCCCTCTCTCTCTCTCTCTCTCTCCCTCCCTCAAAGTAAATAAACTTTTTAAAAAATGGAAAAAATTTAATGTTTAATAGTGACAGGAAAATTAAGCATGATCTACTCATTTATTTGAATACTAACACATACATCAAATTGGATTATTCCAAGAATATTAGAGATAAAAAATAGCAAAGTAAATCTTGAAGAGGAACAACTTGGTGGAAGGATTTCCTCTGTTTCCTCAGATATTAAGGCATTGTAAGATACAATGCTTCAGGGGCGCCTGGGTGGCGCAGTCGGTTAAGCGTCCGACTTCAGCCAGGTCACGATCTCGCGGTCCGTGAGTTTGAGCCCCGCGTTGGGCTCTGGGCTGATGGCTCAGAGCCTGGAGCCTGTTTCTGATTCTGTGTCTCCCTCTCTCTCTGCCCCTCCCCCGTTCATGCTCTGTCTCTCTCTGTCCTAAAAATAAATAAACGTTGAAAAAAAAAAAAAAAGATACAATGCTTCAGACAGAACTATATTTATGAAAGTATAGACAAATCAATCAAGATTGATTAGAGGATCCATAGACAGACTTATGCAAATGTAGATACTTAGCTTTTGTCAAAATTCCATGGTCCAATGTATTTAAGCTGATAAGGATAAAAATGGCGCCTGTTCAATAATTATTATGGTACTGATTGTATGCTTACATCAGAAACAAAAACAAAGAAATAAAAATCTTGGCTTCTAAAGCACAGCCTCACCAAATAAACCATGCTAATTGTGGATCTAAAAATCAAGACAACAGCATATAGAATAGAACATAAGAGGTTGTGTTCATGACCTTAGAGTACAGGCAAATCAATTTTTCTTTAAAGAGTCCAATAGAAACATTTATTAGAGACTCAAAACCACACACAAAACAATTTAAAAGGCTAATAAACATAAGAAAACATGCCCAATGGCTTTATTAATTAAAGGGCTAAAAAGACAAATTGCAGTATGCCCACCCAAAAGGCTGATAATTCTCGAAAAGACCAAGTGTTGAAACAGATGTAGTTAAGTGGGAATACTCATATATGGCTGGTAGGGGCAGTCTCCCTTGTCAACACTCCTCATCCCTCTGACATCTCTTGGGAGTTCACTTTTCAAATACAAACCAATAGATCCCCAATCGTCTCCTGTATTAGGGAGATGGCCTACTGTACCCCTGCCTTAATCACCCCAAGATCAGGTACCAAATCACTAGACAAACTGACCAATTCTAAGCCTAATTACTCTTCCGTATTTGTTCCTTCCCAGAGAAACCACAATAAAGGCTGTTGCCCAAAATTCTTCCCTCTCTCCCCGCCTTGTAACTGACCCTGGTGCTTCACTATGTGGTCCTCCTTGCTGTGACATGTTGCCTTCTCTGCGGAAATGTGAGTAAAAAGCTATCTTCATGACTGCACTTGTTTCCTGATCTGTTGGTCTTGCTTACCTCAGATTTTCTACTAATACACTGTAGTAGAAATATATTTACTGGGGCAGTTGGGTTGCTCAGTTGGTTAAGCATCCTACTTTGGCTCAGGTCATGATCTTGTGGTTCATAGGTTCGATACATGCATCGGGCTCTGTATTGACAGCTTGGAGTCTGGAGCCTGCTTCTGATTCAGTGTGTGTCTTTCTCTCTACCCCTCCCCCACTTGTGATCTCTCTCTCTCTCTCTCTCTCTCTCTCTCTTTCTCCTAAAAATAAATAAACATTAAAAAAAACATTTATTTATCATAGGTAAAAGTTTAGGAAAATATATTCTAAAAAATGACAAAGCACAATCATACACAGGTACCTGAAAAAGAATGAGACATTCAGAGGATCACAGGTTCAATGACATGGCTAGTGTGTGATTGGTGGGTAATGCAGAGGAGAAAAAGCTGAGTTCTAAGTTTGAGGTTAGAAAATTAGGGTAATATTGAGAAAAGAGCTGAAAGTTCTAATCACTTAATCTAACGAAATCAATAATGGAGAATCCATGCAGAATAACATCTGGCTTTGTTTTTATTTTTATGTTTTTTTCAAGTAAATTAGAAGCAGAAATATTTTGGATTTTTTTTGTCGTTGTTATTGCTTTATTTTCTTTTGGTGACTTCTTGGTTTTGATTTGGGGATGTTTTTATTTTTAATTTATTTTTCCTTTTGTGATACCTAAAGACAACCTCTTGTTTACATGTTAAAATGTGATCATACTACTTTTTATATATATATTTTTATATATTTATATATTTATAACTATATAGTTATAACTATATGATATGTATAGCTATATATAAAATTATATATATATAGTTATATATAAAGAATAATTAGGCAAAAATCCATCATAAGCAACCATATTTATTAGGTGATTTTGTATGCAACATAGCATGTCATAGTCTTAAAGAAATACATCTTCTTATCAGAATAACCACTAACTAATGATTGTATATCATTTCAACAATAAAAACTTAAAATACATATTCTGATAAAAGGGAATTTTGAATTTGTGAATGCTTGCTTTTCTTCTGATTAAAAAAAGAAAAAAAAAGAAATGTTTATGGTTTAAAAGACAACCTATCTTTTGAGATCTGAAGAATTTTTGTAAATATATATTAAAATCCTCTCTGCTTTGATTGGTTGACAAATTAACTTTCAATTATCTAGACATTAATATATTATATGTTTATTTAAGATATTTTATTACAGTATTTCTGACATATCTATCCATATCTATATCTAGACAATATCCACATGAACAGCAGAATGGGAGCTTGATCCTGTTCCAAGGAGTTTGTTACTGAAATATGAAATATAGTTTCTTCATATAGTAGTTCATATCTAACTTTCTTCCCATTAGAAATTTGTGGTTGGTTGTTTTTCAGAAAAATTCTATCAATTTGATACAAAGTGTATCACAAATAGTATAAAATGAATATTTCATAAATTGAAATTTTTATTTTGCTCCCGGTTGATAGAGCCGTCTTTTTTTTTTTTTTTTTTTTTTTGTAAAGTAGACTTTGAGCCCAGTGAAGAACCTGAACTCAGAATCCTGAGATCAAGACCTGAGCTGAAATCAAGAGTGGAACAATTAATCGACCAAGCTACCCAGGTGCCCCTGTAGAGAATCTTATATATGAAGCTATATAAAATGAATTACTATTTAAATATATTCCAAATAGGTATTACAATAGCTTATATTTAAAAACTTGAGGGGCGCCTGGGTGGCTCAGTCAGTTAAGCTGCCAACTTCGGCTCAGGTCACGATCTTGCGGTTGGTGAGTTCAAGCCCTGCGTCAGGCTCTGTGCTGATGGCTCAGAGCCTGGAGCTTGTTTCAGATTCTGTGTCTCCCTCTCTCTCTGACCCTCCCCCGTTCATGCTCTGTCTCTCTCTGTCTCAAAAATAAATAAACGTTAAAAAAAAATTTTAAAAACTTGAAATAAGTGAACTAATTTATGTTTAGGTAGGTAAAAACAAAGAGCACATTTCCATCATCTATATTTAAATACTCTCTATGTATTATAATTAAATGCTGTTAGATTCTTGTATCTCTAAATTGTATACTATTACTTGAGAGAAAATAGATGTATATTTTCCCAGAAGTTATCACATAAACACAATATTAAGTAAAGTTCAAAATTGCAAGTAAAAGTAAAAATCAAGTAATCATTTAATTTGGAGCAAATACTGACACAAATTTATCATTATAAATGCACAGTAAACAGAATAGTCAAGTCTACTGGTTGCATCATGAATTATTTATCAACACTTAGAGGTGCATAATCAGAACAAGATATGTGAACTTGCTCTAGATTTTCAAGGATGAAAAAATTACATATTCAATAGCATGGCAAAATAAGAAAAAGGGATGATCTATTAAAATATTTTCCTGAGTAGATATCAGCTAAAAACCATGCCAAATACATATATACACTGGAATTCTACTGAAAAGGTTTCCAGCAAAAATTAAAAAAAGAAAAAATTCTTAAAACTTCCTGAAACCTTTGTATGTGAATTATTTCTCAATGAAGATCAATTTAAAAGGCCCCAAGTGTTCAAAATTATAATACTAATAAGGAAATATGTATTAATTTTAAATTTAAACTTAAAAAATCGATATATGCTACCAACATGGTATCAATAGGGGCCTGCGTAGCTCAGTTGGTAGAGCATGTGACTCTTAATCTCGGGGTCATGAGTTCAAGCCCCACACTGGGTGTAGCGTTTACTTGAAAAAAAAATACTACATTAGAATTGATTAATGGAATTAGAATTAAATTGTTTTTGATTATTTGGGGGTAATATTTTAGCTGTAAGTCTTGCAAGGTTTGTATTATGCAGTCAGCATTGATATATTTACTTGAGGAAGTGTACAGCCCAAAAAGTTAAAGATATTTAATGACATCATATTAATTATGCTTGTGTTTAATTTTTTATACAAATGTATTAAAATATATAATAGTAAAAGAATATATAATGTATAAGTTTATTGATTAACTGGCAAGTTGGATCACAGTTGCTCACAATATTATAACCAAAACTGAGATAGAACTAGACTATATATAGTTTGACTAATAGAGAAAAAACTCTAAAATGAAAAAAAGAAAGCAATAGTGAATTCAATTGTGAAATAACTTGTGTAACTGATTTATAAATAATATCAAATTAGAAGTAAAATAAATTCTAGTACAAACATTTAAGAAATATAAAACAATTTTCAGTAGTATGAACCCCTCTTAAAATTTTCAAAATGGATATTACAATTAAAAAATCAATTAGACGTTTGGGTCATTTTTCCCCTATGACTGATTCATAGTAAATTCCTAATCATCTCCCTTTTGAGATGTATACACCAAGTTAATATTTTCAATACCTCTAGAGATTCTTTATTTCATAGGGATTTGCTCTGTTATTTAAACATAATAAGCAGAGGGAATAAGTTCATGCTTATAAGTGCTTCTTTAGGCTACGGCAGGTCAATATCCAGACCCACACATACTTTTCCAAGGTGTTCTTGCTACAGGTACGTGCACACAGTGGCCACATGTGGGCTATTATTATATAATATTCATATGACTCACCATTATTTTCTAAATTACAATCAGCCTTTATGCTAGTACTTGACTCAACAGCCTAAACATCATGTGACCTGAGGTTGATATTAAGTCCAGGGCTTCTGCCAGCTGCTCAGCTTTGTTAGGAATCTTACTGTGAAAGGTTTACTCAACATAACAAGTTTGACATTACTAGACTTTTAGAACACTTCCTCTAACAGTTCTTAAACTCATTTTGCAATTTTTTTCTTTCTGTCTTCTCTCAGTTCAAAATAAAACACTTTTGCAAAAATCACACAAAGCTTATTTTTACACCCTAAGTGAAACGTTGCAGGATTTTTTACCAGAATACCAGGGAATCCTTGTCTCACCGCTTTGAAGAATGAAGAGGTGGACACAAAATGAACAGCAGGCAAAAGTTTATTAGAGTATGAGATTAGAAAGGAAGAATGGTGGGAAAGCTCTCTTTACAGAGAAGGAGGCATTCAAAAATGAATGCCCACCAACAATAGGCAAGGGTCTTTCTTTTATAAGGTTCTGGTAGCTCTCCCCTTCCCTTCCCCCTTGTTCCTTCCCAAGCTCTATCCTTATTGGCTGGATAACTCTGAATACTGACTTGTCCATTCCTGATTGACTAGTTTCCATTGTATGAGGGGTGGTCTATGGCCACACCCAACCTTGGGAGTAGGTGGTGTCAGTTACATTTCAAGAGGGATCTTAACCTGAGGGAGTTTGCTGTGATCAGATGTCCCAGCCTTGCTCCAAAATATGTCTTTCTCCACCCCGGGGACCTCAGGTCCTAATCCTTTCCCTCTCTGCCTATTTTATCTTATTTTATTTATTCATTCATTCATTCATTCATTCATTTATTTATTTATTTTCCTATCATACTAGAAAGGTTAGTGCATACCTTCTCTACATTCAGTATAAAAATTAAAAAAAAAAATTAAAAAAAAAACACCTGGGGAAGACATTAAACATAAGCAGAACACAAAACACAAAAAATAAAACAGAAAAAAAAAATTACACCAGTTAACATTTTCTATTGCAAAAATAAAATTATAATTCTTTGGAAATATTTTAAAACTGATTTAGGATATTATTTGATGAGGGAAACTTTATATTTTATTTTGTATCATAAGATTATAGAAGTTAAGATTTTTATCTGGGCAACTCCGTGTGTTTTCATAATAGTAAGCCATATGAATTTTTGCAGAAAATCACATTCACATTAGTCTATAATGGCTCTTAACACACAACATCATAAATTCAAATCTATGCTAATTATGGATGTAAAAAATCAAAGCAATAGGATATAGACTATAAAGTAAGTGGTTGTTTATGGCTTAGGTGTAAAGAAAATCAGTTATAAAAAAGTCCAACAGAAAGGTGTAAGAAACTTGAAAAGACATATAAACAATTCTAGATTTAGTAACAGGATACTGTTTTAAACTCCAAGTTTTTTTTTTTTCTTAAATAGTGTCATTTTGTCATGTGCCTCTGAAAATGAAAACCTCCAATACAAATCAATAGTCATTTATCATAAGAATTAAATGTTACCTCAGAGGATGCTTTACAACTGAGCTTAGATGAAATTTTAATTATTATTTTCAAGACACTTAGAAAGTTAACAAGCAAAGCCAACTCAAAACAACCTTTTGTTTCTACTGCCTACAAGTCTTGAGAATGGCTTTGAATATGTGCTCAAAAAGATGATCATAATTTGATTTGTTTCGACTTATTGGATTGAAATGATCTCATGTAAATTTTAGTCCCTCCCAACCTGGATTAAAAATATCTTTTGGTTAAATCAATTGTGTAGAGTTCTGTGGAATGATAAACACCTTAAAATAGGAAAATTTTGTTTGAGTTAACGATAAGTAGAATGCAGATAACAAATTCTTTGCAATTTCAGATTTGAAATTGAGAAGAAAACTACAACTTTATGTATCTGAACTTACTGTGACAGTGTCACAAATGATAGAAATAAAGTTTCACACTTCCTAAAGATTTTGAACATGTTCTTTGGTCATATTGTAAAATGTACTTAAAATACTAAATAATTTTCTACTACGAAAAGGAAGCATTCAACTCGAAAGTCATACCTGTTTAGCAGTGTCTAGATATTGCTCAACGAGGATGATGCAGCAGATAGATATGTATGCCCACCGATGTAATCAACATGTCAAGAATAAATATTATAAATGGCAAAGACTACAACCTAGAAATATGAAAAAAATTTCAGTAGAGTACAGACAGATAATATTAGGAATGAATTGAACTGAAATGAGTAAGCAATTCACATTTGTTCCACTGTATCTGAAAGAAAACTATGTGTATATGAAAGAAAACTACACTGTAATTGAAAGAAATGACATGAAAATGACGAAAATAAACTACTGGATTTAGCAACATTACGTCACCAGACACCTACATCTTACAAAAATTTGCTTTTTAAAAACTCTATCATTCAGGTAATTATGATAGAATACACATTTTTTCCTGAACAAGGAGGGACAAGAAGTAATGAAAGGCCTAGGAAGAGGGACAAGATACTGAAGTCCATAGACTGTCAATCATCAAGACGTCAAAACCCGTAGTAGTGCAGGACTTAAAAAAGTGGGTGATGAGTGAAATGGATGGTAGAGATAATAGAAGGGGAGATATTTTAAATTATTTTTCAAATATCAAAATACTTTTAAATATCAAGAAACAATTGTTCTCTAAAACAAGAAAGAAGAAAAGTTATTGTAGATATGGTGGGTCCAGAAACTGAAGGATAAGATTTCAGGGAATTATCAATTTGTGGTAAAGATCCTGGTGAACGACAGGGGTTTCAGTGGAATGTTTTTGAAAGCCAAAAGCAACTGAAAGAGACCAAATGGTTTGAAAGAGCAATCAGAAGTGGAAAGCTGGTGTAGACAGATGCATGACATAAACAATAAATGGGCAAGATTTATTTGTAATTTTACTTGTTTGCTTGTTTGCACAAGGAAAGAACAATGATAGCCTGGTCGCTGTAAATGAACACCAAATGTATATATACGTAACCTCTGTATCGTTAGGTATGTGAAGCTGGGGTGGACAAAGGTAGCACCTTACGGAAAGAATCACTGAACACTGGGTCCAAGTTTTCACTGAAACTATGGAAGATTTTGTCAACCAAAGCACATGTATCCAAGAAGACCTATCAAGATGTGGGATTGAGGATAGGAGATAGTTCTGGTGAAGATGCAGGACATATGCTAATTAAAGTATGATAGTAAATGACTTAAAAGTGAGAGGTAAACCAGAATACAAGACATAGAGTTTCATTCCCCGTAGGCTCTTTGGGGAGGAAGAAAAATCGTGACTTGTAAAATAATGACTTCAGGAATTGTTCTGATGACTTAAGGAATTGCCACTTTTCTGGAACATCACTCAAGGTAAAATGCTCGTGAGAACCTGACTTAATGAAAAGTCTCATAATGCTTGGACACTCAGAAAATTGTTCAGTATTATGTAAACTCTAATTGGGGTACTCAGAAGTTATGATTACAGGTATGTTTTTTCTTTTTTTTCTTTTTTAAAGTTTATTTATTTATTTTGAGAGAGACAGAGGCAGTGTGAGTCTGGGAGGAAAGGGAGACAGAAAATCCTAAGCAGGCTCCACACTGTCAGCACAGAACCAGACCCAGAGCTCGAACCCTCAAAACTGTGAGATCGTGAACTGCGCCAAAACTAAGAGTGGGACACGTAACCGCCTGAGCCACCCAGATACCCCTACAGGTGTTTTTCTAAGGTTTTGCTACATTTATAATTTTTTCTTAGTAAACTGTGTTGCTTTCTTGCTTATTAATAAAGTTAAATTTTATTAAATGAAAAGAATTCACAGTATTTACAGATTCTGTCTACTGTATGGAAAATTATAGGAATTTTGCATATGTTCAGCTTAATGTAATCATTTCTTGTGTTCTGTGGAGCTGATCCAGATTCAACAAAATTAGCCCTAATTTTGTGTCATTTATTTGTTTCTTCTTTTGGGTTAAATATGGTTGGGAAAAAAATGTGTTAGAAAATATGAAAGTTGTGAAAATCACTGGCTTATTAGAAAGAGTGCTCTAGGGGCGCCTGGGTGGCGCAGTCGGTTGAGCGTCCGACTTCAGCCAGGTCACGATCTCGCAGTCCGTGAGTTCGAGCCCCGCGTCGGGCTCTGGGCTGATGGCTCAGAGCCTGGAGCCTGTTTCTGATTCTGTGTCTCCCTCTCTCTCTGCCCCTCCCCCATTCATGCTCTGTCTCTCTCTGTCCCAAAAATAAAATAAAAAACGTTGAAAAAAAAAAAAAGAAAGAGTGCTCTATTCAAAGACAGAGTCCTGTCTTTAGCTTACACTAAACAGTTGTTTAATTTCAATCTGTGTCCTGGATAGGAATTAAAATTAGTTTTTAAGTTTGGAAATTATTAGAGATCTTTGTTTTTTGTGTTTATTTTTTCTGGTTTTGAAATACTTTCCTATCAATATCTTATCATTTCTTTGATTTCAACTGTGTAATGTTATTCATGGATTGGTTTATTTATCTGAAGTCGTTATTTTCGTAAATATTACCTTCATATGGTTATAAAATGGATGGAGTATAAGTAATAAACAAGAGCAAAATAATCATTTGCTAAGAAAGCTCTTTTTAGTAATTGCACTAATAATTTATGGTATTTGTTTTTAATTCATTAATGGCACACGTTTTCTTTTCTGCATTTTCAAATACTCTTGGTCATTATAATGGAGCGTTTATTTATTTTTTCTTTAGAATTTCACAAGTTACTGATAATAGCAAACTATAACAGGAATATTTTGTGTTATGCTTTGGTTGTTTCCTGATTCTAGTCCGTTGTTCGGGACAATATCAAAATGCTGAAGAGTTTAGAACTACTTTGATAATTTTACAAATCAAAGAAAAATATTCCTTCCAGATAGCTGTATGAGAACTAGTACATTTTACTATTCATGAATTTATTAACTACCTCCTTTGGAATGGATTATGACCAGTGTTTCAAAATGCAGTCGCAAAGTAATGCAGTCACAAAAGTTAAAAGTGCATCTTTATGCAAACATTATTTAATTAAGCTGCTATATTTCCAAAATTGACAGTGTTAAATGACTTTGAAAATGGTTGTATTATCTTTTAATTTTTTTATTTCTTTTTCTTTTTTTTTTTTTTAGTATTACCTCTGCAAAGTAAAATGCTTTTTAAACTTCTCCTTTTGAGTTTTCAAACATTGGTATTCTTTGTCTTGAGTAGATTAAAACGTCTAGTTATAAGAAAATACTGGACTGGTTCTCCACTTTTTGGGGACCCAATGCAAAATGAAAATAAGTGTTGTGCCTTGTTCAAAAACTAAGAATTTCAAGATGATGACAGCAGAATATAAACAAAACATGAGGTCATTACACATACGGCGAGTCTTGGGTGACTGCACAAGTCACACAAATATGATGTCTGCTGAAAGCCCATATCCAAATAGGTAAATCTTACAGATTCTTCAAACTAAGTAAAAGAGAAAATGTATTTCATTTGTGTACTCATTAATTTGTATGATTGTCAAATAAATTGGCAACGATATCGGAATGTGTGCTCAGAATCTCATTTTACAGTTAAATAAGCAGTTCTGTATGAATTATTTTTCAAAATGAAAAAAGATTTTTCTAAGAAAAGGATTCCCAAAATAATTGAATTAACTTATAATTTAATTCTGTGTATAAGTTCATATCATTTAATTATAGAAGTATATATTTCACTATTGATTTAAGTGGAAAGAGAAAAATAAAATGTATAATCAAAGTTACTCAACTTATTTTTAAATTCCATATATCACACTGAACAAATAAGATTTGAGAGAAGAAATAAATGAGTGTTTTTGAACATGCAAAAATATTTTCTTGTATTTTTGAGCCTGTTAGCAGAGCGGGAGATCAGCACTGATCCACCTACCCTCCTGCTTGAACAACTCTAATGTGATTTTCAAGCCGGTTGTAATTTCACCCAAAACATATTGCGATACGGAATGTATTTAGTATCACAGAGTTTGTCCTCCATAATAATCTGTAAGAGAGAAAAGCATTGTTCTTGAACTTCATGGCTGTTCCTTTTGAAGGTGCACACATATTTACCTGACCAATCCTCCTTACTCTCTATTTCAAGTTATCTGGTGAAATTAATTTGGAATATAATTGATAGGCTGTCTGATCTGAATAAATGGGTATGTTACAAATGCAAATGCATTTGTGTATTTTACAGCTATGTCGTTTCAAGAACTGACTTATTTCTATCTGCTTTTTATTCACTTTTTAAAATTAGGCTACTGATGCATATTAGAATTTAATTACACCAATTAGTACTGCCACATCAGACATATGATGTGCCTTCAATTAAGAAGTACCTAATGGGTATTAGTACAATTTGGCTTCATAATTAAAGTTCTAAGAACAGCACAAATTAAACATTATGATTACAAAACATTAAAAATCTACTGGTGAAATTAAAGCTGAATATTTTAGCTTCTCCATTTAAACTGATTTTTAAAAAGGAAATCAGGATTATGTAAAAAACAATGTTAATATTATTGAAGCATTCTTAATTAAAGGGAGCAAATTATGCATGCATGCAGATATATGTATGCATAGATAATGATTAAGTATTTAAGAAAGTATCAAACATAACATTCCTGTCATCTAATACGTGTTAAAAGTTATTATTTCAGGGTTTTGTTTTGTTTCTTCTTTGTTTCTTAATAAAATCTTGAATAGCTGTGGTCCTCACTTAGAACTACTGCTTCGGGGAGCACAGATGACAGGCAGTCCCAGTAGCTGCCCCACTGGTTGTGTGACTGTGTTTGCACTGGGGTCGGATTTCTTCAGAGTGCTTCCGGACAATAACTGAGCATGGGGGTCCTGGGGGAACACCTTTCTTAGGAATTGTACTCTTCTTACAGAAGACTTTGAATTGAGGACTCCCCATTGGTCTGGCCAAAATTTATTACCACTGTGCTGACGGCTGAGAATCTTGTGTCCCAATTCTTCCTTCTTTCCTTCCACAGATATCAGAATATCATTTGATTCCCTGCACTTACACCTACTTCTTCTCCTTAATGCTTAACAAGAAATTCTCCCAGGGGCGCCTGGGTGACTCAGTTGGTTGTGTCCAACTTTGGGTCAGGTCATGATCTGAGAGCTCCTGAGTCTGAGCCCCATATCTGGCTCTGTGCTGAAGCTCAGAGCCTGGAGGCTGCTTCAGATTCTGTGACTCCCTCTTTCGCTCCCTCCCCAGCTTGTGCTTCTTGTGTTTCTCTCTTTCTCTCTCAAAAATAAATGAACATTAAAAAAAATTAAAAAAACAAACAAACAATTCTCCCATAGGTCTTTTGCCTAACTAAAAACTTCTTTGTGTTCACTTCTTAAAAAACCTAATAAATATCTTATATAGAATACACACATCTATGTGTTTAATAACTTTTGGCATTATTGGAACTCTGTTTTTTAAAGATTATTTGATGAGATATATTTTTAAAAAATCCAAATTGTAAGAATATCTTCTAATCTGGGTTAATTTGAATTTTCTTCAAAAGAAATAGAATATTATGAAAAATTCCAAATTGTCTACAAATAGATAATAGCCATTCACAGAAACCCCAATACTATATTTAAAATAAGGATCATGACATTTATATCCCCCTACTTGCTAGGAACTACATGTAAGTAAATATACATTTTTCCACAATTTAAATATCAAAAGAAAAGTAAGACATTCAAAACTCACTATTCTGATGGCTTTCATTGATTTATGTTAAAAATATCAAATATATTAATATCAAAAATAATATCAAAATATTAACTGATATATTTTATCTATTATTTTAAGTACCTTGTAAATTATCTTAATCATTATAAAAATCCTACAAGATTATTATTCTTTTTTACACATGAGAAACTAAGTCAGGGCACATGGGTGGCTCGGTTGAACAACCAACTCTTGACTTCAGCTTAGGTCATGATCTCAAGGTTGGAGAAATTGAGCCCCACATCAGTCTCCATGCTGAGAGTGGAGAATCTGTTTGGGATTCTCTCTGCCTCTCTGTCTCTGTTCCTCCCCTTCTCACACACTCTCTCCCTCTCTCCCTCTCTCAAAATAAATAAATAAACTTAAAAAAAATTAAAAAGAAACTAAGTCAAAGAGAGGTTTAAATGAGTGCCAAGAATTACACTGAAATAGTGTTTACTTGAGTCCACATGCACATGTATACTGACCTAGGACACACACATATGGAAAACACATATCATGGAAATTGTCTACTGAATTGTGAAGTCTTGGGTAGCAAAAAAGTTATGCAAAGTCACTTTCATTTACAGAGTTCCCATTCAGAGCTGGCTTCTGAAGAGGAGAGTGACTCTAGAAATGCATTCATTTGCCTGTTTATTCATTCATTTGTTAAGCAAAATATGTGAATCACATACTGTAGGCTCTTTTCAGTGTTCTGATGTATAAAACAGATTCTGTGGCTTACGGATTGAAGAAAACAAATCTAACTGTACTAATATTCACTTAAAAGGCAGTAGATGGGGCGCCTGGGTGGCGCAGTCGGTGTCCAACTTCAGCCAGGTCACGATCTCGCGGTCCGTGAGTTCGAGCCCCGCGTCAGGCTCTGGGCTGATGGCTCAGAGCCTGGAGCCTGTTTCCGATTCTGTGTCTCCCTCTCTCTCTGCCCCTCCCCCGTTCATGCTCTGTCTCTCTCTGTCCCAAAAATAAATAAACGTTGGAAAAAAAAATTAAAAAAAAAAGGCAGTAGATGGTAGATCATGCTAGGAAGGCAGTTTAGGGGCGTATATGAGGAACATCTTGCTTAGACTAGAAACCTTTCCTGAAACCAAATAAAGTAGAATGATTTGCAATACAAATTTGTTTACAGTTTTTCTTCCAGTATTTCTTGATTTCAATATATTCTTATTGATGAAAGATACAAATGTATTTATAAGATCTTTAAAAATCCGCTAGTTCTGTAATCACATAATTTGTGACATGCAATCTGTTTTTTCATTGAAGGCAATCCTATTCAGTTTTGGAACTAATTTTGACATAACTTTTTCAGTTTACTGCACAGTGGCCAACATATGATTTTTCTTTTCATTTCTGGATTAGTTTTATGTTCCTTGGATGACATATATGAACTTTTACTGTCTATTTGAACTTTCTCCACGATGTGTTAAGGTGAACGTGAAAGATTTTACTTGACTGCTTGTAAATTTATTGTAGGAGATTTTTTCTTTCTTCTTCCTTTCGTTTTTATTATTATTATTATTTTTTTTATTTTGCATTCCCACCCCTATACCACCTCATTTCTTTGTGTTTCTAGAGCTTATATTAAATGAATGTTGAACCTTCCACATTTATCCTTCAATTGGTCAAACATGGCTTGATTAAAGTTAACATGGAAAGACCAGCTGGCTGCTTTTTAGTGAAAAGAATTATATGGGAGCATGTATGGAAGTGGACAGAACCTTTGAATGAATATTGCATGAATGAGGTGGGAGAAAATGGTCAGCTATTTTAGGAAGAATATCGTTAATGAGATAAATCATAAGATCCATTAATTTCATAGGAGTCAGTTTGTTGACTAGATAATTGAAAAAGATAACAATGGTACCCACAAGGCTGACTTGCCCTGTTTGGCTTCCTTCAAGTTCACTACTATCAGTATTTGCCAAACATATTCGCGATGGGGGCCCTGACACTTAGCAGTCTCTTCCTTCTTTTGCAGGTATGGCCTCTGAAATGGCTTATGAATAAGATAAACACAGGACCTTCTTCACTTGTGCTTTTATTTTTCTGATTTGTTTTTGATTTATTATATTTCAAAGTGACAATACAATTAAGATCTCACTTATCGGTCTTTCAGTTTCATGTTTGAAGGCTCCATTTGCAAATAACCAATGCCCATTATCAGGTCAGGTCCCATTCTTTAAAAATGTGACCTATTGGATGTCTAGGTGGCTCAGTCAGTTAAGCCTCCAACTTTGGCTCAGGTCATGATCTCATGGTTAGTGAGTTCAAGCCCCGCTTTGGTGCTCTGTGCTGACAGCTTGAAGTTTGGAGCCTGCCTTGGATTCTGTCTCCCTCTCTCTCTGCCCTTCCCCTGCTTGCATTCTGTCTCTTTCTCTCAAAATAAAGAAAAAAACATATATATATATGTATATATATATATATGAAAAAAAATTAAATAATAAAAGAATAATGTAGCCTATTGAATGAGTAGCCATGTATGAAACATACTTTTCTTCCCATAGTCCATGGTGTTTTGCACATACCCCTTGATAAGATTAACAATATTTTCCTGGGATTATTAATAGAAGGAGGTAGCTCATCTGGGGCCTTTATTTGTATAACAAGATATACAATGTTGGTCTTACCCAGTTTTTTTCTAGCTAAATGTGCTCCACTCCCCCCCCCCCCAAAAAAAGACTTCTCATTTTTCTGAAAGGATTAGTGGGAAGAATTTGTAATTTAAAATTATCACCTCTGTTGGTACTTTTAGTATATATTTGCCAATTTAGGACTCCAAGATATTTCAAGCGGTAGAGTCACACATTAATACGATGAAAGGGTCATCAATGATAATTTCCCAGTTACATTTCAGGAAGAGATAAGAGTATTTGATTTTTTTGTGACCTCGAATTTTGGGTTTCAAACAGAAAGGGAAACTATTAAGTAAATCTCAGCTTCCGATTTCTGCATCTAAAACACTAGATTTCATTGTTCTGCTTTTTCCCACTCTTTCTAAAATTACTCAAATTTTTAAAAAAATATTTATTTATTTTTGAGAGAGAGAGAGAGCGCGCACAAGTGGGGAAGATGCCTAAAGAGAGAGAAATAAAGATGCCAAGCAGGGTCTGCCCTGACAGCAAAGAGCCTGGTGTGGAGCTCACACCCATGAACCTCAGATCATAACCTGAACTGAAGTTAGAGGCATAACAGACTGAGCGACCCAAGCACCCCAAAATTACTCAAATTTCTTAAAAGAATCACAGAAACCTTAGGAATAGATTTGAAAAGAGAAATATGAGCTGCCTGGATCCAAAAATAGGCCTTTAGCCACATGCTATCTATTAAGAAAATAGAAAAACTCTAAACACAAAAATCAAGAGTATAGTTGCCTTTCTGCGTGGCAAATAATGAATGAAAAATAACTGCAAAATTATTGATACTGTTTTCATTCTTAAATTAGATTGTGTGCTCAAATGTGTTCATTCTATTAATATGACTCATAGATGATATATTTTAATCAAATATTAATGATAGAATACAGTGAGATAAAATATGTAGCGACGCATTACAACAAAAACTAGAATTGCAGTTGAATATAGGCAGGGTCTTTATAAGACCTAACCTTTCATTATGTAAATAGATATCTTTTAGTCCAAGAAATCCCATACCTTTTTAAGCATGAATGGATACAATGAAATGAATTGAATCAAGGTCTACTGATGCTAATTTATAATATCACGTAACAAAAAAAAAATAAATAAAATTAAAAATCCTAAGTCTAGAAAAATGAAAATAGTTACATAGGATTTATATAAGTTCAAAAGCATAATTATTAAGCATAAATAGTTGTTGCAAAGTTTAGGACTTCCTGAATAATTCTTATTCTTATTATTCATTACTAAAAATATTAAAATTTCATTCCAAAAATATCATTATTTTTAAACTTTCATTTGTTTAATAATAACTGCTGTGATTGAGGGAGATGTAAAACAAAAATACACTTTGGGTGAATATCTTTCTATAAGCCAGCAATATACACTGATCCTTCCTTTGTAAAGTAATGCTATTATAAATGTATACACAATTCAAATTATAGATACTGAATTATGATGCATATCAAATTTTCAGAAGCTTAATTTCATATGTTAAAGATAACAAAATAATGATACTATGTAAATAAAAATGTAAATAAATATATTACTCAACATATTACTCATTAAATGTACCATCTCTGTAATATGTGTCTTTGCTATCTTAAATTAACTGCCCACAAGATTTTAGACTTAAACTTATCTCATCAACTGTCACAAAGTCTTTGGCTCTGATCAAATATAGTCCTATAAACACTGTGTATAGACATTGTACTATCCCTTAAAATATTCAAGATTTATATATTTTTATTTTTTGTATTTTATTTTTATTATCATATTTTCATAACCACACTAAATAATTCAATAAATTGATATATATTCATCACCCAAATTCAACAATTACCATTGTTTTGCCATACTTGCTTCATGTATTCCTTTTCTCTTTTTTCAAAATTACTAAAATAATTCTATCATGGGGTGCCTGGTTAAGTGTCCAACTTCAGCTTGGGTCATAATCTCACGGTTTGGAGTTCGAGCCCTGAGTTGGGCTCTGGGCTGACAGCTCAGAGCCTGGATCCTGCTTTGGATTCTGTGTCTGCCTCTTTCTTTGCCCCTCCCTGTTGTGCTCTGTCTCTCTCTGTCTGTCTCTCAAAAATGAATAAGCATAAAAAGTTTTAAAAATTATATCACAGAATGTAATTTCATGCCTACATAATTAAGGGTGCATTTTCTAGAAAATCCAGATATTTGGTTATACATTTTTTTAAAGGAAAACTAATTTTACTTTAAGTAGGATCTCAATTCAATTATTGCTTGTTTTCAATGACACATACTTACCATATATCCTTCCATTATATATATGAGAACATGAGTAGGAAAAAAAATGTCTGATATGAAATCATAGTCAGGGAATAATTTTATTTACTCAACTAATCTACTAAAAGGAAAGGCGACACCAAAACCTGTTTTATTTAAGTTATCATACTATGTTTCTAGAATTTGAAATCTTTCAAAGTGTGTTCATTATTTGTTTCAAGTAAGTTTCTTAACTGTTTTCAATCTCTTACATAATCAAGAGCAATAGAAAGGATAAAATAGACCCTGTGACTGAATGTAGAAATAAAAGTAGAATATCTAGCATAATAATAGTAAATGATACTAATAGCATATTAGAAGTGAAAAAATGTATCTTACATAATAAGTTTAAAATCTAGTATAGATTTCATAGAAAAAAACAAAAAAAATCTTGAATTGATAATCAATTAATTGAAAGTAAAATTATTCATGTAAGGTTTTATTTTTTGCATATTCTTCTTTCCCTAGGCTTCCTTTATTGATATAACAGAGAACAAAGTGTATGCCTTTTAAAAAGCACCAGGTTTGAGGTGCCTGGGTGGCTCAGTCAGTTAAGCGTCTGACTTTGTCTCAGGTTGTGATCTCACGGCTCGTGGGTTCGAGCCTCATGTTGGGTTCTATACTGACAGCTCGGAGCCTGGACCCTACTTCAGATTCTGTGTCTCCCTCTCTGTCTGCCCCTTACTTATTTGCATTGTCTGTCTGTCTGTCTTTCTCTCAAAAACAAATAAACATTAAAAAATTAAAAGAAAAAAGCACAGGTTTGAAGGGAATATAGATGAAAGGTAATATAAGCAAATAAAGTGTGACAATTATTTTTAAATTAAAAATAGAGGGAGCACTGGGGCATGACTAGGTGGCTCAGTCGGTTAAGCGTCTGACTTAGGTTCAGGTCATGATCTCTGGGTTTGTGAGTTCCAGCCCCACATCAGGCTCTGTGCTGACAGCTCTGAGCCCGAAGCCTGCTTTAGATTCTGTGTCTCCCTCTATCTCTGTCTCTGCCCCTCCCCTGCTCATGTTCTGTCTCTCTCTCTCAATAACAAATAAACATTAAAAAAACATAGAGGGAGCACTGAGAGAACATAGCAAAAATATGTAAACTTTACCAGTAAGGAAGTGAATATAAGCTGAGCTAAGTAGGTTTATGCTGCATGAGGCAGGAGCTACAGTAGATGAGGATAAGGACATACAGTAGATAGGAGGCTAGATCATATAAAATGTCACAGTTAAAAGAATTTCAATTTTTGGCTGGGGCAATAAAAGCTCTTGATAGTTTTAAGCAGAGGATTGATGTGATGAGATTGGCAATTTTCAAGAAATAATTTGGGCAATATTAAAGCAAAAGATCAAAGAAGTTTGACCCTGAGGTAAGGAAATAAGATTGAAGTCTTTAGCTATAATCTAAGTGAAAATTGGATGGAAATCAAAGCTATTTACCCAGATAGGCTGAGTCAAAACTAATGACTAAGAAGGTGGTATGTTAAGGAGAGTGAAAAGCCCAAGATTGTGGCTTGGGAGTCTGGTTTGGGTAATGTGGAATGATATATACGCAATTATGTCCAGGTTTCGTGAGCAAGTTCTAGCCAATGAAATGTGACTAGAAGTCATGCAACCCATTTTCGTTTTTTCTTCTTAAATTTCCTAAGACATGGATTTTTTAATAGTTGTTATCATAGCCCATCTTAACTAATACCATGTTGTTAGAAGGAATGAGTGTTATTGTAGCAAAAAGTTAAAATATGAGGCATTGTATTACAGTCTGGATAGATGATGAGGAAACTTAAATAAAAAATCATAGAAGATTATGGGAGGTACTTTTCCATTCTTACCTCACAGAAGGAAGTGGTAGGTAGCCAAAAACTGTTGTAATGGGTGCTTTCCCCCAGAAAACAAAAGCACAGTTTAGTCAAAGAACTTATTCCATTTGTAATACACAGAGCATTCAAACAGTCAGTCCAGTAGCCTTTCATAATTATCAAAAGCCCAGTGTCTTCTAGGTGCTTCCTACTCTTGCCTTTATAAATGAGATTTTTGTGATTTTTTTTGCTCTTGTTCTCATTTACATAAGGAATCAGAGGTAATATTCTGGAACAAATGGGGACACTTCAGAACCTGATGAAGGCTATCTTACATCATACAAGTCCAAGAATTTGTGCTGGATAAACGTCTGGGTTGTGTTCCTTGGGGAGGAGATGATGTCGCTCCATGTGAGAAGTGAAGAATGAAGTGTCTAAATTCCATCTAGTTAAATTGGACAGAAGATTTGTAATCCATTTAAAGTCTGGCACTCTAAAATATCCCATATAATTTTCTATATTTCTTTTCCTTTGTGCTCTGGACCTTGAGGGCCATATGCTTCAGATGGAGGAGTTTCCTGGTCCGTAAACACTTGAGACAGGTAAATAATAAAAATTTAATGTGAGACTTGGAGGGATATTTGTTACTAAGCACAGTTTAGTCTATTCTAAATAATATAAGGGATGTAAATCGAGGTATTTGAAGAGCAACAAGTTGGTAATGGTTAGGGGTGCATAATATGATAACTTAAACTTGGAATATGCCCGGTTTGAGAGGACTGTGAGACATGCGCATCAAGATGCCTTGTTAGTAAAATTGAACATAAGTCTAGAGAGATAAACTTTCACTGATGATAGAGAGTGTTGAATTATCAGTATGTAAGTGGAAGCTACGCGGACATGTTGAAATAGCTGAAGTTGTAAAGTGGTTCTGGTTAGAGTGCAAAGGTAAAGAAACCCACAGCAGAATGCTGAAGAGGTTTAAGAATGAAGTTCTTGCTATTAATTTAAAAAGAAAATATTGAGTATGTGGCTGTAGACTATAAATGGGCTTATTCTAAATATAAAACAGAAGCAATCTAAGATCAGATTACTTTTAGAAAGTGACATCACTTATTGATTCATATTGAGCAGTTCCAAACATAAACTTTAAAGTATTCATATTGTTTTTCTATAGGAAGACATGAAGATAATTCAACACTAATTTGTTTACTATTTAGTCTCCTTTTAGATTCTTACTACTCTTAGATTCTTACTAGGGACACATCTATCACATTCATCTGTCGATATCAGTTTCTAATATTAGTCCAAGGAGCAGGTTGCAATGTTAAATAGAAAGGTCATAGTAAACATCATTGAAAAGGCAATGTTTAAGCAAAAACTTAAAAGTAATAAGGGATGAGGCATATAGATACCTGAGGGAAGAGACCCCAGGTAAAGGGAACAGCCAGTGCAAAAGCCTAAGAGAGCCATGTGCCTGGTTTGCTTGAAGAAGTGCAAGGAATCCAGTGAGGCCTGAGACATGGAGTATTGATGAGCTCATTGGAGTAACAGGGATCTTGATATTTTAAGCATCACACTGCCTTTGACAATTCCTGTGAATGACATGGAGAGCCACTGTGGGTTCTAAGGAGAGAAATAACATAATCTGATCTTTCTGTTGGAAGGATCACTATCAATACTGTGTTCATAACTGACTGCAAGGGGGCCATTTTCAAAGAGAGACTCCAATTAGTATTGAATTTACTTGGAAGGTGGGTAGTGGTGATTCCAACTCCAGTGGACATAGAAGTGGATTCTGGATATTGTCAAGCTTTTGTGTTTAAGCAATAAGAAGGATGGATTTTCCATCAAATGGGTGGAGAAACACGAGCAGGTATGACAGGGGCAGGGAGATGGAGATCAGCAATTTGCTTTGAGGCACGTTTACTGTGAAATGTCTATTAGACATCTGAAGTAGTGACAGCCCAACCAAGAGACTACAAATCATTAAGAGTTTAAAACAAAGAGAATTCGCGTAGAAATGATTGGTGAAAATAGCTTTTTTAGAAAAGGCAATCAGAAAAAATAACAATAAAATAAAAAGGCAATCGGGAGATTGTGAGGCAACCCAGAATTTAGCAGCAGCAACAAGAAGCTGTTATCATCTTTAGATGAAGGGACAAGGATAGGAAGCTGCAATACTGGAGCTGAGCAGAGGTGTTGTGGCGGGAACCTGTGTAAAAAATGCTCCTGTGTAAAAGGAGCCGGAGCCATGGAAGAAATGCAGCGGTGACCAGGGACAACACTGTGACAGAGAGGGATTGAGAGAATACTTAGATTTTTCCTTTCCCCACTTTTCATTGAATGTCTCCATTGTTTGACCTCACCTGGAGGCCGGACTTCAGAAAATCCTGCGATACACAACCCACACTAGTCAGGGCCTCTGTGTTATGAACTGAGCAGGGTAAAGTGAGAAATGGATTTGAGGAAAAATAGACTCATTCTGATCATGACATTCAAGCAGAAATGTAAAAGATGCAAGTGAATTTATGAGTATGGAATTCGGGATGGAGATAAGGCGTGGAAATATAAATGTGGGAGTCATTAGCATTTAAATTGCACATAAAGCCATGAGATTGAGAGCACCAAGGAAACAAGTGCAAAGAAAGACGAGGGGGAAAAAATTCAAGTACTGAGGAATGGAGCATTCCAACATTAAGAGTTCTAGGGAAAAGTGGGGAAACCAGTGAAAGAGACCAAGAGAGGAAAACAGGACTAGAGAAATAGTAAGAAACCCAGGAGGCAAGTGAAGGAGAATGTGATGATAAGCTATATCAAGTGCTGCCAATAAAGATCAAGTAAGAGAGAAAAAGAGAGAAAGAGCCATTAAGAGTGGAGTAGAAGCTTAGTTAGAGTGCAGGAGGAGATTTAAGAAAGCATGAAATGAGCAAATATGGAGACAGTGAGTATAATTTGAGAAGTTTTAATAAAGAAGGGATTAAGTTCCCTGGTGGTATCTGGTAGGAGAAATGTGACAGTCAAGGGTTTTTAGCTGTTTATTTGTTTGTGATTTCTAAGAAGGAAGAAATAATATTTGTTTCATTGTGAAATGACCCAGTGTGGAGGAAAAATTTGATTACATAAAAGATAGGGAAGCATTCCTTGAAAGAGGTGTGCTTGTGCTCACAGAGACTTCATGAGTAAGCACGGGGGATGCCCTCAGGTAGGAGCATGGATATTTCCCTTCTGGCAATGACTCTCAACAGGGGGCAATTCTCTCCCAGGGGTGGGGGCAAAGGGGGGAGAATTTGGCAATGTTTGGAGAGAGTTTTAATTGTCACAACTCAAAAAAGAGAGGCCAAAAATGCTACTATGTATCTTACAGTGCACAGGACAGCTCCCACCTTCCATCCCCAACAAAGCATTGTTTGGCTCATTATGTCAATAGAAACTGTGTTAAGAAACAGTCCTATGGTAATATGCTCGGTAAGTAGTATGTAAGTTCAGATATTGGTATTTATATGCAAGAAAGAAAGTGATGCATTATGGAAGAATAGTGGGCTTCTTCGGCAACATTAAGGACACACTTGATTTTCAAGGTCATAGTTTTAAAGAAATAACATTCCGCATGATTTAGTTGAATGTTTTATCCAAGTGCAATCAGGTACATGAAAACAATTCCAGAATTTGTGGAGGTGTGCATGAAATCAAGGCTGTAGTTTTATAAAGTGAGTCATGGTTAGTAGATATAAATTTATTTGATGCCCAAGGAGAGAACAAAATATTTGAAAGGCTGAATGTGTGAAATAATGAAGCATATTCACAAAACAGCAAATCATCTTTTGTAGAGATGATCATTTAATGCATATGAGAGAAGAAATGAGACCTGTGAGTTAAATTTGTGCTTATGAAATGGGCAGGAGTAAATGATGTTGAATCTAGGCTCAATGATCAAATTATTATTTCAGAATACTCAGAATTGCACTAAAGCAAAGAAAAGATTGAAGACGTTAAGTCTAAAAACAAGGAAGCTAATTTTTAAATTAATGCATTAGTCAAGTGTGAATTTATGAAAGCCTTACCTGTTAACAATGACAATAAGAATATAGATGAGGACAGGGATTGAGGAGTAACATTGGGTGGAATCAATTGGGGTTTGAGCTTCATTATATCTCATGTTTAATAAGTAGTATGTGATTTCTAGTCACTATGTAAGAAATCCACATGTTAGACATAGGAACAGAAATAAAATATACAGCCTTCAACATTTTGCTAGACCATGGAGGAGAGTTCTGTACAGAAAACAGAGATTCAAGAGTGGCAAGGAAATGGTGACACCTCTTGATAAATCCTCTTCCTCGGTGGAGACAGGTGTGGCAGTGATGCTCCTGGGAAACAAAGGTAGGTGATTGGTCTAATCCGTTAGTAAAGATACTAATGTAGAACTTCTGGAAAATAAACTAAATAGTTTTTGGTAGCAGGAGAGTCTCTACCTATAAAGTGTTTTTAGAAGACTGTACAGGGTTGTCTAGGATTGCTTATGTTAACTAAACCAGGAGTTGAAAAATTTACCGTCATAATTCCCAGGAAAGTGTCAAGTAAACTAGGCCACCGTCTAAGCATAAAAGGAGATATTTTGTAATTCGCAAAGTACCTCTGTGTATATAAGACACTTGAACATTTTACTTAGAAACTAAATCTAGAAACTTGCAGCAGAGCACATTAAATTACCAAGAAAGGACCTGAGCTCTATACCAGGGGACTGGATCTTTTCCTACTTCCTTAAGTTCTCATTGTTTTATCCTTGAAATTATTGGTAAAGCTTTATACTGAGCAAGATCTCTGATTTGTGAGCCTTCTTCGATGATCTAGTACTTTGTGTGAGCTCGGACTGGCACTGAGGACAGGATTGTCTCTCAGATCCCCAAAATATAATCTTTTTTTTATGCTAAAGGAGGAAATGAAAAAAATACAATAAAGTTTTGATTCCAGAATGGTCGGCTACCCAACGTTAGTGTGAGTGGTGAAAACACTGAGACATATTAAGGTGGGTAAGTCTTAGCACTGAAAAGTGGAGGAAACAGACTAGGATCTGGTAGCAAGGAACAGAGTACAGGGACAAAGGGCAGTTAGAAAATTCTATTAACTGGCATTACTAGCCCATCCGTAAAAGTCCAACATTTAAGAGTGGAGGGGATGGTAGTGAGAGAAAAGTCTGTAAGACTGGATTTTTCTTTACTGAAAGGCCTTATTTTCTGTGGCTTCTTGGAGAAATCTTATGCCTTCTTGGAAATGACTCAAGGCATAGATTACTCAAGAAACAATTCATGTAATAGGAGGCCGTGATCAAGTAATGACTGAATATTGAGGACATTTTATTAAAGAACTGCACATTCATTCAACAGAATATTGGTGTATTGTTATTGGCATGGATTCTTCAAATTCACGATCAGGGGATGTTAGAATTCTATTATTATCACATAGAAGGGATTGTTCAGGTGAATCAGTAATCATTAAGTGGTCAAAAACTTTTGAAAAAAACTTTTCCAGATATTATAACAGCCCATCTGCTGCCATAGTTAAGGCAGGGTTTGGCAGGCCTATTCCGAAAAGGTTAAAACCCCCTCCCTAAATCCCCCAGGGGGCACTCCTTTTCATGTGAGAAGAATGTTACAAGTCCAGTGAACTTAGACAGGTTTTCTATTATCCAGAGATAATGCCTTATTTAATGCTATTGACATAGATGATGAAGGGTTCAGTGAGAGGGGCTTGGTAACACTCTCCTGTCTTAGGAGCCTTATGAAACCATGGAAGCCCCCCCCCCCCTCAACGCCACCTCTCCCCCCCCCTAAAAAAAAACGTTCAAAAGGCAGTGACAGACTTAAGTTTAGCTGCTACACATGGGATTATATGAAGGAAAAACTGTTGTAAGCACAGTGGGAAGGAATTAAAAATAAAAGGAAGAAGTAAAAACCAGCTCACTGGAAAGGATTTGTTTTTGGAAAAAAAAAAAAGTAAGTAAGGTTTACAAAGAAGTGAACTTTAATAGATTTCCCAATAAGGAACTGATAGTGCATTATCGACTTTTGAATGAGGTGGGAGGAATGCTATAGGCCCACATCCATCCCTAGGGTATACTTGAACAGAGTGCTGGATTTACCTCCTAGTTAAAACTAGAAGGAGTTTGAAAAAGACTGAATGAAGAGTTAAAATCTGTTCACTCAACCCTCCTGTTGGGCATCTAAGACCACATGCCATAATTTGAGTCAAGTTGCCTGGGATGGTATACAAATTATTTGGGGATTGTTAGAATAGAGTCAGAATAGAATAGAGTAAAAAGCACAGTAACCCTTGTGGAAGATAAGGATGATACTCATGTCTAAGGTGAAACTTGGATTGTATGGAAAGAACAAGGGGGGGGGGTGCCTGGGTGGCTCAGTCGGTTGAGCTTCCAACTTTGGCCCAGGTCATGATCTCGCTGTCCGTGGGTTCGAGCCCCGCATCGGGCTCTGTGCTGACAGCTCGAAGCCCGGAGCCTGTTTCAGATTCTGTGTCTCCCTCTCTCTCTGACCCTCCCCTGTTCATGCTCCTTCTCTGTCTCAAAAAATAAATAAACATTAAAAAAAAATTAAAAAAAAAAAAAAGAAAGAACCAGGGGAGGAAAACTAGATGAGTTACAAATTGAAATGTGAGATTGCAGAGACTGTTGTGTGAGTACACTGCCTTTACATAAACACAAAATTAGAATTGATATTATATGTGAACTGAGCATTGTCATCTTTGCCCTTTTCACAGAGCATAGTAACTAAGGCTAGCCTTCATCAAGTTTTAATTAGCCATGATAAATAGGTTTCTTTGGAATTGCCCAAACTCTCCTCAGTGGTAAACATTAAGCAATGCAACCTTCCAGGGGGCAATAAGAGACTATTGTTCTAATTAGGTAAACCGTTGAGAAGGAAGCCTTTCTTCTATTCATTCCCTTTTAGTAGTTCTGACTGGTCAATAAGTAAGGGAGACAGTTCCTGGGCATTAACAGGAGGCTATTAAGGTGTTTCATTTGCATGCTGCAGCTACCTAATATGATGAAAACTAGGTTGGAAATAAAGTAGGCTAAAAGGGATAGATACATCATCAGGACTGGCTACATTATTCATGGGCTGAGTGTGAAATGAAAATACAGGGGCCATTACTCAAAAGTTGTTAAAGATTTCAGGACAGCTCCAATTGAGTGTTAAACCGATCTCAGCACCCTCCTAACCACAGGTTTCTCCGTATGTGACTCTACAGGTTGTATAACCATGAAGCTGGCATTATAGACCTGGCTGATGTCTTCTCTCCTATCCCGATTTTGGATTTCAGTTAGTCACCATTGAAATCTTGTGGAATGAAAACACATTCATGCTTACTATCTTATCATAGATTTGCTTTAACAGAATAACGCATTGTTGTAATCTAGTAAAGTAGGATTGATAACTAATAGCAAGAACGTCCATACCCTACATTGATGCTATCATGCTCATTTCTTCTCAGAGGAAGAAGTGGGAGAAGAGTGAAGGATGATAGTCATCCATACTACAAAGAGAAGCTGACTAATAAATCCAACTAAAACTCAAGGCACAGCTCGACGTGTAAAATTCTGGTAATTATTATGGAGCAACCAGGAACATTCTTTAACTATAAGAAGCAATTTGTGTCTGACAGAACCTGCTATTAAGCAATAAACTCAGATGCTGGCAAGACTATTCCTCACCTTGGAATCTTGTTTATCCCTATTTACAAAGTCACTAGAAATAATTCTCAATGTGAAAACAACACTGTATTAGTTTCCTAGGGATGCTGTAACAAATTACCACAAATTGGTAGCTTAAAACAATAGAAATGTACTCTCTTACAGTTCTGGAGGCTAGAAATCTGAAATGAAGATGTTGGCAGGGACATATCCCTCTGTAAGCTTTAGAAAAGCATACTTCCTTGCTTCCTCCTAGATTCTGGTACTCCCAGAAATCCTTGCTGTTCCTTACCTTAAAGACACATGGCTCCAATCTCTGCTTCCACTTTCACATCACACTCTTTTGTGTATCCTCTCCTCTTTCTTAAGGACATCAGGAGTTATTGGATGTAGTACCCTCCCTAATCTAATGTAACCTCCTTTTAAGTAACTACATCTGCAAAAATCCTATTTCCAAATGAGGTCACATTCTAAGGTTCTGAGCTGGCATAAATTCTAGTGGAACACTATTTAACCCACTACAGGTACTGAGGAAAAACAAGCATTGAAAGTAGTATAATAGGGGATAGCACAGACAGTAACATTAGGTCCTTATGAGCCAAGGCAATTGATCAGATATTAGAAAATACTCAAACTAGAGCACTTTTGAAGAAATTAAACAGGGCCACTACATCAAAATCCACAGGATTTTGGCCCAAAATTTGCCTCTGGCACCTGTTTATTATGATCCATTTCAAAGGCACATGCATTCATGCAAGATGAAGCAGCCAATGTCAATAAGCAGGACAGAATATGTAATTAATGTGACCCCCAGTGAAAAATGTAAATGCAAGGCCTCCTGCTGAAAAATTCTTAATTGTTGATTTAGTTAAGTCACTGTGCCCTGAGATTAATGAGAAGTAAGTCACAAAATCCACTGGATCATGAGCTAGTAATGTGGGAATGAGGGAGAATACCACAACATATCTTTCCCACCTCTAAAATCTTCTTTTGTTTTGCTTCTAATGGTGGTCCCAAATCCAAATTTAAATTTGTGTATACTAGAGGAAGGTTATATCAGTGACCAAGGCATAATATCCATGACAGTTGAATTTGACAGGCAGTGCTGTGCAAGGTAATTTATGGAGGGTCTCTACTTCCTCCCATGTAGCCAGTCAGGGCTTCAGGTGAATGCAGCCTCACAAACAAGCAGAGAAAACATCGCCTGACGTCTGTTAAACCCTAAAACATTTGTTTGCATGTGCTACCAAGGCTCTTATTATTGGCTGTATGTATAAATATTATGTGTTGGAGTTACAAAATCTGATAGTGGGAGGAAGTGTTTGAGAATAGGGTGAAATTATAGCAGATGGAAAAGATGTTTATAAGTAGATTATATTACCACAGAGGGATGCCACCACAGTATTTCCACGCAGGCAGCTCAGAGAGAGGGTATATTTAACTATCTTTTGCTATTCTCCTCCAATGGCCAATGTTGGTAGAAATCTTATGGCCTGTTTTCTGCAGAAAAAGGAAATTGGACTCCTACTGATTTGAATGTTCTACTTGTAAAATTTGGATAAAATAAATCACAAAGTGCTCTCTGATGGCACAGTTTATGGGTGGGTGAGTACAGTTATCATTTAATTCCAAGGCTTTGTTTGCCATTCTAGGATTTTTTTCCAGAAAATACTATCTATCCTATGAATTGCATAGAGCAGAAGATGCTGTATAGCAGAGATTCTGTACCCCCTGTGGCCATAAATCAAGACGATACATTGTTAAGACAGCTCTCTGTGTATGACAGAAAGCAGATAGTGGTAGCCTACTTGGTATATCACAGCCTGATCTCATCTGTTCCTTTAAACATATGAAATTAATTTAAATAATGCAAAAATGGGACCAGAAAGCCTCAGGGAATGTGCTTTTGGGTGTGATTTGTTGGTCTGAAATTACAAATAACTCCTAGCCAGAGGTACGCAGAGAAATTTATGGGAAGCCTCGTGACACAACTATATTGCATTTGGTGGTAGAATAAACGTGATTGGGAATCTCATGACTCACAATATTTTTAGGTGCCGACAAAACTTTAAACATTTAATTAACATGTAATCCCAACAACATATGTGGCAGATTAATCAGCACTGGTCTCCCTGTGCCAGGCATTTTGCAAGAATTACAAGAGTTGTTCATATATCCCTGAAATATTATTCCAGTAGCCCCATCATTATGATGGAAAAAAAAAACTTGGTACTTCAAATAATGACACTAGAAGGAGTTTGTTTATAGAAGACTAGCTGCTGGAGGAAATCAGCTTGGGTAGAAGACAAAACTCTAATTGAATGCACTGAATGAATAATGACTCTTCCATACTCATTAACAAGGCTGGGAGTAAGCTTGCACCTTGACTGGGGACAGACTATTGGATATTCTAATCACTATGAAATACACTGTCTTTAAATTTCAATGGAAGGAGTCCACAAAGAGCTAAGAAGACTTAAAGAAGTAAGAAACCAAGATAAAGAAGTAAAATCATGGGAGAACTGCTTAGTGTATGTTATGGCTGGTTGTAACTAAACATTGTGAACTTTAGCATTGCTCTCTAATAGCCCAGGTCATATTAATAGAAAAAAGTTTGTCTTCTGTGCTATGGAATTTGTGGAACTAGATGGATAAGGAATAATTCTCTGATATCCATGGGATGTGGATGAGGAATTTAACCAGTAAACCTGTGTCTATAAAAACCTGGGATATATCCAAGATATGTTTATGTCTATGAATCATATAATGTACATACTTTAGTGAATATGGACTTTTAATAACCAGTTTAATCACTGGAAATATATGATATGTAAGAAAAAGTTACTTTTGCTGGAAGGAATATCATTTTCACTTATGTAAGGTGTGTCAGGTATTACCAAAATATTTTTCTCACAGCTAAATAATGGCTTAAAATTTCATTGACAGAATTAAACTCATATATGTTTACGGGATGATTCCCAAATGAGAAAATATTGTGGGAGCTGATATGAAGACCCCCAATTAAAGTGAAATCAATAAAAACTATTTTTCCAGATAAAAATTGATCTAAGAAAACTATGTATTTAATTAAATACTCCCACAGGCACACAGAAAACAATTCAAATAATTGAGGTTAATGGAGGGAAAAAAAACAATTGAGTTATAAATGGACTTCAAAAGACCTGTAAAAAGAGATGTTAGCAAATAACATATTTTGTAGAAGGAATTCTTACTCTCTATTGGATAGTTCAAATCAAAGCCAGAGTGTTAGGCTGCTTAAGCAAAATATTGCAGAAAATCTTATAAGACAAATAATGAAAATATATCAGAGATATTTGACCCCAAGATGCTGACCCAAGTCAGAGGGTGGATTAAAAAGGCAAGGAACTACACATCCCCCACCCACCATCCTCCATCAACCTTCAGTTTATTCTCTATTATTATGAGTCTCCTAATGTCTTGTTTCCCACTCTCGTTTTTCGCCCCCCCTGTTATGTGGCCACATCTGTTATGTGGGTGAGAGGTATTAAGGATTATTGATATGATGAGCACTGGGTGTTGTATGTAAGTGATGAATCACTGAATTCTCCTCCTGAAAATAAATAAATAAATAAGTAAACAAACAAACAAACAAATAAACAAATAAAACTAAAGGGACCAACAGCTAATCTGTGATTCTCTACTATTACCAAGGAGAGGCCCTCCCAGGACACAAAGAAAACATGTGACCCGGTGCAATTGTGTAAACATACTAATAACAGAGCTCCTGGAAATCAATCCAAATGTTTTTTCTGCCAGAAGAGTGATTATCAATAGAAATTCTTTTAGTAGAATGTGACCCAGGTGTTTAGGATTGCTTATAGTTAGCAAAGCAGGGATCCATGTATTTGTGGGATATGACACCCTGGAAAACGCTACATATGCCACGTAACTCTCTGGTAAAAGAATGCAAATATTTTATGTAATATTTGTAAATATATGTAAATATAATATTTAAAATATGTAAAATACTCTCCATGTAAGTGAAGTGTCCACACACCTCCCTAAAAATCCCTTCACTCTGCCTGGGCAAAGGAATGTCTGATGAAAGAGGCAAGGGCTTGGGAATCAGAATAAGATACCTGAACCAATCCTTGTTTTGCCAGTGCCGAATGATTACCTGAATTCTCAAAATTTCTAGTAAAGCTTGATATTCCATAAGATCTTAGATTCTTGCAAGTCTAACTTCACAATTCTATCATTTTGTGCTATCTCAAGGAATCATGTCAATGTAAAGGAATGAGTCCAGAAACCTCAAAGTTTTCAGTATTTAGGAGTCAGAGTACATAAGAAAGAGAACCTATATGACTTACAAATGTATGAGAAGAACTAGGCAATAAAAGTGTAAAATTAAAAGAAGGACATAATTTCATGAAGTGAGCTAGAGCAAGTCAGGTAAAAAAAACCCAATAAATCAACAGTATCTTTCAGTAGTCAAGATAGAGTATGGGAGGCTACAAGAGTGTTATCTGTGTTGTAATACTCAAGTCTACCTTTGCAGTGCTTAAGTCGCCAGAGGCACTATGTAAACAGGTGAGTGTGGCTGTGTTCCAGTAAAAACTCATTTACAAAAACAGGTGGCAACCAGCATTTGGCCCATTGACTGCAGTTTGCCTATCCCCAGCTTAATAAACCCAACTCTGGTCATAAGGATGATTTCACTTTAGTTTTAAACTTTCCCATATGCTCAAGAAAGAGAAGTTAAAACTAAAAGATCTAAGAGAGGAAAATATAAGAAATCAAAGAAATAGTAATGGCAGTATAAGAAGATGTATTTATGAACATGGGAGGGAAGATTTTCTTGTGTCATTTCTCTCTATGAGATGGGAAGGAAAAAGCCAAGAAGTGATACAAATTAGAGTCAGCACCTTTAAAATTAGGGGAATCTGGGGCGCCTGGGTGGCCCAGTCCATTAAGCGTCGGACTTCGGCTCAGGTCATGATCTCACAGTTCATGAGTTCGAGCCCCACGTCCGGGTCTGTGCTGACAGCTCAGAACCCGGAGCCTGCTTCGGATTCTGTGTCTCCCTCTCTCTTTCTGCCCCTCGCCCTCTCTCGCTCACTCTCTTTTTCTCTCAAACATAAATAAAACATTTTTTTAAATGAGGGGAATAATATTAGTGTGGAAACCAGAAGACAAAGTCCATCTGCTAAGAATCAAGTGTGGGCTGGGTAATTTAAAAAGTTGGTGAATGTTGGAGTATCTATTGTGCATAAATGAGAAAAACAATTGGTCAGAAAGTCAAATAATTTAAAGTGATAATATGGAAAAATAATCCAGACACAGAGTTTGTGTCATTCACTAAAGTGTCTAACCCAAGAGAGTAAACTATGCCTCCTGAAAAAAAAAGCCACCATTTGAACTTCACTGTTCAGTCTCGGTGTTATTTTTAGGAAATTCTACGAAGTTTCTAAGTGCTTTTTTCTAAGAAGGTTCAGGAGTGTATGCAAATGTAACATGAAATAATTAAATAGCAGAATAGAATATATTAGCAGAGACTTATATTTTTTGATCTTATAATAAACACTATCAAAACAAATAATTTGTTTTAATTCAGTTTAATAAGATAACATACATATATTAATTTTAACCTATGACCAAATCCAAAGTCATGTGAAAAGTAAATATTTCTTTAAGCTTTTTTTTTAAAAAAACTAAGCAGATGTAGAATATTTAACTCCAAATTAATTGGGAGAACTTCATAGTATCTTATAATTAAGTTGCCTTTAAATATGCCTGAACCTTCAGGCAAACATCTGTGGTATTTGTCTCCACATGTTTCAGCACGATGAGGTGATTTGAATTCAGCAAAAATTTTAATAGCTTAAGTTGAAACAGGAATTATCCTAAGGGAATCTAGTGGAAATGTATTCAAGAATATAAGTACCATATCTATTTCTTTCATGAATATTGGCTATGCTTTGATGTAGCAATTGTTCCTAGCCAAACACTTTATGAAGACAAATGATTGATATAATGGAGGACCTAAAGATGCCCTAAAGCACATGAAAACAGAAGTACCTTTGTCCTGAAGAAGCCTGTATTCTTACGTCTATAGTTTGAATATAAAATTTGAATGTAAAAATTGGGGCTGCAAATATTCTACAAATCACAAGGAACAGCATTCAAACTAGTGCCGTGGCATCCATTCAAAACATCTGAAGCCATTTGTCTTCCTGAATCGCACCCAATGTAAAGCTTTTTCACACAGAACTAAACAGAAGTGAGCATCAGTAACACTTCCAACACGCATACATTTTGTTCTAAAGGAACAGATGTTACTTGATGAAAAGTTGATGAAAGATGCCCAGCATTTGTTTTTAAAAAAGTTATCACCCAAATAAGAATTGTTGGGAACCAGATGTTAAAATTGAGAGTGGTCTGTTTATTTCAGTTGAGAGTGTTATAAAAATGTTAATAAGGTGTTTTTATATCTATTACATGGTGATGTTTGACTCTTTAATGTGCTTTTTGTTATATTTGACTGCCATTTCTATAGTGTGGTGTTATTGGCGTTAGATCACTGAAGAGTAAATAAAGTGAGAGAAATGCTCTCTTGGAACCAGAATAATGAACTGGAATGGAAATAGGTGACACGATTCTGCAGACACCTTACAATGAAAGCTTGGAAACATTAATATATTTCCTGTGCTGAGAAATAACCTCGCATTATTTAACTTGATATTTATCATCACGTCTGAAGGAACTGTACTGAGACCCCCGAGACATCTGAAGGAAACCGTGATTTCTCATTACTTGAACCCACCACCTGCCATGTGCAGCCCACCCGCATCAGTTTTAGCAGGTTTCAATCAGCCACTTACTATATAATGTGTAAATTGTTTTAATTACATAAATAATACATTCTCCTTAGAGACAACTAACAGTTAAAGCCTCACTGAATAGTACCGAAATCCAATTTCTTCTTCGGAGAGGATTATTGTTTCTAGTTTGGTGTATATTTTTTTCCTAATATATTTGATGCATTTATAAATGCATGTATATTTGCCTATTGAAAATATGCATGGGGGCGGCTGGGTGGCTCAGTTAAGCATCCGACTCTGGATTTTGGCTTGGATCATGATGTCATGATTTGTGAGATTGAGCCCCGCATCAGGCTCTGCAGTGACAGCATGGGGCGTGCTTGGGACTCTCTCTCTCTTCCTCTCTCTCTGCCCCTCCCCTGTTCTCTCTCTCTCTCTCTCAATATAAATAAATAAACTTAAAAAAGAAAACTTAAGAAAAGCAAAAAAAGAAAATATGTACAATTGGCTTTTGTCAGTATGCTCTCTTCAATGAAGTGCTTATTATGGGTCAGTTTGAGGTGTGTCTTTTTTTTTCTATTGAACAGTATACCTGAAAAATCTTACCATGAGAATAACACTAGCGTTAAAGGTAATAAAATTAATAATATTAGTCATATTTATCCCAGTGCTTACTGTGCACTGGGCATTTAGTGTGGTACATGGATTATCTCATTTAATCATCATGACAGACAAATGAAATTGACAGTGCTCTTACTGCATTTTACAGAAGGAGCGGGAAGTAGGTATTTTTCTCAAGGTCAATACAGGGAACAAATGCTTTAATCCAGAAGGTTCTGTTTTTCAGAGATCAAGTCATTAACCACTACACAAAATGGCAGCATTGTAGTCTGCATAATGAATAAACCATTTTTGTGTAGCCATTCTTGTCTTGATAGATGTTTAAAGTTCTTCCAATTGCAGTGCAATACTGCAATTGACATTCTCGCATATTATTTACAATGTATTTCCAAAGATGGAAATCTTAGCCCTATATTTATTATTTATAGACGGTAGAATACATAAGAATTGTACTCTAAAGCAACTCCCAGCTGTATATTATACCAGCATAGTTTGAGCCTTCTTACATTCCTACATCCTCAAAAACCTTATTAAAGTTTTTCATATTGCTGGGACTCCTGGGTGGCTCAGTTAGTTAAGCTTCCGACTTTGGCTCAGGTCATGATCGCACAGTTCGTGGATTTGAGCCCTACGTGGGGATCTTTGGTGACAGCTCAGAGTCTGGAGCTTGCTTCAGGTTCCGTATCTCCCTTTCTCTCTTTCCCTCCCTTACTTGCGCTCTCTCTCTCTCTCACTCTCTCTCTCTCTCTCTCATACACAAAAAAATAAATAAACATTAAAAAAATTTTAACAACAACAAAAAAATTTTTCATATTGCCTAACTGATAGAGGTAAAAAATGGTACTTAGTTTTAATTCATTTAACTGATTAGTGATATTAGGCTAATTACATATGTTCATCATTATTTGTATGTACTGTAATTCAGAAAGTCTTTTCAGAAATTTTGCTTGTTTTTCCATTATGTTGAGTCTCTCCAAGAACCAGTTTGAAAGTTAGCTCTTACAAAAAAACTTTCCTGTTTCCCCAATTTGAAACACTTGCTTCCTCATTTACATTTTACAGTAATTTATCTACAAATTCTCCCATGGCGTCACATTCTACTTTTCCCATAATTGTTATTTCCATATTTTCTAATCTCCCCTTTAATCTCCTTTAGGTGATAGTTTGTGCTGATTAATGTTTATATTTCATATTAAAATTAACAAAAATTAAAATAATGAAAAATTTATTTAAATTAGTTTTTAGTTTTTTTTCAATTACTATTTATACCACCTACTGACAGACTTATTTCTAGCATATCTTATTTTAAAATAGTAAAAGCAAACTGAAAAAAAATCCTTTTATGATCATTCAGATTCATAAAAGTGATCTGCTGTAAATACGAGATAAACGAGTTTTATTTTATCCATATATATTCTAAGAACAATTCATCATATGTCTAGAAACTTCTCTGATTTTTGTCCTTCAAGAAAACTAAAAAAAATCTTCTGTCTTTATTTAAATTATAAAGAATAAGGGCCCCTGGGTGGCTCAGTCAGTTGAGCATTCAACTCTTCATTTTGGCTCAGGTCATGATCTCACGGCTCATGGTTTCAAGCCCCACACCAGGCTTAGAACTGACAGTGTGGAGCCTGCTTGGGATTCGCTGTTTCCCTCTCTCTCTGCGCCTCTCCCCTCAAATAAACACTGGGGGCACATGAGTGGCTCAGTCAGTTAAGCATTGGAGTCTTTACCTTGACTCAGGTCACGATCTCATTGTTTGTGGGATCAAACCCAACCCACACTGGGCTCTGCACTGACATTGTGGAGTCTTCTTGGGATTTTCTCTCACCCTCTCTCTTTGTCCCTCCCCTGCTCATGCTCTCTCTCTCTAAAAATAAATAAACATTAAAAAATAATGATGAATTTGAAAATTCTTTAAAAACTCAAAGAAAACATTTAAAAATTTCTTCCATTATTAAAAACTTAATTATAAAATTATCATACAATTTTTATTTAGTTTATTCATTTAAGTTTTTTTGGCATAAAATGACATATTTAATTGTGATGTAATAACAATAAAGAAATAAAGACAATGTGGGACTTTAAGCAGAATTCAGTACATAAACGAGGCTCATTTGACGATTTCTACCAAATAACAACAGATTCTGTTCTTTGGTGGACTCTTCAGTCTTCCTCAGGTTTTTCAGGTTTTAAACATTTCCCCAAGTGACCTTGAACTAGTGTGTACAGTTTACTTTGGACTTTTGAATGCTGTGAGTGGCAAGAAGTCATGAGCATTCCTTTGGAAACCCCAGAAGTAATGGTATGTATCCTTTGAGTTAGTGTTTTATTTTATTAGAACCCACAAGTATACAGGAGGAAATTCAAGGATATGAGCATAGAGTTGGTCATTGAATACTTTATCTTTTATGGTGTTCACTGCAAAGTATAGAGAAGAAGTTTAAATTTGTGATCATGGTCCCTAGTTCAAGTTCTCTAAGAGTTTACTTCTTGCTCCTAGAAGATTCTGCCCATTTATGGTTAAAAGCATAGTGTTTTAAAAGCCTGTAAAATATTATTAACCCGAAATAGCTACTGAAAAGTCAAGAACATGTTATCCACAATCCCAAAAGACAATCCTCCCATAGTGTTTCTTGGGGACATTACTTTCTTGAGATAGAATGAAAGAAAACAAATGATATTCACATTTAATAAATTTGGGGTATATACTTTAGCTTCCTCTCGAATATTCAGAAAGAACATATTAAGAGTTATAAGGCAAAAAACTATGCTTAAGCTATTGTAAAATTAAAACATGTTTAAGAGTGGAAATCTTTCCCCTCGACAGGATTACACTTTCAGAATATAAAAGACTTGTCCATATGATGTCTTAGGTATGGCAAATACCATGAAGATATTTTTCTTGAAATGGGGTATACCTATATGTGATTTCTTAGAGGAGTTGAAAAAAGCACTCGCTTGGTAATATTCATTCCTCATAGAATCTTTGCTATTCGCTTTGGAAAATACCTCAGCATCTTGCTTGTTCTCTCTGGTGTTCTTTCTATTGCAATCAGCCATAGTTGTGCACCTCTTCCATTTAGTCAAGGTTTACATTTAACATAGAAGGCTTTGGCATTCCATAAATCTGGAATCTAATTCCAACGGTTGCTCATTAGCTGTGTAAAATAAGAGCAAAATTTTGAACCTCTCATTTGGTTTCTTTATTTGTAAAGTAGAGATATTAATATAGACTCTTAGAGGGGTAGATTAAATGACATATTGAACAGGAATAAGTTTATATAGTAATTGCTACATAAGAAAAACTCAGTAAACTATGGCTATTATTATCGTTAATATTTCCAATAAATGAAGGCTGACTTGGTTTTTATAGTCCAGTCAGAAGAAAGGGCTGATTTTACACACACACACACACACACACACACACACATACACACACATCGCATTCTTTATCACTTCAAATGTACAAAGTCAATTAGCCACCTTGTATGCCCATTTTCTGATATATAAAACAATGGCAATATATTGGTAGACACTATTGGTAGGCTATGTGACAGGCTAAACAAAAGCTATACATACACTTTTGTCTATTTTTTCATCTAATAAACTGAAACATCCATGTGTTGGTGGATGTGGCCATGCAATGCAGGTGACATGTAAGTGGATGTCACAAATTTCATTGCATGTCTGTAACTCGATGCTTCAATGTCAGTCACAGTTCCACTGCTTTTCTCCCAGTCCTAAGCTACTTTCTCCTGCTTCTTTCATAGGAGAAAATAAACCCCGTGCATGTTAAGTGTACTTTTACTTGCATTCTGTGTTACTTAGAGCTAAAACTTATGTTAACTGAAACTAATATTAATACTTGGTCACAGATTCAGTCTGAAGATTATAATAGATTAAGTACAGAGTTCTGTTCATTCGGTAAATAATTTTAAGTGACTGGTTATGAGCAATGTGATATTTAAGCCCCTGGAATAATGTGGTCAACTGAAAGATCTGCAACTCTTTGATTACATGAAAGGAACTGGAGACAGCTGAAAGCAGGCGAATAAATAGATAATTGCATATTTTGTCCACTTCTCTAAATGTGATAAATGTGGCAGATAGAACTAAGTGTAGGAGTAGAGGAAGAAGAAGTGATTATGAAAAGGTGATCAATGAAATACAATCTAATGGATGATATTCAACGATAGGAATAATTAGGGAAAAAAGAATTAGAACACTTTAGCTTTGTAAAACCTCTTGAAAACACCATTCCTCTTTTAAATTAACAATGAAATTTATCTAATGTGTAAAAAAACAGTGGTTCGTTGGTGGGTCAGAAAAGTTAAATTGATTAGTATAAAAAGTGAGAAGGAGACTGGAAGAAATATTAGAGATAAGCAGATGGCAGATTATGTCGAGGCTTGTAGGAAATAACAAAAAGATGTTCTATTCCAGTAGTATTGCTGAGTAAGAAATCCATCTCAAACTGTTTGGAATAAGCCAATAAACTTTTATCATAGCCACATATTCTATGGGTCAGGAATTCAGAAAAGGCACAATGGGGATGGCTTTTGTCTCAGTGATGGGTCTCATCAGGCAAGACGCATATACCTGGTAATGATTCATCACTGAGGGCTAGAACAGTCAGAACTGAGAGGTTCATTTCCAAGATTGCTTCTTTATTCACATATCTGGCACTTGGCCTGGAACATTTGAAGTCAGACACGATCTAGGTCTTTCAGCAAGACTCATATGCAAGGTCTCTCCAGTTAGCTTAGGTTTCTCTCAGCATCAGAGAGGACCTCCTGAGTGAGTGTTCTGATAGGACTGAGCAGAAGTCACATGGCCAATTCTGACCAGATCTCAAAGGTCATGTAACATTGCTTCTTTGGTATTGTAGTAGCTTAAGGAATCTGGGTCCTCCCAGATCAAGGTCAGGGACCTTAGACTCCATCTCTCTGTGAAATCAAAGTTGAAAAACTCTGAAGCTATATTTCATAACCATAATACTATAGCAAATGGGGGAAAATAGAATATTTGCATATGTTTTACTGTCTCCATTCTTCTTAGAAGTACTTTTTTTTCACTCTCCTCCATATTCTGCTACTCATAATCTTTCTCATTTTTCTCCATTAAGTTCTGTCTCTCAGAAACAATCCGAATCAGTTATTTTACATTAAATTATAAAATAAAGATAATTTTGAAGTATTGTCACTTGCAAGGGAAAGCATACTTAATTCACAAAATTATAGATCTGGATAATTTATTAAACTCCCTTTCCTAGGGGAACCAGAGTAGAAAGGTAAAAAGTCTGACAGGGTATAATGAATATGCATATATTATATTAGTGTAGAAACTGTGGTTCATTAAAGTGCATTTGTCCTATCCACAAAGAATACCTATTATTAATATTTTGTCTTGCTATATGAGACTGAGGACACAAAGAGCCAGTCTTTATTTTTCCTAAATAAGCCAAAATTAGAATTTTTATCTGAATTCTTTTGATGATTTTATCTTAAAATTAAAAAAATTCTCATCTCTGAGCCTTTTTTTTTATCCAGAGCTCATAAGCTTCTAGCTCATAAACTGTCCTTAAATTAAGAGAGTAATCATAAAATTGAGGCAGCAGTGGAGATAATTATTGTTTTGAAGGTGATAATCACTTGCCCCCATTTGTAAAAATATGAAATAGTTGCTTTGTCCAATGATTTTATATTACCATCAATTTTTTTCTTCAAATTCTTTCAATAAGATAAAAATAAGCATTTCTAAGTTCATCTTTATTTAAAATCAGTTAACTTAACAATATTGAATCTTTTACCTTACTGTAGAAGTTAATTTACTGAGTTATATCCACTAAATCAAATAATTATTCTATGTTTGCAGTATTTCACAGTATTTTTCTATTATAATTCCTTTTTTTTTCCTATGTGTGAGGAAAAGCATTTTTTTTCACGTGTTAATTGAAGATATTAGAGCTTCTAAGAATGGAAGCTAGGACAGAATAATCCTTATTTTAATTATACTCCATGATTTCCATTATATGGACTGTTTTTAAAAATCCCACAAATTTTGTGCCATATAAAAAGAAGTTGAGTGTCAGGGTATCAAACAGAGCCACTGGAATCAGTCATGAAAGATAGAGAGAGGAAACATAGTAATGTAATTCTTGAAAAATTATGGTATGTCACAGGGTCACAGAATTTGTTCCTTCTAATTTTCAGAAATAATATTGGAATTTAAGAAGAGAGAATACTATCAGGAAAGAGGCATTTGCATGATCTAAAAGTTCTTTCTGACCACATTCATTTTCATACTTCAACTCTCATTTTTATGTTAACAATTCCATAATAACTATATTTATCTTTTTTCTCTGTATAAATTTTATTTGAAAATGGAAATCCCCTTTAAAGATACCGAAGCAGAGCACCTGGGTGCTCAGTGGGGTAAGTCTCTGACTTTGGCTCAGGTCATGATCTGATCATGATTTGCGAATTCAAGTCCCACATCAGGCTCTGTGCTGACAGCTCAGAGCCTGGAGCTTATTTCGGATCCTGTGTCTCCCTCTCTCTCTCTCTGCACCACCCCCACTCATGTTCTGTCTGTCTGTCTCTCTCTCTCTCTCTCAAAAATAAATAAACATTGAAAAAAAACATTTAAAATATGTATCAAAAGCAGAAATTAATGAATATGCATTCAAAAAGTTCTGTTTAAGTCTTCCCTATTTCAGTCACTGTTACCACCATTGTTTCCATGTATCAGACACAAGGAGTCAATTGATGAATTATTTATGTCTCTTTTGTATATGACTTTTTATGAAGCTTCCCTGTTTTCCAGTACCATTGTGTGCCACCTCATATATCAAAATCACATTTGTTTTGCTCTCCTTCCCTCCAAACGTACTTGTTCCACTTAAACTTACACAAATCTCTCAATGATACAACAAATTATGATTCTGTTCACAAACCTTCAGAGACTTCTCACCGAATTTGAACAGAATTAGAATAAACGGTTAATTCAGTCATGGGTTAATGAATAACAAAATACCCCGATCATCGATTCTTCCTTTTTTTTTTTTTAAAGTTTGTTTGTTTGTTTAGAGAGTACATGTGCCTGTGTACCAGCAGGGGAGGGGCAGAAAGAGAAAGAGAGAGAATCCTGAGCAGGCTCCATGCTATCAGTATAGTGCCCAATGTGGGGCTTGATCCCTTGGACTGTGAAATTGTGACCTGAGCTGAAACAAAGGGTCGGGTGTGCCCCTATTCTCCTTTTTTTTAAACCACTACAGAATTAAAAATTTCCACTTCCAATTATGAAACATTTCAAACGTGCCAAATAATAGAAGAAAAAAAAATTTGGTACAGTGGTACCACCATAAGTAAGAGTTCACTATAAGAAATATTATCAGAGATACTAGTGGCTTAAATTTGAAATTTACTTGCCTATTTCTATACTTTTACCAGTACAGTTTTTACAAAGATACAGCTATAGAGAATATTTACATGTAACATACAGTAGTTATGTTTATATCTTCAAAATTAAAATAAATATCATAATTTTCTGTGTATTACATGAAATGGACTTTCTAATCTCATTATTGTAGTTTTGAGAGCCAGTCCTGATGATGCTTGGATATCTACTTTTGTTAAATTTCCAGGTAGGATTTAATTAAATAAATAATTAAAAAAATTTCATATTAGGGAATATTTAAGAACAATTTTATTTTACTTATTATTATTTATTTATTTATTTATTTATTTAATTTTTTTATTTGTTTATTTTTTGAGAGAGAGAGAAAGAGAGCACAAGCCGGGGAGAGCCGGAGAGTGGGGAGACACAGAATCCAAAGCAGGCTCCAGGCTCTGATCTGTCAACACAGAGCTGATGAGGGGCTGGAACCTGTAAACCATGAGATCATGACCTGAGCTGAAGTCAAATGCTTAGCTTAGCTGACTGAGCCACCCGATAGCCCCTTAAAAACTATTTTAAATGTTAAAAACAGTGCTGTAATGAATATTCATGGTCTCTTTTTTCATACATGTTAAAATTTCGGTAGGATAGACCAAGAGCAGGCACAGGGACGTTGAAACTTTGAGTACGTGCATCTTGAGTCCTTTTTGGTATTGCCAAATTGCTTTCCAAGATAGTTGTATACATTTATCTTCCCACCATACAAACTTTAGAGTTCCTATTTTCCCATGGCTTCACCAAGCAGGGGAGATTTTCTCAAGTGCTAAATGGTAAAATAAGAATGACAAATGTGATCACTTTAAAAACTCAATGTAATTAAATAGAATATATCTTATGTTTTATTTAAAACTGACACAACGTGTTTTTCACATTTGGAATTAGTATGATGTTGGGATACAATTTATAACTTTTAAAATATATCAACCAACTATACCATTGCTATTGTTTGAATAGTTACTAATTTTCCTGGCTGATATGAAATACATACATAAGATATAAAAAGTCTTGTATCGGGGCGCCTGGGTGGCTCAGTCGGTTGAGCGGCCGACTTCGGCTCAGGTCACGATCTCGCGGTCCGTGAGTTCGAGCCCCGCGTCGGGCTCTGTGCTGACGGCTCAGAGCCTGGAGCCTGTTTCAGATTCTGTGTCTCCCTCTCTCTGACCCTCCCCCATTCATGCTCTGTCTCTCTCTGTCTCAAAAATAAATAAACGTTAAAAAAAATTAAAAAAAAAAAGTCTTGTATCTATTGATGATGTCCTGATATATGCTCCAATGGTCAAATTCTTTTTTTTTATTTTTTTTAATGTTTATTTATTTTTGAGACAGAGAGAGAGACAGAGCATGAACGGGGAAGGGTCAGAGAGAGAGGGAGGCACAGAATCCGAAGCAGGCTCCAGGCTCTGAGTGGTCAGCACAAAGCCCCACGTGGGGCTCAACTCATGGACGGCGAGATCATGACCTGAGCTGAAGTCGGACGCTCAACCGACTGAGCCACCCAGGCGCCCCATCCAATGGTCAAATTCTTAATCTCTGAGTCAATGTCACACTGCATAATTACTATGGATTTCTAATCAATGCTTATTGACTCTCTACTCAGTGTCAGCATGTGAGTTTTCCAGGGCTGCAGCAGGTTACCATAAACTGGGTGGCTTAAAGCAACAGAAACATGTTCACTCACAGTCCTGGAGGTCTGAAGTCTAAAGTTAAGGTGTCATCAGGTCATTATCTTTCCAAAGATTCTAGAGGTGAAGCTTTCTTTGTTCTTATAACTTCAGGTGGCTCCAAGGTGTCCTTTGGCTTGGGACTGCTTAACCCCAATCTCTTCCTCTGTCCTCACATGGCTTCGCCTCTTCTCTGTATATAATGTGATGTTTTGATATATGTGCGCATTGTGAAATGATTACCACAATCAAGATAATTAACATATCTATCCCTTCCTATATTTACTTTTATTCTTCTTTCCTGGAAGCCGAGCTATCCCGGCCTGAGTGGCAGGGCCCGGGCTGTGGCCGGATTGGTGACTGCAAGGCAGACTACTGACAGTGAAGCTTCTTGTACTCCCACTTTTAGGTAATTAGGCCTTAAAAGTACCCGGATATTGTCTATTGGGGAATTGCCCTCGGCAGGCCCCCTGGGAAAAGAACCATTAGGGAAGAAAATAAGGTTCCTCAAGGAATTGTGCGGCCTTACGGTTAGCCCTTGCCACCCCCTATGGAGACTCCTCTACGTTTGCCAACAAAGAAGGCCCATAAAGGAGAGACATGGATTTGAAAGCTTCACTCCCCTAGGCCCACCTGGCCCCCCGGAGGCATTCCAGATGATGACTGAACCTAGTCGGTTAAGGTACAGAATGGTTCATTGGTTCCTGGTGCATTGTCTCTCTGAGAATGTATGAGGCATGGATTTCTAAGACTTTTTCAGCCCCTTTCTGGCACCTCGGACCGAGGCAAACACACTGTTCTTCTGGCCTCATGTGGTTAGGAGGTCATGTCCCTGTAACTGTTCCACTTGAGGTGTTGAGAAATGGAGGGCCTTTCACGAGAACAGCGAATAAGTGCTTTGTAGATTATAGATAAATGCAGATGCATAATGGAACAATGTAAGAAATTAATCAATAATCAAAGGGTATGCGGGAAAATTAGGGGAAAATCGCCATGTTATTTCTTAAAGGTTGTTTACACATAGGAACATTTTCAAAAAATTAGGTAATGTTAGAAAAACACAGATGACGTATGCTACAAGGAAATCACTAGCAAATATAATGCCACGTTTGCTACAATAAATCGGCCAGTTCAACACACTGCTGTTGTCTGTGTGCATTTTTATTTTAGTTTTAGTTGTTAATTTTAGTTTCTTATTTTTTAGTTTTTTATTTTAGTTTTGTTTTATTTTCACCAACGCCGTTCTTCCTTCCGGAACCCCTGGATGCTGGAGCTGGTCTCCGGAACTTTTTGGTGTTGAGAACACTTGAGATATACTATCTTAGCAATTTTTTTTTATTTTTAATGTTTATTTACCTTTGAGAGAGAGAGACACACACACACACACACACACACAGAGTGTGAGTGGCGGAGGGGCAAAGAGAGAGGGAGACAGAATCCCAAGCAGACTCCAGGCTCTGAGCTGTCAGCACAGAGCCCGGCACAGAGTTCAAACCCACAAACTGTGAGATCATGACCTGAGCTGAAGTTGGCTGCTTAACCGACTGAGCCACACAGGTGCCCCTATCTTACCTAATTTTAAATATATAATACCTTATTATTAATTATAGTCACCATACTTTTCTAGTTATTTTCACTATAACATCTTTTATTCTTATGGGTTGCTGCTCTTATTATTAGTGTTACAGTTTCTAATAGTCAATGGTCATCTAGATTTGCCGTGATACTTAACAGTTCTTGTATTTACCATTACTATTTGCTTCCGTACTTTCCTTTCTAGCTCCTTTTCATTCTTCCAGTATTATTTTTTATAATGATCGAAGTGTCCTGATGGTTGCCTGAACGTGGATGATAGTGATAGAATAACCTGATAGTATATACACATATACATATATTTTTAAAATCTGGTATATTTTATTTTATTATGTTTTAAGTTTTATTTATTTATTTATTTAGAGGGAGAAAGAAAGCATGAGTGGAGGAGGGGCAGAGAGAGGGGGAGAGACAGAGAGAGAGAATCCTGACACGGAACTCTATCTCATGAGCTGTGAGATCATGACCTTAGCTGAAATCAAGAGTTAGACACTTACCTGACTAAGCCACCCAGACACCCTTGTTTATTATTCTTTTTTAATATATTTACCCATTTATATATTCATTACATATTATATATATTTCATAATTTATTTTAGATTATTTATTTTTAATCCTTTTAATCCTATTTTTTCTTCTAATTTTCATTGCTCATAAATCACTTTTAATTTTATATTTTGTTCTTTTTGTTTGAAAATTTATTTTTAATAGAGTTTTAAATTTAAATATTTTCCCTTGTGGCAATTCCTTGTATTTGGGGCAATGGATCATTCCTCAGAAAAAAATTATGTTTATATTTATACTTCTTATGCTAAGAAACTCATGGGAAATATTGACTTTGGACCAATTTTTATTTCAGTTTATCATGTCTAAGGTTTCTAGACTACATGAGTTTTATAAATTCCTACTTCAATCTTGAGTAAGGAATAGGGAAATGATGGCAAATTCTTAGCTATTTTCTTAAGAACTGAAAACAGTAGAAAATGTTTCATGCTCTTTGATGTTCGGCAGAAATTTTGTTCTGGGCAATTTATTTCAGGGTCCTAAGTATTTGGAATCTCCAGAAGGTCAAATATACCTAATCCCTGATTTCCATTAAATTATAATCCTTATATAGTTAAAATAATAACTCTCAAACAAATATAAAATGCTACACTTTAAAGAAGTTACTTAACTAATTACTTAAAGAAACAGTCAGTACAATGTCTGTAAATGGTACAAAGCACATCTGAGAAGCTGATATATTCAGTGGTGGTTTAACAAATGAATGTTACGATATGATGGCTGAGTTAGATATAAAATTGATTGATACACAACTATTTATTCATACTCATAAATATGTGAGGTTATTTGTTTCAACTTGGAGGTAATGTTTGTATCTCCACAGAAAAAAAAAAGTTAACAAGTTTTATTTTTACTAAGTTTGTGATCTTCAACCACTAGGAAGCAGTGAAATGAACCAAATGCATTCCCCTAGAAAAACCTTGGGTACCCTTTATACCCAAATGACATTGAAGTGTATGTTGCTCAGCCTTATTATATATTTATTTAACCTCATTTCCATGTTTGAGATAATTTTCCTGACACATGGCCCATCACCCACCACCAACCTACTCAGGGCATGTACACCTCAAAATCCAATCCTTTCTATTTGCTTACCTCTATCCCATGCCTGCTCAGAGGATTAAAATCTCTTTTTTTTTTTTTTTTGGATATTCCTGTTGCTGTGCTATGCTATGTACCTCAGCTATACATTTTAAACAGAGATTAATACCTTTTACACAGTATTCCTGGCATTTACACTGCAAAGGATTTCAAGTTGTCTTTCTTACTCTTCTGTTTGAACTAGAGTACCCTTATCATGGTCCTTCTCAAACAATTGTAATTTCATGAAAACTTTATTCAGCCCTCAATAAATTATCTTTTCCCTTCTCTGAATCTAAATAATGATTAGTTTCTGTCTCCTTCATATATTCATTCAACCAATTTTATTCTTTTGGACTTGCACGCACACACACACACACACACACACGGAGTCACATCTTCTATGGTAGAAACTAAGTATTAAGTATAGCCAATATGTTCCTAAAAAAATCCAAAACTGTCTTCCAAATAAACTGGATTTTTTTTGTACCAAATTTTACTACTTCCAGAAGCTATCAATTAGTCATGGTTTGGTTTGGTTTTACTTTTTTCTTTATCACCTCCCTTCCTGCCCATGACATTCATTACTTTTTCTATTTTTTTTTCCCAAAAATCATCTTACCTTTAAATGTAATGGTAGGCTGAATAACCCACCACTTTTAAATATTGTTTTTTGTTATTTCCTTTCCTTTCCTTTCCTTTCCTTTCCTTTCCTTACCTTTCTTTTCTTTCCTTCTTTCTTTTCTCCTTTCCTCCCTTCTTTTGTCCCCTCCCACCTTCCTTTCTTCCCTTCCTCCTTTGTTCCTTTTTTTGATAAGCTTATGTGGTTTAATTCATATAACCTAATATATATATATAGAAACTTCATTATATTTGTATTTACTGTTCAAATAAATCATAAATGTCTTGATGGAGATGAGTATGCATAGTTTTCTTTGCATTCTAAGCAGTATTATTTAGGCTTTGAATAAATAAAGGATTCATAAATATTTGTTTTATGAAAGTGAAATAATCATGAGTGGCTACATATCCTTGTTTCCAGAAGTTTTCTTGTTGATTCTTTATTAAAAACACTAGATAATCCCCTGACCACAATCCTTCCTACGTAAAACCTCATATATTCTCTTAATTATTATGTGTGCTTTCATCTATCAGTATATCTCCAAGATTGCAGAAAAATTGGGATTATAATAAGTGGAAAGCATCAACAATTATAAGAAAATCTTGAGGCAAGACACTTCATAAGACTTTAGAAAGTAGATCAGTAAAAATAATTCATGATAGAAGAAGCATGGATTCATCAGCTTGACTATTGTTTTAGGTAGTAAAACAACATTTATAAAAGAGGCTTCAGTAATAATGCTTAATGTTTCGTTCTTATAGGGTAACTTAGTAATTCAGATGTTTTAGGGCTCTTGGTTTTCTTTTTTTTTTTCCAGTTCTTTTATATGTAAGAGTGAAGTGGTCCTTAAATGACAGTTTTTTTTTTCTTCTTCCTTATGGCAATAAATACAGAAAGTTCTAGCGAAAACTGCCTTTTCAAACTATACCTGAACTCTGTGAAAGATCCTATTGTATTTTATTTTAGCTATTTAGCTATTAGCCTGTCAATCACTAAGGAAGTGGAATCAATTAACAAGTATCAACCACTGTGCTAGGACTTGCTCACATTTTTTCATCTACCTAACAGAATCTTCATAACACCTGAACAGATGCTAATTCACAGGCATTTGATCAATTGAATAACACATACCTTTTCATCTGATTTCATGTGCAAACTCTACGTGGAATTTAGTAAGAAAAACATTCATAAAATTCAATCATTAGCTCACACAGCTTCAAGTTATTATCATGGTAGATATTTTGTATATATTTCCAAATGACAACAAGTGGATTTTTTTGTCCAACATTAATTTTTGTGATGAATATATTTCAAAAATATTAACTTATTTACAGAACAAAAAGGAAATCAGCAAGTGAAAATAGTTTTAATATGAAAAACTTTATAATTATAAAGACTAAATGCTCATTTTCAGAAGTTAATGAAGTATTAGATGTTTAAGAGCAACCAAATCAAACTACCCTAAATATTAAACTCCTTATTTACAATTTTGCTTATAAATACCAAGACATTCTTGCCAATATATAAATGAGAGACTTTAAAAGAATGTTGATGATTTTAAAAATAGCTTTTAGAAAGATAACAAAGTGATTTTATGTCCTGAAGTGAAGACCCTGAGAGGCATTTTTTCACATGGCCTGTCAAAATGTATACCCAAACCATAAGTGGATGTCTGAGTAATAATTTATCTACCTTTATGTGATTTGTCAGGTTTTATTTTTCAAAACGAGAGTTGGTTGACATCAGCAATATCTTCACTTGAAAATTTTTTTCTGTTGTTTTCTCAATGTATAAGTAGAGTGCTTCAACAGAATATAAAAATACTATTAAGTCATTATTAGTTAAACCAGACACACCATACATAATCAAATAATGATACATACATAAACAATAATTTCACGAGTTTATAAAAATTTCCAAATGTATAAATTAAATCCAGCTACCAAGGTAGTGTTGGAGTGCAGGTCATGATGAAAGCTCAACGTGGGCCATTTTATTTTGAAAAAAAGTATTTACTAAAGACATCCAGGATAAATATGTTGCTGCTTTTAAAAGGTCTTGCAAAGCCATAGATATTTAAAACATATTACCATTTTAATTTCTCATTCTGCTTGGTACTATGCCATACAAACAACAGTGTGGAGAAGAAAAACTTTCCAGGATTCCTTGATGCCTCTTGGGACTTTCCACATACCTAGAGAATTAGGTCTATAGCTCTTTGTTCAGTTAATTGTTCTGATCTGAAGGCAATAAGACTCTTAGCTCCTTCCTAAAAGAGTCAATTTGTTGCAATCCTTAGATTACTAAATCTCAGTTATCGCGTCCCAAATTTGAGCCACAGAATGTAAGAAAAACTAGAACTTTATCTCCCTGTATATTTACATGTCAAAGAGATGAACCTTCAGAATTTGGAGACAAGTAAAGGACATCAAAGCCTTCAAAGGTGGGACCATCAATTTCCTGAAAAGATTTTACTGACATTCAAAAAGGCTAGAATAAAGAGGCTTTTTTGGTAGAATGGGAGGACAGCTGTGTGTCCCCTTTACTGTAAGCAAAACAAACAAAGAAAATAGGTTTCTTCATTTTTATCTGTAGAAAATCTGGCTATTCACTAGGACAATTGACCTGACTCTCTACAGGTTTTCTTGGGAATAAAGCCTGGGGAAAGGGGCAGCAAACACACATTATTAAGATCCGTCAGCCTGAGAATACTTGTGTGCACATTAAAAATAAAAAGAATAAATATTAATAGTAAAAGGACAAGACACAGATTCCCAAATTTTATTGAATAGATGAGTGGATGAATGAATAAGAAATAGAAATTGTAAAGATTGAAGATGTTCACTTCCATTGAAAAAAATCAGAGAATCAAATTGTGAATAACTAGTTTGCAGAATGTTTGGGTAATTATAAGAGTAAAAAGAGAATTGGTGTTCTTCAGAGAAAATTAAGTCAAAGCAATTTAAACTTGAGCTATAGCCAGAGAGAAGGAGATTGCTATCCATCTAGGGGTGCTTAAAAATGAGGAGCTCATCAACAAGGAAGTCCAAGACAAAATAGAAATTGAGAGCAGTACAAAATAGCATTTGATGGCACAAACTGTTAAGTCATTGTGAGAAATAAGCCCATGGACCCAATCAAAGGAGGGACATGGAGACTCGGAGCACAGTGAAGTGAGGCTTTAATCAACATTCTTGTAAATGCAGATGTCTGATTTACAGGTACATTTGGGGTAGTTACAGCAGACAATTTATTTCCTAGAATGAAAGTCCTTCCCCTGGTTCCTCATTGGCTGAGTACTACAGAGGTTAGGGCCTTACCCAGACATGGCTTATGCTCATGTAAGGCAAAAAATAGTCCGATTGGAACAAATATACCAATGTGACTTTCAGTCCCTCCTCCCTTTGTTCTTTGGCACATGCTCATTGCAAAGCCCATGAAAATAAAAGAAACCACAAAATGTAGAGGAGAAGAAGAACCAGGAAGTGCAGGGTCTTAGGGTTTCCGACTCCATTGTTGGGGGAAGGGGGATTGGGATTCATACATATTTTCAGCAGCTTTTAAAACTACTGTTAACTAGACAGCACAGCTTTTATTTGGTATTTCTGAAAACGAAACATCTCCCTTACTTCTCACAGTCATGAAGACTGTTTGTAGGACGTAAGTAAACTTAAACCTTTGGACTGGCCTTTCATGAGGAAATAAATCGTTCATGAAAATCACTGCTATTTTGAAGAAAACAATCCCCATTCTACCTTAATCTTTAATATTTCCAAGAAATGCACAATTTTGATCAAAACTAATTCAGTTGACATAAACAGGAGCATGTCAGCCTTGTTAAGGCCCTTTCAGATATGAAAGCACAATAGGATGGAAATGAACAACTCTACCCTCCTCTAAAAGTTAGCCTAAATTCATCACTGCACAAGAATATAGAAGAGTTCGGTATCATGTTGCAGGCCTATACCGGAAGAGGACACTTGAAACAGAGTTACAGAAATAGTGGTTCTATTTACATTGAGCATGCCAGTAAGAATATTTTCTTCATATATTTTCCTCAAGGGTCTTGAGAAACATATTTTCAGGAGCAAATATTTGAAATAAATGTGTAGTTTCAAAGCAAATTATTTAGCTCTTACTTTTAATAAATGTCCTGTTTTATTATACAGTCACGTTTCATAGTCACATTTCAAATTGTTAATCTTCCAGATCAAAGTGCATAGAGAACTAAATCATGGGTTTTTTTTTCAGTAGGCTCACCTCTGTCTTCAATATAGGTCCCTATTTTTGTGCCAATTTTTTAAAAAAAAATTTTTGTATTTTTATTTAATTTTTGAGAGACAGAGATAGAGAGCAAGCAGGGAAGGACAGAGAGAGAGGGAGAAAGAAACCTAAGCAGGCTCTGCACCATCAGCGCAGAGTCCAATGCAAGGACTGAACCCATGAACCATGAGATCATGACCCGAACCCAAAGTCAAGAGTTGAACGTTCAACCTACTGAGCCACCCAGGTGCCCCCAATTTTAATTTTTAACACCTTTAATTAAGAATAGTTGATTTGTGATGTATTACTTTTTTGGCTAGAATGGCATCGAAATACTTGTTGCAAATGAATTCACATGTAGACTTAGACTCCATTAGTAGCTACTTCATTGTCTCCCTTTCTTAATCTCAGTGTTTAAATATTTGTCCTGCGAACCTTTTTTACAATGGTTTAAAATTGTTTAGAGGGATTTTTCAAAGTTAGTTTTTGTAATTCTGACCATAACACTATTTAAAAAATTCTGACTTGGGGCACCTGGGTGGCTTAGTTGTTTAAGCATCCAACTCTTGATTTCAGCTCAGGTCACCATCTCATGGTTCGTGAGATTAAGCCTCCTGTTGGGTTCTGCACCGACAGCTTGGATTCTCTCTCTCTTTCTCTCTCTTTCTCTCTCCCTCGGTCTTTCTCTGCCCCTACCACATTTGTGTTGTCACTCTGTCAAACTAAATAAATAAACATTTAAAAAAAGACAAAAAACTGGGGTGCCTGGGTGATTCAGTCAGTTAAGTACCCAACTTCAGCTCAGGTCATGATCTCCTAGTCGGTGACTTTGAGCCCCGCATCAGTCTGTGTGCTGACAGCTCAGAGCCTGGAGCCTGTTTCAGATTCTGTGTCTCTCTCTCTCTCTCTCTCTCTCTCTGCCCCTCCCTGGCTCTCACTGTCTCTCTCTCAAAAATAAAATAAACGTTAAAAAAGTTTTTAAAAAAGGACAAAAACTTATGACAAATGTTTTCAAATAATTTTCAATATCTATTTGAGTTTTTTTTTTTTTTTACCAAAACATATGGATCCTGTATTTAATCTAGATTTACATTCACCAATTTAATAAATGTTTCTGAGCCACTGGTATTTGACTGACTCCATAGAACTTAACAAAACAAGAAGTAATGTCTGATTCAACTAATGGGTGATATGTTTGGTTATGAAACCAACTCTTATGGATAAGCTTGCATAATGATGGCCATGAGATTTCTACTAGTCTGCTTATACATAGGGCTTGAAGGAAGGAATATATTTTTGGCATTAGGCAACAATGCCTGCTATTTGTGGGTTGAGACTTTTAGTAAATATTTAGGAGGATTGCAGAATGGAGGGGGAGGTATTATTTATTCTTGTACTAGAATACTCATTTCTAATTCATGTGATGAGATCAATAAGAAAGGGAGAAAATCTCAGCATTTTGAAATGCTGAACAGTAAAAACTCCATATGTATAACAGTTGGAAATTATTTTTGCTAGTTACTTTTCATATAATATAATAATGTTGGCAAATGAACAAGGCAATTCCTAAATGAATTATATAATTATTTGCAGTACTTTCAAAGATATTGATCTCTCTTCTTTATAAGTAATTCATAGGACACAATATTAAACAATAGATAAAATACCAAGTAAATATGCTTCAGGGCATCACTCACAGCATAATTAAAAACTAACTTACTTTTTGATTTCAACAGCCTCAATTCCCATTCAACATAACTGTGCATGACAAATTTATTGTCAAATTACTTGCAAACATAAGGCTGAAAAAGATTTTTATATTAACTTTACAAAACTTTCTCTTTTGAAATAATCAATATTTTATTTTATTAATTTAGCTTTCTTTAACTGCTTATAATTTGAACTGAGATATTTGAAGGAAAGTACAATTTTTAAATTATCTCTAAGTCTAAAAATAAATGTTCTTAGCCAGTATGCCAATCCTACCAAGAAATCTTAGAAACATAGAAGTAAATTCTAAAGAAAATAAATATCGCTGTCTGCCTAGGCACATTACACATGCTTCTTCCACTAAATCTCTCTAAGACTGACTGCTTTTTCAGGTTTTTTTTTAAAGACGTTAGACATATTCTATTCTTACATTGTCCATCCTCACTTAATCTTTATTGGTTGTACTTCAGGATCTTATCGACTTCATATTTCCATTAAGAATACTAGGTACTGCTGCTTTTCCACTTTCATTTTTATTTGATATAAACAGAAGTCACTTTTCCTGTGACACAAAATGACACAAAATGATCATTTGATGTATTGTCCAAACTGCTGCAGTGTTGTGACTGTTCCAGGAAAATCAGGGCGTACAATATGCCCTCCTATTGGAATACAAAATTTTGCTTTATTTTTTTAAAGATTAGTTTTAATGTTTATTTTATTTATTTTTTGAGAGAGACAGAGAGAGAGACAGAGAACAAACGGGGGAGGGGCAGAGAGAGAGGGAGACACAGAATCTGAAGCAGGCTTCAGGCTCTGAGCTGTCAGCCCAGAGTCCAACACTGGGCTTGAACTCACAAACTGCAAGATCATGAACTGAGCTGAAGTCAGATGCTAAACCGACTGACCCACCCAGGCACACCTACAAAATTTTATTTTTATTTTTATTTTATTAAATTTTTTTTCCAGAAATTACATAAAGACATGAAATTCTTAATTTTGCCTTTGTATTTACTCATTTATACAGTTTCAAATTGGACACATTTCTATGATTAACACTTTTATTATATTTATAAAAATATTTTAATAAAAACTTTTCAAAATGACAGCTAAATTCTATTTAAAGGAAATGGGAATTTTAACATGTTATTTGCAACTTGTTCCACAGTATTCCAATAATACATAAAATTTTGTATACTAATTAAAAATATTTTGGATGTTAGGGTGCCTGGGTAGCTCAGTTGACTAAGGGTCCGACTTCAGCTCAGGTTTTGATCTCGTGGTTTGTGGGTTCAAGCCCGCGTCCGGCTCTGTGCTGACAGCTCAGAGCCTGGATCCTGCTTCAGATTCTGTGTTGCCCTCTCTCTCTGCCCCTCTCCCATTCACACCCTGTCTCTCTTTCTCAAAAATAAATAAACATTAAAAAAAATAAAGAAAATATTTTTGATGCTAAATAAAACTAATTTGTTTAGGATATTTTGCTTTCCTGAGGAGACTTTGAGAGAATTCTGATCAGGTGATAGATATGAGAAGAGCATTTTAAAAAATAGGCATTTTGCAAAGAATGGATATTAAAAAATAATAAAATAAGAACAAATGAATGGCATCTGCTTGAGTAAATCTAAGGATTCTGGACATGACCAGGTATGTCCCAATTAGCTGTAAAAAGATTGTAAGGACAGAGCATGAATCTAACTAAGCCTATCATATAAATTGAGTTGGATCATAGGAGGAAGTGACTATTTGATGTATGTATTGAAAGGGATTCCTATTTGACAGGCGTTATTAAAAACTAAAAAGAAGACAAAAAAGAAAGAGAAAGAGAAAAGAACTGCTATACAAGATAAGCAATTAGCTCTAGAGGAACAAGGCTTGTAGACATATTACAAAGATAGATATGGTGATGAGAGTGGGCGATGGGAGTAGGGAATTATCTTTAATACTGGTGCTGCCTATTGGGACCTTGTGATGAGATCAGGTGGATGCTCACTTATCACTTATAGTTATCAGAGCTATAACTCTCACCAATGACACATTAACAGATTCAGAAAACATGGGATCAATAGTGGTGATACAGAGAATAGAGATATTAAAACGTTTTCTACATGTAAGATCTTGTTATTGATGTATGTGCGTATAATACATGTTATAATATGTAAAATACATTCTTTATAGGATATATTGTCATATATACTACCATATACATTATATATATATATATATTCACACACACACACACACCTATTATATAAAAATGGAGAAAATGATGGTAAAAAGGAAGTATTATGGAGAAGAATTAAAGTGAAGTCTTAGAAGAGGGATTTGAATTTACATGTGAATGAAGAATGACCCAACAGTTTTGTTCCAGGGATTGAAAAATGGATTATATACCAGTCCAAAAAACAGGGACCACTTGAAGTTTTCATGGGTAGACAGTATAATATGAGGGGTAGTTACAAAACTGCTGGGAAGGCTGAGAGAGTAAAAGTAGCCTGTGGAATTATTCCAGATGATGACTCACTAAAGGAAGCCACCGTTATCCCTGGAAAACCAAACAGTGGAAGGGGTACAGTCCATTCCTTACAATTCCACACCAACAATTGGCCCAGCTGCAGTGCAGTTGCTATTAAGTGGTAACCCTGGACTCTCAATGAAGCTTCTAAAGACATTGGTGCTGCTACTCTTGCTGTCACCATTGCTGTTGCTGCGAATATGTCCAGGAGCACACAATTCCACCCATACTGCTGATCATGTCTTTAAAAGTAGACTGAAACTATTATCTATTGTATGATTCCAATTCCATGAAGTTCAATATCAGGCAAACCTGACTCATAAAGGTAAAATTCAGAGCATGGTTGCCTATATCAATGACTAGGAAGGTTCACAATGGAGACTCCGGCATTTTAGTAATACCAATATATATTTATCTGGATTGTAATAATACTAGTATTTTATGTTGTAAAAATGTGCTATGCTGTATGCTGAAGACCTGTTCCCTTATAGTTGCATTATATACATCATATTTTAATACAAAAATCAATAACAGTAGTTCAAATTCAATGTACAATATTGGACAATTTTTGGAAGAAGCCATTGGGAGGACATAATTATTTGTTGACCCATGAGCTGGACCCAGGAAATCAGAGACTCCTCATCTCCTTTTCATTTCTTAGAATGTGCTTTCCACTCGCTTTCTTTGCATTGGAAGCTGCTCCAGGTTGCATTCTTGAGATAGTAAGGTGATGTTGAGACCATCTGGACAGTGTATGTGTCTGAACCCAGTTAAGGAATCTGTATAAATTTTTAAGATTTGGCAGGCAAGTGCAGACATCTATTCTGGAAGCTGTCCAAAACAAGCCTTGTAAGTTCCCTTGCTTATTAAACCTGCCACCTGCTGAACCGCAGTGTCCTGTTTCTTCAGTTTCTCCTGTCCTTCGCATACGGGGACTGATTTCAGATTACACCTGGGAAGCTCCCAGGGTTGCAAAGCAAAAATAATGGCTTAAAATATTCTACTCCTAAAGGTCCTTGAACTATTAGAATGAATATAGAACATTTTGTTAAAATAATATGACAAACCTAAATATAAAGAGTATTAAATTAAGGCAGGACTTTGAATAAGATATTTTATATAAAGTTATAGGAAATTAGTAAATGTGCATGTGTATACAAAGTATTATTACAGAATTGTAAAATCCTGTTTGATTCATCTGGAAAATATTTACAGGTGTCCCATAGATTAATTGGAAACACTTTAAAAATGTTTCTTAGTGGTACATAACAATAGCTAGTGACATCTTAGATTCCATGAATAAGGGGAAGAGTGGCTTGAGAGAATTTATCTCTCTTTTATGTAAAATTTGAAAAGTCCAGTGACGTTATATTAGCTCCATTTTGTTGGTTTCTTTTGTTGTTTGTATATCCCTAGACCTGTCTCTTCCTCTTCATGTATGACATAACTCAAAACAGTCTGTGAATTATTTACAATAGTAACAAGGATAAAGGACACACACATTTCTTTAAAGAACACCAATTGGAAGCAACATGTCCTGCTTCTGCTCATATGCCATCGTCCAGAAACTAGCTTCATTGCCTCTAGATACATTCACCAAAGCAAAAGTAGGCTGTAAAATGTAGATTTTGGTTTGCCAAGATTCCTGAAAAATACATATTAAGATGATAGAAGAAAATGAAAATTAGAAATGTCTGTCACTTTAACTCTGAAATATCCGCATGCATTCCCAAACAGAGAATATCCCTAATTGTTGTCTGATTACTGCTTTCAGCTCCCTTTCCATGATATCTGCTTAATGGAAGTGATTCTGGCGGGGACTGTTTACAGTGTATCCTCCATGGACTAAATTGCTGGGGAGAATTCAGAATATACATTTTATATTATAATTTTTTCTGTCTCATGTACCCTTGCTGGACCTTTTCCCACAGGTCCACTGACAGAATATATTCTCAAATGGAAATATTTTCAATTTTCACCTCCATTGAAATGTGCATAATCTATAGTTACTAATTGCTATGAATGGATGGTAAAAAGGAAGAAATCATCAGCTATTTGAATAACACAATTCTATTTTGTATGTCTATAACATAGACTCAAGCCTAAGTAATTACTCTGAAATACATGACTCATTTTGAAGTAAGTCAATAAGAAATAATTTCATCAAATGCCAAATGTAGTATCATTTCTAAATTGTACGTACGAAAGCGGGGAATGTATCAGAATAAGAGGCAGCATGCAGAACAAATAAAGGAGAGTAGTAATTCAGAGCTGTAGACGGAAATTGCCTCTTGGTCAGATGAGTAAATATTTTGTTGTTTTAAAGTTAGCCAATGACAAGACCTTTCAATCAATTCTTTTGGATGGATAGATTATCCATGGATACCTGTTTTCTTACCATATCCTATTTTTAGATATTGCATTTTAAAACTTCTAAGAACATACATATCATCTTAATTGATCTATTATTGTTAGTGTTTGTTTTTTTTTAATTCCGAAAAAAATCATTATTTTGTATTATATTAACAAGTTTGATTGTGATAATGTAGGATTTATTTATTTTTTTTAATTTTGGTGGGTCGATGATATATTTTTCTGCTGAGAAAGAAGGCTGTTCATAACCTTAAATCATGTTAGGTTTAAGAGCAATAAAAATTGTGGGATTTCCTTAATGGCTTCCTTGACTTCACTTCTGAAATATTTATCAGTCTCAAATATATTGCATTTTATGTTGAACAATGACTATTTATAGCGTCTGGTACAAGACTTAACAACTGATTATGGATCATCACTTCAGAGTTGGGCTCATACAAATATAAATCTCAATATTTCTATTATAATGTACTAATGTCTTTCAATTTGTAACTCAATTAAATATACTTTGTTGGTTTCCTGCTAAGTGCCTAAAATTGTGGATGGTAACATTATGCAAGGTACTGTGAAAATACTTAAGCATTATGTATGTCCATTGCCCAAGAGAGTATTAATCTTTAGGGAGGCAAACATAGCCTACAAGGAACACTGAGGGTATGAAACAGATAAGTTTGAACTTTGTAAATATATTTGATACTGATAAAATCTATGTGGAATCACCTATAAGAGAGTTAAAATGGGTGTCTAAGAAGATAATGCAAAGCAAAATAGAAAAATTAGAGACAAATAAAAGGTGGAGAACTATTTTGAAGAACACATTAGTAGAACTTGATGATACATTTAATAAAAACAAGATTACAAATGCAAAAGCAATTCTAAAGTTGTGTACATTCATCAAGAATCTATCTTTTTTAAAAAAAACAGCAAAATTATATATATTTAAGGTATATAACATGATGTCTGACACACACACGGTGAAAAGATTATTATAGCTGAGCTATTTAGTGTGAGTGAATGAGTATGTGTGTGTGTGTGTGTGTGTGTGGCAAGAGCACAGTATTCAATATTATATTATTAACTAGAGTCACCATGATATATATTAGACGTCTAGACTTATTTATCCTATATAACTGTAGCTTTGTGCCAACCTTTTTCTAATTTGCTCCACTTCCCCACTCCTGAAAACAAACATTTTACTCTTAGATTTGACTTTTTTTAGATTTCACTATAAGTGAGATCATACAATATTTTTCTTTCTCTGTCTGGTTTATTACACTTAGGATAATATCCTCCATGCTCATTTATGTTGTAGCAATAGCAGTGTATCCTCTTTTAAAGCTAAATAATATTCCATTATCTTTATACTGCAATTTCTTAATCCTTTTATCCATTAACAGATACTTACTTGGTCTCCATATCATAGCTATTTTGAGAAAATCTCTAAGGAGCATTGGAGTGCCAATACATCTTTGAGGTATTCATTTTATTTCCTTTGGGTATATACCCAGAAGAGAGATTGCTGGATCATATGTAGTTCTATTTTTAATTTTTTTAAATGTTTATTTACCTTTGAGACAGAGAACGAGCAGGGGAGGGGTAGAGAGGGAGGGAGACAGAATCTGAAGCAGGCTCCAGGCTCTGAGCTGTCAGCACAGAGCCCGACATGGGGCTCGAACCCATGAGCTGGGAAATCATGACCTGAGATGAAGTCGGTTGCCCAATTAACTGAGTCACCCAGGTGCCCCTAATTTTTAAAGAAACTTCCATACTGCTTTCCATAATGGCTTTGGCATTTTACATTCCCATCTACTAGGATTTACTTTTCTCCACATCTTTGCCAACAGTTGTTTTCTCTTGTCTTTTTATCATAGCCATTCTGACAGGGTGAGATGATATCATACTGTGGTTTGGATTTGCATTTCCCTGATGATTAGTGATAATTGAGCACCTTTTCATATACCTTCTGGCCATTCATACTGGAAAAATGTCTTTTTGAGTCCTTTGCCCATTTTCCAATTTGGGCTATTTGTTTGTTTGTTTTGTTTTGTTTGTTTGTTTTTGCTGTGGATTTCTATAAGTTCCTTATATACTTTGAGATAACCACCTCATCAGATGTATAGTTTGCAAACATTTCTCCCATTCTATAGGCTTGCCTTTTTATTTTGTTGATTGTTTTCTTTGATGTGCAGGAACTCTTTAGTTTGATATAGTCCCATTTGTTTACTTCTGCTTTTGTTGCCTGTGTTTTTGGTGCCATATCCAAAAAATCATTGTAAAGGCCAATGTCAAGGGTTTCTATGTTTTCTTCTAGAAGTTTTATGGTTTCAGGTTTTATGTATAAGTGTTTAATCCATTTTTAGTTGAGTTTCACACATGGCATAAGACAATGGTTCAATTTTATACCCTTGCATATAGATATTCAGTTTTCTCAGCACCATTTGTTGAAGTGACTGTACTTTCCCCATTGTGTATTCATGCTGTCCTTGTAAAAATAGTTTCCATTTGCAACAACATGGATGGAACTAGAGTGTTTATGCTAAGCAAAATAAGTGAGTCAGAAAAAGGCAGATATCATATGATTTCATTATATGTGGAATTTAAGAAACAAAACAGATGAATATAGGGGGAGGAAAAATAAAATAAGATAAAAACAGAGAGGGAGACAAACCACAAGAGACTCTTAAATGTAGAGAACAAACTGAGGGTTGATAGGGGAAGTTGTGTGGGAGATGGGCTAAATGGATGATGGGCATTAAAGAAGGCACTTGTTGGGATGAGCATTGGGGGTTTTATGTAAGTGGTGAATCACTGAATTTTACTCCTGACAACAATACCACACTATATGTTAACTAATACCAATTTAAAATAAAAAAAAGTATATTTCACTGTACATTCTTGGATTTATTTCTAGGCTTTTAATTCATTTCCATTTTCAAATGTGTCTTTGCTTATGCCAATACTCTACTGTTTGATGGCCATAGCTTTGTAAGATAGCTTGAAATCAGGAAATATGTCATTTCCAATTCTATTCTTTTCAAGCATGCTTTGGCTACTTGGGGTCTTTTGTGGTTCCATATCAATTCATGATTTTTTAAAATTTCTTTGAAAAATGCCATTGGAATTTTGAGAGGGACTGCACTGAATATGTACTTTGCTTGGGTGGTGTAGACATTTTAACAACAATAATTCTTTTAATACATGAACATAGGATATGTTTACATTTACTTGTGTTTTCTTCAACTTCTTTTATCACCATTTTGTATTTTTCAGTGTACGGTCTTTTCATTTCTTTGTCTCCTTTGTTAAATTTATTACTAAGTGTTTTATTATTTTTGATGCAGTTGTAAATAGGATTGTTTCCTTGATTTCCTTTTCAAGATTTTTGGTGAAAGAAATGCAACTGATTTTTATATGCTTATTTTGTAAAATTTTACAAAAGTTACAAAACTTCCTGAAACTTTACTGAACTTATCAATTCATAATTTCTTTGTGGAATGTTTAGCATTTTCTACATTTAATACCATGTCATCTGCAAATTGAAACAATTTTACTTCTTCCTTTTGATGTCTTTCCAATTTGGCTAGACCTTTTAGTACTATGTTAAATAAAAGTGGTCAGCATCAATATCCTTGTCCCATAGAATGAAAGATAAAAACCTCCTTTTCATCTTAATAGATGCGGAAAAATCATTTGATAAAACTCATACCAATTCATAAGTAAAACTCTCAACAAATAAGCATAAGAAAATTTCCTCAACACGATAAAGGTCTTTTAGGTAATGTCTATAACTAACATCATCATCAACAATGAAAGTTTTCCTCTAATATCTGGAACAAAACTTTATTAAATGTATCGTATTCAAAGCATAGTTTAGATCTATGGAGAATATAAATAAGGATAATGTACAGTTCTTTATGATAAATGTGGAGAATAATCATTTTTTGTACAAAAATAACATTTTGGGGATGTGATATTGGAGGAAAGAAAATGCTTCATTGTTGTCAATAAACTTTGCTCCTTCTATATGTTTTACCATATTCTCATTTCCTATAATAATTAAGGTAACAACAGTGCTAAAGTAACACACCATCCAACTCTTAAAGCAAAACAAAACAAATAAGCAAACAAAAGTTATCTTTTAACTATATTATTTGACGGCTAGTTGTGGTTTCCTGAAGGGAATTTAAAGACCCATTCTCTTTCCACATATGGCTTTCCTATATTCATAGCATTAGTGGTTACTCTACAGATTGTTTTGATTCTAACCTACTACAAAGTCGGGAAAGAGATGAAAAATTATGAACTGGAAATTTGAGTCAAGTCTAAAAGTAGGCCACATTATTTCTACACGTATTCCATAGTGTATAACTTAAATTTCTGCACAAAATGTAGGAGAGTCTAACAAATATAGTCCAAATTTATTTATTTATTTTAATTTTTTTTTGACGTTTATTTATTTTTGAGACAGAGAGAGACATAGCATGAACGGGGGGAGGGTCAGAGAAAGAGGGAGACACAGAATCTGAAACAGGCTCCAGGCTCTGCACTGTCAGCACAGAGCCCGACGCGGGGCTCAAACTCACAGACTGCGAGATCATGACCTGAGCCGAAGTCAGCCGCTTAACCGACTGAGCCACCCAGGCGCCCCTATAGTCCAAATTTATTATGTAAAAAAGAGAGGCTGGATTTTATGTTCAGCTAACTGTTTTTAATAAAATTGCTAACATTGGCCTTAATTTGTATTCTATGTGTTGGCTGTCATCATCTATTTCTTGTCTGATATGGAACATTTTCAGGATATCCAAGCCTTCTAGTGCATCATTATTCTTCAAGGTTGGCCGTCCCATCTGCACAGTCAAGTTTGATGGGATAAACTCAGTATAGCCTGATCCTTTGTCTTTGTCAGTGATTAAAACAAAAGTAGGAGTATGACTTGATTCAGTATAAAGCAAATGAGGGGAAATCTTATAGAATCCTAAGAAAGATGGAAGAAAATACACTCTATGTTAGTCTTCTGAGTACTATTGTATCTGGAAACAATATCTCCAAACTTCTGCAGTTATGTTTGATGCAATATTGAGGATGAAAATGAAAACAGACAACAGCAGAGAACAGAGAAAGAAGCAGAAAATTGAGGATATCATTTATTAAGTGAATACACAAAGTCTGAGACCTCTTTCGCCTCTCAACTTCCTGTTATGTTAGATTAATAGTCTTTATTCCTGAGAATTTGAAATAGTATTTGGCAGACAAGAAGGCGGGCCTCTCATGTTTTCATTCAAGAAAAACTCTTGCAAAGAGAGTAATTGGTGGGCTACTTCCAGCTGCTCTACCTCAGAACTACGAACCACATTGGTAATGCACATGGCATGATCTGCCCAGCCTGCACCCTGCCAGTGGCTGAGCAAGTCAGGTTTACCAGGGCTTGTCCAACTTGAGATTTTCTAAATCACAGTGTCTGTTCTGGGGCTTTTCCAGTCCAGCTGAAATTTATCAGACCTGCACTGCTGTCTGACGTTTCTCCTTCCCAGTCATCCTTACTGGCCTCTGTCCTATTATTGGCACCACACTTGCATCATAATCTAGAGATTCTTCTAGCTCCCACTTGCTTCATCTTCTTTTCCCTTCAAAACTATTTCCTCCAATTAACCTCTTGCGTGTGGGATTTTATCTTGGCATCTCTCAGAAGACTCAAAGTGACGATTTTTCTTACTGTCAGTAAAAAGCTTCCTAATTGAAACATCATTTGTTAATTCAATCTATATGTATTAAACACAAAGCATCAGGCTATGAACCAATAGTATTTTTCCATATTCTTATTATGGTACATATGAGACTGTATTACTTTACGTTCCTTGGCATCATTTTTCTCCATTAAACACAAAGCATCATGCTATGTATTGGAGAAAAATGATGCCAAGGAACGTATAGTAATACAGTCTCATATGTACCATAATAAGAATATGGAAAAAATACTATTGGTTCATACGGATGACATGTAAGAGGTTAGAGAAATTGAGAGTGAAAACTGAATAGCAATTAGAATTAAAATAAGATAAATATAAGATGGAAAGTTTATAAAATACGTTAATAATTAAAATGATAGGGTGCCTGGGTGGCTTAGTCGGTTAAATGTCCAACTTGGTTTCGGCTCTGGTCATGATCTCGTAGTTTGTGAGACGAAGCCCCACTTTGGTCTCTGCACTGGCAGCACAGAGCCTGCTTGGGATTCTCTCTCTCCCTCTCCCTCTGCCCTTCCTCTGCTTGCACATGTGCATGCTTTCCCCTCTTTCTCTCTCAAAATAAAGAAATAAACTTTAAAATAATAATAATAATAATAATAATAAATTTACCCAGAGCTTTGACCATAATGGTCCAGACAAGTAAGTGTCTAATGAAATTTGTATGCAAATCTTATATGCAATTTACCAATGATGACTACGTAAGTTTCATTATGGCAGGGGCCACATGTATTGTTTTATCACTGCATTCCCCCAAAACCTAACACAGTGTAGTACTTAATAAATTATTTTGAGAAGGAATCAACTATTTTTTAAGAGTCAAGACTTTTTTTCTTGGAAAAGTCTCCAGCCCATATTTGTAATTCATACAGTTGGTTATAAGAGAAAAAAAAAACTGAAGGGCATGCCCCATATAGAGAAGCTATTTCAGAAAATTATAGAAATTCATTCAAACAATGAAAAAAAAGGTAGATATGGATTAGAATTGGTTGTTACAGTTCTCTGTCAAATTTGGACTAAAGTGTGACTGTTTCCTATTTAATAACAGAGAAAATCAGAAATAAAAAAGGTATTGTACATATGAGATTGTTTTGTTTGAATTGCCTACAGAATATCATATGTGATATATATATATTAAGTCATTGAATGTGTAGAAATATAAATGTAGAAGGCAAAACCACCTACCTGTAGTCCTTGATAACTGAATTTTCAAATTAAAAAGATATTTTGAGACCCCTAAGACTATAGAGGTAATGTCCACTCCATATTTTATTGAGGAAAGAAGAAAAACAAGGTCATAACTACTTGAGCTCTCACCACTAGTATGTTTCTTATAGATACATAAACTTAGTGAGTGTAATCAGTTGTAAAATAATAAATAGCTGTAATAAAGCTTTGCCATCCATTTGGGGAAAAAATGTTTTAACTGTATACGTACGTTAAACTGACCCAAAATGTATACTTAGAGCATATAGCACATTTTCCTTTAACTTGTTTAAGAGAATCATAAATGAAACATAAGAACACCTGATGAAGCTCAACTGGATTAATCCAACTGTGAAAAATAAAATGACTAGTGTTCATCTCTCTATTCTTATTAAAACAATAGACTACCAGGAAAGAAAATCAATTTTGTGAAAACAGCTGTAGATGTGTTTATTTTATTCATATTATGTTCATTGCACTTCATAATTAAATTGCTGCTTTAAGAAATGATGTAAAATTACATATTTAGATATACTTTCTAGAGGGTTAATTGAAAATTGCTTACCAAGGCATCACAAGCCACAGATTGAATCTGCTTTCATAAACTTGTTTTGGTTATGACACTCAATGTACAGATTTGCTGATATGCAGTTTTACCATGAGGCATTGCTTATTCTCGAGAACTTAAGGAGTGGCCATTTTTGGAAGAAAAAACTCACATCAAATAAGTTTTGTTGAATCAAGTAGGTTTTATTTTAAGAAAACTATTTGGAATTCTCTTTTTTAAAAAAGTATTTATTCTAAAATCTAAGACAAAGAGAAACATTTGATACTTGATATGAAACTACTTTTTTAGTTGGTCATGGGGTAACCATCCCTAACTTACACAATTTCCAAAAAAAAGTCAGAAATTCAAAATAAAAACAGCAGAACAGTGCTGGAAAATGACTGTTATTTTATAGAATCAAGGATTAATTTCCACTAATTATGGCATGGATGAAACTAATTAATTAAATGTTAAAATATATTAAAGAAAGTAGTATTAGAACAGCTTCCCTGGTGATCCCTGGAACAGAAATTAGGTAGGTCTAATTCCTGTGCCTGTTATAAATTGCTTTTTTTCTTTTGATATTTGTATAAAACCTTACCAACTAAAAGAAAAATTGCTAAAAGCAATATAAAGAAATGCCATGTAGCTTTCATTCAGAGAATGCTTTTAGGTTCACGAACTGACCAAATACTTTTCTAAGGAAATCAATCCCCTGTAGAACAATGTGTTCCTCTTGATGCCGTGTCTCTTTAGTTCTTCAAGATGATTTCCATAGTCCTTCCTTGACCTTCACAGCATCCCAAATATTTTTGAAGATTAAGGCATATGTTAATGCTTCTTTCATAACTTTCCTCAGTTTCTTTGTCTGATGTTTCTCAGATTAGTTTTTTAGGATTTGCACTCTCAACAATAACATCATCAACACAATGCTGTTCAATCCTTCTAACCTCCCATCAGATGGCATACAAAATCCACTTGTCTCATTAGTGGTGTTTTTTTGTTGTTGTTGATGGTGGTGTTGTTTTGTTTTGTTTTGATTTTTTTTTAATTAAAATAAATTAATGTGGTTTTTTTTGACAGAGAGAGAGAGAAAGAGCATGAGCAGGTGAGGGGCAGAGAGAGAGGGAGACACAGAATCTGAAGAAGGCTCCAGGCTCTGAGCTGTTGGAACAGGGCCCGACGCGGGAGCTCAAACTCACGAACTAAACCCTGAGCCAAAGCCAGATGCTCAACCGACTGCCACCCAGGTGCCCCAGTGGTGTTTTTAAGTGTCATTTGAAAGGTGATGTCTTCCAGGTTTCTCCATCGTAAAGTAACTCTTCATTTCCTTTATAATGATGTGTTATATATTTAAATAATGTATAATATGACAAGGTGTAATATATATTATTTAATTAGGTAATAGATAATTATTTAAAGAGAAGATAATTTAAGGCAATGAAAATATCTCGTTCCTTATATAACATTTACATATTAGGTTTAGCATCCATTGGTTTCTTGATTCAGTTAAATGTTACTCTGAAGTTTGCCCAAAAATGATTTTTAAAGGACATTGTAACCACTTCTCCACTTATTGATTGACATTCAATGGGAGAAATAGCTCTTTCTCCTATTTATTTATTTAAATATTTATTTACTTAAATTAATAATTTATCATTAGTTAAATAATTATCTATAGAATAGCAGAAGGAAATATTTATATAATAAGTAATTATATAATTAATAAATAAAATAATCTAAATTGTAATTATCCCAAAACAGGCATTCAAAACACATAAAACAAAAATTATCTAATTAAAATGAGTAGTAATATCTAAAAATACAGTATGAGATTTTAATATATCTTTCTCAGGGACCAATAAACAATACACGGAAAATTAGTAAAGAAGTCTTGAAAGAAAAAAAAAAAGTCTTGCAAAACACTGCCAAATTGACCATTTTGACATTTGTAGAACAATTGAAGAAATAACAGTAAAATACACATTTTTTCCAAGTTTACAGGAAACATGACCATGATGGGCCATATTTTTTTATAAAATAAGTCTCAATAAGTTGGTAAGAATTTATGACATGACAAGGACGTTCTCTTTCCACAAAAAAATTAAAATATAAATTGATAATAGAATGCTAGCTGGAGAATATTCAGACTTTTGGAATTGTACTGTATACTTCAAAATAAGTTTTAAGAAAGAATCACAAGAAATTGTTTAGAAATGAATAAAAATTAACATACAATGTACTAAAAATTCATGGACTGCAACTAAAGCACTTCTTTGAAATAAATTTTACATCAATATTTGCTTAAAAAAAGAAATATAATCACTGGATTGTATGGTAAAAGTAGTTTAGTTTTATTTTCATACCACCAAACTATTTTCCAAAGTGTCTGTATCATTTTGCATTCCCACTAGCAAATGAGAGTTTCTGTTGCTCTCAATCCTTGTCAGCATTTGGTGTTGTCAGTGTTCAGGATTTTGACCATTCTAACAGGTGCTTAGTGGTATCTCAGTGTTTTAATTTGCATTCCCATGATGATATATGGAGTATCTTTTTGTATGCTTATTCACTATATCTATTTCTTCTTTGGTGAGATATCTGTTAAGACTTTTAGCCCATTGTATTTACTTTATTTATTTATTTTTTAACGTTTATTTATTTTTGAGACAGAGAGAGACAGAGCATGAACGGGGGAGAAGCAGAGAGAGACACACACAGAATCGGAAGCAGGCACCAGGCTCTGGGCCATCAGCCCAGAGCCCGACATGGGGCTCGAACTCACGGACTGTGAGATCGTGACCTGAGCTGAAGTCGGACGCTCAACCGACTGAACCACCCAGGCGCCCCTTTTAGCCCATTTTAAATGACATAGTTTGTTTTCATATTGTCGAGTTTTAAGAGTTCTTTGTGTGTTTTGGAAAACTGTCCTTTATCAGACATGACTTTTGCAAATATTTTCTTCCACATTGTGTTTTGTCACCTCAGTCTCTTGACATTGTCTTTTGCAGAGCAGAAATTTCTTAATCTTAATGAAATCTAGCTTATTAATTATTTCTTTCATGGATGGTGTCTCTGGTGTTATATTTAAAAAGTCACTGCCATACCCTAGGTCATCTAGAATTTCTCCTAAGATAACATCTATGATTTTTTAAAATTTTGCATTTTACATTAGACTGTGATCTATTTTGAGGTAACTTTTGGGAAGAGTGTAAGGTCTGTGTCTAGGTTTAGTTTTTTGTGTATGAATGTCCACTTGTTCCAGCACCATTTGTTGAAAAGCCTGTCTTTTCTCCATCACATTGCCTTTGTTTGTTTGTCAAAGATCAGTTGGTATATTTGTGTGGCTCTCCTTCTGGGATCTCTGTTCTGTTACATTGATCTATCTGTCTGTTCTTTTACCAATTCTACACTCTCTTGATTGCTGTAGTGTTACAATAAGTCTTAAAGTTGGGTAGTATCAGTCCTCCAACTTTGATCTTCTCTTTCAATATTGTATTGGCTACTCTGGGTCTTATGCCTCTCCATATAAAGTTTATAATCACTTTGTCAATATCCACAAAGTAAATTGCTGGGATTTTTATTGAGATTGTATTGAATCTTCGATCACATTGGGAGGAGCTAACATCTTGACAATGTTGAATATTCTTACCTATGAACATGGACTATATTTCTATCTACTTAGTTCTTTGATTTTGTTGATCAGGGTTTTATCGTTTTCCTCATATAGATCTTGTACATATTTGGCTGATTTACACCTATGTCCTTTTTTTGTGTGCTAATGTGAATGGCATTGCGTTTTAAATTTCAAATTTCATTTGTTCATTTCTGGAGTGTAAGAAAACAGTTGGCTTTTTTATGTTAATCTCATCTCATATTTTATAATCTCGATGTAATTACACATTAGTTTCAGGTAAATTACCCTTTTACTGTAAAATTAAACGGGGTTACTTGATAATACAATCTTTTGTCTTCTATTAACATTATTAAGCAAAATTTAAAAATTATCTTTATTAATTAATTAATTTTAATGTTTATTTTTATGAGAGAGAGAGAGAGAGAGACAGAGCGTGAGCGGGGGAGGGGCGAGAGGGATGGAGACACAGAATCCAGAATCGAAAGCAGGTTCCAGGCTCTGAGATGTCAGCACAGAGCTGGACGCGGAGCAAATCCAGGAATGGTGAGACCATGACCTGATCCGAAGTTGGACACTTAACCAACTGAGCCATCCAGGTGCCCCTCTTTTTTTATTTATTGAAATATTATTCATTAAATATCTACTCTATGCCACCCAGTGTTCAAGTCATTGAGAATAGCTCATTGAATAAACAGAAAAAACATGACCCATCGTTACTTTATTGTGGGAGAACACAAACCATAGAAGGAAATAGTAATGATACACAAAAAATAGACAATAGTCACTTTTGACAATAGACAATAGATAAAAATGCCTGCATTCTTACACTATAGACAATGGAAACAGAATATAAAATAAATATAATACATAAGTAAATTCCAGAGTATTTTAGCAGATGGTTATTTCTACTAACATATAGAAAAAAATAAATAATGAAAGATATTGCTTAAGGAAAGATTAGAAATTTATGAGTGGTCAGTTTTGGATTTTTGCAGCAATGATTACTGAGCAAAATTTACATATGAGAAAGAGAAGAGCCATAGGAGTATCGGGAACAGAATATTCCAGGCCAAGAAAAGCCCAATGTTCTGGGAAATAATCTTTCTTGGTGGACAAAAGAAGCCATTAGAAGGCTCGTGTGACTGTGATGACGTGGGCTAAGGGTATCTTTTCAGATATGATAAAATACTAGCCTAGAGTATTAAGTTATTTTTTTGCAATTGGAAGTTGTACCGTCAAGTGACTTCAGTCCATCCCTCCTTTAGAAATTTTACTGAAGTTTCATTTTTCCTAATGGTGTCATTTTCTTTGTCATGCCCTTCCTATCATGTGAATTTCCAGTTATCCTCACTCCCTCGCCTACTGCATATATATTCACTTATCCTATCTTAAATTCTTCCATGAACAACTCAAATACTTTAGTTTGTTAGGAACTTCTTATGCCTCCATCCTTCCAACAATATATTGGATCCTGTTATTCCCTTTCTTAAATCCCATGCTATACTCACACTATACATTTAATATTTTCCAATTTTCCCCTATATTTCTACTTCTTTGAATAGCATTTCTGTTTTTATCTTCTAATGTCCACTTATTTTTGTCTAACAAAATATTAAGCAGGCAAATAATTCACGGAGCTTTCAAAATTCAAAGTTACGGATTTCTCTTAGCCTCAAGTTTATCATCTGTAATAAATCAGAATAGCTTGTCATTAGAATTAAATATTAAAACATGTTTAAGATATCTTAAAAAGTACTTGGCATATGTTATATATATATTGGTTTGTTTCCCCTCATTTTGTGATTTATTTTAGTCCTTATGCATTGATAGCTTTATGGCATCTATAACTAACCACCATGTATTTTTCCTGTTCATTGGTTTTGTTTTATGTACGTCACAAGCACATAAACTCCTTGGAATCAGGAAACTTGTCTTGCTCGTGTTAATGTCCTACTCATCTTCTCATAAACACAGTTTCTTATACATAAATGTTCCCTAAATGTTTATTAAATAAGTTAATGCTAAATATACACATACTTTAGTCATTAAACTTTCAAAGGATTGATCTGTGTTAAGGTTTGAGGCTTCTTTGTTAAACCATAGTTTTGAACATTTTTGTAATATTTTAAAAACAATACATCTTTAGGAATTAATTAAAAATCAATATTTATGCTTGTAAAATTATGGATTATAGAAGCATTGTAGGATAACCACATACATTTTGAAATAATGAATAAAGTTAATTCTTAAAGTTTTTTTCAGATATCATCATCCTATTTATTCTCATCTTCTTTAGATTAAATTTTTATCCTGAATTTTATTTTTAAGTAAAGCTCGTAGAATCTTTAACTGTAATAGGCTTGCAAAATGTTTAAATCAACTTAATCTATGGAAGTGTTATTAACTAAGTTCAACTAAAATTACATAAAGAGCAATAATGCATTTTATTTTCTTTTTCACATTTTCCTAATGAGTCTTGGAAGTTTATATAATTATTTTAATTAGGGTTATAAACTTCTACCTGGGCAGGTGAGAGGCTAATTACCTCATTTATATGCAAACTGAGCAATTTTCTCTAGGCTCTTTAGCCCTTCATCTTTCCATTTAATTTTCTCTGTTTCAATCAATTAATACTTATTTTGTTTTTGTCCCATTTAAATGAATGATTAAAAATTACCCTTAGTGTAAACTCTATGTGGATGGTTCAACTGAAGAGTATTTTATCCCCAATGTGTTTTAGGTGAAAGTACCTTTAATATCTTGTGTTTACTTACAGTTGTACAAGGCATATTGTATATTTAGGAAAAACACAGTATCAGTTTGCACAAAGTGCATGCTAGCCTCAAACTTTAAACCATAATAAAATAATAATAAAAATATAATGATGTTCATCCTACTTAAATAATTACTTAAGTGGAGAGACTTATGTATGTATTGTCACTCCACTTAAGTGGAGAGGACTTATGGTAAGTCCTCATTTTCTTCAACGTTTTCTTTTAGTGCTGAGAGCAACGGTGGGTAACAGGAGAGTAAAAGTCAAGTCTATATCATGCCTATAACAGGTTCTAGATCATATCACAAAATGAATCTATTTTTATTTGTTTCAAGATTAGCTCCATAACTAAAACACAAATACTACCTAATTATTTTGAATCAGTAAACAAAAAACCCCTGCATTTGGATCTGAGAAGATATGTATTTGCAGGCAGTCGTCATAGCCATTTTCAGTGCCATCATTATCTGGAAAAATTCAGAACAATGAGTGGGTTTCAAATTAAATTTACACATAGGTCATCAGACTTAAAGTGTTAACTCTATTTCGATTATCTGGAAGTGTAATTTGTATAACATTTTTGCTAGAATAATTCCGATTCTTTCTTCTAAATGATAAAATTTCTACTTATTTTTATCTAGTTGGAAAAAAACCACACACACACACACATACACGATCAAGTCACAGATACTGTATTGCTGCTATCTTTAGTAAGATACTTTCATTAGTATTTTGAGTAGAATTTAGGTTTTTTAATAAAGCTTTTCTCTTTCTTTCTTTCTTTCTTTCTTTCTTTCTTTCTTCTTTCTTTCTCTTTCTTTCTTTCTTACCAAAAGTGATGGCCTGAGGACATAATATAATACAAAACTGTTGTATTCTTAGGTAGGAGAAAACACCTAAAACAAATAGTTAAATTGCACTACAAAGAGATTAGCTAATTATACTTGGGGAAAAAAATCATACAAGAACCATGTAAAGCATTGTCCTTTTCCTCTGTTGGAGGGCATTTATTCATAGACATCATGTGTGTTTTCTTCCCGAGGGGAGAGATTGACCTAGAACCCTATGGGCAGCTCTTCACTGTTAAGCTTGCCAACTATTTGTCAAGAATGATTAGTGAGAAATAAAGAAAGAAAATCTCCCCTGTTGATAATAAGGGGCAAGTAGAAGAGACTCAGAAATTATCATAGGGAATCACATTTGTTCAGTAAGAATACTTTGCATTTGATAATATATATCACTGACCCAACCTTTATTTTTGCATATTTTAGTGATGTTGAATTTGACAGGTTTGCGATAAAACAAAAAAACTGTGCCAACTCACAAGTGGATATGTACGTGCTAATTATTTTTACTGTAAATAATAATTTTATGTTTTGTTATCTAGGTGAGAGAAAGGAATAATTAATTGTGGTTTACTCTTAATCATACTTTTAGAAACCTACTTTAACTGTCTGGATTTATATATAATAATCGAAAACATATTTTATGTAACAAAATTAAATGAAATAATTTACTACAACTTTATTTTGAAATATAGTCTGAATATATTACAACAGAAAACTGAAGAAAGCTGTAAATTTTCCTTAACAGTTTCATAAAAGCCTCACATTCCTTATGAAATCAATATTAATGTCGTAGTAATATTTTGATCTCCTATATTTGTAAGACTAATGGAGATTTTTTAGTTATCATTTTGACTCTTCTCTTAATGGGGTAACCAAGATAATATAGGCTTGCAATACCGGAAAATACAGCATGCAGAAGTTTTGTAATGAGTCTGAACAAAATGTGCTTAATTTTGTGTGGGGGGCCAGTCCCCGGTGCCAGGCTGAGACCGGGTCGAGCAATGTTCCCAGTTGACTCAAGCCAACCCGGTGGTTCCCCCTCCCATTCCCCCATTTTCAAGGGCATACGAAAGCCTTGTCAAGGCTGAGAAAGTTAATTCCTAAAGACTGTGGTCTGCAGGTGTTGGCAGTAATGCTACCTCCCTTTTTCTACCCCGAGTCAGATAGAAACAAGCATGGGAAATGTGTTTTGCTAGCAATCTTATCAACAAGGTCTTGTGACCCGTCTAGAAAATGCACAAGAAACACAGAACTAAATGTTTTGGTGGGCAGCAATTATGTGAAACCTGTTTATTCTTAGAATGACCTAACCCATAAGAGTCTGGTTATAAAAGATTGTGTACAGCAACAATAAAGCCGTCACTTGGGCCATCAGCCCAGGGGACCCTCCTGTTCCCAAACTTTCTCTTCTCTCTTTTTTTCTTGCATTCCCCTACCCTCAGGACCCTGACCTCGGTGTTTGTCGTGCCGGCCGCGACAATTTTGGACGTATATCAACTTAGGCTAGGTCTGTATGTCGCATAAGACAAAATATCCTAAATAATTGAGATTGATATTGGATTGTTAGATTCAATAAAGTTCACTTTAAAGACTGAAGAAAATTGCCACATTCATTTGAAATCCAGACAGATATTAAATCAACTCCCAGGAGAAATTTAAGTTTCATGGCTCCTTATGCTAATAATCTCAAAGTTCAAATGCTAACTTTTTAACTCCATTTTATTTAGAATGTATCACAAATCCATAATGCAAAAGGATGGACTCCTATTTTCGAAAGTGATCTTTGCCTTTTTCTTCTGCAGTAGCTCAGACTAGAAACTCTAAGCAATTCTACAACTAAGATAATTTTAAAAGTTGGATAAAACATAAAAATATATTGCTTTAATGCTGCAATGCACAGGCAAGAATATAAAAATTACTTAGAAATGAGGCCATTCCCTTGAGAGCATACACGGGCCTTGCTAAAGCTGAGATGAGATTCTTTGGGATCCTGAAGGACAGAGGACCAGAAACAAGGCTCAAGGGCCAACCAGCTTGGAAATTTAGTAGGAGAACCCCGTCAAGCAAGGACTGTGAAGAGCAATACATTTTGCATGAAAATGAGCTAGGATTAGGCATGTCCTTTTCCTAAAAAATGGTAAACAAAATTGCCTATGTTGAACTTTGATTCTCTAGAAGTTTCTATTTTACATCTTTTCAGAGAATGTATTCCTACATAAAAATCTCCAACCTCCCTTTTTGGTTTGCACAAATATAACCTGTGTCACCTGAAAATCCTCAAGACAGAAATGTAGTTTAAAGTGATTCCAGTCTGATTATAACCCCAGATACTTGGCAAAAGCAAGTTTATATTACCTTTTGGGAACTTACCTTTCACTTTGTTTTAAAATCATTTACATAGATATACTTTCATGAGAGATAAGCTGACAGAAAATGGAACATAATGAAATACAGAGAAACAAGATATATAAGAAGGAACTAATAGGGAAACAAATAGACAACAGAATCAGATATAGAAAGACTCCAGATATTGTAATTATCAGACTGTAAAAGCAAGCAGGTTTAATCTAAGTGTTAATTAAATTGAGTAGTTGAAATGTTAATTCAAACAAAAGTAAACACATAACTGAGTCATTCATAACGTATTAGAGACAGTTAAAATTAGAACAAAATGTAGTATATTTAAAAGCTACAAAAGCGGGGCGCCTGGGTGGCTCAGTCGGTTAAGGGTCCAACGCTTGGTTTCGGCTCAGGGCTTGGTGAGTTAGAGCCCCACATTGGGCTCTGTGCTGGCAGTATGGAACCTGCGTGAGATTCTCTCCTCTTTCTTTCTGCCTCTCCCCCACTTGAGCTGTCTCAGTCTCTCAAAATAAATTAAAAAACTTAAAAAAAAAAACTTACAAAAGTAACAAGTGAGTAGCTCACAAAACTTACAAAAGCAACTTACTTAGAAAGTAACTTACCTAAGTTAACAGGTAACAGTCATTCATAATATATTAGACATAGCTAAAATTAGAACAAATGTTGGGGCGCCTGGGTGGCTCAGTTGGTTTTGTGTCCGACTTCAGCTCAGGTCATGATCTCACGGTTCGTGGGTTCGTGGGGCTCTGTATTGACAGCTCGGAGCCTGGAGCCTGCTTTGGATTCTGCGCCTTCCTCTCTCTGTGTTCCTCCCCTGTTCTCACTCTGTCTCTCTCTCACTCTGTCAAAAATAAATAAATATTTAAAAAAATAAACAAAAATAAAATTAGGACAAATGTAGTGTATTTACAACTTGAATAGAATTAACTCTAATGGCTAAAAGTATAAAAATGAACAATAAGGAGGAAGGATTAAGTGACATGGAAGACAGGTACAAATGACTATCATATTTTACAGCCTCAAATATTTGTTAGTGAGATTTACTGACAAATTACAGACTTAATGAAAGATCAATTCTCAGATTCAGGAGAAGTCACAAACAGGATGCACAAAAATGAATTCATACCTAGATAATTCTCAGTTTTTACCATAACCCATACCTTCAAGCCTATCCTTTTTTTTTTTTTTTTAATGTTTATTTTTGAGAGAGCAAGAGCTCATGTGCGTTGGGAGGGGCAGAGAGAGAAGAGAGCTAAACAGAGTATCCTAAGCAGCTTCTGCACTGTGGCTCAGAGGCTGCTATGGGGCTGGAACTCACCAACCATGAGATCATGACCTGAGACCTTAATTGAGCCACCCAGGTGCCCCATCTCTATTCTTTTGACTTAATCTGCTCCCCCCCCCCACAAAATTTATCACTTTCTATCATGTATTAAACATCTTATTTATTTTTTGGCCTCTGTATATTAGAAGAATCTCAAAATAGATTTTTGGTTTGTTCACAGACACATTTTGTTTTTATTTTTTTCTATATGTATTTTGATTTTATTTTTCTCCAGCTGCTTTTAACATTTTATGTCTGTTGAGTGTATGTGTGTTATTGATATTTGTCTTTATTTATGTTTTCAGAAATTCTTGAAACTGTGATTTGATTTTTATTAATTTGAGGAAACATCTTGGCCTTTATCTTTCTAAGTGTTTCCTCTGCCTCTTTGTTTTTCTAGAATTTCGATGACTTTTACTGATTTCATTCACTACTCCACCCACCTCCCTGGTCCAGGCCTGCACCACTGAGAGTGAGTTTTTTTCTGCTATCCAACTCTGTCCTCAGTTTGGTTTGCATGTTCGTTTGTTTGTTTGTTTTGTTTAACCTTAATATGTAAGGTTCATAATGAAAACCTGTTAGTGGGAATGAATTTCCCTGTGGCTGTGGCTCTCAGAAAGCCTGTCTACTCATAGTAGCCTTCACTATGCCTTGAGAACATTGCCAAATATCTCTGCAGAATTCTTACACACTTGTATGGAAACCTGGTATTACTTTCACAGCCAGTGGTCATGTCTTCTCTCTTTTTGGAGACACCTTCTTGAAGACACCTGTATTTCCTTAGATTCCAGGCTAGGTGGTTATCTGCAAGGTAAGTTATGAACTCAAGAAAAGTTATACCTTTGTAGATTATTTGTTTTTTTCTTGTTTATTAGGATAGGAGTGGAACCCTTTCCAAGTTCTTAAATCCTAAGCAGAATACTTGTGAGTATATATTTTAGATGTTAAATTTTAACTTAATGTCCTCTAGGTTTGCATTATATGAATTGAATATATGTTATTGGGTGTTTACAAACTTGGAATTAGTATATAATTTCTCGTAAGTGAGATGCCTATTTATAACATGTTGCCCATCTTTTCCATATCCAATGTGTTCTGACTTCAACTTTTATCTAGTGGTTTATCTGTTTATCTAGCATTTATCTATCTATCTATCTATCTATCATCTAATATAATTTGATTTTTTATCTGTTTTCATGGTTTGTCTTTTGCTGTCTAATAAACTTTGAAAATATGTATCTTTCAGAGCTCCTGGGTGGCTCAGTGGGTTAAGCATCCAACTCTTGGTTTTGGCTCAGGTCACGATCTCGTGGTTTCATGAGTTCAAGCCCCACAAAGCCCCTATGCTGACAGCACTGAGCCTGCTTGGTTTCTCTGCCCCTCCCTGACTACACTCTCTCTATCTCTCTCAAAAGAAATAAACTTAACAAATATATATGTGTCTTTTAAATGGAGTGTTTACCTGAATTATCTTTATTTGACGCTCATATAGTTTCTCTTAACTCTTTTAATTCATAATATACCTTTTTGCCAATATGCTTTAAATTCAAGCATTTTCCTCACTCTTACTGGTTTTAAAAATATGCATTCTAGTATAGAAGTGTTGAATCACTATGTCGTACCCCTAAAACCAATATTACCCTATATGTTAACTGACTGGAATTGAAATAAAAACTTAAAATAATGTGCATTCTATTTCTGTTCTTCCAGGGTTTGTCTTTAAAGTTTACTACTAGAGTCAATCATTGTTATTTGCAGTAGTTCTACTCCGTAATGCCACTGCAGACACTGAATTAACAAATACCGAACTCTTGTCTCAAAGGAAAATACAAGATCAGGTTCTTGTGAGCCTCTGGTCACAAATTTATCAACTGAAATTCTTTGCATCATATAGGTTCATTCCGTTCTTAAAAATGAGCCATTCCTATCAGCAATGAAAACCTGCTCTTCTACATAACCCCTTTTCTTAGCAGATATTTTTAAAATTCTTCCATAGCCTCCTGACCTGCAGAACCTGCTTCACCTGCAAGTTTAACATTTTTCACACTGTATTGCCTTTTGAAGCAGTCAGTACTCGTCAAGAAAGATTTAACATTTTCCTGATGCTGAGTAAGGAGATTGTAAATTTCTATGGTTTTCAGCCCTACAACAATGCTGTCCACTCTGCCTTTTTTGAAAAAATTGGTCATCATCTCAAGAATCCATAAATTTTGCCATTATTCCACAGATTCATTATGCACTATAGATGTTAATTTAGCACTTTCTAAAATAGCCTTATATACAGTTCAGCGAATTTACTTGTCCTTTTTCTGTATGTCCATATTATTGATTCATTAACATTGAACTCATGGCCAACAGTACTATAACTCACGCTTGAACAAAGCTTATCTAACAAGTATTTTCTCTGTAAGTCACATCACATTTTTTTTTTGTACACAAGAACACCAGACAGCATTTTAGCACTATCTTTAGAACCCATTTTAAAACAAAACCCCAACAAAAATTGCAAAAATGTGGGAAGAAATGTTGCACTCAATAGCCTGTAATAAGACTCTTGTTTGCATCATGAGAGTTGAAACAAGAAGACAAAGTGTTACTGTGTTCAATCTAGCTGGGAATGTGCAGGAGTTGACTCCATTGTTTAGTTTCTTTGACCACCTCTGGAATGAGCACAAAGGTGCCACAAGTATTGGTTCTGGGTTGTAAATGAATTATAGTGGGGATGCAAATTCACAGGTAATGAAGATCAACCATGTATTCTTTTTCACATCTTTGTATTTTCTCTGAAAATTTTTCTTACTTTTGGCCAGTTTCATGTTGCAAGTATACACAAACATTGGAATATTTCCTCTTAAGTTATAAACAATTAGTAGTAAAAAAGTAAATATATATATATATATATATATGTATATATATATATATATATGTATATATATATATGTATATATAATTTTGGAAAGTTTTTAGCCAATTCAGTGCAACTTAGTCTTTATTTAGTTGTACATATGTATTCAATATAATATACTAAGATAAAATTCATATTTGCCTATAAGTTTGAATTCTAACAATATACATGAATATACACTTGCATAACTATTATAGTGTTCTTTATTCACATCATTTTCCGATTGGTGCTACATATTCTACTCACAAGATGGTGAGTCTTATTTTATTGTGGCAAAGCAAAATAAGGTAGAAAAAACCCAATCAACTGGAAACACCTCAAATTCATGTGAATTTCATAAATGTTCTTCATGTAAATTAAATTCTAAACAAAATATCACATGTGTAATGTATAATATATATACATACATATATTTCACATATAATTTCAGAAGTGTCTGCTTGCTTTTTGAAACTCAAAGTTTAAAACAATTTATTTTGATCATTAGTTAACCAATTTTTCACTTAACTTCTATCTCGACCTGGGAGGAGATTGGCATACAATATGGAAATAAAGAAAACATTTACAGAAAACATCCATATGGACACATTTTAGACAGATGATCTGATTAGCATAATAGCCACCAAACTGTTGAATGAATAATCTCTTTTATTTGCTATTTAATATGCATCTACTCTAAACTCTAAATGATATTCAGTAAAATAGTTTATTTGAATCCATAAATCTTTTGTTAACAACTTGCCAGTTAAACCATGGAAATTATTTCTGTTTTCTGAAAGTGATTCTTTTTTCAAGCTGTTTTTGATAATGAATTGATGAAGGTTAATGAAGATTAACTAATTCTGTAATAAAAGCCAATGTAGGGATGCTGACATATGACTATAGTGCAAAAAATATTAATGTCTTAGTCTCAGATTTTTAATAGTAGTTCTAAGTGCTCTTTCAATAGTTATAACATTTCAACAATTGATTTAATATTTTAAAAATATGTACTTCTTTTATTGTGAACGATACACCAGCCATAGGTACAAAATTCCTAAAATAAAAATAACAATGACTTTTTAAAATAAAAGTTTAGAAAATAAAATAAAATAAAAATTCATGGAGTTATTTTCAAATACTACAAATTTCAAAGGGTTTGATTTCTATTACTTCCAATATCTTAGCACACAGAAAATATTGACTTCTTTGAAACAAAATGAAATTAATATTTGGTACTGGTTTATAAGCCAAAATATATTTGCCATTGTTGGAAAATGCTACATTCCCTATATCCAGAGGTCTTTGGGAAACAGTTCAACTTATGTTAAAGACGGAAAAGAGGAAAGAAACTGAAAGAGTGGTGAGAGGGATTAAAAGATAACATAATAAAACCTGAAAATGCTAGATTGATAGTTAATGTTTATAAGTAAATATGTTTATATTGTACCATTGATTAAAGCATTTAGTTTCCCAAATAAAAAATAATTATTTTTTGAAATCATCATTTTCTGTTCCTGCACAATGCTGCATTTTTTTCTTTCAAATTAAATCTGGCAAGCAAATGAAAATCAAATACTATGCATAAAATAATTTTTTGACAATTTGTTGAAACTCTTTCCTTTACATTATGTTCCAAATTATATAATATAAAAATAATATAAAATGACTAAACATATATAAAGGTGTTACAGATTATGTTTTCCACATTTTCCTTCTTTCAATATACTTTGCAGATGTAGCCATTCTAAATTACTATTTTGCAAACTAAGATGATTCTCAGTAGGGAAGCCATACCTCATGTTGTTTTCATCAAAGGGAGCATAGTCTATATTTGCCTGCCTGAATATTGTCATTATATTACTAATTTACACATTGGGAAAAGGGTCAAGAGTACTCCAAATTTTTTATGACTTGATATTAACCTGAAAGGGGAATGTTAATAACTGATGAAATATACCCACAGTAGTTCAACATCAAGATAGTTTAAACTTGTGCATTTTAAAATAAAATATTCTATCCGGTATTGTTGAATTATGTTATATACATAGTTTTGGGGGATTAGTATTCTTTATTTGAGACAGATAAATATATTTTATATTATACCATAAAAGTAAGGTAAAAAATTACGAAAAGAGTGCATATTAAAATAATATCACCCAGGTAAGATGTGATTCAATATAATAAATGTATTGATAAATAATTAAAATAATGTAGTTTTGTAGTGTTCTTATATTTTAACTAAAATATAATTAAATCATTTTGAAAGCCATTATTATTCAAACTGTCATACATATCACAACATGTACATATTATTATTATCTTAATATTATTGTATTAAAATAAATAAACTTCTATGAGCTTTTCTTAGGTTTTCTTTGCCTCAACAATATAGTATATTGTTGTTTCAAATTGTTAAATAGAATTATATTTTGGGGCACCTGGATGGATCAATCAGTTAAGTGACCGACTCTTGATTTTGACTTAGGTCATGATCTTCTGATTCATGAGATGGAGCCCCATGTCTGGCTCTGGGCTGATCAGGGAGTCTGTTTAGGATTAGGATTCTCTCCCCTAGGATTAGGGTTTCTCTACCCCTCCCTTACCTGTTTGTATGCATGCATGCTCTAAATAAATAATTAAATAAACTTCAAAATAGTTAAAAAAAACAAGTATATTTTTAGGTATTTCTGAAATATCTGCATCACAAACATTTTCATATACAAATTTTAGGCACTGGGAAGTTGTGAAAGTAAATAATATTTTCCAGCAAAACCATTATATTTGCTGGAATTCTTCAGTTATAAAAATCAAAATGTAGTTGCATGGTATTGGATAAGCGTGAAAGATGTTAGTTCATTTGTAAATGATATGAAGTTGTTTATGTTGGTCCATTAATATGCTCATTGTTTTGGACATCTTTGATAATATGGGGTTAACATTTTGAGACCATGACAGAGACAGGAGCTCAGTACAGAGAAGACTTATGAATAAAGGAAATAAGTAGAGCAGAGATCAAAATTAGGCAGACGCAGAAGTGGAATGATACTGAAAACAAGTGATGGGACTGCGGAAAGCTCTGTGGCTGATCATCCATTTCTTTGAATGGTGAAAGTAATTACTAGTGTATTTTGACAAATGAAATGGAAAACCTGACCCAGATGGAGATGCACACCAGTCAAGTTGCCTACCCCTATTATTTTACTGAATCATAGGAAATACGTAAAAAACAAACTGTTCATTAGCAATCCTTTTTCTTGCAATGGGAAGAACGTGCCTCTGCATCTTTTACATTTTCTTCCTCAAACGTTTGTTGTTTTCCCCACAGGACTTAAATTTAATTTGTTTTCCAATATAAGTTTTCCCTATGCTGTCCAGTTGGGTTCATAGATGCAATGTCTCAAGAAGCACATTGTCCTCAGTCACACAACACAAGCCGGAAACTTCAGGTGTGCCACTGGAACGTATTTGTATGACTCCACGGAAACACATCATTGCAGCTAGAAACATTACTCTAGGAAATTGTGGCAATATGAACATCTGTGACTTGCAAAAAATAAACACAAAACAATTCACAAATAAATGAGTTGAAACTCAGAAAACAAAATGGTATAGGCACAGCTTACTCTTTCAAACATTTTGAGTGAAGGGGCGAGTCCTTGGTAGCACAGCTGTGTTATGTACAAAAGAAAAAAAATGCTTCCTTTACTTTGTCATCTAATTTCCAAATAACTTAGAGATCATTTGTTTTCCAACTGTTCCATGAATGGGTCTGGGAAGCTGAGTCGGTAGCCAAATTGTTTGGTTCTCCACATAAAGAATTGTTTCTTTGTTATTTTCTCTAAATGCTGTGCACACTTTTAAATCCGAACTTAGAGTTGCCCTTTTTTCTAGTCCTTCCCAAACAAGTCTGTTCTCTACAACTCCCAACTGTTGATTAGCAATTCCCTGTATCTTCCACATTTCCTCTAAACATTCCCTCCATTACCTTGCTTTAATTTGATTCTCCCTTCTTTTTAATTTTTTTAAAATATTTTTATTACATTCATTTATTTTTGAGAGACAGGGAGAGACAGAGCACTAGTGGGGGAGGAGCAGACAGAGAATGAGACAGAATCAGAAGAAGGCTCCAGGCTCTGAGCTGTCAGCACAGAGCCCAATGCAGGGTTCAAACTCACAAACCATGAGATCATGAACTGAGTCGAAGTCGGATGCTTAGCCAACTGAGCCACGCAGGCACCCTGATTCTCCCTTCTTCACTTTAACCCATGACATTCTTTGTTCCTTCAACATTGTTTTTCTTTCTGCAGAAAATACTTTCTTCACATTTCACCTTTTTTGCTCCTCTCAGTATTTGTGTCTGAAGTAAATATTTCCTTATATTTCTCTGTAAGGTTGTTTCTCCATTTGTGACTTTTTTAAAATTATTTTTTGTGAGAGGGAGAGAAGATGCACGTGAGTGGAAGAAGGGGCAGAGGGAGAGGGAGAGAGAGAATCTGTAGCAAGCTCCATGCCTGGTGAGAAGCCCCACCCAGGGTCCATCTCATAATGAGGAGATCATAAATTGAGCCAAAATCAAGAGTTGGATGCTCAACCAACAGAGCCAGCCAGGCACCCCAAAAGTTTCTATTTTAAACAACAGTTTTTATTTCTTAGAAATGGCTTCCTAAGAGATACTGCCACATGAAAGAAAATTGGTATGGTATTTGCATATTAATAGTCGCCACTGTTATAAATAATATTCTAGCATTTGGATACGTAGTACAAGATATATTTTAGGCTCTAAAATAAGTCTTGAACTCAAGTTTAAAAAAATAACTTGCCATAAATGATAAACTAAAATCAAGTAAATGCGTATCTCCCAAAAAAGAGCAAAAGTGCCTTGTTAGGATTTATTGAAATCTTAGCCAAGTATAACTAAAAGTAAATTTATATCTATTTCTCATTTTTATCTCCTTTTCTCTTGAACATCTAATGATATTATTTTCTTAAATCATGCTATTTATAACCCAAATGTCTGTTCAGGAGTGGCTATCATTCTTTCACTGGTTTCATGCCAATTAAGGAAGATTCTTAACCTTTTGATCCATATTGTTTAAAGCCTATACAAACCTCTATCACCTAATCCAACCAGCCCAGATTGTCTCACTCAAGCATAATATTAGTGTTTGTTTATTTTTAAAAAAAATTTTAATGTTTGTTTTTGAGAGAGAGAGAGAGAGAAAGAGAGAGAGAGAAACAGAGACAGAGTGCAAGTGGGGAAGGGTCAGAGAGAGAGGGAGACCCAGAATCCGAAGCAGGGTCCAGGCCCTGAGCTGTCAGCACAGAGCCTGATGCAGGGCTCGAACTCATGGACTGAGAGATCATAACCTGAGCCTAAGTCGGACATTTAACCAGTTGAGCCACCCAGCCCCACATTAGTATTGAGAAATACCTTCCATATGGCCAGCAACCACCCACCACAACTACCTATTATCCCAGAAATAACATTTTAAAAATTAGTTTACATTGAGTTTCAAATTTTTGTGCTCCTCAACTAAGTGAATTAGCTCCTACAATGCTAAATGATTATTTGACGCAGTGTTACCCTTTGCAGTGAATGAGGTCTCATAATTTCTTCCATTTTTTGGTTGAAAAAGGGATTAGGGAAATTATAAAGAGAAGCAAGTTCCAGATAATTCAAATTTTTATTATTATGTATGATATACTTATTTATCATATATGCTATATCATGATATATATATCACAAATATGTGTCATACGTTTATATATGATTAAAAATATTTACATACTTATTATATATTGTATGTGTTGCTATTCGTCAATTCCCCAGCCGTATATACTCAAGTATTCTTATACTTGTCTGTAAATTATGTTTCAATTAACAATATTTCCGTTTATTAAACCACATCTTCTAAAACTGAAGCCACATTTAAAGATGCTTGATAACATTGAATATAATTTTGTTTTCCATTTTTATACCTATGAATCTTAAGAATTAAGTATTTCCAATCTAACATTTGTCTGTATTCTTGGAAACTAATTCTACATTATTTGTTGTTTTTAGGAATGTGCAGTAAGTGAAGAGTCTAATGTTATTTTGCTCAATCTACATGTAATTTGAGATCGGATACATATATTCCTACTAATAAGTCAATGAAAGAAGTGCTTATTTCTAAATATAATTCCAATTGTGAGATATTCAGATATTTTATATTTTGTTACATCAATGACTAAGTGTAATCTAGGAGTTACCAGGAATATAGAAAAGGCAACTTGAAACTGTAACTGTAAAACTTCAAGGTAAGAAAGCAACTTAGCAAATATTTTTCTCCAGTTTTCACCATGACTTTATACACACACATACATTCAGATTCATATTTAGATAAATATTCAGGTTCTAGTCAAATATATTCACTTCGTGATCAAATTTTGATAAAAAGGGTTTTAAAACCTGCATCCTTTCCTCCATTGCATTTACTAATTGAACTATTTTGTTTATTTTGTGGTTAAAACATTCTAAGATTTTAATGCAACTCAGATTCACGTTTGAAAGTTTTCCACCTTTTACTGTAGAAAAATTATCTTTTTCTTAGATTTAGAACAACCTTTTAAGATCCACTAGGGACAGGTATATATGCCTTATTTGCTGAAAAGTTCATTCTACCAGTTAACTGATATTTAAATTTTTGCCTAAAATAAATAGCTGTCCATATCTTTAGATACATGGTTTCAATTGAGTGTTTTGTATTATGTATTCTAAATAATTTTGATAAAATGATAATTTAGACAAATAAAGTGATTATTTCTTTTATATTAATTTCAACCTCTTTCATTGATATTTCCTCTGCTTTAAGCTTTCTTGATGGTTGCAGTGAATGCTAAAAGTAAACTTTGTATGGGGTGTTTAAAATATTTGAGCACTGGGTGTTGTATGGAAACCAATTTGACAATAAATTTCATATATTTAAAAAAAAAGGAAAAAAAAAGAGCTGGATATAAAACCTTAAAAAAATAAAATAAAATATTTGAAAAACATTCTTATTGTTTGTAAGGCTTTTCTACTATTAGTATTTTCTACTACTACTTTTCTACCATGTAGTTTTCCTTTAGGGATCTGAAGCATATGACTTCTCTGATCCAAAACATTTTATAGGCCTTAAAAGTCAAGTTACAAAAGAACAGTCAAAAATTGGAAAGATGTGATATTTAGAATACCAGTTATATAATAATGGAGGATAATTTAGCTTTTGAAACAATTACATTAGACATGACATATTTAAATATAATTTGCAACTTTTTTACGCTTAGGAAATTTTTACAACTATTAAAGTTAATGAAGAAAGCAAATGGATTTCAGACAAATTAAAATTTGGAAAAAATTGATTTTAATTTTTTGAAAGAATGGAACAGAGGAAAATATGGTCATTGATGATATATTACTTCCAGAACCAAGCCCAAGTGAATATTTTAACTAATACAAAAAGTAAAGAAAAACAAAAAAATAAAAATAAAACATAGGATGTATATTTTTTTCTAAATGCAACTTGCAGTAGCAAAAAAGAAATAATTCAAAAACTTATTAAGGAAACATAAAATATAACTTTAATATTGATATGCTTGTGTGTTTATAAATTCATACACTTTTATAAAATATATATTTCCGAGAATGAGGTAATCACAATACAGAAAGTATCATTTAACTTTAAATTGTCAAAATTTTCTTGTTAGTCTTTCCACATCTTCTGATTCCAATGAGATAATCTCAATGATAATAAGTAGAGTTCATCAACCAAAAGATACATTTTTGGTATTTGATTCAATTAGATGGAAAATTATAAGTTTTGACATGTCGTTAATTGCAAAATTTATCTTTGTTATTCTAAGCAAGTGCTTAGTGGGGTGTATCTGGATAGTCTGTTAGTGATAATTTTAGTTAGTCAGAGACTCAGGGAGGTAGTCTCAAAAAATGTTTATGCAGATGACACTAAATGAAAGAATTTGTAAAATCTGCAATTAACTTAATTATAATTCAAAGCTATAAAAATACTCATAGTTAAATAAATAAATAAACTAATTAAATTGTCCCTGTTCTCCTTCACAATGTACAGTATATTATTTCAGCTTGCTTACAAGGAAGGCTTCTCATTTTTCTACTCATTTTAACCGGACTGCTATGTAATGATATTAAGGAAAGAAAAACAGAAAAAAATATGTGTTTTCCCCAATATCCATCTCTCCAGGAAGAGCTCTGGACTCCGGCAGCTACATTTTCAATGTTCTTGTCTCAAATGGATTTGGGACCTATATAATAGTTCCAAAACTGCAGAGCAGAAGTGACCAATAAAATTGAATGGTTCTCAAGCATAAGAGACTGTTGAAAACTGAGAGCAAACTGAGGGTTCATGGGGGGGTGGGAGGGAGGGGAGGGTGGGTGGTGGGTATTGAGGGCACCTGTTGGGATGAGCACTGGGTGTTGTACGGAAACCAATTGGACAATAAATTTCATATATTGAAAAAAAAAATTGAATGGTTCTCATCCCAAATACAGAATTAAACCAAGCCACCAGATAAGCAACAAATATCCATTTGTCCACCATCAGAGTTTAATATTTATATATCACATATTAAATAAATATTAAATATTTCAATTTGTGTAAAGCCTGTTGTTTAGTGATGGTATTTTGAAAAAATTATTAAAAAATACTTTTCAAGATGTCAGACTTGTGGTCAAATTACATCACTGATTGAATTTTCAATTGATCGAATCAAATAATGTATAAAGTAATGCATTGTAAATTACTAAGCATTTTTTAAAAATTAGTTAATTAATTAATTAATAACAATCTACTGTCTGTAAGTTTCTTCTTTTAGATTCTACATGTAAGTGATATACAATATTGTCTTTCCCTGACTTATTTCACTTAGCATAATGCCTTCCATAGTATCTCAGGTGTCAGGATTTCCTTCTTTTTTTATTGGCCAAATAATATTTCTATGCGAGGGTGTGTGAGTGTGTGTGTATGTGTATATTTTCTTTATCTATTCATCATTGATGGATGCTTAGATTGTTTTCATGTCCTGACTATTGGGAATAATGCCACAATGAACATGAGAGTGCAGTTATCTCTTTGACATAGTATTTTCATTTCTTTTGGCTATATTGCTGGATCATATAGTAGTTGTCTCTTTTAAAATTTTTAATGAAACTGTACTGATTTTTATAATGCTTGTACCAATTTACATTCCCACAAAAGGTGCACCATTTTTCCCTTTACTCCACATCCTCATTTGGCATTTGTTGTCTCTTATCGTTTTGATAATAACCATTCTAACAGGTGGGAATGATATCACATTGCAGTTTTAATTTGCATTCCCTCGATGATTAACTATGTTGAGCATCTTTTCACATACTTGGTGTTTGGCCCATTTTTCGATTGGGCTGTTGTGTGTTTTTAATATTGAGTTTTCAGAACTCTTTTTATTTTTGGGTAACAGTACTTTATCAGATATGTTTTATACAAATCTTTTCTCCCAGGCATTGGCTTGTCCTCATTATTTTGATAGTGTTTTTAGTAGAGTGGAAGTTTTAATTTTAATGAAATCTATCTTATCAATTATTTCTTTCATGAATTGTGCCTTGGTGTTGTATCAAAAAGGTCATCACCATACTCAAGGTAATTTAGAGGTTTTTCATTGTTATCTATGAGTTTTTTAATTTTGCATTTTACATTAACATTTATGATCCATTTCTTTTGGTCAGATCAAACAATGTATAAAGCAATGCATTGTAAATGACTATTTAAAAATGGAAATAAATACCATTTATTCCAAATGGTATTCTATTTTATAACAGATTAGAGGTTTTAACTTCTTTTTCTCAAAAAAGATCATGTAGAAAGCAAATCCACCATATGAAAAAATTACTAGTAGTATTAGTAGCAATAGCTTTTAAAAACATACAAACAAGAATGAACATTGGTGAACTAGTATCACCAAATTCTCAAAAGCTAAGCATAATTCTATTATTCTCTCTTTTATAGCATAGTCCAGTTATAAATGTAGACTACTGAAAATGATATTAGAACATTAAAGAGACAATAGAGTGAACAAAATTCTTACAGAAAAATGGGAACAAATTAATTTTTTTTATACCCCCTTATTGGTTCTTTAATGAAAAAAAAGTTTTCTAATTAATATTTCGTTTACCTTGGGGACAAGTACATAATGCAGTCATCAGTTTACTTAGATTCCAAAATACCCATTTATTTATGTACATATTTTCTCTATTCAAATTTACTATTCATATCACTAGTCAATTTGCATATATTAAATCAACATGCATAATTTACTATATTTTGAATATTTTATTAATGAAAGTCCTTTTCTATGATTTTTATGTGCTCTTAAAATTTAAATACTCAAACATTTAAAAACTTAAAAGTCAACAATTGAGTTTTAAATATTATTTTATAAAATAAAATATTTAATTATAAGTATTAACTGTATGCTATCACTACGACTATTGGGCTAGGTAATGGGCAGCTATTGTAAGCTCTTTTGCCAGATATGGAATTTTAAAATCATAAGTAGAATATTTTGTTTAAACTATTTTATTTCACTTAAAATTAGCATATGCTTACCTTTACCTAGCCAATACTTCATAATTACTCTTTTCCAACAACTCATGACTACTTTAGCTCATGACTTTTTACCAGGCATGATGACTCTCAGTTTCGCAAGCTACTTCCTTAACAATGTGGTTTATGAAAGCAGAATTAAATTAACTTATCCTGACAGTTTTATATTTCAGATAGAGACTATTTCCAGAGTTTTGCCTTACTTAATTGTGAGTACAATTAAAAAGTAAAACTTCCAACCCAATTAAAAATAGATTGCTATGCAAATAATTGCAATGTTGTTGCATGAAAAAAGTATACACAATGTGATCATGCTGCTAAATGTGAGAATGAATTATAACTGAGAAAAACCGGCAGGTCATATTGGAGGAGTTACACTTCAATACTTAACCAATATTGTGTTAATTCTGTTAAAGAAAAAATATTCTGGCACTTGTTAAACCAGTAAGGATGACTTTATTCAGGACTATTGTGATAAGTGTCAAGACTAACCCAATCAGAGGGAGAGATAATGCTCAACTCTGAATATAACAAAAATAGCTGGGGATGTGTAGCCAACAACCACAGTGAGAAAATCAATGGATAGAAATTGCTAAGGAGACATCAAAGGGCAGAAGCATTTTATTTTAAACTGACTGAACAGGATTCTTGCTGAAGACAGGCCAAGGTGACCAGATATAAGGGATAGAGTATGAGGAATTTGGTCAGATATCTTGGAGGATCAGATATCAAGGGTGAGAAATTCTCTAAACTGATTTCGCAGGATATTTGCTATCACTGAACATGGCAGGTTAAAGATGGGGCTCAAGGATGAGACTAGTCAAAAAAGAGGGCTTAGAGGAGCTTGACTAAAGTTTGATAAAGGAAAGAATCTTTGTCACTTCAAAAATAATTTTTTAAATTTATGTTTTAGCCTATGAGCATCCTGATTTTTTGTTTTTGGTGGAGGAGTGGACTTACAGCATGCATGCAATGAAAGAGAAGAGCTTAGGAAAAATTACTTAAGAAAGTTTGAAAAACAACATGAATCTGACCATATGATAAAAATCAAACAACTTTTATGGCTATGAGTGATTTGTAAAATAATTCTCAAATTTCCCATTATGTGTCTTAGGTATATGTAGGATTTACTATGCTCATTTATCAAAATTAGAAAAATGAAATAGAGATGTAGAAATTGCCTGATAAAGCAATTTGTATTAGTTCTTATGAGAAACTCTTTCTGAACTATATTATATAACTCTATGCTCTATTTCTGAATCTCTCATTGAACGCCATTTGAATTAATTAATGAAATTATTAGAATATATATGCCACTCTGTGAATTAACGGATGTAAATATCAGATGTTAAAACAAATACAGCCACTTAGATATTCATGAAGAGGATAACATTTTCAACTACAAAACGTTCTGAAATCTGATTGGTATCAATTGAGATCATTTCAAAAAATTAATAAACGGACTTACTGGAAGAAATATAGAAAATATTATCTTACTGTATTTACCTATTTTATTATATCCCTAGAAGTTGGAAGAAATATTTACTTCTTTTGATTGAATTTGAGTTTCTAGTTCAGCAAAAAATGTAATAGTGCACCAGTGATATGAATATTTCTACCTTGGATGGATAATATTCTGAATTATTTGGAACAGATTTTCATTGCAAGTAACATTTGTCTATGTAAAATAGGCTGATATTAAAATCCATGTTTTCATTTAGCAAAATTTGGCCAATAACGAATTTTTGATTTGGCTCTGATATTTAGTGTTATCAGGGACAAAGTTGCTCTTTTCTTCTGACCTTTCTCCCATGCTTTCCACTTCAAGTTGTAGGACTGCATTTACTTCATTTATCACACCAATATTCAAGGCAAAATAAATGTAACAAGGAATACTGGCTAGCACATTTATGTGTTTTACAGAGAAACCTCTTCAGAAGTGTTCATTTATACCTCCATTATAAGAAATGATTCAAATTTCTAAATCTTCATGGATGAGGGCTGAAAAATCAAGAAAAGAAATTTTCATGAGTACAAGACAGCAAACAATTATGGGCTTAGGCTTACTGGCCAAACTGAGGTTCTGTAAGTAAGGAATTAGAGGGAAATTTATAGTGGGCAAGCAAAATTCATGTTTTTTTTATGGATTTACATATATAACTATATATTACTAATCATGATAAATTAACTACTTAAAAATGTATCCTATGATTTATTATTACACTTTAAAGTGTTTACATTACTTTTGTATGTTCACATACCTTGACATACCTGAATAAAAGTTTTAGTGGCTGATAGTGGAAGAAATGGGGAATTTAAAGGTTTTAAAAAATCTAAACCAAGGGGTACCTGGGTGGCTCAGTCAGCTGAGCATCTGACGTCAGCTCAGGTCATGATCTTATGGTTTGTGAGTTCGAGCCCTGCACCAGGCTCACTGCTATCAGCACAGAGCCTGCTTCGGATTCTCTTTCTCCCTCTCTCTCTGCCCACCCCCCACCTCGCTCTTAAAAATAAACATTAAAAAAATACAGATGAAAGACAAAAACCACATATATTCAGAGTTGGCAACAAAATTTTCTGTCCTATGTTAAATCCCAGAAACCAGTGCAATGTGTATCATAATTGAGTATTGTATATAATAATGGTAATAAATATAGATGCATTAATGAAAATAATGCACATTAATATTGAGTAACAGATGCAAAAATAAAGTGATAGTGATGATAATAATATGTACAAACATAAGCACTTGTATCTAAAAGCCCAGAATTTCCGAATTAAACCTGGGTAAGGATGGGAGTATAGTGTGCTGATTATATTGTTAAGCTATGAGACCAGACAGGGTAGTGTTATATCTCAGTAGCCTTATAAAATGGGTTTTCAATCATGTTCATCATGTAGCTATTGGCTTCAGTGTTGGGAAGTACCTTATTTCCACCAGCTTTTTAATTCTAAGTAGCAGTCATGTTGGTGCCATCTTATTCATTCATTCCACCAGGAGTCAGTGTTTAGCTGAATGATAGTTTACATCACGTCAACTATTCTCTTCTTCATTTTTGAACATAAGAAACCATTTACATAGGCAGATTTGTTTATTTTGCTCCTCAATTTTGACTCAAAGAATGTAGCAACTAGTAACCTCTCTCGTTTATATGCCACATCCAACCCATAAACACTTATCTTTAAAATAAATCAGGTTTTGGGGCGCCTGGGTGGCGCAGTCGGTTAAGCGTCCGACTTCAGCCAGGTCACGATCTCGCGGTCCGTGAGTTCGAGCCCCACGTCGGGCTCTGGGCTGATGGCTCAGAGCCTGGAGCCTGTTTCCGATTCTGTGTCTCCCTCTCTCTCTGCCCCTCCCCCGTTCATGCTCTGTCTCTCTCTGTCCCAAAAATAAATAAAACGTTGAAAAAAAAAATTTTTTTTTAAATAAATCAGGTTTGGGGCGCCTGAGTGGCTCAGTCGGTTAAGTGCCTGACTTCAGTTCAGGTCATGATCTCGCCATCTGTGAGTTCGGGCCCTGCGTCAGGCTTTGTGTTGACAGCTCAGAGACTGGAGCCTGGTTCAGATTCTGTCTCCCTCTCTCTGCCCGTCCCCTGCTCACGCTCTGTCTCTCTATCTATGAAAAATGAATAAACCTTAAAATTTTTTTTTGAAATAATAAAATAATCAGGTTTGGGGCACCAGATTGATGCCGTTGGTTAAGCATCCAATTCTTGACTTCAGCTCAGGTCATGTTCTCATGGTCATGAAATTGAGCCCCAAGGTGGCCTCAGCACAGAGCATGAATCCTGCTTGGGATTCTCTCCGCACCACCCCCCCCCCCCCCCCTCTGTCCTTTGCTTGCTTGTAGTCTCTCTCAAAATAAATAAAGAAAAAATTAAAAATAACAAAATAAAACATATCAGATATATATTTATATATAGTTATTTTATAAATTTTATAAGTATATATATCAAATTGCTATCACTACCATCCATATTCAGGCAACCATCTGCACACTTGGATCATTGCCAAAGCTTCATAATTGATCACCCTGTTTCTTACCCTGCATCCTTGAGGCTACTTCCCACCCAGGAGTCAGAGTAATCTTAAAACACAGATCAAATAACTTTGCACCATTGTTCATAGCTTTCTAACAGCTCCTCCCATCTCAAAGTAAAACCTAAAACCCTGTCACTGCTTGTGAATCTCCACATTGACAGGTCTCCCACCATCCCACTCTATTCTTACCACAGCCCTCATTGCTCGGGTCATTCTCTCCTCAGTGTCCTCCTGTTATACCGTGTAAACACCAAGCTTCTCTGGCCCGAGAAACTTCACTGGCCCTTCTATCTGCAGAAGAGCAATGTCCTATTCAGATCTGCATACGCACCATCCTTTGCCTCTGGGCCTGCTCAGCTGACTCCTTTACAGAGTGAACATCCCTGACCACCTGCCCACCAGCACTCTTAACCTACTTTCAAATTTCTCTCTAGCACTTATCAGCATCTTAAACAATATCTTTTCTTTCTCTTTCAAAAACATCTATTTTTCTCCCAAGAAGAATGTTTAAGTTCTTTAGTCAGGAACTTTTACTTTCTCTTTGCTCACAGTCTCATTTCAGCACGAAGATGCATCATGCCATAAAATGTGGGCATACGGCAGCAGGGGAAAGGCAGAGGGAGAGGGAGAGAAAGAATCTTAAGCAGGCTCTACACCCGGTGAGGATCCCAATGAGTGAGATCATGACTTAAGCTGAAATCAAGAGTCAGACGGTTAACTGACTGAGCCACTTAGGGGCCGTGAGCAATAAAATATTTTAAAATTAAGGTATGTACACTTATTTTTAAATATATTGCTATTGTATACTTAATGATCTACAGTGTAGTGTAAATATAACTTATATGCACTGGGAAAGCAAGAAATTCATTTGACTTGCTTTATTATGATAGCCTAGAATGGAATCCACAATATCTCCCCGGTATGCCCATAAATAATTAATAAGCATTTGTTGAATTATCTTCCATAAATTCATCCTTAATTTGTCAACTGCTGATTCATTTTTCTCTGCAATCAATGACAAAATAAAAGAGTTATATTTCATTTTTTTACTTAGAGCAAATATTTGCTGAGAATTTAATCCGTGCCATTCAAATTACTAGGCTTTGAAATTTGTTAGCTCTATTTATCTTGTGAGGTAGTTATATGCTATCATTCAGGTTATACTTAATAAAAGAGAAACTAGTTGAGGTGTAACAAACAATCTGGTTTTAATACAGTAAAAACGTTACTTCGAAGAGCTGAGCAACAAAAACAGGAGACAGTGATAAAACCCAATGGTTAGCACTAGCAGAGAGAAAGTCCTTTTCTTGGAGTTGGAGGGACAATGGAGAAAGTTGAGGTTGAAAGCCAAGATGAGGACCCATTTCATGGTAGAAAAACTGCCTAGTGAGAGGTGGGGCCAGGGCGAAACTTGATCTCTGATGGAGAAGCCATTAAAAGCAGAGAAAGGAAAGAAAGAAAAAAAAAAAAAAAGGAAGGGAAAGGAAGAGGATGAGGGAAGAGAGGGAAAAAAGAAAGAAAGAAGGAAACAAAGAAAGAAAGAAAGGAAGAAAGAAGGAAGGAAAGAAAGGAAGAAAGGAAGAAAGATGGAAAGAAAGAAAGAATTACCCCCTCCCCCCCCATCTATATCTGCCCTCCAGTTTTTAGCTTTTGCCTTCTATTGTCTGAATCTACCCAGAAACCAGATGTCAAGGAAGACTATTTTAAGTTTCTGGGACAATGAATATAAAACAAATGGAACTGTTGAGGGATGGATCTGAGAGCAAAGTGAATTTGATTACCACATGAATAGTATCATGTCATTTAACAGATTAAAACATTTAAGTCCGAAGAGATGAAATATTTTGTGAGACCCTACAGCTTTGTCAGGATTGAGCTGGAATTGGAAATAAAGACAGTCAGACTCCACATCCCTCAGTGGTTGCAACTGATGACACTTAAAAAAAAATACTTTGGTTTTCTCTGCACAGGCATGGTACTTTGATATCACCAAAAACATGAATGTTTGTGGTGTGTGTGTGTGTGTGTGTGTTGTGTACAAAATGAGTCTATAATAAATAAAATAGTTAGCTTAAATTCTTTAAGAGAGCAAAGAAAAAGGATGGTTTTTCCAGTAATGGTTGGTAATATCCACCAAAGCCCATTTTCAAGCAGTAAAGTAATTCTAGCTACCCATTAAGGCAAACTATAGCAACCCGTAGGTTGTCTAGCAAACAATAGGAACTCATCAAATGTTTTTTGAAGGTTATTATGCCTTTTAGGGTATTATAATCCCAAAACCTTTCTGTACACCTGAGACTGAACAAAGCTTGTGATAGTTGTGATTGCTCCTATAATTCATATACAGAATTGAATTTTGAGTGTGAATAACCCAGGTATTTCACTTCCATTTTTCTTGTGTAACATTTACTTAATGCAGACTTTGTGCTCTTGCTGGACCCTTCTGTTACATTTTTGAAAGGTTTATTTGTTCTTCAGGTCAACTGTAGAAAGAGTGTTTCATTCATCATTATAAGAAGAGCTTTCCTCATTCTATTATTTCTACACAAATATTTATTAAAAATATATGGATCTGTTTGCTATTTATCTGATGATTCACAAAAATGATTTGAGAAAAATTTAAAGTTACGTGGCCCACTTTCTATACACATAATCCACACTACTAAGTAATTTATAAAAATCCATAAAATACAAAATTAACTTAAAGGTCACTAGGCTCTCAGAAGAATAAATGACCTTTGATGCTGGAATTCACTGAAGTTTTTTTTCAGGTTTTGCATAATATATTATACATCACTTCTCTCATGATATTTCTGGTAAAAATTAAAACAAAGCTCAGACAGAATGATGCATTATAAAATATGTAAAAATTTTAAGACTCTCATAATTGGATGGATACCTAAAGTACTACCCTGAAAATAGAATTAGAAAAATAAGGAACATTAATCTTAAAATGGTAGTATGTTTCTGTTTATTTAAAATAGATATAGATAGGGATTCTGAGAATAAAAAAAATAACATGAAGTCAGAGTAGAATATTATTTACAGATCATATGATAGATAAAACAGGATAAAAAATCTTAATACTGATCTTACCTTGGATTTGCAAAGACCATCATCATGTATAAAAAGCCAATGTTATGTAGAGGTGTCTTGTCTTCAGTCTAAGTTGAAATCCTGAGCAAGGAATTTTTGGACAGATTCTGCTATGGTAACATTTTGTATTAACCTTTCCTGGTATACCCCATGCCAATTTGCAAAGGCAGGTGTATGTTAGGCATTTCTCAACTTGCCGTGTTTCTGGGAGCTTATATCACTTGGTTGGTCTGTAGTGTCCACTATACCTCTGCTAGGATCTGGAGTCTTTCTGATCTGGGGTTGTCTCTTAATCAGCTTCCAATTATTTCTGCACAGTATTATATTTTTGAGGACTATATCCTTTAGATTTTAAGAATATAAAAGAGATTTTGTGTCCATGTATTCACACCTGAGTATGTAGTCATTCAAATATTAACTGAATACAAATTGATTGGGGCATATCACATGCTGGTTATTACTCTAGGCCCTGAGAATGGGACAGGGCACAAAACAGACAAGTCTTTTCCTTCGTGGAATAAAGAACAGATACCTTCTATGTCAAGTGCTACTATATGGCTGTGAAAAAACCCAGAAAGGTAGCTAGAGGTTGCACTGAAGGTAGTGGGGAGCTGACAAAAGAGGTTGCTATTTTATATAAAGAAGGCAGAAAAGAATTTTACGATAAGGTGGCATTTTAACAATGATCTGAAGAATATAAACGAGTGACACAAAGCATCTGAAAAGAATGATATCTGGAAAGAATGATCAGTCAGAGGAAGCAGCAAGTGCATATGCAATGGGAGACAAATGTTCTTTATTTTTTTTTAAAAGAGATATGAATGGTTACAGTGGGGTGAGGAAGATAGAGGGTATTAAGAGACAAAGTCAGACAGAGGACAGAGGACCTGATAACTTAGGAACGTGGAACCCTTATTAAAGGATCCAATTTTACGTTAAGTGAGATGTGAAAAAAATGGAGGATTTAGACCAAAGGAACAATTTGACTTATGTGTTAAAAATATCACTGTGAGAGCTGCAGTTAGCACAGACTATAAATATGGAAGCAGATAAGGAGGCTATTGAAATTATCCAGTCAAGAATAATGTCATCTTGGACTAGCAGTAAAATTGACATATTATCACAGGTGAGAACTGGCCAGTTATCTTGGTATATTTAGAAGGCCAAACTAAGCAAGTATTCTAGGATTTCCAGGCAGCATGATAAAATAAGAAAAACAAGATTGACTCAATTGTGTTTTGACAGAGCAGCAAGGATAACGTTTCGATTTATTGAGGTAGCAACAATTCTGGATTATGTTCAGGTAATTTTAGGGTGTGGGGCTTATGTGCAGAACACAAGCTTGGTTTTGGATTTCTGGTGTTGGAGATATATTCTGACACCCACGTGGAGAGGAGTAGCAATTTTTGGTGGTTGGGTGTAAGTATCTGTTTGCTGTTGAGTATAGAGGTCCAAGGTGGATTAAAACAAATCGTGAATAACCACTGTCGAGGAAGAGACCATCTACAAAGTGAATGCATACAGAGAAGAAAAAATATCTAAATGTTTGATGTTTAAAGGTGAAGGAACTGATGGTGAAGTAACAGCAAACATATGTTACGGAAGACAATTAAAAGTGTTTTAAGAAATAAACAAAGACCATCAATATAAAATGTGGCATTCATTTAGACAGGATCTAAAAATTCAGCATTGTATTTGCTGAAATATGTTTCATTCAACTTATGAAGATTAATGCTTATCTCAAATATGCTCAAAATAATGGAACAGGAGATAGTGACCTTAATAAGGACAGTAGAGGAATGAGACTGTAGCTGGAAAAGGATAGCATACTGCAAATATTTGTTTTAATTATGTTTTTCTTTGTTTTTAAAATGAGACCTATGATGGAAAGATTTTACACTGATGGTGACGATTTAGGTAGGACAGAGGAGAAACTGACTTCGTAGGAGGAAGAGAGAGTTACTGATGAAGTATGTCCTTAAGAATTTGAAATGAGGTGACACTGGTGAGGCAACAATATACACACACTGTGTCGGGAGAAAGTAGATTATATTTATACAGATGCAAGTGGATTAACAGATATTATGACGCAAAAATATAGTTATATCATGATTGTCTCTATATCTCAGTAAATAAAAGAGATTATTAGAATGAGGCACATGAGTATTAGCCATTATTTTCTGAAGTTTACTATTTCTGAAAATAATGTTTTTTACAAAGCAAAATACATGAATAGTGGGAAATTTTGCACTGAATTGGTGGTTCTGAGGAGAATAAGGGATGAACATATTAAACCATGTTAATTAAATGGAATCTCATCATGCTCCTCACATGAATGATAAGGCATACATTTCCATGCTGATCATGAAGGAAGTAATGTCTTTTCATATTCTACTTACTTTAGGAATCAGGATTAGCAGAATCTGGGAATGATTTTTAGGCTAATGTATGATCTAAGAAAAAGATCTAGAAAATTGTATATGCAAGCCCTAAAATTTTGCCTTAAAACAGTTAACATTTTCTTAGAACCTATATTTACAGGGCATTGTTTTGGATAATTTATAGGGATTATGTCTATACATTTTCACAGTAAGAGTATGAATTTATTATTATTATTGTCTGATTTTCCAAATGATAAAATTGTCTGATTATGTAAATTATTAAATTACTAGTATACTTTGATTATTTGAAATATTGTAGTGTATATGAGTAATGTATAAAAAGTATATATAATCTTACACAAAAAGGTAACACACGCACACATATGCTGGAGAGGACCGAAGCAAGTGACACAGAATTAAAATAACTAAGAAAAAAGCCTGAGAAAATATAAGAAACACAAAATAATATTTCAAGGAATTAAGTGCACCCACACCCACTTTTGGATAAGCCTTGCCGAGTATAGATAATGTAGGTGTTATATACTCAGAATTGTGCATTGAATAACCTGGCTTAGCATTCTTTCATGGTGATAGGATATTTTCATGTATTGCACACATTATGTGCAACAACAGAAAGTAGAAGTAGTAAGGCAATATTGGCCCAAAGGAACATCCCAACAAAAGGAAAACATCTCAATTACTCATAAATGTATAAAAAGTCTAAGGATCATTTTGTTAAAGAAGTGAAATCTATAGTCTAATCTTTACAAGAGGAAGAGGATGTGAGGAAATCTGACCATTATATAGAAAAATTGTGTCTCTATCCATTGATATATTAAAAATATACTCACAGATTAATATGCATTTATAATTACATTTGAATAAATAATACTTTACATTTTTTTGGTTTACAAAATGATGTTTATTAGCCTATTACTTAACATTTTGTAGAAGTACTAGCTAATGTCTTAACAATGATATAAAACTGAAGAAATAGATACAAAGTTATCTTTCTCTGTAAATGACATTATTGAATTTCTAGAGACCTTTGGAAAAAATATTTAAGTACTAGAAATGAAGGTTCAGTAACAAAACACATTGTAAAATATATGCGTGATAATGTAAATAATATTTGTTAATATGCTATAACAAATTAGAAAATATGCTAGGGACATTAATATTTAAAAATATTATGCTCAGGGGTGCTTGAGTAGCTCCGTCGGTTGGGCGTCCAACTTCCGCTCAGATACTGATTTTTCGGTCCTGGTTTCCAGTCCCACGTCAAGCTCTGTGCTCAAAACCTGTAGCCTGCTTCAGATTCTGTGTCTCCTCCCTCTCTCTCTCTCTGCCCTTCCCCTGCTCATGTTCTGACACTCTTTCTCTAAAAAATAAACATTTTTTAAAAAAATATTGTGCTCTTCCCCCGCTCATGCTCTCTCTTTGTCTCTCAAAAAGTAAATAAGCATTTAAAAAAATTAAAAATAAATAAAAATATTACGAAGCTAGTTATATAGCCATGAAGTAATCAGCAGATATAAGATAATAAGACTAAAATTATACTGGTTAAAGTAAATGTTAACTCCATTAAATAAGGAAAACTACAATGCACTAGTATTTCTTAAAACTCTAAAATAGAATAAACTAATTAGAAATTAAATTATTTATTAAAAATATTCATCCAAGAAATTGGTTTCACAATTTAATCGAATGTCATCTTCTGTCGGTTTTTTTTTTATGTCTTTTTTTTTATAGTATTTACTGAGTGTATGTATATACATCAGGTATGGGACTAAAACCTTTACAGCTGTTATTTGAATTATTAATTACAGTAAGGGCATAATAAAACTAAAATTGTTAGCCTTTTTAAACGTGGATAAATTAAAGCTTGAAATAGATGCTAGGTAGGGGCACCTAAATGGCTCAGTTGGTTGAGCATTTGACTTCAGCTCAGGTCATGATCTCAAGGTTGGGAAGTTCATGAGTTTGAAACCCACATCAGGCTCTGTTCTGACAGCTTAGAACTTGGAGCCTGCCTCAGATTCTGTGTCCCTCTCTCTCTCTGTCCCTCCCTGCTTGCACTCTGTCTCTGTCTTTCTCTTAAAAATAAACATTAAAAAAAAAAAATAGATGCTAGGTGAGAGGCCATGCCTCTAACCTAGTTTGTAGTTTTCCTTTGTAACTCCTAAAGTTTCTGTTATCAAAATCACCAATATTTCATATTTCCTTGCTCTTTCAAATGAAGTATTTACACCTTTAATATTCTCTACTTAAAGATCTTGTTTATTCACATTAAAAATAAAGCAATAGCATGTTACATGAAATTAGTACAGTTTCCAAGTAAAGAGTATAAATAAAAGCAAAACTCTAGTCTGCCCTTCCCTAGTCCCTGTCCTCAAAACTATCGAAATCACTTTTCATAAATAAACCTACTAATAACAGTACATGGTGCACTGTCACAGAAAAAATATATGCAAACATAGAATTCTTTTATATAATGCTTTAAATTTACTCCAAGTTCTGAATGTAATTTTTCTTTTGTAAATAATAATAAATTATCCCTTAAATGTCTTCCTTGTAATATATACTATGTATATAATTAACTATTTAGTAATCTTACAATAAATGGATATCTAAAAATTTCCCAAATATTTTCTTATCCACCATGTAATAATGATCATGTGGGTAAATTCATCTTGCTGATTTTTGAATATTCAGGAGGATACATTTCTATCAGTCTAATTTATACCAATTGTACCAATTTGAAATCTTACCTATTGTGTAAAAATACCTGTTTCACAGTATTCATAGTATGTTTTCTGCATCATTATGTGCACCTAAATCTGCTCTGTGTTTTAGGCACTTTACATGTATTACATCATATTATGTAATCCTTAAATTATGCTTTCAGAAAATAACATTGATACAGTTTATTTCTTTACATATACACTGATCTACTGAATCAATTCTCAGATTTTTATCTTACTTATTTTTAGTATATTATTTGGATTTCTTTGAAAGCGGCATATATGGATTTAACACCTGCTTTCGAGGAGCCTGGGGGGGCTCAGTAGGTTAAGTGTCTGACTCTTGCTTTTGGCTGAGGTCATGATCTCAGGGTTCATGGGATCAAGCCCCACATCGGGCTCTACACTGCTTAGAATTCTCTCTCCCTTGCTCTCTGCCCCTACCCTGCTTGCACACATGCATTTGCAAGCATTCTCTCTCTCTTTTTCAAAATAAATAAAATACACTTAAAAAAAAAAACCAGTCCCTTCGTTCTCAGTAGAACTTTATTTTTATTTTATTTTTCTTTTGTTTTTAGATCATATTTGGCTCTCAGACTGAGCCAGTTGTCTGGTAGGAAAGCTTCATAGCAAATGTGCAACCACTGGGCATGGACTCCCCAACCTAAATGCAAGGACACATGCGATTGTTTCACAGACCTCCTCAGCACAGTGCCCTGGTCAGGGCTTTGTGCCCAGTTAGTGATGTGTCTGGGAACATGTATCAGAATGTTTGCTGTAGCTAACATCTGCTTAAATGAACTGACTTGGTCAGCCACAAGACTGGAAGAATATTTCAATCTAATTATATCCTGAAGTGTATTTTTTTTCAGATATCTCTAGCATTCATGCTATATTAAAACAAAAATGAAAATTTTCAATACAGGTGACTTGTATAGTGAACCAGAGGCAGAACTTCAGAGTATGTATAAACTGCAAGAATCATGGTGCCCTTCATTCAAGTCTGATTGACATTTCCTCCTCTCACCTCAGCACCTGTCATCCTCTGATGTGCTTTGTGTCTTTGTAGTCTGGGTTTTTCTGGAATTTGATATAAATTTGAATACTTTTGTGACTTCTTTCACTTGCCATAATGTCTCTGAGATTTTTCCATGCATTTACACATATCATTTGACCATTTATGTTTATTGCTGAGTGATTTCATTGGATGGATGTACCAATAAGTATTTATGTCTTCATCAGTTGATGGACATTTAGGTTATTTCCAGTTTTGAGTTTTTATGAATAAGCTGCTTCTAACAATCTAGGACAAGTTGTGAAATTATGTGTTTTGATTTTCTTGGATACATACCAAGCAGCAGCATTGTTGGGTCATATGATAAATGTATGTTTCAATTTAAGACAATGACAAACTGCCTCCCATAATTTTGCATTCCCACCAGCATTGTATGAAAATTCCAGTTGTGCCACATCTTCTCCAACACTTCAAGTTTTCACTTGTTAAATTTAGCCACAAGCCTCAAGATGTCAAATTCCCACCTCCTTTTAATCACAATTAACCATACTACGAGCCAGGGTACTCGTCTTGTTTGTGTCCATCTTCAGTGCTTACAGTCCTCCCTTTTGTCTCAGTTTCATTCAAGATGAAGTCAAAATTCTTACACATTCATGTAAACCCCTTTCTAAACCATCTATGCTTACATTTGTGAGGCATGTTCCTAGCAACCACTTCTTTCAAACTCTGTCCAATTCCTATGCCTTTTATTGAAGTATTCTCTCCCCATTTATCATCCAATAACTTTCTCAGCATTTAAACAAAATATCTCCCCTCTCTCTCTCTGTGCATATATACATATATATGTATATATATCTGCAGATATATATACATATATATGTATATATATATATGCAGATATATATACAGATATATATATACAGACATACATATTCCCAATGAGAATTATTTAGTAATCCCAGTGAAACATATTTGCTAATTTTACTCTTTCAGTAATGCCTGATTTAAGCTTCCTATGCAGTAGGTATAATATTTGTTTCAATTCTTAACATAGTTCCCCTAATATATTACCTTGCATGTACTCCATCAATATTTTAAGAATTCATATTGATTAATAAGTGCTTTTTTTGCTTTACAGACATTTATGTGCAAAGTTACAACATACAAATCATTTATAATATAAAGAGCATTTCCCTTTTGTTATTTTTAAAGTTTAATTTGAATACATACATAATGTTACATTTTATACCATTATAACATATAAAATATCTCAGCAATTTGAATATACTTATTTTATTGTTGTAATTTTTAAAAATTAAAACATTAGGAAAATATTTTTAGATGAAGTTGTTTTATTTTACTTTTAAATATTATGGTCAAGTTCTCTCTTCTCCGCAGATTTTTTTCAGTAGTATAGTTTTCATTGCATGAATGAAAGAGTATGCTTCATAATCCAAACATACTATAAATATGTAATTAAACTGAGACCTCTATTTAGGCTCATTTGCATAATTTTAAGTAAAATATGTTACACTGCAGATGCTGAAAGCTTTCATGAATGCTTATTTTTTCAACTCTTAATTTGTCCTTAGTCCTTATGTTTTCATTTTTTATTTTTTATTTATTTATTTTTTTAACATTCATTTATTTTTGAGACAGAGAGAGGCAGAGCATGAACAGGGGAGGGGCAGAGAGAGAGAGAGGGAGTTACAGAATCTGAAACAGGCTCCAGGCTCCGAGCTGTCAGCACAGAGCCCTATGTGGGGCTGGAACTCACAGACCGTGAGATCATGACCTGAGCCGAATTCGGGCTTTAACTGACCGAGCCACCCAGGCGCCCCTGTTTTCATTTTTTAAATAAAGAACTAAATGGGTGGTCTGCATACACAGAAAATAATGTGATTTGCTTTCAACTATAGTTCTTAGAATTCACCAGATAAAGATCATATAAATTCTTATGGGATATTTTAAAATCATTAAATCAAGTTATCGATTTGGCACTTTTGTTTTCTTTTTTCTTTTTTTTTTTAATTTTTTTTTCAACGTTTATTTATTTTCGAGACAGAGAGAGGCAGAGCATGAACAGGGCAGGGGCAGAGAGAGAGGGAGACACAGAATGGGAAGCAGGCTCCAGGCTCTGAGCCATCAGCCCAGAGCCCGATGCGGGGCTCGAACTCACGGACCGCCAGATCGTGACCCGAGCTGAAGTCGGACGCTTAACCGACTGAGCCAACCAGGCGCCCCAAGAATGCTCTATCTTTAAGACATATGGTGATAGTGTGGATCTCGTAAAACAAATTTTGTGAAAGTTTAGGAACTTGTTAGTTTTAAAAATGTTTCAGCAAACCATCTCCATGGACACTCTCCTCAACTTTGAAACATAGTTTTTAAATATATCACTCAATTTTTTGTGCTAATTGCCTTAAACATATTAAAGGCTATCTAGGAAAGAACCGGAAAGATATCTGAAATATATTTTTTTAATGTTTACTTATTTTTGAAGAAGAGAGAGATGAAGTTGGATGCTTCATTGACTGAGCCATTCAGGTGCCTCAATGAAATACTTTTAAATAATAGTAAATGATCCTTTTTCCACCCAAAATAATTGAATAAAAATAAAATTAAATAACATAAATCTGTTGAAAGACAAATTAATTAAAAAATATTTTTAGGAAACTCATTTTAACAAAAAAGTCATTTAATTTACTTTATACCTACACTTGGATGAAGCACAGTATATCTAAAATAAGACTTTTTATTCCTTTGGTTGAGATTATCCACACCTCAATCTCTCTATTCCTGTCAGAAATATATTGGACAAGCTATTACATTTGTGCACATCTAATTGTCATTTAAATCCTCAAAAGAATGCCTTAAATTAAAAGACAAATAACGTTTAAACAAAGCAGTGAGAGTAGTAAGCTATCACCTCTGAGTTAGATAACCTAACAAACATATATCCACATTTACTGAACATTCTTTCCTTTACTATCAGTGGCTGTAATTAAGAATAATCACATAAAAAGGTCTTTTCATTTTTGTTGGCTATTTCCTGTTTGATTGAACGTCACTAATTAGTATTTACTGTTGGTTCATGGGTTTATGACTCTACATAGTTAGCAATTACCCGAAATCAGTATTTTCACACACTACTTATAGTTTAATTCACGATCATATTTCTCCCAATAGTTTCACATATTATTGAGAACTATCATAATTTTTATATAAATAAAGACTCAAGCTAACCTAAGTGGAGGGAGAAAGAACAAGCTGATTAATATATTTGGAAAACTAATAACATATAAAAATGAGTAGTAGATTAATTTTTTTGCTATCTTTTTTTTTTTTTCAACGTTTGTTTATTTTGGGGACAGAGAGAGACAGAGCATGAACGGGGGAGGGGCAGAGAGAGAGGGAGACACAGAATCGGAAACAGGCTCCAGGCTCTGAGCCATCAGCCCAGAGCCTGACGCGGGGCTCGAACTCACGGAGCGCGAGATCTTGACCTGGCTGAAGTCGGATGCTTAACCGACTGCGCCACCCAGGCGCCCCAATTGCTATCTTTTTAATAAATAACATAGGCTAGACAGTAATTTATTTTTAGTAAAATAAAATATAGGAGGAGTTAAGATGTTGGAGCAGTAGGAGGACCTCAAAAACAGCTAGATAATTATCAAATCACCCTGAACACCCAGAAAATTGATCTGAGGATGGAGAAAACAAACTGCACAACTAGAAAGAGAAAGAAGCCACATCATCTGGCCCAAGACGTCATTAAATAATGGTGTTAAAAGTATAGCTGCATTTAGAAAAACATTGGGTCAATTTGGAATTTTAAGCCGTTATGCTCTGCTAGACAGTTGAGTCTGGACCCAGACTAGTTTTTTTTTTTTTTTTTTTTAATTTTTTTTTTAACCTTTATTTATTTTGAGGCAGAGAGAGACAGAGCATGAATGGGGAGGGTCAGAGAGAGAGAGGGAGACACAGAATCTGAAACAGGCTCCAGGCTCTGAGCTGTCAGCACAGAGCCTGACACGGGGCTCAAACTCACGGACTGCGAGATCACGACCTGAGCCAAAGTCGGACGCCTAACCGACTGAGCCACCCAGGCGCCCCTGGACCCAGACTAGTTTTAAAGTAAATTCTCTCGGGGCGCCTGGGTGGCGCAGTCGGTTAGGCGTCCGACTTCAGCCAGGTCACGATCTCGCGGTCCGTGAGTTCGAGCCCCGCGTCGGGCTCTGGGCTGATGGCTCAGAGCCTGGAGCCTGTTTCCGATTCCGTGTCTCCCTCTCTCTCTGCCCCTCCCCCATTCATGCTCTGTCTCTCTCTGTCCCAAAAATAAAAATAAACGTTGAAAAAAAAAAATTAAAACTAAAGTAAATTCTCTCAAACAAATGTGCAGATGACCACTACACAGATCAAGAAAGAGAATGTTAGACCCAAAAGCCTTGGGTTCTTTCTCAATGGCATATGTTTTCTCCTCTCCAAAGGTAAACAATACACTGCAATAGGCTTCTTCTTGTTTTTGAATTTAAATGGAAAAATATAACGTATTTTCCTCCAAAAAAAAAAAAAAAGTAAGTCACATCATAGAAGGCAAGAGATGCAGAGGTGCGATTTGAGGAAGAAAAGAATCACAGGTACCATAGAAGGGAGGGAGCCCTGATCACAGAGAGAAGAGAGAATGAGAAAGAGAGAGAGGGAGAGGAAGAGAGATAAAGCAGCACCCATAGGATTGTACCAGAAAAATACTTCTCCAAAGCCATTGACTGGGAAAAAGAGGGGGGATGATTATCACAAGTTTTCATAAACAGTGGATTGGAAAGTCTGAAGTTTTAGAATTTTTTCACCATCACCAGTTTTAAGCCCAGTGGGCACAATAGCAAGCCTGTGGAGGAGGGCAGAAGTCTGGGAGTGGACAGTGCGCTCTGAAGATCCCCTGGATAATGCTGGGAGAGATAGTTCCCTTTCTTGGAGTGCATTTGGGAGAGGCGACACTGTCTCTTAAGGTACAGGAGAATATTATGAAAACTTATACGCCAACAAATTGGGCAACCTGGAAGTATTAGATAAATTACTACAAATAAACAAACTACCAAAACTGAAACTGGAGGAAATAGAAAATTTGAACAAACCAATAACCAACAAATAAATTGGATCAGTAATCAAAAATCTCTTTGGGGTGCCTGGGTGGCTCAGTTGGTTAAGCGTCCAACTTCAGGTCAGTTCATGATCTCATGGCTGGTGAGTTTGAGCCCCGCATTAGATTCTTTGCTGACAACTCAGAGCCTGGAGCCTGCTTTGGATTCTGTGCCTCCCTCTCTCTCTGCACCTCCGTGCTCACGCTCTGTCTCTGTCTCTTTCAAAAATAAATAAACATCAAAAAAAAACCATTAAAAAAATACAAAAAGTCCAGGGACAGATGGCTTCCCAGTGGAATTCTACCAGAGATTTAAAGAAGAGTTAATACCCATTTTCTAAAATGTTACCAATTAATTAATTAAATAATTAAAAAAAAGAAACACAAGACAAACTTGCAAATTCATTCTATGAGGCCAGCATTACTTTGATCCCCAAACCACACAATGGCTCCCACTAAAAATGAGAATTATAGGCCAATATCCCTGATGAACATGGATGCAAAAATTATCAACAACATACTAACAAATCAAATCCAACAGTACATTAAAAGAACTATTCACCACGGTCAAGTGGGATTCATTCCTGGGCTGCAGAAGTGGCTCAATATTTGCAAATCAATCAACATGATACACCACATTGATAAAAGAAAGAATAAGAACCATATGATCCTCCCAATAGATGCAGAAAAAACATTTGACAAAACAGGACATCCATTCTTGATAAAAACCCTCAAGAAAGTAGATAGAGGAAACATACCTCAAGTTCAAAAAGGGCATAAATGAAAGACCCATAGTTAATATTTTCAGTGGCAAAAAACTGAGAGCTTTTCCTCTAAGGCCAGGAACAAGACGGGAATGTCCATTCTCACCATTGTTACTTAACATAGTACTGGAACACCTAGCTTCAGCAATCAGGCAACAACAAAAAATAAAAGTTTTCCAACTTGGCAAGGAGGAAGTCACACTTTCACTATTCATAGATGACATGAAACTCTATGCAGAAAATACAAGACTTCACCAAAAATTACTAAAACTGAGACACAAATTCAGCAAAATTGCAAGATACAAAATCACCATACAGAAATCTGTTGCAGTTGAAGCAGCAGAAAGAGAAATCAAGAAATCAATCCCATTTATAGTTACCTAGGAATAAATTTAACCACAGAAGTAAAAGATTTGCACTCTGAAAAGTATAAACACTTAATGAAAGAAATTGAAGAGGACACAAAGAAATGGAAAGACATTCCATGTTCATGGATTGGGAGAACAAACATTGTTAAAATGTCTGTACTACCCAAAGCAATGTACACATTTAATGCAATCCCTTTCATAATACTACTAGCATTTTTCACAGAGCTAGAAAAAACAATCTAAAAATTTATATGAAATCACAAAAGACCCCAAGTAGCCAAAACAATCTTGAAAGAGAAAAGTACAGCTAGAGGTATCACAATTCTAGACCTCAAGCTGTATTACAAACCTATAGTCATCAAGACATGATACTGGCATGAGAATAGACACATTGATCAATGGGACAAACTAGAAAACACAGAAATGGACCCATAGCTGTCTGGTTTTTAAATTTTAATAATATTTACAATAAAGTTATAAGTCATGTTTGGATGAGGTTAGTGTTGATGGTACTGAAGTTACATCCATGTTGTAAAATGGGTTATTTTACCATCAATTCCACCAAACGCTCACAATTTTTGCTCCTGTAAACAGTATATAGTTGTATTTTCTATGTTTTAGTATAACACCCGTTTCACTTTTCACTGGAGCATATAGTCATATGTTATTCATTTAGTTGCTGATATATCTTTGTTTAAAACTCTCATTTTCTTTTGTGCTTCCTAGTTTTTGTACTGGGCATTTTTTTTCTCTTTAAAATAGTCTCTTAGTGTTAATCCATATGTTATCAGTTTTTAATGGTTACCATCTTTCAGTTTGCAATTTATACTATTTCTATTCTTTAACATTTATCAATAAGTTTCAACATGCATAAGGAATCTATCAAATTTGAACATATCATTTTATTATTTTCCCAGATAACTGAATGACCTTTGATAATGTTAACTCCATTAATCTACATATCAATTTTATGTCAGTGTTACACTTTTTTTATTTTTGCTTTTAGTTCACTAGATATCATTATTTCTCTGTTCCAAAGTCAAATTAATATTTCCTTTGCTCATCGTTTTTTTCAGTTTAGAAATATTATATATAAGTCACTCTTTTCTTCAGCCTGAAAATTATATACATATATATCCTTTAATATTTTCTTTCGTATGTGTTGGTTGTTCATAAGCTCAGCGTATTTTGACTGTGTGTATACGGCAAAGTTGATTTTTTTCTTCCATCACACTGAATATATTTTTTACAATTCATTTGGCTTCTATATTGCTTTTAAGAAGTCGCTTGTTTGCACATTTTATAGTGTCCTTTTTTCTTTGGTTGTTCTAAACACCTCTCTTTCTCTGTCTCTGTCTTTCTGTCTCTGACCTTGTCATTATCTCTCTTTCTTCCACATCAGATTCATTATCAAATGCTAGCTTAAATTTTGGTTTTGCTTTGTTTCACTTTAGGTTCATTGAGCTTCTTAAATAGATATATCAGTGTCTGCCATGACTTCTATAAATGCCTAAACCATTAAACACTTAAATAGTTCTTTGCCCCATCTATTTTCTTCTGAAACTCTATTTAAATATGTCATCCCACACAACTTTCCAATTCTGGTAAATTCTCTCGTATATTTTCCTCTTTTTGTCTCGCTGTGGTGAATTATATTCATTCTCTTCTGCAGTCTAGCTTCCAGCCATCTGATTCTCTCTTTCACTATGTCCAAAATTCTGCCAACCTCATGCCCTTAATGTTTTATTTCACTGATCACATTGCTTATGTCTTTAAAGTTGTTACTTATTTCATTAATTTGGCTAGGAGGTAACATTGTATGTTTTATTTATATTTTCAAGCTTTTAAAAAATTTCTTAAAAATAATACAAATACTTGCTTTTTGGTGAGTCTTTACCAATATCAGTGTATATCAGGGTTTTAGAATTTTACAGTTTTTGTGACTTTGTTTCTGTTGTTTTTTTTCTGCTGCTTATTGCGCACTGCGTCTTGTTTCCTCATGTGCTTTATTAGCTTTGAAAGTATGATGCTCGTTGTCTCTGTCAAAATTATTTTAGAAATTTCCGAAGTCCTGGAATAAAGAATTCCCACATAGAATATTTCCCTTGGGGTGCCTGGGTGGCTCAGTCAGTTAAGTGCCCAACTTCAGCTCAGGTCATGGTCTCACTGCTAGTGAGTTTCAGCCCTGCATAGGGCTCTGTGCTGACAGCTCGAGACCTGGAGTCTGTTTCAGATTCTGTTTCTCCCTCTCTCTGCCCATCCCCCCAACTCTCAAAAATAAAGAAAACATTAAAACATTAAAATATATATATATATATATATATATATATATATATTATTTCTACCAGGAAGCTCTAGAGATTATTATCCAAAAAATAATAAATAAGTAAGTAAGTAAATAAATAAATAAATAAATACATAAAAGTTAATAGATTCCTGGAACTTCAAAGTAAAGAAATAGGTACTAAAAATCCCTGTGATAGCCTACGGATTCTCCTCATAATCAAATTTTTTCCTGTTTATATTTTTTAATCTGCTTTAATTCATTTTCAGGTAGCACTCCACAAATCTTTCTGGAAGTGGAGAGAAAAGATTTTGTAAATTCAGAAGTAGCATTGCTGGATCATATGATAGCTCTATTTTTAATTTTTTCAGAAACCTTCATACCACTTTCCATAATGGCTACACTAATTCACATTCCTTCCAACAGCATGTAAGGGTTCCCTTTCCCCCACTTATTTGCCAACACTTCTTATCTCTTATTTTTCAGTAATAACCAGTCTAAGTATGAAGTAACATGTCATTGTGGTTTTGATTTGCATTTCCCTGGTGATTGATAATGTTGAGCATCTTTTCATATAACTGTTGGCCATAAAAAGTGTTGGGAAGACTGGATAGTCACACGCAAAAGAATGAAATTGGACCCCTATCTTATGCCACAAACAAAAATTTACTCTGAATGAAATATTTAAATGTAATACTTGAAACCATGAAACTTTTAGAAAAGAATCTAGGGAAAATCTCCTTGATATTGATCTTGGCAATAATATTTTGGATATGACACCAAAAGCTCTTAAGCAAGAAAGGCAAAAATACACCAGTGGGAACACATGAAACTAAAGGCATCTGTACTGCAAAGGAAATAATCAACAAATGAAATGCAACCTACACAATGAGAGAGAACATTTGCAAACCATCTACCTGTAAGGGGTTAATACCCTTTAAATATATCAGGAACTCACACAACTCACCAGCAAAAAACCAAATAACCTGTTTCAAAAAGGGGGCAAATGATCTTATTAACATTTTTTCTAAAGGAGTCATCAGTTTTTTTAAATGTTTATTTATTCTTGAGATAGAGAGAGACGGTGTGTGAGCAGGGGAGAAGCAGAAACAGAGGGAGACACAGAATCCTAAGCAGGTTCCAGGCTCTGAGCTGTCAGCACAGAGTCCAGCAGGGGGCTCCAACTCACAAATCACAAGATCATGACCTGAGTCAAAGTCAGACACTTAACTGAGTGAGCCATCCAGAGGGCCAAGAAGTCACTACTTTATTAGGCATCCTAATCAAACTATCTCAATGTACTTGAAAGAAAAATATGTATATAGTGCTATAAACTAGTTTTTCCCTCTGCTAGTTATAATTTTATTTATTTTAAAAATAAGTAATAGAATTATTATTTTCTTAAATGAAACAAAGAAAATCAATTCTAATTATAATAAATACTTCATGACATGTTTGGATTAAAATGTTTTCTTTATTGAAAGAACATTCCAAATCTGAAAGATACTATATAACATTTTCTATGCATATATTATTTGAGGTATACTGAATACACTTAACATAACAGATGCACTAACATATACTGCTTCTCTTCTTCAAAGGTGTTTTTATTTACAGCTAAAAATTTATTCTAGGAAGAGAATTAAAAGTAGCTAAGAGCATCGCCTATGTTTAAATATGTGAAAAAAGCAAGTTTGAACATGCAATATTTATTGCCCACCTTTCTGCTATCTTTGCTTTGCTCTCAAGGGAGTTTCCCTGCAGAGGAATTTTTGCTTTGACAATAGAGAATAGGAAAGTTTAGGTTTAAATATTGTCAATTCTCTCACTGCTCCACTCTGAAACATTTTTTTTAATTCAAAATACTTCCAAACACTTCAGATCACACAGTTTATGATGCCAGGATTCACCCTTCACAGATAGTAGAGAAAGGTTTTAGTAAAGAAAAACAAATAATATAATGAGGTATCACAATATCTGCACTAATGATGAAAGAAACATAACCCCCAAACCAGATTATCCTCTTACTTGAAACAACCTAATAATAACACACGGCGTGCGCGCGCGCGCGCGCACACACACACACACACACACACACACAGAAATATATGACACTGGATATGAGTAAAGAAGGGCAGTGATCTCTGAGAGAGAGAAAAAACAAGAGTGAGCCCTATGAACGCCCCCATTTTACTGAATGCCTAGAGAAAAGGTTCTAGGCAGTTAGGGAAAGTGACTCCTGTTGCTGAACAAAGGCAAAGCTTTTGGAGAGACCATGGTGACTAAAATTGGCAGGACTGAGAGGATAGAGATTCAAAGAGAAAACTCTCTGATGTCTGTAAATTTTCTCCTTTGAGCATTTAACAGAATACTAATTAATGCATGCATCTGAAGAATCTACTCAAGACCAGGGAAACAAACACCTGCAAAGATTAATAGAAATAGTGCCAAGGGTGCCTGGGCTCAGTTAAATGTCGGACTTCTGCTTAGGTCATGATGTCACGATTCATGGGTTCGAGCCCCGTGTCGGCCTCTGTGCTGATAGCTCAGAACTTGGAGCCTGCTTCGGATTCTGTGTCTGTCTCTCTCTTTGCCCCTCCCTTGCTTGCACTCTGTCTCTCTGTCTCTCTCTCTCAAAAATAAATAAACATTAAACAAAAGAAAAAAAAAAACAGTGCCAGACATTCACATAAAACTCAGATTATGCAGGGTTTTACCAGCCAAACTAAAAAAAACACAGAAAACAAAAGAATAAAATAAAATAACAAAACGAAACAAAAAACATCTCATAATTCAGAGGGCATTTGGTAAAGTAATCAGGGAAGCCTTACCTCGGCAATAGGAATTAATTACATTTATACTGAACATTGATCTGAAACCATCAAAAAACCTATAAATGTAAAATCTGAAAGCATCTGTTTCCAATAAACTACTTGTATTCCAGAAAAAAAAGCTCAAGGATACCCATATAGAAATGCAAAAAGCCGTTACCTACAAGATAAAATTGACAAAAACAGTCCTCCAAAAACTGCAGACAAATTGAAACTTCTATAACCAAATCAGAAAGAGATTGGCTATATTAAATTTTGTAAGGATTTAGAGCAAGTGGAATTCTCATAGTTGATGGTCAAAATTTAAAATGCTTTAACATCTCAAAACCCTTTCACAATTTCTCATAATATTAGACTCACAACTCCACTGCTAGGCATTTACAAACTCCTCTCCCCAAGTAAAATAAAAACATACATTCACAAAATAATATGTATAGTAATGTACGTAGAAACTTTATTCAAAATAGCCAAAATTTTGAAGCATTCTAAATGTCTAACAAAGGGAGAGCAGATAACCAAAGTGTGCTATATACATGTAAGAGATGGCCTTTTTTAAAATTTTTTTAACGTTTATTTATTTTTGAAACAAGGAGAGACAGAGCATGAACAGGGGAGGGTCAGAGAGAGGGAGACACAGAATCTGAAACAGGCTCCAGGCTCTGAGCGGTCAGCACAGAGCCCGATGCAGGGCTCGAACTCACGGACCGCGAGATCATGACCTGAGCCAAAGTCAGACACTTAACCGACTGAGCCACCCAGGCGCCCCAGGAGATGGCCTTTTGACAATAAAGATTATGAACGTCTAATAAACACAATGACATAATAAATCTCCAAAAAATGTTGAGCCAAAGGAGCAAGGCATAAATGAATATAAATTTACTGAAGTTTAAAAAGAGGTAAAACTAACTTGTGGTATCAGAAATGTGATTGCTTCTCTAGCGAAATTTATTGTCTAGAAAGAAGCAAGAGGAAACTGTTGGGTTCATACTTGTGATTTTTAAAGAGATATAACTTATTTCAAAAAAAATATACTAACAATTGTTCAGGGATTTGGCTTATATCCTACCATAGGAAAGTAATATTTCATAATACTCAAAAAAACACCTCACTCTTACAAAATGACACTTTAAATAAAACAAATTTACAACTATTTGGAAACCAACTTAGTAATTTTCTATAAAATTAATTATCCATCTACCTCATCACCCTAGATCTATAATTACTCCTAGAGGCTTTCCCAAGAGAAATGGAAATTCATATCTACAGAAATATAATTATTTTTGCCTTATTTTCTGGAAAATTTATTCTATATCAACTGTTACAGGTAATTGTAATTTACTATTATATTTTAATCCTCAGTATTTTTATACTTTTCCCCAAGCACCCTATTATTTTTTTAATTGAAATATATTTGACAAAGAACATGATTGTTCTTGCTTCTTTTTTCCTTTTTCTTTTTTTTATTGAAACGCTAAAGCCTAGGTTGAAGTTCAGTGTGCAAATGTGCAAATAATTGGCTGCAAGCTTCGCCATAACCTGATCTGGCTTAGTTATTTAACTTGGGAAATGCTATGTCAAGATCTTGAACAGTCTATTAGTCAGAGTTGAAATAGAGAAGTAGAACTAGTAGAAGATAATTGAGATTTACTATAAGAAAGTGACTGGTTAGGTACTTCAACTATGCTTAGGGCAGGCTGTGAGGGAGGGCAAGCTGGAACTTGGGGCAGAAGCTGAAGCTACTGTCCACAGGGAGAATTTCTTTCTCCAGATGACCCTAATTCTGTTTTTGAGATCTTCCATGTGATTGAATCAGACTCACCCAGATATATCTAGGATAATGTCCTTTACTTAAAATCAACTGATGGTTCACTTTAATCAAATTTAAGATACATCTTCAAAGAAAACCTAGATTAGTGTTTGAATAACTGGGATCTGTGGCCTAGCCAGGTTGACACAGGGAAAAGATCATTACATTTAGATTCCAAGAAAAAAAAAATGGACATCACCAATGAATCCTTTTTATTTCTTCATATTTAAATCATTTTATGACTAATTTAGAAAACTATGAATAAAGGTAAAGGTGAGAACAATATCAAGAGAAATAATAACAATAATATTAACACAGCACGCTTAATTTTTCCCCATATTTTTTTCTGGTGTGAAGACATATATACCCTAATTGACTAACATGCTCTGAATGCAACAAATTTCTCTTCTAGGGTGTGTGTGAACTTGGAACATATTCATCCTATAAATACAATTCTAAGATTTAAATATATCTGTAATAAGTTCTAACTCACTGTTAACTCTTTCTTTTCCAAGATTTATTGATATATGATATATCAATATATTTTATATATCAATATACCAATATTTATATATCATATATATTATATATAAATATATTTAAAATATATTTATATCAATATGATATATATTTATATATCATTTATTTATTTATCATATCAATATGATATATATTTATATATCAATATATCAATATATTTATTTATATGATATTATTAATATATAACATTTCATAAATTTAAGGTGTACGATATGATGATTTGATAAACATATATGTTGTGAAATGATTACCACAATGAGATTAGATAACACACCCATCCCTCACATAATTAACATTTTGGGGGTAATATGGCCATGTATATCAAATAAAATTATTGATAAATGAAACAAGTATTTTACAGACTATTTTGTCAAAACATGAATTCAAAATACCCTTCTTTTTCTTTTAGTCCTGGATTTTCTCCAGTTTGAACAAATACTGGCATTATTAACTCTGCACCCAAAGTAAATAACTGATTAAAGACACATCATGAATCTATTTTCATGAAGGTGCAAATGTGCAAATGTTATTTTGAAAGCAGCGAAAAAGTTAATGAGGATATTTAATGAACTCAAAGAGTCCATTTGTTGGATAACTCAGTCTCATTAATTAGATGACTCGTCATTATGTAGAGAGCCTTCCCATTTTTTGAGTGGCTAGGGGATAAAAAGCTCATGTTTATGACATCACTCTACTAAGAAACTTGAAGATTATTTCATTGTTGTTCATCAAGTTAATATGACAAGAGCAGTGGGATAAAAAATGAATGACAGTTACTTTTTGGGTTGGAGGGAGAGAGGTTTAACAAAAGAGACAAGAATTCTTACCACTTGCTTAAAAATTGAGGCCACGTTTTTCATAATATTTTTTGGTTTACTGCATGCCAGTGCTCAAGATCTAATTATGAATAAGTCATTGTCTCTGTCTTATGGAAGACTATAGATTTCTAAAAACTGTAGCTTGGAAGTGGGTACATAAACATAAAAATTATAACAAAACAAAATAAGCATATATCTTCATGAAATACTTCAGAGTGAATGTCAGTAAACTTTCTCCAGAGGGCCTGATAATAAATATTTTAGGTTCTGGCAGTCATATGGTTTGTGTTGCAGTATTCAACTCTGCCTTGTAGCACAAAACATTATAGACAATATGTAAGTGAATGAGTATGGCTGTGCTCCAGTAATACTTTATTAAGAGACATTTGAAATTTGAAATGTTATGTAATTTTTTACATGTCACAAAATATTTTTTTAAACTATACATTTAAAACTCTATGGGCGCCTGGGTGGCGCAGTCGGTTAGGCGTCCGACTTCAGCCAGGTCACGATCTCACGGTCCGTGAGTTTGAGCCCCGCGTCAGGCTCTGGGCTGATGGCTCAGAACCTGGAGCCTGTTTCTGATTCTGTGTCTCCCTCTCTCTCTGCCCCTCCCCCGTTCATGCTCTGTCTCTCTCTGTCCCAAAAATAAATAAACGTTGAAAAAAAATAATAAAACTCTGTAAACCATTATTATCTGGCAGGTTATATAAAAGCCATGGTCCACAGACTGCTAACGTCTGTACTGGAGAAACAAAACTATGGATTAAGTAAAGCTTTCCCACAGAAAACAGAGTTTGAAATTAGAGTATCAATTATAACTAGGATAGTCAAGTGAAAAGTCTTTCAAACAAGATAGAGTGGGTTTTTCAAGGTACTCATATGAGAAAGAGTACAGAATTTGGCATAATTGTAAGTAATTTTGTGGGCTTAAAAGTGTGTGTGTGTGTGTGTGTGTGTGTGTGTGTGTGGAAGGGGCAGATGTCAAGAGATGATAATAAAGAATTTAGTTGAGGCTACATTATAAATGCCTTTTGATCATCCAAAGTGCTTATAATTTATTCTAATGGAAGGGACAAGACACTAATGGGATTTAAATAGGACATAAAAGAATCATATTTTTGTTAAGTCTCACCTCAGATGCATAGTTTGGGAACACACAGGCAGAGATTTTATTAATTAGCTAGTACATTCAATAATCCAAGACAAAACCTAAGGTGACCCCAACTACAGTAATGATATGGGTTCGCTTATATGCATATTGTTTTTACATGACACTAAATAGAAAATTAAATATGCTATCACAATGGCTTAAACATTAAACCCTTATTATCAAGAAATTAAATTCATGTTATGGTACAATACCAGTAAATTTATCTAAGTTCCAATGAACTGTCTTGATGACTGTCAAGAGCTGAACTCTCAGGTATTGAGGTACTCAGTTAAAAAAACAAGCTAAAACGAAAGTAATAATCAAGCATTTAATTACTTACAGAGATAGCATAAGAGACTAAGCTGAAAAAAATCACTGGTTCCCTTATGTTCCATTTTCCCCCTGGAAGAGCTCTGGGTAAGGGTCAAGTGGATCAGCACAGATGTGGGGATCTTCTCACGACCAAGGAACCGTGAACAAAAGGCTTCTCCCATTTTATAGATGTGGACTTCGGGGAAGGAAGAAGAGAAAGGGCTAGGAAATGTACTAACTCCTGAGTCAGAGTGAAGAAAAATGTCCTCAAGGTTTCCTCTTCTCCCCTACCCCCAATAAGGAAGTCCCAGCAGAGGCATTTGGAGAAGACCCAACACGGTAGAGTAGGCCAGGGTCTTCACACTAACTAAAATCAGTATGACTGTCTACTAAAATATATGATTTAAATAGAACTCAAAGTCATCTAACATGATAAATAAAATGTCTAGGCTATAGTAAAAAACCATTTATCATACAAGGAACCAGGAAAATCACGACTTAAATGAGAAAAGATAATCAGTTGACAGCAGCCCCAAGATAAATTAGGTATTAGAATTATCTGAAAAGGATTTTAAAGTAGCCATCACACACAAAAAAATGTTTCAACATCAATTACAAGTAAGTGATGAAATTTAAAAATTGACAAAAGTAGAAATTATCAGCCAAAAAATAGGTTACGCAAAAGAACCACATGACAATTACAGAAATAAGTATGACAGAAACAGAGATTTAAAGTTGCTGAATGGGGTCAATAGCAGCATGGAGATGACAGATGATAAAATCAATGAACATGAGAGCAGAATAATAGAATTTAACCACTTTGAATATCAGAGATAAACTAGAGGGATCAATAAGATGCACACAGATTCAGGGATTCATGGGGCAGCAACAAAAGATTCAACATCCTGTTATATTGGTACCAGAAGAGAGGGGAAAATGGAAAGAGGCTGAAAGAGTATTTAAAGATATAATGTCTGAAAAAAATTCCAAATTTCGCAAAAGAATCAAACTTAAAAATTCAAGTACCTAAAAAACAAAAAATCAAGTGACAGTAGATTTCTTTTCTTTTGGGGGGAGGGGGGTGGGTGGGAAGAGGGAGACAGAGAATCTTAGGCAGGCTCGTGGAGCCTGACACGGGGCTCGATCCCATGACCCTGGGATCATGACCTGAGCCAAAATCAAGAGTCAGACTCTCAACCGGCTGAATCATCCAGGATCCCCAACTTTTTTTTATGTGAATCAATACAGATTAAAAAGAAGTGACACAATATATTTCAAGTGCTGAATGGAAATAACTATCAAATGTGAGTTTCATATGTGGTAAAACTATGCTTTATGAATGAAAGGTTAATAATATTTTCAGATGGGGCGCCTGAGTAGCTCAGTTGGTTAAGCCTCTGACTTTGGCTCAGGTCATGGTCTCATGGTTCATGATTTCAAGTTCTGCATCGGCTCTGTGCTGACAGCTCAAAGCCTGGAGCCTGCTTAGGATTCTGTTTCTCCCTCTCTCACTGCCCCTCCCCTGCTCGTGCTCTGTCTCTCAAAAATAAATAAAAATGTTAAATACATTAAAAAATATTTTCAGCCATCACAAAAAAAATAATTTGTTGCTAGCAGACTTACCCTTACATGCTGGCTAAAAGCTTTTCTTCAAGTAAAAAGGAACTGAAGAAAGAAAGTATTGTAGAACCTTAGGAAGGAAGGAAGAAATAACAATGGCATAAGAATGGGTGCATATAATAGATATCCCTTTCTTAGTGAGTATTAAAATTCATATTTGGTGATTGAAACAAAAATTATAATCCCATCTAGTATTCAAGGTAATGATATTTAGAAGTGAAGAATATAAAGGGGCATCAATATACACAAGTCTTCTACACTTTAATCAAAATGGTAAAACATTGATATTTGCAGACTTATAAATCACATATGTGATAGGGATGCCTGACTGGTTATGTTAGAAAAGCATGCAGCTCTTGATCTCAGGGTTGTGAGTTTGAGTTCCATGTTCAGTATGGAGATGACTTAAAACAAATAAATGTTTTAAAACTCACTTACATATATTATAATGCCCAGAATAACACAATCACTTAAGTACATCAAAAGTCCCAGAGCAAAGAATTTATAAAGTAGATATACTCAAAGACTGAGTAAATTAAGATGGAAGTGCAGTGGGAAAGTAGAAAAGAAACAGAAAAATGAAAGGCTGAGGAAAAAATAAGTAAGAATAGCAAATGTCAGATTTAAATTCTAACATATTAATAACTGCCCTAAAATGTAAATCGTGAAAATACACCAACCAAACAAGAAATTGATCACACAGATAAAAGCATAGCTCAATTATATACTGCTTACAAGAAGTTCATTGCACATCCAATGATATAGGCAGCTTGTGAGTAAAATAATGGCAAAAATATATATATATCAGGGAAACATTTGCCAAAAAAAAAGGAAAGGAAGTAGTGGCTATATTAATATCTGACATAATATTTGATAATCTAGACCTTCAAGCAAAGAATATTGCTACAAAGACAAACTTTACTAGTGATAAAAGGATCAGTCCACCAAGAAACATAACAGTTCTAAATGTGTGTGCACTAAATGACGAGGTGTCAAAATACACGACGAAAATTTGAATTGAAAGAAGAAATAGACAAACTCACAATTATAGTTGTGGATTTTACAGCCCTCTTTCAGCAACTAATAGAACTTTGAACAAAGAAATTAGCAACAGCAAGCACATAGGAGATCTGAACAACACAATCAAAACCAACAGGATTATACATAGGCACATATATATTAATTATGTGTAAGTGTATTGTGTGTGTACACGCATACAATAACAGCAGAATATATTTTTTTTCAGGTGCCCATGGAATATTTACCAAAATAGATAATTCCTTTGGCCATTAAACAAACCCTGACAAATTTTAAATAATTGATATCACACAGAGTACGTTCTTGACCATACTGGAATGAAATTAGAAATCAGTAACAGGGGGACACCTGGATGGCTCAGTCATTTAAGCTACCAACTCTTGGTTTCTAAATTTTTTTAATGTTTTAATTTATTTTTTAGAGAGACAGACAGAGACAGAGCACAAGCAGGGGAGAGGCAGAGAATGAGGGAGACACAAAATCTGAAGCAGTCTTCAGGCTTTGAGCTGTTAGCACAGAACCAGACGTGGAGCTTGAACCCATGTACTGCAAGATCATGCCTGTGCCGAAGTTGGACGCCCAAACAACCGAGCCACCCACGCCACCCCAAATCTTGATTTCGACTCAGGTCATGATCTTGTGGTTTGGGAGTTGGAGCCCCACATGAGGCTCTGCACTGACCCCATGGAACCTGCTTGGGCTTCTCATTCTTTCCCTCTCCCTCTGCACTTCCCTGCTCATGCTCTCACTCTCTCAAAATAATAAATAAACTTAAAAAAATCAGTAACATGGAGACAACTGGGGTTTTCTAAACACAAAATTAAATTAAACAGCACCGTTTCAGATAATCCATGGACAAAATAGAAATCCTCAAATGAAATTCAAAAATGTATAGAAATGAATGGAAAGAAAGATACAACAAATCAAGATATGTGGGGTGCAGCTGAAGCAATATTGGAAAGAAAATTTATAGCACTAAATTATTAAATTAGAAATGATGAAAAGGTCTCAAATCAATAGTTTAAGTAGCTACCTCAAGAGTTTTCTATATAAAATTATGTCTTCACAAACAGAAACAATTTTAATTTTTTCCTTTCTCATTTATTTTTCTGTTTAATTATCTTAGCTAGGACTTCCATTACTAAGTTGAATAGAAATGGTGAGAGTGAGCACCTTTGTTTTGTCTCTGATCTTAAAGGAAAAGCTTTCAACCTTTTATGGTTGCATATGTCAGCTATGGGCTTGTTATCTATGGCCCTTATTATGTTGAGCTATCTTTCTTCTATATCCTATTTGTTAAGAGTTTTTGTCATGAAAGGATGTTGCATTTTGTCAAATGCTTTTCTGTATCTGTTGTGACGATCACATGACTTTTATATTTCATTCTATTGATGTGATACCACATTTATTGATTTGCATATACTGAACCTCTGTATTATTATCTTAAAAAATGCATGTGAATCTATGATTTCACTTAAGAAATATTAAGTGCATTGGAAGTAATATTGTACCTGTAAGGATTTTCTGACCATAACTAAATGATTGCTTTTTAGTATCATCAGAACTTGATTTCATAGGTACATTTAAGTTGTTGAGAAAATGAAAAATGCTATCTTTAGATTCAACAGAGCCCAAAGTGCAAAAAAATAACAACACCTTTAAGAGAAAGTTTAAAAGAAATATCAGGTTATATTTAAGAGACAGCAATAGAAATAAGCAGGTCAAGATCAGAGAACTAGACAATAATTAAAATACCATTTATCCTCAGGATCTGCTTAGTTTCTGACTTATTTTTATTACAAAAAAAAGGTATATCTGAACAAAATAGTGGTTGTCATCAGAGGCCCACAAAAACAACAAAATAAACTGACAAACTGTCATTAGAAAAATATTCAAAGTAGTATTAAAATGTAGTTTTCTATATTCTAAATTATTAGTTTCAAGGTATCAGTGCCCTCGCTTAAAAAAAAATGCATTTAATAGACAGCAACACAAATAAGAAAAAAAACTCGACCAAGGATCTTGGGATATAGAAGGAAAAGCATCACAATAACTCCTAAATGAAAATAATGTATGTGGTAAATGTGTACTTCATCTGAAAAGTCTGTGCGTAAATGAGAAGTTGATTTCATCCCCCATGGATTAAATATGAAATTGATAGAGGTCAGCCAGTGAGAACTTCTGACAAAAGGTTGGGGGGAATACCGGAGACAACATTGGTGTGACCTTAGAAATTTACTGTGTCCTTAGTGTGCCCTTAGAGATTATAAGCGCGAGCACAAACTTTTGAAGAAAAGTAACAGAAGGAGTATTTTAAATAATTGCCTTTTTTTTTAATTTAGAGGTGATCCAGAACTGCACAAATTCTGCCTGTATGCCTTAACCTGAGCATTCTTGAAGATTCATAACTTGAAATTATGTAAATCTAATTAGGTTGTTGTTTCCCAAGCCAATATAAATCAAATAGATGTTTTTTTTTAAACTTACAGTTGGAAATAGCTATGTAATTTCATAAAGATAACTTCAAAAATAGTTGAGTCTTAAAATATTATTAGTGTTAAATATAAGAATGATTTTTGATCACTGACCAAATCCACACTCAGCATCAAATTTTTTGCCCATACTGAGCTTAATGTGAAAAGTGAAGTATCTTAGCATCTGGACTATGGAAACCCTATAATTTTTTTATAACCTTCAACAAGTTGCTGCTACGTCATATTGTCTTGGTATTACCATATATAATACTATTAACTATGATTATTAATATACATTAGTCAAGCTAATTTTCAGAGAGGGTAAACAACTTTCTCAGGGAAAAGGCACAATTAGAAATAGAATCTTGAAACAGAAAACAGTCTTTATCAAGTAAATGTTTTCTCTAATTTACCATATCTTCTGCCACTTGGTATTTTTTCTCACATATATATGTTTAATATATGTAAGCATACGTATGTACTACATATATGACCATATGTATATAAAATATGTTTTCTCCGTCTAATGGTAATGGCTTTTCAAGTTATTAAGTGTTTTTCCATAAGTCATAGAAAGTTTTTTTATAGGAATATTCTATTGTTTTCAGAAAATGTATTTTTCCCATTTTTTAGATTTTTGATAACTGCTACTGTGAACATTCTTAAACCTAAGTTGGCATATTAATTAATAATAATTACTATTTTTTTTAATTGAGAGAGAGAGAGCATGGGCAGGGAAAACGAGCAGAATTGGAGAGAGAGAGAATCTTAAGCATGCTCAGGGCAGAGCAGAATGCAGGGGTCGATCCCGTGAACCGTGAGATCGTGACCTGACCCAAAATCAAGAGTTGGATGGTCATCCGACTCAGCTACCCAGCTGCCCACAATAATTATGCTTTTAAGATAAGTACCCAGTTTTTATGTTACTGGTTAAAGATCACTCATATTTTAAAAATTATTACCTACTTAAAGGTTTTGTTATGTGTTGCCAGACCATTGCCATGATTTATTTATAACATATCACAGATTGGTTTAATGAAGCTTTGGTTTTCTTTTTGTGAGTCTGAAGTCAAACAACTGACAGTAACATCATGAAGGTTAGTTCTGTATGTTGGACCCTGTTGGCCATATGTTGATTTTTTTTAAAGTTTTTATTTAAATTCCAATTGGTTAACGTATACAGTAAAATTGGTTTCAGGTGTGGAATTTAGTGATTCATCACTTACATATAATAACCAGTACTCATCACAACCAGTGCCTCCTTAATGCCCATCACCCACTTATCCCCTCCCCCACCCAACTCCCTCCTCAACCCTATTTGTTCGCTATAGTTAAAAGTCTCTTATGGTTTGCCTTCCTCTCTGTTTTTTTTTTCTTATTTCTCCCCTTTGCCTATGTTTATCTGTTTTGTTTCCACATATGAGTGAAATCATATGGTACTTGTCTTTCCCCAACTTATTCCTCTTCTCTTCTGCCACTTATTATACTTCAATGTCAATACCACAAAATAAATTCTGAATGTAGTTCTCACCTCCACTGAATAGGTGAGCTTTCAATTCAATAATTTCCATATATTCATAATTCCATTCATATCCATAATTCATAATTTCCATTCAATAATTTCAGTTCCTACCATACTAACTGCCTGATTCTGTTCAACATATATTCATGCAGCTATCACTCCTCACAAACCCCAGTGATTACTTTTTATTATCCGCAACTTGTTTGGCTAATTTGATATGGCAAGCATAAATCAGTGCTCTTAAGCTATGAATCATTTCTCACATATATTAAATATTTACTACATGCCAGGTACTTTCAGGATGCACAAATTAAAGTGTTTAAAGATTAGAGAAAATGGCAAATAGATTTATGATTAAAATAATTTATCAATGAGTAGTGAGTTAGGCAAAATTCATTAGTACTGAGTATAGGAACATAACTTAATCCTGAATTTCAGGAGGTTTGAGAGCACAGTCGAGGAAAGAAAGAAATATCAACCACAAAAATCATAAAAAAGAGAAAATGGCACATCATGGTGGCAAAAAGTATAACAGAGTATAGAATTAGGAGGAGGACAGGGAATGTGAACTACATATTTTAGTAAGGGCAAGCCATAAAGCTTTTTCTTTCATGATGAAGAATGTAGATTTTGTCCTGGGGAGCTTTTAAAGATTTAAAGAAAAGTGATGCAATGATTAAAGTTAACTATGTAATTTTCAACACTTGGGATTCTCTGTGAAAATGTATTGAGAAGACAGTACCATTCAGTATTATCACTGTAATAATCTAGGTTTAAGATTCTTTTATGGCTAAACCAAAATGTTGCTAATTTGGAGATGGAAAGAAAAGAGAATATATATATTATATATTTTATATGTATATATACATTACCATATATGAATATTATATATAATATATATATATATATATATCAATTAATACATTGCAGTTTGGTCTTATTGAGAAATTCCTGTATGATATTCAAGAGAAGAAAAAAATGTCTAGTGTGTAATTATTTGATAAATATATCAGAAACTTAGAAGCAAAATTAGGATTAAGTGGAGAAATAGTAGCTTTACATTGAAATCTTAAGACAAAGATGACTGAAAGGAAAGACAGTAATAATACTATAAGCAGTAATATCAAGAAAACTCTGATTGAGATTATGTGTGAGACAAAGATTGAAGGACTTTACATGGGGTCAGTTCATTTAATCATAGCAAATGTTTTTTCCTTTGCTTTTCATACATTAAATTTACTCTATGGAGATAGCCAGTGATGTATGCGCTATTGTTATCCTTAATTTGAAAATGAGAAAACTGAGGCAAAGAGAAGTTACGAACTTTTCAATATGATAGCAGCAAGGAATTGATGAAGCCTGGATTCACATCCAGTTAATCTGATTCCAGAGATGACATTCTTCCCTATCATGGGACAATGCCTGAGTCGAGTGTGGTATCACTGAAGGCAAAGGAAGAAGGTCTACAGAAATGAAGGGAAATGAAAGATAGTTCTATCATTTCCAAATGATAGTTAGAATAGGGAATAAAATGTTACCTTTGATAACCCTTAAGAAACATTTAAGAAAGAAACAATCTACTGAAGACCAGGCATCAGCTTAACAACATGTAGGAATGAGAAAGTAGTGTGTGTGTGTGTGTGTGTGTGTGTGTGATAAGAGTACAGAATTGAGTAAACTTTAAATGATGATAGATGAATGAGTTTCTTTCTTTTTTTTTAAGTTTATTTATTTTGAGAGAGAAAGCACACATCACATGCGAACCAGGGGAAGGGCAGAGAGAGAGAGAGAGAGAGAGAGAGAGAGAGAGTAGAGGGAGAATCCCAAGCAGGCTCAGTATTGTCATCACAGAGCCTGAAGTGGGACTTGATCCCATGAACTGTGAGAGCATGACCTGAACCCAGATCAAGAGTTGGATGTTTAACCTGACTGAGCCACCCAGGTGCCCCAAAAGAAATGAACTTCTGAAAGCAAGTTTGAAGATACATGAACGAATGGTATAACTGATACATTTAGGGCTCTGAGGAGTTTGGAGAGGGCAATATTAAAACACAGTTGGTAGCATTAGGTATACAGAGAAAGAAGCACCTATACCCTGCCTATTGTGGTATACCTAGATGCTGGTCATCATAGTAAGTAATAGAAACACAGATATTTAATAACATTTCAATCAAAAAATACTAAGGACCTTATTTTTCAATTAATTATATGAATATTGGTTAACCACAACACTCTAATGTTGGTTTTATGTGGTGTTATAATGGCTTTCATAATTTTTTTTAAGTGTTTCTCTTCTGAGTTGAAATATAGTAAATGTTGAATTGTGTCACTTTGTCTGAGGTAGTTGCTCTAGTTAAAAAAAAAATTCAGAATAAGGAAGATGGCGGCGTAGGAGGACGCTGGGCTCACCGCGCGTCCTGCTGATCACTTAGATTCCATCTACAACTGCCTAAATAACGCAGAAAACCGCCAGAGGATTAGCAGAACGGAGTCGCCGGAGCCAAGCGCAGACGAGAGGCCCACGGAAGAGGTTAGGAGGGACGGCGAGGCGGTGCATGCTCTACAGACTGGCGGGAGGGAGCCGGGGCGGAGGGGCGGCTCGCGGCCAAGCAGAGCCCCCGAGTCCGGCTTGCAAAAGCGGAGGGGCCGGGTGGACTGTGTTCCCACAGCAAGCGCGACTTAACGTCTGGGAGGACATAAGTTAGCAGCTCTGCTCGGAAAACGGGAAGGCTGGAGGACAAAGGGAGGGAGAGCTGCTGAGCCCCCGGATGACAGAGCTCAGTTTGGTGGGGAACAAAGCCGCTGGCCAGCGCCATCTCCCCCGCCCATCCCCCAGCCAAAATCCCAAAGAGAATCAGTTCCTGCCAGGGAACTTGCTGGCTCCGCGCAAACACCCAACTCTGCGCTTCTGCGGAGCCAAACCTCCGGCAGCGGATCTGACTCCCTCCTGCTGCCACAGGGCCCCTCCTGAAGTGGATCACCTAAGGAGAAGCGAGCTAAGCCTGCCCCTCCTGCCCCCGTGCACCTTGCCTACCCAACCCAGCTAATACACCAGATCCCCAGCATCACAAGCCTGACAGTGTGCAAGTAGCCCAGACGGGCCACGCCACCCCACAGTGAATCCCACCCTTAGGAGAGGGGAAGAGAAGGCACACACCAGTCTGACTGTGGCCCCAGCGGTGGGCTGAAGGCAGACATCAGGTCTGACTGCGGCCCCGCCCACCAACTCCAGTTATACACCACAGCAAAGGGGAAGTGCCCTGCAGGTCCTCACCACACCAGGGACTATCCAAAATGACCAAGCGGAAGAATTCCCCTCAGAAGAATCTCCAGGAAATAACAACAGCTAATGAGCTGATCAAAAAGGATTTAAATAATATAACAGAAAGTGAATTTAGAATAATAGTCATAAAATTAATCGCTGGGCTTGAAAACAGTATATAGGACAGCAGAGAATCTCTTGCTACAGAGATCAGGGACTAAGGAACAGTCACGAGGAGCTGAAAAACGCTTTAAACGAAATGCATAACAAAATGGAAACCACCACAGCTCAGCTTGAAGAGGCAGAGGAGAGAATAGGTGAACTAGAAGACAAAGTTATGGAAAAAGAGGAAGCTGAGAAAAAGAGAGATAAAAAAATCCAGGAGTATGAGGGGAAAATTAGAGAACTAAGTGATACACTAAAAAGAAATAATATACGCATAATTGGTATCCCAGAGGAGGAAGAGAGAGGGAAAGGTGCTGAAGGGGTACTTGAAGAAATAATAGCTGAGAACTTCCCTGAACTGGGGAAGGAAAAAGGCATTGAAATCCAAGAGGCACAGAGAACTCCTTTCAGATGTAACTTGAATCGATCTTCTGCACGACATAACATAGTGAAACTGGCAAAATACAAGGATAAAGAGAAAATTCTGAAAGCAGCAAGGGGTAAACGTGCCCTCACATATAAAGGGAGACCTATCAGACTCGTGACTGATCTCTCTTTTGAAACTTGGCAGGCCAGAAAGAATTGGCATGAGATTTTCAGTGTGCTAGACAGAAAAAAATATGCAGCCGAGAATCCTTTATCCAGCAAGTCTGTCATTTAGAATAGAAGGAGAGATAAAGGTCTTCCCAAACAAACAAAAACTGAAGGAATTTGTCACCACTAAACCAGCCCTACAAGAGATCCTAAGGGGGACCCTGTGAGACAAAGTCCCAGAGACATCACTACAAGCATAAAACATACAGACATCACAATGACTCTAAACCCGTATCTTTCTATAATAACACTGAATGTAAATGGATTAAATGCGCCAACCAAAAGACATAGGGTATCAGAATGGATAAAAAAACAAGACCCATCTATTTGCTGTCTACAAGAGACTCATTTTAGACCTGAGGACACCTTTAGATTGAGAGTGAGGGGATGGAGAACTATTTATCATGCGACTGGAAGCCAAAAGAAAGCTGGAGTAGCCATACTTATATCAGACAAACTAGACTTTAAATTAAAGGCTGTAACAAGAGATGAAGAAGGACATTATATAATAGTTACAGGGTCTATCCATCAGGAAGAGCTAACAATTATAAATGTCTATGCGCCGAATACCAGAGCCCCCAAATATATAAAACAATTACTCATAAACATAAGCAACCTTATTGATAAGAATGTGGTAATTGCAGGGGACTTTAACACCCCACTTACAGAAATGGATAGATCATCTAGACACACGGTCAATAAAGAAACAAGGGCCCTGAATGAGACATTGGATCAGATGGACTTGACAGATATATTTAGAACTCTGCATCCCAAAGCAACAGAATATACTTTCTTCTCGAGTGCACATGGAACATTCTCCAAGATAGATCACATACTGGGTCACAAAACAGCCCTTCATAAATATCCAAGAATTGACATCATACCATGCATACTTTCAGACCACAATGCTATGAAGCTTGAAATCAACCACAGGAAAAAATCTAGAAAACCTCCAAAAGCATGGAGATTAAAGAACACCCTACTAAAGAATGAGTGGGTCAACCAGGCAATTAGAGAAGAAATTAAAAAATATATGGAAACAAACGAAAATGAAAATACAACAATCCAAACGCTTTGGGACACAACGAAGGCAGTCCTGAGAGGAAAATACATTGCAATCCAGGCCTATCTCAAGAAACAAGAAAAATCCCAAATACAAAATGTAACAGCACACCTAAAGGAAATAGAAGCAGAACAGCAAAGGCAGCCTAAACCCAGCAGAAGAAGAGAAATAATAAAGATCAGAGCAGAAATAAATAATATAGAATCTAAAAAAACTGTAGAGCAGATCAACGAAACCAAGAGTTGGTTTTTTGAAAAAATAAACAAAATTGACAAACCTCTAGCCAGGCTTCTCAAAAAGAAAAGGGAGATGACCCAAATAGATAAAATCATGAATGAAAATGGAATGATTACAACCAATCCCTCAGAGATACAAACAATTATCAGGGAATACTATGAAAAATTATATGCCAACAAATTGGACAACCTGGAAGAAATGGACAAATTCCTGAACACCCACACTCTTCCAAAACTCAATCAGGAGGAAATAGAAAGCTTGAACAGACCCATAACCAGTGAAGAAATTGAATCGGTTATCAAAAATCTCCCAACAAATAAGAGTCCAGGACCAGATGGCTTCCCAGGGGAGTTCTACCAGACGTTTAAAGCAGAGATAATACCTATCCTTCTCAAGCTATTCCAAGAAATAGAAAGGGAAGGAAAACTTCCAGACTCATTCTATGAAGCCAGTATTACTTTGATTCCTAAACCAGACAGAGACCCAGTAAAAAAAGAGAACTACAGGCCAATATCCCTGATGAATATGGATGCAAAAATTCTCAATAAGATACTAGCAAATCGAATTCAACGGCGTATAAAAAGAATTATTCACCATGATCAAGTGGGATTCATTCCTGGGATGCAGGGCTGGTTCAACATTTGCAAATCAATCAACGTGATACATCACATTAACAACAAAAAAGAGAAGAACCATATGATCCTGTCAATCGATGCAGAAAAGGCCTTTGACAAAATCCAGCACCCTTTCTTAATAAAAACCCTTGAGAAAGTGGGGATAGAAGGAACATACTTAAAGATCATAAAAGCCATTTATGAAAAGCCCACAGCTAACATCATCCTCAACGGGGAAAAACTGAGAGCTTTTTCCCTGAGATCAGGAACACGACAGGGATGCCCACTCTCACCGCTGTTGTTTAACATAGTGCTGGAAATGCTAGCATCAGCAATCAGACAACAAAAGGAAATCAAAGGCATCAAAATTGGCAAAGATGAAGTCAAGCTTTCGCTTTTTGCAGATGACATGATATTATACATGGAAAATCCGATAGACTCGACCAAAAGTCTTCTAGAACTGATACATGAATTCAGCAAAGTTGCAGGATACAAAATCAATGTACAGAAATCAGTTGCATTCTTATACACTAACAATGAAGCAACAGAAAGACAAATAAAGAAACTGATCCCATTCACAATTGCACCAAGAAGCATAAAATACCTAGGAATAAATCTAACCAAAGATGTAAAGGATCTGTATGCTGAAAACTATAGAAAGCTTATGAAGGAAATTGAAGAAGATTTAAAGAAATGGAAAGACATTCCCTGCTCATGGATTGGAAGAATAAATAGTGTCAAAATGTCAATACTACCCAAAGCTATCTACACATTCAATGCAATCCCAATCAAAATTGCACCAGCATTCTTCTCGAAACTAGAACAAGCAATCCTAAAATTCATATGGAACCACAAAAGGCCCCGAATAGCCAAAGGAATTTTGAAGAAGAAGACCAAAGCAGGAGGCATCACAATCCCAGACTTTAGCCTCTACTACAAAGCTGTCATCATCAAGACAGCATGGTATTGGCACAAAAACAGACACATAGACCAATGGAATAGAATAGAAACCCCAGAACTGGATCCACAAACATATGGCCAACTCATCTTTGACAAAGCAGGAAAGAACATCCAATGGGAAAAAGACAGCCTCTTTAACAAATGGTGCTGGGAGAACTGGACAGCTACATGCAGAAGGTTGAAACTGGACCACTTTCTCACACCATTCACAAAAATAAACTCAAAATGGATAAAGGACCTGAATGTGAGACAGGAAACCATCAAAACCTTAGAGGAGAAAGCAGGAAAAGACCTCTCTGACCTCAGCTGTAGCAATCTCTTACTCGACACATCCCCAAAGGCAAGGGAATTAAAAGCAAAAGTGAATTACTGGGACCTTATGAAGATAAAAAGCTTCTGCACAGCAAAGGAAACAACCAACAAAACTAAAAGGCAACCAACAGAATGGGAAAAGATATTCGCAAATGACATATTGGACAAAAGGCTAGTATCCAAAATCTATGAAGAGCTCACCAAACTCCACACCCGAAAAACAAATAACCCAGTGAAGAAATGGGCAGAAAACATGAATAGACACTTCTCTAAAGAAGACATCCAGATGGCCAACAGGCACATGAAAAGATGTTCAGCGTCGCTCCTTATCAGGGAAATACAAATCAAAACCACACTCAGGTATCACCTCACACCAGTCAGAGTGGCCAAAATGAACAAATCAGGAGACTATAGATGCTGGAGAGGATGTGGAGAAAGGGGAACCCTCTTGCACTGTTGGTGGGAATGCAAATTGGTGCAGCCGCCCTGGAAAGCAGTGTGGAGGTTCCTCAAAAAATTAAAAATAGACCTACCCTATGACCCAGCAATAGCACTGCTAGGAATTTATCCAAGGGATACAGGAGTACTGATGCATAGGGGCACTTGTACCCCAATGTTCATAGCAGCACTCTCAACAATAGCCAAATTATGGAAAGAGCCTAAATGTCCATCAACTGATGAATGGATAAAGAAATTGTGGTTTATATACACAATGGAATACTACGTGGCAATGAGAAAAAATGGAATATGGCCTTTTGTAGCAACGTGGATGGAACTGGAGAGTGTGATGCTAAGTGAAATAAGCCATACAGAGAAAGACAGATACCATATGGTTTCACTCTTATGTGGACCCTGAGAAACTTAACAGGAACCCATGGGGGAGGGGAAGGAAAAAAAAAAAGAGGTTAGAGTGGGAGAGAGCCAAAGCATAAGAGACTGTTAAAAACTGAGAACAAACTGAGGGTTGATGGAGGGTGGCAGGGAGGAGAGCGTGGGTGATGGGTATTGAGGGGGGAACCTTTTGGGATGAGCACTGGGTGTTGTATGGAAACCAATTTGACAATAAATTTCATATAAAAAATAAAAATAAAACAGAACTTAAGGAAAAGAAAAAAAAATGTAATTCAGAATCTAGATTAAAAAAAAACTAAAAAAAATTCAGATTTTGCGTATAAGGATTGTGTTAAATATCAGAAGACAGCCGTATGTAAGTAATAAAACTATAAATTTAATAAGAAATTTTATGAGTGTATTTTAATTTTTTAATATAATTGTGCTGAAATTGTATATCATAATCTTTTAGTTGTTAACCAGCTGTCATGATATCTTAACTAGCTTACTTTCATTTTATAACTAGATGAATTTAGAATTTACTACAGATTTTTTTAATATGTATTTACTTATTTTTGAGAGAGAGAGGTAGGGGGAAGAGAGCACGAGTAGAGGAGGGACAGAGAGAGAGAGAAAGAGAATCAAAAAATCCCAAGCAGGTTCCGTGCTGTCAGCACAGAGCCCGATGCAGGCCTCGAATTTATGAACTGAGATTGTGACTTGAGCAGAAATTAAGTGTGGAATGCTTCACCTGCTTAACCGACAGACCCACCCATCAACCCCCACCACCAGGTTTTTTAAAGGAACGTTGCACAAGCCTCCATACTGTTTACTTCTCTCCTACTGCTATATATCCAGGGGCAGAAAATTGATGCTGAATTTAAACCTTTAGCTAAGTTCTTAAAAGCAATTTAATATTTTTTCAAACTTCAGAAAATATAATAAGATGAGCAAGTACCTAACATGTCATTAAGCAACACAATAACTGATTGGGCTATTGAAATAAAACCATCAATATAAGAGCTTGTCAGGATTTTAGCAATAATCTGTACAAGCTTTACATTTTCAATATAATGATACTGGTTCCAATATCTTCACAGTTATAATAAAATTAATGAAATAGTAGAAATAAGGTTGAGACAATATATGGATTGTGACAATTAGTTGAATGAAATTCCTCTGTTTGTGTTGACTTTTTTGAAAAAGTCTATTGTAACAACTATCTATTCCTATTTATTTATTTATAATCGTGTCCCTAAGCATGGTAGCTGAAAATGATTTATTCACCTGCCTTCAAGAATATTAGAGTTTGAAACTGTGATTCATTTTAAAAAGAGCACCATGGCTGTATTTTCGATATGACACATCCTTCAAATATTTTACATTTTGAAATATAATTGATTCTATACAGTCCCAGGCACTATCTATAAAGGGATTCTATAAATTCACAAGTTTTCATCTTTTAGAAACTATAACTAAAAACAAGTTTAATTTTTTCAATATTTTTGTACAATAAAAAATTAGACACAGAAAATAAGTATAATATTAAAATCATACAAAAGATATTTTGTCATATCACAGTTTCATTTTTCAAGTAATATATTAATTTCAGTGTTTTATACAGATAAATATATCTCATGGGTCAGAAACATATTAGTACATGTTTTGAAGGAGCATTTCAATGAATATTGTCAATAGACTGAAACATATTTGAAAAAAAAGCTATGAAAAAAACAAATAAACAAAACATCAGGTCTAATCTGCAATTTGCTGGGGCACCCGGGTGGCTCAGTCGGTTGAGCGTCCGACTTTGGTTCAGGTCATGATCTGACAGTCCATGAGTTCAAGCCCCTCATCAGGTTCTGTGTTCATAGCTAAGAGCCTGGAGCCTGCTTCGGATTCTGTGTCTCCCTCTCTCCTTACCCCTCCCCTGCTTTCTTGCTCTCGTTCTCTCTCTCTCTCTCTCTCTCAAAAGTAACTAAATACTAAAAAATAAATAAATAATTTGCAATTTGCTTCTTTATCTCTAAGTAAATCCTCAGAATTTGTTTACGATCACGTCAATTTCAAATACATTTTGAAAAACTTGCTGAAAAAGCAGTAGCATGTTATGATTGAACTGCAAAATCTTACTCCTTTCAACTAGACTTGCCTGATCTCTCAAGAAGTTATATTATGAGTTTTATGATCATTCAAACTCGGAAAAGATGTGTGGTAGCAAGCCATTGTTCTCCTGGGATATAGATAAATAAAGGATAAATAAATAATTGAAGAGCTTTGGACAGCTGCGTGTCTGTAGCAATTGAAAGAAAGGAAGTCGTACTGTGAAGCTTTGAACTAAAGCATCTTGTTCACATAAGCTGACAGGGTAATGGAAAGAAGAGGATAAGATAATACATATATTATAGTCAGTGCTTGTCCATGATACATGATTCACTAAGCTGGAATTTATTATTTATATTATTTATGGGGATTATTGGTAACTGCCTTTTGATTCTATTACAAACAACTTAGAAAAAATTCATGATAGGCCTAGAGAGAGAATATAATACTGTCATACACATCATTTTAAAAACCTTTGACTATTATTAAGTACTAAGCTTTCAAACACCTTTTATTTTACATCTTTTTTTCCTGAACAGAACCAGGTAATAGAAACAGAATCATAAGCCATTTGTCCTTCAGTCATATAATAATAATTCTCATATTGTAATAGACTTAATAAGGCATCATTGTGGGACAATGCTTGTGATTAGTCACATTCCATTATTTCCGACATTCTTCTTTCACCTCACAAAAATCATATCACAAATGCATTTTTAATGCACCTGTAAAAATTGAATTATTTATCCAAAGCTTTGTATCATTCTGATAAATTAGATCATCAAGAAATAATTTTATTTCATTCCCAATATAGAATGTTATATGAAGAACAATTTTCGGACTCAAAAATCTGTGTATATTTGGGTGAGTGAGTTAGGTAGCTTGCAAAATACATTCATGTGCTTTTAAGCTACGGACTTACACTTTGTGTAAGTGAGTATGCACACAATCTCTAATATATATTCATATATATGTATACATGCACACATTATATATTCTTCATATGTATATTAAGAATAGGAACATATATATGAATACATAGACACATTATATTCCTCAAAAACAAAACAAAACACTCAAGGCATCAAAGAGTCCCAAGAATATTCAGTAATAACCAATAATAAATTTAAATTTGATTTTTTAATTTTTTTTAAATCAAGTTAGTTAACATATAGTGTTAATAATGGTTTCAGGATTAGAATTTAGTGGTTCATCACTTACATATAACACCCAGTGCTCATCCCAACAAGTGCCCTCCTAAATTCCCATCACTCATGTAGCTCATCTTCCCACCCACCTCCCCTCCAGAAACCCTCAGTTTTTCTCTGTATTTAAGAGTCTCATTGAGCCAAACCATAAGAGACTCTTAAAAACCGAGAATAAACTGAGGGTCGATGGGGGTGGGAGGGAGAGGAGGGTGGGTGATGGGCATTGAGGAGGACACCTGTTGGGATGAGCCCTGGTGTTGTATGGAAACCAATTTGAGAATAAATTTCATATAAAAAAAAAAGAGTCTCATGGTTTACCACCCTCTCTGTTTTTACCTTCTTTTTCTTTCCCTTCCCTTATGTTCATCTGTTTGTTTCTTAAATTCCACATAGGAGTGAAATCATATGATATTTATCTTTCTATGACTGACTTATTTTACTTAGCATAATACATTCTAGTTCCATCCACATTGTTGCAAATGGCAAGATTTCATCCTTTTTGATTGGTAAGTAATTTTCCATTGTATATTTATACCATATCTCCTTTATCCATTTGTCAGTTGATGGACATTTGGGCTCTTTCCATAATTTGACTATTGTTGATAGTGCTGCTATAGATATCGGGGTGCATGTGCCCCTTTGAATACACATTTTGTTCTATTTGGATAAATACCTAGTAGTGCAATTGCTGGGTAGCTCTATTTTTAATTTTTGAGCAATCTCCATGATGTTTTCTAGGGTGGTTGCACCAGTTTGCAAGTTTGCATTCCCACCAGCACTGCAAAAAGTGTGATACTAAATTTTAAAGAAGAATATAATGTATGCCTAATCTATAAAAGGCAATACAAAATATCATGGACATTGTGATTTAAAAGATGTTTTATTATGAAAAATTCACACAAAATTAAAATCTAAATATATAAACTGTTAATGGTACAATAGGAGTGATGGGAATATTGATGTTCATTGTAAAATTATTTCACCTACTACAAGTGTTTGAAATAAAATAAAATGTGAAGAAGTACAGCAAAAATAAATGCGTAGCTCAATGCATTTTCATAATGTAAATGCACTAAGATAACCAGCTCCCAAATCAAAGTGTAAAACATTGCCAGAATAAAAAAAAAATCTACCCATTTCCAGCAACCAATTTTCCCAATGCCAACCTCTTAATGAGAAAGGTTATTCTGTTTTTGAGTTTTCTATAAATGGATTCACACGTAATTTACTTTCTGTGTCTGGAATTTATGTCAATGTTATGTTTTTAAAAGTCATATGTGTTTCGTTCCCTCATTGGACATTTTTCTGGTATTCAGTTTTTAGCCATTATGTACAGTGTCATTTTATTATTTTACTAGTTTGTGTGTGTGTGTGTGTGTATGTAAATATTTATATACACTTCTGTTAAATATTGTGATAGACACTGAGATACACCAGTTCAGATTCAGGAAGAATGTGCTGCCATTTGCAAGGTCTTTGGTCAGCAAACAGCTACCAGCTATTACCTCCTTCCTGGTTGCCCCCAGTACAGAGAGCTGCCTTGCCTGCCATTACATTGTTTTTGAGAAGCCTGCATCTGGTAACTGAGTGAGGTGAGCATATGAAGACTGTATTGAGGCCTGGGTCATTTCAGGCTGTCATTAGCAAATTTTGTCAGGAACTTCTCCTTCCAGAGCTTTCCATGGATTGGTCCAGACTTTGTTGGACTTTCTTTACAGCTCAACCTTTGCCTCTACCCAAGTCTGCTCCCTTCTGCTTTATCCAATAAGAATTAATTGTCATAATCTTCTTACACCCCAAATTTTATTTCCACCCTAAACTCCATATTACTGTTGGCTTCCAGAGGACTCAGACTACAGCAGGTATGAACCTAGAAATAGAAATTCTACATTACAGGTGTGTACGTGTAAAATAAGTGTTGTCAATTAATTTTCCAAGTGTGCAAATAGTGTCACCCCGACCACAAAGAAATGAAATTTCAGAGTATACTACATTCTTGTGTCTACTTAATATTGTCTATTTTTTTCAGTTTAGCAATTCCACTATATATGTAGTGATATTGTATTGTGGTCTTAATGTACATTTATTTAATAATAATGCTGAGCACCTTCTCTTATTCCTATTATTCATCTGGACATCCCCTAATATTTTCTTTTTATGGCTTTGTCTGATTATTATTTTAGATTGGCTTTCTTTCTTTTACTTACTTTTAATTGGCATATTAAAAGTTTTTTACTTAGTTTGGTTTTTAGTCCATTGTCAAAAGTATGTGCTACCATTATCTTTTTTCATTCTATGGAATCCATTTTATTCTCAGGATTGTCTTTTGATAACAAGTAAAATTTCCATTTCATATAGCCAAATGAATCTTTCTAAAAAATTCTTTAGTGGTTACGTGTCTAAAAAATTATTGTCTATTCTCAGGCTGTGATGATGGTCTTATATATTTTCTTATCAAAGCTTTATAGTTTTACCCCTCATATAAGAATATAGAGTTAATCAAATTTTGGCTTGTGTACTGTAATAGGTACAAATTAATAGATGCTTTTCAAATGAAGAGTTAATTGACAAGCTTTCTTTTAAAAACAATCTTTAATGTTTATTTTTGAGAGAGAGAGAGAGAGAGAGAGAGAGAGAGAGAGAGAGTGAGCAGGAGAGGGGCAAAGAGAGAGGGAGACAGAATCCAAAGCAAGCCCCAGGCTCTGAGCTGACAGAGCAGAGCCCAACGTGGGGCTTGAACTCACAAACCATAAGATCATGACCTGAGCCAAAGTCGGAAGCTCAACAGACTGAGCCACCCAGGTGCCCCAACAAGCTTTTTTATTAAAATGTCCATCCTACCATTTTTGCACTGCATTGTCACATTTATTGCAAATCAGGTGACCATATATATGTGAGCTGTTAACGGACTTTTACTAGTCTATTTTTCTAATAGAAATTAGAGAATTTCTCGTTCCACGCTAATATCGCATCACACTGTGTTAATTATTGTAGCTTTATAATAGGTCTTCATAACCCATATTTTAAAATACCTAGCTTTTCTCTCTGTTTCGGGATTGTCTTATTGATTTTTTGCATTTAAAATATGTATATTTACTACACAGCAACCAGTTATTTCAATAATGATATGGGTGGGAAAAGTAATGTGTTTCTTTAGTTATTGAAATGCAATAACATATTGGAGAGCACTTATACTTTACATATTTCTTAAGATCAAGCACATAGATAAGACTAAATATTTTTAAATATATATTTTTGAAGAACAGTTGAAATACAGTGTTATATTAGTTTCAGGTGTACAACATAGTGATTCAACAATTTGACGTATTACTCAATACTCACTGTGATAAGTGCAGTCACCATCTGTCACCATACATTATTATTGACTATATTCCCTATGCTTTGCTTTTCATGTCAGTGACCATTTAATAACTGGCTGGTTGTGCTTCTTAATCCTCTTCACCTATACCAGCCATTCTGACAGGTATGAAGTAATATCTCATTGTTGTTTTCATTTGCATTGCCCTAATGATTAGTGATGCTGAGTATCTTTTCATGTGTTTGTTGGCCATCTGTGTGTCTTTGGTCTATTCAGGTATTCTGCCCATTTTTTAATCAAATTATTTATTTGATTAAATAAATAGTCCGTTGGACTCGGGTGGAAAGCAGTGCCTCACGGCAGCCACGAACTCGGGCACGGTGTCGTCCAGGGTAAAGACCACAGCGTTGGGGCCCGCGTCAAACGTGTACGCCACCTTGGTCTGCCCGTGGTGGGCGTTGAAGCAGTGCACGAGGCGGATAATGCGTCTGGAGATGTCGCTGAGATAGGAGATGGGCGGGAAGGTGTCCAGTTGGTGTTGAATAGTATAATAATTTCTTCATATATTTTGGGTATTACCCCCTTATTAGATATATCGTTTGTAAATATCTTCTCCCATTCAGTAGGTTACCTTTTTTTTAAATTTTTTTAATGTTTATTATTTTTGAGAGAGAGAGAGAGAGAGAGTGACAAAGAGCAAGCAGGGAAGGGGCAGAGAGAGAGAGGGAGACACAGAATCTGAAGCAGGCTCCAGGCTCCAAGCTGTCAGCACAGAGCCCGATGTGGGGCTCAAAGTCAAAGACCAGGAGATCATGACCTGGGCTGAAGTCAGCCGCCCAACCGAATGAGCCACCCAGGTGCCCCAGTAGGTTAACTTTTTGCTTTGTTGATCATTTCCTTTGCTATGTAGAAACTTCTAATTTTGGTGTAATCTCAGTAGTTCATTTTTGAATTTGTTTCCCTTGCCTGAGGAGACATATCTAAAAACACGTTGCCAAGCCAGGGTCCAAGAGATTGCTGTCTCTGTTTTCTTTTAAGAATTTTATAGTTTCAAGCCTCAAATTTAGATCTTTAATCCATTTTAACGGTTTTGTGTGTGTGTGTGTGCATGGTATAAGAGAGTTGTCTGTTTTTATCTTTTGCATATAGTTTTTCAGTTTTTCCAACACCATTTATTCAAAAGACTGTCTTTTCTCTGTTGTATATTTTACTCCCTTTATCATAGATTAATTATCTGCATAAGGAAGAGTATATCTTTGAGCTCTCTATTCTCTTCCGTTGATCTGTGTCTATTTTTGTACTGGTACCATACTGTTGTGATTACTATAGCTCTATATTATATCTTAAAATCTGGGATCGTGATACAACTCTCTTTATTCCTCTCATTTTAAAATGTCTAGTTTCCCCCTGTTTTTCAGGATTTTCTTATTTATTCTTGATTCTTCTTATTTCCATAGTAATTTTAGAAACATGTTTGTTAAGTTATACTCATATACATACCTCCCTAATCTATAGATTGGATTGGGGAGAATTCATATATTTCCAATATAGAATCTCATAATTAGGAAACACAGTATATCCTTCATTTATTTAGAATTTATTTACTTATCTCAAAATTTAATTGGAATTTACAATACAAAGATCTTTCACATAATAATACATATTTTTTTAGTGTTTTTCCTGTTTTTTTTGTCTTCAAAATGCTTTTCTTTCCTTGTCTGTTGCTGTATTCTATTCGTAAGAATTTTGTGTTGTAATTTTGCATCTATGTTTATAACAGAGTTAGAAGTATGATTTCTTTTCTGTTTAATGTTCTTTCAGTATCAAGTTTATGCTGGCCTAATTAAAAGAAGTCGGCACTTCTGGCTTCTACTTAGAATGTAATAGCTAGAGAGTGTATTCCCACATTAAAAATAAGAAATCAGGTAAAAAGAAATCTTGAACTCATCAGAGAGCTGAGACTGGAAGGCAATCAACTAGTCTCAAATCTAAGAAAAAAACACACACTTCTGAGGGGGAAACGTGAGCACAAGCACTGCTCCGTTGGAGCAGAGAGCAAGAAAATATGGGAGTATCATAAAAACAGTTAAGAAGATTTCAGTTACAACACATAATGAATTGCTAAAAGCCAACTATTAATAAAAGTGTATAAAATGTCTGGGAGCCACAAAAGATGGGTTTGCACAGACTTGCAGGCTCTTCCCCACAGATAACGCTATGTGCTCAGGAGAAGGTTGGGGGCTAAGAAAAGCTTCAGGCACTTGTGTGAACTGTGAAGGAGGAAGCAGTCATTGTTGATGGAAAGACAAAGCCTCCGTCTTCTCTCCTTTGTCTCCCAGGGAACAACAGTCTCAAGCCCCAGGGAAGGAAACCAAGCAGTCATCCACAGGACTTGTATTTGTCCTTTTTATTTAAATGGTTTTTATTTAAGATCACCTCATAAAATGAAATCTCTTCATAAAATTCCCACATAAAAAGTTGAGATAATGCAATTTCTGAGAAAATGTTTCCCCTAACCAACTTCTAACGTGCTCATACAAATAAAATGTAGTTGTTTCAGATTTAATCGATGTACTATATCATGTGACATTTAAAAATTTTAAATGTTTATTTATTTTTGGGAGAGCAATAGAGCATGAGCAGGGCAGGGGCAGAGAGAGAAGGAGACAGAATCTGAAGCAGGCTCCAGGCTCTGAGCTGTCAGCATAGAGACCAACTAGAGACCGGCGTGGGGCTCTAACTCATGAACCATGAGATCACTGAGCTGAAGTCAGACCTCAACCCACTGAGCCACCAAGGCACCCCCATCGTGTGAAATTTTAGACTGAAATGACTCAACTATAGTAAGCAAAGGAGAACCTCCCTCAGAATTGTTCCTGAAGAACATCTGTTATGGTATTACAATAAAGCTGAAAATACTGTTTCCCAGCAAATGATTAATGCATATGTTGGAAAGACTTATTTTATATTGTTATCTTAAATAATGAGAAAAATTTCTACAGTGTAGTAACTTTGTGCGATAGTTATTTAACTCTTTTTAATTAAACTAAATGGTTGAAATGTTCAGTTATTTTTCAATTTACAACTTTTTAAAATTTAAGTACAATTGACATACAATATCCTATTGTGTACATCATAGTGACTCAATATTTTTATACACAACAAAGTAATCATCATGATAAGTGTACTTATCATCTCTCACTTTATGAAGTGGCTACAGTATTAGTGACTGTATTTCCAATTGTGTGAATTATATCCCCATGAGTTCTTAATTTTATAATGGGAAGTTTCTACTTCTTAATTCTCTTCACCTATTTCTGTCTATTGGTTTTTAATAATAAAACAATATCATAAGCAGTTAATAGTACATCAGTTAAGATGCCTTTGGCTTCAAGTAAAAAAAATGTGGAAATAAAATAAACATAATGTTTATCATATAAGAGATTCATTAATTAATGCTTTAATATTTTTTTTTGGTTTCTAAGCAGTTCCTTTGGCTGTGCTCTGATGCTTTTTACAATAATTTCTGAAGCTCTAAGCATTATCCTCACATGGAAATAGGTAAGGCACTAAAATGTTAGCTTCTGTGCTGTTTTATTTGAACGTTCTCAGAAACTTCAGTGGACTTACCCTTAGGTGTTATTGGCTAGAGATATGACATATTCATGTTGATTATCAATTATTGGCAAGGGAACAGAAATGCTATTGTTGCCTATAGTAATCAGCATCTACCAATTACTCAAACCATGAGTAAATAATGGCTCATTGGTTAAAAAAGTAGTAGGGGGGTAATAGTTGTTTTGGTAGCAGTCATGCGAAAATATTACTTTAAATAGCAATTTATATATTTAAGGATCACATAATATAATATTGGTCTAAAAAGAAAGAGCTTCTTTTTTTCTCTTCTGAAATCTTTGAATCTTATTGCTAGTGTAGAATTGATACCAAGCACATGCAATTCCCAAGTTGAGGCCAGTCTCCTATTGAAAGGAAAGCCGTGGGTGTAAAATGTGCATAAATGCTCACATAGCCTAAAAGTATAAAAAATTAACTCATTAATCCATGGATGAAAGTTTATCTTTCTATATATATCATTTCCAAATACATGCATGGACTTTTAAGTGCTCTTTTCAATATGAAGAGGCTTATAAAATTGGTTTGATCTTTGTGTCAGTTTCTTTTTCTCCTTATTTCAGTATTCTAGGAATTAACCTTGAATTTGCTCAGGAGGCATTTCAAATTACGATAAGAGCAGATCAACTTAGAGTAAAAAACTCTGATTCATTATTGAATATGTAAAAAACAAAAACAATTAATAATCTGTTAACATAATTATGTACCAATAGTCAAGCAACATTAATTACAATAAGAATTGTATTCGCTAATTAATAACACGTATTTCTTCCACAAGATTACAATTAAAATATCAATATATTATTTATATTAATTTTGTTAGATACTTTCCACTTTGATTTGGACGAATATACAAGAAGTGGAAAAAATACTTCTTACTCTGTACTGTTATGAGAGTGAATCATGTAAAGCATAATATAATATTCTAAACATATATGATAAATCATAAGTCTTAAGAAAAAGGAAGAATCAAAGCAGGATAAAGTTTGGGAGAAAATTCATAACCTTAAAAATGATTAAGTACTGGATATGTATAGACTTTAAAGGAGATTTATCATGACAGACAATGAAAGTAGTTTGAAACATGGCTCATATAAGAAAGAAGGGATGTGAGCAAGGAAACTCTCTTGACCAGTAAAAAAGCCTTTGTGTAAATAAGCTGCTACAATTGGAATTATTTAGATATATTTTAACTTTTAGAAGGACTAAGTTTATTTTTTTTTAATTTATGATTGCTCTAGAATGATGAGATTTAATTATATTAAATTAGAGCTGAAGGATTTCATTTTTGGATTTTCTTTGTTTGTTTGCTTAGATAGAGAACAATTTGAATGCTAGCTATATACCAGTATCTGACTTACTATCATGTTGAAGAAAGACACGCCAGGAGATCTTATCCCAGTTTAATATGAAGAAATAATTGTATAACTCATTAGTAACAACAGCAGATATGAGATTGTATCTGCCATTAAAGGTTTACATTAAAAAATAATAAGAAATGAATTAAAATATTGGAAAGATATTTTAACCCTTAAGAATAAATTTGAGGTTGAAATTTTGTACTTTCTTAGATTTTGGACACCTGAGCTCATTTAAGAAAACTAAGTATGTTCTGTCCATATCTCTTCCAACCTTGAGACAACTGTTTAATTTATTTTTGTTTGCCTTTTTCTGTCTGAATATTAATTTGCTTAAGTGAGAACACAGAAAAACTATCAGGTAATGCATAAATTTTACATAGTATTATTTATATCTTTAAAATTATATCTTATCTCATTTCTAATATTTGAATTTGTTAATTTTTAAAAATTTTTCTGCAGATATATTTCTATAAATCTTAGACATATCATAGAATATCACCTGTATAATTAAGTTATGCAGAAAGTATTAACACTTTTTTGGCCTGTATGAATATATTATAAAATTGTTCCAACGACTTAAAAAGGTAGCATTTTTTCTCCTTGTAGAAGACATAATTTTATATGGTATATTATTTTAATGTTATACATACATGCAATATTTACACTTGAACATAGGAGGAATATAATAGACAAACTCTATATACTGTTTCACTCTAGTATATCAATATAACTCCAGTAAATAATATTTGGGTAATTTTCTCCTGGCTATTTCCTTGTATTAAGGTACTGGTACGTGAATCTTTGTCTTAAATATTTCTCTATATTACACATTAATCTATATACTGAGTAAAGTTTACACCTCCTCCTACAAGGAGTAATATTAATTAATTATCAGCATTTTATGGTATTCAATCGAAGTTTCTAGAAGTAGATTCCTTTACTGTACCATTTTCTAGTTCTGCAACTTGGACAAGTTTCTCAGTTTCTCTGTGTTTCAGTTAGTAACCTATAAAATAATTTATTTTTATTACCTACTATTGAGGAGTTCTTTGAAGAAAAAAAGATTTCATTCATATAGAGTTCGTAGAAGAGAGCCTTACAAATAGTGCTCATTAAGTGTTAAATACTAACATTACCATCTTTGCCATCTTATTTTTAGAGAAGTTTATCCTTTATGGATGAAAGATAATACGATCTCTTTGTACCCAAGGCTACTCTCTTAATACCCCAGGCCATCCCTTTACCCCTTGTCATTGACTTCCTTCTCTCCAGTGAACTTAGTGTGGGTGTAATTAGAATTTCTGATTAAAGTTCTGGTTAGAATTTCTGATTAAATCAGGGAAACACATCAGTAGGCTTCTCAACAACTAGATTCTGCTGCTTAAAGGCAAAAGATATGGGCTGGTTCCCCAACAAAATCTACCACTAAACCTACTGCTATTCAGAAATCTCTAGGACTGAAATGAAAGGCTCCAGAGGAGAATGAGAGGCCAGTTCACTGCGCTTTGTTTCTCTTTTTCCTGATACCCATAACTATAACTTTCATTTCACTTGCCATTGACTTTCTTTAAGGGTTTAGTGTACTCCAGAAAGTCGGGTCTTTAAACAATCAAAAGAAAAAGAATGTTCTTGAAAAAGATATCTATAATCTCTCAAGAATTGGTCACTTCCACTCTGAACTTTCTAGTGTGGCAATGGTCTCCTTCTCTAATTTTAAAGTAAAGTCTTGTGAAGCCTGCTCCAGGCTCCAATTGTATTACCAAAGCTTTAAGAAGATATTTAGTTATTTCAAAAACAGAGTCCAAAATTTGACCTTTAAATACATATTTTTATACTCATTAATTTACTCCTTCTCCTCACTCTTTATGAGTTTGACAAACCTTCAATACATTCTGAGGTATAATCTTATGGAACACTCTAAAATTGATAACTCCAAGAGTATGGATCTTCTCTACACAGAATTGTTCTAATACTCTTATGAGATATCTTCTTTTCTGATTATATCTGGGAGTTGTATTCAATCACAGATAAAGATATCCACTAAATAAATAGTCTCAAAAATCTTTACTACACACATATGTTCACCAAAGAGGAAGCAGAATATCAAGGCTGCAAATATACTTATCTACGACTGAGTTTAATTTAGCTGAAACTTTTATTTCATCTTGTTGGCAATACTGATGATCACAGTATTGCCAAGTAAGGTTAAAAAAAAGGTCTCATTTAAAAATCTGATTTATCTTTAACCATTTAGTCACTTTAGAATAATTTATTGAATGTCCTTTCTCTTCCTTCTGAGAACTCTGGAGGCAATATAAGTTCCAGGATTAGTGATTAGGTTTGAAATTATGGATCATCCTTGTTCAGAGCTTGTGGGCTGCTTACTTTATAAACATTCTTTGTCCATCCTGATATCCACAGAGCTATCAAATAACTCAGTATCTTCGTACTCATTAGGTACCTCCACTGTTGAAGTTCTTCATTACAACATGGCCTTTGATCACCAGTTTCACAAGTTCTTTGACTACCTACCCTTCTCAAGAGTCTTTGGGTACAGTAGATTGTACTCAACCTATCCTTTACACTCTGAGTAAGTTGGTCAAACTTTTAATGCTTTGTCTAGTCACATTGTCTTTTTCAATGATCTTTAAGACCATCCTTGGTCTTTTCTTCAATAGTTCTCCCAGTGTCTTTCTTTACCATACTAGTCAGACACCCAGTGTAGGGTTCCCCTGACAGAAATGTGGCCACCTAAGATTTCTAGGTTAGTAGCTTCCAAGGTGGTAGTGGAGAGGAAAAGTAGGGAAGGCAACATGTGTTCCCAGAAGAGCATTTGGAAATGTATGCAGTTTTCCTTGGTTGTCACAATGACTGGGTTGACAGTGTTCAAGATGGACCTACAAAACTAAAAATTGTCCTCCATCATCAACAACCATTTATGAAACAAAAGGTAATAGAAAAATTTCCTCATAACTCTCATTAATTCTGCAGGGACATCTACTGCTTGAACCTCCTCTCTTTGAACCAGATGAGGATTTGACTCAAGTGTCAAATTACATCAACCCCATATCTCTTGCTTTAAAATATTTGTTGAGGTTTTTCTGTTAGGTTGAGAACTGGCTCATATGCAATTGTCTCAAGTTTATTAGTCATGAATAAGCCATATGTTGTTGTTCTTGTTCTTGTTGTTGTTTTCCTTCAGGTCTTTTTGTGCTTTTTTAAAAAAAATCGGAACTCCATCTATTTTAGTAAACAAATTTTCTGTCTCAGATATATGACTTCTATCTTGTTAGAAAAACTGATTTTTAGATTTTTTAAAAATATTTTGAGTAATTCATAAGACCCATGTAACACATACCAAGAAATGGAACACTTCCATTATACCTCATGGTCTTTTTCGGTAAAACACTATTCTCTCAGCACCTAAGCAATAATCTGTCTGGTTTCTATCACTATAAATTAGTTTTGCCTCTTCTAGAACTTCGTATAAATGTAATTACATAGTACATACAACTTTATGCCTGAGTTCATTCACTCAATCATTTTCTCAATGTAATGCTTCTGAGGTTCATACATGTTCATGCAAGTATTACTAGCTCATTCCTTTTAAATACTGAGTCATATTCGATTGGATGGCTACCTATTTTATTATTGATGGGCATTTTATATCTCTAGTTTTCTTTCTCCATGTCTTCCTTTGGTTCTTGAGGATCTTTAAGACAGTTGTTGAAAGTATTTATCTGGTAGACTTGTCATCAAGTCTTTCTTAGAGAGAACTTTGGTTGTTTTAGTGTCTACTTTGAATGGGACATAGTTTCCTGTTTCTTTGTATGCCCTGTGATTTTTTGTTGGAAACTAGACATATGAATCTAATAATGTGGTTACTCTGGATATCAGACTCTTTCTTTTCCTAATGTTTTTCTGTTTTGTTATAAATGTTTTTGTGCAGAATATCAGTGACCTTGAAGAGTAAATGAGGTATTTTTAAGTCTTTTCTGATTCTGCCTCTTTCCCTGGGCCTGCACAGCAACTTTTTAAATTCTCCCTGTATAATGGATGCTTTTCGCAACCAAAGTAGAAAAAAGAAGAAGAAGAAGAAGAAGAAGAAGAAGAAGAAGAAGAAGAAAGATAAAGGTGAAATAAAATCCATTGGCCTTTTAAATTCTCTGGAAGTCATTTTGGCCAAATAAGGAGGGATTTAAACAATGGGAATGGGTGCAAAACCAATGGCTTCACAATCACCAGCGATCTGAAACAGACTCCTAATATTTGAAGTACAGGGTCCTAATTGCCTACCCCCACCACCTAGCACATTTCAGGTTCCTCTTAAATCTGCGTCTGTTGGATTTAAATTCCTAAAGACCCTAGGGGTGCCTGGGTGGCGCAGTCGGTTAAGCGTCCAACTTCAGCCAGGTCACGATCTCGCGGTCTGTGAGTTCGAGCCCCGCGTCAGGCTCTGGGCTGATGGCTCAGAGCCTGGAGCCTGTTTCTGATTCTGTGTCTCCCTCTCTCTCTGCCCCTCCCCCGTTCATGCTCTGTCTCTCTCTGTCGCAAAAATAAATAAAGGTTGAAAAAAAAATAAAAAAAAAATAAATTCCTAAAGACCCTAAATAAACTTTTGGTTTGCTTTGCCTCCTCAGTTTCTTGTTTTACACTTTCACATTTCTGTTCAGAGAACTATATTTTACACACTGAGAAATTATCATTTGCATTAAATCAGAGGTGTGTGATTGGCATACATAAGCACTTTAGATTTTGCTCTTTTCTGGGTGTATCACTAACCTCGTGACTGAAAAGTGAAAGGACCACTGATCTTTAAAGAACTCTAGAATGTATAATGGCTTTTTTTGTGTGCTAAGTTGATATATAATGAAATCCCTTTGAAAAAAAGGTGTATATGAAAAAAATGTAAAGCAAACAAGAGTGCATGCTATTTTTGTTTTCTTTGGGATTTAAAAGGTGAGGAGAGTAGTTTTCCTTAAGGAAACTAATAGTGTCAAAGAAAAGTGTATACTTAAATAAAATTTGAAGTCTAGGAATAATAAATTTTAGAATGATAAATTACAATCAATGAGTAGAACATGCTTGTGAAAAATGTTCATAGTTGCAATGTATTATAAATGATCCAGGATTAGTTAGATGGCCACAGGCTAACAAGAACAAAATTGAAAATGTGTCAGTAGCTTTCAGATACTTTTTTTTTCTTTTTTGGTTGCTTTTGTGTCTGGTTTGGTTTTCCTTCCTTTCAACAAACCACCTCCCACCCTAACTTGGTGCCAGTCTCTGGTGTTACTTAAGAATTCTGAAAACATTGATTCCCAACATGTGGTTCACAGATCCTTGAAGGTCCCTCTTTTAGAGAAGGCCTTTTAGGGAGTTCACCAAGTGAGAACTCTTTCCATAATCATATCAAGACATGTTTTGCCTTTTCCACTATGTTGACATTTTCACTGATGGTGCAAAAGCAATGAAGAGTAAAAGTGCTGGAATCTTAACATGAATCGAGACAGGCACAACATTGTTCTGGTAATTATTGTATTTTTTGCCTCAACACACAGAAAAAAAAAACAGAAAAAAGTTTGGCCTCCACAGCAAAAATCACTAATATCATTGGATTCTTCACATTTTTTCGATTGTTTTTAAGCAAGCTTCATGCTCAGCGTGGAGCCCAATGTGGGGATTGATCTCAGGACCCTGAGCTCAAGACCTGAGCTGAGATCAGAGTCACATGCTTAACCAACTGAGCCACCCAGGCATCCCTGAATCACTGACTTTTAATACAAGTCTTTTAAATATTTTGTGTGAAGCAAGAAGTATGCGTAAAGCACCATTTCCATTTGCTATTTATTTTTAGCTATCAAAGCCTTAAGACCAGCGTATTCTTTACAACTGGCAACTACCAGGAACTCAATATTCTTACAGCTAATGTTACCAATACTATTAAAATGCTGTGCACATCTAAAAAACAGAATTGTTCTAAAGTGTACTGTCATAAAGCTGTTTTCACCTACTTTGAATACTTGTTTCTTGCTTTCACTTCTGAATTCGGTCAATAGTAGGTGTTCGCAAGCAGAAAACACCTGGTGGGTGTATGCTTGGCCTTTGGTTTTCTGGGGACATGGTAGAGAGAAATGGACTACAGCTCTAATCCTGGCAGATGAACAACTGGAAAGCAGAGAGAGACTTCCTCCTGGTACTGAAGAACATTGGCTCATTGCTGGCTTGGTGGTATAAGTATACCATTATACTTATGGTTTAAGTATAACATTAAACCTAAAATGACCTAGCAGGCACATAGAGGGACATTAATCAAAACAGTAGAAAAGTCATTGCTAGTGGAATAAGCTTTGGAAGAGACAGGTAACAAACTAAAAGAAGGAGGAAAAGGAGGAAGAGAAAGAAGAAAAGGAGGAGAAAGATGGAGGGAGGAGGAGAAAATGGGGGAAAAGTTGAGCACTTCAAGTACTACATTAGAAGAAATATTTGTGGAATAAAAGCATACCTTTAAAATGTAATATATCCATAAGTAATTGTTCCAGTAGATGTTACTATTTTGACCGACCTTAGTATTCAGAAAGATCAAGTAGAATAAATACTACAAAATATAAAGACATGGGAATAATAAAGGAAAGGATAGGAAAATTGAAGAACAATGCAGACACCTAAAATGCAAGTGATGAACATTCACAGGTATAGAAAGATCTGGTGGAAAACAGAGGACTTCACAAAAACAGGACAAGCAATTTTATTTAACTTAAAGAGATTTTGAGTCAGAATTCTGAAGTAAAAGGCTAGTGCGGTTTCATTTCAGCAGGGTTGAGCAGAAATACTGGCAAAAATGTTGAAGTCTAAAATGAAGGGAAAACCTGGAAAAGCTTCCAGAGAGGTAAAATGAAGTTAACACCAAAATAAATAAATAGATAATTTTACATCAAACCTCTCACGCAGCATGTCAACATGTACCTGTCTGTAGTATTTATCTATCATATTTGTAATAACCGATACAACCATAAAAGATTATATTTGTTATATTTGTAATGAGAAAGATGAACTTAACTAGGTAATTATTTTATTTTGTATTTTTCAGTCATTAGTGGAGTTATTTATTTTGAGAGAGACAAAGACAGCATGAGTGAGGGAGGGGTAGAGAGAGAGGGAGAGAGAGAATCCCAAGCAGGCTCCACACTGCCAGCACAGACAGCACCACGGAGTTTGAACTCACAAACTGTGAGATCGTGACCTAAGCTGAAATCAAGAGTTGGATACTTAACCAATTGAGCCATCCCAGTGTCCCAATGATCCTTAATTTCTAAACAGACTAATGTTACCAAAAGAATCCTTTTAGACCTAACAGTACCATAACAACAAACATGCATAATCACATAACCTGCCTCTGTTTCACTTTTTTTTCATATGTATTCAATTTAGGAAATGTTTATATTATACAGTATATAAAATATAACTATATATTTTGTTTAGATAAATTCATTGTTGTCAGCTACTGAATGAGGGGAATGACTATAATAATCAGTTGATTACCGGGGACACTATTGCCTAAAGTCCAAACTACAAACATGATACAATTTCCCTATCTATCTATCTATCTCTATCTATCTATCTATCTATCTATCTATCATCTATCATCTATCATCTATCATCTATCATCTATCCATATTTCTATCTTTCTACATATAATCTACTTGTATTTCACTGTGGGGGCTGGTTCTTAACAACATTTTCTTTGTTTTAAGTAAAACACATTCCTTAATATATTTTAGTCCCTCAATAACTGACTTATTTTATATACTAGTTGGAAAATTCTTGCATGGAATTGAGGTTTTAAAATAAAACATTAAAAAGAGAATTTAATGTACATCCACATCCTCACATGATCATGGCTGATATTAAACATGCATTTGGACCAATCCCTTTACCACCTGCCCCACTCTCTTTTAGTTTGAATTCGCCAAAATAAGTATAGATAGCATCGAAAAATTCAGGCTCTCTTGCCTATGTATTTGGGGCTGACAGGTGATTCATGAACGCCAAACCATCTCACTAATAGTTTTCGCTAAGTTCTACAAAAATTATAGGGTTCGTGTAAACATAGCAAGTTAGAATCAAAGTTCTCTTCTGCCTGATAATCCAAAGCATACAGACCAGTGATTCATCAGTTTTAATTCTTAAAAATTCCAGAACCAAACACTCAATTAAGGTATTCAAATTTCAAAACTCTAAATGTGAGTATTCTGAAAGTGATTTTTATATTTAATCTGTGAAGCTAAATGCATGTATAGTTATTTGTTTTAATTAGAATAAAGCAATCTGATATATACGTGTGTGTGAGTGTGGATGTGAGTAAATATTTTGAGTCACAATCACAATTAACCCAGTGTGAAAGGAGAGAGAGCAGTTCAGATTAATCTGAGCAAAACAGAAATTTTAGAATATATATTGATTTTTTTTACTTTCCAAAATACTTCCATAAATCACGATCATTGTATGCCATTCCTGTGTGCCCTTGATTCTGCAAACTATAATCTAATCTTTCACTTCAAGCTTCTAGAAAAGAACATTGTTTCTTAGCATTTCTTCCTACTTATGCATTTTACTTACTTTCTCTGTCTGCTTTTTTCTTTTATTTACCTACAATATTGCTAGCTATACACATGATGCTGACATCTCAAGGTCAACAAAATGAACTAATGAATAATAATACTTTTGTTCTCAGTGGGATTCTTGCCCATGCGCTTAGTAAACTAAGAAAAAATAAACTCTCCAGCACATCACTGTTTTCAAGCTTCTAAATGTGATTCCTGAAATGTTTGAGGCCAAAAATCTTTATGACTACACTTTACCTTTATGACTTAAAACTTTATACAGACCATCTTTACCTAGTATTTTCTAGTTTCTGTATCCACAAGAACATCCTATGTGATCTGATATTTGCATTCTGGATAAAACAAATTGATAAATGTTTTATAATTTTCATTTCATATGAAATCAAAAGTAATATTTTCCTGGTAATATTCAAGGAATGATTAGTTCTGTCTCATTTATATTTATTATTCTTTTCTATTTTGATAATTTTTCACATATTCTGATTATTCATTACCACCACTTGCACAATTGATTGGCTATAATGAATGCTGTGAGCTCTACTCAACTGAAACAGCTCTTCTTTGTAGGATTCACATTGGAAAATAATAAAGGTGTGACAGGTAAATATATTAGATAGGAGAGTGCAAGAAAATGGATTGGAACAGGACAATTGAAACGAAAAAAGAGAAAAATTATGACAGACTTTATTAGAAGAGATAAATGTACAAAAATAGCACATGTTAGCAAGAAAGAGATTCTATGAATCAATTGTACTTTGGTACAGTGTTTCTTAATATCTTCTGCTCTGAACACAGGTTCTAAAGAATCTCCAAAAGCAAAGAATTTTTAATGGAATTCTTCTCACTGAAGGGTAGCCACTTGACACACTTCTTTCAGGAGAGTTTGAATTTTATAATGGAAATATCATGACATTAACCAAAGGTGTTCACTAACTGATCTGAATTAAATAGATACAAACCAAAGGCAAGGTACCCTTAGGAATTTGAACATAGAATAATAATGGCCTAATTTATTCAGAGTATAAAGTGCACCTTAAGTTCAGTAAAGCAATTATAATTTCTATCTTGCAGAAATGTTTTATTTTACTCACTACACTCAGATTATTTTTCTCTGATGATAATTGATTGCCTTTCATGTACAATATCTATTTGTCTATCATCTATCTATCTATCTATCTATCATCATTTTCAGTCATTAGTATGAAAGGCATTGCCACTTGTGGTAAAAAAAGAAAAAAATCACTGTACATTGCTATTTGCTGCAAAGACTGTAAATGAACAAAATAACCTGCTTAAGCTCATTATAAAATGAAACATATGCAAATAGAGAAAATAGTCCGAGCACAAGGTTAAGATTTACAATGAAATGCAAAAATAGCAAAAGAAGACTCTAGTTATCTCTGATTCCTTTGAAATCTTGGAATAATTGTTAATAAGTCTAAAAATTCTAAAGAATTTTGTGTTTATTAGAATTTGTAAAAAAAATTGTTTTTTTAATCCAATTTTTAATTATTATTTCCTACAAATTATGAAGCAAATAATTCCTGTAAATGATACAATTTCTAAGAATAGTAATATGATTCTAAGAAATATGCCTTTTAAATAATATACAATGCATTGTTATTTGTGATCTTCTGAAGTGTTTTATTTATTCTTTTTCTCTTCTCTTTCTAGTGGAGTTATGTTTGGCTTCACTAGATTCTTGAAAATAAGAAATGATTTAAGGGGTGCCTGGGTGGCTCAGTCAATTAAGCATCTGACTCTTGGTTTGGTTCAGGTCATGATCTCACCGTTTGTGAGTTCGAACCCCGCATCAGGCTCTGTGCTCATGGCTCAGAGCTTGCTTCGAATCCTCTGTCTTCCTCTCTCTGCCCCATATTATTAATAATATGGATTTTAAAATGGAACAAAATATGTAAAAACAATATTAATTAGCATTTTAGAGGCCACCAGTTTCCATCAGTAATGCCAGAGTCAAGCAATTAATTACAGTACTCCAATTTTCACCACGAACATTTAGTTGTGTTATATGACCCCAAAATACTTCTCATAATATTCATTTTTCTATTGATTTTTACTCTTATTTACTGAAATAGAATTTATACTTTTGATGAGTTTTGACAAATACATATTCCCATATAAACAACATTAAAGTATAGATCATTTCTACACCCCAAAAAGTTTTTTTAATCATTTAGTGCTGTTAATCTCCAGACCTAAGTAATCACTGATGTCACTTTTGTCACTCCAAATCAGTTTTCCATTTTTTATATTTTCATAGAAAAGGAATATTACACTATGTGCACTTTCACCTTCATCTTATTTTTTGAGATAAATCCCTATGTGTTTGTGTATAGCAGTAATTCATTTTTTTATTATAAATTGTTATCTCAATTATGGATGTATAACAAATTGTTCTTCCATTTACCTTTTTTAATCTATCATTTTTTGAATGTTCATTTACTTTTGAGAAAGAGAGACAGAGAGTGAGAGGGTGAGGGGCAGAAAAAGAGGGAGACACAGAATCTGAAGCAGGCTCCAGGCTCTGAGCTGTCAGCACAGAGCCTGGCTCGGGCTTGGTTGGAACCCACAAACTGCGGGATATGATCTGAGCCAAAGTCGGACACTTAACTGAATGAGCCACCCAAGCACCCCTCTTCCACTTACCTTTAGACAGAATTTTGAATTATTTTCAGTTTGGGATGATTATGACCATAGTTGCTATGAATATTAAAGTATGAATTTTGGGGTAGATATTTTTACGTTCTTTTTCAAAACACTCTTAACACTTTAAAGATACCATTCCATGTTTTGTTGCTTGCATAAGTTTGGTGATCACTCAGTAGTGATTTGTATAATTGTCTTCTCTTTACATATGTTTCCATATTTTCTCTTCTCTGCTTCTAAGATTTTTCTCTTTAACATTGATTTTCATGGGCCTTAAGTGTGGTTATGTTTGTTTTTATCCTGCTATAGTTCTTTGTTTCCTTCATGGTCCACAATTACACATCTGTTAGACTGCTCACTATTTCACCACTGGTCCTAGAATCTCTGCTGTTTAGATTTATTTATTTATTTTTAGTGCTCTGTGTGTGTGTGTGTGTGTGTGTGTGTGTGCTTCAGTTGGTGGTTTCTATTGCTTTGTCATTGAGTTCACTAATTCTTTCTTCTATGGTAACTATTAATTCCATCCAGAATTGTTTTAACTTCAATATTGTACTTTTTATTTTTAGAAGCTCCACGTGGTTCATGGGGCGCCTGGGTGGCTAATTCGCTTCAGCATCTCTCTCAAAAATAAATAAGCATTAAAAAATGTAAAAAGGAAGTTCCACGTGGTTCTTTATTTTGATCAGAGATAGGGCATTGCATATTTAATATTGTTAAATGTTGTTTTACTGTCCTCCTTTAAAGTGTTTTGAGGCTTGAACTTTAACAACGTGAGGCTTGTTTTTAAGTTTTGCAAGGACTGGTATACAGTAAGCTTTAACATAAGTACACTTTAGTCAAACTGCTCAATTCTGACCCTACCCAAGACTATACTGAATATTCCAGGTATTCCAAGAAGTCCATCATTGTAAATGGCTGGAACTGAAATTATTGCCCAATTGTGTGTGAGCTCTTTGCAGTTTTCTGCATCTAACACCTTTCTCATCCTGTACCCTGTGAGTGTGTATTTCATCATTCAATATATCAAGGGGACTCCTTTGCAGATTTCTGCAGGAATTTCTCTGTATACAGCTGACCCTTGAACAACTCAGGTTTGAGCTGTATGGATCCACTTACGCACAGATTGTTTTCAATAGATGCAGTATAGGGCTATAAATGTATCTTCCTTATGGTTTCCTTATAACATTTTCTGTTCTCTAGTTGCTTTACTGTAAGAATATGGTATATAATACATATAACAAAACTATGTGTTAATTGACTGTTTATGTTATCAGTAAAGCTTTATCAATCAACAATGTGCTATTAGTACTTGGGCTTTTGGGAAATCAATAGTTATATGTAGATTTTCTTGTTGTTGTTGTTGTTGTTTAGTATATGTGGATTTTCTTTTTTTTTTAATTTTTCTTTTTCAACGTTTATTTATTTTTGGGACAGAGAGAGACAGAGCATGAACGGGGGAGGGGCAGAGAGAGGGAGACACAGAATCCGAAACAGGCTCCAGGCTCTGAGCCATCAGCTCAGAGCCTGACGCGGGGCTCGAACTCACGGACCATGAGATCGTGACCTGGCTGAAGTCGGACGCTTAACCGACTGCGCCACCCAGGCGCCCCTATATATGTGGATTTTCAACTATGAGGAAGCTGGCTTCCCCGACCCCCATGTTGTTCAAGGGTCAACATTTGATCCCTGTCTTTGCTGCTTTGACTGCAAATCCTACTCATTTGCTCCTCTTTCCTCATGCATCTTTATGTCCTTAACCCAGTAAACTCTAGTGGCTGGCCTGGGTTTCACCTTAGTCCAAAAAGTACCTCTAGGTAGGAGCAAGGAGCATGTCCTGGCTCTCCTTTTCCCCACTTTGCTCAGAGATTATAGTAATGTGCCTTTGTCAATGTCTGAATGCCTAATTTATGTCACTGAATGTCAGTGACTCATTCATCTTAGCTGGAAATGTATATTCTGTGTGTGAGCATGTGTGTGTCAGTTTTAGTTTTGAGGTAAAGGAAATTGTTCATACATTTAGAAATATTTTATAATTATGTAATTGTTTAGTTCTCCTTTAACTTTTACTGTATACTTAAGTATGCAATATCTTACCTTAAATACACATGTGCATTTTATCTAAAATACCAAACTTTAAAGTCTTCTATCATATAATAAAAAAAAAAGCAGTGGCAGTATTTTGTGAAAAGTCTAGTGATATTTTGAGCTATGCAATATTTTTGAACTAAGAATTGTTTGGATCATGAGTAAGAATGAGATCTGTAATGTGTGGCAACATATTCTTTTTAAACAAAGGATATATGTAGTCTCTATTTTAATAAATGTCTGATATTTAAAATGCTGTTACAGTTTGAGACACTCTGAGCAACAGATCACTAGCCCCTTTCCTCAGGAATAAAAGCTTTGTCTCACAGAGCACATATCAGTTTGAGAAATGCATTACTGTTGGTTCAATAGCCTTGTTTGTTCTGCTCATCTGTATGGAGATGTGCTTATGATACTTTTCTGGACATAGGTTTTGTAATGGCTCCATTTTATCGTGTTATGGAACACCTGTTTTTGTATTTGTTATTATATATCCTCCATACATCTCCAGCAAAGGGAAGTTGAGCAGAAGCAAACATAGATTAATAGCTGGTAGGTGTAATAAACTACACAGTCTAAATTCTTGCTGTTTTTAACCCCATCCCGTCACTGTAGTTCACTATAATATTTCTAAAACTCTGCTTTCAGCCACTCTTTTTGTTTCTGCAGCTGCATAAGCAGGTGCAGGTTTGAAGCAGTATAAGGGATGAAAGAGAGTTTATCATGTAAATAATAGTATCATTTACCCCACCCCAACCCTGTAATTGACCTGATTGATCATAATGTTAAGATTCTACCTCTGAATTCGCTAAAAACCACTGGGTAAATATATAGCAAGGGTTATTTTATTGACACCGTAGTACCTAATAGCAGTCTATCTTTTAAAAATACATATTATTTTCTTAACGGAACCAAGTGAGGTTTTCGTTCTCTAAGTGTATCTTTTGCCTTGCTTTGAAATGAGAAATACCATATCATTTTATTTTCTGCTGCACATTTGCCACAGCCCTTAAAGATTTCACACAGAGTAAAATAAATCATCCAGACACGTAATATTCATAAGCAGGACATTTTAAATAAAACTATTAGGACTATTCCTTTTAATTCAATCTCCTGATAGATTTTATTTTCAAGCCAGGTGCACAAAGGACATGATGATGTAACATCCATATTCCTATTTGAATACACTGGACTCATTGGCTTCTTGAAACATTTTTGAAAGCTGGAATATATCCAAGAGAATTATGCTTTAATGTCCAGGTGTCTTTTATAGGTAATAAGATAAATGTATCAAAAATATCTTCTATTTGGCTATATTTCTTACAGAAAGAAGTGAAAAATGATACAAAGGAAGTTACTCTGACATGAAACAAAAAAGAAAGAAGCTTTGTGGCAACTTTATGTGAAATATTGCAGAGGTGGGTAATATAATCTTGAATAACTAACAAACTACCCTAGATGATAAAACAGTGTGTAAGTTCCGAGGAGGAAGCCACATATTCTGTAAAGATAGGATTTAAAAGGACAAGTGTTAATAGAGTCAGATAGTCTATGCAGATGGCATTTTGAGCTTATTAAAACTATCTCATGTCAGAACAAATCGAAAAGAACTTACTATTGATTTATATAATTCAAAATACAGCCACTTCCAATGTTTCTTTTCAAAGCCAATAATATACAAATACCCAAGTATATACGCTTGACATCTAATTTATTTTTGATATTCTGTGAGCCTAGTGCACCAGTTTGCTTACATCTGAAGTACAGAGTTATAAAACAAAATTCAAAATGTTGTGAACATTTCATTGAGGCCATTACTCTCTATTCAGCAAGGATGAACATTTGAAATATTCTTAAAATCAGTTTATCTCTCAGACTAACACAACTTGCCATTTTTAAATCTGATAATGACCTTAGCATTTCTTTTGGAGTTGAAGTATCGTAAATGTTACATCCATTTGATAGAGTAATATTTAAGGTGTCTAGAAATTTATAAGTTTCTTTATGCCAAAGTAAATACAGATAAAATAAACTGGATACAAAATACTAGCACAAAAGTGAGATAATATTATGCTTCATACATTTGCCTTCAAATCAGATAACATTCCACTTTGATAAGCCATCATCCCTAAAAATCACAGCAGATAGTATCTCCCATGAATAAGATTTGTTACGTGTGTTTAATATTAGGTTTTTCTTTTATTCAACATTAAATTAATAAGCAATTTGGATTTCTAAGAATATTCTTATTTGTCAATCCAGATGTCCTTTTCTCTTTGTCTCGTCTTTTTTTCTCTTTCACTTCACTGTGGTTTTAAACTGAGATTATTCGACAAACTCTGCACTGGTAACAAAAATTTCAAGATGTGTATAGCCAAAGTACAGTGTTCAACTAAGCTACATTCTTTGAGTCTTTCAAGAAAGAGGAACATGATTATTAATTTTGAGAGACACAGAGTGCAAGCATGGAGGGACAGAGAGACTGGGAGATGCAGAATCTGAAGCAGGCTCTAGGCTCTGAGTTGTTAGCATAGAGCCCAACATGGGGCTTGAACTCACGAACCGTGAGCTATGACCTGAGCTAAAGTTGGACACAACCAACTGAGCCACCCAGGTGCTTCATATAGTTTGAATTTTATTTGTTTATTATATTAGGATGCAAACCATGTGCATACTATAGAGAAGTTCATTACACAAAAAGAAAGATTCTAGAAGTAAAGAGATGAAGAATGACTGGTAGAGAGGAAGGAGGAGACAGAAGGAGAGAAAGAGAGGGAGGAAAGAAGGAAGGAAAGAAGGGAGGAAGAGACACAAAGAGGGAGGGGAGAAAAAAAGAACCTGTCATATGCATGTGCATTTTCACTGATGCCCAAGTCAGAGAGCTTTTGTTTTTATCCAGTAGGAACAAAGTAAGACTAAAGCTAATTTTAAAATTTCAAGGATTCACCTAGCAGTTTTTCAACATAGAATTTAGTTAAAATTAAATTATGTAAATTAATAAATAATAAATAATATTTATATAATAAATACTTATATGAAACAAAAGTAATAATTAATGAGGTGCCTGGGTGGCTCAGTTGGTCAACCGCCCAACTCTTGATTTCGGTTCAGCCCATGATCCCAAGGTGGGGGGCTCTGAAAACACTGTGTCAGGCTCTGCACTGAGCTTGGCACCTGCTTAAGATTATCTCTCTCTCTCTCTCTTCCTCTGCCCTCTCCCCTGCTTATACTCCCTCTCTTTCTAAAAAAAAAAAAAAACAAAAGCAAAAAAAACAAACAAACAAAAAACAAAAAAAAAACCAGTAATTATCAAGACACATAATACTTTGCTGTACTTTACTATTATCTATACTTCTGATATTATTTATACATATTTTCTTTTCACAGTGGAAATACCATAGAATGATGTGTTACTGCATATCTCTTCCACATTCTGTAATAGCACCTTAATAGTTTGAAATTGGCCATGTTCCATGAATTTACATTATAGAAATCGGAAGTGCTACAAAGCAGGGTTTGAGTTATTGTTTGTTGATTCTTTAGAATTAAGAAAGTAATAGCTCTAGCCACTGTTTTGTGAATAGAAAAGAAAGAAAAAAATAGAGAGCAAGAAAGATGATATTGTTGTAATATTTCAAAATAATGACTCAATTTAGCAAAAAAGTGCTGATATCATTGATGAGTTTTGTGGGCATGGATTGGCTATATTAAATCCATAATAAAGTGTATTGTATATTTTTTATTATCATTTGTAAATTGTGTGCTACTTAATATTTATATCAGTAAAAGTTATAATATGCATATGCATGCTGGATTTATTTGTTTATTGGTGTTGAGGGGGCAGTTTTTAACATTTATCAGCTAACCACTGCCTAGGATATATCTATTTATAATTTGTTGCTTAGAAGATTCCTTAATGAGGTCCCATAGAAAACCATATTAATAAAAGGAACTTTGGTTAAGTCTACACTTCTGGTCTGACAAATGTAGACAGACAAAGTATATATAAATAAGAACATGCATCTAAGAATAGCTGCATCTAAATTTATTCACATATGGCAGTCAGAATTCTAAAATGGTTTCTATAATTCTGTCTTCTGGTACCCACATCTTTGGGTAATAGCCATCCCTTAAACCTGGGCACGATGTGTAAGTTTCATCTAAACAATAGACTATGGGAAGTTGAAGATATTTTGCAGATATAATGAAGGTCTCCATTCAATTGACTTCATGCTAATAAAAAGGCTATTATCTGGGGTGGTCTGCCCTAATTGAGAGAGCCTCACAAAAGAGGGTCAGAGGCAAGAGATTTTTCCCTCTCACTTCATTACTATATTTAAATAAACAAGTTTATAGAGACTTGCAGCCACTAGGAAATGAATTCTGCCAAGAATCTGAAGGAGCTTAAAAGTGGACACTTCCTTAAACAAATCTAAGGTTGAGGATGCACGCTGTTCAATAACTTGACGATTATAGCCTGGTGAGATAATGAACACATAACTAAATTAAGATGTTCCTGGAACAATGCCCAATAGAAAGTATAAAATAAAAAGATTTTGTTGTTTTAAGCCTTCAGGTATGTAATAATGTGTGTGTGTGTGTGTGTGTGTGTGTGTGTGTAATACTCTGCAAGGGATGTTAAACAAGATTGTTTCTGTGGAAGAAAAAATATATATTTGGAAACTTGGTTCTTATTTTTAATGTTTAGTTATTTACTTTTAGAGAAAGAGAGAGAGAGAGAAATGGGGCAAAGAGAGAAAGAGAGAGAATCCCAAGCAGGCTCTGCACTATCATGACCTGAGCCAAATCAAGACTTGAACGCTTAACAGACTGAGCCAACCAGGTGCTATGGAAATAGAATTATTGATGGTCAATTAAAAATCTTATTTTATTTCTTAATCACTCCAAAAGTTAATTCTTTAGGAGAGCCCGGGTGGCTAAGTCAGTTAAACATCCGACTTCAGCTCAGGTCATGATCTGCGAGATCATTCGCAGTTCATGGGTTCAAGTCCCGCATCAGGCTCTGTGATGACAGCTGGGCACCTGGCACCTGCTTTGGATTCTGGGTCTCCCTCTCTCTCTGCCCCTCCCCTGCTCACACTCTCTCTTTCTCTCAAAAATGAATAAAACATTAAAACAATTTAAAAAAGAAGATTTAAAAGTTAATTCTTTAAAGCATATACAAAAATGAAATTAATAACAAAGAAAACAAATGTGGAAGAAAGTAATAGAGTGTATACTGTTATAAGGACCTTAGAACATATATGAAGCAGTGGAATATTATTTAAAAACGGACTTTGTAAGGTCAAGGGAGGCTGCTATATAATAAGCAATAGAGGAGATAAAATGGAATAATAAAATCCACAACTGAATCCAGAGAAAGGGAAAAAATAATTTGTTTAATGGAAGACAGGTAAAACAGAAAGGAAGATGGTAGATTGTGATGTAAACATACGGATAATCATTGTAAATGGAGATGATCTCAACTCAGGGGTTGAAAGAAGACAACGACTACCAAATTAGATGAAAAAATTGAGACCCAACCTCATAGAGACTGTAAGTATCTCATTTAAATATAGACATGGATAGATTTAGAGTAAACGAATGGAGAAACATATTTCTCACAAACACTGACATCAAGAAGGTAATCAAGAGGGAAATTAATGATATAGGGTCGATTCTGCAGGAAGTTGGAACAATCCCAATTGTGTTATTTACAGTAGTCCCCTTTGATTCAGGATTTTGCTTTCCTCAGTTTTAGTTACCCACTGTCAAGTGTGATCTGGAAGCACATGATCCTCTTTCTGAGTATCATCAGAAGGTAAACAGTGGCCTATTGCTACATCACAATGCCTATGCCATTCTCCTTACTTCTTTCATCATATAGGCATTTTATCATCTCACCTCATCACAAGAAGGTTCAGTAGAGTACAATAAGATATTCTGGGAGAAAGAGAGAGACCATGTTTATCATCAATTTTATTACACTATATTGTTAAAATTATTCTATTTTACTATTAGCTATTATTGTTAATCATAGGTATGTATGTACAGCAAAAATATTATATGTAGGGTTTGGCTCTTTTTACACTTTCAGGTATCTGCTGGGGGTCTTGGAAGATATCCCCACAGATACTGGAGGACTAATGTAATTCTGAAACTACTTTTAATCTACATAATCTCTCAATGTGGTTTGAGTCAAATGAAATGATCTTCTGCCTTATTCACATTTTATAAAATATGAATCAAAAATCACATTTGACACGTTAATTTTAAGATATTTCTTGAAAATTGATTGTCTAATGGAGAGAAGAAAGGCACCACATAATTTAAATACAATATAGTGAAGCTTCCTTAACTACCGTTCAAAGAAATTCGAGACGTCTATATGGAGTGTTGTGAAACCTTCCGCTTGACAGCAATTTTAGAGGCTTCTCAAAAGTCACTGGGTAAGGAACTTTTTCTAAAGCATGGTGTCCTACTAATGTCACTGGGTTAGCTATAGAAAGACAAATATTTATGTGTGTATTTGACTTAAAACTGACCCTCACTCCTGAGAAATATAGCCTATTATTAAAACGAAATTGACAAACAGGAAAATAATATGCAAAATACTATTATTTTCAATTGCTTAAAACTAAAGCTATTTGGAGTATGACACAAGATGAATAGCAAACAGTGTGAGTAATAGAACCAAATTACCCACATATAAAATGAGAAAGATGAGTTTTTTCCCCTTTATAATGATATCACTAATCGTATTTACTACAAACCTAGGGCAATCATTCTTAAAACATACTTCTAATTTAAGAATATGTGCTACACAGACTTTATGGTGCCATCAAAATCTTGGTTTTATAAGCCTGTTTCCTAATGCTTAGCCCAAATTGCTTTGACAAGGTTAAAAGAAAGATCAATAATTTCTAGGAAGAGCTAACTGATATTTAACTGAGAATATTTTTCCATATTAAATGCCAAAATTGTGGCTCACCACAGTAATAATAATAATGTGTGTGTGTGTGTGTGTGTGTGTGTATACAGTGCAGTTTAACTAGAGAAAAACTAAAAAATCAAGAAATTATGGAAAAATATGCTTTTCCTCTAAACCATAAAGAAAATACCTCAAAGTAATATCTAAAAGAAAACCAGAGGTAAAGTGAATTATGTAATAAAAACTAAATCTAAAAAAGGTTAAATAAAATCATAATGAATGATTACCTTCTTTGGAGCTGTGGATAATCTCATCAGCTTATCCTTTATCTGTACATCTAAACACAGCTTTTATTAACATATATGACCATTTCTAGACCATGATTTCATCTCAGCTTCTCATTTAGTGACCACAATGTATTATGTGTGTATGGGTACTTGGTTACAAGTAATAATTTGGCAAAAGGAAATTGCTAATACTTCAATGATGAATAAATGTCACTTTCACTAGGAAATACACAACAAGTGAAGAAAATGCATTATTGGTTCTCATATTCTGAAATTAGGCAAAGGACTGGAACACCGCCCATAAATACACGGTGTTGTACAACACATTTTTATTATTATCTAACATAAAATTATATTTGACTATCTTTCATATTGTTAAATGTGCAATAAAGAGAAAGTCAATATTCCTTTTACCACTTGGTCTACTTTTATGTTAGTTTTAATTTTATTGAGATATCCATTGGCAGCATTTTTAACACTCTAATAACTCTTTTCTGTATATAAGGAAAGGTTATAGAGAGAGAGAGAAAGCCAAGAAATATTTGCATTTTGGGTTGTTTCAAAGTCATCACCTCCAAATCTAAAACACAGAAAAAATAGTGAGGCATTGCATTTCTTGGTTGTTCAAATAAATCAGGTTTCTCAAATAAGTCAGGTGAGGAGGGGAGGTTGGAGATGTAATAGTACACCGAGACAGGGCTTTCACATGCATGCAGAGATACACTTTATTTTACTGCTTTTGACTTAGAAGTATCTATTTATTCAAAAAAGAATTTTGCCAGATAACATGGAAAAATTCAAATATTTTAAATTTGGTGGGGGTGGGACTGCCTTGATTTCCAATCCTTCCAATTAATGCATGAAGATAAATAAGGAAAAGGAAAAAAATACAGACTCATGTCAGATATATGTACACTAAATTCTTCTTTTCCAAAAAAAATACCACATCCAAACAAATGGAATTTCTAATGAGGTTGCAATGATAAATAATTTCAAATATGAAAATGTAATTGCTTCAGTTTTCCATTGTTAATGAAGACCATAATATATATGTAGAAAAAAGCCAACAGTCATGGGGTTGGTTTTTATTTGACTGGCTTATTATGAATGTGTAGACTTCAGAGATCTAGAAATTTCATTTGCCTGTGAGTTGCACAGAGCAGGAAGAAAGTGAGGGAACAAAGCTTCTTTTTCTATTGCTCCATTCTTTTGTTATGTTTGTTTATTTATTTTGAAAGAGAGAGAGAGAGCAGGTGAGGGGCAGAGTAAGAGTGGGAGAGAGAATGCCTGCAGGGCTGGATCTCACCAATCAAGAGATCATTACCTGAACTGAAATCAAGAGTCGGACATTTAGCTGACTGATCCACCCAGGCACCCCACTGTTGCTCCATTCTTTGTACATTCCCTGAAGTTTTGCTGGCTGTTGTAGCAAACTATCAAAAAATATATTATGACTGAGGCACTGGGGTGCCCCATGAGCGACCTGCTCTTGATTTTGGTTCAGGTCATTATCCCAGAGTTGTGAGATTGAGCCCTGCATCGGGCTCTGCACTGAGCACGGAGCCAGCTTAAGATTCTCTCTCCCCCTCTGCCCCTCTCTGCTGCTTGCACTCATTCTCTCACTCTAAAATTTAAAAAAAAATGAAAAAAGTGTATATACATATCATGACTGAAACATGGTACAAGTAAATGTGTCAATTATTAAAAATCCAATATGGTTTTCTTGGATGATTCTTATTATACAAGAGGTGACCAACAAACAGGCTCTTCCATCCTCATGATGCTGTCACTTTGGCTTTGGGCGTAGAAAGACTGTGCCTCACTTCTGATCACATTTCTTCAGTGTCCATCAGTTAGGAAGGAAGATAATAGGGAGGAATACAAAAGGCATATGACATTATAAAGTGACTCCTTTTATCAAGCCAATGGCAGGTCTTCCTAGTAAATGTCCTATATGTTCCTTTGGCCAAATGTATGGGGTTTGTTTGTTTGACTGTTTGTTTTAAACATAACTGTAAGGGAGATTGAGAAATAGACTTTTGCTTCCTTACTTGTTCTATTTTTGGCTATGCACATCATGAAACTAAATAAAGCTGGAGTTTATGTAATAATAAGTAAATGGGGAAAATGGATGTTTAGTTGGCAACTGACAGCTATGCCCATGGCCACATGGACAGAGCTAATTGTTCCATGGATAGCAACACAAGGTAAGGTTAGCACATTCGTATTACTACCTATGTCATCAGTTCTTTTGTGTCTATGACCAGTGGTGTTAGTTTATATTCATGAGCCATCAACAATGCTAATTACCTAACATATAGTTTATTATTAGCCCAACCTTCTACCCACTTATAATGGCAGGTAAAGGACCACTGATCTTTAAGTAGGAAAAATTAAGATATTTATGTCCCTGGAAGCTATTTTGAATACCACAGCATTCTCTATTGATATTTACAAAACTCAAGTATTGGCTAGTTGAAACTCTCCATCCACCTCATAATAAGCTTTGAGTAGGAATAGGTACTTCAAAATAGTCATGGCCTAACACGAGGATCACTCAAAGTCATAGACCCTCATTGTTGCCAAATTAGCCTTTATAAAGGAGGCATAAACCCAAGAAGTGACAACTTGTCTTTATGAATTTTCTAAGTCCTCCTGGACTTCTCATATTCCTTTCCTGAACATCACTGCCTCTGGTCACATTTATCTGGAAGTACCTACTTATATCACATTGGGTGTAATTAGAGTGTCCACAAGATCTGATGTGCCAGATGGTTATAGCTTTCACTTGTCCCAGCACCCTATCCAGACAGTGAACAACTGTACTCTCACTTTTAAAAGTATCTCTGTCTGGATAGCAGTTGTACTGGCCAGGTAGCTATGAGGTTCATGAACAGAGTTATGTGGTCATGCAAGTTCCTTATGGAGTAGTCTCCATAGTTCTTAGATCCTTTGCTTCCTTGATTCCTACTACAGTATCAGTGAATAAAAGTATCAAGGAGATGCAATCACAAAATAATCCCCCCAAATCTTACTACTAATAACAAAAGTAACATTAGTTACAAAGACTAAGCATATTTATAATAATTCAACTAGGTTTCAGTGTTTCACAACTTGCAGAATGGTAAATATCAGTGTTAACCCAACCTAGAATGGGGCTTTTCAAACTTTAATGTAAATACAGATCACTCTGGAGGTCTTTCCAAAATCCAGATTCTGACTCATGTCTTGGGTGAGAGATAAGACTCTCTGTCTCTAGCAAACGTCCAGTTGATGTAGATGAGCAAATGAGCAGATCACACGTAAGCCTAGTCTATTTCAAGATAATTAATTTGAACTTGGAAAATGCAATTGGTTCCATTTATCAAAAGTAAATTACAATACAAGTGCTCTTTGAATTCAAATGCTTTGTTTGGTACATAAAAGATTAGAGATAAATTGAGCTGAGCAAGTTTTAAAAGTAGCTGTATTAGTTTGCTAAGATTGGCATAACAGAGTACTAAGCACTGGACAGCTAAAACAACAAAAATGTACTCTCACAATTCCGGAAGTTCAAAGTCTGAGATTAAGGTGTCAGCAGGGTTGATTTCTCTTCTTGACTTGCAGATGGCAGTCTTCTCCCTGTGTCTTTACATGATCTTACCGCTGTGTGTGAGTGTCTGTGTCCTAATCTCTTCTCATGGGGACACCAGTCATATTGTATTCAGGCCCGCCAAAATGACCGCATTTTAATTTAAAGACCTTATCTCCAAATAAGTCACATTCTGAATTATTGGGGATTATAACATCAATATATGAATTAGGGGGTAGATACAATTCATCCCATTTCAATACTATCCAACTTCCCCGGACATAAAAAGGCAAGCAGAGCTTTTCCTTTTGAATAATTTTTTGAAGAGTACAAAACATTATAATATTTTTCCATTTATTTTAATAATATTTTTACAATTGCCTTAAAAACAATTTTCTTCGGGTTTGACTATTTTTTCAAGTAAATTATTAAACAAATGTGCCAAGATTTTCTTTAGGTTGAGGTTTAAACTAGAGAGATTACTCTTTGGGCTTAAATGTACATGAAGTTGGTAAGAGGATCCATTGTGTTGTGACAGAAAGAGTTGCATTTTCAGTCAAACTGTGATGGTGTAGTAAATGAGCGATGGTACACGTGTAACTTTTTCTAAGCTTCATGATAGCATTTACAAATGTGGCAGTAACTACCAATATTTGGTATATAATAAATGTAGTATCTCACAATATATGGGGAGAGTTATGAAGATAGTGTACATGAAACAGTAAAAGAGCATATTTTAAGATTTTGGGCAGAGTTGAAAGAAATGTTATAGAATAGAATGAGAATGGGTTTTGTCCTTAAACCCTAGCTGTATGACTATGGGTAAATCACTTTCCTCCTCTAAGCAATTGTTTCCCCTTTCTATAAAATAAAAATCACAATACTTTTTAAAAAGTGTTTATTTATTTCTGAGAGACAGAGAAAGCGTGCAGCAAGCAGGGGAGGGGAAGAGAGAGAAGAAGAGAATCCCGAGCAGGCTCCACGCTGTCAGTGCAGAGCCCAATGCAGAGCTCAGTCTCACAAAATGTGAGATCATGACCTGAGCTGAAATCAAAAGTTGGATGCTTAACCAACTAAACTACCCAGGCACCCCAAGACTACAATACTTAATTTTCAGAGATTTTCTAAGTTTATGTAATTGTCCTTTTCCTTAACAGATACTCAATACATTTTACTTTTGATCTCAAATCATTGATTTCCTAGAGAAATGATGACCCTAATTTCTCCCATGACAGTATTTTAGATATTTTTCCAATTATATCTTTATGCTGACTGTGCTAAAAAACCAACAAAATTCATGATGATAAAAACATAGAGTAAATAAATAGGCATAGTAAAATTCTGAGCTATTACCTCCATTACACACAATAAGTTACAAATGATTACCTGAAGTCCTTGCTCAGCCATCACCAAGAATGTTTTTTTATTATCAAGGTCAAACAAAAGCAAGTGGTGAAGCAGAAATCAAAGCAAAAGGCAAACAATAAACAAAACTATTTATAAACTATGTTAATTACGTTCCAAAATAAAATAAAACTTGCATCTAAGCAATTAATTCTACATTCCATACAAGAATTTGGGCTGTTCAGTTTCAGATAAGAGATCTCAAAATTTATTATCTTGTAAATAAGGAAGACAATAGGTAAAGAACCAAAAGACCAGTCAAATTATAATAAGTTCTTTTAGAGGAGTGATTAGAAACATTATTAGAAACAGATAAATATGGCTCAGCTGGATAAGCATCTGACTTTGGCTCGGGTCATGACCTCATGGTTGGTGGGTTTGAACCCCGCATCAGCTTCACTGCTGCCAGCACAGAGCATGCTTCAGATCTTCTGTTCCCTTCTATCTCTCCCCCTCCCTTATGCTCTCTCTCTCTCCTCCTCTCTTCTTCTCACAAAAATAAACATTAAAAAAATAGAAAGAGATAAATATGTCTAGATAGTGAGAACATAAATAAATTCCCTGGTTCCCTCCACCCAAAGCTGATTTCTGAAAGGACAGAATTGGTGATGAAAACCCCAGAGGGTTTGGAGGAACTGAAACTAAAAAACTTGCCTTTGTGTGAGTCTTGAATCTTGGTGAGCCTTGAGAGGACTTTTTCTTGCCAGAAATAGTGGCAAAATTAGTCTAACCAAAGAGTCTTGAGGCTATCACCCTTCAAAACCTCTACCCAGATGTCATGCAGTTTTCCTATTCCCAGATAGAGCAGCCGCGTTTTCCAAATCACATCCTGTTTTAGAGTTAATGCAATTTTGGAAGAGTAGTGCAAATGTAAAGTATTAATAAAGGAAAAAGTAGGAAAAGTTGTTGTTTTTTTTCTCATTGATACCAGTGGCTTTGAGGGTAGCTTTGAACCAAAGGACCCTGTGAATTCATGTTATACTGTAGACTCTTCCCACTCTGGAAATTATACAGCAACTAAGGAAGAATGAGGACCAGCTAAATGGACATATTGATAAATGGCAGCAACTAACTTCACCTTAAATTGATTTATTTATAGTTTAAGATATCAAGAACATGGGAGCGTTTGCTATAAGATAAATAAATTACAGAAAAATAGAGAATATCACAGGTCTTTACACCTGAATTCCTGTAACAGCAAGACTTCGCCTACTGGATATTGCAGTTAACTTTTAAATTATTATCTTAAATAGCATATACTCTGTATTAGTTGCTTGGACTGCCATTACAAGCTATCACAGGTTAAGTGGCTTAAACAACAGAAATTTATTTTCTCACAGTTCTGAAAGCTGGATGGTTAAGATGAAGGTGCTGTTAAGGGTTGAGTTTTGATTCCTGGCTTGCAGATGACCACCTTCTTGCTGGGCCCTCATATGGCTCTTCTTTGTGCATACACAGAGAGAGAGGTCTGGTATCTCTTCTTTTGCTTAAAAAGACACCAATCACAGAATTAAGTGCCCCTATATATGACCTTTCTTAACTTTAATTACCTCCCTTGGACATTATATCTCTAAATGCAGTCCCATTGTGGGGTTAAGGCTTCAACATAAGAATTGAGGTGAGGGGTTCACAATTCAGTTCACAAGGATACTCCCAAGATTTTCAAAGTAGATTCTGAAAAATAAAAATTTGCCTAATATTATCTTACTCAGAACCCACTTCTCTGAAGATTTGCTCACATACATATTAAGATTTATGGGGGCGCCTGGGTGGCGCAGTCGGTTAAGCGACCGACTTCAACTCAGGTGACGATCTCACAGTCTGTGAGTTCGAGCCCTGCGTCAGGCTCTGGGCTGATGGCTCAGAGCCTGGAGCCTGTTTCCGATTCTGTGTCTCCCTCTCTCTCTGCCCCTCCCCCGTTCATGCTCTGTCTCTCTCTGTCCCAAAAATAAATAAAAACGTTGAAAAAAAAATAAAAAAAAAAAGATTTATGGTCCATCAACATAAACATCAAATCAAGATAACTTACTGAAATATAATATTTCAAATTCGGACTTATTGAAATTAGTATTACAACAAAAATATAATAATAATTTCCATAAATATTTTAAACAAAGCTAAACTTTACAGATAAAATGACCGTAATTATGAAATATAATGCTAGAATATATCTATACATATTGCACTAAGAATAATTAAGGTGATGCATTTAAGATATATGATATGATTTCCTACCAGAACCATACCTTGTGGTATTTCTATCATTCTTTTTTCCTTTTAAGTAGCTCTTGGAAGCCATTACATCACTTCTTTTTGAGTCTTAGTCACTAACTTGTGGATGATGCTTAATGACCAAGTCTATTGAAAAGATGGATGAAAAAGGCCACTTTGCCAATGAAGATCTGCATTTCAGAGATTTTCCTTCTTTGAATTCTATGTCTTTGTCATGTCCATAGTGCTTTTATGGACTTCTTAAGTTTCTACTGTTCTTCTGAAGTTTAAAATATAGTCAGTGGTTATCAACCCACTGATTTACTTTTCCTTTCAGGATATGGACATTTGAATTGCTCATTTTAGGTTTTGATTTTGTATTTAAAGAAAGCAGTAATCACTGTTATAATGCCCAAAGTATGCCACCTCTCCACTATGTTTCTAAATATGAGGAAAACTAAAGAACCTATAGGCCTGGGAGGCTAAGTTGACATAAAACTATAGCCAAAAAACAAGTTATAGAAGTAAATAAGCAAGTATAACACAATCGAGGTAACACCGGGGTCATTTACTTTTGTAAACCTTTGTAAGAGTCTAATTACACAATGCATTATTATAATACAACTTTTTAAGTTCCAATTGGTCCTCCATGATACTTGGAGAATGAGCAGTGACTATAGGATTTACAAATAGCAGGATTGCTCAGGTGATATTTTTAATCTTACTTAATCTCAAAGGAAAAGGAATTAATTATTTAAGTTTGACTAAATGGGAAGTAAGTGAACATATTGTTAGAATTCAAGAATTTGCAACCAAACTTAACATTGCATTGCTATGTGATTGAGAATTTATTCTGATTATAGTGATGTTCCCACCCTCTTAATGCCAGCAGAGGGAAAATGTGCCCTCACAACTAATTTGTTTGTTCTTTTTCTTACTAAGAAAATATAAATTAAGAAACAAAGAATGATTTTTATTAGGAATGTCATCCATAATAGAAAATATGTATAATATATTGCTGATTAGGAATGAAATAAATGAAAAGACCTTATGATTTTTGACCAAAGTTGAAGTTGTGCAAATGAAGATGAGAGAAAGTCACAATATTGACAATAACAAAGCTTATCAATTAATAATTCAGGAACTCTATTGCAATTATTCACTATATTTTTAACCAAGCAAGGCGTTTGGGTCAATGGGGGAAAAGTGTTAATATGAAAATTAAAACTATTACATACAGAAATGCACTTCTTGAAATGTGATATGTTTTACAATTTGAATCAACATGAACAGCTCCAGTCAGCAAGAAGAAAATTATTAAACCATTTCCCTTACCTTTTGTCAACTGACAAAAGGAGGCAGAACTGAAAAAGAACAAAGGCCATTATTTGGGATCTCAGAATTGTCATATGAGGAGCATGAATCCAGAGAAACCGGAAAAGGGAGCTGTTCATATGTAGAAAGTAAGGGGCCTTTACGAGGAAAAAGAAGGGGATAATTACATGATTTAGATGAAGAGAAAAGAGAAAAAGAAAACTTAATTTAGTGCTAACCATTTGAGACACTTGATTTCTATCTAGCTTATTACTTTATTTTTGTTATCAAACTATCCCTGGTATGCTTTTGACAACTCTTCTGTCTTTATAAAATTCACATCAACAGTTTTATGGTCCTAATGCCAATTATTCTGTTGGACTTTATGAGCAACTTCTTATAAAATAATTATCACTCTTGGCCAGTTCAAGATTTCATTTGTTAGAAAGGTAAATGGAGTCTCTCATGTCCAGACACCTTATACAATTTCACACTATGATAATTTTCTAATAGAATATTCAAAAAAATAAGTGAATTTTATTATATGTTTGGTGTCATTCAGTGACATGAGGATTGCAACATGCATATAAAACATGTTTTCTGAGTTTGTGTACCAATTAAGAGAAAACATAAGAGATAAACTAAATAGTAACCAGGTGATATTTTAGACTTAACTGTCTTATCAGTTCATGGACTATTAAAATAACATTTTAAAAGCTGAAGTAAAAAATAAAAAGTATAGATTAAAAAAGAACAGAAAGTATATACAAAACTTTAATTTTTTTTAATGTTTTTATTTGTTTTTGAGACAGAGAGACAGCATGAGCAGGGGAGGGGCAGAGATGGAGGGGGGACACAGAATCTGAAGCGGGCTCCAGGCTCTGAGCTGTCAGCACAGAGCCCAACGCGGGGCTCGAACTCACGGACTGTGAGATCATGACCTGAGCTGAAGTCAGATGCTTAACCGACTAAGCAACCCAGGTGCCCCTATAAAAAAAACTTTTAAAAAATATTCAGTACATTTGAATTTTCCTGAGCAGGTTCATGATACATTTGAAGCTTAAAAATATGAAGTACATATTCTGTCTGAATAAAACTTTACTACTATAATTTTATCCTTTTTGTTTGAAATTTTGGAGTCTTGAAGATATATGAACATTAATTATTAACAGGCTGAGAAAGACCAGATTCTGTAACATAAATGTCATATTTAGATTTCTGAGAAAAATGGTGGTGTAAGAGGACCCTAAGCTCACCTCGATACATGGATGCAACTAGATAACACCCACATCAGTGTTAATAACCCAGAAAATGACCCGAAGACTGACAGAAGAGACTCCCCACAGTCAAACGTAGAGAAGGGTTCACATCAAAGGGGGTAGGAAAGGCAGAGATGTGATCGATTGATCTGAAGGTAAATGGGTCCACAGAACTATCTGCAGGAGGGAGGGATGCTGTATGTCACAGAGAAATGGGAAGGAGTGGATCCCCACACTAGGCAATCCAGGCATGGGGGACCACATGGGGAAGAAGATTCCCCAAAGCAATTAGTTTTGGAAACCAAGAGAGCTGAATTCCATGAGCTGTTACAATCAGTGAGGCTTAACACCTGGAATCAGTGGGCTTGACTCTAAGAAAGCCACTAAGTTGAAAGGAAACTGATTCTTCACCCTTTAGGAAACAGCATAATGAATAGCTCCATAGATATACAACATAGAAGTAGCAGTTTGAAAGATGCTTGGAGTATACAGGGAAGATATTTGTTTACTAATCTCAGAGCATGTGCTAGAGGGGTGGGGATTATTGAAAGACATCTCCGGGAATAAAGGGGCTGGAAGGCACCATTTTCCTCTCCCATACCCCAGCCCACACACAAGGACACCTGTGGGAGCCAGAACTATGCAAACACTTGCTACTTAACTTGCAAACAATGCACCCCACCTGCCTGTGCATTCTCCAGCAGATGTGTCCCCTACAGCCAGGCCTTGGCTCCAGGTCTCTTTCCACAGCAGACCTGTTCAAATCTCACTAACACCATGCATCCCACCCCTGTGCACTTCTATGGATCTGCGCCGTCCAGTGTGGCCTACCTTGGTCCTGCCGGCTGCAACTGGACCAGCAATGCAGACCTTGCTAATAGCATAAGCCCCGCCCCTGCATTCTTCTGTAGACACGCCTCCTCTATCTTGGCCTAGGAGGAGTCTTCCTGAGTAGCTGCAGGCCCACTCCTGCAGCGGATCAGCACAGATCTTGCTGGCATAAAGTGCTCCACCCCCATGTTCTCCTGCAGACCTGCTCTCTGCAATACACCCTTGGCCAGAGACCACCCAAAGTAGTGCTACAAAACTGCTAGTGTACAAGCAGCACTGAAAGAAGCCAGCACTACCCCAAGACGACTCCTGCCTTGGGGAGAAGGGAAAGATAAATGCACACACCAGTCTGATTTCAGCCCCCATAGTGTGCTGGGGCAGACATCTGGTATGATTTTTGGCCTTACCCACCAATGATAGCTTCTAAGGGGACAACACAGGGATAGTGCCTTGCAGTTTAGTGCCACTGCATCTCTGATAAACAACTTGTCTGACTGAACTTAAGCTCAAAGCAGTCTCAGACTGACGCACTAGTAAATCAAGGACCAAACCCTCCCCATAATAGGCAAAGAGAAACATTGCAGATGATTGGACAGAAGGCAAAAATGGCTCAGCCACCATAGCAGAGTGAAGGTAACACACATAGGAGACCCCCCTGAAGTGCCAGATTCTGGTTAACAGGGAACATTGCACTGCAGGGTAGTATAGGACCTCTTCTTTATAAGGCCACTACTGCCAAGAACAGGAGACACAGCTGACTTTCCTAACACATAGAAACAGACACAGAGAGTTAACAAAATGAGAAGACAGAAGAGTATGTCTCAAATGAAAGAACAGGACGAAGTAATAGCAAGACACTTAAACGAGATGGAGAAAAATAATATGCTTGATATATAATTTAAAGTAATGATTATAAAAATATTCCCTGGATTTGAGAAAAGAATGGAAAATAAAAGTTAGGTCATTAACAAAGAGATAGAAAACATACAAATCAACTAATAGATGAAGAACTCAATAACGGATATTAAAAATATACTAAATGAAATAGATAGTAGACTAAAGGAAGACGAAAAATGGGTCAGCAACCTGGAGAACAGAAATAGAAAGCAATCAAGCTGAATAGGAAAGAGAAAAATAATAATAATAAATGAAAACGGACTTAGAGAATTCAGCAACACAATCAAGCATAATAACATTTGCATTATATGGATCCCAGAAGGAGAAGAGAAAGAAAAGGGGCAGAAAATTTATTTGAAAAAAATAATAGCTGAAAACTTCCCAATTCTGAAGAAGGAAACAGAAATCCAGATCCAGAAGGAACAGAGTCCCTAACAAAATCAACACAAGGAGGTTCATGCCAAGACATATACTAATTACAATCTCAAAAAGTAGTGATAGGAAGATAATTTTAAAAGCAGAAAGAGAAAATAAAAGTTACAGAAAAGGAAAACTCCATGACACTATTGGGTAAATTTTCAGCAGAAATTTTGCAAGCCAGAAAGGAGTGACATGATATATTCAAAGTGCTGAAAGAAAAGCACCTGCAGCCAAGAATACTCTATCAAGCAAGACCTTCATTCAGAATAGGAGAGATAGAGTTTCCCAGACAAACAAAAGTTAAAGGAATTCATGACCACTAAATCAGTCTTACAAGAAATCTTGAAGGTGACTCTTTAAGTGGGAAAGGAAAGATCAAAAGTAGAAGTAAGAGGGGCGCCTGGGTGGCTCAGTCGGTTAAGCGTCCAACTTCAGCTCAGGTCATGATCTCATGGTTCATGAGTTCAAGAGCCGCATCGGGCTCTGTGCTGACAGCTTAGAGCCTGGAGCCTGCTTCGAAATCTGAGTCTCCCTCTCTCTCTGTTCCTCCCCCGCTCATGCTCTCTCTCTCTCTCTCTCCTTCATAAATAAATAAAAACATTAAAAAAAAGTAGAAGTAAGAAAAGTAGGATACACAGAATCATTAAAATGAAGTTTATTTATAAAAATCAGTCAAGGGATTCACAAAATGAAGGATGAAAAGTATGACACCATATACATAAAATGTGGGCGGGGGGAGAAAGAATTAAAGAATGGGTTGAAGCATACGTGATTATATCAACTTAATATAGACTACTATATGTAGAATATGTTATATACAAAGTTAACATTAATCACAAATCAAAAACAAACAATTGATATGCAAAACATAAAGAGAGAGGAATCCAAGTATATTACTAAAGAAAGCCAACAAACCCTGAGAGAAGAGGAGAAGAGAAAAAAGGAACAGAGAAGGACTACAAAAACAACCATAAAACAACTAACAAAATGGCAAAGAGGACATAACTATCAATTATTACTTTGAATGTAAACAGACTAAACACTCCAGTCAAAAGAGAGAGGGTGACAGAATGGATAAAAAAGCAAGAGCCTTTTGCTGCCTACAAGAGACTAATTTCAGATATAAAGGCATGCAGATTGAAAGTGAAGTAATGGAAAGGCATTTGTCATACAAATGGAAGTGAAAAGAAAGCCAGGGTAGCAATACTTTATCAGACTTTGAAATACAGATGGTACCAAGAGACAAAGAAGGACACTACATAATCATAAAGGGAACAATCCAACAAGAAGATGTAACAATTATAAATATTTATGCACCCAACATAATTTGGAAGCACCCAAATATATAAACCATCTATGTTAATATGAACATTGATAGTAATACAATAATAGTAGGGGACCTTAACACTCCACTTACATAAATGAATAGATTATCCAAACAGAAAATCAGCAAGGAAATTGGCTTGGAATCACACATTGGACAGGTGGACCTAACAGATATGTTCAGAAAATCCTATCCTTAAACAGCAGAATACACATTCTTTTCAAGTGCACATAAAACATTCTCCAGAAGAGATCACATGTTAGGCCACAAAATAATCTCCAAAAATTAAAAAAAGATTGAAATCATACCATGCATCTTTTCTAACCACAATACTATGAAACTAGAAATCAACCACAATAAAAAAATGGAAAGAATACCAATTTAAGAAGTTAAATAACATGCTAATACACAATGAATAGGTCAACCAAGAAATCAAAGAGAAAATTAAAAAAAAAAGAATAATGAGACAAATGAAAATGAAAACACAATGGACCAAAATCTCTGGAATGCCGCAAAAGCTATTCTAAGAGGAAAGTTTATAGCAATACAGGTCTGCCTCAAGAAGCAAGAAAAATCTCAGATAAACAACCTCACCTTACACCTAAAAGAGCTAGAAAAAGAACAAATAAAACCCCAAAACAGTACAAGAAAGGAAACAATAAAGATTAGAGCAGGAATAAACAAAATAGAAAGGAAAAAGCAAACAAAAAACAATAGAGCAAATTAATGAAACTGGCAGCTGTTTCTTGAAAAGATCAACAAAATTGAAAATTCTTTTGCTAGACTCATAAAAACGAGGGAGACAGACAGAGACAGAGAGAGAGAGAGACGGAGAGAGAGAGAGAGAGAGAAGACCCAAACAAACACAATCAGAAATGAAACAGGAGGGGGGCCTGGGTGGCTCAGTCGGTTGGGCAGCAGACTTGGGCTCAGGTCATGATCTCGTGGTCTGTGGGTTCAAGCCCCACGTCAGGCTCTGTGCTGACAGCTCAGAGCCTGGAGCCTGTTTCAGATTCTGTGTCTCCCTCTCTCTCTGACCCTCCCCCATTCATGCTCTGTCTCTCCCTGTCTCAAAAATAAATAAACGTTAAAAAAAATTAAAAAAAAAAGAAATGAAACAGGAGAAATAACAACTGACACACAGAAATACAAAGGATTGTAAAAGAGAATATTATAAAATTTTTATACCATCAAACTGGATAACCTAGAAGAAAAGGATAAATTCCTAGGAACATATAACTTCCCAAAACAGAATCAAAAAGAAATAGAAAGTTTGAACAGACTTATTACTAGCAGTGAATTGAATCAAAATCTCCTATCAAATAAAAGTCCTGGGCCTGATGGCTTCACAGATGAATCCTACCAAATATTTAAAGAAGAGATAATATCTATTCTTTTCAAACTATTCCAAAAAAATAGAAAAGTAAGGGAAGCTTCCAAATTCATACTGTGATGCCAGCATTACCATGATACCAAAGCCAAATAAAGACAGTACAAAAACAGAGAACTACAGGCCAATGAACATCTATGCAAAAATAAACATAGAGGCAAAAATCCTCAGCAAATATTAGCAAACAGAAACCGACAATACATTAAAAAAATTCATCATGGTCAAGTAAGATTTATTCCTGGAATTCCAGGTGGTTGAATATTCAAAAATTAAACCACATGATATATCACATCAAGAAAAGATAAAAACCATATGATCATTTCAATAGATGCAGTAAAAACGTTTGACAAATTACAATGTCCGTTTATGATAAAAACCCTCAACACAGGTCTAGAGGGGACATACCTTAACACACTATAAGCCATTTATGAAAAATCTACAGCCAACATCATAATCTATGGTTAAAAACTGAGAGCTTTTCCTCTAAGACAGGAAAGTATAAGGATGTCTACTCTCACCACTTTCATTCACCACAGTCCTGGAAGTTCTAGCCTTAGAAATGAGAAAACAAAAAGAAATAAAAGAAAAGACATCCAAAAAGGAAGAAGTAAAACTTTCACTATTTGTAGGGACATGATACTACATGTAGAAAACCCTAAAAACTACCAAAAATTACAGAATTAATAAGTGAATTTGGTAAGTCACAGGATACAAAATCAATATGCCAAAATTGGTTGCATTTCTACCCTCTAATAATGAAGTAGCAGAAAGAAATCAAGAAAACAATTTCAAAAAAAAAAGAAAGAAAACAATTTCATTTACAATTGCACCTAAAAGAAGACTATATCTAGGAATAACTTAAACCAAACATGAATAATCTGTACGCTAAAAACTATAAAATATTGATAAGAATACATTGAAGATGAAACAAACCGAAAGATATTAAAATGTACATGCTGTCCCAAACAACCTACAGATTTAATGCTATCCCTTTCAAAATACCAACAACATTTTTCACACAACTAGAATGAATAATCCTAAAATTTGTACAGAAAAAGACATTGGATAGCCAAAGTAACCTTGAAAAAGAAGAACAAAACTGGAGGTATCACAAACCCAGATTTCAAGACCCACTATAAAGCTGTAGTAATTCAAAAAGATATTGGTGTGCACACACAAAAAACCCATATAGAACAATAGAACACAGCAGATAGCCCAGAAATAAACCCACACTTATATGGTCAATTAATCTTTGACAAAGGATGCAAGCATATGCAATGGGAAAAACAATAGTTTCTTCAACAAGTAGTTTTCAAAAGAATGAAACTGGACCATTTTCTGACATCATACACACAAACTCAAAAACGGATTAAAGACCTAAATGTGAGACCTGAAACCATAAAAATCCCGAAAAGAGTGCAGGCAGTAATTTCTGTGACAGTAGCCATAGGGACATTCTTCTAGAAGCAAGCAAAATAAAAATAAGTTATTGGGGCTACATTGGAATAAAGAGCTTCTGCAAAACAAAGGAAACAATCAATAAAATTAAAAGACAACGCACTGAATAGAAGTTATTTGCAAATGACATATCTGATAAAGAATCAGCATTCAAATGTATAAAGAACTTACACAACTCAACTCCCCCCCAAAAAACCCACAAATAATCCAATTAAAAATGTACAGAAGACATGAACAGCCATTTCTTCAAAGAAGACATCCAGATAGCCAACAGACACATGAAAAGATGCTCAAAATCACTCATCCTCAACAGTGAGTGTTATACGTAAGGGATGAATCACTAAATTCTACTCCTGAAACCAGTAGCACACTATATGTTAACTAACCTGAATTTAAATAAAATCTTAAACAAAAAATAAGTACTCATCATCAAGGAAATGCAAATCAAAATCACAACGAGATATTACTTACACTTTATATCTAAAATAGTTTAGATATTTTAGAATGGCTAAAATAAAAAACACAAGAAACAACAAATGTTGGCAAAGATGTGGAGAAAAAGGAACGCTTGTGCATTATTGGTGACAGTGCAAATTGGTGTAGTCACTGTGAAAAACAGTATGGAGATTTCTCAAAAAAATAAAAATAGAACTACCGTGTGATCCAGCAATTCTACTAGTGGGTATTTACCCAAAGAATACAAAAATGCAATTCAAAAAGATGTATGCAGCCCCATGTTCATTATGGCATTATTTACAACAGGAAAATTATGGAACCAGGCCAAGCGTCCATCCTTCAATGAATATATATATATATATATATATATATATATATGGACTATTAATCAGCTAAACAAAAAGGAATGAAATCTTGTCATTTGCAACGCTGTGAATGGATCTACAAAGTATAATGCTAAGTGAAATGAGTCAGTCAGAGAAAGACAAATACATGATTTCACTCATGTGTGGAGTTTAAGAAAGAAAATAAAGAAAAAAATAGACAAACCAAAATATAGCTCTTACCTATAGAGAACAAACAGATGGCTACCAGTGGGGAGGAGGAATGAGTGAAATAGGTGAAGGGCATTAAGATTACACTTATGATGAGCACTGAGTGATGTATATATTGTTGAATCACTATATTGCATACCTGTAACTAATATAACACTGTAAGTTTATTAAAAATATCCCTTTTATTGTCACAGTTCATTCTCAAGTGAGAATACAGCAGTGATAATTCTGGTAGAATAAACAGGCTTTAAATATTGCTGTATTTAGCAAATATGTTATCTATTCCAAACTTCAAGTCATTAGGAAATAAAAGAAAGTATGCCGCATCACCTGTAAAATATATTGTAACTGTGGTAGGCTGGATAATAGCCCTCCAAAGATGTCTTCGTCCTTTCCCTGGAAACTTCGAATATGCTACACAATATAGCAAAAGGGATTTTGCAGATATGACTAAGTTAAAGATCTCGAGATGGAAAGACTATCCCCTCAGTGGGTCCTACATATAATCATAAGTGACCTTCTAGCAGGAAGGCAAGAGGGTCAGTGAAAGAGAAGGCAATGTGCCAATGCAAGCAGAAATTAGATAATGTGAGCAGGAGTTGAGGAAGGCAGTGGTCTCTAGAATCTGGAAGAGTCAAGTGACAGATTCTCCCCCTGAAGCCTCCAGAAGGAACCAAACTTGCCTCCATATTAAGTTTAGCCCCTTAAGACTCATTTTGGACTTCTGACCTCCAGACCTGTAATATAAATCTTTAGGGTGTTTTAAGCCACTAAATTTAGTATGTAATTTGTTATAACAGCAATAGAAAACTAATTTAGAAAATGGATATAATTTTAAATCCATTTGGTAATTTGCAAATGGAACACATTTGTCTTTAAATGTAACCTCTGGCATAATACATGTGAAATATGTCTGACAACTTTATATTACTAATACTAAATAGTATTAAAAGCAATGGTTTTGCTGATACAATAAAAGTAGTTAAAATGTTCACCTCCGTATACAATCCCTGTGGCACAATCTACATGTTATTCCATAAAAGTCATACTCCCTGAAATGGTGTACTGCAATGTCCTTTTAGAGACTTGTCATCCTACTTTGTTCACTCAGCAGATTCAGTTTTTTTTTTTTTTTTTTTTTTTTAAATTTTTTTTTTTTCAACGTTTATTTATTTTTGGGACAGAGAGAGACAGAGCATGAACGGGCAAGGGGCAGAGAGAGAGGGAGACACAGAATCGGAAATAGGCTCCAGGCTCTGAGCCATCAGCCCAGAGCCTGACGCGGGGCTCGAACTCGCGGACCGCGAGATCGTGACCTGGCTGAAGTCGGACGCTTAACCGATTGCGCCACCCAGGCGCCCCTCAGCAGATTCAGTTCTTGAGCATCCAAAATCCTCGTACCAAGTTTTGTATCTGTAGCATCGAACCAACTGCAAATAACACCAAATCTAATTTACCTTGGATTCAAAAACAAGGGTATTTGTATCTATCATAAGCTGGAAGACAGTGACTCAATATGTCATCAAGAACTCTTGATTCTTGGGGAGACTGGGTGATTCAGTAGGTTAAAAATCCAACGCTGACTCTTGATTTCAGCTCAGGTCATGATCTTATGGTCTTGAGATGGAGCCTTGAGGCAGGCTCCTCATTGGGCATGGAGCCTGCTTAAGATTCTCTCCCTCCCTCTCCCTCTGCCCCTCCCCCACTCTTGTGTGCTCATATGTGTGCTCTCTCTCAAAAACCAAAACCAAAACCAAAACAAACAAACAAACAAACAAACAAATGCCTCTTGATTTTTCCTTCCTCTCCTCTCTGCTATTCACAACAACAGCTAGATGCTAAGGCACAGTCATCTTATCATCATAACATAGCTATCAGTAATAAAATAGACTACATTTTTTTCTCTGTTCATGAACAGTACATAAAAAGGATTCACTTACTAATGCAGTATAAATCTCCTTTGAGTCTGATCGAGTCCATTTAAGTTACATGTAATTCTTGAAACAAAGACTTTTTAAAAGAAATCATACATTGTGTTTGAATTAAGCCTTGGTTCCTGAACCATATGCCAGAAAAATGGCATTAACATGATTATCATAGACTCATCTGACTCTACCCCTGGCACTGGGGCTGCTACTTCTGAGTCATATAGACTGCTTAGAGGAAAAGTGCTTATCTGCCCAATATTTTTATAATGTTATGGATGTTGAAAAGTATAAGTATATGGTTCGCTGAAATAAGTTCAGATTGAGATTTATTCAAAAAGCCTTTTCTTACCCCTTCCCACTATTCACCCACTTAGAACTGAGAACATTTTTTTTTTTTTGCTTTAAATTCTAATACCTCATCCCTGATCTTATATAGGGATAAATTTCAGGTTCCTCTTCTGTGGTAAAAACTCCCCTTTGCATGTACACATGGACATTAGACTCATTATGCTGTTCTATGGAGAATCTGTTTATGGAGAACAGGTATTAAAATGCCCTGCAGTAAATAGTTGATCTGCTCTATGATCCTGAAACCTTGTTTTTCCTGTAAAGATAAATAAATACATAAAGAAACAAACATAGATATAAAAACCTAATTTTGGTGACAAGGAAATGATACACTCTCACAGACACGAACTTGAAAAGGAAAGATGAAGGCCCTGTGGATCAATGTTAACAGGTAGTGAATATGTTAAAAATTGTTTGGTCTATTGAGAAATACATATTTCTCCACTCTGCTGCCCATTAAGAAACAATTTGGGAGGTGCCAGGGTGGTTCAGTTGGTGAAGCATCTAACTCAGTTTCATGATCATGATCAGGTCATGATCTCCCAGTTTCATGAGTTCAAGCCCCGTGTTGGGTTCTGCGCTGGCAGCACAGAGCCTGCTTAGGGTTCTCTGGCTCCTTGTCTCTCTGCCCCTCCCACACTCACGCTGTCTCTGTCTCTCTCAAAATAAATAAATAAACTTTTAAAAAATTTAAAAAAAGAAAGAAAGAATTTGGAAGGCATTTGAAAGCCAAGTAATAGAAGATAGGGTTGAAGCAAGAAACCTGAATAGTGATTTCATTTTTTGTTCTTTCCTCCAACCCATAAGAAAAGGATGCAGGTGTTCTGAGAGCAAGTGGGCCTTTGGTGAACCAAGTTTACTTTTAGGAGCGGAGACATTTTCTATGTGTCCCTTTATTCCTTGCTTCTTTCTATCCTAATTTCAGCAACTTTAAGGGTTAGAGGTGAGATCAAGGTCTGCACCTAAGGACTGAAGGCCACACACAGTCATCCAAATATGCTGGAACTCTGGGGTTGGAAGGCATTCGAAGTGTATAGAACTGTTGGAAATAGACCCCAAGACATGGCTCTGCCCACCTGCAGGCACAGAGGTAGATGAAAGTGCCATGGAATGTAGAGTGAAATGAAACGGCATGTGAGGGGTAGATAGAAAGAGCCCGTGAGCCCTGGCACTACCTGGGTGCTAGAAAGTGAACTGGTGAGTAGGCAGAAATAAAAAAAGTCTCCAAGGATGCTAAAGCTATCACTCCCCATGATTTGCCTCAACTCTTTTTTTTCCCCGAAGCTCTGGCACTTTTCAGTCCCCATCAGGAAGATAAAATGATTTCCTGGCAACTTTGAATGTATGTAAATGCTGAACTTATAGAATGGAGCAAACTTGCAATGATGAAACATAAAAGAGGTTACGATGGCTTTGAATTGCTTTGGTGTTTCTATACATGAATGTATAAGAAGAACTGATATTGGACATTGTATGCCTTTAATTTTACATCTCATAAGTGGCAAGATCATTCTGACAAGAGGAAAGCTGGAGACAGAAAAGTGGGTTAATAAAACAAACTTACCTATGCCTTTTGCCACCAGTTGTTTTCTTAGGATTTAGCATGAGTGGCAATCAATTCATTGGACCCTTTGGGTATTGAGGATGGAACAAATCTCTAATGATAATTTTCATCCACTGGAGACTTTTGCAAAGAGAGTCTCCATCCAAAAGGATGAAGCCCTTACTAGCAATAACCTTAGTGTGATTTGGACACGGGGTCTTAAAGAGGCTATTAGATATGTTATTTTATTAAATACAGCTTGGTAATAAGCACTTGTTAAATTGGATGCGTAAATCATAGAAACCTGGTGACTCTCTGACCTAAGGCTAATTATTTTTTGAGTGGATCAAGTTAAAGTCTGTGGCTAAGAAGGCAGAAAAGGCCCCCAAAGTCATGCTTGTTGAGTAGATGTGCTATAGTGAAGATTGTGGCCAGCCTGTCCCCATCAGCATTTTGGCTCTACATGAAAAGTGGGAGTATATTTTGGGGTGGAGAAGATGATCTTGTGGCAAGGTGGGATTTATCTCCTATTCTACTGTTCGAAGTCAGAGATGCTGGCTCTTTTGGGATCATTGACTCACAGTATTTCCCCTAAATGCCAGTCGTGGTTGACTGATTTTTTAGCTAACGGAAATCCCATGGTGTCTACTGTAGCTATGTTAACTTCAGTAGCAGGCATTCCAAACTGAAAGTAGGCATGGTCATTCTTCTCCATGGATAAAACTCAGACACCGAGACTGGTGCAGATTAAAGACACCCTGTTGGGGAGTCATGGCTGTGGAAATAGATCATGGGTCAGCTATGCAGTTATACTTGGCAAGTGTCTGTTCTTAAATGAGACCAACTGAGATTGAACTACTGAGTGAATCTGTCTTTCTGAAGGAGAGGCAATAACTACAAGTCAGACGTAGGACTTTTGTCAAAGATGCCCTCTTTGTCTCTAGGTTGGGGAGGCCACCCTGCTTGGAGTGTGTCCCCAACCTCTCTTGGCACATTGACAACTTCAGACTTTCAACCTTCTCTCTGGGCTACTCATTGGCTGATTCTGGCCACATTTATAGCTCCCTTAAAGTTAATGAGGTCATGTGCTTGGGTTTTTGGATGAATCTGTTTAATAGTGATAATGCCTTTTATGGTAGAAGCTATTCAACAATGAGCTGATAGAGTAACTTTACTCTTTTTTTTTTTTCTCCTGATCTGACTTAATAAGCCAGTTAGTTGGTGTTTTCTAAAATACAACTGTCGCCAGAAAGGGATTATCTTGTCAAGCCTGATACATGGATAACATTAAGGGTGAAAGGAGTCAGGGGACCTGTGGGGTTATATTGTGAAAATTCAAAATTCTGCCCTGATCATTCCTGAGCATGACATCACTCTTTCTCTCAACAGCAACCCAGGTCACCCCAGTTGGCACACCCTCAAGTTGGCAGCCTGAAGAAATGAGGACCTAGAGAATTCATACCTATTTCTGGTTAAATTATATGAAAAACAAAACAAGAAACTTTTGTCCTTCTTGAACCAGATCTTTCTGGATAAAGTCTGCATTAGGATAAGAGATGATTGAAAAAAAAAAAATAAACGTATAGTTACTGAAATAGGACAGGCTGATTTGGTGAAAGTGCAGATAGAAGAAAAAAGCATATACCTGAGGAGGGACCCCCTTAAACCCTGGACGGTGCAGGGAATGGGAAAGTCATCATTATTTTTCAGAACTGCCTTTGGAGCTTTTCTCTGAAAGGATAATACCCAGGTGCTGCTCTCCCAAACAGTTGCAGGAAACTTGGAGCCTGAGTCCAGCATCCCTTTCCGGAGAGCTCTAAGACCGAGGGTGGCCTCAACTCCTACACTTTACGTGCAAAACACTTCCAGATGTTGCCTACACCTCCTTTTTAGACATTCTGTGGGGCAGATGAGTAAGTGTCACCGACAAGCAGGACAGATTAAATTGATTGTCCTCAAGCCATCTCTCTGTATCCACAGACTAGACTCTGTTTTTCACACTCAACTGAGGAACCTACAGCTTACCAGCTGGGAAGGCACCCTGGGTTGCCACTGGCCACTTGCAGCTTCTGATTGATGTATGTCCCACTTGGGAGGCCTCAATAATTGTTTTTAGGGATATCATGTTTCCTTCAAGATTTCACTTCACTTTTTATTTATTAAAAATATTTAATATTGAGGGGCGCCTCGGTGGCTCATTTGGTTAAGCGTCCGAGTTTGGCTCAGGTCATAATCTTGTGGTTTGGAAGCCCTGCGTCAGGTTCTGTGCTGACAGCTTACTCAGAGCCTGGAGCCTGCTCCAGATTCTGTCTCCCTTTCTCTCTGCCCCTCCCCCGCTTACACTTTGTCTCTGTCTCTCTCAAAAATAAATCACCATTAGAAAAAACTTTTTTTCAAAATAAAAAATAAATTTATTATTGAAATATAGTTGACAATGATAATATCACCTTTGGGTTTAAAATCACGTACAATGTGATCTGACAATTCTGTACATTACTCAGTGCTTACCACAATAAGTGTAGTCACGATCCATCATCATACATTGCTATTACAGTATTATTGACTACACTCCTTATGCTGTGTTTTTCATCTCCATGGCTTTCTTATTTTATAACTACAAGTTTATACCTCTTAACTCCAATCACCTATTTTCCCATCCCCTCCCCCCCACTCATTGGCAACCACCAGTTCTCTATGCCTTTGAATGTTTCTGGGTTTTTTTGTTGTTGTTGGGCATTTTATTTCTTTTTTAAGGATATGCATATAAGAAAAATCATATAGCATTTGTATTTTCTGTTTGACTTATTTCACTGGGCATGATACCCTCTAGGTCCGTCCATACTGTTGCAAATGGAAGATATTCTTTTCATGGCTGATTAATATTCCACATATAATATATGAGATATATATATAGCTCACATTTTCTTTACCCATTGATCTATTAGTGGACAGTTATATAATGGCTATTTTAAATAATGCTGTAGTAAACAAAGGGTGCATATATATCTTTGAATTAGCACTTTCATTTTTTTCAGTAAAACCCAAAGTGGAATTACTGGATCATATGGCATTTGTATTGTTAATTTTCTGGGGCTACTCCATCCTGTTTTCCACACTGGTTTTTCTAGTTCACATTCCCACCAATAATGCATGAGCGCTCTCTTTTATCCACATTCTTGCCAACATTTTTGTATTTCTTGCCTTTTTGATGTTAGCCATCCTGTTTTAAGATGATTTAACATGGTTTAAGACTGTTTTCACCTGTATTTCCTTGGTGATTAGTGATGTTAAGGATCTTTTCATGTGTTTGTTGGCCATCTGTATGTCTTCTTTGGAAAATTATCTATGCTGGTTTTCTGCCCATTTTTCAATTGATGTGTGTGTGTGTGTGTGTGTGTGTGTGTGTGTGTGTGTGTGTGTTTAGTTGCATAAGTTCTTTATATATTTTGGAATTTAATCCCTTATCAGATATATCATTTGCAAATATCTTATCCCATTTGGTAGCTGCCATTTTGTTTTGTTGATGTTTCCATTGCCTTGCAGAAGATTTTAATTTTGTTGTTTACTATGGGTTTTTCATATATGATAAACTTTCATATATAGCCTTTATTATGTTAAGGTATGCTCCCTCTAAACCCATTCTGTGGAGAGTTTTTATCATGAATGGATTTTGTATTTTGTCAAATGCTTTTTCTGCATCTAATAAGATGGTCATATGGTTTTTATACTGCCTCTTGTTAATGTGATATATCACACTGATTTGTGAGTATTGAACCACCTTTGTAACTCTGGAAAACCCCATTTATCATGGTGTTTGATCTTTTTATTATATCACACACACACACACACACACGTGCACACACACAATCTATCTGTAATATAGGCTGATATCTTAGACCCTTGATAGTTTCAAATTCAACAAGTCTAACTAAATGCCACTTGAATAGTTTAGAAAATCAGCAGTAATTTTAAAATCCCACTCATTCTGTACTTCTTTAGCTCTGTCTTGTCCACTGCTACAAGTCGAGGTGCTATAATTCTAGCCTAAGTGTTGGAAATTCTTGATGCAGCTACATTTTAAAATGATTAAAGTTAATCAACAGAGAAACATAAGGGGATTTACAATTTATAAATGGCTCTTAAATAAAAATTCTCATTACAATTATGTATTTTAATAACATTTTTATATCTTCTTATTAAATTTTGCCCTTTAAGGGCATAGATAACTTCATTTATATAAATCCTCCTGAATTAGGATCTCCAAACCATCATCATAAACCTTATCTGAACATGATTTTTTCAAAAAGATCCTTGGTATCATGATGCTATATAGTTGTTTTAAAAGACAACTTTTATTAGTGATTTTTTTAATTTATTTTTTTTTAAATTTATATCCATGTTAACATATAGTGCAACAATGATTTTAGGAGTAGATTCCCTAATGTCCCCTACCCATTTAGCCCATCCCCCTCCCACAACCCCTCCAGTAACCCTCTGTTTGCTCTCCATATTTAAGTCTCATGTTTTGTCCCACTCCTGTTTTTATATTATTTTTGTTTCCCTTCCCTTATGTTCATCTGTTTCGTCTCTTAAAGTCCTCATATGAGTGAAATCATATGATATTTGTCTTTCTCTGACTGACTAATTTCACTTAGCATAATACCCTCCAGTTCCATCCATGTAGTTGCAAATGGCAATATTTCATTCTTATTGATTGCCAAGTAATACTCCATTGTATATATATATACCACATCTTCTTTATCCATTCATCCATCGATGGACATTTGGGCTCTTTCCGTACTTTGGCTATTGTTGATAGTGCTGCTATAAACATGGGGGTGCATGTGCCCCTTTGGAACAGCACACCTGTATCCCATGGATAAATGCCTAGTAGTGCAATTTATTACATATGAAATATGTGTACATAAGTATCTAAACCATAAAGAATATATGGTTTAGTCATGGGTGTTTACATTCATTAAAATGTAGACAAAAGCAACTCATCAGTACAATCCAGTTTTTGATATCTTTATATCACCATATAGATTTAGATTTATACACTTTTCAAATTGTAAAAAGCTTGAGCTCAATGGTCCAAGATCATTTACAGTGTTTTTATTTGTTTGTTTGTTTTTTGTTTTTTCTATTTTGGAATAGTACTTTGATATGGACACTAAGGAAACAGTACAATAGAGTAACTGTAAATCTAGCACAGGCCTCTTACCATGGTTATTACCTTGGAAAGTCTGTCTTTCAATTGTAGCCAAAAAGACAAAAAAAAATTAGATGAAAGTAAATTAAATAAATTTATTAGTGAATGTTAATTGACTCCACAGCAATTACAACCTTGCCACCAACTATAAAACCTTAAAAGAAGACTAAAGGGGAGCTTTGGTGGCTCAGTCAGTTAAGTTTCTGAGTTTTGATTTTGGCTCAAGTTATGATCAAGTTCATGAGATCAAGCCCTGTATTGGGCTCTGTGCTGACAGCACGGAGCCTATTTGGGATTCTCTCTCTCTCTTTCTCTGTCTGCCACTCCCCTGCTCATGCTCTCTCTTTCTCTCTCTCTCTCTCTGTCCCTCTCTCTCTCTCTTTCCTCCCTTCAAATTAAATAAATAAACATTAAAAAATAAGAAGACTATGATTTTTGAGGAGATACAGGGAGACAGATGTGAAGATAAATAAATTAAGACAATTTCTCACTGGTTCTGAACTGTGGGTATGTGTGGAAAACTGTATGAATATAAGATTACTAGATGGAATGTGACTACAGGGCCTAACAAATCTCAAAATTATCTAGCAAATACTTCTTCCCTGAGTTTCACCTTCACGGACAGACATCGCCACAGAAACCAAATTATACTACTCAAGAGTGCACAGCACAATAGAGGACTTTCAGGGAGCCAACACAGAGGGGCCTGGAGAACTTAGATTCCACTATGAAACTACCAAATGTTCTTGACCTGACTTGGCCATGAGGGACAACAGTTATGTACTGATTCCATACGTTGAATCTTTTCTAAAAAAACAAATTGAAAAGAGTTTTCAAGCTGAGAGACCAGAGCTATGACAGCACATACCCTACTGTAAGAGTGCCCATCAACAGGCCTGAAAATTCATCCACATTTATCTGTGGGAAACAGAAAATACAGTAGAGCCCTCATCAAATTAATATTTTAAAAAGATGAAAATAAGCCATTTAGGCTTACAAAAGAAGATGAGAATATATCATAAAATGAGTAGTAAACAATAGTTTACTACTTCGAAATAATCCCAAAAGAAAATACTTACCATGAATAGAAAATATTATATGGGGTATAGATCGCCAAAATTCACATACCTGTCATATCTAGAGTGATCCACAGGACAAAATTTGGTAAGCTTACAGGAGACCTAGAAAACATAATTTTTGAATACTTCCAAAACCCTAAAATCATGATAATAAAAATATACTTTCTTTTCAAGTGTTATGGGGCATTGAGAAAATTTAATCGTATCTTAAGTAGGAAATAAAACTTCAGTATGTTTTAAAAAAGAAAGCCTTTTCTGACAATTAAATAAAAAAGTCCCTTCCATGGGAGATTGATAGAAAATCACTATTTGTGATTCAGTAATTCCATATCAGGTATTTACCCAAATAAAACAAAAACAGTAATTCAAAAAGACATATACACGCCTATGTTTATTGCAGCATTATTTACAATAGCCAAGATATGGAAACAACCCAAATGCCCATCCATAAGTGAATGGATAAATAATAGTTGTGGTTTATATAGATATATAGATATAAATATATACAGTAAAATGTTATTCAGACATAAAAAAAGAATGAAATCTTATTATTTACAACAACATGGATGGACCTACAGTGTATAATGTTATGCTAAGTGAAATAAGTCAGTCAGAAAAGACAAATGCCTGGGCACCTGGGTGGCTCAGTCGGTTGAGTGTCTGACTTCAACTCAGGTCATAATCTCGCTGTTTGTGGATTTGAGCCCCGCGTCAGGCTCTGTGCTGACCATCTCAGAGCCTGGAGCCTGCTTCGGATTCTGTGTCTCCTTCTCTCTCTGCCCCTCCCCCACTTGTGCTCTGTCTCTGTCTCTCAAAAATAAATAAATGTTAAAAAAAAAAAACAAAAGAAAAGACAAATGCCATATAATTCTGCTCATTTGTAGAATTTAAGAACCAAAGCAAATGAACAAACTCAAAACACATTGACAGTTACCACAGGGGAAGTTGGTGGGGGTATAGGTGAAATGGGTGAAGGGGATTAAGAGTACACTTACCTTTTTTTTTTTTAAGCTTGTTTATTTATTTTTGAGAGAGAGAGAGAGAGAGAGAGAGAGAGAATCCCAAGCAGGCTCTGCACTGTCATAATGGGAGCCCAGTGCAGGGCTCAAACTCATGAACAGGACATCATGACCTGGCCGGAAATCAAGAGACGCTTAAATGACTGAGCCACCCAGGCACCCTAACAGGGTGACACTTACCTTGATGAGCACTAAGAAGTATATAGGATTGTTGAATCAATATATTGTACACCAGAAATCAATACAACGGTGTATGTTAGTTACACTTCAATTAAATTACTATTAAAGATCCCTTGGTCTTGTGAATAAAAATTTAAGTTGCATTATTTCTATGCAACTATGTAAAGAGGCCTGTAAGCATCTATGAGACGTAGTTAAAGTGGTGCTCTGACACTAACTGGATCTATTCTTCGATTTCTTTTTATTACCCATGTCAATCTTCACCATTGCTGTATCTCACAGCTAGGAGAGAGGTATCTAGCATATAACAGGCATCCGATGACCATTGCTGAGTTCTCAATTATTTATCTAATGGAAAGTAGAAGCATAAATACTGAGAACAAATATTTTATTTATTTTTTTAACGTTTATTCATATTTTAAGAGACAGAGAGTGGGGGAGGGACAGAGAGAGAGGGAGACACAGAATCCGAAGCAGGCTCCAAGCTCTGAACGGCCTGACATAGGGCTGGAACTCACAGCACACAGCCTGACATAGGGCTCGATCTCACAGACCGTGAGATCATGACCTGGGCCAAAGTCGCCCACTTAACTGACTGAGCCACCCAGGTGCCCCGAGAAAAAACATTTTAAAATAAGGACAACAATGGAAGAATATACCTGCCAAAGAGTAAAATAAACTTTCTGTAAAAAAATTAATCACAATATTATACTTACCAAATGAACGGATTTATACAAAAAATACATGTATGATAAAGGTTACATTTTGATATATTTTAAAATGATCTAGAAGAAAATAGTTTTCTATACTAATCCACATATAAATACCAATTGAGTAAGATTAAGAATAAATTTAAATAATTTAACCAACAGTGTAAAATTAAATGAAAGAGTGTATTTTTATTAGGTTTAGGATGAGAAAAAATTCATAAAAGATATGAATTCCAAAAGTCAACAGTGAAAATACAGATATATTTTCTTGCATAGAAATGAAAATTTAAAGGGGGGCCTGGGTGGTTCAGTCAGTTAAGCATCTGACTTCGGCTCAGGTCATGATCTCAGGGTTCGTGGGTTCAGGCCCCACTTCGGGCTCTGTTCTGATAGCTCAGAGCCTGGAGCCTGCTTCGGATTCTGGGTCTCCTTCTCTCTCTGCCCCTCCCCCGCTCACGCTGTCTCTCTCTCTCTCTCTCAAAAATAAATGTAAATTTTTTTTTTTAATTTAAAGAGCAAAATACAAATACACATGCAAAGGGACAAAAACAACAGAGGTGTCGTAAGTAGTTGGAGGGTTACAACATAGCTAATGAAAAATTGAAACTTACAACAAACACTGAGCTTACACCATTTAATATAAAGAAAAACAACTCAGCGTGAATGGCGGGAAAATGCTAACAGACAGTTCACAAAAGAGCAATTCCCAATGATAAAGATAGTTAAGGTGGGGCTCAAAGTCACAGGCAGTCAAGGAAAAATATTCTCATTTTAAGATGCTGTTCACAGAAGGGCTGGTGAATATAAAAATCTTTCATATCCAATGTTGGTGAAGGAGAATATGCATTTTATTTCTCAATAGAGTAACAGAAAAAGAGCAGTTAAAATTAATTAATTCCTAGTCCCATTTGTTTCACCGTTATCTACTTTTTAGGAATAAAGTGTAGGAAAGTATGCATAAGGGAATTTTTTGCAACAATGTTTTAGTTGCAAAAGTAAATTTTGTTTTATCCATAAAAGGAAAGAATAAGTAGCTATTAAGAAAAATTACCTCTAATGCTAAAAACATAAAGGGATTTTCATTATTTTTTAAATGAGAAAGTATAATAATAATAAAATGCTTGTAATTATATAGTGAAAGCTTATTCCCCAGACTTGTTACTGTGCACAATGCAAAAAATGTGGAATTTGGTTGAGGAGGAAGAAACAGAAATTTGCGACATATAATACAATTCTAACATTGACACATTTACACCAAAATGCAATTCTTGGGGTGCCTGGGTGGCTCAGGTGGCTCAGGTCATGATCTCGCAGTTTGTGGGTTTGAGCCCTGCATTAGGCTCCAGGACATCAGTGTGGAGCCTGCTTAGGATTCTCTCTCTCTCTCTCTCTCTCTCTCTCTCTCTGTCTCTCCAAATAAATAAACTTAAAAAATGCAGGTTTCATTTTCTAATTGTGTTAGAAAAAGATAGATAAGTTTATCAATGTGCATAAAAATGTCACGAGGGAAAGAAGAAATAAACAAAGAGGCCATGATCTAAACATAGCTGTGTTCTTTTGCCAACTCTTCTTCTGTAACTTGAAAGCATGAAGATTTGAGGAGAATAAATTAAAGTTATAATTGGATTTTTAATGCTATAGTTAAATAAAATAAAATATCTTTATTTTTTCCTCTATTTTTTTCCTGAATTTCAAGTTAAAAAATGTGAAAATATAGGTAATGATTTGAGAAGCATTGGTTAAACATTTCAACATTAAAAATATACAAGGTGTTGACAATAAAAGTGTGACTGACAAGAGATTAACATTTATAAATACTTACAATGGGCTGAGTACCCTTTTAAGCACATGATACGTTTCATCTTAAAACCTATACAATTCTGAGATAGACTATTTTCATTCCCATTTTATGAGCAGCGAGACACTGAAGTTAAGTAATTTGATCAAGGTTCCAGAGGAAACAGTATATTCAGAATTATAATCCATGCTTACACTATTCTAAATAAACATGGTTTAAAGTTGAGTACATTTAACATGAACTTCAAAACTTTTTTATCCAATTATTGGTACTTTATAACAGACCTGGGAATAATATTTCTGAAGGCTTTTATTGCAGTCCCCTTAAAAATTTCTTCTTGACATCTAGTATTTTAAATCAGGGTTTAGTTTTTCATCTTTTATTCTTTCATACATTTTTTTCACCCATTGCTTTTGTGATTATACATGCAAGATTGCATAGAACATGTAATAGAGTAGAAATGTGTTTAAGTTTTGTTTAGGCTATTTACCTAACAGTATTTACAGAGAAATGATATGGCTGATAAACTTTTATGATGGGCTCCATGATTCCCTACTGGTATCCATGCCCTGTGTGATCACCCCCCCCGCCTTTAATGAATGTGGGATGTGTGAGTTAATTATACCCCATAGAATACAGCAACTATGGCAGGTGGCACTTGACTAGATGTACATGATGACATGATTATGTTGCATAAGGTTGTAGCACCAATCTTGCTGGAATCTTTCTCTCCTTTGCTCACCTTGAGGAAGCAAGTGGACATTTTGAGGATCCGCGTAAGTCAAGGAACTCTGAGTATTCTCTTGAAGGTGAGGGCAGCCGCAGGCTGACAATTGGCCAAATAACTGATATTCTCAGTCTACAACTGCAAAGAAATGAATTTCTCAACAACCTGAAATGGGAATACTGAAACCTTTATATGAACACTGCAAGTATTACCTAATTAGGTATTATAAAACACTTTGTAAATGGCAGAGCGATACAAAATTAGATTATTACCACTGTCTGTACAGATATATAAAAATTTCCATTTAATGAAAAATGACGGAACTAAACTATACAAGTTGAGTGCTGCAATTTACTACTACTGTGAGTAATAACAGATGACCATCCAAATTTGATGGGAAAACATTTACCTACATGTTTAAAAAGATCAGTAAAACTTTGCATAAGATAAACTCAAAGATAGGTACACCTAAACACACCATAATCAAACAACACAAAGTCAAAATAGAGAGAGTATCTTGAAAGGAGTGAGAGAGAAGCAGCCCAATGCATGTGTAAGAGATCCACAATAGAATCAACAACCACTACTCACCAGAAACCATAGAGTTTATGACATATTCATGACATAGAATTTATGAATGATATATTCAAAGGGCTGAAAGATAAAACTGTGCACCCAAAGTATTATATCTAACAACTATCTTTCAAAAATATAGGAGAAATTAACACATACCCTGATAGACAAAAACCCGAGAGAAGCTTGTATTGGCAAAACTGCTTTTATCAAGAATCCTTAAGACATAAATGAAAGGACACTAGAATACTCTTGACACTAATTTATATTATTTCATTTTTGAGCATAGACTACCATACATACAATAGTTGGGGTTTAATAAATTGTTTTCATCAAATCTTCCAAATCCTTGCAATTATTTTTTTCTCTTTGATGTATCGATTTCTAGGTAAATTGTATTAAAATCTCCTAATTTCCTGGAATTAATAAATTATTCCTCAAGTATTTGTATTCACATCATAAGATCCAAAGACATTTTTTTAAAAATATAATTTATTGTCAAACTGGCTAACATACAGTGTTTAAGGTGTGCTCTTGGTTTTGGGGGTAGATTCCCGTGGTTCATCGCTTATATACAACACCCAGTGCTCATCCCAACAAGTGCCCTCCTCAATTTGTTTCTGACACCTTCAGTTTGTTCTCCGTATTTAAGATTCTCTTATGGCTTGCCTCCCTCCCTCTCTGTAACTATTTTCCCCCCTTCCTTTCCCCCTTGGTCTTCTGTTAATTTTCACAAGATCCACACATGTTTGAAAACATTTTATATCTGTCTTTCTCTAACTAACCTATTTCACTCAGCATAATACCTTCCAGTTCCATCCATGTTGCTGCAAATGGCATGATATCATTCTCAAAGACATTTTAAATTGCATCTAAGTTAAGACAAAATTGTTTTATTTTTATCCATTTATTATTTTTCTCTTAATTTTTTAAAGCCAATATTCATATTTCTGTATCTGGCTCACACTTTGGTAGTGTTTTGCCTATTATATCTTATGAATCATTTTTATTTTAGTCTTTTGGTGCTATTTGAAAGTAATAAGATATATACAAATAAATATTAAAAAAAAAACTCAATATGATAGATCATTTGTCTTTTAATAGCTAAGTATAATCCACAAATAATATTGTGATTTCTGATATTACAATTTGAGGGTTGGAGATGAAGAATACAAAGTTTCAGCTTGATCCTTGAGGGCATAACGGCTATGTTCAATTGGAGTCTCAGAGTTTATCCTGAAGTGCAGTTATAATCTCACCTTCCTTCTGTCACAGCATGAGCAGGAGTAGCTACATAATTTGTGGAACTTAGTGAAAATTGAAAATGCAGTGTCTTCTCTTTAAAAATAGTTAAGAATTTTCAGATGGCAACAGAGGAAGCTTGAATCAAACATGACACCCTTCTGAGTGCAGGCCCCTGTGTGACATTGTTGGTTGTACTCCCGTGAAACCATCCCTGTCTATGGATTTGGAATTCTTGGAAATCTACATGAGGTTTGGAGGAAGTCCAACAACAGTGCCTTTAAGTTCTGACTTGTGGAATCAGAAAATATTAGTTTTGACTTGCTCCAGGCTCAAGTACAGTTTTATTTCATTTTGAGAAGTAAAGATTGACATTTAGGGGCACCTGGGTGGCTCTGTTGGTTAAACATCTGACTTTGGCTTAAATCATGATATCATGGTTTGTGAGATCGAGTCCTCCATCGAGTGAGCTGCAGCCACACTTCAGGTGAGCCCCACTTCCCTCTTTCTCTCTCTCTCTCCCTGTCTCTCTTTCCCTTGCTCACTGCTCACTGTGCCCTATCTCTCTCTCTCTCTCAAAAAAAAAATTGACTTTGAAAGTGGCAAGACAAATTTCATGTAAACTGTGTATACATAATTATTACACACATATATACATCTAATTTTTAGTAAAAGCACCACCACTGATGTCTATTTCACCGGAAAAGAAATTTCAAGGGATAATTCACTTAAAAGAGTACGATGTGTATTACAAAACATCTTCACATTTGTTAATCTTCTTTGAACAAACTTTACATTATTTCTTTGTCATTTGATAGGTTTACAGCACACATTTGCAATCAGCATGTATCTGTATATGTTTATACTATGAGTGTAAACAAAACCAGTAAGTATTCTTCTAGTGCTTATTTTTTTTAAATGCGCCATTCTAATCTTTTTGTTTAGTTAACTAGAATATCCATAGTTGCTAAAAAAACATTGTATTTTTACCTACTCCAACATTTATTTTCCTCTGAGCATTTATATTAATAGCATTATTGGAATTAATAACAAAAATAGGAGATTGTTAGTTTGTTATTTGCTCTTAATTACACCCATAGATGTTTTTGTTTAACCAACAAGGTACATACACAGTCTTAGAACATGGACCTAAAGTTTTTTAGGTTTGTAGTTAATTTTACTCATACCTAATATTATGCAATATGGTTTTAGTTTACATCATATACTTGTTATTTCAACATGATGAATTGACAAATGTATGTGAAGGGCTGAATATCCATTCAAACACAGGACAAATGAGCTAAATTATAATTGCAAAAGTGGGTAAAATTAATTGAGATCACAAGACAACCTGGAGTATTTTTTTAAAATTACTTTGAAATTCCATAGAGTTTGAATAAAATCACAAATTTTGTTACTATAATTACCTTTTATAAAAAACTAAAATCATTGATCACTGCATTCCAGAAGCATATAAACATTAGCTATGCCAAAACTCATGGTTTAGACTTTCAGTCATTCTCTCCCCAAGCATACATGTCACAGCCAGTCTTCTCATATATTACGAAACAGATGTATCAGGACTTTCAAGAAAGTTTCAATGTCAGAAGAGATAAAATAGAAATGGATAAAGGAAAGAATCTGATAAGTGAGTTCATAGGATAAAAAAAATAAAATTCCCTACGGGAACAATTTTAAGCAGGATGCACATGCATTTGTGCATAAAAGAGATACAGAGGTTGTCATGCAATGGATACAATAAGATATGCATGGAAATTGCACATGGAAAGATTTGAGGATAAAGCAAAGAGTGGGTTTTTTGACTTGCATTCATTTGACTTCAATTTCCATTTGTTTCTAGGATATTTGTGGTCAGAGTTAGTAAAAACTAAAAGAGCAGTTTGCCTGATACTACAATAAAAATATTAGAGGTGAAAACAGATAAGCTTGTTTGAATCTCAATCTTCTTACGTATGAGTTCAATGACCCTGGTCACACCAAAGTATCCCTCTGAATTTAAGTCTTCTAATTTCTTAGGTCAGTGATAATATTCCAATAATTAAGATTCAAAAATTTAATTAAAACACTGGAAAATTAGCTGATATTCTTAATAATTATTAATAATTATATTTGTATATAATATAAAACATATTTATATGAATCAATAGATTCATAGCCATCAATACAAGCTACCCTTAAAATGTCTATATTGATATTTTGTAATACGTATTAGCTGTTTTTCTTCAAAAAAACTATTTTTAGTATGTTTCTATTAACCAGAACTTCAAAATTTATTTTCAATTAATCAATCTTTTAAGGTATTAGAAATGCATTTTTAATACTTGTTTAATTTTTCAGTAAGTGTACTGAGAATATTTGAAATTGACTTTGATGTTTAGAGATTATGTATGAATTATGGGTTTGAAAGAGGTTTAAATTTATACTAAAACAAGAATATATAGTGCAATGTGCATTTAAAAATAAAGTTGCTTTTAATTGCTAAATTGTTTATTTCATTACAGTAATGGTTTGTCATTTTCCTATTTTTATATTTCACAGAAAATTTCAAGACAATTTTTTTCCTCTCATTATCAAAGCGAGGTGTTCCCACTTTTGACGGTATTCTTTCTTATATAGGCAACATATTTACTTTCTGAAACTGATGCAGTAATTGACAACTTATTCCCATTAAAAAGGAGAAGATAGGGCAAAAGCAAATTAAATGTAAACTGTTTTTAATGATCTTAGGGATATCCTTTTACATTTTATTTTTGCTTAGAAAATTGGGTTAACAATGATATAGTTTATTGAGTTGTCACTCTACAAAGAATGTAATAAATCTATAAGTTTTGGGCATGGTAAGAAGGAGGCAATCTTAAAACATTTATATATGAAAATGACTTCTTCAGAGTCCCTCACTTGTGACTTGGCTAAAGCAATTTAGAATGAACAGATTGAAACTGAACTTTCACCTTAAATCATTGGCCTACAGTAATATTGATCTCATGAACCCTTCCTTTCCAGAGAAAGCTGAAGTTATAATTACCTTACCATCCTCTAAATTCTTCAACTCGATCTGTCCAAAGATCAGCATCAGAATTGAGGCATAATCCATAACAATTCTGTATTTTAACAAGATCCACAGGTGATTCGTATGAACATTAAAATATCTTTTAGTTTTTTTTTAAGATTTTAAAGTTTATTTTGAGAGAGAAAGAAAGTGGAAGAGGGGAAGAGAGAGAGGGACAGAGAGAAGTTCCCAAGCAGGCTCTGCGCTGTCAGCACGGAGCCCAATGTGGGACTCAAACTCACAAGCCATGAGATCATGACTTGAGCCAAAGTCAGACACTTAACTGGCTGAGCCACCCAGGCACCCCTGAAGGACTGATCTCTGGTAGTCTAAAGATAAGATACTTTGTGATCTGAAGATATAATATATTGTACCCTATGTTATTAGAGGTTATACAAATATCAAAACAAAATGGACATAAAACCTAATAATATATTAGCAGTTGAATAATTTCAACAAAAGGCTCAAAAGAACATTCAAATACAACATCGGGGCTATGAAGTGGGGAAATGTTTTAAAAAATCAAAGCAAATAGAATTATTGCAGCTATTTGGGCTAAAATATTTAGTAGAGTAGAATTAAGATGAAAAACAAAAAGACGAACAATTACAACACAGGATACATTAAATATAATTGTGATCAAAAAGCTGTACATTTTTAAGTAAATGCAAAACTTGTAGTTTTTCCTATCAAATATGTAATAAAAATAATACTCCTAATTTTGGTGATATTGCCTTCCAGTTTTTTGGAACCTAAGTTATTCATCAGAAACATGAAATGATATCAGACAAACTAGATTTTAAACTAAAGGCTGTAACAAGAGATGAAGAAAGGCATTATATAACAATTACGGGGTCTCAGGGTGCCTGGGTGGCTCAGTCAGTTAAGTGTCAGAGTCAGTTTCGGCTCAGGTCATGATCTCACATTTCGTGAGTTCAAGCTCGACATCAGGCTCTGTGCTGATGATGGGGAGCCTGCTTGGGATTCTCTCTCTCTGTCTCTCTCTGCCCCTCCCACACTCTCCCTCTCAAAACAAATAAATAAACTAAAAAATATTTTAAAAAATAATTATGGGGTCTATCCATCAAGAAGAGTTAACAATTATAAATGTTTATGCACTGCATTCGAAGCACCCAAATATATAAAAAAAGTTAATCACAAGCATAAACAATCTTATTGGTAAGAATGTGGTAATTGCAGAGGACTTTAATACTCCACTTACAACAATGAACAGATCACCTAGACAGAAAATCAATAAAGAAACACTGGCCCTGAATGATACACTGGACCACATGGACTTAACAAATATATTTAAAACTTTTCATCCTAAAGCAACAGAATACATATTCTTCTCGAGTGCACATGGAACATTCTCCAAGATAGATCACATACTGGGTCACAAAACAACCCTCAATAAATATACAAGAATTGAGATCATACCATGCACACTTTCAGATAACAAAGCTAACACTTGAAATCAAACACAGGAAAAGTTTGGAAAACCTCCAAATGCATGGAGGTTAAAGGACATCCTAAGACAATAAATGGGTCAACCAGGCAATTAAGGAAGAAATTAAAAAATATATTTGGAAACAAATGAAAATGTTTGTTTTCAACCATCCAAACCCTTTCGGATGCAACAAAGGCAATCCTAAGAGGAAAATACATTGCAATCCAGGCCTATCTCAAGACACAAGAATAATCTCAAATACAGAATCTAACAGCACACCTATAGGAACTAGAAGCAGAACAACAAATAAACCCCAAAGCCAGCAGAAGAAGAGAAATGATAAAGATCAGAGCAGAAATAAACAATGGAGAATCAAAAAGTAGAACAGATCAATGAAACCAAGAGCTGTCTGTTTGAAAAAATAAACAAAATTGCTAACCCCCTTCCCAGACTTCTCAAAAAGAAAAGAGAGAGGACTCAAATAGTTAAAATCACGAATGAAAATGTATTTATCACAACAAATCCTTCAGAAATACAAGCAATTATCAGAGAATACTATGAAAAATTGTATGCCAACAAACAGGACAACCTGGAAGAAATGGGCAATTTCCTAGACACCCACACACTACCAAAACCTAAGTGGGAAGAAAGAGAAAATTTGAACAGACCCATAACTAGTGAAAAAATTGAATAAGTTATCAAAAATCTCCCAACAAATAAGAGTTCTGGGCCAGATGGGTTCCCTGAGGAATTCTACCAGACATTTAAGGCAGAGTTAAAACATATCCTACTCAAGCTGTTCCAAAAAATAGAAATGGAAGGAAAACTTCCAGACTTATTTTATGAAGCCAGGATTACCTTGATTCCCAAACCAGACAGAGACCCCACAAAACAGGATAATTACAGACCAATATCCGTGATGAATATGTATGCAAAAATTCTCAACAAGATACTAGCAAATCAAATTCAACAGCATAAAAATAAGTATTCACCATGACCAAGTGAGAATCATTCCTGGACTTCAGGGCTGGTTCAATATTTGCAAATCAATCAATGTGATACATCATGTTAATAAAAGAAAGGATAAGAAGCACACTATCCTGTAAATAGAGGCAGAAACAACATTTAACAAAATACAACATCACTTCTTTATAAAAACCCTCAAGAAAGTTGGGATAGAAGGAACATACTTAAACATCATAAAAGCCATATATGAAAAGCCCACAGGTAATATCATCCTCAATGGGGAAAAACTGAGACCTTTCCCCCTGAGATCAGGAACACGACAGGGATATTCACTCTTATCACTGTTGCTTAACATACTGTTGGAAGTCCTAGCAGCAGCAATCAGACAACAAAATGAAATAAAAGGCATCAAAATTGGCAAAGAAGAAGTCAAACTTTTACTTTGTACAGATGACATAATACTCTACATGGAAAACCTGAAAGACTCCACAAAAAGACTACTAGAACTGATACATGAATTCAGCAAAGTCGCAGGGTACAAAATCAATGTACAGAAATTGGTTACATTTTTACACACCAATAATGAAGCATCAGAAAGAGAAATAAAGATACTGATCCCACTTACAATTGCACCAAGGGCCATAAAATACCTAGGAATAAAGCTAACCACAGATGTAAAATATCTGTATGCTGAAAGCTATAGAAAACTTATGAAGGAAATTGAAGACACAAAGAAATGGAAAAACATTCTATGCTCATGGATTGGAAGAATAATTATTGCTAAAATGTCAATACTACCCAAAGCAATCTACACATTCAATGCAATCCCAATCAAAATTGCACTGGCATTCTTCTCAAAGCTAGAACAACAATCCTAAAATTTGTATGGAAGCACAAAAGACCTCAAATAGCCAAAGCAATATTGAGAAAGAAAACCAAAGCAGGAGGCATCACAATCCCAGACTTTAGACTCTACTACAAAGCTGTAATCATCAAGACGGTATGGTATTGGCACAAAAACAGACACATAGACCAATGGAATAGAATGAAGAACCCAGAATTGGATCCACAAATGTATGGCCAACTAATCTTTGACAAAAGCAGGAAAGAGGATCCAATGGAAAAAAGGCAGTCTCTTTAGCAAATGGTGCTGGGAGAGCTGGGCAGCAACATGTAGAAGAATGAAACTAGACCACTTTCTTACACCATTCACAAAAATAAACTCAAAATGGACGAAAGACCTAAATGTGAGACAGGAAACTATCAAAACCCTAGAGGAGAAATCAGGCAACAACCTCTTTGACCTCAGCCACAGCAATTTCTTACTCAACACACCTCCAAAGGCAAGGGAATTAAAAACAAACATGAACTATTGGGATTTCATGAAGATAAAAAGCTTCTGCACCGCAAAGGAAATAATCAAGAAAACTAAAAGGCAACCGACAGAATAGGAAAATATATTTGCAAATGACATATTGGCTAAAGGGTTATTGTCCAAAATCTATAAAGAACTTACCAAACTCAACTTCCAAAAAACAAATAATCCAGTGAAGAAATAGACATGACATGAATAGACATTTTTCCAAAGAAAACATCCAGATGGCCAACAGACACATGAAAAGATGCTCAACATCACTCCTCATCAGGGAAAAACAAATCAAAACCACACTGAGATACCACCTCATACCAGTCAGAGTGGCTAAAATTAACAAATCAGGAAACAACAGATGCTGTCAAGGATGTGGAAAAATGGGAACCCTCTTGCACTGTTGGTGGGAATGCAAACTGGTGCAGCTGCACCAGTGTCGAGGTTCCTCAAAAAATTAAAAATGGAACTACCCTATGACCCAGAAAGAGCACTACTAGAAATTTATCCAAAGGATAAAAGTGTGCTGTATTCATAGGGGCACATGTTTATAGCACACAATGTTTATAGCAGCACTTTCAACAATAGCCAAATTCTGGAAAAAGTCTAAATGTCCATCAGCTGATGAATGGATAAAGAAGATGTGGTTTATATATACAAAGGAATACTACTTGGCAATAAGAATGAAGTCATGCCATTCGCAGCAATGTGGATGGAACTGGAAGGTAATATGCTGAGAGAGATAAGTCAGTCAGAGAAGGACAGATACCAAATGTTTTCACTCATATGTGGATCTTGCAAAACTTAACAGAAGACCATGGGGGAAGGGAAGGAGGAAAAATAGTTTCAAACAGAAAGGGAGGGAGGCAAACCATAAGAGACTCTAAAATACAGAGAACAAACTGAGGGTGTATGGGGGATGGGGTAGAGGGGAAAATGGGTGATGGGCATTGAGAAGGACACTTGTTGGGATGAGCACTGGGTGTTGTATATAATCCATGAACCATGGGAATCTACCCCAAAAGCCAAGAGCACACTTTACAAACTGCATGTTAGCCAAATTGACAATAAATTATATTTATAAAAAAATGGAGAAATACAAAATGATATAGGAAGTTTTGCTCATGTCTAGTGCCCAGCACCCTTATGGTCTTCAATATCACTGTTTTCCTATTTTTTGAAGTACTGAAGCCTTTATTTATACTTTAATTTCTACTGCAATAGAATATAAATTATACAATTCCTATTAATAATATGTAATGTGCACGTTCCTTCTACTCATATTTTCCATAGTAACCAAAGCATAATAACATCATTAAATATAATAATCGATGATATTATTTTCTATATCTTCATAATTTTAGAGTATTAAAAAATCCATCTAATATTTATTCAGCTTTATTTTCCTCCTGTGACTCCAGAAGAATGTAGGTGACTTATAAATCACACTGACACTGTGCTCCCCTTCGTCACTCCGAGGGAGGTCAGAGTTACATAATTCTTGGTCATCATGGAAAAGCACTTCCTGGAGTTTTGTAAGGCATCATCTTTGTGTACAAATGTCAGGGCCCTATGTGCTGCTGTGCTTCTTCAAGGGATTACAACTGCCTACATCTTGAAAAAACACTAGGGCTCTCCAACAGCACTGTCAGGTATTATCTGTGCCCACAAATTATTGAATGACACCATCCTCAAATAACTCTCCATATCATCTGCTCCTTATTAGAAAAAAGAGGTATGAATATCAATAATACTTCATCCTGACCATGTGTGTCAGGTAGAACTGTGAAGCACAGTGACTTTCTCCGCAGCGTCTTTCTTTCAAAGGCCTCTTTCCTCCTCACACACCACCGGTCTTTTCAGCTGTCCCTCCTAGCAACTTCCTGCAGCTTCGAGAAGTTCCCCATCCCCATGTAGGTAGCTAGATCCCTGTCTTCATTGAAACTTCCCTGAAAGATTCTGCACACCTGACACATAGCTTAATCCCTACTTACCCACCAAAATCCCATTTTGGGTTGCCATCCTGCCTCAAGCCCTTAAGGCCAAGTGCTTTGGCGTGTTTTTAATAACCCACTGAGAAAGAAAGCCCAAGAATACAACATAAGTAAATGTCTAAATGAAAATATTTTCTTTCTTTCCAAGAAAAATTTCCCAATGATCTTTTGCATACGTGTTATCTACATTGCTATGGTAACAAAGGTATAAATTGAAAGGAAGGAATGTCAGGTCAGTGAGAGAGGACAGAAATCAAGTCTGTATATGTGTGATAACTAATCTTTGAGTAAAAGTTACCTCATAAGGCATAGCATTTAGATGTTTGACTTAACTTCTACATTAAATTATTTATGTAAAGGAAGAAAGTGTTGTTTTTTAGTGTTTATTTTGAGAGAGAGAGAGAGCAGGAGAGGGGCAGAGAGAGAGGGAGAGAGAGAATCCCAAGCAGCCTGCCCTGACAGCTCAGAATCCCAAACCTGGCTCCATCTCAGGAACCATGACCTGAGCTGAGATCAAGAGTCGGACACTTAACCTGAGCCACCTAGGTGCCCTGAAAATGGTATTTGAAAGATATTTTTGCCATACATAAACTTTTATTAATTGCCCTGCTTTCTAAGTCAATGTCTGCTATTAAAAGTTTTTTTTTTCATCTTAGAAATATCCTCTTACATTATTTGCCCTCAGATTATTCATCTGTAAAACATCAGGATCAGTGGAGTGATTTTAAAAGCTCCTTCTAGCTCAGCCACTTTATGACTTTATCACCGTATAACAAAGATGTTGATGTATTTGTGAATGACTTGATTCAGGCAATAATTTATGTGTGCCAGATACAGGACAGTAGCCACAGAGGCAGGATTTCAACAGAGCTGGCTTTAAATAGCAGGTCTATCACTACAGTGTTCTCTTGTGCAAGTTACCTCAGCTTTCTGAGGTTGATTTTCTTCATCTTTAAACTGACCAACTAAGGGACATCTGGGTGGCTCAGGTGGTCAGGCGTCCGACTTCGGCTCAGGTCATGATCTCGAGGTTCATGGGTTGGAGCCACGCGGCGGGCTCTGTGCTGACAAGCTCGGAGGCTGGAGCCTGCTTTGGATTCTGTGTCTCCTTCTCTCTCTGCCCCTCCCTGCTCATGCGTGCTCACACTTTCTCTCTCTCTCTCTCTCAAAAATAAATAAACGTTAAAAAATAATTTAAATTGACCATGAGATGAAAGTTCTAAGAACAAAATAAGTTAAATGTATATACAGCAACCCATTGTCTTGGCCCAACAGTAACTTCTAGATCCCTACCAGGTGCTAATTGGTTGCAACTAGTCAATTTCCATACAGTAAGTCAAGATTTTGTGAGTGCTGCAATTAAATAATGTAGTGACACTTGCGAGGAGGTCTATTTATCTTTCAGGTGTAACTTTCCTGCTGAACTAGAATATACTTCACCTTTAGAAAAACACAGGCAAATGTAACAGGTAATAGAGTGAGAAATTTGCTAAAATACAAATGCAGATATGCATTTATATATCTGTATTTTATCATCCGTACTTATGCACAGATTTGGGGCTTTTGTTTTATTTCATGTGCTAAACTTCACGGATTATATAATGGTCAGTATAGAAATGGTACCTTCTTTTACATAAAAGTAATTAAGATGCTCAGAAGGTTACCATGTTCAATCTTTTGGTTTCACCTTCCTGAAATTGGAAAAAGAATATTGTTTATAGAGGTCCTTCACTCCTAAAATTGCATTCTTGCATTTATGTTGGCCTTCAGGGAAAATGCAAACACATTGATTTAACTTGGTAGAAGAGGACACAACATTTTTAAATGTAATTTTTGTGTTAATGGAAATGCACCCAGAGGACCAAGGGCTGATCCACATTTTAAATCAATTTGAATGGGCAAGATTCAAATTCTAAATACCTCTTTGATTACCCATGGGGAAAAAACCTTATTTAGTATAGGTTTTAAAATGTGCACCTTAAAACATTTTAAACAATAACTGTGCTACAAACAAAGCATAATAAAAATGTCATTATTTTAGTAATATACACAATAGATAAACAACCCAATTTTAAATAAATTTGATATTGGCTTATCTGAAATACACTTTTAAAAAATACATTATTAAACAAGATTAACATGACTAACCCTGCAATGGCTGCTTTAAAATATTTAAATTGGCAGTGCATTAAAAGTAACTCAATTGTAATAAGGGTGAATAAAAAGCTTGGGTTCAGAAAATTATCTCAAATCCTTGGATTGGTTTAGTGAAAATTCTCTGCCTCTGAAATAAATGGAGGAAGCAGGAAGTCAGTAAAATAGTAACTTTTTAATACGGAAAAATATGTGAAAGCAGTTATTTATAATGTTTCTTTGAACTCAATTCTTTCCAGATCATTTTGGCCCAAACATTGTGGTTTTGTATAGCTATTCATCAAGAAAACCTTTAGATATCTTGGGTTGTAGTTAGGATATCAGGAGATGTTCCTGGCCTGAATAATTTTAAAGCATAAGTGTATCCTTATTTGTGTCTTCTTTTCCCTCATCTCTATCATCAAAACTAATTTTAAGATGCTTAGATACATATTGTCACATATAGAAAAATACTATGTTGAAAGTATAAACAGGTGATTTTTATAATCCAGTGTAATGCTGATGCAGATATAGCTGTGTAGGACATAGAAAACTATTAGTGAATTTCACAATACACATAACGTATAATGGGCCAGGATCTCTATAGAACTAAATGGAATGTTTGAGCTTGATCCTCCAGTGCTATGTAAAGAGAAAAGGTCGATATATGATATTCAGCTACAGAGGGATTTGTGATGGCTTGCATTTATCATTATTTGTGTTCTCTTTGGATTCATTGGCATTGTATTTTTTTTTCCTGAATTACAATGAAGCTGATAGTATGCATGTGAGCAGTCCCAAAGTTTAAGAAAACTTCGTCATGTTTGAGAGTTCCTTTGTAATCAGTAATAGACATTTTATAATATGAAATAAAACTGATGTATAAATCTTGAAAATGACATCTGAAAAGAACCCCGATCAGCTGATGAAAAACAAATGGCATCTAATGTATTTTTCACATTGACTGTGGCAGTGATTTATGATGTTGTCTAAGATGCTAAATATACATCATAAATCCCTCCAACAGAAATCTTATTGTTTTCATTCATCTCTTTTCCACATGCCAGCACTTCTTTTCATAAACTTCATTGTATGAAAAGAATCATTATTTTTTTAAATGTCATTTAAATCTAGTGATTTTTACATTGGATATAAAAACCCAGTGAAAAGTGTTTTTGTTTGTTTGTTTGTTTTGTTTTTGGTTTTGTTTTTTATTTGTTTGTCTTTTAGCTTCAGTAGAGAAGGTACCCAACCGGAAACAAATGTTTCCATTTAAGATTTCCTTTCTGTAGGGAAGAAGAAAAAAAAAAAGTAAAGTGTACCAGAACTCATTGTCCAGATGTCAGTTTCATCTTGTATGACACAGTCTCCTAATAGGTGAAAGAGAAAGAAAAAAAGTGAATGGGAACTTATGCCTAATATCTGCACATTGCACTTTTAAGTCCAGTAATATTTTTCGTATATAGTCTGGGTACATTATAAATTTTATTAATAATTTTGTTAGTGATCATACTACTTATATTTACACTCATTTCTCAATATTTCCAATGAGAATGCTATGAACATGAAAAATGAAAGCATTAAGCACAGAGCACAGAGATTAAGGCCGTGAATTTATTACTGTGTGTCCACTTGTCTACTAATGAAAGAAAATAACTGGTTTCATCAGAGAAAAATGTAAAATATGTGTTTTGAGCATAATTTAAGAGCTATGCATCCCAGGAAACTTGTTATATATATATATATATATATATTTTTTTTTTTTTTCTAGTGGAGATAGCTTTCTGCAAGGCAAGAGAACTAATCATCACTGAGTAACTGGATTCAAGGATGTCCAAAGTCATGTCTGAACTTATATTTGAATCTTTTATCAAAGACCATTGTCACCAGAAGTTTGCATCATTTGTGTATTGTTGGGTTAAACATTCTGCCAAAAAAACATGCTCAGCTTATTGCATGGCTTTTAATGTGATTTGTGTTATTATGCACAATGGCGATGTTTACAGAACTTAAAAGCACTGTTTGTATTAGACTTCATTTCAGATTTTATAATGACATGCTTTAATTTGGGAAAAGTCTTGATAACATGAGATATGGAAAAGAAAATAAGTGTGGAGAAAAATAAATATACAGTATTAAAGTAAGGAAGCATTAAAATAAGATAAACGTTTATAGCAAGAGTAGTGCAAAAAATGTCTTGCCAAAAAGTTTGGAAAGGTAATAAATTTGAGTTTGAAATATGAATTCTAAATTTTGTATTAAAATGTATTATATTCCAGGTTTTAGGATTCTCAACTGACAACAATAAGAAAACAATATGGAATATTTGTTTTGAGATTAAAACAAAATCAAAAGTAGATTACTGTTTATGGATTGAATCTTGATAGAATAGATATTTAAGAAGATTCCAGAACAGAAGTGGAGTTCTCAACTTCTCCACAAAGCTTCACAGCACAAGACTAAACAAAACAAATTAATTGTGAGTGGAAATATACCTTATGGGAATATTTAAAATATTAAAATAAAAGATTAAAATAAAAATATCAGTATCACTTCCACCTTGAGTATTTGTCTTAGAATATGCTTTTAAAATTTTTTTCTCCTAGAATATTTGTGAGTCAAGTTGAACATATTTATATTGCTGATTTATGTTTTGCTTGCATTCATTGTGTTCTGAGGATTAAGAAATAGGGAATAATGTCTATGACATAGCCTCTGATGTCAAAATGCTCATACTGAAAAAGGAGAACAAATTGCATACATAATACATTGTAACCATATAACTGCATTAATTAATGTGTATTTTGTAAGTGAAAGATGAAATTTAGTTACATTGTTATAATTTAACCAGCTGTAATTACAGTTATGCTACTCTATAGATAGAGAATATATAGATCAGTCTGATAGGATATTAATATGCATGGATATTTAGTAAAGAAATTTCTCAAACACATGATTAGTTGCCAATAAGGGATATTTATTGATTCGTGAAAGAAAGAATAAATCAAAGATGTATTTTTTTTATCATCATGGTAGCTCACATACAGTGTACTCTTGGCTTCAGAAGTAGATTCCTGTAATTCATCACTTACATACAACACCCAGTGCTCATTCCAACAAGTGCCCTCCTCAATGCCCATCACTCATGTTCCACACACCCCCAAATCCCCACTCTCATCAACTCTCAGTTTATTCTCTGTATTTAAAGGTTTCATATGGTTAGGGGTGCCTGGGTGGCTCAGTCGGTTGAGCACTAGGTTTGACTTAGGTCATGATCTCACGGTTCATGAGTTCAAGCCCTGTGTCAAGCTGTGTGCTAACAGCTCAGTGCCTGGAGACTGCTTCAGATTCTGTGTTTCCTCTCTCTGCCCCTCCCCCACTCTTCCCCCCCTACCCGTCCTTCTCAAAAATTAAAAAAAATAAAAATAAACAATAAACATTAAAAAAAGTAACCTTAAGAGTTTCATATGGTTTGCTTCTCTCTCTGTTTGTATCTTATTTTTCCTTCCCTTCCTCTGTGGTCATCTGCTAAGTTTCTCAAATTCCACATATGAGTGAAATCATATGGTATCTGTCTTTCTCTGACTGACTTATTTCGCTTAGCCTAATACTGTCCAGTTCCATCCATGTTGCTTCAAATGGCAAGATTTCATTCTTTTTCATCACCAAGTAGTATTCCACTTGTATATACACCACTCTTCTTAATCCATTCATCAGTTGATGGACATTTGGGCTTTTTTCCTTAATTTGGATAGCGTTGATAGTGCTTCTATAAATATTGTGGTGCCTGTGTCCCTTCGAATCAGGACTCCTTTGTCCTTTGGGTAAATTCTTAATAGGGCAATTGCTGGGTTGTAGGGTAATTTGATTTTTAATTATCTGAGGAATATCCACACTATTTTCCAGAGTGTCTGCACCAATGGTGCAGAAGGGTTCCCCTTTCTCCACATCCTTGCCAACATCTCTTGTTTCATGAGCTGTTAATTTTTGCCACTCTGACTGGTGTGAGGTGGTATCTAAATGTGATTTTGATTTGTATTTCCCTGACGATGAGGGATATTGAGCATCTTTTCATATGTCTGTTTGCCATCTGGATGTCTTTGAAAAACTGTCTGTCATCTGACCATTTCTTCACTGAATTATTTGTTTTTTGGGTCTTGAGTTTAGCAATTTCTTCATAGATTTTTGAAACCAACCCTTTATCCGATGTGTCATTTGCAAATATATTCCCCCATTTCATTGGTTGCCTTTTGGTTTGTTCATTGTTTCCTTTGTTATGCAGAAGCTTTTTATCATGATAAGGTCACGATAGTTAATTTTTGCCTTTATTTCCCTTGCCTTCAGAGACATGTCAAGTAAGTTATTGCTGTGACCAAGGTCAAAGAGGTTGTTGCCTGTTTTTGTCTTGTAACATTTTATGGTTTCCTGTCTCACATTTAGGTCTTCCACCCATTTTAAATTTATTTTTGTGTATGGTGTAATAAAATGGTCCAGTTTTATTCTTCTGCATTTTGCTGTCCAGTTCTCCCAGTAAGCACAATTTGCTAGAAAGACTGTCTTTTTTCCCCTGGATATTCTTTCCTGCTTTGTCAAAAATTAGTTGACCACATATTTGTAGGTTCATTTCTGGGTTCCCTATCCTAATCCATTGGTCCATGGGTCTATTTTTGTGCCAATACCATACTGTCTTGATCATAATAGCTTTGAAATAAGGCTAAAGCCCAAGATTGTGATGCATCCAGCTTTGTTTTTCTTTTTCCACATTACTTCTGCTATTCAGGATCTTTTATGGTTCCATACAAATTTTAAAATTGTCTGTTCTAGCTCTGTAAAGAATGATGGTGCTATTTTGATTGGGATTGCATTGAATGTGTAGATTGTTTGGGGTAGTATCAACATTTTAACAATATTTGTTCTTCTAAACCATGAGTGTGGATTGTTTTTCCATTTCTTTGTGTCTTCTTCAATTTCTTTCATAAGCATTCTATGGTTTTCAGCATACAGATCTTTTGCCTCTTTGGCTAGGTTGATTCCCAGGTATTTTATTGTTCTTGGTGCAATTGTAAATGGGATTGATTCCCTGATATCTCTTTCTGTCGTTTCATTATTGGTGTATAGAAATGCAACCAATTTCTTTACATTGATTTCATAGCCTAAGACTTGGCTCAATTCATGTATCAGCTCTAGCAAGTTTTTGGTGGAGTCTTTTGGGTTTTCCATGTACAGTGAAAGTTTGACTTCTTTGCCAATTTAGATGCCTTTTTTTCATTTTGTTTTCTGATTGCTGAGTCTAGGACTTCCAACACTAACTTAAACAAAAGTGGTGAGAATGGATATCCCTGTTGTGTTTCTGATCTCACGGGAAAGCTCTCATATTTTCCACACTGAGGATGATGTTAGCTGTGGGTCGTTCATGTATAGCTTTAAAGACGTTAAGGTATATTCCTTCTCACCCTACCTTCTTGAGGGTTTTTTTTTTTTCAAAAAAGGATGCTATATTTTGTCAAACACATTTTTCTGCATCTATTGACAGTATCATTTGGTTCTTATCCTTTCTTCTATTAATGGGATGTATCACATTGATTTATTCGTGAATATTGAACCAGCCCTGCAGTCCAGGAATGAATTCCACTTGATTATGGTGAATAATTCTTTAAGGTACTGTTGAATTCAATTTGCTACTAGCTTGCTGAAAATTTTTGCACCTAGGTTCATCAGGGAGATTGGAGATTGGCCTGTAATTCTTTTTAGTGGGGTCCTTATCTGATTTTGGAATCAAGGTAAAGCTGGCTTCAGAGAATGAGTCTGGAAGCTTTCCTTCTGTTTCTATTTTTTGGAACAGCTTGAGAAGAATAGGCATTAACTCATCTTTAAAAGTCTGGTAGAATCCTCCTGGAAAACCATCTGGCAGAGGATCTTATTTGCTAAGAAATTTTTGAGAACCAGTTCAATTCTTCACTGGATATGGGTCTGTTCAAAGTTTCTATTTCTTCCCTTTTGGATTTTGGTAGTGTGTGAGTATGTAAGCATTTGTCCCTTTCTTCCAGATTCTCTACTTTTTTGGCATATAATTTGCCATAGTATTGTCTAATAATTGTATTTCTGTGATGTTGGTTGTGATCTCTCCTCTTTCATTTGTGATTTTATCTATATGGGTCCTCTCTCTTCTCATTTTGAGAAGTCTTACTAGGGATTTATCAGTTTTGTTTATTCTTTCAAAAAACCAGCACTTAGATTCATCAATCTGTTCTACTGTTTTTTGTTTGTTTTGTAGGGTTTTTTTTTTTTGTGTGTGTTCTTTTATTCTATATTGCTTATTTCTGCTCTAATCTTTACCATTTCTCTTCTGCCACCTTTGGGCTTTCTTTTCTGCTGCCTTTCTAGTTCCTTTAGCTGTGAGGTTAGGTTCTGTTATTTTGGACCTTTCTTACTTCTTGAGATAATCTTGAACTGCAATATATTTTCCTCTTAGGACTGCCTTTGCTGCATCCCAAAGGGTTTGGACTGTCATGTTTTCATTTTCATCTCATTCTATATATTTTTATATTTTTTAATTTCTTCTTTAATTTCCTGGTTGACCCATTTATTCTTTAGTAGGATATTCTTTTTTTTTTATTTTTTTTCAACGTTTATTTATTTTCGGGACAGAGAGAGAGCATGAACAGAAGAGGGGCAGAGAGAGAGGGAGACACACAATCGGAAACAGGCTCCAGGCTCTGAGCCATCAGCCCAGAGCCTGACGCGGGGCTTGAACTCACGGACCGCGAGATTGTGACCTGGCTGAAGTCGGACGCTTAACCGACTGCGCCACCCAGGCGCCCCGTTTTTAGTAGGATATTCTTTAACCACCATGTATTTGGGGGTTTTCCAAATTTTATTGATTTCAAGTTTCAGAGTGTTGTGATCTGAAAATATGCATGGAATATCTCAATCCTTTCATATTTGTTGAGGGCTGTATTGTGGACAGTATGTGATCTATTTTGGAGAATATTCCATGTGCATTAGAGAAGAATGTGCATTGTGCTGCTTTGGGATGAAAAGTGCTGAATATATTTGTTAGGTCCATCCAGTCCAATGTGTCATTCAGATCCATTGTTTCCTTATTGGTTTTCTGCCTACATGATCTGTCCATTGTTGTAAGTGGAGTATTAAAGTCCCCTACAACCATGGTATTATTATCTATACATTTATTTATGTTTGTGATTAATTGATTTATATATGTGGGTTCTTCACAGTGGGGGCATGGGCATTTACAATTGTTAGCTCTTCTTGATGGATAGACCCCTTAATAATGATATAATGCCCTTCTTCATCTCTTGTTACAGTCTTTGTTTTAAAAATCTAGTTTGTCTGCTATAAGTATGGATACTCTGGCTTTATTTTGATGACCAGTAGCATGATAGATGGTTCTCCATACCCTCACTTTCAATCTGCAGGTGTCCTCAGGTCTAAAATGAATCTCTTGTAGGCAGCATGTAGATGGATCTTGATTTTTTATCCATTCTGATACTCTGTGTCTTTTGACTGGGGCAGTTAGTCCATTTACATTCAGAGTGATTATTGAAAAATATGGATTTAGTGTCATTGTGTTGTCTGTAGGTTTCGTGTTGTGGTGATGTCTCTGGTCTTTTGTAGTCTTTGCTGCTTTCCACTCACAGAGCCCCCTTAAGATTTTCTGCAGGGCTTGTTTAGTGGTCATGAATTCCTTTCGTTTTTGTTTGTCTGAGAAAGTCATTATCTTTCCTTCTATTCTGAATGACAGCCTTGATGGATAGATTCTTGACTGCATATTTTTTCCTATTCAGTGCATTGACTATTTCCTGCCATTCCCTTCTGACCTGCCAAGTTTCAGTACACAGGTTTGCTACTCCCCTGTAGGTTAAGGCCTGTTTGTCCCTAGCTGCTTTCAGGATTCTCTCTTTATCTCTATATTATACCAGTTTCACTATGATATATCATGATGTTGACCAGTTTTTGATGATTTTGAAGGGATTCTCTGTACCTCTTGGACTTAGATGCCTGTTTCCTTCCCCAGATAAGGTAAGCTGTCAGCTATAATTTGTTCAAATAAACCTTGTGCTCTTTTCCCTTGCTCTTCTTCTTCTGGAACTCCTATGATATGAATATTATTTTGTTTTATGGAATCACTTAGGTCTTTAATTCTCCCCTTGTGGTCTAACAATTTCCTTTCCCTCTTTTTTTCAGCTTCATTATTTTCCATAATTTTATCTCCTATTTCACCTATTCTCTCCTCTCCCTCTTCCATCCTTGCTGTCACTGCATCTAGTTTATTTTGCATCTCATTTACAACATTTCTTCATTCATCATGACTATTTCTTAGGCCTTTGATCTCTGCAGAAAGATTCTCTGCAGTCCTCTGTGCTTTTCTCAAGCCAGTTATTACTCTTCTATTATTCTGAATTTTTGTTCAGATATATTATTATATGTGTTTTGAGCAAATCTCTGCCTCTCATTACTCCCTGGAATTTCTTTTGAGGAGAATTTTTCCTTTTCATCATTTTAGCTAAGTTTCTGTCTTTTACATGCTTTAATAGCTTCTTATGTGCCTTGTTTCTTGAATACTGCTATATTAAAAGTGGTCATACACCTAAGGGCCTGGCACTTCAGGAAGTGTTTTTCAAGTTCCAATCTGTTGTGTGCACTCTGTTGTTGAGTATTTGGCTGCTCTATCCCGCTGGTTAGTCTTCAAACAAAGCTCCTCCTTACTTATAGTGGTGGATAGTTTAGACTTTCCACCAGGTATGCTTTGATTTGTTCATTGAAGTAACCCTGGAAGAAAGGAAAGGGCCAGGGACCTGATCCCATACAAATAGAACAAAGAAAGAGGCAACAGAAAAAGTAGAGAATCAAGGAAACTGTAAGGCTTGATACAGAGAGAAAAAGGAAGATAAAGAAGGAGGAGATACAAAAAAGGTGCAAAAAGAATAGAGTAAAAATGCCCAATTAAACAGAAAAAAAAAGCTGAGAAAGAAAAAAAAACCCAATATCTATCTATATCTATATCTATATCTATATCTATATCTATATATCATCTATCTCTAATTGACCAAAAATACAATCAGAAACATGAGCCTGATTCCAAAGGAACAAAAATAAGAAAGCAGAAAAAAAAAGAAGAGGAAAGATAAAAGAGGTAAAGAAAAGAGAGAGAGAGAGAAAAGGAAAAAGCATGGACTAATATACAAAACCTTAGGACTATTGTCTGTTTGTGCCTGGGACTGGTGATTGCTGGTCTGGAGGGGAGACCCTCTGGTTTGGTGAGTGTCAGTCCAGCTCTAGTAGATAAGCAGTTGTCAGGCCTGGAGTGGCGGGGTTTGTGTCAGTGAATCTTGCCTCCACTAGGGGCCTTCTGTGTTTCTCCCTGAAGTCCCATTGTGTCGGTGTTGGGGAGAAAAATGGCGGCACCCCAACCTCTCCTCCCTGGACTGGGTGTCCCAAACCACTCTGTTCAGTCAGCCTTCGAAGAGTAGTGCAGGCAGCTGGCTTATCCTGCTCCACAGTCTTCTGCACTTCCTAGGTACTCTGCTGGGATTCAAAATCCAATGTTTTTTTGTTTTTTGTCTTTTGGTTATTTTTAGTAATGTTTTTATTTTGGAGAGAGACAGAGAGAGAGAGAGAGAGAGAGCACATTATCTGGGGAGGGGAGAGAGGGAGACACAGAATCAAAAGCAGGCTGCAGGGTCTGAACTCTTTTGTCCTGAGATTATGACCTGAATCAAATCTGGGTGCTTAACCAACTGAGCCACCCAGGTACTCTGACGTCTTAAAGGATCCCACATTACATGAACCCTGTTCTGGGGTAGCACCATGCAGCCCTGGCACCTGCAGGGTCTTTTGTCCTTTTGGGGGGCAATATATCCTTTTCCCACAGTATTCGAGGAAGGGGACTGTTCTCTCCTAGTGTGCCCTAGATCGCTACTGCTTCTCAGGGCTGGCTCCCCTCGGCCCATGCTCATACATGTTACATACTTTGGTCCAGAAAAAAAATGTGCACTTTTGATAACTCAGATCTGCAGCTCCTAAGTCTGTTTGCAAAGTAGAGACTGGTACTTTCTATACTTTTCATTCCCCAGCCCATGGTCTCTGGAGAGGTTTTTCTCTTGTCCTAACCCAACCCTTGTCAGACACCTCTGTTCTGACAAGCTGTCTCCCTCCACCTGTGGAAAATTTTCTGTCATTCCACAGATAGATTTCCTGATAGTATTCTGACCTCAGTACAGCTGTGCTTGAGGGATGAGGGAAATCCTGGTCCCCTTACTTCTCTGCCATCTTAACTCCTCCTCTCAAAGATGTATGATTGATTTAGAGTGATATGCAAAATAATTTATTAATACTGTTGTGGTGACAAAGATTATGTGGCTTTAGATTTGTGGGAGTCAGTGGAAAGTAGGGTAAATAATATGTCTTTTAAACTTTGGATGGTTTCCTGTCTCACATTTAGGTCTTTTATCCATTTTGAGTTTATTTTTGTGAATGGTGTGAGAAAGTGGTCTAGTTTCAACCTTCTGCATGTTGCTGTCCAGTTCTCCCAGCACCATTTGTTAAAGAGGCTGTCTTTTTTCCATTGGATGTTCTTTCCTGCTTTGTCAAAGATGAGTTGGCCATACGTTTGTGGGTCTAGTTCTGGGGTCTCTATTCTATTCCATTGGTCTATGTGTCTGTTTTGGTGCCAATACCATGCTGTCTTGATGATGACAGCTTTGTAGTAGAGGCTAAAGTCTGGGATTGTGATGCCTCCTGCTTTGGTCTTCTTCTTCAAAATTCCTTTGGCTATTCGGGGCCTTTTGTGGTTCCATATGAATTTTAGGATTGCTTGTTCTAGTTTCGAGAAGAATGCTGGTGCAATTTTGATTGGGATTGCATTGAATGTGTAGATAGCTTTGGGTAGTATTGACATTTTGACAATATTTATTTTTCCAATCCATGAGCAGGGAATGTCTTTCCATTTCTTTAAATCTTCTTCAATTTCCTTCATAAGCTTTCTATAGTTTTCAGCATACAGATCCTTTACATCTTTGGTTAGATTTATTCCTAGGTATTTTATGCTTCTTGGTGCAATTGTGAATGGGATCAGTTTCTTTATTTGTCTTTCTGTTGCTTCATTGTTAGTGTATAAGAATGCAACTGATTTCTGTACATTGATTTTGTATCCTGCAACTTTGCTGAATTCCTGTATCAGTTCTAGCAGACTTTTGGTGGAGTCTATCGGATTTTCCATGTATAATATCATGTCATCTGCAAAAAGCGAAAGCTTGACTTCATCTTTGCCAATTTTGATGCCTTTGATTTCCTTTTGTTGTCTGATTGCTGATGCTAGAACTTCCAGCACTATGTTAAACAGCAGCGGTGAGAGTGGGCATCCTTGTCGTGTTCCTGATCTCAGGGAAAAAGCTCTCAGTTTTTCCCCGTTGAGGATGATGTTAGCTGTGGGCTTTTCATAAATGGCTTTTATGATCTTTAAGTATGTTCCTTCTATCCCAACTTTCTCAAGGGTTTTTATTAAGAAAGGGTGCTGGATTTTGTCGAAGGCCTTTTCTGCATCGATTGACAGGATCATATGGTTCTTCTCTTTTTTTTTGTTAATGTGAACCCTCTTGCACTGTTGGTGGGAATGCAAATTGGTGCAGCCGCTCTGGAAAGCAGTGTGGAGGTTCCTCAAAAAATTAAAAATAGACCTACCCTATGACCCAGCAATAGCACTGCTAGGAATTTATCCAAGGGATACAGGAGCACTGATGCATAGGGCCACTTGTACCCCAATGTTCATAGCAGCACTCTCAACAATAGCCAAATTATGGAAAGAGCCTAAATGTCCATCAACTGATGAATGGATAAAGAAATTGTGGTTTATATACACAATGGAATATTACGTGGCAATGAGAAAAAATGAAATATGGCCTTTTGTAGCAACGTGGATGGAACTGGAGAGTGTGATGCTAAGTGAAATAAGCCATACAGAGAAAGACAGATACCATATGGTTTCACTCTTATGTGGATCCTGAGAAACTGAACAGGAACCCATGGGGGAGGGGAAGGAAAAAAAAAAAAGAGGTTAGAATGGGAGAGAGCCAAAGCATAAGAGACTGTTAAAAACTGAGAACAAACTGAGGGTTGATGGGGGGTGGGAGGGAGGAGAGGGTGGGTGATGGGTATTGAGGAGGGCACCTTTTGGGATGAGCACTGGGTGTTGTATGGAAACCAATTTGTCAATAAATTTCATAAAAAAATTAAAAAAATAAAAAAAATAAAGAGAAAAAAAAGAATAATTTGTATAAATTTAAAAAAAAATAAACTTTGGAAAAACAAGTTTATTAGAAGGACATATAGAACCTTCCTATCTGAAAAACCTCCTGGTTTCTTTACTTATATCCGGTAAGAGCCAGTGAGAGTGCCATTAGAGCCAAATAAAGAGAGCTTATGCCAAAATACTAGCTGAAAAGCACATAGTGGTATTCATTGTCAGTGAAAGTAGAAATTAATCTTTAGAGATTGCTAGAAAGTTTCTCTATGTCAGGCCTAATTTCTCCTTCCTCTAGATGCTCAAGTTCTTAAAATAATTTCTGGTGCTCTCAACTGAGTCAGGCAAAATAATTGTGAATATAATAATGTACATAATATTGGGTATGTATATATCCAATGTATATATTATGTGTATTTATACTCGTATTTTTATTTTTGTTTTGTGGGCTCTCTCAGTATTATAAATACTGTATAAAATTAGACATTTAAATGAATGTTGCACAGGATCTGAGCATCTGAATGTTACCCTAAAGTGGTTAGCTAATCTTTCATCAATTATGGGCAGCCCGAGTTCATTTTTAAAAATTAATGAACAGCTTTTTTGTCCTCAAGTAATATTTAAATGCACCATATGAAAAGTGGAACTCTAAAACTTCCTATTTCACCTTTGAAAAATTCTGAACCCATTCTTGTTATTTTTAAAAGCCTGAAACTCTTTATTTAATCTGAGAATTTAGGTAAACTATCAAAAATAAATTATTTCCACTTTAATGAGAAGAAAATACTGGATTGCAAAATCTACTTTTAGGAAACTACTTCTTGTTAGAAGGAAGAAGTTCCCAAACAATTGTGCATCAGGAGTGTTGCATCTCATTGCTCAGTGAAGAGCTAAGTTTCCCTTTTCCCTTAACCGTGTCCTGGGCCATGCTTCCATTCTCCACCCAGGCCCATTCCACTACATATTGAAATTACCATTTCTCTGAAGTGAGCCAAAGCGATTTTTTCCCAACATGCTGGAAACCTTACTTATGACATGTTATTTACTATGGTAAATAAAACAGATTATTCTCCCTAAGATTTAAATAGCAACATTAACTTTATTTGCATCCTGGCTTAGTAGTTCACGAAGGCAATGTTAGTAATTAGCATTTTTTCACTGTTAGTGTTTAAATATTTATGATTCTTGTGCTCTGCTCCACCTTTTTTATATTCAAGTGCTATTTTGCACAAGATGAAAATTGAACATAGTTGAAAGGAAACTCTATATTATGCTTCATACCTCTATTTGAGACAGTTACTAGCTCTTCCTTGAGGTTGACCTGCCCTGATGCTGCACCGATTCAAATTATGTAGTCAAGCCAGTAATGTCCTCCAAAAGATCAATCCAATCAGCTAACTTCTAACTTCTTCCTAGCTCATGCATGCTGCCAAACACAAATGTTATCATGGGACAGTAACTATGGTGATTGCTTTAAAGTTATTGTAAGTAGAATGTTGGGGAAGAGAGAGGCAGGCAAAACTGCCTCAGCAATAAACTAAGAATAAAACAATTTGATTTCAATTAGGAGAAAAATATAATAGTGTTTCACCACCTTCTCACCAAGAGACATAATGTTCCACTGCAGAAATATGTTTGGAAAAAGTTATCTCTCTCTCTCTCTCTCTCTCTCTCTCTATATATATATATATATATATATATATAAATGGATGAGTAGGCATATATAATTTTACATAAAATTAGATGAGTGGGCATTAAGATTTCCAAGTATTGTGTACTCCTGTTTAAGTGCTATAAACAGTTTGAAGTTTTAAGTAACGGTATAACTGAGATTAGTATCCCAGTTTGAATGTTTTATGCTTAGTCCATTTGCTTAATTTAGCATATAAGAAAAGAGATAATATACTGGGCCCATTCTTTCTATATGCATCAACAGAGAATAAACAAGGAAAATATTTTCAGTGAGAAGTTCAGGAAGGATGTCTAGATCCAGAATTCTTGCACATACTTATGTGTGTCTGTGTATGAGTAAGAGATTAAATGATAGACATATGATTGATAGATATATAGATAGATGATAGATAGATAGATAGACCTCAGTATGTCTCTTTAGCCTGAGCCAAAAAAGGAAAGCAATAATTAGACCAGCTGTCCTGGTTTTTCTTATAAAACTAGATTAAAGGATGCCAACAAATCGGATTACACTTTGAGATTAGCCATCTGAAATTAACTGTCTCTTTTTCTCTGCTTTCGCTCAAGACAATTATGACCACTCAAGTTTGGATCATAGACCCTAATGTCAACAAATTAGCGGGAAGCAATCAATAGCACAGCTTCATTTTGAAATGAAATATTGGATCATATTGGAGCAATTTGAGCAACAACAACAACATAAAATTTGGGGTTGGTGCTTCTGCTTTTTGTTTCCCAAAAGAATAAAGAGGGGCTAGGTATAAAAATAATCCATCCCAATGGGAGGTATCTTAACATAACAGGAAAATCCATGCTTCAGAAAGCCAAAACCCTTAAATAATGTTTGACGATCAAAACCTACACACTTAAAGTAGTATTTTCTTCATTAATACTGAATTTGATTTTCTAACTCTGTCTTACTTTCTGTCTCTCTTTCTAGTTTTTGTTCCCTTCTTCCTAGTAGACAGAGAACACTTATTTCTAATATATCATTAGTGATAAATGTAATTACAAGTTTAGAGCACTGTGGCAAGCTGAATATTGTCACCCCTAAGATGTTCCATCCTAATCTCTGAGACCTATAAATATGTTACCTTACATCAGTCTTTATCAGAAGGAGACAGAAAGGTTAGTCAATAGTAAGTGATGAGACAACAGAAGAGGCAGGTTGGAGGGACATGAGAAAGTGACCATGAGATGAGGAATGCAGATGGCCTCTAGAAACGGGGTAAAGGCAAGGAAACATGTCTTCCAAAGCCTCCAGAAGACACACAGTCCTTCTGGAATCTTGATTTTAGATTTTGAGCTCCAGTACGGTGAGAGAGAAAAAATTGGTCCAGGGACTGAAGGTTATTTGATAGAGCAGCAATAGAAAATGAATACAACTACCAAAGGAGATTCAGAGACAGAAATCCCTTTTTAGCTCAATGACTGAAGAATTCACTGGAAGGAAAACTATAAATGAATAGTTCTTTGAATGGTTTATAGGATTTCATTTGATGGATATTGATGGAGTTGTGCTCTTCTGTTGCCCTGACCTTAATAATCAAAGACTGCTATGTGTGCTACTAGTTTTGAATTATAAGTGATCTAAAATCGCTGTTATTGGTAGTAGTTCAATGTTACTTGAGTGAATTAAAGCAAGAGTGAATGAACATATAGGTGTCTTGTAAGGAAATAATATAAATATCATTAAAATGTCAATTAACACTACATGGATAGAAAGTATTATAAAGCACAACAAGGGTAGAAGACTAGATATTGAGACTCATTTAATAATTATCAAAATCATATATCTGGGTCTCATTTTCTTGATTTGCAAACTGAGAAGACAGAAGTAGATGTTCTGTATGATGTTATTTCATATAAAGCAGAAACCTAATAAAGGTACTTTAAAGCATAGTAATAATTAAATGTTTTCATTCATCTGATATTTGTGACAAAAATCATATTTTAAATTTTAATACACATATAGTTTATCTTGCTATATTGTTACTAAGCAGATTTTCTATTACTAGATATGGAGTGTGGCTCTGAGAGTAAGCATTTCTATCAACTTCCTAAATCATGCTGAGATTTACGTTTAAAATACAGATTACCCGGCTTTGCCCTTTAATGTCGATTTCATTGTCTTTGTGAAAGCACTGAGCCTGCAATTTTATTAAGTGTGTCAGGAAATTCTTAGTCTCCAGAAGTTTAGGAATCATTGCACCAGAGCATTTAATCCATATTTTTGACCTACTAATTACTAATCAGGCAAAATAGCTTTGAAAGCATCAAACCATTTATTATCAGCACAGACACCATGCGGTAACTGATCAAATTGTGTACACTCTGAGAAAAATTTACTGAGGCTGCGATTTTTTGTTTTCTTTCAGGTCTAAGGAGAAAGCTTAATTAAAGCTAGCAAAAAATATGAGAAGAAAGCTGTCAGTAAAAGCAAAAGAATAACACAACTGAAGTAAATATGTTTTTGAGCATTTTTAACGATTTTTTAATTGAGATATTAAACTTTTGAGCAAACATTCAGATTTGTGTATGTATGTGCGTGTACACACATAAATAAAAACCCCTCACTCCCAATGACTATTCTCAAATATTTTAAAGTCACGGAGGGGCTCCTGGGTGGCTCTGTCCGTTAAGCGTCCGACTTTGGCTCAGGTCATGATCTCGCGGTCCGTGAGTTTGAGCTCCGCGTCGGGCTCTGTGCTGACAGCTCAGAGCCTGGAGCCTGTTTCAGGTTCTGTGTCTCCCTCTCTCTGACCCTCCCCCGTTCATGCTCTGTCTCTCTCTGTCTCAAAAATAAACGTTAAAAAAAAAGATTTAAAGTCATGGAATCAATCTCATTTAGAACTGCATTAAAGACTGTAAGATACCTAGGAATAAACCTAACCAGGGAGGTAAAAGATCTGTACTCCAAAAAAACTATAAAACGGTTATGAAAGAAACTGAAGATGAGACAAAGAAATGGAAAAATAAGGGCACCTGGGTTGCTCAGTTGGTTAAAAATCTGACTTCAGCTCAGATCATGATTTCAAGGTTTGTGAAATCAAGCCCTGCATCGAACTCTCTGCTGTCACCACAGAGCCCACTTCAGATCCTCTATGCCCCTCTCTCTCTGTCTCTCTCCCACTTGCTCTCTCTCTCTCTCTCTCTCAAAAATAAATAAAAACATTAAAAAATCCATGCCCATGAATTGAAAGAACAAATATTGTTAAAATGTCTATACTACCTAAAACAATCTACACATTTAATGCAATCCCTATCAAAACACCACCAGCGTTTTTCACAGAGTTAGAACAAACAATCTTAAAATTTGTGTGGAATCACAAAAGACCTTGAAAGCCAAACCGATCTTGAAAAAGAAAAGCAATGCTGGAGGCATCACATTCTGGACTTCAAGTTGTATTACAAAGCTATAGTCATCAAGACAGTATGGTACTGGCACAGACACATTGATAAACCCAGAATGAGCCCACTATTATGTGCTACATTAATCTTCAACAAAACAGGAAAGACTAACCAATGGAAAAAGATAGTGTCTCCAACAAATGATGTTGGGAAAGCTGGACAGCAACATGTAAATGAATGAAACTAGACCACTTTCTTACACTATACACAAAAACAAATTCAAAATGGATGACAGACCTAAATGTGAGAAAGGAAACCATCGAAATCCTAGAGGAGAACATAGGCAGTAACCTCTTTGACATCAGCCATAGTAACTTCTTACTAAACATGTCTCATGAGACAAGGGAAACAAAAACAAAAATCTGCTATTGGGACTTCATCAAGATAAAAAGCTTCCACACAGAGAAGGAAACCACCAATAAAACTAAAAAGCAAACTTTGGAATAGGACAAGATATTTGAAAATGACATATTGGATAAAGGGTTAATATCTAAAATCTATAAAGAACTCATCAAACTCAACACACACACACACACACACACACACACACACACACCAAATAATCCAGTGTAAAAATGGGCAGAAGACACGAATAAACATTTTTTCCAAAGTAGACATCTAAATGGTTAACAGACACATGAAAATATGCTCAACATCACTCATCATCATGAGAATACAAATCAAGACTACAGTGAGATATCACCTCTCACCTGTTAGAGTGGCTAAAATTAACAACACAAAAAACAACAGATGTTGGTGAGGATGAGGATAAAGCAGAACTCTCTTACACTGTTGGTGGGAATGAAAACTGGTACAGTCACTCTGGAAAACAATGTGCACATTCCTCAAAAAGTTGAAAAAGAATTACCCTACAATCTAGCAATTGCACTACTAGTTATTTATTCAAATGATACAAACACCAATTACCAATTTAAAGTATTTCAAATACCTAATTTTTATAGCAGCATATTAATAATAGCGAAAGTATGAAAAGATCTCAAATACCTATTGACTGATGAAAGCATAAAGAAGGGTGAGATATATATATATATATATATATATGTGTGTGTGTATATATATATTACACATATATATATGATATATATATACACATATATATATATGATACACATATATATATATATATATATATATATATATGATAGAATATTACTCAACCATGCAAAAGAGTGAAATCTTGCAATGACCTGGATGGAGGTAGAGTATATTATGCTAAGTGAAATAAGTCAGTCAGAGAAAGACAAATATCATACGATTTCACTCATGTGGAATTTAAGAAACAAACCAAATGAACATGGAGGTAAAAAGAAAGGCAAACCATAAAACTGAGTCTCCATAGAGAACACACTGAAGGCTGCTGGAGGGGAGGTGGACAGGGGGATTGGACAAATGGGTGATGGGCATTAAGGAGGGCACTTGTTGGGATAAGCACTGAGTGTTATATGTCAGTGATGAATCACTAAATCTTACCCGGGAAACTAATATTTACTGTATGTTAGCTAACTGAAATTTAAATAAAAGTTTGGAAGATAAAATTGAAGGACAAAAGCAGAAATATGGAACCAACTGTGCTGTATTTTTCTTGCTGTTATTTCTTACAAAGTATAAACTCTTACTTACTGATCAAAGCAATATAAAAAAATGCCTTCAAAAGCAAATAATTAGAATTCAAAAGTGTTCTTTGATTTAGTCTATTAATGACAGTACCTGTTTCCCCTCTTCTTGATTATGAAAAGAATGTACAATATCCTGTGGTTAACACAGATCTTTAGGACAAATGGATATTGTTTTATACCTCCAGCCTCATACGAGTGGAGGGATTGTTGAGTGAGTGACTCATCCTTGATTTAAAATGGCCTTTTTTCTTCCTGGGAATGATGATATGTGTTGCAAGCATAAGAGGATAAGTACTGAAAAGTGCAGTTTTATTTGTGTCCATTATTCTAAAAGTCTCTCTTCTATTACAGGTTAAAAATGGAAACCTAAAGTGTAGTTTTGTTTGGCCTAGGATTTTTAATCCAGAAGTGGTATTTTATAGATTAATCTATACTTTAAAAATATTTTAGGACTGTGTCAGTGCCTTCTGAGTGCTTTACTTACATAAAAAAAATAGCATAAAATACCATCCATAAGAATAGACAATTTCCTTTCCTCACAGTTTGGTCTAATTCCAGATGCTTTAATGTCTTATATTATCAGCCCTGCTGTCCAAGTCATACCAGAATTGCAAATGGGCGCATAGAAATAAATCATTTAAAGTAACTGCACCTAAGAGCACTTCTCGCTAGCACTAAAATACCCTGGATGCCAAAAATGCTACAGTAGTGACTTTCAGGCAAGAAAATACACTTTTTAAAATTTAATTATTCTTCATATTATCCTGGGCAACTTGGTTATTAGAGCTGTATTTAAGCTGCAGAATTCATGTCAAAAAGATCAAGTTTATCAGCATCTTTAGCAGAAACAGATATAACAACTTTTTAAACACCAAGAGAATACCACAAACTAAGTCATTCTGACTTACAAGAAAAGAAACCAAGAAAATAATTTTAGAGATATTAAAATGCACCATACAGTGTCCTTGAAAGAATAGCTTTATTTTTGACTACTGAAATGTTACAAGTTGTTTTTGACACATTATCCTATAAAACAGATAATTATAGATCCCTATAAATGTAACAACAACCCCTCTATGACAATGAAGTCGAGTTTTTAGTAACTGGAAGATTCAGATGACAGAACATTCAAGTGTAACATAGCAAGGCTATAGCTTGATTGAAAAAGTAGCAAATGTCATTTGTATTAACTATTATATAGAAAGAGATGGTCGTTTTGTGATTTGGACAGCATTCATGATTGTATCTGTGTTCAGCACTGATTATGAAACAATCTGAAATTTTCTTTGATCCTCAGGGCCACAGAGGGGACTTGTCTGATGTTGGTGTCCTGTGAAGGTGTTTGTGTTTAACAGGAGAACACAACAGCATACCTATGTCTATCAGGCCAATTTCTCACACTGAAACCTGATTGTGCCAGAATAGTTTCTAGCTATCAAGCTCCACTCTTTTCTTTCTCAAAAATTTTCAGTAATGAATCACATGTATGTTCTTAGAACAGATCCTGCTTGTTAATGATATATTATTCTTTGGAACGGGTTCTATTTGTTAATGATATATTATTCTTGGTATGTATGACTGCCCTTTATATTTTTTAGTTGTCATTTATTTTCATAAGGATGTTTGGATGGTAATTGGTTTTCCCAATATTCTTGTCTAGTGTTGAAAGCAAGTTTATATTGACTTCACAATATAAGTTGCAAACCATTCCCTTTTTTGAATCCTATTAAAAAAGTTTGTATAAGTTTATATTAACTTCTACATTTTTTAAATGTAAAAGCATTCAACAATGAATCTATGTGAGTTTTATTTTACTTTGGAAGAATATATTATGTGTCGATTCTATTTTATATACAATTGTCTCTTTATCTGTTTTTTTTAAATAATTTTCCCAAAGAATTTTTCCTTACTCTTATTATTGTAAAATTACTGGTATAATAACAATATTTTATGTCTGTTTAATATTGTAGAATTATAGTGGTGCCCATTTTCATTACATATTTTGGTAATTCCTTGTTCATTGTTTTTCCAGATCTCCTTGCTATGATTATATTGATTTTATTAACATTTTTAAAGAATTGGATTTGCTGGTTTTCTTTATTGTGTATGTTTTGTCTTTTCTTTGTTATTTTCTTAATTTTCATATCTTTGGGTTTTATTTGTCCTTTTTTTCTCTGCTCTATTGATGGAAGAATAGATCATCTATTCTGAGCTTTTCTCTTTTTCCCTCATATATCCATTTAATGCTAGAAAGATATTTAAATTTTAAATCTGTACGCACCAAATAATTATTTCTAGCATAGTAACCCTATACTAATGTGAAATACCCCATATAGTGTTTTTTTTGTCTTATTTTTTACTTTGTCTTATATTAGAACATCAGCTTTCTTTTATTTATTTTACTATGGTATGTTTTTTATAGACTTTTATCTGGGTCTGTATGTTTAATGATGTGTCTGTTGTAAATAGTATTTACTTGATTTTTTTGTTATTTGTCCTTTTTTTTACATGTCCTTTGTCATTTAGTTACAATTTTTAATTTATTCATATTTAATTTAGCTATTATATATTAAATTTTATGTGCACCATGTTATTATTTTACTTTTTTTTCCTGTTTAAGTCTACTTCTTTTTTGTTCCATTTGCTCTATTCTTTTCATTTATAAATTTGTTATTCTTGCTTTTAGTTTTTAGCTTATTGTTTCTCTATGTTCTTCTGAATCTTCTCTCTATGCTTTAAGTTATCCTAGAGATGACAACATGCATCCTTCACTCATTCAATTCTAATTCAGGGGCTCCTGGGTGGCTCAGTGGGTTAAGCGTCTGACTTCAGCTCAGGTCATGATCTCATGCATATCTTTTATTATTCTCTCATTTTAATCTGAAAGATGTCCACTTAGTAATAAAATATTTCAGTTGCAGGGGTGCCTGGGTGGCTCAGTAAATTAAGCATCCGACTTCGGCTTAGGTCATGCTCTCATAATTTGTGAGTTTGAGCCCCGTGTTGGACTCTGTGCTGACAGCTCAGAGCCTGTAGCCTGTTTCAGATTCTGTCTCCCTCTCTCTCTGCCTCTCCCCCACTCACGTTCTGTCTCTCTTTCTCTGAAAAATAAATAAACCTTTCCAAAATTCTAATTCAGATTAGTATGACTTCTTCCTCTGTAATGTCAGAATATTAGATGGAATAATACATCTAGTATGTTTAACCCCTTTTACCTACTGCTTTATTTTTATCTTACATTTTACTTTTACATATATTTTAAGATTAAAAAAACAGTAGTAATATTGTTAATGTAGGTTTTAGAAAGTGTTCATTTATGTCTATCCACATAATTTTCCTTTTCATTATTCATTTTTTATAAATTTTTGTGTTTTCTGCAATAATTATTCTTATTCTACTTGAAGATCTTTCTAGCAAAAATTTATTGAAATTTTGGTGGCAGTTTCTGTCCTATTTGAAAAATCGTTTATTTTGTCTTCAATTTTGAGAGCTTGTTTTGGGTGGAGGTTTTACCTAACACTAAGTTCTAGGTAATCCGGTATTCCCATTCAGCTCTTTTCAACACTTCATTTATTTCATTCCCTTTGGTTTCATTTAAAAATCAGACCTCAGCTTGTGAAACCTTTTGAGTTGGTGTATCTTTATTCCTACTCATTCCATCCATTGCCCTAAAATTTGGTTTTAAGATTTTCTCTTTGTCTTTTCTTCAATAAATCAAAGATATATTAAGGTTTACCCCATGTTTTCTTTTTTTCCCTTATGATTTTTCCTTGGATTTGACTTAACTTACTGCATTTATGGAGGAATGTCTAACAAATCTGGTAAATTACATAGTCATCATAGTCATCATCTGTGTATTACTTTTGCAATATTCTCTCCCTCTTTAATTTCTAAGGCACAAATTATATATCTCTTAGGTCTTTCCATTAGTGTCCTCCATTTTCCTCTCATTATTTTTCTTATTGTCTTCCCTCTGGGTGCTTCAATTGGGTTCTTTTCTATCAACATATTGTTTTTATTTACTACTCCTACTGTATGCTATTTGTCATCTGTTATTAAAACCTGCTAAGAAGAACCATATAATCCTCTCAATAGATACAGAAAAAGCATTTGACAAAGTACAGCACCTATTCTTGATAAAAAACCCTTGAAAAAGTAGGGACAGAGAGGAAATACCTCAACATCATAAAGACCATATACAAAGCCCAACAGTTAATATCTTCTTTCCTCCATGGGGAAAAACTGAAAGCTTTTCTTCTAAGGTCAAGAATAAGATAGGGATATCCACTGTCACCACTGTTATCTAACGTAGGCCATGAAGTCCTAGCCTCAGCAAAGCAACCATACAACTAAAAGAAATAGAACACACACAAATCAGCAAGGAAGAATCCAAACTTTCACTATTTGCAGATGACATGATAGAACTAGAACTGATATACAAATTCAGTAAACTCAAAGGATACAAAACCAATGTACAGAAATTGGTTGCATTTCTATACACCAAGAATGCAGCAGAAGAAAGAAATCAAGGAACTGATCGCATTTAAAATTGCACCAAACCCTATAAGATACCTAAGAAAAACCTAACTGAAGAGGTAAAAGATCTATATTCTGAAAACTATAGAACACTTATGAAAGAAATTGAAGATGAGCCAAAGAAGTGAAAAAACATCCCAAGCTCATGTATTGGAAGAACAAACCTTGTTAAAATGTCTACACTACCCAAAGCAGTCTGCAGATTTAATGCAATCCCTATCAAAATACCATCAGCATTTTTCACAGAGATACAACGAACAATCTCAAGATTTGTATGGAACCACAAAAAGACCCTGAATAGCCAAAGCAACCTTGAAAAAGAAAAGCAATGCTGGAGGCATCACATTCTGGACCTCAATTTATATCACAAAGCTGTAGTCATCAAGACAATATGGTACTGGCATAAAGACAGACACATAGACTAATGGAACAGAATAGAAAACCCAGAAATGGACCCACAACTATATGGCCAACAGAGCAGAAAAGACTATCCAATGGAAAAAAAGACAGCATCTTTAACAAATTGTGTTGGGAAAACTGGACAGCAAAATGCAAAAGAATGAAACTGGACCACTTTCTTACATCATACACAAAAACAAGTTAAAAATGGATGACAGACCTAAATGTGAGACATCCTAGAGGAAAACATAGGCAGTAACTTCTTTGACATCAGCCACAGCAACTTCTTCTTACTAGACATGTCTCCTGAGACAAGGGAAATAAAAACAAAACTGAACTATTGGAATTGCATCAAGATAAAAAGCTTCTGCACAGAGAAGGAAACTATCAACAAAGCTAAAAAGCAACCTTTGGAATGGAAAAAGACATTTCCAAATGACATTTAGCATAAAGGGTTAATGTCCAAAATCTATAAAAAACTTATCAAAATAACACTCAAAAAACAAATAATCCAGTGAAGAAACGGGCAGAAGACAAGAATAGACATTTTAACAAAAAGAGACACCCAGATGGCTAACAGACACATGAAAAGATGCTCAACATTACTCATCATTAGGGCAATACAAATCAAAACCACAATGAGATATCACCTCCCATCTGTTGGAAAGGCTAAAATCTACAATACAGGAAATAACACTGTTGGTGGGAATGCAAACAGGTGCAGCCACTCTGGAAAACAGTATGGAGCTTCCTCAACAGTTGAAAATAGAATTAATCTACAATTGCACTGTTAGGTATTTACCCACAGGATAGAAAAATACTTATTTGAAGGGGTACATACACCCCAGTGATTTTAGCAGCATTATCAACAATAACAAAATTACAGAGAGCCCAAATGTCCATCGACTGATGAATGCATAAAGAAGTTGTATATACAATGGAATATTAGTCAACCATAAAAAAAGAATGAAATCTTGCCATTTTCAATGACATGGGTGAAGTTAGAGAGTATTATCCTAAATGAAATAAATCAGCCACAGAAAGGAAAATACCATATGATTTCACTCTTCTGTGGAATTTAAGAAACAAAACAGATGAAATAGGAGGGGAAATCAAAAGAGACGGGAAAACCATAATACAGACTCTTAATTATATGGAACAAATAGGTTTGCTGAAGACCACGTGGTGGGGGGATATTGAATGGGTGATGTGTATTAAGGAGGGGGCTTACTGTGATGAGCACTGGCTGTGGTATGTAAGTGGTGAATCACTAAATTCTACACCTCTAACTAATGTTACACTATATGTTAACTAACTGGAATTTAAATAAAAATGTGAAAAATGAAAAGAATCTTATTAACAGTATAATTATATATAACAATTAATAATAATATATGGTGTAGTATATTATTATTATTATTACTATTATTATTCAGCCCTAGTATTACTATTTACCATATTGTTTTTAAGTTGGAATCTTCTATCAAAATTTTTTATCATTTCTTCTGTTTTTTTTTTCTTTTTTCTTGGGTTTAATATTCAAACACTTTAAAATTCTTTTTTTAATACCTAGATCACCTGTGGGTCTGCTCTGTTATTTTTTCTCAATTATTGGATATGTGGTCTTGTCTTTTGTTGTTTTTGTTGTTCACATAAATATTTTATCTATTGCCAGACATTAGGTGTTATAAAAAATGTAATGCTCCAGCGGGCTTATCATGCTCTGCTCTTAGGTACAATAATAAATGTTCAACATAATCCAATAAGACAGGCTATAATGGATAAAAACGCTCAATAAAAGGCCCTGTTAAATCCCATTCTTCCTGCTATTCACCCTGGACCCCAGAGTTTTCCCCAATGAGTCTGGTATATTCATTAGAGCCTTTTTATCTAATGGGCCCCCCTTCATTGTTATTTCAACAGACCGCAGAAAATCTTTCTCTGCTTTTCAGAAGCTTTCTGTGTAATTTTTTTTTCCTCCTACCCCATGTAGCCCCAGTATATGTCAAAAATTCTGAGGGAAAGATAATCATGTGTTTAAGACATTCAAATCTCCATCAAAAGTCCTCTATATACTTCTGAACTTCTACAACAGCCCTCTCTCTATTTTGTATTAAGCTTTACAAAGGATCCTCAGTCACCTGCCCCTGTTCAGAATTGGCAAACTTTTATGGGAGTAAAAGCAACTCTAGAGGGTCAGCGTCTTTCTCTGAGTTTCTTCATTCTCCAGTATTTTATCCCAGATCTTTTTAAGCAGAATTCTGCTGTGTTTGAATCAAGGATTTCTATATGTTACCTGACATCTTTAGTTTTCCAAGTAGGAGCATTCATCTGTTGCCAGATATCCCATCCCACCCAGAAACAAAATGTATGTGACATTTTTAAAGACTATATAATGGACTCTAATCAGTGATGAGTAGTTTATATCTTAATATTTTTTACTCGTTTCAGAAATATTCACCATCGCTCTCTAGGTTTTAACTGAACTCAAGAAGTCAGGCTAGTGTAATCCATGTTTTTTGGCCCAAAGTTTTTTCAGACACAGGAATATATTTTCAAATGTGATCATTGAGTGGTTTTTCATGAATATTGCAAATTTAATTTTGAATGAAGTAATTCTAATTAGGAAGATTCTACATCATAACTCTACTGTATGGCTGGTATGAAGAACATATAATAATAAAGATAGTAATGATGATGATATTAATGATAATTTATTGGCATCTATTATGTTCCAGGCTCTCTGCATATTTCTATGTTTAGACTACTTTACTTATTTTTATAGCATCATTTTAAGAGACAACCATTATTATTCACAGTTTCAGGAAAGGGTTTAAACTGATATTTAGGATGGTTCATTTACTACCCATAAGGCATAGAATCTGTAAATAGCCTATTTCAGATAGCACTGAGGCTGCCTTTTACCATTAAACTGTACAAATAAAAATACAGGATTAGTCTTTGAGGAAATGGACATTGCTTTGTGTTGCTATTTTCCTACATTTCTAGAGCATTTTAATAAAATGTCTGAGTTCAGCAGCTTTATTTTATCAAAATCATATGGATTGCTCTATTTGCATGCTCTTGAGCAGAAGCTAAATTAAGAGAAAAATGATAAATAAATGAAGTGACACCCTCCTCTCAGAGATAGCGGAACATGCATGCCAAGGAAGGATATTCATTATGCAAGGAGTAGAATTTATTTCATTAAAAATTACACAAATAGTTTGAGGAATATTCAGAATTCAACTATACACTTTTACCAAAAATAGGGCTTTAAAAAATTTTAGAACACTTTTACTTTCGTACTAAACATTTCCACTTTGGTTCATTTCAGTCAATATTTTGTGCTTCCGTGGAAAGGTACCATAAACCTTGTTATAGATGGCTAATCTAAATGAGGTAGAAATTCCAAAAAACTCCGAGTGTAGAGAAAATTTTGCATGCTTTTATTTGTCAGGCCAGCATTCTTTCATGAATCCCTTTCAAAATATTTATAATGTCTTGGTATATTTTTCTAGAAACTGATAACTTCATCCATTTTTATTTAAAAAAGAATAGGTTGACAATTGTTACTATACTTTTTAAAGTATTACTAGTTATATTCTTAAGTTTGTAGATAAACCACTTTCCATCTAGGAATCATTTTACTTTGTTATATTTCAAAAATATAGTGTGTTAAATAGCATTTAGAAAAGGCATCTGAATGTTTCATCCCAGAATGTTTGATAAGAAAAATATTTTTTTTTAATTGAAGCAAAATGCACAATTATCTACACATGGGGAATTCCCTTATTTTTGCCAAATCAAAAGTTTCCATCACTTTAGTTCATTATTCCCAAAAGATCTGAACGAATGCACAATTTTGCACATCACATCTTAGACAGAGACCAGGTCTACATTTCCATCCTAGAGCCCGGATCTTACTGAGGATAAAAGGTGAGCACAGAAAACTCATTCTTATCTTACACAGCAGCTTTGCAGCTTTTTTGGCACTTTGAATATTCTAAAGGATTATACTGAAGACGGGATTTTCTCAGGTGGTTATTTGTTCTGTTTTCATCAGAAACACTAATATGCAACCCAGAGCAACTTTAGAAATATTGGCTTCCTTTATCAGCTAGCATCTCTATTTAAGACTTATAGTAATGATTTGCAGAAGTTTTCATTTGTGATAGAAAGGATTTTTCCATTTCTTCTGTAGTAAGCTACCTGCAATTCTCTAGTGTTAGTTAAGCTTAGTCTAATGGATTATGAAATAAAAATGCAATCATGTCTGGGAAAAAGATTTTCCTTTTTCTCTAAAACAGTGATTCTACTGGTAATCTTCCCTGGCTATCGGCAGCAATAATAGTCATAGAAACAATGTTTTGTCCCAAAGAGCAAAACTTAACTCAATATTTACAACAAAAAAGGTACAGAAGGCCCCAGATAAAGCTATAATACTGCAGTATTGATGGTGGGAAAACACATAATTGGCTCCCTTGAAAGCCTTATCAGACCACAAATATTAGCTCTTATAAAATTGTCCAATTAGGTCAAGATCCAGGAAAGGAAACATTTTCTCCAAGGCATTTTTGTTGTTAAAATAAAGTCAGTGAAATAATAACCTTTACTATTATTAACATTGTAACTCATAATCCCTATGATGAAAGAATGCTTCCCCTTAAAAGTAGACAAAGGAATATTAAAGCTTTCTTTTTTAAATGTCTGTCTTTTAAAAATTAGTTGATTTTTTAAGTTATGATAATCCATTTTTTTCTGATGACCAGCCATGTAGTTATCATTGCACTTTTTTTTCTTTTAGCATGAATTTAAGTAAAATTTGAGTCTCAGAACATTCAAGATATACACAAATATGGCACAAAAAATTAAATTATTAAAGATGATTTTTATTAGTGATGTTCTTGCAATCATACAAAAGTAAGCAAATGCTTCTTCTGTAATAAAATCCATAGCATTTAGAATTATTTTTTTAAATAGTCAGATAAAATAGTGTTGTGCTTTTAATGTGTTTTATGCTAGGTGAATTTTGAATTGTGTGATGCTCCCTCTTACCTCACAGCCTAGTGGCATCCTCTAAATCACTTGTGCCTGTTAGCTGTGCACAAAAAGACATCCCCTCTGGCAGTGGACATAGGCAGCCAGCTCGAGGGATATCAAATTTGGTATATCATAAATGCACTAAACATCCTGAGAATGTTCTCAGATGGAAAGCATATGAAGAAGATGCTCTTCTATTTAAACGATACCAAGAAGTATCATGTCAATTGCTTTAAAACCTGTATGTATGTGGGCATATATATCATGAATACTTGCAGATAAACTTGTTTATGTGATGTAAAAAAGAAAAAAGGATGTTATTGAAATACATAATTTATCTTAATACCACTAAATAATTTTGTCTAGAATGCAGATTTCTCAAAAGACTCATTGCACAAGTGTTGCCCACACATTTATTTCTCATCAGGATTTACAATTTTATGAGCACTCAGATAGCAGACAGAAAAAAAGTTTCCTATGTTCTTGCCAAGAAGCACTGAACAGAAAAAAGAAAAAAAAAGAAAAAGCATTGACATTTAAAAGGATCAAAAAGTAAGATTTTCTTAAGTACTAAGTACAACATATTCAATAAATATATAGTGTTATTTATGTTTACTTTATTGGTGCAGCTTATCTTTTCCTTCAGTAAATTAGATTTTAAGTAGTATTAAAGTGATAATGTAAAATTTTCCTTAAGGCAATATACTATATAGTATTAAAAAAAGAAAATTATTGTATGCATGAATATTTCTTATATGAAAATAATGCTTTAAGTTAAAATGGCTCTTTATTCAATACTTATTATATGATTAATTTTTTTAGCTACTTAACAATATTGGGAAATAACATACATATGAAAACAGTATATTTATAATGTATTTGTTCCTGAGAAACTCTACACTTTTAAAATAGCTTAACTAGGTGAATACTATACTTCTAAGCTAGGTTATACTTTTAGAAAATAGTTTTTTATAATATTTATTTACCCATGTGTTTTCTGATTTTCAGAAAATAAACTCTTTATGTGTTAATTTTAACTTATTATTGTTCTTGGTTGAAAATCATAGTTATTATACTCAATAATGTCATGATCTAAATTTGTAAACTTATTTTCACACATATATATTTAAAATGTCATATATATAATTAAAATTTCTTTTGAAATACACAATTTATTGTCAGACTCTGCAAAGATTTACATATGGAGATAGCACATTTTTTTTAAATATAATTTATTACCCTTCTTATAAGTTGAAATATCACTACATGAAATATACAGTTCTTTAATATTGTTCCACTAAAATTACTATTCTGAGGAAAATGTATTTTACACTAGTCAATTAAATAAGAAAAAAATATTTGCCATGTATCTTCAACTTTTGATAATATGAAAAATAAATTATGGAATTGAGGGCAGTGACCTTTGAGCTTTACTGACCCTCTCACAGAACAGAGAGTATAAAGAGCATGTTTCCTGGCAGCATATGGATGTGTAGAGAATAGAGTATTTCTAAGATCTTGTGCTTTGTATGTAAAACAGGTTTTGTCTCTCCATAAGAAATCATCATTGTCAAACTTTGTTTTTAAGGAGTTGCTTTTTACCCATTCATAACAAAATTACTCAAATTATCTTGTTTCAAAGATTTTATTCCCAGTTTTGTTTATGGTTATAAAAGCATTCTTAATAATTTTAGAAAATAGCATATGACAAGATATAAAGTATGGAAAAAAAATACATTTGTAATAAAATAATTGAAGTGTTGAAATGATACATTTTATAGGAGATACTATCATGTGTATTCATTTATATATATTTCTGAATATCTCAAGTGAGGTCTGGTTGCAGAGAAAAAGCAGCAACAGATCCAACTTCTCAGCTTTTTAAACTCTTTAACCTACATAGTTAAAGAGTTTATACCTTAGTGTTAATACCTTAATCACTATATTTATATTCAGGCTTTAAAACAGAAGTTCTAAGAGGAAAAAACACACACCACTCCATGACTTGCCTCGTACTTACAAAGCACAGGCCCAGATATAAAATTTTATAAATGTATTTACCCCTCCACAGTAGAGAAAATAGTGGGTTCTGGGGAATATATATTTTTAGATCGGCCTTTGGACATCTGGCCTCTGGTCAAGACCCCATAGATACTCCCTGGGGATAAAATTTCAGGGTAATGCCCAGCTTTAGCACCATTGAAGGAGCTGATCTGCCAATCCCATTATAATATCCTTAGCTCTGTAGCTTGGTACAAGGAGTATACACTCGACTTTTTCTTCACCACTGAAGTTTGAAGCACTGAATATTGACCACATCCTTGGGAAGATTATCAACAAGGACAGAGAACTGACACAGATGATAAGTACGGAAATACCGTGTTTATTTATATCTTTGAACCTCTTTAAAATGTCTAAGAAATTGCTGCTCTACACATTTAACCAGGGCTATAATTTTCTGATAAAAGACTGTTGATGTCTCTATGATATTGCAAATTTCTCCTTGATTTATTTGGGGGAGATGATTAAAGTTTTTCTTAGTAGGAGCTCAAAGAAAGCATTAACAAAGAATAGGACTTCTAGGTTTTATGTAAAATATAAATAATAATAGTAACATTAGCTGAAAGCTTATTATAATAACAATAGAGCAGTCTGAGCCATTTAAACACCTCCAAAATTCCCTAATGGAATAAGTACCATTTTACCCACACTTTAGATATAATGAAAATAGGCCTTATAAAGTTTCTAATAGCTACATATCTAATAAAACAAGAACGTAGGATTCAAACTCAGGAAATTTGAATTGACAGCTAGCATTTTTAAATAATGGCAAATAATTGAAGACAACAAAATAACACCAAATAACGTTAGTAACCTGATAAAAGTAATTATTTTTACAAATTATAATAATCCTATAACCCTTTCCTTCTATTCTGTGTGCAAATTATGCATTTTTTATCTGACAAGGCTCATGCCATGTAGTTGAGTAACTTTTCTTTGTTTACCCAACTTGTTTCAAATATATTCAGGAGAAAAGATTTTATTCTGTTCCCAGAGGAAAATGCAGATGAGCCTCATGACTTTTCAGGTTACTTTTATGTAATAAAGACTCATATTTTCCTTCAGTCGTTAAATGTTCTTACTTTGGTCATTGGAATGCCCACTCCCATGCAAATGTTAAACCTGTTCCTCTTGGGTCATCTGTGGTCAAGGACAGGGATGTGGTCAGCCTTCTCTTTCCACCCAATCTCTTCTGTCAGCTTGCCAAGTGCGGTTTCTGACCACATTGGGGTTGGTCTGCGGAAACAGAGTTAGGAGACGCACAAAAATTACTTTTAGCAAGCATTATTTCCACATCCCCTTGAAATCTATGAGCCCAGAAGTGTTTAAATCTCTCTCTTTTGAGGGTGCTTTAATGGCTTTTGAGGAACTCTCCACTGGTGGAGATCGCTTACCTGCATTTCCTTTGACATGAGTGATGCATTCAGCTCTGGCCAGTGACTCCCCATCGAATTCTGTTTTCTTTCCCTGGCCCAGTTCATATAAACTTTTCCTACAAGTGTTTACAATTCTTTCAGGTTTCTGTCTTTCCATTTGGCTAATATAAAATGCTAAGGAAATACCCTTTGATATTGCCTAAATGAAATATATATAATATGGGGGGAGGGGGATACACTTATTCTTTGTCTGCTTATATAGCTGCTAGCAGTTGATCTCTTGTTTTCTCAGTGTCTCCAGTTGGAGTCAGATATCTGTCCTCTGTGGTCCTCCAATTTGCCTTTCTGAGTCACCCAATTAATGCTGTTCTCATTTGCCTGGAAATGAAATGAAGACACCCCCAAACCCTCCTACTTGATGGAGGTATGAGATATTTAGAATGCTGGTCACTATCTCCAATGAAATCTTACTTAAAAATCCTCTGCCAGTGTCACAACTTTATCCTATTTATGTCCCCCATGTGCCTTTGACTTTCAGGAGTCATGTTTCCAGTCCTGGCCTATTTACTTTACTTGAAAGCAAAATATTTGCAATGTGGGCCCTTGTCAGTGTAGAATGTATTCATACCTCAGTCAACCCAAGATAGAAAGAACCCTAATTAGACATTCTGCACCACAAAGGAGTCAATCAATAAAACTAAAATACAACCTTTGGAATGGGAGAAGGTATTTGGAAATGGCATATCTGATAAAGGGTTAGTATCTGAAATCTATAAAGAACTTATTAAACTCAATACCCCAAGAACGAATAATACAGTTAAAAATTAGACATGAATAAACATTTTTTTTCCCAAAGAGGACATGCAGAGAGCCAACTAACACTTGAAAAGATGCTCAACATCACTGATCATTGTGGAAATAGAAATCAAAACGACAGTGAGATATCTCCTCACATCTAACAGAATGGCTAAACTCAACTACACAAGAAACAACAGATTTTGGTGAGGATATGTAGAAAGAGGAACCCTTTTGAACTATTGGTGGGAATGCAAACTGGTGCACCCACTCCGGAAAAAAGTATACAGATTCCTCAAAAAGTTAAAAATAGAACTACCCAATGATCCAGCAATCACATTACTAGGTATTTATTTAAAGAATACAAAAAAAAATACTAATTCAAAGGGATGCATGTACCCCAGTATTTTTAGCAGCATTCTCTGAAATAGCCAAATTATAGAAACAGCCCAAGTGTCCACTGCCTGTTGAATGCATGAAGAAGAGATGTTATACACATACAATGGAATATTACTCAGCAATAAAAATGAATGAAGTCTTGCCATTTGCAATGACATGGATGAAGCTAGTGTTATGCTAAGTGAAATAAGTCAAAGACAAATACCATTTGATTTCACACATAAATGGAATTTAAGAAATAAAACAAAGGGGCAAAAGGAAAAGTGAGAGAGAGAAGCAAATCAAGAAACAGACTGTTAACTATGGAGAACAAACTGAAGGTTATGAGAAGGATGGTGTGTGGGGAGATGGGTGAAATAAGTGGTGGGGATTAAGGAGGGCACTTGCTGTGATGAGCACGAGGTGTTGAATGGAAGTGTTGAATCACTAAATTATACACCTGAAACTAATAATATACTATATGTTAACTGGAATTTAAATAAAAACTAAAAAAAAATACAAAAGAAGGAAGTGGGTTAATACAAAAAACAGAAGAAAAAAAGCTTTAAAATAAATAAAATAGAAAGGGAAGGGAAGGGAAGAGAGGAAGGAGGGAAGAAAGCAAGCAAGAAAAAAGCAAGAAAGAACACATTTTTATATGAGAAGTCATCTTCACATGAAAGGACAGAGATCTAATCATTTTATAGAGACGAGAAGGAAAAATAAATTAAGGTTCAGTAAGTGTAACTTATTTATGGCTGGAATAAGAACTATGCTAAGAAAGTCCTATGATGGGATACGTTGGAAAAAAATCTATATGGAACAATTAAAAGGCTGCATTTGTGACACCATTTAGAATGCAATGAGGAACCACAGAGAGTTTTAAAGGTAGTGAGTTACATCCTTGTTATATTATTTAAAATATCTGAGAGTGTAATGTAAGATGATATAAGAAGAGGAAAGATGGAATCAGGGAAAAATACAAAGCAGGAAGCATGGTATTCTGGTTGAAAATTGACGAGGAACTGAAATTCAACAGCTGTAGATGATTGTGAGAGAAAAGAAATCTTGAGATATATTAAGAAAGCTGATTTTATAGTTTCTTTGAAAAAATTGGGTATGTTTGTGTAAGCTGGAAAAAAATGTAATAGAGGCTCCTGGGTGGCTCAGTCAGTTAAGCATCTGACTCTTGATCTTGGCCCAGGTCATGATCCCATGGTTTGTAAATTTCAGCTCCGTATTGGGCTCCTCACTAGCAGTGCGGAGTCTGCTTGGGATTCTCACTCTCCCTCCCTCTCTCTCTTTCCCTCTCCTATTCTCTCTTTCTCTCAAAATAAATAAATATATATTACAAATTAAGTAATAATTTAGCTATATGTATACACTCATGAAGGGAAAGCCACTTTTTCTTTCTAAGAATAGCATGAATTTCATATTGTAACAAAAGTATTTTAAATTACTCTTATGAATTCTTCCAATGATACAGTAGCAAATGCTGTGGATTCCCCTCACCCCCAACCCCCATCTTTTCAGCACTTATAGTGGCTGTATGCTCCTTATCAGTCTTCTCTGCCTGAGGGCTGTGTCTCCAGGGAGCTTCATCCACCTCAGTGCGGAAACAGGTAGACTGTTTCCAACAGGTAGACTGTTGGGAGAGTGAGAGGTTAATGTCACTCAGGTCCAAGCAAGATGACTGTAACGTTTCTTCTCCGAAACATCTCAGCAGAATTGAGATTTATTCACCAACAGCAATAACTCCCTCAACACACCTTTTATTAGCTTTTCCCAGTCTTGTCCTATCTAAGTCCTCACTTTTGCTTTCTGGCATCATCAACCAATATACTTGCCTGCACCAAGGCCTTTAATGAGGGCTCATTTGGAAGATATTCCAAATGAAGACCAGTATCAATTGCCATTGATCCTGCTATAATTATAAGATTCTTTGATAGGTATGGAAATAAGGTAAGACATACAAATTATTACTATATAATCCATGATTAAAATATAGTCGCAGGACTCGAGAACAATTATGTACTTTAGACTTGGACATCAGTTTATCCAGTAGAGTGACATCATGTATTACACTTACATTTAAGATTATTTTTCACCATTTCTGGAATTGCCCCTTGCGCTTGCCTTTCAAATATGAATTATAATCACATTTTCCACAATGTCCCTTTTTTGAAATACTAGGGTAAATATTATGAAACAAATAAAGTCATTTATTAATTTGGTGATTGAGAAATTATAAAACACAGCTATCTGGAATATTCCTTATCTAGGCACTTTAGTAATACAGACATTATCTTCATAATATTTTATTGCATCTATATTTTGCTTAATCTACTCTTAGTATGGTTCATAAATTTATTTATCTCCAATAAAGCTTTATAGGAAGGCTGATAATTGTACTTTAAATTGGCATAAAATATACAGTCATAGTGTAACCAAGAAAATATCGATTTGAGTTTTAATGGTGATTGATAAAATTATAATATGATATTTACATTTGTGAAAGTTATCAAAAGTTTTCAAACAAGGACACTTTGATAATCAGTTCAAGGTTTAAAATTTAAGTTTCAACAATTGTTATCAAGAGCCACCAGGAACCAGGATGGCAGAGAAAACTGTTTTCCTAAGTGTCTCTCCATATGCCCAAGTATATGCTAGTCTTGACTGTGAAATAGACCTTGCAGCTCATCTTAAACTTTGCTTGCCTGCATAGTAATATTCCCATGTTCCAAAATCTATTTTCATTGGCTTTCAGAAGTTTTGTTTTGCTTTTTTTTCTTTATTTTTTTGAATAAGGATTCCGTTTTATGTCTTCTCATCTAATTACTGGTATGAGTAATTGTTGAAACAAGTGATTCTTGCTTCCATAACAAAATAAATGAGCCAGTTTGCTGGGCTAATATAAAATCAATTATTATTTATATCAACTTTGTTATCATGCAACTGCTTTGCTGGCTAAATAATTTACAAACCTGTCAATGAAAGAGAACAATTCAGTACATCAACTATCAAGATTAAATTCATCAAATCCTTTTACTTTAGTGACCAATTTTAGAAAATTTTCTCATTAAAACAATCTCCGTTCTCCTTAATTACATGGCCTCAGAATGTTGGAGTTTTTAAAGCTATATTTGCATAAATCTAACCATGGTTGCCTATCAAATATTTTCCAAAAGCTTCTCAATAATATTTCCTTTTATTTCCTTTTCTGTGGGGATGCTACAGAGGCATTATGCATCCAATAGGAAATAATTTGTCAGCCAAACCACATTCCAACCTAATTATGCCCACCTGGTACATAGGAACTCTACCCATGTGCTAAGAGCGTTGAAATGAATACGCTGTCTTTTTTAATGCAATAAACAGTGGTGTGGAAATGTGATTTTTTGCTTGCTGCTAAGTTTTATTAAATGCAAGAGAAAAAAATAACAAGGGTTTCAAGAATCATAAAAAAGATTAAAGCACAAAATATGGGAAATCCTTCATAAAATCCACTAAGCATTCTAAATTTAGACAGGTACATCTTTGGTATATGGAAAGAGACAAACTGCTAAATTGTCTTAAAAGGAAGTTTCCAAGTTTCTAGCATGATATATGATGACCTATTGGGGAAAAATATTTATTTTTTGAAAAGGCTGCTTGCTCAAATGTTATTCAGTTGATGAATTGTAAGTCCTATAGTTTTCATCAGCATGCTGGATGTCAATTCTACTTTTTGCCTGGGATGTTATTTCACCTGAAAGCTGTTCAGTGGCACACAGACATCTGTGTTGTCCTGCCGATTAAGAGTCCAAGTGATCTGGCAGGCATTCAAAATGATTAGCAATAGAAAACCTCATTTGGAAAAGAGAAACATTCATAAGGACCTGAGTTCAGTGACTTTCCTTTGTGTCTAGACTGCAGGAAGAAAAAAAAAATTCATTTTTAAATTTAAAAGAACACATTTTGAGAGAAAATATTGATAGTTTTGATGCATTTGTTAATAGCAACTCTATTTGATGTAGAGTCAATAGCAACTCTACATTTGCCTTCTCCCTTTACTGTTAGCATCTGAAGAGCTTTGTAATATGACAAGTGTATTGCTTTACAATTTTTCCCTTACTGTCACTCATAGATTTTACATGTTTCAATTAGTTTAATTTGTTATTTACTCAACAATGGTAAATGTTTTGTAAAGCTCATCTTGAAGATTCTTAGCACTTTAACATTGTTAGAGTTTTCTAGTTACAGAATTGTCCCCGTACTCTGTCAGCCATGTCCATTTACATTCTGATTATAGCCTGCATTTCTGACCTAAAATGTCTTCTCAGATTTCACTATGTGATATTCATTGATTCAATCATTATCTGTTATTTTATGATTTCTTCCAGTGCATATTTTCTGAGTGTGTAATTTCTGTAATGGTTTCCTGGAAGACTATATTGCCCCAAAATATTCAGTATCACTTTCCTTGAGATGATAATACATACCAGTCGTTCCTCTCAGACATCACGAGATGATTTGCCGGGGCTAGTGAAATGTGACATTTGTCGCTTCTGAACAGAAACCTGAAGAGCCAGTTCATGGTTGACATATTTTCCTTCTATTCTGCTTTTGTGATAGGAAAATGCTTTAAAGAGAACTGTTACATCAAGCAAGGTCCTGAAAAAGCACAAAGAAGAATAAACCCTTAGTCAAATCACTATGAACACGTAGAGTGGGTTGGAATAAACCTTCATTGTAAACCACTGAAATGTAGCATTGTTTTCTATTGCAGCATAATGTAGCCTATCATGCCTGAAACAGGACTTACTATTTTAAGAGTTAAAAGATGATGGGATCAGGGAGGATCTTCACTGGCAGGCAAGGTGTTGTAACAGAAAAAAAACAAAAACAAAAAGAACAACAACAACAACAAAAACTTGTACCCAAATCCTTCTTCCACTTTTTGAAACTCATTTGGTCTTGTGCAAATCACTTTATTCGTGAGCTTCAGATTTTGTATATGAATGCAATTTCTAGTGAAACAAACATGTCAGTGGTTCTGGGGGAAAGAATGATGTCACTCCCAGGCCCAATTTTATTCATTTTAATAAGCAATTACCTAACTATTTGGGCTGGTAGAAACTTCATACATGAGAAGTCTGTCAGTTGTGTGCTAATTCAGAGAAAATATGGTAGAAAAACTTTTTCTTATTATTCATATGCCCTACTCTTTATAGTTCATAAAAGGAATGTCATATACTGCAAGAGCCTGGTTATTATTTGTATAATGTTATAATTGTGACATCACATGATTTATTGGCTTTTCACAACAGAATCTGAGGACAAGGGATAGAAAGGCTAATTGAATTCAGTTATGGTGACAACCTACACTGACTTGAATCAACACTAAGTGAAATAGCAATAAATTAAAAATGCAAAAATGAAAAATAGAATTCTCATAACAAAACTTTCTCCTTGAAAACAAAGGAGAAGTATACTGATTTATCAAACCATAGAAATAATCTAGCTATCTTTTTGAGAATTGGTATATATATATATATATATATACATTTTTTTTTTCAGTTCAAAGTATTCCTCTATTCCTCTTCCAGGATTAGTTTTATTTGGTCTTTTTCTTATAGCATTTGATATGCAAAGTATATGAAAATAATGCCAACAGTATTCAGGTAAGAAAAAGAAAGAAAGGAAAACAGTGTGGTAATTTGGAGAGTTAAGCACCAGTTTAATGGATTTCTGTTATTTGGTTCCAACAATCGTTTCTTGTAGGAATGAAAGAATATAGATTCAGTGTCACTAAATATTCCCAAAGTTTTCAGAGGTAATCAGATATCTGTATATTTACACATAAAATCTTTTTAATGTTGTCATGAATCTAAACCTACATAAGATTTATTTCAGCAATGTATAGATCAAACAAAAGAATAAATATATCTTCAGGTGGACAATTTGTAATAATTAGTCTATAGATTTACAATTATCAGATATTTATAAATATCAGTTAACTATAATTATCATTACTATAAAGATTTATAATTATCCATTAATGGAATTATATGGAAGCATTAAGGGCAACATAATAATTTTCTTCAGATGGGGCTTCATTTCGGTGAAGAAAGCCATTACCAATATCCAAGATATTGCAGAGCAAGTCCATTATTTTGTCCCATTCTGGGATGCAGACATCTTAGTCCAGACTGTTATAATGTCTTCTCAGGGCTAATTTTTTTTTTATTGCTTCCATTCTTATTCCTCCCAAATGTTTCTCACAACAGTCAGAAAGATATTTATAAAATATAAAAAAAACATTATACTACCTCCTTCTTCAAACCCTCTACTGATTTTGCATTACAAATAGAATCAATACTAAAATATTTCCTTTTGCGAGAGAAACCCCTTTTATTTACTGATCCTGCTTCACTCTCTGAAGCTACCATGTATCCTTCTTCGATTCTCTAGTTTCTTTCCACTCATTGAAAGCATCAAATTTTCTTGCTAGGAACCTTGCCAAACCTTTTTAAATCGGGCATTATTTCCTAAGCTTAAATTATTTCAAAGCTTAAAATGAATAATCACTGTTCATTATTTATATCCTAGTTATTCAAAAAATCACTGTATCAGAATAAGCACTTTCACATTACTAGTTTGCAGTTTTCATACTTTGTCGTTATTTGTCCTTATTTTGCTTTTTAAATGATTTGTTTTTCTGTTCATAAGAACTGAAGTTCATGACACCAAGGAATTTTTCTGACATTCATAATTTTACCCAAGATAGAAAAGTGTGTGTGTGTGTGTGTTAAGCACGGAATAAAAATATGCTTTTACTTAATATGTCCTTCCATATTGATGATGGAATTAGATAGATAATATCCAGCAGTCTGAATTTCTTCACCCATTAACTGAAACTACCTGTTGAAAAATGTAAATACCTACCTTACAACCTTTCTTCTTCACCTTTTCCTTATATAATATGTAAAAATTATCTGATTTAGCAAGGTTATTTTTATCTACTCATGCCTGATATTATGGAGAACCTGTGTGTTACCAAGAATGCAAAGATGTAAAGATCCATCTGGAAGTATTATAATATTTGTTATTGGGTATCATCTCTCTCACTATTTCAGAATAGTTATAATTTTACTCTACAGTCCTGACAACTAGATTATAATGATTTGAGACATTTAAGAAAATAATAATATTTGTGACTTACCCTGGAGTTTCTGGTAAAATTAGCTGAAATTTAGGGATTTAGCCTATGTCAGTACTTTATGACAGCTAACTCATGTTATTCTAGCCAGAATAGGAGAACATGGGAACAAATGGCCTATTTGAAGAAAAGGTGGAGCACCGTATTTAGGTCTAACACAGAGAAGGAAGGCGATGTCGATTCTTTCAATACTTTCAATTTAAGAACATTAGAGGGAAAGAACATAGTATTTCAGAATATTTCAGTAAAATAAGAAATTTTTAACATTAATAAGTATTCTTTTTTTTAAATAAGGTGTTCTTTGAACTAGGGACCCCTTCTCACTTCCTTTGTTGATAACACTGGACATCATCCATCTTTATTTCCTTTATGATTTTCAAAGAACTACACCTAAAATAAGTTCAAATTTCTTTCAGATAGAGAGTTTCTCATCACTCCGCTTTCATTTGATATGTCGGATTTATATGTTTTCCATATTGGCAAAGAGGTGGTGCTTTTGGCAATATAATAGATTTGATTTTGCCTTAGTTCAGTCTTAGCCTTTACATGTTAGTGGTGCATCTTATTTTATTTTACTTTATAAATTTTTTTAATATATTCATTTTTGAGAGAGAGAGAGAGAGAAAGTACAAGCAGGGGAGGGGAAGAGAAAGAGGGAGACACAGAAACTGAAGCAGGCTCCAGGCTCTGAGCTGTCAGCACAAGGCCAGATGCGGGGCTTCAATTCATGAACTGTGAGGTCATGACCTGAGACTAAGTCAGACGCTTAACCAACTGAGCCACTCAGGCACCCCAGTAGTGTATCTCATGTTAATGTTTTTTTAATTAATAAGGAGGCATATGTTCTTGCTTTTTTAATAATTAATAATCTAAAGATTTGCCTGTGTTAGGAAGTTGGAAAATGTTATAAATTTTATTTTTATATGAAAATCTCCAATGTTTCACAGAAGAAGGAAAAAAGTTGTTAATGAAAAGAAACAGCTAAGCAACAGCACACACTACACAATGCATACAATACAATGGTCAATAATATTCACCAAATACCTAAAGGAATACTTAAGTGATAGAAATTGTTCATTAGTACATATGCAAACTTCTAAATCCATGAAAACATTAGACATCATGGTTATGTTTTTTTTTATTGTAACATAATGAAACACCTTTTATACAAAGATGTAAGTCGAAAAACACATGGAACACACACAAAAAAGATTCTAAATCTATCCTGAATAAAGTAGAAATGAAAGAAAATAGAATATAAAACAAATGAAATGACTGTATTTGTTCTTTTCTCAATCATAAGAGAACCTAGATTTTAAACAATCCAGAATAAACGATTTATTCACTAGTTTTTTGAAAAAATGTGTAACAACTTTTTGCTATATGTGATAGAGACATAGCGCCCCTTTCTTGATTACCAGTAGCTAACACACTAGAAAGCTAAGGTTTAAACATTAATCGTTAAAATTCAAAATAGTACAAGCCATACAAATGTCTCTAAAAAAGTACTGTAAGAATTTGGAGTTGGGAGACATATTTTCAGCTAAGGTAATCAGAAAACTATTAAAAGAAAGTATCTTTAAGGTGACTTTTTAGGTAAACCAATCAAGAACAAAAAAACAATAAAAGAATGGTATTCCAGATAAATTCAACTATAGTTGTATAAAATTGTAAAATTCATTCAAGGGAATGTCAACCCTTTAGTTAGTTAGAGTTTGGGTCAATGTCTGTGAATACAGGAAAATAAATATATACTGAATAAATTGACTAAGGGAATTACTCTGGAAAGATAAATTGAGGCCAGTCTAAGGCTATTTAATAATGGGCCTATCAATTTTCCCTTTATTTTACTGAGAAGTATTTTAAGTGTTTTGAATAAAGAGGTCTCAATCAGACAAGCAATTTGTAAAAATCTGACTATAGATTACAAAATAATTTCAAGGAAAATGTTGTAAGTAATAAGGAGTCTAAGAGAAAGAGAGTCTATGTATTAAAAAGTACATCAAGGTTGTAAGAGGCAGAGATGTATAGCAATTTTGTTTTTCTTCTTTCCATTTAAATACAAGTAGATTCTTTTCTTAAATTTTTTAAATTTTAATTTTATTTATTTATTTATTTTTTAAATTTACATCCAAATTAGTTAGCCTATAGTGCAACAATGATTTCAGGAGTAGATTCCTTAGTGTCCCTTTACACATTTAGCCTATCCCCCCTCCCACTACTCCAGTAACCCTCAGTTTGTTCTCCATATTTATGAGTCTTTTCTGTTTTGTCCCCCTCCCTGTATTTATATTATTTTTGTTTCCCTTCCCTTATGTTCATCTGTTCATCTCTTAAAGTCCTCATATGAGCGAAGCTATATGATTTTTGTCTTTCTCTGACTGACTAATTTCACTTAGCATAATACCCTCCAGTTCCATCCACATCATTGCAAATGGCAAGATTTCATTCTTTTTTATTGCTGAGTAATACTCCATTGTGTATATATACCACATCTTCTTTATCCATTCATCCATTGATGGACATTTGGGCTCTTTCCATACTTTGGCTATTGTCGATAGTGCTGCTATAAACACTGGGGTGCATGTGTCCCTTCGAAACAGCATACGTGTATCCAATGGATAAATGCTTAGTAGTGCAATTTCTGGGTCGTAGGGTAGTTCTATTTTTAGTTTTTTGAGGAACCTCCCTACTCTTTTCCAGAGTGGCTGCACCAGCTTGCATTGCCACCAACATGCAAAAGAGATCCTCTTTCTCTGCATCCTCGCCAACTTCTGTTTTTGCTTGAGTTGTTAATGTTAACCATTCTGACAGGTATAAGGTGGTATCTCATTGTGGTTTTGATTTGTATTTCCCTGATGATGAGTGATGTTGAGCATCGTTTCATGTGTTGGCTGGCCATCTAGATGTCTTCTTTGGAGAAGTGTCTATTCATGTCTTTGGCCCATTTCTTCACTGGATTATTTGTTTTTTGGGTATTGAGTTTGATAAGTTCTTTGTAGATTTTGGATACTAATCCTTTATCTGATATTTCATTTGCAAATATCTTCTCCCATTCTGTAGGTTGCCTTTTAGTTTTGCTGATTGTTTCCTTCTCTGTGCAGAAGCTTTTTATCTTGATGAGGTCCCAGTAGTTCATTTTTGCTTTTGTTTCCCTTGCCTCCAGAGACGTGTTGAGTAAGAAGTTGCTGTGGCCAAGACCAAAGAGGTTTTTGCCTGCTTTCTCCTCGAGGATTTTGATGGCTTCCTGTCTTACATTGAGGTCTTTCATGCACTTTGAGTTTTTGTGTATGGTGTGAGAAAGTGGTCCAGGTTCATTCTTCTGCATGTCACTGTCCGGATTTCCCAGCACCACTTGCTGAAGAGACTGTCTTTATTCCACTGGATATTCTATCCTGCTTTGTCAAAGATTAGTTGGCCATACGTTTGTGGGTCCATTTCTGAATTCTCTATTCTGTTCCATTGATCTGAGTGTCTGTTCTTGTGCCAGTACCATACTGTCTTGATGATTACAGCTTTGTAGTATAGTTTGAAGTCTGGGATTGTGATGCCTCCTGCTTTGGTTTTCTTTTTCAAGATTGCTTTGGCTATTCAGGGTCTTTTCTTGTTCCATACAAATTTTAGGATTATTTGTTCCAGCTCTGTGAAGAATGCTGGTGTTATTTTGATAGGGATTGCATTGAATATGTAGATTACTTTGGGTAGTATCCACATTTTAACAATATTTGTTTTTCCTTTGTAGAAGCACGGAAAATTTTTCCATTTTTTGTGTCTTCTTCAAGGTCTTTCATAAACTTTATATAGTTTTAAGCATATAGATTTTTCACCTCTTTGGTTAGATTTCTTCCTAGGTATTTTGTGGTTTTTGGTACAACTGTAAATGGGATGGATTCCGTGATTTCTCTTTCTGTCACTTCATTGTTAGTGTATAGGAATGCAACTGATTTCTGTGCATTGATTTTATATCCTGCAACTTTGCTGAATTCATGAATGAATTCTAGCAGTTTTTTGGTGGAATCTTTTGGGTTTTCCATATAGAGTATCATGTCATCTGCAAAGTTTGACCTCCTCCTGGCCAATTTGGATGCCTTTTATTTCTTTGTGTTTTCTGATTGCAGAGGCTAAGACTTCTAATACTATACTGAATAACTATACCCAGGAATACTATACCCAGGAATGCTTACTGGGCCCTATTGCTGCTGGTGCCCCGAAACTGGCCAGGTGCCAGCCCGCCCCAGAAAAAGTTTGTGAGATAGTGTAGCAGCAGCGTTTCAGGGATTATGTAAAATCACGACAAATCCAGCACCAGGCTTCACCCTTAATGACATTGCCCCAGCACCAGCGAATGTGGCTGCCTTCCGGGGTCTGCTGGAACCAGGTGGCTTCAACAGTCTCTACCAAATGTCCTTCCAGCAGTGGAACGGCTTTTCCCCGTGTGGCCTGAGAACCTCCTGGACCCCCTCTGTTCCTGGGGATTCGCCTTCCCCACCAGAGCACCATTAGGTATCGACCTGTGGAGTTGCAGACTTTGTGCTTCCCTTGTTTGCAGTCTTAATGGAATTTAAACACTCTCCTTTCTCCTTTCTCCCTTTTATTTTAGTCCCTGCAGCTGTTTCCAATTTTCCACTTTCTCACCAGCTGCTTTTGGGGAGGAGTGCTTTTCCTGTATTCCCCCCGTTTCTTGTCCTCTCTCTGCTCACAAAAGCACCTCCCTTCCTGCGCCATCTCTCTCCCCAATTTCACCTCTCTGCACCGAGTACCTGCTGAATTCTGTGGTTCAGGTTGTGCAGATTGTTGTGTTAATCCTCCAATCAATTTTCTAGGTGTGTAGGATGGTTTAGTGTTGGTCTGGTTGTATTTCATGGACAGGAGACACACAAAAGACTTACATGCTGTTCTGCCATCTTGGCTTCTCCCTTAATTATAAGTAGATTTTAACAGCATGAACAGCTATGGTGTCATTATGAAGAAATCTAAAAAGACAAGTTTTTTTTTAAGACTTTGCTTTATTATATAAATATACATATACATACACACACATATATATTTCATTTTAAACAAAGCTCTTGCATTAGTAACTTTCTCATCTAAGATACATAACAACAACTGAGGAAGAAGAAAAATAATATAACAACTGTTTGATAGAGAAATCTCAAGAATTAAAAACATTAAGGAGATATATTTGACACAAAAAATAAAAAAAATATTTAAGAATCATTTATCAACATATCCAGCAGGAATTAATCTTTAATTTTTTTCTACTATCTGCATATTAATGTTTCAAGTATTTTGGAAGGTAGCCAACCTAATAAAATCGATTTATCTTGGATACATATTTTCACAAACATCTCATAATCTTCAGAACTTGATGAATAATGATGTTTCTTGACACCAATGCTACTTTCCTATCCAATTGGCTGACAAAAAACCTATTGCTTAATTGCTGGATTCACTGTGGATCACATGTATTTTGGTTCTAATTGGAGCTGAAAAATACGAAACTTAGATTTCATCTGCAAAGAATGTGATTTTCTGGATTTGTTAAGAGTTAAACAAGTTTAACTCTGCAAACATCCTCTTCTTGCAAGAATAGTAGATAAAAGCACTACTAGAAAGCACTGAGGAGGAAAGTCAACATTTCACCTTTAGAAAAGGGAATAAGTGGATCTTATATAAGGAATTTGGGAAAATGGCTAATCACTGACAAGCTCTCATTATGGGAACCCTGGTGAGAGACAGGGGTTATGAGCAAGTTCAGTACCTCAGAGAGGGTGACAGACATTTTGCGTTAGTATCATAGGATTCAGAACCGTGATCTTGGAATGCCTAAGTATAGGTGAAAATTTCTCTGATGTTCCAAACTAGGAAAAGGATATTGTAGCAATTATCTCCAAGACTGAAGTCCCTAAAACAATCTTGTACAGTTATTTCCCTATGAATATGCACCTAAGTTGTTTACATTATTTTCACTTACATTTAAAGTTGTTTGAGATGAAAATTTACGCAGTATGATATGATTTTTATAAAGAAATTCTCCTTTGTGGCATTACATAAGATTCTGTAAATTCATTAGCGAGGCAACAACAACGACGTATGAAGTTTCATATACATTCATTGCCGTCAGTGGCTCTATTAGCTTCACATGATGCTATATTTTTTAGATTTTGCCTATATGATCAGTAATAATGTCACTGTTCTTTTACTCACCATTTCCTATTTATCATTCAAGGTACGTTTTCATATTAATTATTTGGAGTTTTCAGTGTCTTGTCTGCTCATATACTTGTTAGTCAATTGACTATTTCTCTTTTTATGAACAATTTGAATAAACTCTTTACATTTAAAAATATTTAAGTGTGGGATCTGAACCTGTAAACCTAGAAAAAAAAACACATAGGAAAAGTTATATAACATTGGTATTTTATTGATTTAACCCAAAGGACTTCTATGATTTATTCATATATAATAAGGCAAGTTCCCATCATTGTTTATCTTTTTTTTTAATTCTAGGGTCATTGTTCTTTTATCAAAACCTTAATAATATTTGTAATACAAGAATAATTTATACAAAATTACATGATATTCTCATGACAATTTTATTTACATATGCACTCTTTTTTTAAATTCTTTATGAACATATTCTTACATTCCCAATGCAATCTACACAATTGATGCAATACTATCAAAATGTCACCAGCATTTTTCACAGAGTTAGAAGAAACACTCCAAAAATTTGTATAACCACAAAAGACCCTGACTAGCCAAAGCAACCTTGAAAAAGAAAACAAATCTGGATACATCCCATTTCTGGACTTCATGGTAAATTACAAAACTATAGTCATCAAGAAAGTATGGTATTGACACAAAAATAAACACATAGATCAATAGAACAGAATAGAAAACCCAGAAATGAGCCCATAACTACATGGTCAACTAATCTTTAACAAAGCAAGAAAGAATATCCAATGTAAAAAAGTCTCTTCAAGAAATGCTGCTGGGAAAACTGGACAGCAACATGCAAAAGAATGAAACTAGACCACTTTCTTACAACATACACAAAAATAAATTCAAAATGGGGGAAAGACTTAACTGTGAGATAGGAAACCATAAAAATTCTAGATGAGAACACAAGCAGTAACCTCTTTGATATCAGCCATAGCAACTTCCTTCTAGATATATCTCAATCAAAAGAAACAAATTAAAAAATAAACTATTGGGACTTCAGCAAAATAGAAAAGCTTTTGCACAGTGAAGGAAACAATTGACAAAACTATAAGGCAATCTTAAGAATGGGAGAAGATATCTGCGAATAACATATCTGATAAAAAGTTAATATCCAAAATTTATAAAACTCAACATCAAAATAATGAATAACTCTACTAAAGAATGGACAGAAGACATGAATAGACTTTTTTTTTCCAAAGAAGACCTACAGATGCCCAACAGACACATGAAAAAATGTTCAATATCATTATCAGGGAGATAGAAGTCAAAACTACAATGAGATATCACCTCACACCTGTACTAATGGTTAAAATAAAAAATGCAAGAAACAAGTGTTGGTGAATATTTGGAGAGAAAGGAACCCTCTTGCACTGTTGGTGAAATTTCCAACTAGTGCAGCCACTGTGAAGAGTATGAAGATTTCTCAAAAAATTGAAAATAGAACAACCCTATGATCCAGCAATTGCATTACTAGGTATGTACCCAAAGAATACAAAAATACTAAATCAAAGGAATACGTGTACCCTGATTTTATAGCAACATTATATACAATAGCCAAAGTATGGAAAGAGCCCAAGTATCTGATCAATGGATAAAGAAGAGATGGTATATAGATTATTGATTTAGATATAGATGATATAGATATAGATATGGATAGGATATAGATATAGGTAGATACACAGATACAGATATATAGATATATAGATACATAGATATATAGATATATACATAATGGAATAATAATAAGCCATAAAAAAGAATAAAATCTTGCCATTTGCACTGATGTGGTTGGAGCTAGGGTGTTTTATGCTAAGCAAAATAAGTTAGTCAGAGAAAGACAAATACAATATGATTTCACACATATGTGGAATTTAAGAAACAAAGCAGGTGAACATAAAGAAAGAAAAAAAAGATAGAGGGAAGCAAACCATAAGAGACCTAACTAATGGGAACAAACTGAGGGTTGATGGAAGAAGGTGGGTGGGTGATAGGCCAGATAGATGATGGTATTAAGGAGAATGCTTGTGATGAGCATTGGGGGTGTTATATGTAAGTGATGAATCACTGAATTCTACTCTTAAGAGTGATATTACATTGTATGTTAACTAACTATAATTTAAATAAATAATTGAAAAATTAAATCAGTCAGGGAAAGACAAATACTATATGATTTCAGTCATATATGGAATTTAAGAAGCAAAACAAATGAAAAAAGGGAAAAAATGAGAGAGGCAAACCAAGAAACAGGCTCCTAACTAAAGAAAAGAAACCTATGGTTGCCAGAGGGGAGATTGGGGAGGGGAGGCTCGGGGGGGGGGGGGCTAAATAGGTGATGGGGATGAGGAGTGCACTTGTAATGAGCACCAGGTGTTGTTTAGAAATGTTGACTCACTATATTGTACACCTGAAACTTATATTACGCTGTACATGAACTGGGATTTAAATTAAAACTTTTATAAAATAAAAAATAAAATAATAAACCAGTAATTCACTTTAAAAAATATATTTTATGCCATTATATCTAAATTCTGCTCTATAAATTGAAGTAAGATTTTTTTAATTTCACCAAGTAGTTCCTGCATTTCATTGTTAAATTTATTCCTAAACATTTCCATAATTTTTGTTGTTAATATAAATGCAATGATTTAGCTATTTAGCTTCCTAAGTAGTTACTGATAAAGCCAAGATAGATTTTTCATGTATCTGATGACCTAAAAATTCTTTCGTTAATGTTAGGGGTTTTTTTGTTTTGTTTTTTTTTTTTGCTTTCTGTTTCTTGTTTTTTGTTTTTTGTTTTTTTGTTTTTTCTAGAGCTGGGTTTTCTCAGGTTTGAAATTTATCATCCACAAACATAAATTCTTATTTTCTTCTGGTGCCACTAGGACTTCAAATCAAGGTCCAATAATCATGCTAAGAAAAGTTAGTCCTCTCAAATTCTGGCATTACTCAAATTCATTTTTATATTTCCCAAATTAAGAAGTTATTTGCTGTTGAGATTTTGAAAACAGACAGTATTAAATGCATGGTTTTATTTTATTTACACTTTATGTAGAATTTGGATAAGAGATAGTTGCTCATTTCTGCATCTAATATTTCTACATCTAAATCTAAATACTTCTACATCTAAATATTTCAACATCTAATGATATGAGCGTATTTATCCCTTTTAATATGTAAACAGTAATATATTTCTTAATTTAGTCTTATTCTCATATATCAGGGATTTTTTCAGTAATGTATTTTTCTTTTAATTTATTGCTGTGTTTCCTAATTTTATGTTTAAATAGTTTTACCATAATGATGCAATAATTGCAATAAGATTATTCTCTAGGGGCGCCTGGGTGGCGCAGTTGGTTAAGCGTCCGACTTCAGCCAGGTCACGATCTTGCGGTCTGTGAATTCGAGCCCCGTGTCGGGCTCTGGGCTGATGGCTCAGAGCCTGGAGCCTGTTTCCGATTCTGTGTCTCCCTCTCTCTCTGCCCCTCCCCCATTCATGCTCTGTCTCTCTCTGTCCCAAAAATAAATAAACGTTGAAAAAAAAAAAAAGATTATTCTCTAATAATTTTCTAAATATTCTAAATTTATATTTGTATATTCTAAAATATACAATTTTCATTGTATAATATATCACATGTTTACATTATATTTATGTTAGCTTTATACATTGATTTGGAAAGAATTCCATGTATTCTAAGGTAATTTAAATAGTTTTAGGTTTGTCAGCTAAATATTTAGCTGTAGATTTAGATTGTAGATATCTTTACATTTGACCTTAATGATACTTTCAACATTAAAGCTTCAATTACATTTCTAATTGGTTCTCTGTTAATTTTTCCATCACAATTTCCACTTCTTTGGGTTAATTTTAATAAACTGTATTTTTGTTTTGAGTCATCTTTGATTTAAAATATATTGTATGTTCATCTAGATGTAAAATATATTTTTAACATATTGGCTCACCATGTGACTTTTTTCCCCTCAGAACAATTAATAAATGATAATCATGAAAGTGTGTATCAGTCTTTAATTCATGGTGTTAAATAAATCACTGAAGAATGGGCCATAAAATATGAGACACTCACAATTTGGAAATCTTTGATATGCCACAAAATGTTAATTTCTGTTGCTGCTGTTGTCATTGATTTTGTTTTTCTCTTGGAGCATGTTGCAGTCATGATTAAATATTCAAAGAAAGCATCTCATTTTGCAAATCACACTGTTACTGTTAAGAGGATTTGATTTCCTTTTCCTGAAAATAATTTGATATTTTACTTGCCTTCCATGATTGCAGAAATAGAGACTTTCAAATATATAACCTTAGGATCTTTCAGGAGAAAATAAAAAACGGAACTTGAGTGCTGTTATTTTATCATTGTCATCAATACCATCATCCTTCAAATATGAATAATTTCACATAAAAGTTTTCTTGAATCATAATAGGCACTATTATTGCTTTGTAGTGATATGTCTGTTACGGAATATAGCTGATAATTATCACTCTGAAGTAAAAATGCCATTTCTTCACACATTATTTCCTTTGAAACACTTTGGTGTGACAGAACACAGTAAAATCATATTATAGTGCTGATATTAAAATCATGACATTTCCTGAAATATACTGAAAAAAATACAATTTTTTACTTTGTTGCCCCCCAAAAGTATTCTGCTTATTTGGTGACTTTCTTTTTGTAATTTCCTAGTAAATTTCATAATATAAGAAATAATTGCCAGAGAATAATTGTCAAAAAATTCCAAAAATTTTAAATTTTTTGATCTTTTTATTCATCTTCAGTAATACTATTATGTTAATTAAATATTAAAACACTTTTAATAGTGTAGTTTATCTTCCTTCTCTAAAGCAGCTCTCAAGGATTTTATCTAGATAAATAATACACTGATTATGAATTTTTGCAAGACATTTAATATGTATAATAGTTAACACATACATAAAAGGAGGCACTTAATCAGGTTTCTTTCAATCCTCAAATTGTGTTATCTCTGGCTTAGCTTGGGTCAACAAACCAGATGTTAAGGATCAAATAAGAAAATTCTATATTGATTGTAAGAAAATAAAACAAGTCACGTAATTTAAGTTGGCTGAGCTAAGTTTGGAAAATAATGCCACCCAATGGGACCAAATTCTGGCACATCAAACTGAAAGTAAATCTGGGTCAGTTTTTTCTTTTGGTATGCGAATTAGAAGTGTAGAAAATAAAAACTGTATGTATATAAGCAACTAGAAGTTCTAGGATTAAAGGAGTCAGAAAAATAGATGTAAACTTCTACACTAAAAGTGAAAAATAATAACAATAACAAAAAATATCTAACAGTTACTGAATACTTATGTGTCTGGCACTCTGCTTTATATGAATCATCTAAATTGACCCTCAAAATAATTGTACCACGTAGGTAATACTCCCATAGTTATGTTACAGTTGAGCAATCTTGTACTTGGAACCATGAGGGGATAGTTAATTTGTGTGATCAGAGTCAATTAACCTCCAAAATGTAAACTTTGTTTTTTAATAATCAAACTTTTCCCACTCTAATTATAATCTCTATACCTACATTACTGATAGTTTTGAATCTGCCAAAGCATTATAGGTTTTGCATACATTTTTATTTATGTGTATTAAAATCAAGCATTTCATTACGTGTTATCCTCATTGTACAAATATGAAACTGAGATCCAGACATAATCATTACTTGCTCAGATTCACCGAGTTATTAATTCACAGAGCAATAATCGGCCTCTATGACATAATTTCTTCTTGTCATTCTTCAACATAAATACTTTTAATACAAAAGGATTTGAGGAGTAGCAGGACTGAAAGAAGACCATAAGAAAATATGGATAATATAGAAGCGTATTATCTCTTTGCATTTTACCATCCTTATCTATAAAATTAGAATAACTATTACCTAATTTATAGTAACATTGAAATAATTAAAAAAGAAATTATGTATTAAATATTTATATTATTGTGGGGATAAAGTAAATGCTAAATAAATGTTGGCTTTCATTATTATCACAATCAACTATAAAACTAAAGTATCAAGTGGCGTTACAGGAAAAATCACAAACAAAACACAAAAGAGAAAACTTCATAAAGATGATTATTCACTGACTTGTACACTTAAAATGACAAATGAGGTAATAAAAATGTGAAAAAAATGTTTACCAGTGTTTGGGAATGACAAGTACACACACACACAAAATAATGCTTGATGAGAATTATACAATGGAATCTTCCAGGAGAATAATATTTTCACACTGAAGTATTACTGGACTATTATCCAGGTCAGAATGCTAGATCTGAGCCTTTCGGCTGGCACTTTCTGTTTTTTAGTACTTATATCTAGGTCATTGTCACAGACTATGAGTCTGGAGTTCTCTTTTCCAACAAGAGAGTGTATGCAGAATTGAATACAAGACAGGTTAATGTCCTGGAGGAGATTAGAGCCATGAAGAGGGGTTTCGTCTCTTTATTTATTGAGCTTACAAGATATTACCCATGTGGTGAAAGTGAAGAAAACGAGATCTTACACATGTGGTAAACATGAAGAAAATACTCAGTAATCATTAAATTGTATGTGTAAGAAGCAAAGGGTCTGTGGGGCAAGTGGAGTTTGTGATAAAGATGCATTGGCATCAGATGGAAAGTAATTTTACTTGTGACCCCATTACAATATCTCACTACCTAGTCTTGGGCGTTTTCACCCCGTGGTGGCGGCTCTCTGCCCTAAGATTTTTTTCTAACCCATTTATGTAAGTAGAACCTATTTTCCCACAGGTCATGTTTCATCAATTCATATAGATGATAGATAGATGATAGATAGATAGATAGATAAGATAATAGATGACAGGTGAAGGTGTGTGTTTGTGTGTTTGTGTGTGTGCATGTGTGTGCTGATGTGTTTATGTCTCTCTCACAATTTAGCAATCAATTCTTCCACTATTCAAGAATTAGTCACTTTATTCAAGGAAGGGTTACCAGGCTTCCTAAGTAATACAAATTAAAAAAAAAAAGAAAGAAACATTTGGAATAAAGAACATTCTTTAAAGAAAATAAATGTGGATGTGAAAACGGCTAACCACAGTATCCATAATTACAGAGAAGTAAGAAGGCTGCGTAAGTCCTGATAGAGAATTCTTTAAGCTAGAAATACAAAACAAAGGAATGTTTCCATTAGTGCTGGAGTAACCACTGAATAATTTACAGCTGCTTTTCTTTAAGGAAGCAAGTAATTATTTTCTAACCTATCAGCATAGATTATCAGGTTTGTGCATTTGTATAAAATTGCTTTATTGTATTTATTATTATAATTTGTGATTTTATTTTTTGCTATTCAAGAACTTTGTTATGATTTAAATGGCTTGCACGAGGTCGTTCTTTGGAGACTTTGGATTTCTAGTAAAAAATCTTTTCTGAATTCTTAACGTGAGTTCTTCACAATGTACTTTAAAAATATAGTTTAATAATTCTATACTTGTAAAGCCAAATATTAAATATTTCTTTTTACCTTTATATACTTTATAAAATTTTCTCAGAAAAAATGCAATAACATTTTGGTTAATTTTAATATATATTTAGGCAAGCCATTTTAAAATTCTATTTTAAAGAGAGATTTCTGTTTCCATTAAGTTGATTTTAAATAAAGTCACAGGAACTTATTCAGTAAAGATCATGATTACAGGATAAAATTATTTAAAGTATCATTTGATAATGTTCTTTTTCTCTGGAAGACTAACATTTAGGAATCATTTCATGAAATCACATACTACCTTTTACTTTTGTAATGTAGGAAATAAGTCTTTCTGTATCACAAAATATGTGTTCTAATTTTACTAGGTTCAGAGTAAAAGCTTTGAAGGCAATGGCTTCTCCATTTGATGAATAAAAATCATATAAATAATTGATTTGTATATGCAATTCAGAAACAGTTTTATCTAAGAGTGTGTATGCATTTTATTCTGATTTCATGAGTTCCAGAGTCCAATTCTGATCGCTGAATTTGGACTGAACTCTTAATCTGAAGTCTTTTGAATTCCTAATGAATCTCACAGTACCATTATCATCAATCAAAGCTATTTTCTTTTATTGTTATTCATGTTTGAGTCATCATAAAATCACAGTGATCTGGCAAAGTAGGTAATATGAAACGCATGATGATTGAAAGCCATAAAGGTTGAATCACTAGTTTGTATAAGGTATATGATACCCTCAGTTATGTTTCTTAAGCATTTATCATTTTAAAATTTAGAAAATGTATTCGATCAGTTGCATAGCTCACTGATCAAAGTGTTGAACCAAATAATATATCACACTGAAAACAGAATAAAATATAACAAAATGTCAAGATCCTTTTATAATTTTTTTAGTCACAAATTTTGCTTGTCTTTGGCTCTTACCTTTCTTGTTACAAAACAGATATAATTTAAACTGAAAAAATACATTTCTGTCATACATAATACAAATATTCTTCCAATCAGAAAGATCTTAAATGGCCCAAACAGTTCCTCTATAGTCTCAAGTCTAAGATTTTCCTCATAAGTTTCTAGACACATGGAGAATAATGTAATCTTCTCATTATGTAGATAAAAATAATCAGCCACTATTTTCCTAAGTGTTTTAGCTGGAAAATTATTTAATTGTATATTTATACTTTTATCAAAGAAATTGTTTTGGAAAAATATATTTGAGGATAATTATTATTATATTATGTGCTATTGTAGGTATTTCTTAGGTGCAGCACAAATCTCAAGAATATAGAAAGCAGAGATTTCTCATTTTACTTGAGTAAACTTTCAAAAATTATTTTCATGGAGCATCTTTCTAAATATATGTTCTGTGATGGCACAGAGTTAGAAGAGGCTTTGGCAAAATATATTCTAAAACAAAAGCATCTAAAGGAAAACAAAATGCCCTTATGCTTACTTTCCATTTATAGATGTTTCTTTGAAAACATTACTATTCCTCTTCTATTTGCTTTGCTCTAGAGACAGAATCATAAATGTTAAACCATGTTTGACTACACAAACACAGCATTGCATGAGTGGCTATCCCATGGTGCTCTTTTATTTCTCACAGAGGCAAACCCTAATACAGTGTTCTGAACAATTCTATTTGGAATGAGAAACTCGTCGATAGAACCCAGAACCTTGGGATCTTGGCCTTTTATAATCCTTTAAATCCCAACAGAACGGAAGCAGAGATAAATTTGTTAGCCTCTACAAACCAGAGTTAATATTTGAGTTACTGGTATGTGATTACCTGCTGTGCCAATTACAGAACCTGGTTAATTCTGCATTTCATTACTCACAGCAGTGTTAGGCATATTTAAGTTGTGTCAGTTCAACAGGCCTGGCATATCTAATAGAAATTGAAGGAACTAGCAGTATAAAAGAAAAAAAAAGTGATGTTTGCAGATAATGTCATTGATATAAAATTTAAACATTGCATTTGAGATTGTATCAGTGGTGACTCATTTCTTATTATGCTTGCTTTTTTGCTTAGATTTTCACAGTGTTGAATGAATAATCAAATTTAAGTAGTTTTCATTTGTTGTAGGAATATGCCCATGCAGGATAGATCCTCACACCTTTCTTTCCAGCAATATACAATTTCAAACTGGTAGCATATACCCTGAACTCAGCAAAACAATCAAAGACAAAGTGTAGTCTGATGTGGAATTCAAGGAAGGATTAGAGAGGATAATGAAAGCGTATATGTTGAATTATTACAAAATGTTGATGAACGCACTTCTCTTAGGTCAAATACTCCCTGTATGCACTTCAGCCCATTTCACCTGGCCTCCTCAGGGATAATATTCTAGGAATTATTTCCTTTAATTTTTGCATTATTAATCATAACATCTATTTTTATCATGCATAGAGAGTAAAATTATTATAAGTCCATTATTAAGTTATAATTAAGCTTCTCAACCCACATTCTGCAATTGCTACAACCTCATTATCCTTTTCCTCTTTACAACAAAACTGTTCCAACTATTTATATTCTCTATATCTAATTATTCTCCTCTTTTTTATCTTCTACATCTGCCAATTTGTTGTTGACTATCATCACCTACTGAGTCCTCTCTTGTTCTTCCATCAATGATCCCATTGATACTTTACTCTGATCCAATGGCTGCTTGGTTCTCCTCTAACTTCACCTATCTGCAAGCATTACCAGAGAAGATCATTCTTTGTTCCCTGAGATACTTTCTCTTACTACCTTCCACAGCAAACATTTTTCTGGGTTTGGCTTTACATCACACTCCCAATCTCTACTTCTGGTTCTTCCAGCCTTTCCAAGCAGTGGAGGGCTTCAGAACTCAATTTTCACACCTCTTCTCTACCATTTACTCTGTAAATGTTCTAATCCATCTTATGGATTTTGAATACTAAAATACACTGACAACAAATTAATGCCTCCAATGAAATTTTCTTCTGAACTCCAGGTTAGTATATTTGCAGTTTAAATTCCCTGTTTAATAATTGTAAAGTCTGTATCGTATCTGAATCCAGTTCTGATTTTTTTTGTTTCATTAGACTATATTTTTTCTTTACTTTTAGAATTTCTTATAATTTTTTTGAAAGCTGGACATGATAATTTGGATAATAGAACTGAGACAAATAGCTCTTCAATATGAGGCCTTATATGATTCCTGGCTAGTGGTTGGCAGTGTTTAATATTTGTTGTAGCTTTAAGTGCCAAGGCTTCAATTTCCTCTAGTGTTCTTCTTCTGTTTTCTTCCTCCATGCTGTATTTTGACTTCCCTAAGACTCTTCCTTAAGTAGAATCTATCTATATATTGCAGCTCATTGAGCTGGAGTCCACTGTGAGTATACTGGATACTGGAGTCCTAATGATGTGGTAACAAGGTGTCAAGGGCAAAAAGCATTCTAGCCCTATGATTACATGTCAGTCTTTTAATAAGCCTGTGTATCTGGTCTGTGACCTTCATAAGGGTCCCTTATCCTCATCCACATATTTATTTATTTATTTTTCCTTATCCACATTTTAAGTGATACAAGAAGTATATAATGAGATGGCAAGAGGTAAATATCCTTCTCCCAGGTAGAATGGAGTTCTCTCTCTCTCTCTCTCTCTCTCTCTATCTATCTATATATATATATATGTATTGAGCATACATAATATATGATATACATATATGTATATATATTATATTTTTTTATGAAGAGAGAGAGAGAGAGCACAAGTGGGAGAGGGGCAGAAACACAAGGAGACACAGAACCATTCAGGATCTGAGCTGTCAGCACAGAGCCCATCACGGGGCTTGAACACATGAACTGTGAGATCATGACCTGAGCTGAAGTCAGACATTTAACCCACTGAGCCACCCAGGTGTCCCTGGAATGGAGGTCTTCTAAAGTCTTTTCTTGCCAGAGCATAGGTATTCGTTATGGAGAAAGAAGTGGGCATATTGCACAATGGTATTTTTATCCCTCTGCCAGTGCCAAAAAGGGTTCTTTCTTGGGTATTATGAGAATTTGTTAGGATTCCTGAAAATAGAGCATCAAATTCTCGAGAAGGCTGCTGTAAGACTGTGACCAGAGGAATTTCTCCTTCTCACTCCAGATAAGTCAGCTTTCAGCCATTCATCAAATTACCATTGAAGTGCTCCTGTTAGTTAATGGCTGCAGCAGCATTTACTGCAGCAAAGGAGACCTTGGCTGTGACCCACTGGATTACATGTCTCTCCAGATGTGGGGGGAGAGGTTAGCCCTCTGACCTCAGTTCTCTGATGAGTCCAAAAGAAGTCATTGATTTTCAGTTTGTTCAGCTTTTTTTTTTCATTTTCTTTTTTTAATTTGTGTAGCTTTTACTTAATATAAGGACAAGAGTGATGACTTCCAAGCTCTTTATATTTTGGAGCTGAAACTGGAAAGTCCTATATCAATAATTTATTCAGTAAGTCCACGTAAATTAACTTCTCAAAACCAACGGTACAAAAACTAAGTCTGATCTTTGCCCACCACCATTCAACTTGCTTTTTTCTTATGCCTTTCCCACATCCTGAAATGGCAACTCCATCCTTATGTATGCTCTGACCCTAAGTGTTAGTAACATTTTTGTTTATCCTTATCTATCACAACTCATATATATTCTATGAGGAAACCCAGTTGACTTTGTCACTTTTGTTACCAGTTCCACCACCACTACCTTAGTCCAAACATCAATATGATAACATGAGTCATTGCAAGAACCTCGTAATTGGCCTCCTTACAACCATCCTTCCCCATGTACTCTCCATTGTTAAAACATTAGCAGTAGATACTCTTCAAGGATGAGAACAATCTTGTCATTCACATTTTCACCATTCTTAAATTTACTCTATCACTGTGAATAAAATACAAACCCCAGTATTAGGTAAATCTCTCTCCACTACCTTTGCCCTACCATTGCTGCACTCAGTTCCAACCATAATGTCTTCTGTAATGTCCTTGGAATACACCCATGCACTCTCCTTCAGGGCCTTTTCATGTATCCTTCTACATGATGTAATGGTCTACATTACCTCAAGTGCTTGTATTACTGGCTTCCACAGTATGTTAAAATTATACCTTCTCCATGATGCATCCCTTGACCAGTGCTTTTAAAGCAAACTGCAACTCAGGTTTATCTTCCTTCACAGCACCTATTCATGGTCCTTGATGATATGTGTTTCTGCATATGTGAATTTCTGTGTGTGTTTCTACCAGAAGAATACAAGATCCCTGAAAGCAAGTGCATTTATCTACTTTGTAAACAAATGCATCACCAGAGCCTTGAAAACTGACTGAGATAAAAAAGGGAATTAATATATATTTATTGAATAAATGACTAAATTTTAGTCCATTCAAATGAGAATATGCTGGCTATATTCTATCTTTCCTGAATATCAAGAGCATAGAGACCCAGTTATATTTATAGATATTTTTATACCTAAAACTTATAGTTGTTGTGGTTAAATTTAGTGTGAAAATTTGACCTTATTATGGGCTATTAAAGGAGTGAGAATAGAATAATGATAAATGAAGCTTAAATGGGATGAAAGCATCACTTATTGTTTTCCTCTAATTCCTTTTTTTATATGGAACATATTTTTAATACTAAACATTTTGGCAAGTGGCCCTGCTTGATGTAGCTACAATTTTCATGTACTGTGCTGATTGTGTTCTAACCCGAATAAATATGTTTATGTTAAAAGATACGCACTTTCTGAAAAATGTACAAATACTCTGCTTTAAATATGACCTGAAAATAGTGGATGCTTGCTTTTCAACTATATATTTTTTTCTATTTAATTATTTCTTGGGCACCTGGGTGGCTTAGTCAGTTAAGTGTCTGACTTTGGTTCAGGTCATGATCTTGCAAAGTTCGTGAGTTCAAGCCCCATGTTGGGCTCTGTGCTGACAGCTCAGAGCCTGAAGCCTGTTTCAGATTTTGTGTCTCCCTCTCTCTCTACCCCTCTCTCTCTCACTCTTTCTCTTTCTCTCTCTGTCTCAAAAGTAAAGATTAATTATTTCTTACAATTACATAAGCAGCTCCTCACATCCAGAGAGTTTATGCTGAGGCATTTGAGCGAGTACTTATCTTAAATCTCAAACTACTTAGTAATTAAAACTTTTCTAAGAACCTGCGTTTTTAATATAGAATCACTTCTAAATTAAATTATAATCAATTAATCATTTCTCTAATAGTAATGATCATTATTTTAATAATGTTTCTTTTCCTAATTTTCATAATCATGTTATAAGTAGCACAAAATGTCACAGCTGGTTAGCAGTTTGGGAGTGACATAGAGCTCACTTCTGTTCCTTCCAGCTAATAGAAATTGTCAAAGAATGACAACACATTAGTTTAGCTCTTACCTATGCCTATAGTGTTTCCTAGGAAATACGGAGTAGTGCTTCTTTTTCCAATCAAGAAAAGAAGACCCTTAAAGAAAATGAAGTCCACAAAACATGGAGTAGTAAAAGGAATTCAAGCTATCATTCAAGGTTGACTTAAGTAAAAACTTACTTGTATAATAACTAGCAGTGGAGTTGGAACAATTGCATGAACACTTTCAAATATTTCCTTCTTTAAAAATGACAAGATATTGCACTGCTTACCACCTTACCCTGAGCCTATGTAGAAACACATTCTACATTCAATGTCAGCATTCCCATCTGGCAAAGGCATTATTTATATTTCTATGTAAGTGTCTGCGTAGGAAAAGAGAAGCTGATAATTTTCCCACTAAAGAAACTGGTATCATTAGAATTTAAATAGGAACATTTAAAAAGATAAACTGGTATCTTCTTTCTGGAAATAATTAAAGTTCTATATGCAGTTTCCAGGAAGAATAATGCAAGGTAAAAAAAAAAATCACCTGCTTTGAAATGAAAACTCGATAAAGTCCCATTCAATTTATTGGCATGTGTATCTTATTGGTATAAATATTGGCTAAAATTAAGAACTCAGGAAACCACAGATGTTGATGAAAATCTGGAGAAAGAGACACTGTATTGCACTGTTGGTTGGAATGCAAACTGGTGCAGCCACTCCGAAAACAGTGTGTAATTTCCTCAAAAAATTAAAAATAGAACTACTCTACAACCCAGCAATAGCACTACTAGGTTTTTATCCAGAGGATACAAAACTGCTGATTCGAAGGGGCACATGCACCTCACTGTTTATAGCAGCGATATCAACAGTAGTCAGATTATGCAAAGAACTCAAATGTACATCAACTGATGAGCAGATTAAAAAGATGTGGTATAGACACACACATGCACACACACACACACACACACACACACACATACACAATGGCATACTACTCAGTGATGAAAAAGAATGAAATCTTGCCATTTGAAACAATGTTGCTGGAACTGGAGAGTATTATGCTAAGCAAAATATGTCAGACAGCTGAAGACAGATATCACATTTTATTCCTATGTGGAACTTGATAAACTTAACATATGAACATAGGGGAAAGGAAGGAAAAATAGGATAAAAACAGAGAGAGAAGCAAATCACAAGGGACTCTTAAATACAAAGAACAAACTGAGGGTTGTTAAATGGGTGGGTTAAATGGGTGATGGGCATTAAGGAAGGCACTTGTTGGGATGAGCACTGGGTGTCATATGTAAGTGATGAATCATGGGGTTCTTCTGCTGAAGCGAAGACTAAACTGTATGTTAATTAACTTAAGAATGAATAAATAAATAATAAATAACTCAAGTATTTTTAAGAAATTACCTTTTTATGCACTTTTAAATGTTTACTTATTTTGAGAGAGAGAGATAGAGTGTGAGCAGGGGCAGTCAGAGAGAGAAGGAAAGAGAATCTCGATAGACTCTGCACTGATGGCAGAGCTGGAACCCATGAACCATGAGATTATGACGTGAGTTGAAATCTAGAGTCAGATGCTTGACCTGCTGAACCACTGAGGAGCCCAATCTACTTATGCATTTTTTAAAAATTACTGATAAATGACGATATAAGAACTGAAAAGTCCTTAAACTGCATGTGAGAAATTGAAAGTAAACAATTGGATACAATTTATTTTATAATTCTGTGTTTTTGAATTCTGATACTCATGTCATATTCTGCCTTTATGATAGAAGTTATAGTCATTTAAAATAAGCTGTGTTGGGGCGCCTGGGTGGAGCAGTCGGTTAAGCATCCGACTTCAGCCAGGTCACAAGCTCGCGGTCCGTGAGTTCGAGCCCCGCGTCAGGCTCTGGGTTGATGGCTCAGAGCCTGGAGCCTGTTTCCGATTCTGTGTCTCCCTCTCTCTCTGCCCCTCCCCCGTTCATGCTCTGTCTGTCTCTGTCCCAAAAATAAATAAACGTTGAAAAAACAAAGCTGTGTTATTAATCAACAATTTAAAGATATTCCACTTTATATTAATTTTCATAAATGAAACAAAATATTGATTATACTTACAAATAATATATTTCAATTTGGTTTATGTATCCAATAACATCAAATTGCTCCTTTCAATTATTAATTAAATTCAGCAGACACTTTATATACTTACTGGTTAATGTGTTATACGGAAAGTTACTGAAAATTTAAATACTTCTTTTTTCCCTGAAGGAGCTTAAAATCTAGTTATTGGGTCACACAGAATAACCATGGAGCCACCAATTTTTTTGTGTGTAGTACCAAAGTACTTCGCCTTTGTCCTTAACATATTTCTCCAAATTGTGAAATTCAGAGTCAATAAAAAGATGTATTAAATAATTATCCTACTTAGTGGCTCAACAAACTTCCAGAAAGACCTGAAGTATTCCTAAAAGTATACAGTAAGCTATACTAGTATTGGGGTTGGCCAACCACCACCCCCGCCCCCAAAATGAGCATATTTCCTTTGTTTTAAAATTGAAGTATAGTTGGCACGCAGTGTTATATTAGTTTCAGGTGTACAACATAGTGGTTCCATATCTTTATACGTTATGCTAAACTGACCACAAGTGTACATGGCATCTATGACCATACAATGTTATTACAATACCACAAACTGTATTCTCTATGTTCTACCTTCTATTCCCATGACTTACTCTTTCCATAACTGGAATCCTGTGTCTCCCACTCCTTTTCACTCATTTTGCCTTCCCCATTCCCCTTCCCCTTCCACGGGCAACCATCAGTTTGTTCCAGATGAGCATATTTCTGAATCAAGAGCTGAAAGCTACATGTATAAAGTTCTGTATTCATACAAATAAGGTTATCTGAATAGAGTTTTGTCAAAAATGATTCAGATGACTTGTATCAAAACAATTCAATTCACCACATGACTAAGCCAACAGGGTACTTTCCATGCTCCAGGAATGCCTGGGCTCAATCCAGTAAAGCATCCAAGTTTTGATTTTAGCTCAGGTCATGATCTCGTGGCTCATGAGTTTGAGCACTGCCTCGGGCTCTGCACTGATAGCACAGAGCCTGTTTGGGATTCTCTTTCTGTCTCTGCCTACCTCCACCCAACCCCTATTCTCTTTCTCTCTCAATATAAATAAATAACCATTTAAAAATAAATAAATAAATACATAAATAAATAAATAAATAGCACTTGATAATAAATTTGGATCACTAAAAGAAATCTTGGGAGATTTTTCAAAGGGCAATTTGGGTCTATTTTCTTAATATTCACCTGAGATTTTATATTCTGTCTTCTTAAATAATGAACTATTCAATTTTATGTTGAAATTCACATCCAGAAAGAAAAATATACTCTAATGAATTATAGAAAGTGTTATAAAAAATTGTAGCTCTACAACCTTTGTTTGTAATGTGCTGATTTGTGTGTAATTAAGATTTTAAGCATTATATTCCATTAGTGTAGTTTCTTGGATACAATTGTACCTGTGATAACTTTACAGCATTTAGTTATTACCTGGACAGAAGACCTACACACTTCTTTTATGTAATAAATCTGAGATGAATTGGTGTTAGTGCTGATTAAAAAAAAATTGTATTGGTATATAAAACGAAGGCCTACTACTCTTCAAAATTACACTACAGGCATAATCCTGAATAACAAAACTCTAACAGCTGGGAGAGAAACAAAAAAAGGCTTTTTCCTGCTAAACATATTCTTGGAAACGAGCCATAATGAGGACTATACCAAAATTACCTTTGGAAAATATGAATATGATCTTAAAATTATCCACGCAGTTTTATAATGCTGCCCTCCCAGCCCCAATCTGAAACATGGAATTATTTTGTAATTGGAGCGTCAGAAAAATCTTTCTCAAGTGTGGACTGCTGCAACCTGGGATCTGGGAAATTGACCTCCAGGTTGTAGATTGTTGGCTTTGCACCTCTGATGGTCCAGTCTGTGGTCATCTTCTGGAATCCCTTCCATCCAGGGCAAAAGATGCTTTGAGCCCCTCCCCCCACCTCACCTGTGGTTTCAGGACATTCCAAGTAGGCAGATGGGTCTGTGTGGCAGGGTATCAGTGCCTGATCCTCATTTATGCCACCTTCAAATTGCTGGAACTCTCTGAACCCTTCAGAACGGAACACTCCAGAGCCTAAAATGGTGTTTGAGGTCACAGAACTTCTTCAGTGGGTGTGGCACAGCCTTCATTTTACAGAGGAAAGAACTAAGGCCTAATGGAGTCAATACAACCTGAGCCAGATTTTGGATTCTCTGCTCTGTCTTTGGCCAACACTTTCGTGGTCAGTTTTAGACCATCCCCCCTCCCTCCCCAAAGTAGGTGTTTGAGTAAACAATCCTATAAAATGACCATGGTCACTTTATATTAAAAAAAAAATTCCATGTGCAGAATTTTTAATGTCACTCAAACTTTATTACAAAAATATTTTATATTTCTGAGTAAATCCTGGAAACACAGATGATTCTATGCTTAAATGTGTTGGCAGAAACACTAAATGTGTACTTCATTACATTTAACAAAATTTCAATTTTAGGAATTTGTTTCGACATTCTTTAAATTGATACTCAAACTTATATTGTATATCCAATAAAATTAAATAGCCAGAGGGAGAACTTACCGTAACATATTTTAGGAATTTGATAAATCTATATCATTTTAGCAATAAAATAAGTGACAAAGACATCCATTGTAAATGTCATGTCTCTTGTTGTAAAACCATTGCTTATTTTTTTGCTTGCTAAAATATTTGTGCTTCCCAATATGGATAATTTAATATCTCACTGAAAAAGTAGTTATAATCTGGCATACCATTGTGTACTGAGATAATAAAAGAACACTTTCAAAGAAATTTTTGAAGGTGATAATTATAATGTTGAGAGAGGATTATAACATTTCAAACTGTGAACTCTTCAGGTTCTGTATATAAAGATGCCAATCCCCATGATTTCCTCTTTTTATATCATGTGCTAGAGATTATTTTCTCTTTTAACATAATACCTAGATAGAAGCCACTTGATGCTAATGCTAAAAGGAACACATTCTGTCATTGCTGAAAGCTTATCTGAGCTCCCTAAGTCCTAGTGCTTCAACTGATGTCAAATCTCAGATGTGACGTGTTTCATTGACCACAGTATGGCTTAAAGAGCAGTTGTGAAATGTTGTTTATTAGGTATATGTGTAGCTGGAATAAATACATAGCATGATAGCTTGATCATAAACTATTGCTACTGAAATTTTTGACATCCAGAGGCAAAGGGAGAAGATTGTGTTTTGAAGAAGAACGAGATTTTCAAATTGCAGCTTTTTCGCAGACTTAACATCTCCAGTGGCTGTTTCATGTCATCTCCTAAACTTACATTGTACAGTTGTATGAGGCCAAGTTGTAGAATTTAAGGCCAAATGGATATAAGGTTGAAATATTAAATACCTAGTGAAAACTTAATTTTGTCACATTAATTGAGTTTAAGGATTATTTTTATGGAGTGAAGACAAATAAAATATCAGGTCAATCCCTTTTTGTTTTTCCAAATAACTGACTAACTGAAATAAATTATTTGGGCTTTTGGAGAATTTTTTTACTCTGGGTGGAGTCTACATGAGGTAAAATGAAATGATTTTTTTTTTTAATTTAATGTTCATTTGTTTTTAAGAGAGAGAGAGAAAGAGAGACATAGAGTGTGAGCAGGGGAGGGGCAGAGAGAGAGGGAGACCCAGAATCAAAAGCAGGCTCCAGGCTCTGAACTGTCAGCACAGAGCCCGATGCCAAGCCACCCAGGCTCCCCAAAATGAAATTATTTTTAAGACACTTTAGAAATAAGAGTTTTGCCTCTTGGGGCAGTTCTACAAACTTTGAACACAGAAACATATCTTAGATAATAATGGCAATAATTTAATACTATAATTTCAATAGTAAGATTATTTGTACCGTGTGTATATAGTGAAACATCATAATTCATCACTCATAGTCTCTTTTTCTCCTTTATTAAAAAACTTATCACTCCTTAATAATTAGTTGGACTTTTAATTATCTCTCTACCCTCATAGACCACAACATTTTTAAAAATAATAAATATGTTTGTCTTGTTCATGCTTTAATTTTTGAAACCCAGCAGAATACCTAATACAGAGTACGGACCCAATACATATTTCTTGACTGGCACACCACTGAGTGTTAAATGCAGCTCCTTCTAAAATAATTAACTTTTAAATTAATAGGAAAATATACAAATTATTTTAAAAGACTTTAAAAGACTTTAAAATTAAAGTGCTGTTAGGAAAAATCATTTATTTGCAATACATCAACAAAGTAAAGTGGAACATTAAGAATGATCCCAGCAGTGAACTTATTCAAAAATCTAATTATTTAAAAAGTAAATAACTTAGGACCTGATTTCTAGATCAATGTTTATCTTTTAATAACAAGATTTTAAACAAATTTAAAAATCATAGTACAGAACATAATTATGATTTTTAAAGCATTCATTAATATCATATATACAGGTAACATTATTGTTTTTATTTTTTTTCAATGTTATGTTGTTTTTCAGAGTTAGTTCTTTAATATATTTTGATGTATTTCTTTTCTTATTAAATAGGCACTAATTTTCTTCTTGCGTATAGAGTATCATCTATATTCTTAAGTTATTTTCACAAAACTGACAATAGAATTGAAATTCATTGGTCAAAATAACAATTTCTAATAGAACATTAGTATGTTAGTTATCTACTGGCTTATCTCTGTCATTATTAACAGTGTTCTTTGGGTATTTATTCTTTGTTTTGGGAAGCAAAAGCAACCTTAAAATATGCAATGAAGTTTGGAAGGAAAAATAACCTAGTATTTTTATTTAAAAATCTGTGTACTATTTTACTATTGACCATAAGTGCACCGACTTCTGTTGTAGTTTATGCTTTTCCTTGAAAAATTTTCTCAAATATAATTTGAATCTTGGTAATTTTATTTTTCTTCTCTATTCATTCCAAGTTTTACTATATTCAATTGTAAGTTATTTCTATTCTAACCTTCTTATTGTTAGTTTAAAGGAAATTTGTCAACTAGTAAGTCTATTGGCATTAAAATGTTTTATAAAGAATTTTTATTTGAGAATAGTTGATACACAACTAATAGTACATTAGTTTCAGGTGTACAACATAACTATTCAACAAGTTTATACATTATGCGATGCTCACCACAAATGTAGCTACCATTTGTCACTATACAATGTTATTACAATATCATTGACTATATTCCTTATGTATTGACTTTTATTCTGATAACTTATTCGGTCCGTAACTGGAAGTCTGTATCTTTAACTTCTCTTCATTCACTTGCCCATCCCCCCACCCCAATCCCCTCTGGCAGCCATTAGTTTGTTCTCTGTATTTATAGGTCTGATTCCATTCTTTATTTGTTTCTCTGTTTATTCTTTTTTTTTTTTTATATCCCATAAAGAAGCCTCATACACTGTTGGTGGGAATGTAAATTGGTGCAGCCACTGTGGAAAACAGTATGGAGGTTCCTCAAACAATTAAAAATAGAATTGCCATATAATCCAATAATTCCAGTACTGGGTATTTATCCACAGAAAATGAAAACACTAATTTGAAAAGATATATGCATCCCTATATTTATTGCAACATTATTTATAATAGCCAAGATGTAGAAACCTTGTGCTCATTAATAGACAAATGGAAAAGGAAGATGTGGCATTGAAATATTTCTAACTCAATAATTAAAGAAACAAAAACAGAAGAGCATACATTATTCATAATACTCTTAATAAATGTTTGTTTAGTATTTATGCAATTATTTATATAGAAATATCTCTCAGATCCATGATAGCTTTAGAAATATGTGTTGATTCAGGTTTATTCATCAAAAATTATGAACCTACAACAGGAAAGGTATTGGGCTAAGTCAAATATTTATATTGGTGTAATATCAATACTAGGTTGGATAGGGAATTCTTATAGTGTCATGCATTCAATATTCAATAGTCACTAATTATTTATTGAACCCTTATGAAATGTTTAGGTAGTTAAGGACACAGTAGTAAACATGACATGATATCACTAACTTCATGATCCTTGCATGTGTGAAGTGCTTCAAGGAATTAACAAGCAGAATAAAGAAATTATAAAGGATGGTGAAAGTGGTTATTTCAGATATGGCAGTCAGAGAAGGCATTTGAGCAGAGATCTAAAACTGATAGAGAAGTATGTAACTGGTAAAATGGTAAACTAGGTGAAGATCGATCTTACAGTTAGAAGACTTAACAAGTACAAAGACCTGATTCTTATTAGCAAAACAACATTATGGTTACTATTTAAAAGAATGCATTACTAATATTAATATTAGGTAGTACACATCAATAAAATTTTTTAACCTCAACAAAAATTAAGTTTCTTGATCCTTTTATATGCACCTCTGCTTCTTAACCATTTTTGATTAAATAGATTCTTTTAAAAATCCTTTTTTTAGGGGCGCCTGGGTGGCTCCGTCGGTTAAGCGTCCGACTTCGGCTCAGGTCATGATCTCACGGTCAGTGAGTTCGAGCCCCGCGTCGGGCTCTGTGCTGACAGCTCAGAGCCTGGAGCCTGTTTCAGATTCTGTGTCTCCCTCTCTCTCTGCCCCTCCCCTGTTCATGCTCTGTCTCTCTTTGTCTCAAAAATAAATAAACGTTAAAAAAAATTAAAAAAAACAATCCTTTTTTTAACAGTCGGTTAAGGATCCCGCTCTTGATTTCAGCTCAGGTCATTATCTCATGGTTCATGAGAGGGAGCCCTGCATTGGGCTCCATGCTGACGAAGTGGAGCCTGCTTAGGATTCTCCCTCTCTCTGTCTCACTGTCTCTCTCTCCTTCTCTCTCAGAAATAAATAAATAAACATTAAAAAACTTTAAAAATACTTTTTATATGTATGATCTCTCCTCTGTTAAATCTCATGTGTTCAAGTATGCATTAGTCTTCTTATAGTATCTAGAAGATGTAGTCAGAATGCTAACTGTAAGCCAAGGTCCCCAGGTTAGAAACTCCCCTTGTACAACTGAAGGGAAAAAAATGTTGGAAGATTGGATTTGTTGTTTAAAAATATTTCATTTAAAAATCTATACATAATAAAAATGCTATTCACATAATCTAAAGGAAGTTATTTTATTTTTCAGAGATCTTCAAATATTCTTGTATTTAATTAATACTATCAACTGTATTCTTTTACTCATGAACTTTTATGTACAGACTTCTTTGTGATATGCAAAGAAAAATGCAAAATCAAAGACAAGTGAAGTTTTCTCAATAAGAAGTTTATATGCATCTTTAGTGTTTTACATTAGACATTATTATATTTCAGTGTGTTCAGCCTCAAATTTTCTAGGAAGGCTTTTTTTCCCAAATGGGTTCACAATCCCATGGCATGAACTTATAAAATATCAATAGAACAAAGTTCTTAAAGAACTATCATCCCACAGATCTTTCTTTCACAAATATGCAAATTTTACCGATTACCAGATTTACTTCCTTCTGTTAGCTTGTAAATGAGTCCAGAGGGAAATATCTCAAAGCAATATCTTTTAGAGTTTCCCATTATTCTTTTATCATGCACAAGAACCTAATTAATTAGATGCATGTTAATGTGTATTATATTTAATGCAGTATTCACTTCTTGATATACACAGACATCCAGGAAATGTTTGCAGACCATTTTTCATCACACCATTCCTCCTGAGTAGACTGATGGACAGGTAACTCGATTGTCTGGAGAGGTTTTCACATATTTACCCAACATTTTGAATACATTACTTGTTCCAAGCATTGTGCTAAATATTGGGAAAATCAGACAAAAATAAAATAATACATAGTTCACTCACAAACACTTTGGAAATCACTGCATATTTGTGAGGTAATATAACAGCTAAAAGGTGACTACATAAGGTATCATAGAAATGACAAAAATAGGCACAATGGTATATGAAACCTCTAGCTTCAGTTTGGCAAAGCATGTTGTAATTACCGGGACTGCACTTGGAGTGCTAGATAAAAGGCCATTTTTTGCCAGACCTAACTGAATGATTCTTCCACTGGGCATGTGAGCCTCAATCTCTTCATATCTTCTACCTACCAGGGAATTTGGAATCAGGTTTATAATCCAAATAGTTAAATATTGTATATAATAGCTATTATATAATGTCCCATTAACCCTTATCAGAATGTTTTTCTAAAGAAGTGAAGAGGCATTAAAATTTCCTAAAACGATGGCAGTCTCTAAACTCTTTAGAGGTGGCTCATTTGGGCTCACATTTCTGAGACCAATTATAGGAATAAAGAGGATCTTCTTACCTTCATATTTGGAAAGAGAATATTATGGATATAAAAAGATGGGATCAAATGTAATATTCATATGAGGAAGTTGAGTTCTAACTTGTTTTTTCTTTAGTAAAGATATTTCCTTTCATAGAAAAAGAAGTTGAGACTATCTAACAAAAGAAGAGGGACATAGCCACTTAAGTTGATCTTAGTTGTAACACAAATTGGGGATGAATTAAATAGGGAAATGAAAAGTTTAAATCAGTATTTTTTAGTCACCACCAAAAAGTGCTCGCTATTAAATAGCCCAATTATTATGATGGTGAAGAAGGGTTGAGTCTATTCCAGGTTAGAGCAACTAAGGAGAAGGAGATACAGAGATATAACACTTTCCTAATCAAGCCAAAAATATCCTAATTAAGGATAATGGGAGGATATTCTTAAGACACAGGGAGCAGCCCAGACTATTATTATCCTCTTGAGTTTCATATTCTTTGAGACCACTCGCTGTTTCTGCTACTGTCACATTTGTCACTCGGGAGTATATTGTAACTTTTACACTACAACAGAGTTGTGTAGTTACAACAGAGACCATATGTAACACCCACAAAACAGAAAAATATTTATCATCCATCTCCTTACAGAAAAAGTTTTCTGATATCTGTACTAAGCAGTACCATTGGTGACACCCTGAAAATGAAACAGTCACTGAATTTACCTCAAAGGCAAGACCCACAGTTTATAGGTTCACAATATGTCAGTGTCTTAACATTTCTGTAGGAGATGGTCAGCATTTATACAGTAATAGGTGTTCACTCTTTCACAAAATTGCATTGAAAATGAATTTTTATCTCTATTACATACAGCATTTTCAATTACAGTCACAATGATAGTATTTGGATATCTAGTTACACATTTTCCAAATTGTTCAGCAAAATTATGAACTGTATATTAAAATCAGACATACAATCCAACTAGTTGTATGTTGTATATAATATCCCTTATGAGATTAATGCCCAATTAACCTGATCAAACCATAGATATGGAAAAGTATGACTCTAAATTGTCATCAAATGAGAAGAAATCCATCAAATTAATTCAAGACTTATTTTGAAAAACAGAAAATGTCACCTGTACTATGTGATAAAATTAAATATTTCATTCATACCTACGAGTTTTCGTTTTTCTACAACAAACTGTTTAAGTGGTGTCCTCATTGTTCCCATAATATTTTAGGGTACAAAGATAATATTGCTTTCATTGAGAAGTTAATTTGAATATATGCATTAGTTTCCTAAATTGTGTTCCTACTTTCTCTTTGAGTGTTTATCTAACTACTGTAATCTTAGTAAAAAAATGACTTTCAAACAAGACATACAAGTATTTAGCCTTCATCATGCTTCTGTATCTTTCTCTCTGACATCTCTGAAGTCAAAAATAATCAATGTCCTTATGTTAAATTGGATCATTCCTTCTTGAAAATTTTTTTCCGATCATAAGTCTGAGCTCCACTCTCAAGCAGTATCTGATGATACGACTGTACCATACAGTGACTTCTCTGGACATTACAAAGTTTAATGGTTACATGAATACAGATGGTGAAATAGTAAATTTAAAGAGGAGACAGAATTGTACAGATGGACAGATGCACAGACTGATAAGTAGATAGGTAGACAGGCATGTAAGTAGAGATAGATATAGATATGAAGAGATAAGTAAAGATAGATGATAGATAGAGAGATAGAGATATAGAACCACTTAACAACCTAATTGGATAATATATTATATAGACATATGCATATATGCTACAAAATATATACTCATAAATCTGTTAAAAATTGTATATGTTAATTTATATCTTTAAATTCTAAAATATTATGCACACATTCATATACATAACAAATGCAGACAAACATATACACATGTATACCTATACACATATATACATTTCTATGTCCAATTTAATTTTAATTATATTCTTCTGAGCCAACTTTAATTACTAAAATGTTCCCTCACTGACACTAAGATGAGGTATATTATTTGAAATTAAATAAAATAAACAAATAATGTAGGATTGTTAATCTGTGTGCCAAGCCTTTACAGAGAAAGGCTGTGAAGAGAATAATAATAATAATAATAATGAGAATAATAATAATCACTCTGTCTTATTCTTGTCCTATGAAGAAATCCCTGACATTAGCAGCTTTTGGCCTCTGTTTTTGATTCACTTCCATTTAATTCCGCATATATAAAGCAAATAATCTTGGAAAAAATGCTTTCATTTTTAAATAGGTTTGTCAACAGTGTATAGAGTACTGTATTAGGCATATAAAAATAAAAATAGAACTATACTGTAAGTAGCAATTTATTTGTATGTGTATCACAATAGTTTATACCTACAAAATTTACTCATTTGTGCTGAAATAAGATTGTGTATAAAAATTTGAACTGTAGTAGATGAGAAAAAAGGGGAAAAACACAATTAGTTGCAAAATCTTCTTGTTTTATACTACTGGGGAGAAATGCCTCAATTAATGCTATCAGAAATACAATTCCAAGTTGTCAGTGAATTACAAGGAGGAGCATCCATGGATCTGGTACATTTTTGTTTTTCAAGTTTTAATTTAAATTCTGGCTAGTAAACATGCAGTGCAATGTCAGTTTCAGGTATAGAATCCAGTGATTCATCATTTACAACACCCAGGGCTCATCACAAATGCCCTTGTACCTCAGGCTTTCTGATAATAGTCAGTATGAATGATTTAAGAAAAAAAAATCATAAAGGCAATTCATGACCTATCTATAAAAGTTATTTTGGCTACTTAGCAAGTCTCTTCTATTCTTCAGAATCTCATATATTTATTATGTTTTTAATTATTTACTGATTCTCAAAAGATAGAAGGTTTTTAGAACGGGTGAGTGGGTGTCTTAGGCCATTTGTGTTTGCTAATTGACTTTACCCAGGGAAAAGCAAACTTTCTTGTATGTAATGACAGGTGAGAGTTTTACAATTTGGAGCATGGCACCTTTCTAAATTAGGCTCCTGTCCCCTGTCACAGAGACCATGAGATAGGAGCATTATCTTCCTTGAAGATGACATTTCCGTGAGATGGTTCCTAGGTTGTTCAGAAAGACATTGCTGGGTTGTGAAAACTTGCAAGAGGCTTTTAAAAAGCTTTACGTCCCAAAGAATCAAAGTTTTCTCAATAAATGCTCTAAGAAAAGGCAGTCACGGGCCTCAAGTCAGGAAGAAGCATGTCTAAATTTTAGTAAAGCAGAGAGGAATTTTAACATGCTCTTCATCAATAACCATGGCGTTTATTATATGGGCTTGGAAATAGAATCTAACCAGCTGCTTTCCTCCAACTCTTTTCCATGTTTATATGGCAACTTAATAATATGTTTGTTGATAGAATCATGTTTAACTTAGAACATGAAGATAAATGTGAATGGCCAAACTATATGGTGACACAAACTGACCATTCTTTTGCTAGTATAATAATGAAAAGCCTTTTAATGCCTGTTTTTGTTACTAAATGACCCCTTGTCATTGCAAAAAAATAGCAAATTCTAGGATAGTGGTTATTGAGCAGTGATTAAAGCACATAATTCTGGCGTTTTCTGGAATTGTCAGGTTTATTAGGGCTAATTATACACAGAAATGTCACCGAGACAAAGTGAGTTTTAAAAGACTGATATGTTGTGCCCCCCCCAAAATCGGAATTCGCCCAATGAATTGTAATAAATTCTCTTATTTAGTAAGTCTATTACTTAGTAATAATTAGTTGTAAATAATAAGTGGAGAGGTAGCTTTCAACTCAACAACTTCTCAGAAAACTTTATTCATGATATTCATTATTACACTGTTTTGATAATATGTTTGGAAAATTTAGAATTTATATTTTAATATATTTATTGTATTTTATATTTTTCAAAATTTAGAATATAATGAACTAAGATAAGTGATATCTAGCATAATACATTGTTGAATACAAATTTAACTCACATGTTATAGTCCCTAAACAATGCCTAATTGATGTGTTATAATGTGAATAAAACCACTAACTTCATGAATAATCTTATAATTGCTAGAAAAGTGATTCACAGGGTCATACCTGTCATTCTTCCTTCCCTGAGAGCACTTCCTTCAAACCTCTAAGATTCTACTTAATAACATCTCAAAATGTGCCAATGCTATAAGGTCAAATCTCAGCATTGCCCTTGATTCATTAATAAATCAAAATCATTCCAAGTAAGAGAGACAAAATATCTTAATGATTTATTACCTCAATGAAATTTAGATCAATGGAGAGATGGGAAAAGGACAGGGAAATATTTTTTAAGAGAAGTAGAACACTTAAACATTATACTGATTTTGAATATATTGTATGAATTAATCATTTTATACATATTATATGAAAGCATATTCCACTTACTGGAATTTTAGTCCTCAGATATCTGTTATTTGAAAAATACTACATGAGCCTACTACTTGGTGCCTTATACTGGAAAAGCCAACATGTTTGCATGTTTTAGAGTTTTCTCTGAGGGGCTGCGGCAAAATCATGTTGGAAAGGAGTTGGCAATCCATCATATAGTTAAACATGTATTTACTATTCAATCCAGGCATTCTACATTTAGATATTCACACAAGAGAATGAAAACATATGTCCACACAAAGATTTCCATCTAAATATTTATAACAGTTTTATTTATAATGGACAAAATCTGAAAAATATCCTCATGGGCACCAATGGAAAAATTAATTGTGGTTCATCTAGGCAATGGGACACTATATAGCAATGAAAAGAAATAAACCACTGATAGGTGGAACATTATGGAAGCATCTCCAAAGCATTATGCTAGGTGAAAACATCAAGACAAATATGGCTACATACATTATCTGTTACACATAGTTTCTGTTGAGTGGAATTCTAGGGGCGGTGGGGGGAAACTAACAGTAATGGAAAGTAGATTAATGGTTGCCATATGGGAAGGGGATTGAGTTGAAAGTGACACAAAGCAATAGTTTGGATGATAGAAGATTTGTATTTTCACTGTCATGTTGTAACCAATATAGATCCTGAGTATAGGTTTTCTTTCCCTGGCTTTAGTGCCTAGTCTGATACCTTTGTCCTTTGACTCACAAGATATCTAATTTATCATCCTGGGAGTCTATATAACTTCTCCTTGGATCAAGGAACCTACACTATTTAAAACAGCATGGGATAAAGGGTACTTGCCCCGCTATGCAGAAGTCACCCAGAAGCTCAAAGTTTGACAAAATGTTGAAACAGTCTTTTTAAGGTACAGATAAAGCAACAATACACAGAGCAAATTAGGCTCTGTCCTTCCAGACAAGATACATATTTTGAAACAAGGACTATTATATAGCTGTAACCTTAATAGCTAAAACACCGAATCCATGGTTCTGCCACTTAAAATTGAAAAATTTGGTACAAACCACCAATACTGGCCAACTGGAAATAATAATAATGGAACTCAATAATATGTGCTACACAAGTATAAATTAATAATAATGTAAAATGCTTACATTAAAGAGGCAGTTGATAGGTACTTTAGAAAATTAAATCTTATCATATATTTAAACAACAGTGTGTGTGATGTGTGTGTGTGTGTGTGTGTATTTTTTTTTTTTTTAATTAAGGCCGCCGGCAACATGCAGTGTCTCCGAGTCTTGGAGACTTGACTGCCCTGCTTTCTCCTACAAATGGTGCTTGAGAGTTTGTCTGAAGGTTCTAGCAGGGGAGCACAACTACTCCTATACCCTTGACCAAAGAAGGTCCTCTTCCACCTACAGCGCAGCTTCATAGCTTTAGGAGGGATGCACGTGGAGCAGGGAGGGAGGAAGGGAAATGCACCTCACCAGCCAGGTCAGCCGAATCAACCCTGACGATCAATGCCGAGACAGGTGTAGCAGCCAGATTACCCTCATGCCCAAAGACAGTAATTCTTTAGACATTGCTAACCACCTTCCTCTCACACCTCTTCCATTTTAATAGGTGTCTTAAGCTCTTCCAGAACATTTTTCCCTTAGGTTTGCTAGTCATAAAGTATTCCTATCGATAGGTTTAGTGAAAACCATTCTTACTACTAAAATTTTCTCCAAAACTCCAATATCAGTACAGTATGTTTTTAATTATCCTCTTTTTCCAAAACACAGTTATGTAACACATAAAACCTTTTCTCAAAGATCAGCTTAATGCACAAGAGGGTGCTGAGAGTATTTGGGAGGGTCCCGTGTATATAGGTGCTATTTTCACTTTCAGCTCTTTTTCAGAGCATAGCCATAAACACAGTTGGTGTTTTGTTTTGTTTTGTTTTGTTTTGTTTTGTTTGTTCCTCCCCCCTCCCCACCACCGGAATAAAAGGAATAAAAATATATAGGTGGACAATAATAGCAATCAACGCACCTAGAACTCATGTCTTGATTTCTAATGCTAATCTGTCACGGTCAGGAGGAGCCAAAAAACACTTAACAGATAATGAAATGTGGTAACCTGGAACAGAAAAGGACACTAGATAGATTCTGAGAAAATCATAAGAAAAAATGAATTTTTGTTAATAATAATGGGTCAATATTGATTCCTCAATTGTAACATCTTACTAATGTAAGATGCTAATTATAGGGAAAACCAGATGTAAAATATATGGGAACTATCTATACCTTCTTCACAATTCTTCTGTATATCTACAACTGTTCTTAAATAAGTCTATTGAAAAATTTAAATATAAGTATTTAATATACGGATAGGCACAGCACAGCCACTCAATATTCTATGCTTATCTCCCATATTCTACACTCTTTTGCATGATTTCTTAAATTATTATTTAAGAATAAATAGAATAATATTTAACCACTACTAAATTAGATGATTCTTGAAATATGGGACAGGAAGGGATTATATTATATTACTTTGCTAGATGATAAAAAATTCAAGAGACTAATTTCCTTCTGAAACTTTACATGTACAACTCACCAAAGGTTAAATGAAATTAAAACAATGAAAAAAAAACCACACAGAAAACAGCCTCAATTTTACTATTGATTATCAGAAAAAATGTTCTGGGTTCTTATGTCTCCAGGGTAAATTCTTCTGTTTCATTCCAATTTACTGAAAGTGACTTCTACTTCTATGAATTCTTAAATATTTCATCAAAGTCATAAATTTGTAATATTTTTCAGATGAAAATGTTTTCTAATCTTAAATGAAGACTTTCTAATACTAAATTCCTCTTTTACTTCCTGCTGATGAACTGAGGTACCCATGTTTATTAAAACATGACTTGCAGACTTTGTTAAAATGGTAAAAGTGGCTTTGTGTTTACATATCCATGTTATATTAGCTCTATTTTATGCAAGGCCTAATATATGCAGAACTAAAAGAACACTGAAGGAAGAAGAGCTCATTCAATGTGTTAATTTAACATATGGTATCTGCGCCAAAAGATTTTGTGTTACTCACAATCAAAAGTGAATCAGCTTTGAAAAAAAATTACATATATATATATATATATATACATATATATACATATATGCAAAATTATTTTTGTATACAGGCTTCATTATTTCTTTTTTTTAATTTTTTTTAATGTTTATTTATTTTTGAGACAGAGAGAGACAGAGCATGAATGGGGGAGGGTCAGAGAGAGAGGGAGACAGAATCTAGAACAGGCTCCAGGCTCTGAGCAGTCAGCACAGAGCCCGACGCGGGGCTTGAACTCACGGAGGGAGAGATCGTGACCTGAGCCGAAGTCGGACGCTTATCTGACTGAGCCACCCAGGCGCCCCCAGGCTTCATTATTTCTTAACATAATAGGCACTTATTTCCTGTTAATCTCATTGGTAGAGCAAAAAATGACTGACATACAAAGAGTAAAAGGCTTATGAATTTTTTGAATGTACAACTAATTTCTATTACGGTGAAGAAAATAGATTTCACAATAATTTTTGGTACCTTTAAATTTAAAAATCAGGATGTTTTCATATAGGTCTTAATAGCTGCTTTATCATTCCTATCCAAACTATTCATATGTATTTCAATTCAGTTTTGTGTAATCACATCAATCTCCTAATAATATTGTGTCCTTGAAAAAAATGGGGTAAACTATGTCAAAATGTTCTCTATAGTTATTTTGATGTTTAGTCCTTTGAACGTCAATGATTTTGTTTTCACAGAGAAGATACTACTTTCCCAATGTTAAATTCACAAAGTGATGTAAAATTTCTGTTACTTTTTTCTATCAACACAAGGGTGGTCATGTGTAGAATTCATAGGCATCTCACCTCAACTGTAAAATGAACTATGGCACACATATAGTAAAGAATTTCAATTTTTCCTCAGTGATATACTCATGATTTACAGGAAAATTACCAATTTGACAGCATCAATATAACTTTTTTATTTTCAAAGTGAAAATTAAAAAATATATTTTACTCCATGAATATTCCAATATTTTACTCAATCATCAAATTTAATGAAGTGACCACTTTAATAACTGTGTGAGGCAATTATCTAATATGTCTTACATATAATAACAATACTGAAATTGTTTTAAAAGTGCTTTTTGTACCTTTTTATAACTTCACGAAAATGATAATTCAATTCAGTATTCACGCTCACGGGAATTTTTGGTAGACTATAAACTATTTTATTGCAAGAGTAGTCACCTCTGTATTTAGCACTGTGCTTGCACACGGTATTTGTTAATCAAATAAATATTGCATTGTTAGATGAATGAGTGATACATCAAATTATAGGTTGGCAGACAGTTGATCACGATGGAATTAAAAAACTGATTCTTCATATTTATGTTTTTCAAGCCTTCTTCTTACCTTCTAGATGGGGTAAAACTCAATTTTACCTAAAGATCGTTTCCACCTTGGTATTTATAATAGCAAAAATATTTATTCAATTCATCTTATGACTTCCTCTCTGTAGACAAATTATTTAAATATAAACTTTACGGTCTCACATGCTATAGAATGGAAAACATGCTATCGCTTGAGAATGAAGCCCTAAGTAGCAGCTGCTGGAATAGAGCAATGTACAGGGAATTAGGAACTTGGGGGCCACAGGCCAGGTTAGAGGCATTGGAGAAATTAAATTTTGGAAGATTGAAATTCTGCAAGGTATAGAAAGAATGCACTCCTTTTTGAAAATGGTATTTGACATTTTCTCATGGAAAGCTAAAAACATTTTGCTGTTTCTGTTGTTTTGTTTTGCTTTTCCAACTAGAATGCTTCCTATCTCTGGAACTTACATCACTGAAGTTTACAAAACTGTATGACACAGAGAACAAATACTTGTGGTTATTTGTAATTCCTATAATTGTGAGCTGGAATTTTTAAAATTTGTGTAAACAAAGAGAAAGTTAAAAAAAATCAACTAACGTGAAACTTGATTCAAGTCGTGGCAAAGACTTTGATGGGACAGTGCCCATAATGTTACCCGTTTCTTTTTTTTTTTTAATTATTTTTTTTTAATCTTTATTTATTTTTGAGAGAGAGACAAAGTGTGAGCAGGGGAGGAGCAGAGAGAGAGGGAGACACAGAATGTGAAGCAGCCTCCAGGCCCTGAGCTGTCAACACAGAGCCTGACGCAGGGCTTGAACTCACGAACCGTGAGATCATGACCTGAGCTGAAGTCGGACGCTCAACTGACTGAGCCACCCAGGCGCCCCATTACCCATTTCTTTTTATATAAAGCTATTATTTTATTGTGTCATAACAGTGTTTTATTTTACATATTTGAAGGTTGTATGGGTATTAAAATGTACTATAAATTTGTGGTCCATGTGTTTTGCACTGTCATTAAATAAATCTCAGATGCCACATGTTTGGATAAAATTTCTTCAGAATATTTCAGCCCTCCATATTTGCACAAAATACTTCCTGTATTCTGAATGCCTTATCTGTCACATAAGACTAGCTAAAATATCACAATTCCATAGCCATCCTCATGTCTATTTGGCTTTGGATCCCTTCAATATGAATCTGTTTCCCCTAATGAGGTACTAGGTGATTAGCACATGCTCAATATATGTTTTTAATGACTAATCTTTCCTTCTATTTTTAGTTACTCTCCAATAACATTGGTGCCTCATCATTATTTCTAAAAAACAAAGCATGAAGCTTACAGATATAATTAATTACTTGTCTGCCTGTAATAACATACAGACTGCACGAAGAATATCTGATTGCATTATTAGAAGTACAATTTATAAGCCAGATTCAAACAAAGGCTATGATATTTTGGTTAGCCTATTTACCTCTTTGGTCTTGGAATTTATTTTTTCCATTTGTGTGAAACAAAAAAAGAAATATTTTGGACTAAATCATTGTTACCAAAAATGTGTGTTCTATACTTATGTGAGATATTAATAGAAATTGTGCAAAAATTTCAAAAAAAAAAGTTAGAGAGGGAGGGAGCCAAACCATAAGAGACTCTTAAAAACTGAGAATAAACTGAGGGTTGATGGGGGGTGGGTGGGAGGGAGGATGGGTGATGGGCATTGAGGAGGGCACCTGTTGGGAGGAGCATTGGGTGTTGCATGGAAACCAATTTGACAATAAATTTCATATTAAAAAATAAATAAACTTCCTTTAAAAGAAAAGAAAAACTGTATTTTCTGACTAACATTATTGAAATACACTGGGTTGAATTAGTAAAGACAGAGTTCTTAGTTATGATGCTGACACTATGGAAGGATAAAAGGCTATTTGAGTAAAATCTAACACCAACTGCCGGACATACTAATGAAGCCATACTCGACCTTCTAATGGGTCCAATCAGCTTCATGAGGAGAAACCAGAAGGGAAAACAAAGAACCAAATCATAAATCATCAACAATAATCATATATTATTTAGGATATCAAGTTTTCAATGTTTTGTTGAAACATTGAAACAAACTATAATAGGTAAACAAACTTTATTTCTTATGAAGTGCTAACAAATATCCGAAATGCCTTATGTATATTAACTTACTTATTCCTCATAATAACCCCCAAAGGAAGTATTATATTTTTATTCCCATTTTAAATATGAGAAAAGAAGGCATGATAAGGTTATAACTTGCCAAAGATCTTTAAATTAGTAAGTGGCAGAACCAGGATTCAAAATCAGTAAGTATATCTCTAGCATTCTCTCTAAACTCCTATAATTCTATTTCTATTAATATAAAAAATCATTTTACTTTTCTTTTCAAACCCTTATTGGGAAATCAGAACGATTCCAATCAGTATCACTGAAAAAAACTGAGTATCGTTAATGAATCTTCAAAAAATTGTTACTATTCCTTTCAAGTCAACAAATTTAAATTTTTTTTTCAACGTTTTTTATTTATTTTTGGGACAGAGAGAGACAGAGCATGAACGGGGGAGGGGCAGAGAGAGAGGGAGACACAGAATCGGAAACAGGCTCCAGGCTCCAGCCTCCGAGCCATCAGCCCAGAGCCTGACACGAGGCTCGAACTCACAGACCCCGAGCTCGTGACCTGGCTGAAGTCGGACGCCCAACCGACTGCGCCACCCAGGCGCCCCTCAAGTCAACAAATTTAAATGTAATTTTGGTGTAACATGGTTACACTCTTAATTATAAATGTATTATAATTATAAATAGATATTTTCTAAAAGTTAAAATGTACTTTTGTTTATATACCAATAGAAAAATACATTTAAATTAACTTATCAGAATTTGATTAAATTTAATTACCACATTCAGTAACCAAGAAATTCTTGTATTAATATTAAAATCTTTTGGGCTTTGATTAGATTACTCATTCTGTCATAGTTATTCCACTAGTAAGTCAAAATATAATAATGATGACCAGTAATTGAGGGCTTACTTATATGCCAAGCCTTTGCAAAATATTGTGCATGATATCATGCTTCATTGAGCCTTCAGCACAAGCCAAGGAGGTAAAGAAAATAACAGTTACATTTCACTTATAAGGTAACTAGGGTTAAAATAAGTTATATGAATTACCCAAGGTTAAAACACCTGTTAATCTGCTTCCCCCTCCTGTACAACCACACACTGCCCAATATTAAAGTATATAGTTCCTTTCCGTGTCTAACGAAAATAAGAGCTTTAATTTATGAACGTTTTCCCTTTCAATGTCTTCTGGAGGACAATCTACATCATTACTTATTCATATAGTTACCCAGGAAAATAGGTGTTAAAAGGAAGGAACAAAGATTTTGAAAAATTGTGTAACTTACCTAAGACTAAAGAGCTAGCAGGTAGCAGAACTGATATCAATTGTGTTATACATTAGCTCTTTAGTCTTAGGTAACTTTAAATGTATATAAATGGTACATATATGTATATAAATGGTACCTGTGTGTATATATACAATTCTGTATAACTTGAAAGTGACATACCATTCTTTTAATAATTATATGTAATGTTACCTATGAGTTTCCTCATTCGTAGCCAAAAACATCAAATTGATGTTTTCCTTTTCACCTTTTTCCATGAAAAAACATGTTTTACGTTTGATGATTCTGTTCCCTTTTTTTAATTCAATGCCAATTCATATATACTTACCAAATAAGAATTTCACAATGGAAACCTTATCTTTTCTTTTATCAGTACTTAAATTGAGGCACACAATGTAAATATTCAGTAATATCGTTAGTAATTATTTTTGTCTTCTTTGTATTATAGTCAATTTTTAAAATGTTTTGCCACCCAGGTTGTAAACTATTTGTGGCAAAGATTGTGTCTTTTGTGTCTATTATGCATTGTGTATAAGTCAAATTTTGCACATAACTATCAAATGCATGCATGCTCACTAAAAAGAACTGAAATTTTTGGGAGTTAATTGAAAGATTAGAAAGAGTTAGAAAAAAAGGATTTAATTTGGCCAACATCTTGAAACTGTCAACAGATTAGTCTCAACCAAAGCTGGGAAAGCAATGATATGTTGTACTATACTGAATTGTCACACATATTGTTTATTTAAATCTGAGTCTTAAAAGCAGTTTAACTTAAGTAAAAACAAATCCTCCTGACATGCCTTTGAGCATTTTGAGATTTAATGATGCCTAGCACAGCAGTGTAATTAACAGTACCCATGATATATAGCAATGCTATGTTTTCTAGTGCTATAAACAGAAGGTTTATGCCAGATTGCTTGTTAAGGTACACACGGTATCAAAGTATACCAGATGAAACAATCCCCTAGTAACCATGTAATGAGGTAAAGACATCTGTAACATAATTCTAGAACTTTGAATGTGAAGATTGAAAGTCTTTGTAATGGTACAGATGGAATTATCTCCATCCCCATGGACACTCTGACTGGAAATAGATAAGCCCACAGTCATAATAGACCACTAAGAGATAAACTGTGTTTGCCCTCAACAACAAGAAAAAATAACACCCTCAAGGTTAATGCTAAATATTAACTGTAAATGAGTATCACAGTATCAAAGTGAAATATAAAGATTTCTTAGAGCATGAATAAAATACACATTGAGAGACATTACAATGATTGTAAAACACCAATTTGACGGATAATTTTTATTGAAGTATAATTGACATACAGTATCCTATTAGTTTCAGGGGTACCTCATAGTGATTCTGTATTTGTACATACTATGAGATGATCCCCATGATAAGTTTTAGTTAGCATCTGTCACCATAACAGTTATTACAGTATTAATGACTATATTCCCTATGCTGTATATTATATCCCCATGACTGATTTATTTTATAACCACAAGTCTGTACCTCTTAATTCTCTTCACTTATTTCTCCCACCTCTTAACCCCTCCTCTCTTTGGTAACCAAGAGTTTGTTTCCTGTATTATGAGTGTCTGTTTTGTTTTGTTTGTTCACTTGGGTTTTTTGTTGTTGTTTTAGATTCTACATACAAGTGAAATCATATGGTATTTGCCTTTCTCTGCCTGACTTATTTGATGGGCATAATACCCACTAGGTCCATCCATGCTGTTGCAAATGGCAAGATTTCATTATTTTTTATGGCTGAGTGACACTCCATTATAGATAGGTATGGATATAGATATAGATATAGATATAGATATAGATAGATATAGTAAATGTAGATATAGATGATATAGGTATAGATATATAGATATAGATAGATATAGACATAGATACAGATATAGATGATATAGACAGATATAGATGATACAGATAGGTATAGATATAGATATACAGATATAGATAGATACAGATATAAATGATATAGATATACCACATCTTCTTTATCTACCAGTGGGCACTTAGGTTGCTTCCATGTTTTGCCGATTATAAACAACACTGCATGGGGCGCCTGGGTGGCTCAGTCGGTTGAGCCTCCGACTCTGGCTCAGGTCATGATCTCATGGTCTGTGAGTTTGAGCCCCCCATTGGGCTCTGTGTTGACAGCTCAGAGTCTGGAGCCTGCTTCAGATTCTGTATCTCCCTCTCTCTCTGCCCCCTCACCCGTTCATGGTTTGTCTCTCTCTGTCTCAAAAAAAATAACATTAAAAAAAATTTTTAAGTAAACAACGCTACAGTGAGCATAGGGGTGCATATATTTCTTAAAATTGATGTTTTTGTCTTCTTTAGATAAATATTCAGATAAATATTCGTAATGGCTGGGCCAATTTACATTTCCACCAACCTGACCATGGATGCTGAAGAGTACAAAAGTGGCCAAGTAGAAACTCCACCTAGGAAAGGACAGCACCAAAAGGGCTAATGAGTTAGAAAAAAAAGTGGTCAAGTTCATTAATTAAAGATTCTGGAGAAGTCAAAATATTATTGGAGTGTGAAAACTGGAAAGAAGACAAAGTGTAAATTTATTAGAAAGGTAAGTGTAAATTCAGGTCGGGTGTTTGAAATTGAGACTTTTATGATGTCACAATTATTGATAACCCCAAGCCTAGAATATAATAATAGGAGTTTCTGACTAAATGATTTGGAGTAACAAGCTGTTATTACTAAAGTTGGAATTTTACACATTGTGGTGAGGTAGAACACAAACGATGGGAAAACTTAGGTCATTTCAGTAAGATGTTAGAAAACGTCAGGGGTTTGGTTGAGTGACTTTGGAGAGGGTTTGTGTAACAAGACTTTGCTCTGGTTTGGATGCTATCATGAAGCAGGAATAATTCCATGATTGAATATTTTAATATATCTTACCATTCCAAGGATAAAATTGTAATTGGTAAAAAAGCAACAATTCCTCGATGTTTCGTCATTTTTGTGGTTTGGAAAATATTCATTTTTGTTTACTATAATCAGACATAATTGTGGTGCAGACTTGATTTTTTCCCCTAATTTACCTTGATCACAGATCAAGACCTTGTCTGTTGTTGATACTTGTAGTCAGTAGGAGAATACCCAGGTCTCGCTGTGAGAGCCAAGCAGCCTCTGTCAATAACAAATCACAGCTGATAGTAAGTAACAGGCTAGCTCCTGGATGATATAGTCTGCCTTTGTCTTTCTCAGTGTGTTGTATGAATGGATGTCCCTTAAACTAATTATTGAAGTCATTATGAAAAGAAACAGAAAGATCTAAATGAAACATTTAGAAGGGCAAGAATGACACGGTTGATATATTGATGCAAAAAATTAGAGCTTTAGATGGTGCAGTTTGGTGCCATATGCTTCAAAAGGGCTGAGCTTTTTTTGAGAAAGGACCGGGAGAAATAAACTCGAAGCAGCAATGAAAAGCAAAAAGGACAATATCCTCACCTCTAGAATTTATGTAAAGTATGAAAGATAGAGAGAAATAGACTAATTATTTGAGAAATATAAATGATGTCTACAGGATCATAACAGATTTGATTTCATAAGGAAGTTGTGGCAGATAATGTTTGGTGGCTAACCCTACAGTCATTCTGCTCTGTCTTATCATTTTCTCTCTACCCATAATTAAAACAGTATCCCTTACAAATACTACCAGAGTCCTAGCTTTGACCAGTAAGATAAGGATGGATCATTGGAGAGCTTTTGTTTTCCTGCTCACATGGGCAGACCCAGCCTTCCTATGACCTTCAGAAAGTACCAGATGCTTTCAGTTATATCAGCCATTCTCCATTTAAGAGGCAAGGCAAAAACACAAGGACAGAAAATCAGTATGCTGAGAATGGCAAAACAGAAGTACTGAAACGGAACCAAAGCTAGCAACTGTCTGTATCTGGACTTAGGTTATGTCCATGAAAAAATGTGACCAAAAAAGAAAAAAAAAACAAAAACAACTATTACCATATTGTCAAGCCACTTCACCAGGTATCTACTATTTGTAGATAAAAGTGGCCAGAGGTAAATGAAACAAAAACATTCTGAAAACAAATTGAAAACTATTAGGTCAGACTGAAAAATTGTAGGTGGTACAGCAGAAACACTTGTTTAGTGGTTATTGACTCAGACCAGACTAATGGAGAAGAGTCCCAGTGATGATGTCTAGCCTGGCAGGCTTCACCCACTGGTGGTGTCCAAATGATTAATTGGTTCAGAGAAACTCCAATTCTAAAAATAATCTTTTTTGGATAAGTAGTTACTTAAGCATCTTTTGGTAGAGAGGAAAACAATGACTTGGTGGGTGGGTGGTACGGATATGAAATGAGAAAGGAGACTTACCCAAAGAAATGGGAGCTCTGGGCTTCTCAGTCAAAAGCTAATTTCAGCCTCTCACTAATTTTTTTTTTTCTTTTCTGTCCTTTTGCTTTTCTTTCCTTTCCTTTTCTTTTCTTTTCTTTTTTCTTTCTTTCTTTCTTTTTTTTTTTTTCAGATGTAGAGCGGAGAGGTCGTCTAGACACTATAGACTAACTTAATTTTAAGTGATTTTGTCCATTTCAATGATACAAACTGATTTTCTGTCAGTCATGATAATCAGAGTAATAAATTTTATGCCCACAAAATGTCAGGTTTGTTAATCTCTTTGCATTTTGTGCACTAACCTTAAAATCTATGAAGCAAATTTGTGTATATATAGACAAAAGAAGACCATACACTCTACTACTGTCCCATATACCTACTACTTTGATATGGAAGGATCTGTTTCACTAGAATCAAACTACTTCAGTTCACTTCATGCCTAAGCAAGTAACTACACACACACACACACACACACACACACACACACACATGCATATACATATACATATATATACCTATATATGTATATACATATACATATACATATGTATATACATATATATATTCTGAAATACTCTCCAAGGAGATGGATAACATCTGTGCAGTATTTTCATATTTTATTTGACTTTGGATTGATTTACACCCTAAGAACTACAGCTCAATAAAAGAAAAGAATAACAATCATGCTGTGCACTAAGCTTTTAATGATTTATTATCAGTGTATATAACCATTTTCATTTTCCTATATAATTATTTTATTAATTATAATGAGACTTTAATAGAAACTCAATTTTCCAAGTTAATTTTCTTTATAACAATCTGACAATTAATTAAAGGTCTTGTAATATTTACTGAGTTATTTTTCTTTGTTCCTTCCTTAATTCATCCCTGAAATTCTTCCTTAACTGCCTTCTAGTGCTTTCATTGCTTTCATTGTTTAATCTTGTCTTTCTTTCTCTGGTCCCCCTAATCTTCCCTTCCTTCCTAATCTTTTATTCCTTTTATTCCCCAACTTAAAAAAAATTTGAAATATAATTGACATATAATACTATATTAGTTTCAGGTGTGCAACATAATGATTCAATTACTGTTTATATTGTTAAATGACCATCACAACAAGTCTCCTCAATCCGCATCACCATACATAGTTACTTTTTTTTTTTTTTCTTGCGATGGAACTTTCAAGATGTTTTGTCTTGGCAAATTTCAAATATGCAATACAGTATTGTTTTATTTTTAAAAAATGTTTTAATGTTTATTTTCTGAGAGAAACAGAATGCAAGTAGGGGAGGGGCAGAGAGAGAGAGGGAGACACAGAATCCGGAGCAGGCTCCAGGCTCTAAGCAATCAGCACAGAGCCTGACACAGGGCTCGAACTCATGAACCACAAGATCCTGACCTGCGCCAAGTCGGTCGCTTAACCGACTGAGCCACCCAGGTGCCCCTGAAATACAGTATTGTTAACTACAGTCAGTGTGCTGTACATTATATTCCTAGGACTTACATATCTTATAACTGGAAGTTATATACCTTTTGACAATTTCCCCCATTTTGCTTACTCCACAACTCTGCCTTTGGCGACCACCAGCCTGTTCTCTGTATCTACAAGCTATCAGCTTCCTGATTTTTTGAAAGAGAATTTATTGTAGTTTAGAGTGTTTTTGTTTCATATTTTTTCAAAGATATAAAATAACTACCTTCCACATTTCATGTGTAATATGATTACAAATTAATATTTGCTGATGCTTTAAACTTAAATATATGCAGACAGAAATAGAAATCATTGACATAATCTGTTTTAGAACTCTAGGAACTGACCATACAACTTATGCTACAATATTAATTTTCAGATAACTGTCTATCACTATATATTTTATTCAGTGATCTCCTATAAGTTGTTAACTTTATAATCTTAAGACAGTAACATGCTAGCTATAAAAACAACACATTTATTTTCATGGGCAAAACTTTTAAGAAAGTCAAAAGATACTCAAATGTCTAAGTTTGTTAAAGAATGCCAAATTCTTGGGGCGCCTGGGTGGCGCAGTCGGTTAAGCGTCCGACTTCAGCCAGGTCATGATCTCACGGTCCTTGAGTTCGAGCCCCGCGTCGGGCTCTGGGCTGATGGCTCAGAGCCTGGAGCCTGCTTCCGATTCTGTGTCTCCCTCTCTCTCTGCCCCTCCCTCGTTCATGCTCTGTCTCTCTCTGTCTCAAAAATAAATAAAACGTTAAAAAAAAAAAAAAGAATGCCAAATTCTTTTCGAAACAGGATGATTTAATTTACTGTCCCAGAAAAAAAAATAAATATCATCATTTCTCTGTGCCCTCAACAATCCTGAAGCATATAAAATGTTGTTTATTGACAATATTATAGTTATAAAATTTTATCTTATTGTATTAAATATCACTCCCTTGACTTCCAGCAGGGCTAAAAAATTTTATACATTTACCACTCCACTAAAATCCTATTCTGTTAAATGCACATTTGTATTTCTGCATATTGATTTATTGTGCTTGTTTTGCTTGTTTTGCTCTTATGAATTATTAGCATCGCTGTGCATATTTTAAATGACATTTTGGTAATATTTTCTCCAAGCTTGTCATACATTTTTTTATTTTGTTGATTCTCTTTGCAAACTGTGGCCATACAGATTTTTTTTTACACACTTCTATGCTGCAGAATGTCTTAACTTTATCATTGTGACTGGTCTCCCCAACACTAAAATATAGATATGGATATAGATTAGATTTTACCTTTATCTTGATCCTTCTATTTTTAATATTTAATGGTAACATAATGGTTAACGATGTGGATTTAGAATCTGAGTAGCTCAGTTCAAAATTCAAATCTACCACTTAGCAGCTGTGTAACATTGGGCAAGATATTAATCTCTTTGTGAAGATAATAAAATGAAGATAATAATACTCCCCATGTCATGAAGCTGGGAAGATTAAATATGTTGTTTAAAGGAATGTAGGGTAATTGTATACAGTAAAAACTTAGCCATTATTTAAATCATCAATAACTTATTTATTTATAATATTTCATCATTATTTTGCCAAAAGCCAATATAAAAACCATATTACATATTTAAAAAATTAGCTGATTGCTGTCAACATCACAGATGTGACAGAAACGTCCATTAAAGAAATTTTACACAGTACTATTTAAAGTTTTGACTTGAAGAGAAAAAGTGGTATGAACCTTTACAATATCTAGCAAAATTGTCTTTATGGGCCTACCTTGTTTTCTTGGATTCGCAGACATCGCATTTTTTACAAACTGAAGGCTTGTGGCAACCTTAGGTCAAGTCTATTGGTGCCATTTTTCCAATAGCATTCGCCCACTTCATGTCTCTATGTCATTTTAGTAATTCCTACAATATTTAAAATTTTTTCATTATCATTATGTTTGTCATGGTGATCTGTAATCAGTGATTATGACTCTCTGGAAGCTCATATAATAGCATTTTAGAATAAAATATTTTTAATTAAGGTATATACATATTTTTTAGACAAAAATGCTATTTTATATGGCTAATTGACTACAGTATTGTGCAAGTAAAACTTTTTTTAAGTTTGTGTATTTATTTTGAGAGAAAGAGAGAGAAAGAAAAAGAGGGAGAGAGAAAGGGGGAGAGAGAATCCCAAGCAAGTTCCGTGCTATCAGTACAGAGCCCAACACAGAGCTCTGTCTCACAAACCATGAGATCATGAACTTAACTAAAATCCAGAGTCAGACGCTGAGCCACTCAGGAGTCCCTGAGTAAACATAACTTTTTTATGCACTGGAAAACCAAAAAAAAAATCATTCCAATCATGTTATTGTGATATTTACTTTATTGCTGTGGCCTGCAACCGAACCCTAGTATCTCTTAGGTATGACTGTATTCTGATTCACATAATTTACAATAAAATAAAAATGATAACACTTTAGGTACAAGGCAAATACTTGTAAAGGTTTATTAATTTAAATTCCATGTATATACAATTTACTTTATATACAGTTGAGCCTAGAACAACATGGGTTGAACTTCACGGGTTCACTTATACATGTATCTTTTTTTGTTTCAATACACTATAGTACCACAAATGTATTTTCTTTTCCTTACAATTTTCTTAAAATATTATTTCTCTATGTCACTTTATTGTAAGAATACAGTATATAATACGTACAACATACAAAATATGTGTTAATAGACTATTTATGTCATGGGTAAGGTTTATAATCAATAGTAGGCTACTAGTGGTTGAATTTTTGAAGAGTCAGTAGTTATATGGGGATTTTTGCCTATGAAGGGAGTCAGTTCTTCTAATCCCCACATTGTTCAAGAGTCAAGAGTCAATTCTCAACATACACGCACACATACACACACACATGTATATATATATATACCTATATACATATGTATACATATATATATATAGTTTTAGAAACTATATATATATATATATAGTGTATATATACACACACACACACATATATATATAGTTTTGACTTTGTAAAATAAATTGGTGACTTGTTTATTTTATTGGCTTTATTTTGATTCATAACAAATGACCACAAAGTTATCATTTGAAACAGCACCCATCTATTATGTAAGTTTCTGTTGGGTCGCTCACCAGCCTTCAAATTCTGGTGTTGGCCAGGCCTGCAATTTCACCAGAGGTTTGAGTTCCTCTTCAAAGCTCATTAAAGCTCTTGGCAGAATTTATTATTTTGAGGTTATAGAGCTGAGGTCACAATTTTTTGGCTGGCTGTCAATTTGGGACTATTCTGAGCTACTAGAAGCTGCCCACAGTTCCTGTCGTGAATACCTCTCCACAACAGGGTAATTTGCTTCTCCAAGGTCAACAGGAGGTAGCTTCAAATCTCTGTTCCTTTTTCGATCTCTATCCCTTAGATGCTCCACTAAAGGACTCAGAGGATGAGTCAAATTATAAGTACTATGTATTATATAGGGCTTCTACTCAAGCATGTGAGACCATTTTAAAATTTTGCCTATAGCATTCATTTTCTTCGTTGGTATACAATGAAGAACTTTGACATTCTCTATCCCTGTCATCTATATTGTTAAAATTATTGGCATAAAATTATTCTGTTTTAATTATCCTTTGTTTTTCTCAATTATGTTAAATTCTACAAATAATCTACTGATGTCCTCTTTTACATTTCCAGCATCATTTATTTCTTTTGCTTTTTAAAATGTTGTTTGATTTTTCCAGAGATACATTGTTAGCCTTTTCAGAGAACCAGTATCTGTTGATGCTTGTTAGTTTAGTCCTGACTATTGAGAATCACAGATGCATTTTTGTAATTTTTCATTTCATCCTTCCAATTTCTTTTTTTTTTCCTATTTAAATTCATCATCATGCCACACTTTGTATTTTTGACTTTGTCAGGAGTTCAGCCAAGCTGAAAACAGAAAACTGAGCTCTCAGGTATCAGGGCAATCAATTAAAACAAACTCCAAAGGAAAGTAACAATACAGCACAGTTACTGCAATAGTTTAAGCAAGAGATTAAACCAAATAAAGTTCTGACTCCCTCCTGTTTTCCTATTTTATTTTCTCCCGTGGAACAGCATGCCAGTCAAAGGTAGGTAGGTCAGCATAAATGTGAGAGCCATCTCACTGCCAAGAAAAGCTGAACAAAAAACTTTAAGGACCAGGGGTAATGAGGAGAAGGAGCAGACCAAGAAAAAGGGGGAAAGCTGGGAGTGGAAAGTACTGAGTTCTAAGTCATGTTGGGAAAAACTATCTTTAAGGTGTCCCCTAAGCCCCCCATAAGAGGACCTTTGCAGAGGTGCCAAGAAGAGCTCACACAAGGCCTCAGGTAAAGAGACAGAAGAATGAGGGTGTCTCGACTAGGTGCCCTAGAACATGGAAGCACAGGTTAGTCCTTGACTACAACTCTCTTATAGGCAGCAAGACACTGGCTGTGCCTCCGGTTTGATGTGGGGCGGGCAGCTGTCCCCTGTGAAACCTACCAAGTTAGGTCTTTACAATTGCCAGTGATTGGGCCTGGTAAATCACACATGGGTTTTTGTACCCAAGAGACAGGTTATATATTGCCTACTTATGGTATAAGAAAATTTTATTTCAATAGAAATTTATAGGGGCACCTGGGTGGCTGAGTTGGTTAAGTATCTGACTCTTGGGTTTCGTTCGGGTCATGATATCATAGTTCATGGGTTCAAGCCCCAACTCAGGGTGTCAGCAGGGAGCTTGGGATTCTCTCTCTCCTGCTCTTTCTCTAAATAAATAGATAGATAGATAGATAGATAATTAAATACACTTTTAAAAAATAATAGAAATTTATAAGTAATATAAAAACTTTTAATGTAATATATTGGTACTTTGTGATGTCTACTTCAATATATTATGTTTTAAGATGTTAACTTGAAAAGTTGAAAATTAAGCAGTGTTGTTTTATTCTTCTTCTAACCCTGCCCCAATTTCCAAATACATACCACACATGTATGTGTCTTTGAGCACTGAAGATTTTTTTTTTTTTTTCCAGCAGGTTGCCAATGACTTGCAACTTCTGGATCAAAATAATGTAGAGTCAACTTGGAATCATTCTGCCTTAAACAGATATGCTGAATGACAGAATATAAAAAGCAAACAAACAACAACAAAACAGGATGAGTTCTATCACAAGATAATGATATTTGAAAAGTGGATTATGTAATAGAGGAACAAAATACTGGGCAGAGTTAAAACTGAAGGTTTATTGGGATTCAATCAACAGAACAAAGTCAGGAAAGTTAGGAGATTTGTTGTTTTGTTTTGTTTTGTTTTGTTTTTGTTTGAGAGAGAGAGAGAGAGAGAGAGAGAGAGAGACAGACAGAGCATGAGCAAGGGAGGGGCAGAGGGAGAGGGAGACACAGGCTCCAGGCTCCGAGCTGTCAGCACAGAGCCTGACAAGGGGCTTGAACCAATGAAGCGTGAGATCATGACCTGAGCCAAAATCAGGCACTCAATGCACTGAGCCACCAAGCAGCCCAGGAGATTTGTTCTTGAGAGAAAAAGGAGATTTAACCTCTTTTTTAAAATTGAAACTTATTTGGCATATAACATTGTGTAAATTTAATGTGTACAACATGTTAATTTGATACATTTATATACAGTAAAGTGATTGCCATTGTAATGATAATAAGCACCTCTATCACATTACATAATTATCATTTCTTTTTAGTGGTTGAAATAATTAAGTTCTAGTCTCTTAGCAAGTTTGATGATTATAATACAGTGTTGTTGTCTCTTTCACTATACTGTGCATTAGATCTCTAGAGTTTCCACTTATATACCAAAGGAGAATGAAAACAAGAATATCTAGAAAATATGTGCACTCCTGTGTTTATTGCACCAATATTCACAGTAGCCAATAAGTGCTTATAGACAGATCAATCGATAAAGAAGATTGGCCATTTGTGACAACAAGGTCCTTGAGGATTTATGCTATGTATGAGAAGTCAGAAAAAGATGACTCTATGATAACATTTCCAAGTGGAATCTAAAAAAAACTAAACTCATTAAAAACAAATAAGATGGCCGTTACCAAGCGCTGGAGTGTGGAGGGATAGGGCAGATATTGTTTAAGGGTACAAACTTGCAACAAGTAGTAAATAAGCCCTAGGGATTTAGCTTCAAGCTACACCCTGAAGCCAGAGCTGGAGAGACTTCTATACTTGAGGGTATCTATAGTTAACTAAACATTGTTGTGACATAGAATTATTAATTTTGTACAATGTATATTTCTTCTCCTTGAATTTAAGACAAAAGAATAGAAGCTTTCTAAAGTCATCACCTGGAATAATTTTTTATTTTAATTTTTAAACAATGATGTACTTAAGAATGACTTGGTGATAACCACCCTTGTATCATTTAATCAGTGGGAATGGATGGGCCTTGAAAACCTTGGACTATTCGTTTCTAATTATCAGGCTCAACTTTCTCGTGTGTAAGTCCTCAGGGGACACTTTCTGAAAAAATTCCCAGCTCCCAAGCTTGACAAACATTTTGTAATTTAGAGTCCTAACCGCCTTGATGACCCCGATGGAGAGGGTCTCTTCTCTACCCTTCCCAGTTCCTAATGGCCACCATGAAAACCCTACTCAGTTTCATGTAATTGGTCTTATTTTTTTAATAACTCTCAAGCCCCCATTTATTTTTAAATTAAATTTGGCTTATTACACATGCAAAAATAATAATATATTTTAAGGTGGGCATGACTATTGTGTTGCAGGTACTTGATTATAATCCTTTAGTGAGATAACATTTGAGAGTGTGTATTGAGGGGTAGGGAAAGCTTCATGGGAAATAGGAAAAGAAGTTCTAAATCATTTCAATCCAGTCTTAAGGATTCAAACACATTTAGAAAATTTTAATTTAATTTCTTCAAAAGTAAACTAATAAAAGTTAAAATATAAATTTAACATGGTTTAAAAGTACAACTAATTAAGTTGAATTTTGTAATTTTATAAGCTCCTCTAAAATGTATAAAGGTCTTGAGTATTACATATTTTTATATTTTATTATATACAGAACATGAAAAGTTTAAACCTGCTATAACTAATTTATTTATTATGGTTTTATGTTATGACGTTTCCTCCTTCCTTGTTCTTTTAAAGAAGCTCTGAAGGAGATAAACTTGATTTATAACAGATTATTGGAGTAAACAGAAATATCATTTACACATTGTAGCAGTCAAGCATTAAAAGCATACAATACAATAATAATAAATTCTTCATATTAACTTGCCTCGAAAAACTGAAAAATATATTATAAGTGTCATTTAAGAACCAATAATTCCATGTTCTTTGGAATTTATGTAACTATCATTATTTACTACTGTTTTGAACTATTTTTAATATTTCAGCTTCCTATTCATACCACTCCAAATAAAGTGAAAATTTGAAAGGTATAGAAAAGCCAAATGCTGTCAAAAATCATAAAATAAAAACTTAACAACAATCTGATTGAGACTAAACAGTAGTCTTTTTTCTTTTACTTGGTAATAGTTTATGTCAATACTACTGTTTCTGAAATTATTCTCTCCTCAAACAAATCCATTTTGATAAAAAAAGTAAAATTTCATGATATATTCTTGATATTTAAACAATTATGTCTTTCACATGGTTCATGAAAATTTGTAGTAGACAGAATAGTATTCTTCCTCCTAAGGTCTATGTCCTAATTATCAGAACCAGGTTGAAATTTCTGTCATGATAGATTAGTTTGTGTTTTTAGAATTTAACATACATGAAATCTTATAATATGTACTTTTTCTTGTGTGCACTTCTTTCATTCAATTTAATGATTTTGAGATTTATTCACATACTAATAGTACTTTCATTATATTGCCTAGGAGTAGCCCATGTATAGGTATGTCACATTTTTTTATCCTTTTGTTTTTGGGCGGACATTTGGCCTCTGTCCATATTTTAGCTATTACAAAAAAATCCATTACACAGATTCATATGCAGGTTTTTGTATGAATACATACGCTTTAATTTCTTTTGTATAAATATTTAAGAAAGAAATGGCTGGGCTATATGCTAGACATATATACAAATTTTTTAATAATCTGTCAAAATGGTTTCCAAAGTGTTGGAAGTTTCCCAACATCCTTGGCAACACGTGATATAATCGGATTGTTTATTTCTAACATTGAGCTCTTCTAACAGCTTTTGAGTAGCATATTATGGTGATTTTAATTTTCATTACTTAAAATGGTATTGAATATCAAGGATGCCTTGTTGGCTCAGCTGGTTGAGCTCCTGACTCTTGTTTTCCGCTCAGGTCAAGATCTCATGATTCATGGGTTTAAGTCCCACTTGGGCTCTGTGCTGACAATGTGGAACATGCGTGGAATTCTTTCTCTCCCTCTCTGCCTCTCCCCTACTTGTGCGTGTGTACACACACACTCTCAAAATAAATAAATAACATTTAAAAAATAAATAAAATGGTATTTAATATTGTTTCATGGTCTCATTTACACACACACACGCACACACACACACACAGATTATAGATACTGGATGATTTTATACATATTGTTTGGTAAAATATGTGTCCAAATTTTTTGATTTTGTCAGTTTATTTGTAAGTGGTTTGTTTGAGTTTCTTTTAATGAGTTTTGAGACTTCTTCATAAATTCTTTATGCAAAACCTTTGTTGTGTGATTTAGAAATACTTCTACCTTTTTAATTTTTTGAGGAACCTCCACACTGTTTTCCAGAGCGGCTGCACCAATTTGCATTCCCACCAAAATCGATCTACCCTATGACCCAGCAATAGGACTGCTAGGAATTTACCCAAGGGATACAGGAGTGCTGATACATAGGGGCACTTGTACCCCAATGTTTATAGCAGCACTTTCAACAATAGCCAAATTATGGAAAGAGCCTAAATGTCCATCAACGGACGAATGGATAAAGAAATTGTGGTTTATATACACAAGGGAATACTACGTGGCAATGAGAAAGAATGAAATATGGCCTTTTGTAGCAATGTGGATGGAACTGGAGAGTGTTATGCTAAGTGAAATAAGTCATAGAGAGAAAGATACCATATGTTTTCACTCTTATGTGGATCCTGAGAAACTTAACAGAAGTCCATGGGGGAGGGGAAGGAAAAATAAAAGAGGTTAGACAGGGAGGGAGCCACAGCATAAGAGACTCTTAAAAACTGAGAAAAACTGAGGGTTGATGGGGGGTGGGAGGGGGGGAGGGTGGGTGATGGGTATTGAGGAGGGCACCTTTTGGGATGAGCACTGGGTGTTGTATGGAAACCAATTTGACAATAAATTTCATATTAAAAAAATACTTCTACCAATTTGTAGCTTATCTTTTCATTCTATTAATATTGTATTTAAAGAGAAAATATTTTCATTTTTACAAAGCCTAATTTATAAACATTTTTCTCTCACAGATCATCTTTTTGGTGTTGATATAGGAATTAGGAAATATTTGCTTAAACAAATGTCAAGATTTTTTTTTTCTTGTGTTTTCTTTTAGAAATTTTATAAATTTGATTTTATATTTAGGTTTATGATCCATTTGGCTTAAAAAAAGAGGTTCCTATTTTAGAGTTATTAAACATGTATATTAACTACCAGAATTCATGGAAGAAATTACCAAAAAGAATTAGTGAAGACAGTACCAAGAGATCACACAGACCAAGAGAGTGACAGTTCCCACTAATCAGGATGGAAAACTTCATGATTCACAAAAAGGGTTACAATACTCAAAGGGTCTTGCTTCAATAGTGGGTGATAATTAGTCTTTTTTTTAATTTTTAAAATGGCACTTCTTTTTTTTAAATATGAAATGTATTGTCAAATTGATTTCCATACAACACCCAGTGCTCATCCCAACAGGTGCCCTCCTCAATGCCCATCACCTACTTTCCCCTCCTTCCCACGCCCTGCATCAACCCTCAGTTTATTCTGTTTTTAAGAGTTTCTTATGGTTTTCCTCCTTCCCTCTCTGTAACTTTTTTTTCCCCTTCCCCTCCCCCATGGTCTTCTGTTAAGTTTCTCAGGATCCACACAAGAGTGAAAACATATGGTATCTGTCTTTCTCTCTATGACTTATTTCACTTAGCATAACACTCTTCAGTTCCATCCACGTTGCTACAAAAGGCCATATTTCATTCTTTCTCATTGCCAAGTAGTATTCCATTGTATATATAAACCACACCTTCTTTATGCATTCATCAGTTGATGGACATTTAGGCTCTTTCAGTAATTTGGCTATTGTTGAAAGTGCTGCTATAAACATTGGGTATTTGTCTCAAATGAAATGCTGATGTGGTCCCATCTTATGTACCCTAGAAGGAAGTTTCAATAATAAAAATATTTCCCAGTAATTTATCTGCATGCTAGAACAAAGATAAAAGATATTAATAGGATTGCAAAAATATACAGCACCCTAAAAGGTAAAACTTACAATTTATCACATACAATTAAAAATTATCAGACATTTAAACAAGTGGGAAAGTATGTCATACTGAAGAAAAAAATATTTGAGCAATCAAAACTAACACAGAACTTACCTATCTAGAGATAAGATTGGATATATTAAGTGGAAACATGAAAAATATACGAACTCAAAATGAAAACTTAGAGAGTAAATATCATAATTTCAGAGGTAAACAATGCTATATAGGATTGAAAACATGTTATGGATTATGGAAGAAATGATTAGTGAACTGGAAGACATACAATATAAACTATCCAAGTAAAAACCAGACCTGATTATCAGCATCTAGTGTCTCCCCAAAACAAACTCAAAGCATCATAGAATATGGATGTCTATTCAGGCCCCTCCAGTAAATGAACTATGCTGTAATTTCTTTGACTCCTGGGCTTAGGCAAATGACCTGGACTTTTGGTCAGGCCACCAGTAAACTTAAAACCATCATATAAAACAAGCTTCCTTGTGGAGACAAAAAATATTTATATGAAAACTAGGTCTGTTACTTATATGCTTTTTGTTATGCAGGAGAATGCTCACTAAAAAGAGCCCCTTGCCTATGAAGCAAAGGAAAACCCAGTTATGTGAGCTAAGTGTGAGACTGAATTGTTCTCAGCCCAGAATAAGCAGATAAGTAAATCAATTGCCATCTGGCTCCATGTGAAAATGGGTTGTAGAAATAGTGACACCATCCTAAATTGAGTCTCCAGATAGGGACTACCACTCTTTCAGAAGAAAGCAAACCATCAAGACAAATCTACTCCACCTGCCATATCCTGTTCAAGACAAAAATACTGCCCAACAGGCCAGGGAATTCTTGGCAGACAGATCATTTTGGGCCTGTCATTCTATCAGAACGGTTGCATCAGATCCTGATCACAGTTGACACTTTGTTCAAGTTTGGCTTAGCCATCTGGCTATGTTCTTCTGACTCAGGCCACATTGTACAGGCCCTGCAAGCCCTCATTTGTTTCTTGTTTAGTTTCCTTGAGTACATTGCATCTGGTGATGGCCTCAGATTTGAAGGCAGTTGTATATCAATGGGCTCAATCACAGGCCTATGATAGATCCTCCATATTCCATAACATCCGCAAGCTTTAAGGTGGTTGAATATTTTAATGGACAATTAAATTGCAGGCTTAAGTGGTATGGGGTGGGAAGGACAAGATAACCTCAGCCTGGGCTACACATCTCAAGTGAACAGTTGGGCCTCATTGTAGCAATGCCCCCTCAAACACTTCTAATTTGCTGCTCATGTTTAACCAAGCTGTCTCTTTCTTTATATAATAATTGACAGCTAAGTTTCCATGGCAATCCTGCAAAGGCCTCAATCCATTCTACCAATTCATGAAAACCTAAGTTGATGGGACATCCAGGGTATCTATTAAGAGCAAGTGATGAAAAGTGAGAGGTTATGTAAACCCATTATAAATTTTCCAGATTTTTGCCCTAATTCTTAAGCATGGTATGTCTGGATAAATTGTATAAGACTATTTTTTCTATAAAAATGCTTTTTCTGCCTTCTGGTATAACTCTTCTGGAGGAGAGTCTGGGGGCCTGGGGGTAAATTGGGAACGATTAAAAAAATATAAAGTTGTGATTATTGAGTAAGTTTTAAAATCATGGGGACCAGGGAATCGTATTTGGGGAGGTGTGGAGAAGAGGAAGTCATAATCATCTTTATTTTTCAGAATTGCTTCTGAAATCTTTCTCTTCCTCCTGAAGAAAAACAAAATCTCCCTTGCTGCCTTTCCAAGCTGCTATGAACACTTTGAATTCAAAATGACTGCTGAGACCGGAATCACACCTGACAATACCGACTATGAGACAGCAGGGGGTGGCCTCAGCTCTTGTGGTTTCCACAGAGAACACCTCCAGATGTCATCCACGCACTGGAGGTTGATGAACTAATGTCATGGACGAAAACAACTGTTTGCAACTGAGAGTCTCAGGTAGTCTTTTTGTAGCCAAAGACTAACCTAAATTATTCAGACTGTTCACCCCGTGGTGCAAGGACACATCAGGGGCCAGATTAATCTGACTGATTAGTGTATATGCTAACATTGTGAACTCTTTGTTTGCAGCCAGACCGTGTGTGCCCTCTGGGACTGTACTTTTATATGTGCACCATGATTATTATGACAGGGTTGCAAAAAGTACATATAAAAGTACAATCCCTGAGGGCACACATTACACGACAGCCTATGCTTTGTGCTTAGCCTGAGTGGCAGAGCTAAGGAGTCTGACTACAGGTCCAAATCCCATGATCCTTCAGGATGCATCATAAGCAATTACAAAAACTTTTCATAGTTGGCCTCACAAGGGAGAGCTCTTCTCCCCACACCAGATTTGGTGCACAGCCAGCGAATTACAGTTTTCTGGAGAGTTGCAGTCAAGGACTCGGGCACCTGCGGGTCCAGCTAGCTGTGCTTATGGGTATATCTGCTTCCCTAGCCCAGGGCTTCCTTCATAGGTGGTAGGGATTGGGCTTGACTAAGGCACTTTTCTCCATTATGACTCAATACTTTCCCATTCCTAACCCTCTCCGTCCTCTGGCCACACCCCTGGTCCACAAAACCACAGGAGTCTTTTGTTCCCAGCTCCTCAGCAGTGAGATGCTTGCATTCCCTTCTCCCAGACTGCATGTCATCTGACTGGCCTCTCTCTGGGATCATTATACCAAAATATGATGAGTAAGCCTTTTTGTTTTAAGACTTTAGGGCCAGGGGTGTTTGTTATCAAAATATACCTATATATGCCACATTACCACCGCCATGAAGGGAAGGGGGAAAAAATAGTTACAAACAGAGAGGGAAGGAGATGAATCATAAGAGACTCTTAAATACAGAGAACAAACTGAGGGTTGATGGGGGAGGGGAGGTGGAGGAGAGGGGAAAATGGGTGATGGATATGGAGGAGGGCACTTGTTGGGATGAGCACTGGGTGTTGTACGTAAGCCAATCTGACAATAAATTATATTCATAAAGAATAAAAAATAATTACAAAAAGATAGCTTGAAAAATACATAAATATACACATAGATTTAACACACATTTTAAACAACTGATCACTAGAAAATCTCATATAGAATAAAAATATTTTGAATCGATAAGTATACATATATATGTGTATATATATACATGATATACATATCATTCACTGAAACAGTAATTAAAAGGAACATTTAGATTTTAAATGACATAAAGAAAACTAAAATGGTTCAAACTAAATGAGCCAAATTTAAGAAGTTAGAAAAAAGAATAGCATAATAAAACCAAAAATAGTACAATAATGGAAATAATAACAAGAGTTGAAATCACGCCAAAGTAATTACATAAGAGAGAAGAAGCAAATTAAAAAGTAGTTTCTAAAAATTAATTAAGTCAGCAAGTCTTTGTCAAAATTAATAACAAGAAAAACAAGATAGAAGGCTTAAATGACAATATTAAAGAATTGTGGAATAAAGTAGCCATGAAAGCTGCAGAGATTAAACTGTAAGGTGATATTTTTAAAAACATTTATTACAATAAACTTGACATTTTAAAGGAATCGGGTATCATATTTGACTTATCATTGTATATATACATGCATATAATATATAACTTACACATACTCTAAAAGAAATAGATTACATGAATTAATGGTATATCTTTAATGTAAATTAAAATTTTCACACTAAGAAAAAAATAAGCTGAAATACTAATAAGATTATTTTAAATAAATTCAAATACCAATCTTAGGTAAATTCCTGCAGAGGATAACACCTTAGCAATACAAACAACTCCAAACACATCTGAAGTTAATTTCCTTGATAACAAAGCCAACCAAAGATGATATGAGGAAAGACAGTTAGATGATAATCTCATTCATAGATATAGATCCTAGAATTCTATGCTACTTAAAACACTAGCCACCTGATTATGGAAATCCATTAAAAAAAAAGATAACACATAAGAGATTGGTTGTTGCCAGAGGCAGGGGAGTGGAAGGTAGGAGAAATGAAGGTAGGCCGAAGAGGTCAAAAGATTAATAAGGAAACAAATAAAAAGAAGGGGGAAAAAAAAGGTAATATATAATGATCAGATTCCAAAAGGAGCCATGCTCCACAGATGTCCCCTACCCCACTCCACCCCCCAACAAGGGATAATAGTAAATATCTGGAAATAACATTCTGAGTTTGCTAAAGGGAAATCTACGTCCACATTCTAGCCCTAAATTTATTGGGAGAATCGCCACAAGGCAAATGTCACTCACTCTCTTTTGTTAATAATTATTCAACCTCCTTAAAAAGATTCTTCAACTTACATACACCCAAACTATACTCATCAATCACCAAAATAATACCCTGGGTATTTGTCCTGACTAGGATGATCCCCTAAGTTGAGTGACTGGAATATCTCCTTCAAGATAAACAAATTCACCTTACATCTTACACTATTATCTAATTAAATTTACATGTGGAATAAAGTTAATTAATTCTACAATCATTGTTACATGCAATTATTACCTTAACACCATACATGTCAATCTAATTATATATTCATTTTGTACATCAATTTAAAACAAATATATTTTAATTATACTTTTAAACATAGTGTCTGGATAATACCCATACTTACATTGCATGCCGCCAATATGGTGCATAATATTTTCTATATACTTCCCCTCTTATTCCTTTGTTTCATTAGCTTTGACCCAGACCTCCTCTCTTCTCCACACATTCATATCAATACTACTGTGTCTCTCATGATGCTGCGCTGTATTCAGCATATGTCCCTTTCACATTGAGATCTCTGGAATATACATATTTGACCACTTAGCCTTAAAGAAAATTATTTTCCTATAGCTCTTAATTTCCTCATGCTTTACATCAATGGAGTTAGTTGATAAGATGGCTATCTTTATTATTATCTACTTGTTTTCCCTAAGTATTAAGTACACCTCTATTAGAGAAGACAAACAAAGACAAATAAAAAATACACCCCATTGATAAATTTTTATTAACACAATTACCTTAACCTTTCTAGTATCTACTCATACTTGAAAGGGTTTTGTGTATGGTATACTTTATTGGATGTTTTTTTTCCATTTCCCACCAGCATCTTTGAGGAGTTCAACAATAATGTGGAAAAAAAATATGGTGGAGTTTTACCTCAAATGAACTTTTCCTCCACTTCCATCAGTTACTCACGCCTAAACTTGTACTTAGATTTTTGTCAAAACAAAACACTGATAAACTTTCTATTGGAAATTGACATAAGCCTGATCATTCACAATTATTTGATGTATTTTCATAGTTACCATTCAGCTGTAAGCAGTATGTGAAGTTTATCTGTCAACCTACTTCCGGATGGGATAGTATAATAAAAGCAAGTATCAAAGGATGCCTGGATGGCTCAGTCAGTTGAGCATCCACATGGATTCTTGATTTTCGCTCTGGTCATGATCTCACAGTTCTTGGGACTAAGTCCCGCCTCGGGCTCTGCACTCACAGTGTGGACCCTGCTTGGGACTCTCTCTCTCTCTCTCTCTCTCTCTCTCTGTCCTTCCCCTGCACCCCCTCTCTCTGTCTGAAAACAAATAGACAAACATTAAAAAAAAAAAAAAGGTAAGTCTCAGAATGAATTCTGCAAAACCAGGAAATGTTATGGCCATTTAGGCACAAAAGCAATTATTACATGAGTCCAGAAGCTCAATGAATTCCCAGTGTGGTGTCCTTCCATGCTCTCCAATGAAACTTTGAAGAGTTCATGTAAGACATATGCAACAATATTCTAGCAAAAAGAATAAGTGAACCCTGTAATCAATGCCAGGCAGCACAGAAATCTATAGAATTAAAGTCCTAAGGACTGATTTCTGTAAGATCTCTAATTTTTTATGCTTTGTATAAGCATAGTTTTTCTGGTCTACACATGTGAATGAGTATTCATCTCACAAGTGAGAAATCGTTACAAATATTCATTACCACAATAAATCCTTAGTATAGATAGCAGTAAGTATAACTAAAATATTTTCAGTAGTTTTATCTTGAGAATAACTTTTAGTTTTTGTTTTGATATGCTAAATAAACACTCAGAAAGGGTGTATATCAAATTATGTACATTCAAATATTAGCTAAAAGACAAAGCATGGACCCCAAGGATTTAGGCTTCGATAGATAGACTGATCGAAATCCTAGCTGCTAGTGATAGTAGAGATGTAACTGTGTAGGTATTTTTTGTTATGAATTATTATTGTATGTTAGGGCATAGACTTTGAGTGGTTTTTCCCAATATCATTATTTCCCTATAAGTAGTGTTTATAATTTATAATTTATAATTATAATTTATAATCTATAATTTATAATCTATAATTTATAATTTAAATTTATAATTTATATATAATTTATATCTAATTATAATTTATAATTATATAATTTAGATCTAAATTTATAATCTATATATTTATAATTTATAATCTAAACCTAGGTAATTTTGAAAGGAAAAGGAACAATAACTAAATAGTCTTGGGGGACAACATGCTTAGCACTATCCCAACCAACCTGGGATATGTGGTCATTCTATTAGAGTGCATAATTTTATACAGCATGCAGTTTCTCAAGACCACAGTGTATGCCATAGTAGAGGTTTTTGCACAAGCTACCATCAACATATTGGCAAGCAATCCTACTGGGATGGAGTCTTCTTGCTGACCACAAAAATCTCTTTTCTTCTCCTTGGAAATACAGATAAACTAAATTTCATGACCTCATTTAGTTATGGTAATATGACTGATTTCTAGTTAATGGAATGTGAGCAAAAATAATGTGTGTTGAGGTCATTTTCCCTTTTCTGGCTTTCTGGCAACAGAACAATGATCTAGTAGTCTGGCATGGCCTTGTATTGAAGACGGCAGAGGATCTCAGCTTGGGCTCCTGAATGACTGTGGAAATAATACTTTTGTTCCCCACCAGTTAGCCCGAACTGTTCCATGAATAATAAAGACTCTTCTCTCATGTGAACCACTATACACTTGAGTCGATCAATTATGGTTGCCTTGCATTCCCTGACGTACTAACCTGCCGTTCTGAATTTCTACCATTTGCCGTTATTTAAAGTTTCATGCTCAAAGCTCTGGGGACACTTAGTTTTCACTGTGTCTCTTTACATGTCTTTGTTAGCATAATCACTGTATAGGAAAAAAGAAATAGTCTGCTGATTTTACTGAGGTTTCTTTTATTCCCAGCATTGGATTTTATGCCACAGTTGCCTCACTGTGTGACAGTATAAGAATCACCAGATCCCCCAAACCTGGCACTTTTACCCTTCAGGTTGTGAAACAGTGGGATAATGAGTAAATGGTGTTAGTGAGGAGAGAAGATGTTTTTGATAGCGTAGTCAGAGTAAGCCTCTTTGATGGGCTGATATTTGAGTAGATAATTGAATTGTAGGAAATAACAAGCCATGCAGAACTGGCAGAAAGAGTTTTACATGACTTTGTTACTACCGCAAAACTCAATTCCTTGCAACTAACTTATACAGGAAGCCAAGAACACTCAGGGAACAGATCCAACCCTAAAGATTTAGAGTTGTGGGAGTAGCAAAACTCTATCAGCTATATTGTTTGAGAGGGGGAAAAGCAGCATTTTATTGGTATTTCATTTAAGTACTGTTATATACAAGTGTTTCTATTACTTCTTATCATCTGCAGTAATACATCTTTATAAGTATAATTGAATAAAGTGCCACTATCCATATATTCCCTGCCTAGTTAATGACTCTAATACTAATTGAAAAGCTTCTGCAGTGTCATAATTCTATCAATAAATCTATGTATTTATAGCACTACTATCAGCTAGAGTATCTCATTGTTTTGACCTGGTGCCATTTTAGCAACAGGCAATAAAAAAAGGGGAGGAATAATATCTTGCAGAGCAAACCTTGCTGCCGCTTATGCACACATATTTTTTAGGTCTAGAAAATAGTACTTTTTAGACCTTTTCCTTTAACTTTTGGAGAACTGGATTTTATTGTCCTTAATTTGTATAATATTTCTTGATAATCATGTTGTAAGACTATCTGTAAATTGTCCATGTGAACATTTTATTTTCCTTTTGGTCATTGACCTTCTGTTGTACAATATGATTTTAATTACATTTGGAAGATTTAAAAAAAATCCTTAATAGCAATTTTAGCCTTGCTAGCCCAAAGCTCTTTCTCCTATTCACCTCTTGTATCACTACTAATATGATTTTCATAGTTTGTAACCTGCTTTCAGCATTTAACTGAAAATCCAGGTAGGGGCAGGGAGAGTTCATGTTTGAAAACTTAGTAGTTTTTATTCTGACATTTAAACTGTTTTCACTTTTGTGTTGTACATATATTTTTTTTTCCCACAAGGAAACATGTATTGCATAGAATTCTGTTTTGAAGATGATTCTCCCATTATGGTTTGTGGGAGTAAAAACTGTGTCTTGCTTACTGAGTATGTATTTGGTGTCAAGGAGAGTGTTATACAATGATGAGCGAGTGATGGTCAAAAGTGATATGTGACTCCTGTTCTTACGGTGATTATCCAAGAAAGGAGTGGAAAGACAGGCAACATTAGATAATTAATTCTACAATGATCATTTAATAACTATTATGTTTAAACTTAGGGAAAATTTGTTTGGATACAATTTTTAAAAAGACAGATTTTTGTGAGAGAAAATAATACAGAGTCAAACCCTAGCCCGGAATATAACACAGTATGTCCCTAGGAAGTAACTGTGTGTTGAGATCTGATAGGTGAGTAAGTGTCAGTAGGAAAATGAGGTAAGCAGAGAAAGCTAGTCAGTAATTCAAGTAACAAAAGAGCATAGCCAATGCCGATAGATCAGAAAAATGTTTGTTGTTTAAAAAATGGGGAAAAGGCTGATACACCTGGGCTTAATGGATGAGAAGGAGATGGGCAGAAAATGGACTGGAGTCAGCATCAAGTGGATAGACTATACAGAGTTCATGGGAGAGTGAAGTATGTAGATTTTACTTCAAGTGCAATGGAAAGGTGCATACAGGGTTTAAGCATGGAGGGACATGTTAAGGAAGGGGATGATTCTGACTACTGATGAAGGAGAGTTCGGAGAGAAGTAACGAGATTGGATGTGTTGGCTGTGGGGAGTACTTTGGAAAGCCATGACAGCAGTTGAGGCAAAAAGCTGTGATTTAGATGCATGTAGCCAAAAGCCGATGGTGCTAAAAAGTTCCTGGATTAGAGATCTATTTTGTACTTAAAATTAGTAAGATTCTGATTGAAGGAGGAGAAGGCGGTGATGTTAACTCTGAAGGTGCTTGCAGTGAGATCGATGATGATAATAGGCTCATAGGGATTACTCTGATTCCTCTCCTTAATTCCTTCTTCCTTCTCAGGTTTCTATAGCCACAACAATGGAGGCATGTTGGAATAGTGAGCATAGAGCAGGTACTCACATAAGGGCTGTTGCATTTTCAAACTCCCCTTCCACTACTCAAAAGACATAAAATCTTAATCCTAAATCGTCCAGTTTCTTTCTCTATAGAACGTGATGATAATTGTATGTATTTCAGAGTATTGGTATATGGTTTAAAAACACCATGTAAAAAACATAAATATTTATACAATAATTGACCATTAACAAGTATGCAAAGAATGTTACCTATCAAATTCAACTTTATCACTATAAACAACTAGGTTTTGCTAATCCCTGCTCATCTCTCTGATATCACCAAGAGGCATTTTTTCCTTTGCACCTGCCACTTTAGGGGCACCATTTACCTGTCTTTTTCTCTGGCATACCATGATCTGTCCTGCCCCAGTGCCTGTTTTGGATAATTCCAGGAATTAATTCTCTCTGCTCCCTCCCTTCACCTGGTTAACATTTACCCACCCTGCAGATCTCAGCTCAAATGTCAGATTCCTCAGAGAAATACTTTCTAACTCCAAAGCTAGGGAAATTCCCTCTCTTGTAACCCTCAGGACATTATGACTTACACAAATAGTAAAGTATTATTTGATATTTATTTGATCAATGCCCAGTATCTTCTATCACTGCAAATATATGAAGGCACAGGACATAATGCTTCACAAACTGTCTCTCCAGAGCAGCTACTTCAATGTTGGCAACATGATAGAAAGGCAATAATTGTTTATTGAATGAATTACTTGCTACTCATCAAATAAATAAATGGAAAAATATGTTGTTTGGGGATGAGGACTAAGTTCAGTTTTGTATATCCTGAATTTGAGAGGTTTGTAGAATATTTCAGTGGAGATTTTATTTTCCATTCTAAAAATCATATTTGCTGATAGCAGGGGTGAGGGAAAGCAATGGATCATGGACTTTTTCTGAGTCAGTGGACATAAATGCACTCCCTCAATGTAGAGGATTTACTAGTATTGAAGTCTTAAATAATAAGGTAGAAATCTTCAGAGAGCAATCACAAGAGAGATAAGAAACTGGAGGTAAGCACAGTGAACTGGAATGTTACCTGTCTCTATTAATAGATACAAAGCCTTTGTTTATTGGGATGGTAAGCACATTCTAAATGAGCAAACATTGTTTAATTCAGTATAATTTAGAATTACCAAATAGCTTAAGAGTTTTAAATTTATATAGTGAATACATTTTTTAAGTGTATTTATTTTGAGAAAGAGAGAGAAAGTGAGCGAGCACAAGTGGGGGAGGGACAGAGAGAGAGAGTCCCAAGCACGTCATTACACTGTCAGTGTGTAGCCAGACGAGGTGCTTGAACTCAGGAACCATGAGATCAAGACCTGAACCAAGATTAAGAGTTGGATGCTTAACTGACTGAGCCACCAAGGCCCCCTAAAGTTAATATTTTTATTAGTAATAATTCTGTCTTGGGGTTTCTGGGTGTCTCAGTCAGTTGAGTGTCTAACTTCAGTTCAGGTCATAATCTCACAGTTTGTGGGTTTGAGCCCCACCTTGGGTTGTGTGCACGGAGTCTGCTTGGGATTCTCTCTCTCCCTCTGTCTCTGACCCTCCCTGACTCGCGCCTTCTCTCTTTCTCAAAATAAATGAGTAAACTTAAAAAAAAAAAGGAATTATTCTGTCTGTTTACTTTTTGATACACTTGCAATATTTAATAGAATATGGCATGTGAAGTGTTTGAAAGTGGTATTATGGATTCTTGAAAAATGTCCTGTTCTCCAAAATTAGGTACTGAAATTTGTGAGTTAAAATAATGAGTGAAATTATTGGGAAAACAGAGACATCCATGCAAAATCTCTGTAATTTCTTGACCAGAGCACTTAAGTAATCAGCAGAGCATAACCAAGGGCTTTGTTAAATCTCCACTGACATATGTACCCTGCACCAGTTTTTAAGTCCTCTCTAAGGGATTCAAGATAATGTGCTAAGAGTAAATACCTGCTCCAGACTCAGGGTTTAAATTTTTGAGGAAGAAATCCTACTGCCAGTGCTTGATCTTTTTTTCCTAAAATTGAACTGAAATGTTTCCTGAGGCCAGTGAAGCAGCAAAGTTGATAAATCTATCTATTTCTACTGAAGTTTATACCTGCATACACTGATATCATTACCCAATTTATCAATCATTTATAAACTAATTTTCATTATAGAAACACCTATTATAGCAGAACAGACTCTATTGGAAACTAGGTCCCAACAATTGATCAGGCTTGGTTCTATAATCAAGATTTCAGTGTCCTTATTAAATTAGCAATGTTGGAGTCATGCAATAGAAAAAGTTGTGGCTTATTGAAAAGAATATGGCATATCTATATATGAAAATACAGAAAATTGTCCAAGTTAAACTGAATGGGGAGCATCAGCCTATCTTTCAAGTGAATACATAACTGACCAAGATAAAGATGAAGTTTAAACACTTCATTACTGAAGGAGTGAAGGTAATTGTTGCAAAACTAAAAAGTGGAGTGGTGTGTGTGTGTGTGTGTATGTGTGTGTGTGTGTGAGTGTAGATGATCTGGAATTGCTTTCTTAGTCCAATTCCTTCCATAATAGGGTGAGAGATCCCAATGCCTAAGTAGTGGGAGGGTAGCCACCTGTTAGACTTCAGGAATCACTAGATATGGATGTCTCCAGTTTTGTGACTTATGCTCTTTTTCTCCTTCTTCCCTCCAGTTCTTTCCAATTTTATTTCATCCTTTGCAAGTGTACTTTCATTTCCCATTACCAGCAACTTACTTTCTCTGCCACTAGAAGTGATCCACTCCCTAAGTAAACATTAAAAAAAATAAAAATTAAAAGAAAAAAAGGGGCACCTGAGTGGCAAAGTCGGTAAGCATCCAACTTCAGCTCAGGCCATGATCTCTCCCTCTGGGAGTTGGGAGCCCCGCATAGCGCTCTGTGCTGACAGCTCGGAGCCTGGAGCCTGCTTTGGATTCGGGTCTCCCTCTCTCTCTGCCCCTCCCCCACTCACATTCTGTCTCTCTCCCTCTCTCTCAAGATAAATAAACATTAAAAAAATTAAATTTGAAAAATAAGTAATCAACTCCCAATATTCGTGTTAGCAATATACCTAATTTTTGGAACATAAGAAATGCAGCCCCATTCTTGAGTAGAAACCTATTATTTTTTCTGGCTTTTCCTCATTCCTTTTGTCACGATAGGACTAGATTTTATTCTACTCTCAGAATATGTTTTCCCCCTTTCTAAATTAAAAAAATTTTTTTTAATGTTTTTATTTATTTTTGAGACAGAGAGAGGCAGAGCATGAGCAGGGGAGGGGCAGAGAGAGAAGGAGACACAGAATCAGAAGCAGGCTCCAGGCTCTGAGCTGTCAGCCCAGAGCGTGACACGGGGCTCGAACTCACAGACTGTGAGATCATGACCTGAGCCGAAGCCGGACGTTCAACTGACTGAGCCACCCAGGCGCCCCTTAAATTTTTTAAATTTAGCAGCTACTAATTAAAAGTTTGTCAGTGAACTCTGTTTTCTGTAACCCTCCTATAATTCTACTGTCCATCTTAAAAAATATCACACTATCACACTGATGCATTTTTTCCCAAAAAATAAAAACAGCTGTATCTCTGAGAAGTCTCCCTTGCGCAAGCATGATTATAATGGAATGGACAGCAGTGGGAAAAGGTAAGGCTCCACGGCCATATATCTCTTAGGACTGTTGTTAATGCATTAAAGATTTCCCTGAAAATATGTTCTTGCCTTGAAAAAAAACACACTTTCCTTCCCTCCTCTCTTCCTTCCATCACTTATTCATTCAATTGATCTGCCAACAAATTTTCATTAGGGCCTACTATATGGCAGGTGCCGTATCAAATGCTTGTTTCGTGGTGAACGAAGTTGACAAAACCTTTGCTCTCAGGAAGCTGACGTTATTAGAGGAATAACATTCTGCATTTTATTTATATTTAATATGTACACCTTAAGTCACTTTGCATACATGAAATTAAAATAATCTGGAGAGGGATGGGGGGTGGGAGGGAGGGGAGGGTGGGTGATGGGTATTGAGGAGGGCACCTTTTAGGATGAGCACTGGGTGTTGTATGGAAACCAATTTGACAATAAATTTCATATATTAAAAAAAAGAAATTAAAATAATCTTGTATAATAAAATGATAGTGTCCATGGGTGTATTTTATTATTGTGTTCTCAACATTTTTTTCACCTTTTATTTTGAAAGAAATTCAGGCTTAAAAATTAAGTTGCAGGGATGCCTGGACAGCTCAGGTGGGTGAGTGTCCGACTTGGGTTCAGGTCATGATCTCACTGTTTGTGGGTTTGAGCCCCACATGGGGCTCTGTGCTGACAGCTCAGAGCCTGGAGCCTGCTTCCAATTCTGTGTGTCTCTCTCTCTGCCCCTTCCCCGCTCATACTCTCTTTCTCGGTCTCAAAAATATACATTAAAAAAAAGAAAAGTTAAAAAAAAATAAGTTGCAAAACATGTACAGACAGTACTATTCACTCAGCTTTCCTTAAAGTTAACATTTTTCATAACCATATAAAGATTATTGAAAGAAGGAAAATAAATTTGATTACTATTAATTAATATATTGACTTTTTCTGGTCTTTCATGACCTTGACATTTTTAAAGAGTACTGGTCAGCTATTTTGCCCCTCAGTTTGGTTTTGTCTGATGTTTTTTCATGAGGAGATTGATATTACCATAATTTTTTAGCAAGAATGTCATGGAATCCCATGGTATCTCTGCAAAATTTCATCATATTCTTGTAAAAATTGTTCTCAATGAATGTCAAGAGTTCCATGCTGTCATTATATCTTATTACTAGTGGTATGACTTGAAATACTTGGTTAAGGGGGCACCTGGGTGTCTCAGTTGGTTAAGTGTCCGACTGGGTTTTGGCTCAGGTTATGATCTCACAGTTTGTGAGTTCGAGCCCCATATGGGACTCCTCGCTGGCCTCCTGACCAGCATGAAGCCTGTTTGGATTCTTTCTCTCTCCCTCTCTCGGCCCCTCCCCACCCCTCTCAAAATAAATAAATAAAACTTAACAAATAATGTTTAACTACTTGGTTAAGGTAGTTTCTGTAAAGTTTTCTGCTGCAAAAGTCCTATTTTTCTCTTTGTAATTAGTAAGTAATTTATGGAAAGATAATATAAATGCATGGATCTCCTTTTTCATGATAATTTTACCCATTAATTTCAGCATCAGTTGGTGATTCTGTCTGCAACAGTTATTTTAAAGTTGTATCCCATAATTCCATTTTAAGTAATACTTTTTAGTCTGATTTACTTTTTTTTTTTTTCTGGTTATCTCTCATTTACTCCAATGTCCTGATATGCCTAGAATTTTTTTATTGGTTACCAGACAATTAGATTAAAGAAGTTGTAATGTCTCTGAATTATATTAATTTTCCTAAGAGAAATTTAATTTTCTTCTGAAACAGAATATATGCAAATCTCCTTGACCTCACTAGACATTCCAATGATTCAAGACTCAATTTTCAGTCCTTGTGAGAGAATACCTATCTATTTTATTCCCCTGTCTCTTAGAAAGTGACCTCTATGTGTCTCCACCAAATGTAGAGATATTTACAGATCCCTTCTTCATGTTAAATGCTGATGTCTAATTTTTGCCTATATCATAATTTTCACACTGCCAAAGTCTCTGCTTAGCTTTTTGGTCTTCTAGGAAATGCTTTATGCTGGAAACTTTTCACCTTTCACTCCATGCATTTTGAACTTGGGGATCAGCAAATTCCTTTATAGAAAATTGCACAAAGAATACCAGAATTAATTCTTTATAGTTTATTTTTCTCCTATATTAATCCTTTATTTGCTGCTTATTTAGTAGCTCTGAAGCCAAATTTTTGTCTCTTCTCTTCAGTGAGTCAGTTGCAAATTCTACTCCACAGCCTGTCGCTATAAACCTGCAATCGGAATTGTAGGACTTGTATTAAAAGTTTTCCTTTGCTCAAGAACTTAATCCCTCAAATCTGAGCTCTGTTGTTTGCTTTCTCATTTCTTTAAATAGCTGTTTTGTTTCTTCTGTTCAGCTTTTACCATTGTTCTTAGCACACAGTTTGATACAATCTGCCGCATTATAGCCAGAAGTAGAACACTTAGCATGCCATTCTGAGTCAGTATTAGACTGGTATAAGATAGTTAAGTATTTAGGCATTATTATTATTGCTAACATTAATGCTATTATTATCTTTAAATATATGTGAATTCATATATACATATATACGGATCAAATGCAGAGTAAAAATGAATGTCCAATAACATAAACTTTTCGTTTTACTTTGTTACTTAATATTTTCTCAGTGTGTCCTCTCTTGGTTTCTACTGAAACAAATTTTTTTAATGTTTATTTATTTTTGAAAAGAGAGGGAGACAGAGCGGAGTGTGAGCCAGGGTTGGGTAGAGAGAGAGACACAGTATCCGAAGCAGGCTCCAGGCTCTGATCTGTCAGCACAGAGCCCGATGCAGGGCTCAAACCCAGGAACTGTGAGATCATGACCTGAGCTGAACTCAGATGCTCAACAGACTGAGCCGCCCAGGTGCCCCCTATTGAAACAAATTTGTAAATGCAGGTTTGCTGTGACCTAATGGTACATGATTTAATATCTACATAAACTAAATAAAGTATTGGCTTTAATCTTGATATTTGAACACATTTTTTACTTCATTTGAAATTCATCTTTAGTTTAATCTTGATTCTTGCATCCGTCAAGGATCACCTAGATTATATTAATTAGGATAACAATGTCATTTGTTATAAACAAAAACTGTATTTACATTATTGTTAATATCTGTATTCACTATCATATACAGAAGACAATTCTTGATATAACTTGTGAAACTATGTGAATTTTCTGTGCATAATTCATTGGTCAATTGAAGAATAAAGGTTTATTTCTGCAATAATAAAATAAAACAATTGCTTAAAATTTATACAGATATTAAAGAATGTACCCAGACAAATTTAGGAGGGCACTTTCTTATTATAATCTGATTAATGATGATAATAACTTATGTAATGAGGCAAATATTATAGATTTGACTCTTGAACAGCATGGAGGCTAGAGGTAATGACTCCCTTATGCAGTTGCAAATTAAAACATAATTTTTTACTCCCCCTCCCCAAATTTGACTACTAATAGCCGACTGTTGACCAGAAGCCTTATGAATAACATAAAAATCAATTTAACACAGATCTTTCACATCGTATGCATCATATACTGTATTCTTACAATAAAATAAGCTACAGAAAGGAAACGTTATTACAAATGTCTTAAGAAAGAGAGAATACACATACAGTACTGGATGTATATTTATTGAAAAAAATCCACATGTAAGTGGACCTATGCAGTTAAAACTTGGGTTTTTCAAGAGTCAATTGTATTAGAACTGTCTAGACATAATAGCATGTCTATTATTGAATGAAATAACTTTAAAACAGCATTCAAATTGTTAGATATATAGAGATATTAGATCCTGAGGTTCTCAAGCAAGAAAAATTTTATTTGGGATCAATTAAAAATAGAATATAAATTTTGCCTTCTCAAACTCTAGGAGGATTGAAAATTCCAAAACTATATACAGCATTATATAACATGTATCTTCAATTCATGTTTAAGAGAATAAAAGAGGTAATACAATGTCACTTCCATTAATAAAAAATAATATTATGATTGCATATTAGAAATGTATTCTTTCATGTTGGTTTTATTTAATTTAGACTTGTTTTTTCTTAGCATTTATTTATTTTAACTTAAACTTTTTATTTTGATATTACTGTAGATTTGTATATGGTTACAAAAATACCCACACTTGTATACACTTGACTCTGTTTCCTCTAATATCTAACACATTGCAAAACTATTGTAGAATATCACCATCAGGATATTGTCACTAATATAGTCAAGGTATAGAACATATCCCTCAATTCTCATGTTGACTGAAACCACAAACACTTCTATTCCATTCACATCCCATTCTTAATTCCTGGCAACTATTAATCTGCTCATTTCCACATTTTTTTTGTTTGTTTCAAGAATATTATATAAATGAATCACATAGAGTGAAACCTTTTGGGATTGGCTTTATTTACTCAGCATAGTTCTCTGGAATTTCATCCAGGAGATTGGGTTTATTAGTAGTTCATTCCTATTAATTGCTAAGTAGTATTTAATGGTATAGATCTTCCACAGATTGATTAACCATTGACCTGTGAGAAAGATATTTGGATTATTTCTGGTTTTGGGATATAACAAATAAAAAGGCTATAAATATTTGTATACAGGCTTTGTGTGGACATAGTTTTCATTGTTCTGGGATAAATGTCTAGAAAACAACTGCTAGATTGTATGGTGATTGCATGCTTAATTAGCTTATGAAACTGGTAACTGTTTTCCAGGATAGCTGGACCATATTACATTCCCACCAGAAGGTATAAGTGATCTAATTTCTTTACATTTCTCTCAGCATTTGGTGTTGTCACAACTTTTCTACTTTAACCAGTCTAATAGATATATAGTGGTATCTCATTGTAATTTTAATTTGCTTTCCCCTAATGTCTAATGATCTAAAACATCATTTCCTGAGTATATATGCCATCTGTGTACCTCCTCCTCCTCCTCCTTCTTCTCCTTCTCCTACTCCTACTTCTACTTCTACTTCTATTTCTACTTATACTTTTACTTCTACTTCTACTTCTTTTTATTCTCAAGTTAGTTAACATACAGTGTAGTCTTGGCTTCAGGAGTAGAAGTCAGTGATTCATCACTTACATATAACATCCAGTGCTCATCACAAGTGACTTCCTTAATGCTCATCATCCATTTGTCACCTTCAGTTGTTTTCTGTATTTAAGAGTCTCTTATGGGGGCGCCTGGGTGGCGCAGTCGGTTAAGCGTCCGACTTCAGCCAGGTCACGATCTCGCGGTCCGTGAGTTCGAGCCCCGCGTCGGGCTCTGGGCTGATGGCTCAGAGCCTGGAGCCTGTTTCCGATTCTGTGTCTCCCTCTCTCTCTGCCCCTCCCCCGTTCATGCTCTGTCTCTCTCTGTCCCAAAAATAAATAAACGTTGAAAAAAAAATTTTTTTTTAAAAAAGAGTCTCTTATGGTTTGGCTCCCTCTCTGTTTTTAATCTTATTTTTCCTTATCTTTCCCTATGATCATCTGTTAAGTTTATCAAATTCCACGTATGAGTGAAATCCTGTGGTATCTGTCTTTCTCTGACTGACTTATTTTGCTTAGCATAATCTACATTGTTGCAAATGGCAAGATTTCATTCTGTTTCATCGCCAAGTAGTGTACCATTGTGTGGTAAATTTTCTTAATCCATTTTCTTAATCCATTCATCAGTTGATGGACATTTGGGCTCTTTCCATCATTTGGTTGTTAAAAGCACTGCATTGGGGTGCACATGTCCCTTCGAATCAGCCCCTTCGAATTTATCTGTTGGATAAATTCCTAGTAGTGCAATTGTTGAGTTGTAGGCTATTTCTTTTTTTAATTTTTTGAGGAACGTCCACACTATTTTCCTGAGTGACTGCATCAGTTTGCATTTCCACCAACAGTGCGAAAGGGTTCCCTATTATGCACATCCTTGCCAACATCTGTTGCCTTCTGAGTTGTTAATTTAAGCCACTCTGACTGGTGTGAGATGGTATCTCATTATGGTTGTGATTTGTATTCCCCCGATAATGAGTGATGTTGAGCATCTTTTCATGTGTCTGTTAGCCATCTGGATGTCTTCTTTGGAAAAGTGTCTATTCATGTTATCTGCCCATTTTGTCACTGGATTATTTGTTTTGGGGGTATTAATTTTGGTAAGTTCTTTATAGATTTTGCATACTAAGACTTTATCAGATATGTCATTTGCAAATATCTTCTCCCATTCTGTCAGTCCCTTTTAGTTTTGTTGATTATTTCCTTTGCTGTGCAGCTCTTTACCTTGATGAGGCCCCAATAGTTTATTTTTGCTTTTATTTCCCTTGCTTTCAAAGACACGTCAAGTAAGAAGTTGTAGCAGTCAAGGTAAAAGTGGTTACTGCCTGTTTTCTCCTGTAGGACTTTGATGGTTTCCTGTTTCACAGTTAGGTCTTTCATCCATTTTGAATTTATTTTTGTGTATGGTGTAAGAAAGTGGTCCAGTTTCATTCTTCTGCATGTTGCTGTCCCATTATTCCACACCATTTGCTAAAGATACTTTTTTCCATTGTATAATCTTTCCTGCTTTGTCAAAGATGAGTTAGCCATATATTTGTGAGTCCATTTCTGGGTTGTTTATTCTATTACATTGATCTATGTGTCTGTGCCAATACCATACTGTCTTGATGATTACAGTTTTATACTACAGGTTAAAGTCTGGGATTGCAATGCCTCCAACTTTGGTTTTCTTTTTCCACATTACTTTGGTTATTCAGGGTCTTTGTTGTTCCATACAAATTTTAGGATTGTTCTAACTCTGTAAAGAATGATGGTGGTGGGGCGCCTGGGTGGTGCAGTCGGTTAAGCATCTGACTTCAGCCAGGTCACGATCTCGCAGTCTGTGAGTTCGAGCCCCACGTCAGGCTCTGGGCTGATGGCTCAGAGGCTGGAGCCTGTTTCCGATTCTGTGTCTCCCTCTCTCTCTGCCCCTCCCCCGTTCATGCTCTGTCTCTCTCTGTCTCAAAAATAAATAAACGTTGAAAAAAATTTTTTAAGAATGATGGTGGTATTTTGATAGGGATTTCATTAAATGTGTAGATTGCTTTTGGTAGTATTGACATTTTAACAATATTTGTTCTCTTGATCCATGAGCATGGAATGTTTTTCCATTTGTTTGTGTCTTCTTCAATTTCTTTCATAAGCTTTCTATAGTTTTCAGCATACAGATCTTTTACCTCTTTGGTTAGATTCATTCCTAGATATTTTATGGTTCTTGGTGCAATTGTAAATGGAATGGATTCCCTGATATCTCTTTCTGTTGCTTCATTATCGGTGTATAGAAATGCAACAAATTTCTGTACATTGACTTTATATCCTGCGACTTGGCTCAATTCATGTATCAGCTCTAGAAGTTTTTTGGTAGAGTCTTTTGGGTTTTCCATGTTGAGTGTCATGTCATCGGTGAAGAGAGAAAGTTTGCCTTCTATGCCAATTTGGATGTCTTTTGTTTTGTTTTTTCTTTTTTTTTAATTTATTTTTGATAGACAGAGACAGAGCACAAGTGAGGGAGGGGCAGAGAGAGACAGAGACAGAATCCAAAGCAGGCTGCAAGCTTTCAGCACAGAGCCCAACATGGGGCTCAAACTCACAAATCACGAGATCATGACCTGAGCCAAGGTCGGATGCTTAACCGACTGAACCACCCAGGTGCCCCTCGTTTTGTTTTCTTATTGCTGAGGCTAGGACTTCCCACCCTATCTTAACAGTGGTGAGAGTGGACATCCCTGTTGTGTTCCTGATCTCAGGGGGAAAGTTCTTAGCTTTTCCCCATTGAGGATGATATTAACTGTAGACTTTTCATGGTGGCTTTTGATGTAAAGGTATGTTCCTTCTCCCCCTACTTTCTTGAGGGGTTTTATCAAAAAAGGATGTTGTATTTTGTCAAGTAGTTTTTTTCTGCACCTATTGAAAGAACCATATGTTTCTTATCTTTCTTCTAATAATGGGATGTATCACATTGATTGATTTGTGAATATTGAACCAGCCCTGTAGCCCAGGAATGAATCCCAATTGATCATGGTGAATAATTATTTTCAGGTACTGTTGAATTAAATTTGCTAGTATTTTGTTAAGAACTTTTGCATCCAGGTTCATGAGGGAGATCAGCCTGTAATTCTTTTTAGTGGGGTCTTTATCTGACTTTGGAATCAAGGTAAAGCTGGCTTCAGAGAATGAGTCTGGAAGTTTTCCTTCTGTTTCTAGTTTTTGGAACAGCTTGAGAAGAATAGGCATTAACTCTGCTTTAAATGTCTGGTAGAATTCCTCCTGGGAAACCATCTGGCCCAGGACTCTTATTTGTGAAAAGATTTTTGATAACCGATTCAATTTCTTCACTGGTTACACAAAATTTCTATTTCTATTCTGTTGAAATTGTCTATTCCTTCCCATTTGAATTTTGGTTTGAGTGTGTGAATGCCTAAGAATTTATCCATTTCTTCCAGATTGTCAGTTTTTTGGCACATAATTTTTCATGGTATTCTCTAATAATTGTATTTCTGTGGTGTTCGTTGTGATCTCTCCTCTTTCATTCATGATTTTATCTATTTGGGTCCTCTCTCGTTTCTTTTTGAGAAGTCTGGTTAGGGGTTTATCAATTTTATTATTTCTTCAAAAAACCAGCTCTTACATCCATTTATCTGTTCTACTGTTACTATTTTCTTTTTTGATTCTATTTTGTTTATTTCTGGTCTAATCTTTAAATTTGTTCTAATGTTGTATTTATTTTTGAGAGAAAGAGAGACAGAGTGCAAGCAGGGCAAGGGCAGAGAGAGAGGGAGACACAGACAGAATCTGAAGCAGGCTCCAGGCTCCAAACTGACAGCACAGAGCCCAACACAGGGCTCGAACTCACAAACTGTGAGATTATGACCTGAGCCAAAGTCGATATTTAACCGACTGACTCACCCAGGTGCCCCTCTGCTCTAATCTTTATTATTTTTCTTCTGCTGCTGGCTTTGGGCTTTTTTTGTTGCTGCTTTTCTAGTTCCTTTAGGTGTGAGGTTAGGTTCTGTTATTTGGGACCTTTCTTGCTTCTTGGGATAGGCCTGAACTGCAATGTATTTTCCTCTTAGCACTGCATTTGCTACATCCCAAAAGATTTGGGCTGTCAGGTTTTCATTCTCATTTACTTCCATATATTTGTTAACTTCTTCTTTAATTTCCTTGTTGACCCACTCATTCTTTAGTAGGATGTTCTTTAACTTCCCTGTATTTTGTGGCTTTCCAAATTGTTTCTTGTGGTTGATTTCAAGTTTCATAGTATTGTGATTTGAAAATATACATGGAATAATCTCAATCCTATTATATTTGCTTAAGGCTGTTTTGTGGATAGTATGCAACCTATTTTGGGAATGTTTCATGTGTACTTGAGAAGAATGTGTATTCTGCTGCTTTGGGATGAAAAGTGCTGAATATATCTATTAAGTCCATCTAGTCCAATGTGTCATTCAGAGCCATTGTTTCCTTATTGATTTTCTGCCTAGATGATCTTTCCATTGTTGTAAGTGGAATATTAAAGTCGCCTACAATTATGGTATTATTATTAATATATTTGTTTATGTTTGTGATTAATTGTTTTATATATTTGGGTATTCCACGATGGGAGCATTATAAACTCTTATTGATGGGTAGAATGCTTAAGTGTAATATAATGCCCTTATTCATCTCTTGTTAGTCTTTGTTTTAAAAATCTAGTTTGTTTGATATAAGTATGACTACTTTCGCTTCCTTTTGACATCCAATAGCATGAAGATGGGTCTCTATCTGCTCACTTTCAATCTGTAGGTGTCCTCAGGTCTAAAATGAGTCTCTTGTAGGCAGTACATAGATAGATCTTGTTTTTGTTTGTTTGTTTGTTTTTGTTTGTTTGTTTGTTTGTTTGTTTGTTTGTTTTTATCCATTCCAATACCCTATGCCTTTAGACTGGTTCATTTAATACATTTGCATTCAGAATGATTATTTAAGGATATGGATTTAGTGTAATTGTGTTATCTATAGGTTTTGTGTTTGTGGTGATGTCTCTGGTCATTTGTAGTCTTTGCTGCTTTCCACTCACAGAGTCCCTTCTGGATCTCCTTCAGGGCTGGTTTAGTGGTCATGAGCTCCTTTAGTTTTTGTTTCTCTGGGGAAGCTTTTATCTCTCTTTCTATTCTGAATGACAGCCTTGCTATAGAAAGGAAACTTGGCTCCATATATTTTGTATTCAGCACATTGAATATTTCCTGCCATTCCCTTCTGGCCTGCCAATTTTCAGTGCACAGGTTTGCTACTACCTTTATGACTACCCTTGTAGGTTTGGGATTGTTTTTCCTTACCTTCTTTCAGAATTCTCTCCTTATCTTTGTATTTTGCCAATTTTATTGTGATGTGTCATGATGTTGACCTATTTTTGTTGATTCTGAAGGCAGTTCTCTGTGCTACTTGGACTTGGATCCCTGTTTCCTTCTCCAGGTTACGGAAGTTCTCAGCTATAATTTGTTCAAATAAACCTTTTGTCCCTTCCTCCTCCCCCTCCTCTTCCTCCTCCTGCCCTCCCCTTCCCCTTCTCCTTCCCCCTCCCCTTTCCCCTCCTCTTCTTCCTCCTCCTTCTTCTTCTTCTTCTTCTTCTTCTTCTTCTTCTTCTTTCTCTTCAACTCCTGACAGTGATATTATTTCATTTCATGGAATCACTTAGGTATCTAATTCTCCCCTAGTGGTTTAGTAATTTCCTTTCCCTCTTTTTTTCACTTTCATAATTTTCCATAACTTTATCTTCTATTTCACCTATTCTCTGCTTCTTCCATCCTCACTGTCAATGAATCTAGTTTATTTTGCATCTCAATTATAGTATTTCTTAATTCATCATGACTAATTCTTAGGTCTTTAATCTATGCTGTTTTTTGTGTTTTTTACAAGCCCAGCCATTAACCTTATGATTGTTATTCTAAATTCTTGCTCAGATATATTATTGATACCTGTTTTGAGCAATTTTCTGGCTGTGATTTTTTCTTGAATTTTCCTTTGAGAATTATTCTCTTTTGTAATTTTGGCAAAGTATCTGTCTTTTGCATGTTTTAATAGCACCTGCAAGTGTCCTGCACCTGCGAGTATTACTATCTTAAAAAGGGGTCATACACTGTCCAGGCCCTGGGATTTCAGGAAGTGTTTTTGGTGTGTGTTGCATTCACTCTGTTGTTACATTTGGGCTGCTGTATCCCACTGGTCAGTCCTCTGCAGAGCTCCTCCTTACTTGTAGTGACAGTGTTTGGACCTTCAACCAGCTGTGCTTTGATTTGTTCATTGAAGTAACCCTGGAAAAAAAGGAAAGGGAGGGGGGAGCCTGATTTCATACAAAGAGAAAAATGAAAGGGGAAAAAAGAAGACTAAGCAATGAATCAAAACAACAAACAAATAAACAAAAAAGAAACCCAAAAACAAAAACAACAACAAAAAAACAAACTCTAAGGCTAAGTCCCGAGAAAGAGAAAGGAAAATAAAGATATAGAAAAGGTTTAAAAAGTGTGGAGTAAAAATGCCGATCAAACAAACAAAACAAAACAAAATGTGTTTATACATTTATAATATATAATTTAAAATATATAATATAAATGTATAATAAGAAATGGCCAAAAACAAATCAGACACTATGAGCCTGATTCCCAATGAAAAAAAGAAGAGAACAGAAAGGAAAAGAAAAAAATAAAAAATGAACAAACAAACAGGCAGACAGAAAGACAGACACACAGGCAAAAATTAAAAAAAACAAAACAAAACAAAAAACAGTTGTCTGTTGGTACCAGGACCAGTGGCTGTGCTGGTCTGGATGAGAGGCTGTTTGGTTCCATCAGTGTCGGTCCTGCTCTAGTAAATAAGCAGTTGCCAGGCATGGAGGGGTGGGGTTTGGTGTAAGTGGGTCCCACCTCCACTGGGGGCTGCCGTGCTGATCCTTAAAACCTCACTGTGCTGGTGATGGGGAGAAAAATGGCAACCCCCCAATCTCTTCTCCCTGGTCTAGGTATCCCAAACCACTATCTTAAGGTAGCTTTTGCAGAGCAGCAAGGTGGTCACCTTGTCCTGCTCCACAGTCTTCTGTGCCTCCTAGGTGCTTGGCTGGGACTCAAACCCTGTTATCTTAAGGAAACTGCACCATATGGACCCTATTCTGATGTAGTGTCCCTTAGCTCTGCCGATAAAAGGGATTTGGCTGGCACCTGCGGGTCTTTTGCCCTTGGGAAGGCAATAAACCCTCTTCACACAGTACTTGAGGAAAGGGACTGTTTTCTCCCAGTGCGCCCTTGAGATCACTACAGTGTCCCGGGGCTGGCCCCCTCCACTGCAGGTGCACGCACAGGACTCTGGCTTTGGTCAAGAGAAACTCACACACTTCTGAAACCTCTGAGTTTCAGCTTGTAGGCTGTTTGCAAAATAGAAACTGGCAGTCTCCGTGTTTCCTGTTCCCCAGTCTGTGGTCCAGAGAGGTTTTCCTCTTGTGCTAATTCAATACTGCAATTTCACAGCCCTTCGCTTCCTTCTGCCACAGAAAGAGTACCCTCCCCTCCATGCCTATGCCATTTTATCTCCCACAATTCACGTACATGCACCTTGATTCCACCAAGCTGTCTCTCTACGCCTGTGGAGATCCTTCTGCCATTCCGCAGATTGATTTCCTGGGTGTTACAAGTGATCCCAACCTCAATACTGCTGTGTGTGAGGGATGAGGAAAAATTCATCCCCCTACTTTTTGGCCATCTTAACTTCTCCCCTGTATATCCCCTTTAATAAAATGTCTCTTTATGTCTTGCTTATTTTCAAATTGTATTGTTTATTTTTTACTGCTACATTTTGAGAGTTGTGTTATATATTTTATTCTATGTTTTTTCTTAATTCTTATCTTTTTCCCCACTTTTATTGAAATGTAATTGATATACAAAACTGTGTAGGCTTAAAGTGTATGATGTGGTGATTTGATCCACTTATATATTGAAATATAATCACGGCAATAAGAAGAGGACTCTCATATGATCCAGCAATCTCACTTCTAGGTATATATCTAAAGGATATATCAGGATCCTGATGAAATCAGGATCTTGAAGAGAAGTCTACTCTCCCATGTTTATTATAGCATTAATCACAATAGCCAAGATGTGGAAACAACCTACAGATAAGTGTTATCCCTCTACAAATAAATGGTAAGGACATGGTATGTATGTATATGTACGTATGTGTGTGTGTGTGTGTGTGTGTGTGCATGTGTGTGTATAATGGAATATTATTCAGCCATGAGATAAAAGGAAATCCTGCCATTTATGACATACATCATGGATGGACTTCGAGGGCATTGTGCTGAGTGAGGTAAGTAAGACAAAAAACAAGTACTGTATGATCACACTTCTATGTGAAACATAAAAAATACACATATAAAAACAGACATGAGGTTACCAGGGCCCGAGCGGGGTGAAAATTGGGGAGATGTTGATTGAAGGGTACAAAATTCCAGTTATAGGATGAATTGAGTTCTGGGGATCTAAAGTACAAATAATCAATCATTTATGGTGCTTACAATCTATCTTAACAATACTGCATTACTTACTTGAAATTTGCAAAAAAGTAGATCTTAAATGTACTCACTGCACATACACACACACACACACACACACACATACACACAGAAATGGTAATTATGTGAGGTGATGGAGGTGTTAACTAACCTCACTGTGATAATCATTTTGCAATATATTAGTGAACATTTATTTTTAAAGCTTAGATCTTTGATATTTGAGCAAAACCTGCTATTGTTTTACTTCTAAAAAGATATAACTGGGGCACTGCGTGTCTTAGTTGGTTAAGCATCTGACTTCTGCTCAGGTCATGATACCAGGTCCGTGGGTTCGAGCCCTGTGTTGGACTCTGTGCTGACAGCTCAGAGCCTGAAGCCTGCTTTGGATTCTGTGTCTCCCTCTCTCTCTGTCTCTTGCCTGCTCACACTCTGTCTCTCTCAAAAATAAATAAACATTAAAAATTTTGGAAAAAAAGATAACTAACCCACTATGAAAATAGTATAAACCTATGGAATGAACAGTAATGATTGCTTTCTGTCCACCTTGTCCTCTCCTCTTTCTTTCCCGTCTTCACTATAAAGCTGTACAGCTATAGCACAACTATAGCACTTTCATTATGCGGTGCTTTCTGGCAGAGAAGAGGCACATTGCACTATGCAATATACTTTTAGTTTAATAAAATCATCAAAGAGCCCCTTGTATGTACTTTTGCGCAGAGCTCTATGAGGTTCTTTTCCAGAGAATATTGCAAATTACGAAAAAGATGCTCAATATCTGTATGTGAAATGTGCTATTTTCCTCACAAATAGAAAATCAGCTGTAAAACCCTGCAGACTTGATCTGAAATGCGTGCAGGAAGAATGTCCACATATACCCACAGCTTTAGTATTGTGTTATTTAATTAAGAAATTTAATTTTCAATATTAAGTCTAGGGGGCTCTTCTGCTTATGTGGATTTTCAATTTCAGTATTCAACAAAATGAAGAATAATGGAATATGTTAAAATATTTGGATTGAATTTTTACTTGTTAGTTTAAAAGGAAGGCTTTAAAGCATGGGCCAGATTTTTGGTATATCTTAAACAAAACTGAAACCCAGGAAAAGATTCAAGAAATACTACAATGGTTTTGATTATGTGTTTCGTCTTTTAATATATTCATTTCTTATTACACAATACATTTACATAGAAGACATTATACTTTCCCACATGAGCATACAAGATATAGATGAAAAGAAATGATTAGTGCAGATAAATGTGAAGCTTTTTTATAACAGGGTATTTATTACTGTATATTTTATCTCAGTCAATTTTTTAAACTAAGCCTTTTATACATTTCAGTTTATCACTACTGATGTATTGGTTTCAAGGCAAAAATCCAACATGTATATTTCTGACCAGAATTAAGGGGGAGTTACCAAGTGGAGGCAATTACTTATTTTTCCATGTGTTAATATTTATTTTTTTCCGCCTGTTAAATTATCTCCTGAATTATGGAACGAATGGAAAGTTCTGCCTGCCTTAAGATAAGATGACAATAGAGATGAAGTGAAAAAGCAAACCCACAAACAAAGCAAATATCCCCTTGAAATCTGAGCCAGAGTATACAGAATTATGTCCATCTTTTATTTGTCATGGCATTGCAATATTTGCCTTACCCTTGAACTTGACCATAGATGTAGTTTTTAGATACACTGCTGGTGAACCCTGAGACATTTGTAAAGAAGAGTTTAAAATAAGAATGAAGCTATAAAAGAAAAGTATGGAGGTGTTAAAGTATGAGCATAATTGAAATGAAATTCAGCAATTTACTGCTGCAAACCTTTCTTCCTTTTTTGCAAAATTTTGAAAGTCAGTACTTTTTCTCCTAGTTTACTTCTTTCCCTTGTCTCCACTCTTTTATTTATGTACTCTTTCAAAAATACTTATTTCTTTTTACAATCGTTTTATTAAGATATAATTGACACACAATCACACATATGTAATGTGTACAGTTTGATTAGCTTGGACATATGCAAAGAGCCATGATACCATTACCACAATCAAGATAACAGACATATCCTACATTTTCCAAAGATTTCTTGTGTCTCCCTTATTCCCTCGCTGTCTTTGGTGGTATAAACACTTACTGTGAGATCTAACTTCTTCACAAATTTTGAAGTGCACAACAACATATCGTTGATTATAAGCAACATGTTATTTAGCAGGATAACAGGATACATTATCACAAATGGCAGGACTGCCTTTTTTAAAAGGTTAAATAATATGCTATTGTATGGTTATTTACACATTTTGGCTACTGTGTATAATGTTGCAATGAACACAGGAGTGCAGATATCTCTTCAGATCCCAATTTCAATTCTCTTAGACAAATACCCAGAAATGGGATTATTGGATCATATGGTACATATTTTTATTAATTTTATGAGGAACTCTATACTATTTTCCATAGCTGTTGCACCATTTTACAATCTCATCAAGATTGCTTCTAATTTCTCTATATCCTTGCCAACGCTTATGCATTGAAAACTACAAAACATTGACAAAAAAAAATGAAAGGAGACATACGTAAGTAGAAAGACATCCTGCAGTCATGAATTGGAAGACAATATTGTTAATATGTCTATACTACCCAAAGCAATCTACAAATTCAATGCTATCCCATCAAAATCCAAATGGCCATTTTTATAGAAATAAAAAAAATAATCCTAAAATTCATATGAAATCATAAAGGGACAGATAGTCAAATAATTTTGAAAAGGAAGAACAAAGCTGGAGGTACCACACTTCCAGATTTCAAATTATATTATAAAGCTACAATAATTAAAACAGTATGATATTGGCATAAAGACAGATATATAGACTGGTAGAATAGAGAGCCAAGAAATAAGCCCACGCATATAGAGTCAACTGATTTTGACAAGGGTGCCAGGAATACACAATGGGCAAAATATTAAACAAGTGGTATTGGAAAAACTGGATATGTACACGAAAAAATGAAATTAGACCACTACCATATACTGTACACAAAATAAACTCAAACTGTGGTAAAGACAAGCATATGACATATAACTGTGAAACTCCTAGAAAAATACAAAGGGGAAAATCTTGACATTGCTCTTAGAAATGTTTTTTTTTTAATATGACACCAAAATCACCAGTAACATTTGCAAAAATGGACAAATGGCACTACTTCAAACTAAAAAGCTTCTCCACAGCGAAAGAAATAAGAGAATGAAAAGACTACCCACCAAATGGAAAAAAAAAACATTTGTAAACCATATATCTGATAAAGAGTTAATTTCCAAAATATAAGAAACTCACACAACTCAATAGCCAACAATTAATTACTTAATTAACCCAGTTTAAAAAATGCATAAAGGACTCAAACATTTCTCCAAAGACGATGTACAAATGGTCAACAGGTATTTGAAAAGATGCCCAACATCATTAATTATCAGTAAAATGAAAATCCAACTTACAATGAGATATCACCTCAAACCTATTAGAAAAGTTATTATCAAAAACAACAACAAAAAGATAACCTAATTTCTTTTTATTCAAAAATTTTTTGTATCAGTATGGCTATCAAAATCTATATTTTACCTCTTGACTTACAATCCAATGCCACTCTATTTTGTGTCTCCAATTGTTTCATCTCTGGTCCCGGGGAGCTCTTACAGGTTAATCAAGATATGGTTCCTCCTATTGGAGAATGGTATTTAGAAACCAATATCTGAGTGATAGATGGTGTTCTTTGCTACTATGGTCACTGCTTTTAGATTTCTCAGTAGACAGATCTAAAAAATATGTGTATGTACTAATTTATGTGTATACGTTATCTACAATTACTTCTGTAACCATCAATCAATAAAGATGTATCTATATATATCTTGAGCTAAACACAATGCCTGATTTATCTGATTCTATTTAAGTACAACAGGTGTATTCTAGTCATCCCCCTTTACATGCTTGTATCACATTGAAAAACCTGGTTTTTACTATTCTCTGCCCATTTACTTATTTGTTCAATCCCAGTATACATGTAAAGCAGGTTCACAATTGTGAATTCACATCGTCTCTTCCAAATGAGAAGTATATTTTTCAGTATGGTGACTATGAACAATACATTTTATCTTGTGTTTACATTTACAGTTAAACCATCATCGTCCAAAGTAATAAAGGTCAATTTCTTTTATTTCATCTCTTTCATACAACAGTAATCGAGTTGGATTAATCTTTTACAGTCTGCATTCCATGTTGGGATCCCCTGATGCATAAAGCTAAGTTCACTTTTTGTGATGTGTAATTCTATAGGTGTTGACAACTTCTTAGTGTCATAAGCCAGTACCATGCACAACACATCATCCAAAAAATTCTCTGTGCCTCTTTTTTTTTTCTTTTTGCCAACCCTCAACCTCCAATATTTGGTAACCATAGCTCTGTTTTCCATCCTTAGAGTTTTATATTTCCAAAAATGTTACAGAGTCCTACAATATGTAACCATCGAGGTCTGCTTTCTTTCATTTAGCAAAATGTATTTGATCCCCATTCATGTTGGTGTATAATCAGTAACAGGTTCCATTTAATTGCTGAATGGTACTCCATTGAATGGATGTACCAGTTTGTTTATCTGTTCCACCGTTGAAGGAAAATTCTAATAGCTTCCAGTTTTTCCAATAAAAAAATTTAAGGGAGTTTAATTTTTAGAGCATTACTTAACTTACAAAAAAGTACAGAGTTTACAGAGAGCACAAAGTTCCCATATACTCTTCCTTTATCCCTCAGATTTCCCTATTATTTATATTTGTTAATAATTACATTTGTAATTAGTGTGGCACATTTGTAACAACTGATGAACCAATATTGATACATTTTTATTAACTACAATATATAGTTTACATTAGATTTCACACTTTGTGTTGGATGGTTCATTGGAATTTGAGAAACATGTTGTTATGTATCCACCATTATAGTATCATGCGTAGTAGTTTCACTGCCTTTTATTTGTTTGTCACTGTAATTTTATACATAGAAAATAATGTCATCTGCAAACCCATTTTTCCTTCTTAATCTAAATACATTTAATGTCCTTTTCTTATTTCATTATGTAAGATTTCTTAAGTTAGATGTTGAAAGGAGTACTGAGAGAGAAAATCCTTGTTCTGTTCTTGATAGTAGGGGTAAGAATCTCATTTCTCACCAAATACTAGTTTTTAGAATAGCTGAGATTATTCATTTTACTACTAAAAAAATGCAGAGTAGCAAAAAAAAAAAGAAGCAACTTCAGATTTAAGGGATATATCATTACTTCTTTCATTTACCCTATAATAACTTTTTAAATGTAAACAAGTCATTCTACTAAAATGCATCTCATATAGAAATACTCAATTTTGTTTATATAGATATGACAATATTCTATTCTAAACAAAGATTAATTTTCTACTTTCATTCACCTTTTTTTTTGGCTTTTTATATGAATATTGTTCTCATATTCCTAGGGCTGAGTTAAAGTTTTTTTTTTATTATAATGATATTTACATATCCATACACCTGTTATAAAGTTCCCATTCTTATAACTTTCATCCAACTATAAAACCTGGATTTATTTTATTTATTTATGTATTTATGTATTTATTTATTTATTTATTTATTTTTAATTTTTTTAACATTTTATTTATTTTTGAGACAGGGAGAGACAGAGCATGAACACGGGAAGGTCAGAGAGAGGGAGTCACAGAATCTGAAACAGGCTCCAGGCTCCCAGCTGTCAGCACAGAGCCCGACGTGGGGCTAGAACTAATGGACGGCGAGATCATGACCTGAGCCGAAGTCGGCCGATTAACCGACTGAGCCACCCAGGCGCCCCTATTTTAAATATGTATAAACTACATAACAAAACTTCTGATTTTCCAATAACTGTAATTGTTTAAACATAATAAGTGATGTGCTTATCACTTAAGACAAAAAATTCCTTTAACGAGGGTATGATACTGGTTGTTCTATGCAGTTGTTTTTAAATTGCTATGTATATATACATGACTATAACTTTATGTACCTTATACATCTCACCCCATCAGTCTTTAAACTAAATCACCGCAAAAGTTTATGTAGATCTTACAGTGAGATGTTACTGGTCCATGAGTTGACATCATAAAAGTACTGAGTGTATTTCTAATCTTTATTCACTGGGCTGTAACAATTAAATACTCTGACTTTGGACCCAAGATATTATAAATAAAAATGCATATTGAATCATTGAAACCTCTTGGGTTCTTTGTTTTTGTTTTGTTTTGTTTTGTTTTGTTTTGTCTGGGATGTAACAATAGCCTCCAGGTTGCTATTCAAAGTGTGTTTTACAGACACACAACAGAAGCATCAGGCATCATGAACATCACCTGGGGTTTCTTAGGAATGCAGAAGCTTGTGTCTCACTTCAGAACAATTACATCAGACTTTTCAAATTATTAACACCCAATTCTTTCACATGCACATTGAATTTTGAGAGACTCTAAGACTCACATGATAAAGAAAATCCAGACTGTGCTTATATAATTTACTTGGTACTTCTAGTAAAATTTCAAAAATTAAAAATAAGTTTTAAGCATTGATTCATTTTTTAAAACATGGCCCTCAGATTGGGATTATTATGTTAGTGTTACCTAGAGATTGCAATAAAGCAACTTTATATGCAAAACCGGGGCTCTTAGCCTCTGCCTCAGAAAACAGAGGGTTTGCATTTGCCTAGATAGTTTAAAGTGTCTTTTGAGGTATTACATTTTAGTTTTTATATCTTAATTCTTCTTCTTTTATCATCTATAAATAAATTCTAGTTATCACAAGAGTCCTGTGAAAATTATTCACTTTGCAATTGCCCATAGTTCTGTGTTACAACATTATGGCTTAAAATTTATTCTGTAAAAGGGTATTTTGTTTGTTTCTAAATGTTTTAGCTTCTAACATTTATAGAGAAGACTGGATTAAAATGAAGAAAAGAGATTTAAGAGAAGCTGAGAGAGGCTGTACTGATTGACCAGACAAAAAAAAAAAAAAAAAAAAAAAAAAAAAAGGAAGAGAGAAAGAGAAAGGGGAAGGGAAGGGAAGGGAAGGGAAGGGAAGGGAAGGGAATCTACCTGGAAAAGAATACACAAAATGTGGAATTTGGAAGAGGGAGAGGCAGTAAGGGAAGGTAGTGAAAGAGCCCTGGAAGTATATTTAGCAAAGAGGTAAGGGGTTTGATGATGAAGCTAACATGGAAAGTGAGACTGAAGAAGAGCAGGATCAAAAACAGTAAGAAATGTGGCTCTGTGTGGTGTGAAGTAATTCACTCCCCCCCCCCCATCTCCATCAGAGGCATTCCATAAAAACCTTGATTTTTTTTGAAAATTTCATTTGTTTGTACCATTAATAAAATAACTAGTAAGAAAGAAAGTCAAGTTTATAATGATGCACAGAACCGGAAGTCATTGATCACTAATTTAATCCTCACAGAGATCCTCAAAAGAAACCTTAGTAACTTCATTGTAGACAAAGAATATGATACAAAAAAAAAAAAAAAGATTAAATAGCATTCCCTACACCTCTTTAATGAGAGAACACATAGGGTGTTTTTTAGATCTCACCAATAACATCAGTTCCACCATCAGATGAGTGGTGTTATCAGACTCTTGGGAAGCTTACACAAGCAATAGTGTGGGGGCTGTAACCAAGGACCTGGGGCACAATCTCTGCTGGAGAAGCCAGGTTAACAATCTTTATACCATGCTGCTAAAAATCTGGGTTTGATATTAATCCAATCTCCATTGGCTAAAATTAAAATTTTATTTCTAAAAAAGGATATAATTTCTTCTAGTAACTCTCACCAGCAAGACCCAAGACATGACATTTACTGCCCACCTGCTTGTACTCACTAACTTTTGTCTTACATTTTCCCTTAAGATCTTCTTTCCAGATTACGTCTAACCCAGGCAAATGAAACCTGAAACCATCCCTGAGGTGATAGGACTTCCCTGACAAGACTCAGTGTGGCCCAGACTACTGAGACTTTTGAGCTGAATGCCCTACTTATACCTGCACAGATGGACCATGGAATGACCTCTAAAATGACCTACCAGTACCTTTACCTCATTATAATACCAACATCTCTACCCAAGAAGAAGCCTCAGCATCATTTATATAAATTACAATGTATGGATAGGCATGTTTCCCTTAAGTGCATGAGTAACCTTATGTTGCTTCTACATAGGATGACAAAGCTTCCCTACCTAAATATTCATCCTAATCCTAAACAAAAGGTACCCATTCACCCTTTCTTAAGGAGGGCTTTAGAAGCCATTCTCCATGATCTCCTTATTTGCTGCAAATAAAGTTTTCTTTGTTCAACAACTCACCTGGCGCAGTTTCAGAGACTCGCCAGGAGCACACTCACATTGGTTTGGTTACATTGCCAGCTATTCTGTGAGAGTTCACCCTTCCCCTTGTACTCAAACACAGAGATAACTGAGATTCACTTATATTAATCTCAACCCCACAGCACTCAAAACAAACAAAACCTGCCTGGGAACTGTGTCAATTTGAACTTGCAACAGTATCTTTAAAGAGTCCAAATAAAACATCTTCTTTACTTTCTCTAAGACTATCCCATCTAGCTCCTCCAACCCACCCATACCCAGCCTCACCAAGGAGAAGAACAATCTGTCAAACCAAATTTAAAAAGGTCCTTTGGGAAACATCTTTACCAATGCATGTCTTGAAAAGAAATTAAAAATAAGCATTGTTTTTTTTTCTTTTTCAACATTATTTTGGCTATTTGGCGTCATATCTGGTTCAATACAAATTTTAGAATTATTTGTTTCAGCTCTGTGAGGAATGCTGGTATTATCTTGATAAGTATTTCATCGAATGTGCAGATTGCTTTGGGTAGTATGGACATTTAACAATTTTTGTCCTTTCAATCCATGAGCATGGAATATTTTTCCATTTCCTTATGTCTTCTTCAATGCCTTCCATAAGCTTTCTATGGTTTTTAGCATACAGATCTTTTACCTATTTGATTAGGTTTATTCCTAAATCAGTGATGGTGTAGAAAATTAGAGGAACACATAGAAAATAAAGAAAGCAAAATTGATTAATTTTAGAAACATGCTAATAGCATGTACTCTGCACCACTTAATTAGAGTTTAGCCAATAACAATAACCATGCCTGGAGGCCAATTAAAATTTAGAGTCTTTAATTTTGCTCTTGCAAAATTTCTGCCACTTTTTTTTTTCTGTTTCCCACCTGCTTGGAAATCCATCTCCAAAAGACAAACTAACCTTTAACTTGATACCAGGAGAATTTACTGAGCCTGTTTATGTAGTATTCAAATGCGACCAGAGAGAGAAGAGTAAATGATCTGAGATGGGCTTGAAGGTAAACAGCTGTCAGTGAACTATGAATCATCTCAAAGGCACATTAACTGAACTCATTTCAAAAGGGAAAATTGTTTTGCATGTTGAAAGGAATAACCACCGGAACCCTGAACCTACTCTTAATTTGCTGTCTATCTTATGACCTCCTTGGGGAAGCAGTATGATGAGCTTTATTTATTTATTTATTTACTTACTTATTTATTTATTTAAAGTGGGTTTTTTGGTTGTTGTTTTTTTTTTTTTTTCCTGATGCTGCAATGAATATGGAGAGGAAAATGGATATGTCCTTTCTGGCAGTGGGATAGCAAAACATCAGCACTCCTATTCTCGAACTGGATTCTCACCTAGATTTAATTGCCTAGAGCAGCTCGGCATGTAGTTCATTTGTTGTTTGGTTCTTGTTTTGTTTTTTCCAAGTGTAATTTTTCACAAAATGTAGACTACAATGGGTGATGCGTGATTTGATATTTCAAAAATTAGTATTATTGTGTGTATGTTAATGTAACCGATGCATTACACTTTTCTTTCTTTTGTTCCTTTTTTTTTTAAATACATGGAATACGAGATCATTTTGCTCAAGTCAAAGAAATAGTTTAAAGCAGAAATGTTTTCCTGACCTTATGTTTTATGGTTTTATGGTACAATTTTTATTTAAACAGAAAGGTCAGGTGAAATTCTATCCTCAGACCTCAACAATATCAAGCCAATGGTTAATCCAGCAACAGAACCTGAAGACTTCAATGTGCATTTATACATGATGTATTTGAGTATGTGTGTTTGTTACCAAAGTTTTAAAATATTTTAAATTAAACTGATTTAGAATCAAACATGACACAGTGGCATTTCCAAAGAAACCTAAATATCCACAAAATACTCCATGCAAAATGCTGCTTTAAAGATTTTAGCTAGAGATTTGAAGAGCTGTGAAGAGAGGTTAATTAGAAAATTCATTTATGAAAATGCAGTGTGAAATTATACTAAAACAGATAGTCTAATTTAAAAAGGATATGTCAAGAGCAATGTGCTTTGATAATTTACAACTTACTAATCACTTTTCTGTCTCTCACAGTCTTTGGTTGTTCTTTTATATTCTCTCCATTATCTGCTATTTTTCCATAATTTTTACTTTCTTTTTTTTTTAATTTTACTGTTTATTTATTTTTGAGAGAGAGAGAGAGAGAGAGAGACAGAGCACGGGCAGGGAAAGGGAAGAGAGACAAGGAGACACAGAATCTGAAGGAGGCTCCAGGCTCTGAGCTGTCAGCACAGATCGAACGCGGAGCTCAAACCTGAGAATCGTGAAATCATGACCTAAGCCAAGGTTGAACGCCTAACCTACTGAGCCATCCGGACACCCCTTTACTTTCTTTTCTTAAGTTTATTTATTTATTTTGAGAGAGGGGGACGTGGTGGGGCACAGAGAAAAGGAGAGAGAAATCCAAGCACGCCCCACACATGGACAGCCCAGAGCCCCATGAGGGTCTCCAATCCACAAAAGGTGAGATCATGACCTGAGCCGAAACCAAGAGTCAAATGCATGACTAAAGTACCCTGGCACCTCAGTAATCTTTACCTTTTTCATGCTGCTATCTTTCTACTATTGTACTTGTCATTGTAATTCTTTCACATTCAGCCTTTTTTTTTATTTTCTGAAGCTGTTTTCTCAGGACTTCCTTTTGTTAATGTCCCTTACCATTTATCTTATCTGGTATTAATTTTTCTTAAAATATAGCAATAAATCATGAATATAGTGTTCACATATTACATTTCCATATTTGTAAAATATACAACTAATGACCAATGTCATGTAAATATCTAATCAATATTCTTCTCTTTCGAGAAATTAATAAGAAAATTGAAGTTTTGGCCCTCAGCTGCTGAGGTGAATCACTACTTCACAGATGTATTTTATTTAAAATCTCAAGCATTCCACTGTTTGTTTAATTTGTGGGAAGTGCCATTGGCTGGTTGTGTTTGGGATGGAAGCAGGTAGATGTGGTCTAGGGAGAGTCACATTGCCGCCTGCCAACAATCATTGGGAAAAAATAAAAAAGAAAGAAAAGAAAAGAAAAGAAAAGAAAAGAAAAGAAAAGAAAAGAAAAGAAAAAAGGTATGTGAACAGCACAAGACCCATGGGCCCTGTTTTCAGAGTTGCTCACTGCAGGGAAAAGAAGCAAAGTCTACAGGAAAATTCCCTTCGTAGAGTTTCTGTGACACTTGTATTAACAAATATTTATAATAAGAAATAGGATGAAAACAGATGGGGCTACTCTCTAGACCTTCCCTCAGATTAGTAAGAAAAGAAACATCAGTCTGATTTTCACAGAACCGGGTTCAATTTTTTGTTTGTTTGTTTTTTTCTTTTTACTTGCAAACTTGAGTGGTGGCACTATTTGATACAAATACTGATATTAGTAGTAGTGAAAATGGTCAATACTCCATACATGAACGTTGCTTCACAAGGCGTACATCCACATGCTTGTGGCAATTTGGGATTAGCTGAATATTTCACAAAGGGTAAAAAACAGTTGTGGTGCTTTATTTTCTTTCTGTGTGTGTGCGCGCGCACGTGTGTGTGTTTTGCAAGGAGGACAGAAAAGTCAAGCTGAATGTTCTGTATTTTCTTGTGGTGTGTTCAGTTCTTAATTCACAAATGTAAAGTTTAAACATAAAATAAATATCTGGGATATTTGCCTTGGAGATAGTTTCAGTGCCCCTAAGTGATAAAGTTTGGCGACATTTTTGCTCCAACGAAGGGAGATCTTGCAAAGAATTTGTTTGAAAATTGTTGGATATAAAGACAAAAATATGATTTAAGTTTCAAGATATGTGATTACTTCAACAGTAAAAAAAAATTGTTGTCTTTACGAGTACTAACATGGATAGACTATACTCTGGCTCCAAAATTATAGACAGTGATGATGGATTGATTGAATTTTCTTAATAACATAATGAAAGTCATTTTATAAATAGTATGATAGATATTGTAATAAAAGTCCTGAGAGTAAATGGAAGTGATTTTTGGGTCTTTTCTCAAATTAATTCTATCCTCAGAGGATGAAGATCTATTACCAGTACTAAGGAGGTATGTATAAAGTCACTATGATTGTGCCTTAGTTCCTTCTTGTTTTTCTCTGTAATAGAAAATGCTACAGTGAAATTCATTATGCATTTGTTTAGTATGTATGCACTTTTTTAAAGTTTAGGCTATATTACAAACACTCAAATTGCTTGATTTGATTTGGGATGTGGGGCTGAAGACAGTAAACACACACACACACACACACACACACACACACACACACACGTCTCTGTCCAGGTTATGACTTCTCTGATGTTAGAGCCAGGAAGGACAGAGGGTAATGAAAAAGGGTGACTATTCCTTTACCTAACTTGAAAAAGTTACAATTTGATTCTCTTTAGCTGTGGGTAAGGACAAACTGCCTGTCCCTGTATTTTTTTGACAGAAAGACTAGCGGGAAATATATGTGGGTTCTTCAGAGTCTCTTTGGGGCCTGCCCACTCTCTCTGATGTGGACATCAAGGTCTTTTTACATCTTACCACCTTCTCCCTCCACTCATGACTTTGACAGGTCACTGTTTTCTCCCAAGTAAAATGACCACCTTTGGAATATCCATTCAGCCCATGAGAAGTTTGGATGTCGTCTGTGAGCATGCACACTTTTAAATGTTGTTCATCCACCAGCACGGCCACTCACACCATTCTCCTCCCCGCCCTGGAAGATAGGAGGGAAGATTGGCGAGTTACCTAACCAAGAAAATATCTACTATTAATCTAGAGGAGAAAAATGCCTCTTATAGCAAGCGCTTACTTCATTTGTTTTTAAGCAGGACTGTTTAGAAGTTTGGTTTTCAACTTTGAGCCTCAGTTGCATTTCCAAGAAAAGTCATCTGTATTTTCCACTTCCTACTGTCTACATTTTTAATATAAGCATACAAAAGCATCACTGTCTAGAAAATATTCGCCAATTTTCACTTTGAATACAGTGTATTATATTTTTTAACTTTTGCAAATATTGATGACTTAATTATTTAAAATCTGATAGGTATGACTTTTTCTTTTGAAAACCATTCTAATATAGGTATGGATCACTTACATGTTTTTATGTTATATGCTCATTACCTTTGATTTGGTATTATTTTCCAAATCAGTTTACAAACGCTCTTTGTAAATAAACAGTTTAAAACTTTTATTTCGAAGACTTTCCTTTGATTTCTGAGGTCGTCAATTTTTATTTTTTTACTTTTTCTTATGAGTTTCTTTGAATTTTGTTTTGTCAAGTTGTTGTCAAATAAAGTCTTTTTATCCCCTTTATGCCTTTGTTATTTTATTACTTAGAAAACTCTTGGATCAGTATTCTAACAACTCCAAATTTCAATGTCCCCATCTATCATCAACACACAAGATTATTGTTGTATAAGTTAAATAGACTTACTCTGTAAGCATTTGATATATAAGAAATGTTTAACGATTCCTAATTCTCTTCTTTTTACCATGAGGCTCTAAGTTCAGTTTTTACATCAGCTTTTTCAAAAAATAACAGTATGAATTTAATGCCTGGGTCATTCTACTTTATCAAAAAATAATTTTACAGCTTGGTCAAGTTTTGATTTTTCGTCCATTTCTCAACCTGTTTTATTTTCTAACCCTTGATGATACTTTCTTCACTGAAATGGAGCCAATAATTTTCCTTACTTCATTATTTTCTTCTTTTTTTTTACCATTGCTTTAGGTAAAGCATCCAAGGACATAATATGGGATAAAATAAGGCATTTGCTTTTAGAAGACTTTGGAGTCTAATCCTTATAGATAAGCTGTATTAGTAAATTATAAAATAAGATTATTGATATCTAATTCATTTTCATAAAGTGAATTAACTTTCTCAAAGTTCTGTGTGGCAGATTGCTTGCCAAAAATATCCATCTTCTTTGTATTCACACTAATATTATCTCTTACTAACAGGTTACTCCAACACTTAGCCGCCTAAACCAACACACATCATTTCACGTATTTTCTGAGATTCAGGAAACTGTGCACAGCCTATCTGTATGATTCCAGTCTCACATGAGATTGCAGTTAAGACGTTGGCTGGACCTGGGGCACTTGGGTGGCTCAGTTGGTTAAAAGTCTGACTTCAGCTCAGGTCATGATCTCACAGTTCACAGGTTTGAGCCCCATATCAGGCTCTGCACTGACAGCTCAGAGCCTGGAGCCTGCTTTGGACTCTCTCTCTCTCTCTCTCTCTCTCTCTCTCTCTCTCTGTTCCTCCTCCGTTTGTGCTCTCTTTCCCTCAAAAGAAAATAAATAAACATCTAAAAATGTATAAAAATCATAAAGAAAAATATGTTGGCTGGAGCTAACATCTCTGAAGGCTTGAGTTAAATGGAGGGTCTGCTTCCAAGTGTTGTTGGCAGGACAACTCAGTTCCACAGCACATGGGCCTCTCTAAGATCTGTTCATGCATGACAGCTGGCTTCCCCAAGAGCACGTGATCCAAAGGAAAGAGCAAGGCAGTAGCCAGTCTGTCATTTTTTAGTCTCCAAAATTGGCATGCCATCCCCTTTGCCATATTCTATTTGTCTCACACACCAACTCTGATACACTGTGAGAGGAGAATACACAAAGCCACATGCCAAGAGACAGGAATCCCTGGAGGCTGATTATCACAATGCTGTTTTGTAATGTGACTTTCTAGTTAACTGCATCAAAATTAGTTTATTTCTCTACCCGTTATTTCCAAGCTTGCCTTTTAATTTGCTTTGATCAAGAGATTGCAGAGTAAAATGCTTTATCAGCTTCCAGCCGAGATATCATGAAAACTCGTATGCTTTTGTTTACTCTCTTAGAAACCAACCACCACCACATAAAGCCTGAGCCAGCTTAAAGAACATTACAAGCCCATGTGAAAAAAATTCCAGTTGTCCCAGTCGTTCCAGATAGTGAGACCCAGACAATATCATCAGAGCTATCTACCCAATCTGCATTTCATCAAAGACATGTTCATAAATCTAACCAGAATTCAAATAACCATATAACGTACTCATAGATAAGTAAGAGCGATTACTTAGCATTTTTGTGCCACTAAATTTTGGGAGGTCTGCTACAGATCAATTGATACCTGATATTTTCTATGTGGATAATATGGGCTGCATCTTGCACAAGAAAAGGATTTGAATGCAAATAAAACATAAACATGTTTAAAAAATTATTTCAGTTTGTGTTATCAATTTCCCATTATTCCATAGATGTCTAGTTGCTCAGATTTTCTGGCTATCTCTCAGTTGCAGCCTATCCACCTTGGCTGTGCTCTGTAATTCTGGGGCTGACTGGGAGTAGTACAGTAGATTTCTGAAGCTCCTTTGCTACCTGGACTAGCTACTGATTTTTGCCAGTAGAAGTCAATAGAAGGAGATCACAAGATAAGAGAGGAGCTATAGTTTTTTTTGTTTGTTTTTGTTTTTGTTTTTAACTTTTCCTTCTTTGGGCAGTGACTAAACTGTGGCATTTTCTTCTTCAACCTACTTTAAACTTTTCTTAAAAAGACTCACGATCATGTCATAAAAGGATTATATATAGAGGAAAGGCAGTTACTCTGGTTGTTCAAGAATTTACTCTAAATCCTAGGCTAAAACTTCACTATGGTCCACACACCATCTTTTTATGAAATCTTATGGAGGTAACATACACACTTTGGTTTTTTTTCCAGTTCCTGAATGTATAATTTCCACAGACCTGCCTATTCAACAGCTTGTAAAATCTCCACATCATCCCCTTAATCCATGGATTGAGACTATTTGGGGAAGGACCAAATGAAAATCCCAGAAACATCTCCTTACCCCTCTAGTAAATGATATGTAACACATTATCTTCATGGAGTTTCAGAGATCAATGCCCCTGTCAAAGATGAAAATGCAAGGATTACCCCCTTTCGGGGCATGTTTGGCTAGGGTGGAAGGTTGATGAATTATGGAGTCATTGATAATGAAGATCAATTATGATAAGCTTCATCAGGTGGTAATTCCAGTTGCAAGTGCCACTCATCATAGCATACGGCACATGGTCACACTTTTCTTTATCTGCAAGAGCCACCAGGAAGCAGTTTGTTTTTACTAGTAGAAACCAAAGTGCAACTTCATTCTCTTATCTAAGGGCTATGTCAATGATCTTGCTCTTCTTTCATAATACAGTCATTCTAAAATCCCACAAACTCTTTTTGTGGTCCATGCCATTGAGGACATATGTGGAACTGTTAAGGAAGTAATAAATTCAAAGATGCCTTAATAAGAGACGTGTCCCATTCATAGAATTGCACTACAATCCCTCAGGGTTTGGGGGCAAAGCCGTGATTTCTTTTGTGTATAATTCTCCTCTGAGAAAAGCTCCCTGTCTCTATCCTTTTCCTGGTTGCCAGAAGCCTGTCTTCTGCCTACTACCAGACATTTGTGGTTACCATTGTCTGGTGTAGAGTTCTAGTTTACCAAGAAAGGAATAGTTTCACCAGAGAAAATAATGACCCCAGTCAGTTTGAATCGAAGACTTGAACCCTATAATTTGAGACTCTTCATACCCTAAACTTATAGGCAAAACAGTAGATAAGTAGACTGGATGTAACGACTGATTCAAATTGGCAGAAGGATCTTTTTGGTTGGTGACATGTAGTGGGAGCAGGGAGACCTATGTCTGAGACTCAGAAGTTTTTCTAGGGTAACTCTTAGCACTTCCGTTGCCAACAGAATAAGATAATGAAATAATAGTGTGACCCATCAAAAGCAGAACTGCTTTGAAATATGATCTTTGGGGAAAAAAAACCTTAACTGGTTGAAGTGTCAGATTAGAAAAAAGAAATATAGGATGACTAGTAGAAGAAGAAAATTATGATAACAAACTATAGCTTCATGGCCTTTGACACATCAGTGTTACTATGTGTTTTCTTCCTTTCACAATTAATCAATTGATCAGTCTACATTTTTGCCTTCCTTTTTATTTCTTTGTGATTCCAATGATAGGGGTTGATTTCCTTTTTTTTTTTATTTTCATTTTTTAACCTTTATTTATATTTGAGACAGAGAGAGACAGAGCGTGAATGGGGGAGGGTCAGAGAGAGGGAGACACAGAATCTGAAACAGGCTCCAGGCTCTGAGCTGTCAGCACAGAGCCCGACGCGGGGCTCGAACTCACAGACCGTGAGATCATGACCTGAGCCGAAGTCGGCCGCCTAACCGACTGAGCCATCCAGGTGCCCCAGGAGTTGATTTCCAAATTTAGTCCTATGTTTATGAAATATTCAAGAGTGGGATTGTGTTTAAACTGAACGTAGAATAAATATGAATAGGGATGAATACGGTGGTTGTTGTTTCTTCCATTTTTGGAAACAAACACGTTTGTTGTTTCCAGTAACATTCTGCTAGTCAGAAGTAGCCCACCTTTTTGTCATATACTCCAAAATCCTGCATTCCAAAGTTCCTTTGTCAATCGTCTTCCCTTTGTGGTCACAGGAAAAACTTTTTTTCCGTTTCATTCTAGCTGTCTTCTTACTTCTGGCCATTTCTCTAAGGTGGTTGCCCTTTAGGCTTCCCACTCTGATTTCCATGGCCCCTTCTCCACATACTGACAAAGCAGTGAGTCCTAAGGTGAACACATCTCTGGAGGATGAGAGATAGAGGCCTTCTATTCATATTCCTAGATTCTGAAACCCCCACTTCCTCCTCTGGAACTCTCCTCCCCAGCCCTAGAAATGATAGCTACTTCCTGAAATCTCTAACTTGTAGAGATTTTCCTTATGTTCGGCCTCTTTGGCCTATGGGCAACTATGTATCATTTTTTTTTTTTTTTATTGGAACATGCTATTGTGAAGTACATCTTATGGTTTATATTGGTGTTTGTTTTTGGACAGGTGATCATCCTGTTACGGCCCCAATTTCCTTGGTAATAAACATAAATGTTAGGGCCGTATATGTTTTTTCAGGATACCCCAGCCCCCCTTAAAGCTATGTTTAATCTTATGACTAAATTCTGGTCAATCAGAGCTGTGTATATGAATATGATGCCCTTAAAAAGAGGGAAAACCTTTCTTTTCCCCGTTTAGTCATTTTAGCTAGAATAAACCGTGAGGATAAGCCATTCTTAAACTTGCAGAGAAAGGAAATATTTCAGGAATATGGGGATGGAGGTGTAATATAGAGAAAGATCAAGCTTCTGCCTTGTCATGTAGTACAGCTCTCTTGCATGCTTGGACATATACAAGAAAGAAAAAAATATTATCTTATTAACATTGTTGTTTTAGGTGTCTCCTACAAGCATTCAAATAAACAACCAATATATACATCTACACAACATATTCTAGTTCTCCTAAATATTAACAGCAATACAAATTTTAACTAAGTCCTCTGATCATATCAATTCCTCGCCTTCTCAGGTTGGTTAAAACAATTAATCTTAATTTACAGTCCTCTCTCTCCTGTCACCAAAACTCGGCCTATTGCTGCTAATGGCAATATGGACTATGTAGGATTTTCTCTTTTCCTACCCAATGGCACTTACAATGATCTTGTCATAACCAAAATACAAGTGACTTGATAGTAGTGAGCCACAGGTGTGTGTGTGTGAAAGAGCAAGAGCGAGGGGAGCCTCGGTGGCTCAGTCGGTTGAGGGGCCGACTTCCGCTCAGGTCACAATCTCACGGTTCGTGAGTTCGAGCCCCGCGTCGGGCTCTGGGCTGATGGCTCAGAGCCTGGAGCCTGCTTCTGATTCTGTGTCTCCCTCTCTCTCTGCCCCTCCCCCGTTCATGCTCTGTCTCTCTCTGTCCCAAAAATAAATAAACGTTAAAAAAAATTAAAAAAAAGAAAGAGCAAGAGCGCGCGCGAGAGAGAGAGGGAGAGGGAGAGAATGAAAGGTCCTCCTTCAGATTGTTAATAAAGCTACCAAAGTGGGGCGCCTGGGTGGCTCACTTAAGTGTCGGACTTCAGCTCAAGTCATGATCTCGTGGTTCGAGAGTTCGAGCGCCACATCAGGCTCTGTGCTGACAGCTCAGAGCCTGGAACCTGCTTCGGATTCTGTGTCTCCCTTGGCTCTCTGTCCCTCCTCTGCTCACACTCTGTCTCTCTCTCTTTCAAAAATGAATAAACTTAAAAAAAGAGAAAAATGAATAAAGCTACCAAAGTAATGAACTGCCTGTGTTCCACGTTAAATGTACTCTAGAATATATTGTACCAAATGGAAAGAGGCAAAAAACGTTTCCAAACATTTGTCTGTTATCCTTATATCTGAAAATTTCTGGATATATTGAAACGAAATTGGTCCAGGCATATTTGTAGTAATGCAACTTTAAATATGGGGTTGTGCTCTAAGTAAAGTTGACTCATGTGAAACACATTAAATGGGGGTGTAGTTATCCTCCAGGATTGCTTAAAATAACGTATAATTACATCTTTTGTAACTGTCCTTTAAGTAAAACACAACAGGCACATTAATACACCTGTGGACAAAGAAACTATATATTGGCTGCAAACCAGAGTCCCAAAGGGAATGACTCAAGGACTTATGTTCCATATTTTTGGTGTTGTCCCAGCAGTATGTCTCTCATGGGATGACACCAAAGATAAAGTAGTAAAGCAACACAAAAGCGGTCACTTAGTAAATCTTTGGAAATAAGTGGTTTAAAACACATTTGTGATGAGATACTGGATTTTCTTCTTTCTCTCCCTTTTTGTTTGTTTGTTTTGTTTTGAAAGCTAAATAGGTTTGTTAAGGAGGAAATCTTTGATCGTGCTTTTATGCTACTTCCTCGTATTTCTTACCACGTATAATTAAACTTAAAATAGGACTCCTTGAAACATAGATATCATTGTGTAACAGAGGCTTTGAAAGACTTGAAATAAAATTCATATTTTTACTGGCATCTTCTGAGTCAGAGTATGCGCCTTCAATAGTACAGCCTACTGTTAAATACCACATGAGTTAGAAATCATATAAACAAATGAAAGTACAACAATATTAATTTACAAAATATTTTTTCTTTCTGTAAAAAAAAACATTTATTTATTTTGAGAGACATAGACAGAGTGTGAGTGAGTGAGGGGCAGAGAGAGAGAGAGAGAGAGAGAGAGAGAGACATACAGAATCCGAAGCAGGCTCCAGGCTCCAAGGACAGAGCTGACATGGGGCTCGAACCCACAAACCAGGAGATCATGACCTGAGCCTAAGTCGGATGTTTACCCCCTGAGCTCCCCAGGCGCCCCTACAAAATACTTCTAAAGTCCTGTCGAATATTACTTCTAAATAAATATTTCCCAAGCATTCCTTTTTGTAAGAAATAATAATCATTACTAGTCAAATAAAAACATTCTGTTTTTCTCACACAAAGTGATTGCTAATAAAGACTTGGAAATATCTCTTTCGCATTTCCGGTTATAAAGTGATCATCTTCATGTTCCAGTAAGAAGCCAGCATTACATACCTGAAGTAGAGTGAGGATCCACTGCAGCATCAAGAAATTGTATTGTTTCCGTTAGCGGTAAATGATTGTGAGCAGTGAAACTGGCATACCCTAATCCTTACTTCAAAAAAAATAAAAGTCCTTGATTTTAATATATAATTCATGCATAGTTGCACATGTGGTCTATAATATCTATTTGGCTTTCACATGACTACTGAGGATGGTAAGGTATGAGGATAAGCCGAAGACCAAAATATGTTCACTTTTTTCATCGTGATGATTTATAGACTCTCTGTGCTATTATCATTTTTCCAGTTATCCAAATTATGGGTTTTTCATATCTGGATTGTTGCATTTATTTCTCCTTTCTTTCAATGACTTTCTACTATTTTCTTTCACCTGTGTGATTTTATTCAGAAATTTATCAATAGGAAACTTCAACGGGGATTACTGGGATCATGTCTTTTTAAAAAGTCTAAAATGGCTTTCTTTTTTGCTTTTATGAAATCTAAACTCTTTGTGTTGATTATTTCAAACTCTTTAGGTGCCTAAAGAATTTCTAATGGCTAAAGAAACTACTATGAGGAGGAATGGATGAAACAGCTAACCCCCCACAGAATATATCTATAAATTCCTAGGCTTAATCTTTAAACTAAGTATGAAATTTCCATTCTGTTCAATAATTTGATGATGTCTGTTTTGATACAAATTATGTCCCCAAATATTCAATAAAACTGGTACTACTGAAATATGCATAGAATGTTTACCTAATATCTATAAAGTGAATAACACAGAGAGAGAATAAAATCTCATCCCTGTTCTCCAAACCCCACCTAATGTTTTTCATTTCCTATCATAGAAGTTCTCAAAATTTAGTCTTTACAGATATAAGGTATGTGTATGACCTTTTCCTAATAATTAGTTTACACTTTATATAGCCAAACTTATATGATATTATATAAATAGCTATTTATTCTTACAAATGACAGTTTCTGTTCTTTTTGGGAGAAAATAATACTTAAAAATAGTGTTACTTCCTCTGTCTATGAAATAATCTTTAAAACTATTCTAACTGGCTTTAAATATTTCTGAATTGGTAAATTTCCTATATCTTCCCATACATGAATCTGATTAGAATGGGCACTCAAATATACACATTTCCACAAAGAAAAAATATATATGTATAACATTATCTAAATGCAAAATAATCACACATGGACAATTGCCAAATTATTAAACTTCTTCAAATCCAAAAATACATTGTTAAACTGGCAACAAATCACATTAACATACCCAAGATTTTCCTAAGCCATAGAGCAAATTAAGCTCTTATAATAAAATAGTTCATATATAATTTATGTATTTTTCAATGTTTGTGGCCATTGAATAAAGCATATTTATGATAACTATTTGATTCAGCCTGATTCCGTAAACTTGGAATTTATCTTTGTTCTTTAAAAGACATATTGGCCAGTCTGTTTTTCAAATGTAATAATAAGTGAGAAGACACATATTCTATTAATGCTGTGTTGGGCAGAACTCTTATCAGGGATGACTGAATACAACATCCTTTCCTTACTTAAGTGTAATTCTTCAGAAAAAAAATTGTATATCAGCATAAAAATATTTTTAAAAGAATGAATACCATGGCTTCATTTAACTGACATAAAATTAAGTCTAAACTAAATCCCAAGGATTTTTGAAATGATATTAATTTACATTTTAATTTGTCTCTGCATAAAATGCATCTCCTTCAAATATCATTATATGCTGATGCACAGTCTCTAATCTCAGAAATAAAACTTATTCCAAACCCTATTTCTTAGAAGAAAGAATACCATCAAATTCTAAACATTTTATCATCAAGATTATGTTGATGAAATATTTGCCAACATGCTACACATGCCAATGCAAATTTGGATATCAGTTAACTTTTGTACAAAAAGAAACCAGATAATTGAAATTAAACACCATTAATTTTGCGTCTTAAAAGATTTAAATAGTCCAAAGTTTATATCTACCACTGTTTTTGCAAGATGAAAGCAGAGTCTACAACAAAAATTCAAAACAATTTCGAGAACAATTTGTTAGTATTTAAAAACATAAAACCTTACATGTATTTTTTTTCCCTAAACTTAGTTTGTTTGGTCTTTTTGTTGACTCTAGTTAATTGTAATCAAATAATACAGTTTCTTCTCAGTATGGCAATGATAATAAGTGTAAATCCTAGTTCAGAGTGGAAAATTACAGTTGGAGTGTTGAAGGCCTTTATTTTTTCAGTATAGGTCTAGGTAATTAAATGCTTATTGATTAATGTATCTGTTATTGATTGTACTTCTATATCTAAAGTTTTTATACTGAAAATGTATTTCATGTTCAATTCCCCTAAGAAGTTTAAAAGACCAAATTTAAAAATTATTAAGTCTAATTTTGGTACCATAAATTTCTGTTATATTTGCCATATTTGACCAACAAATAGGTTTAATTATATGGATATTTGTTCAAATATTTTGCCATTTGCCACATGGAAAAGTTGGACATTCACCAAAATATTTATGATCTAAAATTAATTCTTCCAGTTTAATGTTAAATCTTAGAGACATTTTTAAGATATTTAAAACCTGAGCTATGCAATGAGTGAGGTAAGAGTCTCAATAGTATTTATTTATTTTAGAAATTTCTTCATCAAAGTACTCAATCTCCTTTTTTTATGGCAACTTAGTAACTATGTTCCTTTTTTTTGTCTACTTATGCTATTTTTGCTTAGGATATTATAACTTTAAGTCTTATTAATAAAGATAATAGAAAGTGTAACACTAGCTTCCATTTGTATATTATTATACAATTCATAAAGGATTTTTATACACATGAGATCATTTGACCTGTGTAATAACCCTATGAAGAGAAGACCTAAGTATTATTTCTATTGTATGGTTGAGAATACTAAGGCTCAAAGAGACAAATGAGTTATCTAAAATACTTCTTCTAATTCCAAACCACATTCTCATTTAAATACACTAGGTTTCAAATGTTTGGTTGGTGTATTACAGGGGCTTTTGTAATGTCCTTCTATCAAGAAGCATCATCATGATATCTAGTAACTATAAAAGCTCCACTCTGTCTTGAGTCCACATCTCCAGAACAGGGAATGATCACCGCATGAAACCTATTTTTCAAACCTGAGTCAACTGGAGCATACGACTTACAAAACATACTAAAGTGGTACACAGCTACCATTCATTAAGCAAACACAAATATTGTTAATTGGATGTTTGAATTAAAACAGGATTGTCAAAACAAACAAAAAGAAAATTTAAAAAGCAAAGCAATATCAGTTTTTTTTTCTAAATATAATTTATTGTCCAGTTAGCTAACATGCAGTGTATACAGTATGCTCTTGGTTTTGGGAGTAGATTCCCATGATTCATCTCAACAAGTGCCCTCCTCAATGCCCATCACCCCATCAACCCTCAGTTTGTTCTCTGTATTTAAGAGTCTCTTATGGTTGGCCTCCCTCTCTGTTTGAAACTAATTTTTTTTCCCTTCTCTTCCTCCATTGTCTTCTGTTAAGTTTCTCAAATTCCACATATGAATGAAAACATATGATATCTGTCTTTCTCTGACTGACTTATTTCACTTAGCATAATACCCTCCAGTTCCACCCACATTGTTGCAAATGGCAAGATTTCATTCTTTCTCATTGCCAAGTAGTATTCCATTGTATATATAAACCACATCTTCTTTATCCGTTTATTGGTTGATGGACATTTGGGCTCTTTCCATGATTTGGCTATTGTTGATAGTGCTGCTATAAAAATTGGGGTATAAGTACCCCTATGAATCAGAACTCTTGTATCCTTTGGATAAATTCCTAGTAGTGCTATTGTTGTATTGTAGGGTAGTATCATTTTTAACTTTTTGAGGAACCTCCACACTGTTTTCCAGAGTGGCCGCACCAGTTTGCATTCTCACCAACAGTGCGAGAGGGTTCCCGTTTCTCCACATCCTTGCCAACAATGTTGTTTTGATGTGTATTTCCCTAGTGATGAGTGATGCTGAGCATCTTTTCATGTGTCTGTTGGCTATTTGGATGTTTTCTTTGGAAAAGTTTCTATTCATGTCTTCTGCCCATTTCTTCACTAGATTATTTGTTTTTGAGATGTTGATTTTGGTAAGTTCTTTATAGATTTTGTATACTAACCCTTTATCTGCTATCTCATTTGCAACTATCTTCTCCCATTATGTTGGTTGCCTTTTAGTTTTGTTGATTATTTCCTTTGCTGGGCAGAAGCTTTTTATCTTGATGTGACATGCCATGCTCAACAGTTTCAGGGTATAATCTATTTATTTCAAGTAATTAATTCACCTGTATTCCCACTAGACTTTCAAAAACTCACAATCATTAGAACTTTTATCACATGCTGTAAATTAGGGAGTCAAAAATACATGTCGAGTAAATTTTCTGAGGCCATAGAGCTAATACAAGGGAAACAAGAAACTAAGTCAAGTACATAATACCCCATTAACTGTGTTCTTTCTACTCCAATACATTTGCAATTTGTTTAGGCCTCTTTTACATTATCATGCAGCAAAAAAATAAATACAATCTCAACAATGACCCCCAAATTGCTGGTAAACTCTAGTTGGGCATGTTGCCTCTACAATTCACAGCAACTGTTCATTTAATGCACATTTAATATGAATGGAATGTATGAAAATAATAAACACTCCCAATAAAATAGCTCTTTTGAAATGTGCTAAGGATATATAGTGTTGAGTAGAAGTTCCATATTCAGGTAGCAGAGTCAGGCTGACTGGATTAGAAAGTTGGCCAATTCAATTAGTGACTGTGTAGTCTTGTCCATTTTACCTAAACTTGGGGAGATTAACTTTTTTCATTTTATAATTGAGATTTTGATAATATCTTCCACATGAATGTTCACAATTGTAAGATAATTTTCAAAGCCCATAGCACGTAGAATTATGTTGTGATAATAAGTAACTGGAAGTTATTAGCAATAATCAGTAATCTCTGTGGGAGCAAAGACCATGTACATATTTTGTATATCAGTGTATCCTCAGCATGTAGTAGAGAGTCTTGCTCTTACTGGACACTCAAGAATTTTTTATTTCAGGTATTCCTGAAAATGTAAGTTAATCATATGATTTACCAAGGATTTAATAGCACTGGTGATTTAAAGAAAGCCAAGCCTATTACTGGCTTTAGGAATGAAGTCTGATTATTGAGATAATCATGGTAATCCTACTACACCTGCCAGTTGATTTAGGAACCCACGGTAATTCAAATACCTCACAGCTATTTGGAGATTAAAAAAAAGAGACATATTAGCCTAAGTTGGCTCAATAATGAGGAGGAGGATTTTCACTCCACAATATGGAAGGAAGAATGTGCCACTGGACTTGAGCAAAGATGCATACAATTACAATTGTGAATGGCATCTATTTTACACCTATTAAGGGAAATAAAATAGAGCAAATAATTGCATGTCAAGGTGAAGAGAGAATGAAATGGCAATATTGAGTTGGTTAGTCAACTAATGCTAAACACATTCTACCTCTAGGTTTAGTAATGCATAAGATAATAGATTAATTCATTGTTTTAGCTAATCTCTGTTATTGTAGCTAAAAGCAATTTAACAGATGGATACTCCTTGATTCTCAGCATTTAAAAAAATTAGAAAAATGAAGTGAACTACTGGCAAAATAAGCAAGAGAATTGGCTTTTGAACCATAGGAAAATTCCATTAAGTTTCCTTAGGATTTGATTAAATACAGTTTTAAAAAGAGATGATTGGGAAAGAAGATTGTCTGAATACCCGGTAACTTTACATAGAAAGCAACATCATAACTATTAGAAAAAGTGTGCTTTTTTATTGTAGCTCTATGCCTAAGGTCTAAGGCATTATTCTAAAATTACTTTCAAAATCCATTTTAAAATCAGACTGATACTTATAAACTACATAAACTTGTAGAAAGTTATGTATTTCCTTTCAGCTCTGTTCCTTGATATATTAAATGATAATAAGATTAATAGAATCTTTGAGTGATTTTAAAGATTAAGACAATACATATAAGCCTGTGTTCTTTGTCTTCTGTTTCTACTTTAAAGTGTTTCTATTTTCTCAATATTTTTACAAGAAACATTTATTTGTTATGGCAATCAAAAATTAACAGTCTTGTCTTAAACTTACACTCTATTTCTATTTTAAAAATAAATGTAATTCTTGGGGTGCCTGGTGCTCAGTCAGTCAGGCATCGGGCTCTTGATTTTGGCTCAGGTCATGATTTCACAGCTCAAGTTGAAGCCCCACATTGGGCTTTGCACTGACAGTCAGATCCTGCTTGGGATTCTCTGTCTCCCTCTCTCTGCTCCTCATCTGCTCATGTTCGCTTTCTGTATCTTTCTCTCGCAAAAATAAATAAACATTAAAAATAAATGTAATTCTTGGGGCGCCTGGGTGGCGCAGTCGGTTAAGCGTCCGACTTCAGCCAGGTCATGATCTCGCGGTCCGTGAGTTCGAGCCTGGCGTCAGGCTCTGGGCTGATGGCTCAGAGCCTGGAGCCTGCTTCTGATTCTGTGTCTCCCTCTCTCTCTGCCCCTCCCCCATTCATGCTCTGTCTGTCTCTGTCCCAAAAATAAATAAACGTTGAAAAAAAATTAAAACAAAAATAAATAAATGTAATTCTTGAGCCCTGTAATTACAGTCTATAATAAAATATTTAAAAAATAAGATTCAATTTTTAGCCATTCATTTGAAACTTTAATTCAGACACTGGATTTTAAATAAAAAATATATTTTTTGAATTATCAGGCCTAAGGAGTATATGTAATGTTACATCAAAAAAGCAAAGGAATGAGCTAGAGATATAAAGGACACAACTCTCCTCTCCAAAACCAATAACCTTGTGCAAGAGAAGGGCTTGGTATCAGATGATTTGGATAATGCATTTTATCAATAGATTTAGGTTATTCTCAACTTTCAGTGACATAAAATATGAGGACTTAGTTTTTGATAATAATAATAGCAATAATTGGTGTGCCTGGGTGGCTCAGTCAGTTGAGTGTCCGACTTCCTCTCAGGTCATGATCTCACGGTCTGTGAGTTCGAGCCTCGCGTTGGGCTCTGTGCTGACAGCTCGGGCCCTGGAGCCTGCTTCAGATTCTGTGTCTCCCTCCCTCTCTGCCCTTTCCCCACTCGTACTCTGTCTCTCTCTGTCAAAAATAAACATTAAAAATTAAAAAAAATAATAGTAATAATATAATAATAATTCATGTCCATCTATTGGCAGGTTTACTGCAGCCAATTAGATACCCAGTGGAATGGAAAGTCCACCACATTGTGATCCTGCCAGGCCACAACCCAGTGACCAGGCCAAGTGACAACATAATATATGAGGTAATGTTCTAATATATTCTTATTGGTGTTTCCATAACACCATAACTTTTCAAGAAAAACACAAGTGTTTTTGTTCAGTTGTTAACCTATTACGCAGTGCTTCTTATTCATTATTTGTTTCGTAGCTCATACTGGAAGATGCACATTTTAAAGAAAATGACATCCAAGTGGATGATTTTGTAATGCACACTGTATGAATTGCGAGTTTTCTTATATATTAAATTAACAAAGTTTAATTTTTGCAAACAGAAATGAGTATTTCTCAGAAATCCTAGGTTTACAGAAATCCTAGGTTTACAATTCAATGTGTAATGCAAATATATTTCATATTCTTCACTCTATTTCCTAGGTTGTAGACTTAAACACATAATTCCTTAACCACTATATTATTCTGGTTGAGAAAAAGTATATCACAATGGCGAACGACTCCAAAATCTCAGTGATTTAACACAATCGATGTTTATACATTTTTAAAGAGTTTTCTATTTGAGTGTAGTTGACACACAGTTACGTTAATTTCAGGTATATATCATAGAAATTCAAGCTTTTCTATACATTATGCTATGCCCACCAGAAATGTAGCTACCATCTATCACCATGTAATTCTCTTACAATATCATTGACTATACTTACTATGCTGTGCCTTTTATTCCTGCGACTTATTCATTCTATATCTGGAAGCCTGAATCTCCTACTCACTTCCCTTCACCCTTTTGTCCATCTCCCCACTCCTCTCCACTCTGGCAACCACCAGTTTGCTCTCTGTATTTATAGGTCTGATTCTGCCTTTTGTCTGTTTATTCATTTGTTTTCATTTTTAGATTCCACCAGTGAGTGAAATCATATGGCATTTGTCTTTCTATGTTTGACTTATTTCACTTAGCATAATACCCTGCAGGTCCATCCATGTTGTCGTCAATGGCACTATCTCATCCTCTTTTATGGCTGCATGATATTCCATTGTGTGTGTGTGTGTGTGTGTGTGTGTGTGTGTGTGAGAGTGTGTGCGTGTGCATGTGTACACACCTGTGCTCACTTTTCTATCCCAGGTTCTCATCACATGAGGGGCGCATTGCAAGGAAGGCTAAGAGGCATAGTCTCCCATGAGTCTGAAATGAGGGAAGTAACAGCTATTGGTGAATGTAAACAATAGTTACTATGAATAATTTTTAAAACTGGTAAATGTATGCAAATAGCAGAACATCTCTTAGGGAGATTTAGATTTATTCACTACAAACAAAGTTTTTTGTTTTGTTTGTTTCAAGTTTTTAGTTACACTCTGGTTAGTTAACATATCGTATAATATTGGTTTCAGGAGTAGAATTTAGAGATTCATTACTAGCACTCAGTGATCATCATAAGTGCCCTCCTCAATACCATCACCAATTTAGGTGACTCTTACACCAATTAGGTGAAATACGCAATCACCAATTTAGGTGACTCTTACAGTTTAATGTTTAGAAGGAAATGTTAAAAATCAAGCAGTTTTTATTGATTCTGTTTGTTTCTATTTCTTAGTTTTATTTCTTTTTTCCTTTTCTATTTTTTTCTTTTTATTTAATTTTTTTTTTTAGTCTTCTTTCCACTTCTTATTTTTTTTTTCTTTTTAGGGCATTGTGCATCAAATGTTTCAAGAAAAGCATGCCACTGTCCAAAGCTAGGGGAAAAACAAGAGAAAAGCTACTTCTATTAACTTTGGAGTTTCAAATTATAAGTTAACAGGAAAAAAAATTATACAAATATATAATATATTTGTGAAAGTTTTGTTATGTGTAGTAATGAAATATTCTGTGTTTATGATCAGAAACAAGTTCCTAGGTAGGGATCATGGGGAAGATCGAGAGGAAACAAGAAAAATGAGATGCATGCAGGGTGAAGGCCTGGACCTGGAATAAACTGTGGACAAGAGTAAGGTCAGCATCCAAAGTTTGTCTGACCTCCAAAGTCATTAACATGATCCATCCATTTCAGAGGGAGCTGAATGGAGCTGAGGGTATGCCTCCAGATGTCTAGTCCTCTTTCGAATAAGCGGCTTTCATCACCTATATCTAGGCCTGCTTTTATCAAGGCCATAGCCTGAGATTGTGCATATTTTGCACTCGGATGAGGGACAAAGGCCACAAGGAAAGAGGAATGAATGCCTTAAAATTGAGCCTGTTCTCCGATTTACCTGGGTGTTGGCATGCAACCAGATCTGGCATGTAGCCAGATCTAGGAGAGTCTGTTGTCACACAAAGGTGCCAGCAATATGTTAAGATGTGGGTCTATGGGGTACCCCTAACCAAAGGAGATTTTGTTTGTGAAATTTCTCAAAAGTTCTCAAAAAGTTAACATGTCCATTACTTTGCTCTAATCTTTGATGAGGAACTTTATTCAAGAAAAGTCAATAGGTCACCTGTGAACTGTCAGGCAGGAGCCACTCTTTAGTTTTGTAAGATATTAGTGAGACGTTGCCAACAATGAATGGAAATCTCAAAGCGAAGAATGTCTTGTTTTAATAAAATAGTCTTGTATTTTTTTAAATGTTAATGTATTTGTTTATTTTGAAACAGAGCATGAGTGGGGTGTGGGAAAGAGAGAGGGAGAGAGAGAATCCCCAGCAGACTTCACCCTGACAACGTGGAGCCCTACATGGGGCTTGATTTCACAAACCATGAGATCATGACTTAAACCAATATTGAGTCAGTGGCTTAATCGACTGAGCCACCCAAGCACCCCTAAATGGTCTTTGACATCAAAGTTCCGTATTGCCTATTATTGCTGATATATGAAGCAGTTGTAAAAGTTAGTCATCACGTATAATAGTGCCTACATTTTTTTTCTTTTGAAGTTACTTGTTTCATAAAATATTAGCTATTAAAAACCACCAGAGCAATTTAATTAACAGCTTAATTAAAATTTATAAGAATTTATATAATGGCCACTTGTTATTAATTATACATAGATTTTATAAAAAAAAACATTGAACTCTGTGAAATGATTAAATCTCAACATACTGATATTTCAGTAATTCACTGTTTTAAACATATGCAAGAAGTCAATTAACATATATTTGTGCTTTTTTTTTACTTGACAGCTGGATTTCACAGTTATTTCTTAAATAAGTGATTGTGATATGTTTTAAAGAAGGAAATAACATTGGAAAATAAAAATCTGATTCATTTTTATGACTTCTCTTCTGCTAAGTTATAAGTATCAGTAGCTATGATTATGAAAAACATTTTCATGTTTATGTTGTACATCATGCACTTCATCAGTGGATCTTAAGAATCTCAAATATGAGATGATTTGACATTATTTTGACTGGAAGATAAAATATCATTCAGAGTCAAATCAATTTATTTTGTTTCTAACTTGTAGAATGGTTCCTCCAAATTCATAGTCGTGTAGGTTTCTTGGAGTATGCAGCTTTAGAGAAAAGGGGTCAGGATGCAGCAGAAAACATTCAGTGAAGGGAGGTAGTTCCATGCACCTGGCACATTTCAATTAAATGTGTTCCTCAGGAAGCTTAATGTCCAGAAATTATCTTTTTTAGTGATAAGAACTAGCCCTTAACTAACTAAATGTTATATTTATTTAACAATGGAGTCAGAATTTTCCACTTAGAGCTCCAATTTTTTCTTAATATAAAATGCAGGTGTCTCTTTGGCTGCAAGACTTTTATTTCATTAAGAAACTTCCACTGATGTATAAAGTATCAAGACTTCTCTCAGTAGTAAGGTAGCAAATTTAATTCCACACAACTTGAATGGGCGCAGAAAAGGTAGTTCCAGCATTATGTCTGTAAGTTATGTGGTTTCACTTCTGTGACCCCTTTCCTTTATTGGTTTCATATGAATTAAAATATATTCAAAATTGACTGGCTATAGATTTTACTTTTTCTATTTAAATAAATCTCCCGAGGAATTATTCTATAATGAGTCATTTGGCTTTTATACAAACCAACACATTATATAAATTACAAAATGTACAAAATATTTAAGACATTAATAAATGTTTAATGGAACAGTGAATTTAATATCAAAATATTTTTACATGAAATAAAACACTAAGTTATTAGAATTGAGCCAGGAAACATTACTGTAAAGTTTTTAACTAAATTCTTCAAATAATATATATGTAAAATATACTATCCTTTCTAGTCTTAAGGTCATTTCATTTGCATTATTTTTTTAATGTTTATTTATTTTGAGAGAGAGAGCAAGCAGGGGAGGGGCAGAGAGATGGAGAGAGAGAATCCCAAGCAGGGGATTGGGGCAGGCCCAGAGCCTGACACAGGGCTTGTACCCTCGAAACCTGAGATCATGACCTGAGCTGAAACCAAGGTTTGGAGGCTTAACTGACTGAGCCACCCAAGCACCCCTGTATTATTTTAAGTACAGTAAAATACTTTAAATTTTTAAAAGCATATTTTGTGACAGACAGGAGGATAGGTTTTCATTCGTACCTTAACTTAGTCTTAATTATGGCTTTAAAATGTTGCCTTTTAACCTTGAATTTATTACTCAATCGCTCTGTGTTTCAGTGTCTGTATGATCTGGCTTTAGTAAAAGTTGTATTAAGACCTCCACCTCCTGGTAGTTTGTAGCTGCAAAACCTTGATACATTACAAAATCCCAAATTCAAATGCTTCAGTAAGGGCTAAATGTATTAAAATTCCATCAAACAATCTTTCCTATTTTAGCTGATTCTAAGAATTTGAACAAGAGCTCAATGGAAGAAAGTGAGGGGACAGAGATCCAACAGACGTTTCAGCAATCACATGGGGGTAGAATAGTAAAAGTTGAGACATTAAGGCTCTCAAATACATGGATGATTTCTTTTCTAAAGACATTTTCTCTGTTTCAAAGTTGAAAGGCGCAATAGAATGAAACAATAAAACAGAATAGAAATTCCCAGAATCTCGTGGTGGCTAGGAGAATAAAAGCCTCAAGAGGGAGGACACAGACTCCAAGTGAGAGCTCATAGCCCTAGAAGAAACGATAAATTCACAACAGCAATCTGCAGCTGCTTATTCCTTGGGCCAATTGCTTATCTTGAGCACAAATGGAACTGAGAATTCAGAGAACAATGACTAGTGTTCAGAAGAATTAGAAAAAGTTTTGGCAGCACTGTGACACTTGTCTGGTAAAATAAAAGGCTTCAGGTTTCAAACACAAATTGTTATCTCCTGCAGACATTTCCAAATCCTAATGATACTTAGGTGGGTGGCTGAAAAGCAAACCAAATTTAGCCCCCTGGAAACGCAGCTGTAATTTCCATTGTGTCTGAGTACGGAGAAGACGAACCCTTGCAAACTATCAAGAAAGCCCTTCATGTTCTTCACAGAGGCACCTTGTGAGCCATGCCCTAGACACAGGGCAAACCTGAGACTTGTAGTCTGAGTCTTACAAAAACTTCAGTGCAGCCTCAACCCAGTTCAGCTGGTCATTGGACTGAGGTAATCAGCACCCCCAAAACGCTAACTCTGTAGTAAAGGAAAGAGTAAATTCTGTTTTTTCAGTAGATATGTAGGACCTTTACAGTATTTTATAGAGACTATGAATTATCAAGCAAATAATAAGCAAAGTCCAGATGACACACAACTAAGAGGAAAAAAAAAAAAACTGATACTAACCGTATAATCTAAACATTGTAATCAGCAGAAAAAGCCTTTAAAATACCAAAAAAATGATGGAAAGGTGGACAGAAAAAGGTAAAATATGTACAAATGTTATAAGAGAATTGAATTTTATAAAAAAAGATCAAATGAATATCCTGGAATGCAGAATATAATATTTGCAATTAACAATCAATACATGAGATTGACTGCAAAACAAATACAACAGAAGAAAATATTGGAGAACCATAAAGCAAGTCAGTAGAAAATGTCCAAAATAAAACACGCAAGGAAAATAACAACAACAGTATCTGAACATTAAAAATATGGAAGACACAGACAAGAAGATTCTGGAAAAGTTAATGGCTGATTATTTTTCAAAATTGATGAAAGATCCCAAAAAAACATCTATTAGGTCAGAGAATTGAAATAGAATAAACACATGGAAAATTATATATAGGCATATCATAGTAAAGCAACTAAAAAGAAGGCAAAGAGAAAATTATAAAAACATCCATAAGAATAAGACATATTTTGTTCAAAGAAGCAAAAATAATACTAACAGCTTACTTAGGAAAAAGGTTGTCAAAAGACAATAAATAGCTATCATTAATTAAAGTGTTGGAAAGAATATAGCCAGTATTTTACTAAAGCACAGAAAGAAAATATGTGCAATAGAACATAATTCAAAATTAAAAGTGATACTGTCCCAATTTCAGGTAAAACAATTTAAACACACTATATCTCATCTCTGCTACTGAATGCAACTAAAAATGTACATATATCCTGGAAAATATACACGAAACATCTGAGTCTGAGTTCTCTGAAAGATAAATGCCAGAAACAGATTAAGGACTATAAAGAGAATAATAATACAAATTATTGACCAGAAGAAAATATGTGCAAATCACATATTTGACAAAAATTTGAACCCAGAATATATAAATAAGTATAAAAACTAAATTCAAGAAGGCAAAGAACCTAATAAAAACCAGGCAAAATTTTTGAAAAGACACATCATCAGAGAAGATATGCAGATTTCAAATAAGCATATGAAAAAAAAAATATGTTCATAATTAGTAGCCATTAGGGAAACAAAAATTAAAGTCTCAATAGGATACATCTACACAACCGGTGATGATATAGTAATCATACAATTAATAACAAAAGAGACAATCACAAGAAATAGTAAGGAGGTAGAGCAATTGAAACTCTCATACATTGCTCATGGAAATGCAAAATGTTATAGCAATTCTGGCATTTTCTTACAAAGCTAGGCATCAACTTACAATACGATATAGCAATTCCACCCTTCCAACTATTTACCATGGAAAAATGCACGCAAAAATACTTACCAAAATATTTATAGCAGTTTAATTAATTATCACCCCAAACTGGAAATAATCAAAATGCTCTTCAATTGATGAATGGATAAACACATTATAGTGCATCCATACAATGGAATTCTTTAAAATGATGTAGAGGAACATATACTCATACACACAACAACCTTGGTGAATATCAAAAACATGCTAACTGAAAGAAACCAGTGTCAAAGTTTACATCCTCTATGATGATATATATGTATCATGTCACATATAAATGTCACATTTATATGACATTCTGGAAGAGGCAAAACTATAGCAACAGAGAAAGGATAGGTTAGTGGTGGGTGAACAGCATGGTGACATTTAGGGAAGTTTGGGAACCATCCTGTATCCTAATTGTGGTGAATGTTTAATATAGGTATATAGGTTCCAATTCACCAATACCTGTAACCATAGTATATGTAATTAATATTATATGAATTTGTATAAAATATATGAAATATATGTTATATGACTATAATTGTACATTATGGTAGTAGTTTCATGGGCATATGCATTTTCCAAAATTAAGAAACACTTAAAATGTTTGAATTTTTTTGAGTATAAATTTAATCTTGATACAATTAATTAAAACATGTATCTTTCCTCCCAATCAAAATAACCCCCCCCCAAAAATACAACTTTTCACAAATGAATTTGAGAAAATGTATCACTATCTGACTTGCATTAAAATTATGATACCTGGATAAAAATGCAGGAATTAACCCTGGAACTATAGATAACCAATTATATAGAGCAATATGAGTTAGTTATTTAGTGGTTTAACATATTATATATGTTGAACTCATATACATTAAACATACGTGGGGTTAGGAAAAATGGTTTTTGGAAGTACACAACTATCAAAATCAGATTGTTATTCAAAATATATTTGGGGAGGTATGAATATTTTTTTCTGTATAAATCTGGAAATAAATGGATATTATTTTAAAACCATAACTTTAGCTTACAAAGGAGATTTAAAAGTGGAACTTTAGTAAGAATATCATACAATTAATGAAACTTCGTAGTACAAACTCTTCCAGTTTTTAGGAGACTGTAGGATCTTGATGTTTCAGTGTCCAACATCTAAATATATAGAATTAGTTAGTGGTTTTCCCTGATAAATTCATATTATTTTACCTTGTCATTTTTTTTATATAATTTCAATTTTGTCTCATCAATGTCACAGCAGTCCTTTTCCATATAAGAAACTCTTTGAAATGTGTTCTTATGAAAACCATGCTATAACATGTACTAACTGATCATAAATAGGAAATATATATAATTTCCAGTGGCATTATGGCCAGAATGATAACAAATTAAAAACAAAAATTAACACTTTAAATCAGGTATCTGTGGTCAATTGCAGCAGTTAGAACAAACATAATGGTCATGTTATGAAGATTTCCTGACATAAATTGCCAATTGACTACTATTTATGAGAGTGTTTCTAAGTATAAAAGAAAATATTTTAAATTCTACCTGCACACTCTTTAAACATTTGATTTTTAAAAACTGATTGCACGCTAAATTGTCAAGTGTTGAAACAGTTGTTGAAATGTCATCAGCATTAGTATTGTCTAGATATAATTCTTTTGCATCACAAGATTTTTAAGAAAACCTAAAAAGAAGCTAATTTGTAAAGAATGAAATAAAAGATACTCAGGAGAAAAATGAGTTATTAGCACATAAAGAACTACACTGTTCTGTATTTTTTAATGTTCTTGAAAGTATAAGAGATTATAATCAAATATGGTTTCTTCATTAGACTCATCATTAATGATGCTGATTCAGCTCTTGCTAATGAGAATTGTAAGCCTTTGTTGATTAGGTCATTGAATTAGGTCTCACTAGTATCATTACAACACATTTACTGTAGGGAAGGTAATAAAAATGAGAATTTTTGTCTTTTCATTTCTGTAGAGGTACACTTTTTACTTGAGAATGAAGCTATTCCTATTTTAAATACCTTCTCAATTTTCTTCACTTCCAGCCTTCAGAGACAAAATAAAAAAAATACTCAATTTATGGAAAGTAAATTATGCAAAAACATGCACTGGGACATATTATAATTCAATAAGAAAAGTATATAGAACCTAGGATATGTGACTGACATCCAATCAACTTCAAAGAATGTGAGCAAGTAAGCAAATACAACAGGACATACTGATTTGTGTTAACAGATTAGTCAATCTCCACAGGAACAAAAAAAAAAAAAGAAGAGAATCTAAGTAATCAATCTGCATTAGCAGATTAGGAGTCAAACTGTAGAACCTTTTTATGAAATACTAGTTACAGCGAAAAGATTTAGACATAGCTACGCTAGAATCAGAGAAGAGGCTGCAAGTCAGAATGAGAGCCTGCCTGAACGAGTAAACTCCCAAAAGCAAACAGCAGCAGTCGGCTGGCACTCAAGTAGCATCTTCACACATTTCCCTTCATTTAAGAATATCTGCAATAATAACCCAGATGACTTTCTATTGTAAAAACCTGAGGAGACCCTAGGGTGAAAAACCACCATGAGGCAGAAATTCAGGAGATGAAAGATACATTTGTGAGCTTAACTTGAAAGAACAAAAGCCACACAGAGGTGGGGATTAAGTTAATATACTCCTAAATTAAAAATTGTACTTCTTGGAATTAAAATGCATGTTTGATTTTCTGACAATTCTTATATTTTCTTAAGCTACTCTTTTTCCCTATGATACAAAAGGCTTCTTCAATAAGCCTTTGAGTAATCCACAGATTTTTCTCTCTTATGTTCTCTTTTCAATTTAGTAATAATTTTCTATTTGTAGGACCTCAATTCAACAACTTGAACCCAGTTGTTTAATAAAACATGTAATTTCAAACATACAGGGCGGCTGGCTGACTCAGTCAGTAGAACATGTGATTCTTGATCTCTCGGTATCATTAGTTTAAGCCCCACATTGGGAGTAGAGTTTACTTAATAAAAGAATAGCATTTCAAACATACAGCTGCCCATACTCTTACTGAAGGGCCACTCTACAATAGCAATCCACCTTTTCTGTAGCATTAAAAATTCCAGTAAATATCTCTTTAAGATATGGACATTTGCTATTCAATGAACTAAGAATAAAGGTGTACTATGCAATTTCGGGGAAATATGTTTAAGGCCATCATGTAAGCAGTACTGCTCTGGTCTCTGTTTTAACATGACTTATTTGGGAAACACACTTTCAAATGTAGATTTTATGTAGAGGATGTTATTAGGGTTTCTCTCCTACCTTCTGAAGTGAATCTTTTTAAGCCTTCACATGTGCCTTCAACCTTTTGCTCATCTGGTCCTGCAAACATGAGGTAATTAAGATAGTGGAAAAGGCAAGAAGACAGAAAAGGCAATATAGCCTGGGGCAAAGCTATAAATGCACACTCTTGTTTATCCCATGGGAGCCGAAATTGCTTCTCACCCTCCACCTGATACCAACAGAAAACAATGCATTTGTCTGCTCAGTGAACACAGATGGTATACCTGAAGCCATGTTAATCTTCTCTAGCAAAGATACTATAAATTTCACAGCAGCTGCAATGGGGTAACTTATTTGTTGAGCTGTGGCTGTCTACTCTCATCTGTCAGGATGATAAAAGTATTGCTAGAAGAAGAAAAAACAACAACAGGGTGCTATTATTAAAGGAATTGCAAGAAATCAAGGTTTATGAAGAGATTACAGATGGGGAAAACAGTATGGAGGAGAGCATGGAGGTGTCAGAATATGATGTAGCTCAGAGTGGATGGAATGTATGGCCCAGGACAGGTGAGGATATGAGTGTCCAAGCTCATGGGGTACAAAAGACCCATTGCCTAAAGGCTTCGAATGACACATAAAGGTCTTTATTAATTTTTATATAGTGAACCAGGAATGATTGTATTTAACCAAGAGGCTGATATTTCAGAATTTCATTTTAGAAATATTGATCTGGTCGCAGTGGAAAAGGTGAGAAGTAGCAGAATATGATGAAAAAAAAGTTGCAAGAGACCAGGTGAATGATGACTAAGTCTTGTCCTAAAGTTATATGATGATGTTGAATGTACTTGAAGATGTTTAGGGGAAGATACAAATGTTCAGATATAAGAAGAGTAATTTCTGGGGTTCTGACATACAACATTATGACTATAGTTAATGAAATGATATTGTAAACTTGAAAATGGCTGAGAATAGATCTTAAGCATTCTTACCATACACATACACACACACACGCACGCACACACATACACAAAAAAAAAAAGAAAAAAGGAGTTAGCTACGTATGTGAGATGATAGGTGTGTTAATTATCTTGACCTTGTTAAGCATTCTACAATGTTTACGTATACCAAATCATCACACTGTACACCTTAAGTATATACAATTACATTTAGCAGTCATTCTGCAATAAAGTTTTAAAAAGTAATTTTAATAGGAAAATGTGTAAGAAATCCATGATATATTAAAGGAAATGTGAAGTACTGCAACTCGACTTGGAGTTAAGGGGAGGAATTAACTATGATCAGAAGAAAAGACAGTGCTGACTTTGGCAGTTGGAGGAAACGAAGAGTAGGTGAAATGGAGATTCGTTGTCTACCCACAGTAGTTATGTGTACTTATAAACATATATATGTGCTTAACACCATATGGGTGAGAACTAAGAATGGGAACTAGAAAATGTGGTGCCTTGAAAAAAAAATGACTTCCTAAGAGGCCCTGGGATTATAATGTTATCACTCCTCTAAGAATTGTGTATCTGATTGATATTGGTAACTGGATGTTTCATTAATCTATGGCTCTTTCATTCAGCCATCCCTTTAGTAAAAATAAACTTTGTAAGAATTTTACACTATTAACATGAAAATATCTTTATAGAGAACAATATTTTCTGTTACTATGTTGCATGTACAATAGTTAGAAGTTAGACATTTTCATAATAAAATATATCCAGAAAAATTAATGAAAACACATCATATGATTTCAGCATTGTCCAATATGATGGCCATCAGCTACATATGACCATTGAGAAGGTACAATGTAGCTAGCCTAAATTAAGATGCACTATTAAGTATAAAATGGACACCAGATTTTAAATACATAGTAGGAAAAATAGTAAAATATCTCATCAATAATTTTTATATTGATTGTTGAAATAGTATTCTGGAAATAACTGGGTTAAATAAAATATATTGGTTTTTTTAATGTTTTATTTCTTTTTGAGAGATAACGTGAGCAGGGGAAGGGCAAAGAAAGAGATGGGGACAGAGGATCCAAAGCGGGCTCTGCACTGACAGCAGTGAGCCCAATGCAGGGATGGAACTCAGGAACCGTGAGATCATGACCACAGCTGAAGTCCGAGACTCAACTGACTGAGGTACCCAGGCACCTCAAATAAAATATATGGTTAACGTTAATTTTGTTCTGTTTCTGTTTACATTTGTCAATATTTCTACTAAAAAAGTTAATGTTGCATATATGGCTCACATTGTGACTAAGATATTCCCATGAACAACATTGTTCTAGAATATAAAGAAGTTAAGAGTTTTAAGCATTATTTAATTTACCAGCTCTTTTCTAAGTTTTATTTGTTGAGAGGTTTTTTTTTTTTTAAATAATATTAATAGGGGATGCCTGTGTGGCACAGTCAGTTTATGCGTGGGGCTCTTGGTTTCAGCTTAGGTCATGTTTTCATGGTTCCTGAGTTCAAGATCCCTGTTGGGCTCTGCACTTGTGAAGCCTGTTTGGAATTCTCTGTCTCTCCCTCTGTCTCTCTGACCCTCCTTCCCTCTCTCAAAATAAATAAATAAACTCAAAAAAAAAAAAAACAATATTAACAGGGGCCTTAAGAAATACACTGGGTTTTTAAGTCAATGTTGCTAAATTCTCTATATGTGAACAGTATTTCTCTTTACTCTTGTTCCTGTGATTAAAATTGTTATTTCTAGCATCTTTTGTTTCCTATTTTTATTTAAGTGGTGCATTTGAGGAGTTTGCTTTCCATTTTGTGTTTGCCTTGGTTTTACATTCGTTTGGTAGATATGTTAGGGGTGGGAGAGTCTGCATTATGTGAATGAAGGTCTGGGTCCTTGGATTCCCCACAAGATTTATGCGGGGATCTGCTCTCCAATAGAGACAACCAGAAGAAAAGTAGCAAGCGCAAAGCAGTTTATTTATTGATTTATTTTTTTAATGTTTATTCATCTCCGAGAGGAGAGACAGAGTGCAAACGGAGGAGGGGCAGAAAGAGAGGGAGACACAGAATCCAAAGCAGGCTCCAGGCTCTGAGCTGTCAGCACAGAGCCCACCCCAGGGCTGGAACTCACAAACTGAACTCACTGAACCATGAGATCTAACCTGAGCCACCCACGTACCTCCAGGACAAAACAGTTTATTAAAGCAAAAGTGTACTATTCAGGTAGGAGAGTGGGCAAGTTCCCAGAGATGAAACATGCCCTACGTTGTTTTGGGATGTGATAATATTGGCTTGTCTGGCCTGGGAGGAGGGATGAAGTGATCTCTAATCAAGGCTGTTTCTTATCATTTGAGAAACTCCTCCCACAAGTCGGGGGCGGGGGAACTTTTGACCCTATAAGGACCAGAACCTTCAGGGCACCCTTTCCCTGTGGTTGGGGGACTGTGATAATGCTTTATAATGAGTCCAGGGGCATGCTCTGCACCTGTGGCTCTTGATCTGTCAGCCCCAAGATTTTGGAAGCCAAAGGGTCAGTATTTTGTGCCCCTGGGTGTTCAATGTGTAGTTTATTCATCATTGTCCTTGCCTCTAGTTCAGGTCTATCATTTCCCTTCAAGGATTTGGGACTCTGCCTTGAGGGTGGTCCTTACTCAACTCTGGCTAGCTTCTACCTAACAGATATATAATATCTGTGGAATTGTTAATTAATCTCATCTACCGATGATGGAATAGAAGAGTAACCAAGAGAATATCAGTGCGCAAAACTAATGTGCATTTATCTAGAACTGTTTTAGAACTCAAGGGTAGTTAAAACTACTCACTAGAAGATGATAAAATAGTTTAATATACTTAGGAATGTAAAAATAACCTGAATTCAGGCAGATAATTTGCCTTCACCTCTTGTCATAGAATTTGGGATATTAGAGGATATTATTTAAAAGGAGAGAATTTTGAAAAAATGTGAGCCTTGAAAAAGAATTTACATGATGCATTATCTAATTTTACTTTTTCAGGTTAGCCTATAGATATCATGTTTTTCCCATACTATAGGCAGTAATCTTGAGATTCCAAGAGCTGTGACTCTCTCTCCTCTTTACATTTCCTGAGGACTTGGGGAATGTTGGTTTGTATAAATTCAAGAATCAGTAACACTATCTTCTGTGCTGCTGCTGCTGTTGTTGTTGTTGTTGATTATAGCTGTTACTGTTGTTTTCAAATGAAATTTCCTTCAGAATACGATTTCGTTTCATTCTTTTCATTTGCTAAACTTATTTTATTTATAGATCTTTTTTTATTAGTGTTAGTTTCCTACTAGTGTATATTACCTTTGCCAAGTAATTTCATCTATTTCAAGTTTCCAAAATTTAAAATGTAATCTAAAATCAATACTCTTTTTTTTTTCTTAATGATTTGCTATTTCTTGTTAGCATTCTAAATTTAAAATCATATTGTGAATGAAATAGTCTTCTCAAAATGCTAGGGATTTTTTAAGTCCAAATGCCTTTGATATGCATTTTTAAATTAGTAACATGACATAAAATAAATAAAGGATCCTCTGTAAGAAATATATGCTGGTAAATATAAATCTTTGTGAGGCCGATGAGTCTAGCAGTCAACTATGAGGATGTTTTAAAACAGAGACTGCTGCTATCTTATTGTTTATAGTTCTTCTTTTTTTTTTTTTTTAATTTTTTTTTCAACGTTTTTTATTTATTTTTGGGGCAGAGAGAGACAGAGCATGAATGGGGGAGGGACAGAGAGAGAGGGAGACACAGAATCGGAAACAGTCTCCAGGCTCCCAGCCATCAGCCCAGAGCCTGACGCGGGGCTCGAACTCACTGACCGCGAGATCGTGACCTGGCTGAAGTCGGACGCTTAACCGACTGCGCCACCCAGGCGCCCCTATAGTTCTTCTTTTAAAAGAAGCAAATGTTTATTTTATTTATCTTTTCAAAAAACAGCTCTAAGTTTCATTGATCTTTTTTATTGTTTTCCAGGTCTCTGTTTCATATATTTCTGCTCAGATCTTTGTCATTTCCTTCCTTCTGCTTGCTTTGGACTTAGCTGGTCCTTCTTTTTCTAATTCTTTATGGTATAAAGTGGGTTTGCTTATTTGAGATCTTCCTTTTTTGCTTAATGTAGATATTTACTGCTGTTAACATCCCTCATAGAACTGCCTCTGCAGTATCCCAGGGGGGGTGGTGTTCCATTTCATGTTTCCACTCTCATTTGTTTCAAGATTTTTTTTTAATTTCCCTTTTGATTTCTTTTTTGACCCATTGGTTGTTTAGGGATGTATTATTTAATTTCCACATACCTGAATTTTTCAGCTTCCCTCCTGTTACTGATTCTAGTTTCATACCATTGTTGTCAGAAAAGATACTTGGTATAATTTCAATCTTAAATTTACTAAGACTTGTTTTGTGACCTATCCTATGATCTTTCCTAAAGAATGTTCAGCATGTGCTTGAGAAGAATATATGTTCTACTGCTGTTGGATGCTGTGTTCTGTATATGTCTGTTAGGTCCATTTGGTTTAAGGTTTTGTTCAAGTCCAGCATTTGTTTGTTGAGTTTCTGTCTGGATGATTTATCTATCGTTGAAAGTTGAAGAATTGAAATCCCCAACCACTCTCGTATTGCACATTTCTCCGTTTACATCTGTCAGTATTTGCTTACTGTATTAAGGTGCTGCAGTATTGGGTGCATATATTTTTCAACTGTTACGCATTAAAAAAATTTTCAATGTTTATTTATTTTTGACACAGAGAGAGAGACAGAGCATGAGCAGGGGAGGAGCAGAGAGAGAGGGAGACACAGAATCTGAAGCAGGCTCCAGGCTCCCAGCTGTTAGCACAGAGCCCGATGCAGGGCTCAAACTCACAGGCTGCAAGATCATGACCTGAGCCGAAGTCGGATGTTTAACCGACTGAGCCACCCAGGTGCCACTCAACTGTAACACTTTTTTGATTGACTCATTCATTTATCATGATATAAAGACCTTCTTTGTCTATTGTTACTGTTTTTGGCTTAAAGTCTATTTCAGGGTAGCATATAGTTGGATGTGTTTTGTTTTGTTTTGTTTTGTTTTGTTTTGTTTTGCATCCACCTAGACACTATGTCTTCTGATTGGGTAATACAATAATTTACATTTAGAGTAATATAGGTAGGAAAGGACTTTAATGCCATCTTGTTCTTTGTTTCCTGGCTGTTTTGTAGTTCCTTTGTTCTTTTCTTTCCCTCTTGCTCTCTTTCCTTGTGATTTGATATATTTAAATCACATTAGTGATTATGCTTTGATAGAAGCGTGCTTTGATTCCTATCTTTTATCTATATAGTTTTTGTTTTGTTGTTACCATGATGCTTACATAAATGATCTTATAGTTATGTAGTCATTTTAAGCTGATAGCTTTGAACATGTAAAAATCTCTACATTTTTACAAGTTCCCCCTCATTTTTAATGTTATAATTTATATCTTTTATATTGTGTATTCATTAACAAATTATTGTAGTTATAGCTATTGTAGTTATTTATTTATTTATTTATTTATTTGAGAGAGAGAGAGAGAGAGAGAGAGCAGGGAGAGGGGAAGAGGGGGAGAGAGAGAGAATCTTAAGCAGGCTTCACATGTAGCTCAGAGCTTGACACAATACCGATCTCGGAGCTCAATCCCATGACCTTGGGATCATAAACTGAGCCAAAATCAAAAATCCGACCAATAAGATTTTGGAGTGATATCAACAGTGATAGCTGATTGGCCAAGAAAGATTTCCTGAGCCATCTTTGATACAAAAAGGTGATTTTATTAAAGCACAAGGACGTGATCTGTGGACAGAACGAGCTGCACTGGGGTTGTGAAGAGTAATTGGTTATATACTATGGAGTTGGGGGAGGTAAAGTCAAAAGGAAGACCTGCAGAAGGACTTTGATATGATAAAGAGGACTCATAAGATACCTGAGGCCTTGCTATTATGAAGCTAAGGTTGTTTTTCCTCTAGTAAAGCATTAACATTAGGACAGTAGGGCGTTCCTGGAGAAATGTTATACTCTGTATTTGACTCAAGTATTTTTCAATGGGCTGCAGATTATAAAGAAATTTAATTTTACCTGCCATTTCCTTCTTGCCTTTGTCCCCTACATCACCATGAAGGAGAGGGTGTTATTAGGACTCCAGGAAACTGGGCCCCTAGGTTTCTGGAGATTAGGCTATTAATAAGATTGCTTTTTTAATACACTAAGGTATTTGTAAACTGATGAAGACTCATGTCCTGTATGACTATGATCTCTATCAGTTAACCATTTGTTTTATTTCCTTTCCTTTGTTCTTGGGCCCAGGAGTGCCTGAAGAAAATCACATATATCCTGTTATGCCCAGAATTCGTGATCCCCAAAGACCACTAGGGAGCCGAGTCCGATGCAAAAGCAAAGAGCCTTTATTCGAGCTAGCTCGAGCTCAATCCCCTACCTGACCGTCGCAGCGGTGAGATACCAGGGAAAGAGAGCGAGTTTCAAAAGGACAAAGGTTTTATTGGGGCCTGGGGGCAGTTGGTGAGGTAATGGCTATGGCCTCAGCCGATTGGCTGGGGAGGGGTCCTGGGGAAGGGTCCGGCAGGTGAGGGAGGGTTTACTCAAGGGGAGGAGGTGTGGTCAAGGTGAAGGACACAGAACAAGATGGAGTTGGCTGGCGTAGGCCCGCCCTTTCATATCCCACCTTGGGGAGGGGGCTGGTGGTGGGTAGTGGTTGTGTGCTAGCTTGTGCTTTGGTCTCAGCTTGCTTTATGGTCCTTCATCACGAAGCTCAACCAGCTGAGCCACCCAAGTACCCAGTTACAACTATTTTGATACTTTTTCCTTTTAGCCTTTATACTAAATCTATAAGGGAGTTATATCCACTGCTACATTAGAGTATTCTAAATTTAATTATATATTTACTTTTAAACATGTTTTACACTTCCATATGTTTTCACATTAGTTATTAATGTCTTTTTATTTCAACTGGAAGGACTCCTTCCAACGTTTCTTACATTTAACAGTTGTGCTGCTAGATTTGTGGACAAACTCTTTCCAGGGAGAAACTACAGACTTGATTTTACTGTTGGAGTGATAGACAGCAGGGGACATGCTAATCAGTCTATCAGGTTCCCAGAAGGGGCACAGTCATCTCCTACATTCAGGCTGATGAGAAGCTAGAACCTCAGCACCGGCTGGGAAAGAATGCTGTTAAATCCCTACTAGGGAGAAAGTAGGAGATAGGCATTTTACCTTCTGCCCTGAGCCAATGGTGGAGAGCTGTAAGAAATGCTTCTGAGCTTGTTTGAAACTTTCTTCTTGGTTTAATAGTCCTATGGAACTCATTAATGCTGAGCCCCATTGGCTATCAGAACTAGGTGATTTGGGACCCAGTTCTATGGGCGATAGCACAAATGCCAGATTGGTATATGTGTGGTACAAACTCTTTGCTCCAAAGGAAGAAGCTAGGAGTTGAGGGATCTCCTCCCAGTTGTAAGGTGCTGTGTCTGGGTGGGCTTTATTGCAAAAGTATGTTTCAGCCTTTCTTACCTATTTCAATGTAGATATTTTCAGAGTCATCCACTGTGCAGAAATCACTCAAGTAGTTTCTGCATTTCTCACAGAGGGAATTGATCCATTCATAGCTATATACTTGGTGTATCCTTTGAGAGGGGAAATTCAGGAGCCTCCTTTGTTGCCATCTCAATGGTGCCTGAAGGCACCTGTTTTTAATTTGAAAGAGATCAATGGGAATTGTTATCTCCTCTGACACACTCAGAGCACAGAATATATAGCACAATACATTGATACTTTGCACTGGAAAATGTAAAACAAAATCATATCTTTAAGTCAGAATAAGCCTTTGATAAAGGTTCAGAAATACAAAATGTATTCTATGAATAATTAGGGGAATATTTCTTTTTCCTTTTTAATTGGAAGGAAGACTCCAGAGACTATAAAGGCAAGAACTTCTTTGCTCTTCACGGATATTGAATGTAAATTATTTTTCAATGTCTTTTAGCCTAATACCTGATTCTTTTTTCACTTAGTGAAAAGAATTTCCCATCTGGTTTTAAGTCAGGATATGCCTATGGGAGACGTTGGTCCATTACAAATCAAGAAGAAAAAACAATTCTGCTTTTGATGCTAGAGGCAGTTGCTGGTGGCTACTGTAGTTACAATGCTGGTTGTTGATTGTCAACTTTAGTTGTCGTTGATTTTACTAAGCTTCTTACAATGTTCCAGCTCCAAGAGAAGGTACTTCTTTGGAGATTACAACACAATTGATAAGAGATGTTTCACCAGTTCATAGCATATGAAGACTCATGGTTTCCAAAACTAAAGCATGTATCAGTTCCAGAATTTTGGCCCAATGCCTCTTTTTCCCTATCTTACTTCTCTAAGCTCCCTTTTGTTCATTCATTCCTTTCAACACTTTTTTTTTAATTTGAGATATAATTGACATATAACGTATTAGTTTCCGGTGTACAACTTTTCTGACTAAATGCTGTTCTGCTGTGTTAAAAGTGGTCGTAAAAATGGTTACATATGAAGAAATGGACATAGCATAGGAAAGTGCCCGCATAAATTTTGTCCACATCAATTAGGCCAGTTCCAGGAGTGAATAGGGATGAGTTTCCTGAATAGATGATAGTTGAGAAGCTCTTTGATGGATGGGAAATTATACATACAGTTTATATCAACACATAGGGTTCATGAAGGGAAGAGGATATATGTTAGATTTCTTTCCCTTTGGTCTACTTTTTTTCCCACTAGTACAGAGAAACATTTTGTCAAGGCAGTAAATGATGGTAGCATGTGATGACAAATTTATTGTGATTGTACCATGGGTATTTGGTGAGTTCTGCATTAATAAAGTTATAAATATTTTATTTCTAAAAACCTTTATTATACAACAATACATAACAAGGTCTTTGTTGGCCTCAACTATACCAGTAACATTATAAATGTGTCTCTTTTCAAGGAAGACACTTATTTTTCTCCTTTTCTTATTGACCTCTATAATATTCTAAGCACAGAAATATGTGAAAGTTTTTCAAATCCAAGTATCCACTAGAGAATGCATGAACACCATAATAGAAAAATTACTTTCAAAAACATTATTCTAAGCAGGTTCCTTCAATAAGTTATTTGTGGATTTTCAAAGAGTAGCACATAATAACCACACTTTGTTATCATGTAGTTCTCATTAGCAACATTAAAAATTTACTATTATTATTTGCTTAGTATTTTTCAAGTGCTAATAGCATATTAGGAGGTTTGGACACAAACTACGACTTCTTTTAAACAGATGCAACCATGAGGAATGAAAGTGAAGAAATTAAGCTCTATAAACCAGGTTGAAGGGAGAATCCAGGAATCCTTTGTCCTTTTTATTACCCTATTTCCTGGACAATATATTCAATGGTTTAAATGATTTTTAATCAAACATAAAATCACCAATTCTACAAAAGGGCTAAAATTTTACATTCATAGACTCTTAACGCAAATATAAAAGATTGGATTCACAACTCAATACCTCTTTTTCTTTCTCTCTTCATCAGGTATTTTTTCTAATTACTTAATATTTATCTGTGTGTAAGCCACTTCTAATAAAGACAGAAAAGATACTTCCCTCTTTTCATACATGTTAATATTTCTAAATGTACAAAAGATGAAAGATTAATGATATGACGTAAATCTTTTTCCTCCATTTTCCTTTATATATAAACTGTATAAACATATACATATATATATATACACACATATCCACATAATGATACACATATGTAGCTACCTGCATGTATACACAATGTATTTTTGAATGCATTATCTTCTTTAAAAATTAAAATTATGGATAATTCATGGACAATGATCTTTGAGAGGGAAGCATGGTATTCAAATACCACCTCTTTGGTCTAAGAAAATGGAAGAGTGAGATCTCTATGTGGAAAAAAAAAATCTCTGAGTAGAGGTGAGGGATAATGCTAAACACATATTATCTGTAGAGTTCTATTAACTGGCCAGAAACCAGAAGGTTCTTTCCTTACCTAACTCTGCATTTATGCCTCCATTCTATCATTCAGTCTTACAGATATTCAAAACTTTTCTTTTTTTTTAATTTTTTTAATGTTTATTTATTTTTGAGACAGAGAGAGACAGAACATGAGCAAGGAAGGGCCAGAGAGAGAGGGAGACACAGAATGTGAAGCAGGCTCCAGGCTCTGAGCTGTCAGCACAGAGCCCGATGGGGGATTCAAACTCACGAACTGTGAGATCATGACCTGAGCCGAAGTCAGACGCTTAACTGACTGAGCCACTCAGGTGCCCCTCAAAACTTTTCTAAAGATCTATTTAAAACCATTGATTTGGTATAAAAGTGACCAATTTTATCTGTAGACATTTTTAGAGAATAAATTTTAAATGTAGTTGTGAATTAGGGATTATTTCCATGGAGCAGTCCTTCATAATGACATTGTTAAAATGATACAAAAAAGTTTCTTTTTTTTTCAAAGCAGTTGTCACAAACACATGACACTGTGAAAATATCATCTGTATTCACTAGTAATATACCTTGCTGGTACTTGGAGTAGATTCTTTGGGCAAAAGGCTGGTATGGTTGGTGATGTTAGTTGTAACTTTTAAAAATGATATATAAAATAAAAATAGAGATTAAGTGAAGAGAAATAGTGGCAGCATTAATATGGAACAATAGAAGAAATGATTAAATAGTGAAGAGATAATATTTAAATACAATAAAACTGTAAAGTGTTTTTTTAATTTTTTTTTTATCGTTTATTCATTTCTAGAGGCAGAGACCTAACATGAGCGGGGGTGGGGCAGAGAGAGAGGGGGACACAGAATCTGAAGCAGACTCCAGGCTCTGAGCTGTCAGCACAGAGCCTGATATGGGGCTTGAACCCACGAACCATGAGATCATGACCTGACCCAAAGTCAAACGCCCAACCGACTGAGCCACCCAGGTGCCCCTAAAGTGTTTTTTTTTGCACAAACCACAATAAAATGACTCACTTTTATGAGAATTTAATTTTTTAAAAATTGATTATTCTATCATTTTTTATTGCTTTAATTCATTTACTACTTTTTTTTTCTTTTTTTGCTAAATATTACACAGTTCTGGGGCTCAGTCGGTTAAGCGTCCAACTTCAGCTCAAGCCATGATCTCATGGTTTGTGAGTTCGAGCCCCATGTCAGACTCTGTGCTGACAGTGCAGAGCCTGGAGCCTGCTTCAGATTCTGTGTCTCCCTCTCTCTGCCCCTCCCCTGCTCATTCTCTGTCTCTCTCTCTCTCAAAAATAAATAAAAGTTAAAATATTAAATAAAATTATACAGTTCTGAGATAATACTCATGAGTGTGATTTATTTTCAGTGAACAATTAAGGCTGACCTTTGAGACATAAGGATATTTTTAGTCTTCTTTATTAGTATTTTCAGACTCCTTACTCTTATTTCATATTCCCCCCAAATTTTTCTCACAAGGATTTTGAATCTGGCTAAAAATAAAAAAAAATTAAGAATGAGAAGACAGAGCATGTTATGAAGAATGAACAATGAGAAGATAATTAGAATCCATAATTCCTTTGAGATCCAAGAATTCTGAACCATATAAGCTCAGGCACTTTGATACTATACCTATATATCTTTAATTATAGTTATGCCTCCAGTTGGAGATTATCAGAAATCTCAGGTATTACTTTTCTATAAAAATAGCATATTGCATTTTTGGCAAAGAAATAAAATATAGGAAAATTTCAATGAACAATAAATATAGTGATGATTTCTTAAGAAACATTTGCAGATCAGGTATGCAATGAGGCAATTTGTATGCAATTATTAAATATGCCCTCCTGTGATCTTTCCTTTATAATCATTAATTACATTTCTTTCAATAAAATCCCCTGGGAGATTCATTTTTAACATCCAGTCAAAGAGGTAAGTAAATTAATTTCATTTAGTGATGCATTTTTTCTATGTTCACTTATTCTTCTTACCATTATGAATTTAATGTGCGCTAATACTGAAACATATGATGAAATAATAAATTAACCCTAATTTTCTACCAAGTGTTTCTATCTTTAATTAAAAGAAAAGAAGCCACAAAAGGTAACTAATCAAGAGACATCATTTATCTTTTAAATTAGCATGCACTTATGTACACTTACTGTAGACTTGCTGTGTTCTCTGTCTTATTAATACAATTCCAAATAGAACATTTTTCCAGCCTCAAAGCTACTATTGCCTAGTAAAGGGATTTTTATATGTCATTATTTAAAGTATTTTATTAACAGAAAATAGACATATGCAGGCAATGATCAGTAAATAAAGAAGGAAAGAGTCCATTTTAGTTAAGAATGGCAGTAAAGCTTTATTGTAAAGATTAAAATGGTATTGATTTTTTAAAGATGAGTAAGTGTTACTGCGAAAGAGTTTGGGATGGTGTGAAAGATTAGAGATGTTGTTCAGAAAGAAGAAAAATGCAAAAGTAAGACTCAGAAGGATGAACTAGCTTGCTATTTTCCAGAAGTGCATGCACTCTTGTCAATCTAGAAAATGATATCTATCAGTGAAGATGAGAAAAAGAGTGGCTAGTGAGAATCCCAGAGAGATAAGCAAGAGCCAGATCAATTTTAATGAATTTTTATACAAGTTTAAGGAACATTCCCCTTGTTTTATAGGTAAAGAGAAATCAATGTTGGGTGTTAGGCAAAGAGATCACATGATCATAACTTTTTACCCATGATAAAATTTGGGAAAGTAGTGGTGTATTTAGCATTCAAAGTGATTTATCTTTGCTTGCATATTTTTTTTTAATTGTTTTGTTTTTAGGGTTTTAATCTTTAACATTAAACCTTGATTCTAATTGTCTTATTGTCCCATCTAAGACAGGACACAAAGTAGATAGGGAAAATGAAGAAACCATTTAAATATCTAAACAAATTCTCTTAGAAACTCATAATGGAAAGTATTGATTTATGGTTAAAGTTTTACATTAAAATAAAGAGTTTTTTTGCAAGAGGAAAGACTTTTTTGGGGTGCCTGGGTGGCTCAGTCAGTTAAGCATCCGACTTCGGCTCAGGGCATGATCTCAAGTCTGTGAGTTCGAGCCCTGCATCAGGCTCTATGCTGACAGCTCAGAGCCTGGAACCTGTTTCAGATTCTGTGTCTCCCTCTCTATCTGACCCTCCCCTGTTCATGCTGTCTCTCCCTGTCTCAAAAATAAATAAACGTTAAAAAAAAAGAAAGAGGAAAGATTTTTTGAAAGGTAAAATGTTAATTTGCAGAATTACTCTGCGGGGTGCCTAAGTAGCTCAGTAGGTTAAGCATCCGACTCTTAATCTTGGCTCAGGTCATGATCTCATGGTTTGTGAGATCAAGTCCCATGTTGGGCTCTGTTCTGATAGTGCACAGCCTGCTTGGGACTCTCTCTCTCTCTCTCTGCTCCTCCCCTGCTCATGCTCTCTCTCTCTCAAAATAAATAAATAAACTTAAAAAAAAGTACTCTGCATAATACTATATCACATGCAACTTGGTAGAGAAAATGCAGAATAATTTAAGAGCTATTTTTATTTTTCCTTTGGCTTTTCAGAGGGGACATAATTCAGGGGGTTAAGACAGAAAAATCTTTAGAGAAGAAAAGATGAATAATAGAATAAATCATGGGTATAGATGCTAATAATCAGAATATTAAATGAAGGTAAACTATAAAAATTCCCTACAAGTTTAGAGTAATCTCAGAGCACCAGAATACTTGTGACTCATATCTCATGGAATATCCTGAGAATGAACCTCCCGGAGAAGTTGTGCATCTGTCTTAGTTGTGCATCTGAGAAGTGAGTAGCAATAGGTCAGTAAAGTTAAGTAGATTGAAAGATTTAAGAAGAGACCCAGCCAGTCTTATAAATCCCTATGTGGCAGAAAGCAGGGAAAATAGCTAAGAGTTCCTAAGCACATTAACATCTTCAAAATGCATGCGTTTTTTCATAAAATAGGTGTTTATGATCTACTCTTATCATTATTTTTATTTCCGTGATATATATATATATATGCATATGTGCATATATATACATATATGTATATATGTGTCAAATGTGTATCTCTTTCATTCTCTACTTATCTAAGCTAATAAAATGAAAACAAATTGCTCCTAAGAAATACGTTCCTTCTCAATATGGTTGTTAAATTATTGATTTCCTAATGGAACCACTTATATATTAATCTATTCCATGGTTTCTCAGGATGTGGAAGATGCCAATATCAGAATTAGAATCCAAACTCTAAAACTGTTGCACACCAAAATGTGAGCAGGATAACTATGAGACTCCATTATTATGCTGGTACCTTACAAGATGAATTTATGGGGCCTAGATTAATAGAGTCTGTGTAATTTTTCAGAAGAATAGACCTACTTTGCCTATGGAAGAAAGAATCCCAAAGGCAAGTTTTTGAGATTTCTAAATATTAAATCAACTGTTATTCATAGTAAAACAAACAAGCAAATGAGCAAACATCACAAGTTATACACTATGGATATCAAGAAAAACAAAAAAATAATAGGTGAGATATTGTCATTGGAGTTATGAGATATGCATTATAAAATTCAAAAAACAAACAAACAAACAATATTTAAATAAACAAAAATAAACTTTGGAACAAAAGAATGAATAAGTAATTAGAGCTTGTCTAAAGGGACAGGTAGATGTGACAAAAAAATCCAAAATGATGTTTCAGAAATGATAAAATGTGCTTATTGGAATTAAAAACTCAACAAGTAGATTAAAAAAATATTTTAGACATGCTGGAAAGAGAGTAAATGAACTAGAAATCAGATCTGAAGAAATGTACCAGAATATCCAGAGCAGATAAAAGATATAAAAGACATGTTAAGAGACATAGCAGATAAAATAATAAAGTCCAGTGTATGTTAAACAGATATATATATATATATATATATATATATATATATGTATGTATATACACACACACACATAGGAAAAAAAAAGCTATGTAAAAGAAGAGGATAAAACTAAAAGAAAATCCACATCTTGACTTATAGTAGAAAACACCAAAGAGAGAAAAGATGTTCAAATTAGCCAGAGGGAAAACTATTGCATTTACCAAAAAAGTTTTTAGGCAATGGAAATCAGACTTTACCCTTAACTTGTATGGTTTGGACTTCATATAGTTACTGTCAAATTGAATTTAATTGTACGATACCCACCTGGTGTCACAAAATTGATGGTAGAACAGATCTACCAACATTTATGGAAAGATATTTATAATAATGAACAAAATCTTTACAAAGGCCAAAATAAAATCCATACCCTGGCTTTCTTATTTTTAATTATTAAGTTTTTTAACGTTTTTATTTATTTTTGAGACAGAGAGAGAAAGCATGAGCAGGGGAGGGTCAGAGAGAAAGGGAAACACAGAATCTGAAGCAGGATCCAGGCTCCGAGCTATTAGCACAGAGTCCGAAGCAAGGCTTTAACTCATGGACTGTGAGTTCATGACCTGAGCCAAAGTCGGACGCTCAACCAACTGAGCCACCCAGGCGCCCCACCCCGGCTTTCTTTTATGGTGAAAAAACTGTGATCTAAAAAATGTAAGTAAATTTCCTTAAATCAACTTCTTAGTAAGTAGGAGCTTGCATTAACATGAAGCTTTAAGATCAATTCCAAGACCTTTCTACTACACTCTGCTAACGTCAAAATATGAATCAATAAATTATAAAGAGTATAATACATTAGTAAATGTAAATAGAACATTTTACTACTTGACTTAAAAATGACATTTTTTTTTTGAAAGAGTGTGTAAATGAGTGGGGAAGGTGCAAAGGGAGAGAATGAGAAGAGAGAGAGAGAGAGAGAAGAGAGACAGTGAGAGATACACAAGAGAGAGTGAGAGAGAGAAAGAATCCCAAACTTCCAAATCCAGCATGGGGCCCCACGTGGGGCTTGATCCCATGACCATGAGATCATGATCTGAGCCAAAATCAAGAGTCAAATGCTTAACTGACTGAGCCACTCAGGTGCCCCAACATTGGCATTTTAAGACTTCGAATTAGTAAAAATATTGGCCATAGTGAGGTTCACATCATATCTTCATATCACATCTACATGTGAGTAGATTACCGGTGAAAACATTATTACGAAGTTGTTCATAATTTTAGTGTAGTTTATAATGTATTAATCTAAGCAGTCACCTTTGGGGTACTAGAAAAATATGAATTACAGGAATACTCTACTTATTTGTAGAGAAGAGAGATGAAATAGGCCGTCAGTTTTTGAGATTCCATGACTGAGGGCAAAAATAGTATAATCTGAGACAAGATGAATCAAATATTTTTTTTATGCTTGGTTGAGGGATGAAGACACTAACCTAGGACCATATTATATTGAGGTGAAGGCAAAAATTATCAAGGCAGTTGATTTCAGTAGAACACTAATGTGTAAGCACAAATGTGTATTCTAATTATTATTTTTTTTATTTTTAAACTAATATTTGTGTAATTTTTAAAAAAACATCTCCACTGGTACCCTTAATAATTAAATGATAGTCTGATCTCTTTCTCTCTCTTTGTATTTTATTTTAAAAGAGAATAGAAATGGAGCTTGATTCAAAAATTAAAGAGCCAGTGTATAACCTACTTTTTAAAATAAAGCTTTGATTTAAGTCTAGAATATTTTGATTAGTTAATATCATGATATTGGAATAAAAATGAAATGGAGAGTGAGAAGGGAAAAATGTCCATGCTAATCATAATGGAAAAAAGTAAAAACAGGTTGAATGAATTATGGTTGCTGTTGTGATGAGACATAACATTCAATCTTTAATGGAGCACACAGATAATAGGACGGTGCACTCAAACAGAAGCTTTTTGCTAAAAATTGAAGATGACATAATTATAGTTTCAGTAAAAAAAGCTGACCTTGATTCCTGGATGTGTTTATCTGAAATATTATAGGCGGCAATGCAGTAAGAAAAAAGGTGATTTAGGTCTTTAGTGTTAAAAAAAATTGCATTAAAAAATGTACACACACAGACACACACACACACACACACACACACACACACACAGAAACCAGTAAAACAAGTTGTAGAAAAGAAATCTCTAAATTAAATACATTTGGCCCATATTATATTTTTTCATGTTCTTGGTTATCAGAGTCTAACCTATAAGAAAGTAAAATTATTATTGAAAACCTTAAGTATTTGTTAGTTGTAGTTCTGTAGTTTCCTATAACCCACATTCTAGTTTAAGTCTAGCAAGTTTGTTTGTTTGTTTGTTTGTTTTTTTATGTTTTTTTATTTATTTTTGGGAGAGAGAGAAACAGAATCCAAAGACAGCCTCCCGGCCCTGAGCTAGCTGTCAGCACAGAGCCTGACACCGGGCTCAAACTCACAAACCGCAAGATCATTACTTGAACCAAAGGTGTACGCTTAACCAACTGAGCCACCCAGGTGCTCCAAGTCTAACAAATTATTTTTATCAGTTCATGGAAAGACAGGCAGTCACTAATAAATGGAGCCTTTTGAATAAAATAATCAGCTCTTCATTATAAGTCACACATAGGGATCTATGGTTTCTCTATGAGCTTTACTAACCACAAGGCCCTCTTTGAATGTATACAATTAAAATAAGGGATAAAAACAATAATTCTAAAATCTATGTGGAGCTAGATTTTACCAATAAGTGAAATACTTCATAGAAATAATATATGTTATAAAATTTCAAATATGTTTTCTATTTTTATATAAAATGTAAATATAAAAACTTTGTATGTTTATATATGTAGAAGATAGAATATGTTTTATGTATTTATTTTATAAAAATGCATTATGTTATATATATTTACATGTTATATATTTAAAATAATATACCATTACATATTTATACATCTTATGTTAATATATTTATAGATATGCATATATATTATTCACATATAAATATAATCTATAAAACAAATTTTACATCAATATAAATATATAAGACTATATATATTATATTTTAAGGGCTGTTTAATCTAGGAATTATAGTATATCTCCAGGAAATATCCAGCTTAAACTAAAAGTAATTTGAAAATTTGAAATTTCCATCCAATTTAAAGTTTATTAATGATTCCAGAGAATGTCATAAAATCTTTAAAAGACACTTTTCATAAATTCTAAAAAAAAAGGAATGTAACAACACGCAATACTGGTATTTTCCCTACATTCTAATTCTAAAATTCATTCATCTGTTAATTCACTTAGGCATTTAGGGAGACTGCCCTATTGTCCAGGCTATTTGCTGAATGCTAGCGTGAGAGAGGTAAATTTAATTCAACATCTGCTGGGTAATTCAGAAAAGAAAATTTGAAAATGATGTACAAATATTAGTACTGAAATGATACATATCTGTAGAACGCTACAGAAGCCTGGTGCAGAGTACTACCTTCAGTCCAAAGAAGTCAGGGAAAGCTGAGACTCAGACTAACAGAACACGTGTGTATTAGGCCAAACAGGAAGAAAGTGGTTTCTGGAGGTATGAAAGGCAAGAAAACATGTAAGCTAATGATAAGTATCTAGTTAAGTCATGTTAGGTGGCTAGACAAAGCAAATGATGCCGCAGGGGTGTCAGATGGTTAAGGCGTAGCTGGAGGTCTCATAAGTCAAGCTAAGATGTAACATACAATACATAGCCATCAAATAATTTTGAGCATGATTGATTTTTATTAAAAGTGCTCTTTAAAGACTATGGATGAAGAATTTAAGAGGACAAATGAGAAATTCTGAAGAAAGAGAGAAAGAAACTTTAAGAGGTTTTTTATTTATCTATGCGAGACAGTGAACTCAGGAAGTAAAAATCTCTTGAGAGAGATTAATGACATAGAAAATATATACCATGGAATATATACTTAATATGGGGCACGTGGGTGGGTCAGTCAGTTGAGTGCCCGACTTTGGCTCAGGTCATGATCTCACAGTTCGTGAGTTCAAGCCCCACATCAGGCTTGCTGCTGTCAGCACAGAGCCCACTTCAGATCCTCTGTCCCCATGTTTCTCTGCCTCTCCCCCATTTGCACTGTCTCAAAACAAAATTTTAATTAAAACAATTAATTTATTAAAGCACTATTAAAATTGCTAAAAGAAGTAGTTAAATTATTAAAGTAAAATATGAGAAATGAAAAATTTAAAAAACATGTATCATTACAGATGCTGTTTATGGTAAAAAGATTACAAGATAAGATTTCTGCTGATAAACTTCAACTTGTGATGAGTTAGACACACTTATCAAATCTTGGATAAAAATTTAATTTATAGGGCACTTGGGTGGCTCCGTCGGTTAGGTAGTTGACTTCAGCTCAGGTCATGATCTCACAGTTCATGGGTTTGAGCCCCGTGTTGGGCTCCGTGCTGACAGCTCAGAGCCTGGAGGCTGCTTCAGATTCTGTCTCCCTCTGCCCCTCCCCCACTCATGCTCTGTCTCTCTCCATCTCTCTCAGAAATAAATAAACATTAAAAAAAATTAAAAATTTAATTTATCACAACTGACATGGGAAAATATAGGAAATTTTGAGTATCCTATGACTACTAAAGACATTTAAATTTAAATTTAAAATCCATTCCTCCTCCCCCCAAAAAAATTCATAATGAAGTTCAGATAGTGTCACCAGAGCTAATGTCTTTCCCTAAAATTTTAAAGAGGAAATGATAGCCATCAATCATCCAGAAAAAAATAAAATAAAATAAGCAGAAATATTTTTTAAAATGTTTTAGGTCAGTATATCATACAGTCCAAATGTGACACCAAATGTGACAGTACAAAATAAAATTTAATACCATGAATATCAATGAATGCAAAATCCTCAAAAAAAATTTAGCAAACCAAAATAGTTATATAAAGACGAAAAAGACATCCTCACCAACTTAACTCCAGGAATGTGTTATTTACTATTAAAAAATAATCGGGGCGTCTGGGTGGCTCAGTTGGTTAAGCTGCCAACTCTTGATTTTGGCTCAAGTCATGATATGACAGTTGGTGAGTTTGAGCCCTACCTCAGGCTCTGCACTGTTAGTACAGAGCTTGCTTGGGATTCTCTCTCTCTCCTCTCTCTGTTTTTACTCTCTCTCTCTCTCAAAATAAATAAATAAACATTTAAAAAGTAACCAACATACGGGGCACTTGGGTGGCTCAGTCAGTTAAGCCTCTAACTCTTGATTTCAGCTTGGGTCATTATCTCGCAGGTTCATGGGTTCAAGCCCCACATCAGGCTAAGCGCTGTGAGGGCAGAACCTGCTTGGCATTTTCTTTCTCCCTCTCTCTTTGTCCCTCACCTGCTCATGCTCTCTCTCAGAATAAACAAATAAACTTAAAAAAGTGTTTAAATTAAAAAAACATAATTCAATAGAGTATAAGAAAAAAGAAGAGAGATATAAAAGATCATGTAAACATATAAAGAAGAGTATTTTATGACATTCGACATCAATTTGTTAAAAGAGACATAGAAAAACTTACACTAAACAACGTATTAATATAAAAAATGTGCAAAGCTTTGTCTCTGGAGTAGAATGACCACTGTCAACATTTCTATTCAATTTTGACCTGAAACCCAACCAGTGTAATAAGGCAAGAAATATAGGAGATGTCTACACGGAACTTATAGACACCAGTGTGAGAAATTAAAGATTCAAATCAATGAAATTATTAAGTTGAACCATATAAAATAATCTTTTAAAAGGCCGTAAAAGACTAAATATGAGCACTTTAATACTTAAAATTATAAAAATGTAAAATCTTTTAAACTACTGTTTGAATAGAAATCCATAATAACCTCAGTTATTTTTGTAGAAATTAAGTCAATTTATATATTTATTTTTAAATAGATCTGAACAAGAACAATAAAGAGAAACAGAAAGCAGAAAGACATTGATGTGTTTATGTTACTGGATATCATGACATAACATAAATTATTGTACTGAAACACTATCATACTGAACAAAAATAAACAACTATATCATATCAATAGGTAGTCCAAAATTTAAAAAAAACATGTAAATATACTGCTTTATAACAAAAATAGCATTACATAGAAATAAAGAAAGTACTTTCAGTAATGATGCCGAATTATCTAAGTTTCAACAAAGGGGAAAAACAAAAAAATATATACCCCTGTCTTGTGTATGGTTTAATTAAAAAAAATCAGTTCCTGATAGGCCATAGTTATAAATTTGAAAATTAAAATGATAAATTTTCTAGAAGGTAAAATGTGAGGATAGTTTTAGAGATCTTGAGGGAAGATAATATTTCTTTAAATGAGACCAAAAAGGGAGCTTTAAACAAACAAAAAAAATGGCCTACATTAAAGAAGAATTTCCATTCATTATTAAATACCAATGTGAGAATGAAAGGTAAGCCATGGAGGGAAAGAACATAATCGTAGAACACATACCCATCAAAGAAGCTTTACCTTCAATATAGAAGGAACTATGAAATAATATGAAAAAGGCAAAATCTCAAGAGAAAAGTGATTGACAGACTTGAAATGTACTTCATAAATGATAAACAAATATAAAAATATGAAAAGTGGCACAATAGCATTAGCCATTATGGGAATGCAAATTAAAACTAATATGAGATTCTAATAGTTACCCCTTGAGAATGGTTGAAATTAATGAAATTGTGACTACAAGATGATTGGTAGCAATAACAACCATCACCTTGTGCTTATGTGGTTGACAATTAGTTAAAAACCCACTTGTTTGGCAGGGAGAGGGGACACCTGGGTGGTTCAGTTGGATCAAGTATCCAACTCTTGATCTTGGCTCAAGTCTTGATCTCAGAGTCGTGAGTTCAAGCCCCACATTGGGCTCTGCACTTGGCATGAATCCCACCCACCCCCAAAAAAAAGCCTACTTGTTTGACATTTTCTATTAAAGGTGATATGAAGTAGAAAGCTTACTACCAGGTGTATACCATAGAAAACGTATGTGCATGAGCACTAAAATGATATGTAAAGAAAATGCTTAGCAAAATTATTTGTAATTAGTTCAAATAAAAACAACCAAAACATTCATCAGTAGTTTAATACAAGTAAATTTTAGTGTATCTTTAAAATAAAATACAAGAGGGGCTCCTGGGTGTCTCAGTCGGTTGAGTTTCTGTCTTTTGCTCAGGTCATGATCTTGCAATCTGTGAGTTCCAGCCCGGCTTCCGGAGCTGTTCTGACAGCTCAGCGCCTGAAGCCTGCTTCGGATTCTGTCTCCCTCTCTCTCTGCCCCTCCCCCATTCATGCTGTTTCTGTCTTTCAAAAATAAACATTAAAAAGATGTTAAAATTCAGGAAAGGGTAAACTATATTTACACATAATCATATCATTTTATACCATCTAAAGATCTGTTGATGGTGAGACATAACACACTGGCCCTGGGATAGCTGGAGAGCAGATTTTTTTATTTACAATTCCAAATGAGAGAAAGCTGGCAAGCAGAGCCACGTAGACATTGCACCCAGAGACAAGATAATAGCAAGCTGGATCTGTAGGGGACAGCGTATGTCTGGCAAGTGCGGTAGGATTAACTAGGTTTTGTGGCATCTCGGAAGACTGGTTATTTTGTAAACTGTCAGCACTCTGGTACATAGGAGATGTCTCCAGTTGTGCCTGGTCCTGGTAACTGACCCTGGGCCAACTAGGATTGATGCACTGACACACAGTGATGGACTGACTCACAATGGTACAGGGCACGAGCGCCTGACGAGGGAAGTGGCTGGGTTTGGAATGTATCAGCTACTCATAAAGGGGAACTAATTGGCACAACCAGAATCTCAAAACAGTCCCTGATTTAAGACGGTTCAACGTGAGATTTTTCAACCTTATGACCATGCAAAAGTGATAGGTTATTCAGTAGAAACCGTACTTGGAATTTTCAAGTTGGATTTTTTCCCTGGGTAGCAATATGCCCTGTGATACTCTGCAGTGACACTGGGCAGCGGCATCAGCCGTGCCATCGCAAGAGTGAACAAGCCATACACTTAGAACCCTTCTGTACCCATAGAGCCATTCTGTTTCTCACTCTCAGAACAGTATTCAATAAATTACATGAGATATTCAGCACTTTATTAAAAAACAGGCCCTATGTTAGTTGACCTTGCTCAGCTGTGGGCTAATGTAAGTGTTCTGGCTCTTTTGAATCCAGTAAAATTATTTTTCTTCATCGTATAGTGGCTCACTTCTTCACAATATATTTAGCTGTACAATTTACACATGTTTGTATGTTAGTTTTATTTCAATAGAAAGCTTATACACCCATTCTAATACACATTATGTTTTTTTTCTACAGCCATTCACTTATGACATTCAAATGGATTGTTAAAAAGTCTGAACTTGACTAAATAGAAGTTTTACCATCAAATAAAGTACAGGAAAATCTAATGTGCTCATGTATGAGAAATGGTTCATTCAGGAAAGCTGCTCATATATTGTCTCCCAAATGATAGGATTTATTATGAGTAATTAAGAAGAGAGTATAACAAGAAGAAAAATCCACAGGAGAGTTGGTTTTTCCCATCAGTCCTGTATTAGATAAAGAGCATTGAAGTTTCTTATAAGATGGCCATGGTAATTATTACAGAAATCAATATTAGAAGACAAAATTAGCTAGAAATTACAAATGGAGAGCAAATGTAAAATAATTAACCAGGTAAGTCATAATAACTCTTGGAAAAAATACTTTGATGGCTCATAACAGCTAAACAGCAATAATAAGCACCATTTTGTTTAACATCTATGTTAGCATTGATCTCATTTCACCATAAATGTGACTCAGCCAAATTTAAAAAAAAAGTGTCAAGTTTTGGGGATCTATTGTAGAACACGGTGACTATAGTTAATAAAGGTACTATATTGCATACTTGAAATTTACCAAGGGAATAAATCCTAAGCATTTTCACCAAAAACAAAAACAAACAAAAAAACAAAACACACACTAACAATGAGGTGATAAACGTTTTAATTAACTTGATTATAGTAATGATTTCACAATGTATACTTACAACAAATTATCACATTTTATACTTAAAATAAATTATAATTGTATTTGTCAATTATCTCTCAATAAACCTGGGAAAAATTCTTTGAAACAAATAAACTCAAAATTTTAATATCTATAGATAACCATCAAGGTAATTCTTCAAGGTATAGAGAATTATGGTTTGTGAGGTGTCTTGTGCAGTACTCCTCATTCGACATCTAAATAGGAAGACATTATACCTATTCAACACAGGACAGTCCCGGCTATACCTGATACCCCACCATAGTCATTAATAGTAATCCTTTACCTTCTGAAAAGTGTCCTTGTGTGCACCAAAATTGTGTGGGTAGCCAAAAACAACTAAATATCCACTGGCCTTTCTGTTAATCAAGTTATTGGTAATAGCTAGTTTTTAATATTCAAGAAGTTACCATTGATTTAAAGTATCAACTCATAAGCATAGAGCTGATTAGAATACTTCTGATGTCGCATCTTATCAGTCCTACCAGAGTTTTACGGCCACATCAGTATCAGCTGATGTCCCAAATATCATAGCAGTGATTTCTAAATTTATTTTCTATTCAAAAAACTTTGATAAATTATGTATATTGAGTAACTAACCATGTTGGATTTTAAATTACAGAAAATTATTTACTGTTTGGCATTAATTCGGTGAAGAAATACACATAAACTTCAATACTTTTTAGAACTCTTAAAATACAAACCAGTGCCTCTGAATTAAGAGACACTTAGTGTATCTCTGTAGTGTATCTCTGAATCTATTTTCTTTGTAATTTGTTTTAATAAAATAACATGTATTTTAAAATAAATTCTCCAATCAGGTATATAGCTAGATAAGCACAAGTCTGTGAACTTGTAATTTGCCAAATGGTTTGGAACAAATATTAATTTTAATCCCTAATGTAGATATTATAATTTGCAAAGACACCTTATAATTAAAAAAGTAATTATTTTCTCATTTGCAGAAAGATTATGAAATATTTTTATGTATATATAATTGAATATCTAATTATAGGTTTATATTAAAGATATAAGCTTCTTTGCAGCTTTGTATTTTAGCTATATTTTCTAGAAATTTAAATATTTTATATTAGTTTTAATATAATAACAATATCTCATATGGAAGTAATAAAATTTTTAGTCTTGATGTATAATATCTGTATAGAGCATGTAAAAAACCTTATAATTAGATACATTGGGGTGAAAAGCTGTTATGAATATTTTTAAGCAGCATAGACTAAACCAAAAAAAATCATTTGATTACACTTAAATACATGCCTTGCATAATTTTGAATATGCATTGTTTTATTGTCCTTAAATAAAATCTTTGACTGTATAGCAATATTAAGGAATAGGCCTTACTGTTCGTACCACGATAAAACATTATAGTAGTAACCTATTTGATTTGGCAGCAACCAGAAATTAAAAGACATACATTGTATGTATTTCTTTAGAAAAATTCGCAATCTTGGTTCAATTTCAAAGTGTTGGCAAAGTCTCTCTCTCAAAAAAAAAAAATACAAGTGGTCATGGTTGTGTGGAGGTGATAAGCATCATTCAGAGCATGGAACCCAGAGAACACAGGCATGTCCCTTGACCCGGGCTTTTCAAAGGCCCAGTCTCTAATAATCATACCAACAGATTCTTCAGAGCTTTTAGCCAAAACAGAAAATACATTCATGTTGTGTTTAATGCAAAATGTAACATTCCATGAAAAGGATTTAAGACAAGTGAAATTTGGAGCAATTAGTATTCCAAATGACCTTCTGTGTTTATAATAAGCAGAAGGAGAAATGGGCACTGATCTGAGCTATAGACCTATTTTTATTAAAATCATTTAATTTGATTATGTATAATTCTTTTCATTGTCTAAATTTTATTTGGGGAGAACAAATTTGAGGCTAATATGAGGAGACTGGAAAAGTTTCCAGATTTTGTAACTAATGGCACAATGTCAGCCAGATTTTTTTTTCTTTTACACTAACTTTATATGAGTTTTATAAGATATTGATATATTTTTTTTTCAACGTTTATTTATTTTTGGGACAGAGAGAGACAGAGCACGAACGGGGGAGGGGCAGAGAGAGAGGGAGACACAGAATCGGAAACAGGCTCCAGGCTCTGAGCCATCAGCCCAGAGCCTGACGCGGGGCTCGAACTCACGGACTGGGAGATCGTGACCTGGCTGAAGCCGGACGCTTAACCGACTGCGCTACCCAGGTGCCCCAAGATATTGATATATTAAGTTTTCAGGTAATAAACTTTTGTAAACAAATATTTATTTTTGAAATAAATTAAATGTATAATTACTATTTTAAATAAATCATATAACTTTGCAATTATTACTCCAAATAAATAAACCATTTCAAATAATCTGTGATCATATACAAAGGCAATTAAATTATAACAAAAGAGGTTTACTTTGTTTGGCTGTAAAGATTTTTACCCTTAGAGATTAGGTCTTCCAGAAGCCCATGATCGTGGCAAAGTTTTTGTCATTCTCACTCTTGTTAATTTTGAGCATTTATTTTGAGTATTTATTCTGCTTGGGAGATAATTTAGCTACTGGATAGTATCTGGGTCAAGAATTAACCTAGAATTTTTCTCAGACTGTCGTCTTAGGAAAGGACAAAAGATGTTCACATCTAGATGATTTATTATGATTTACCAGCATGGATGAAGAACAGATTAACAAATGATCTCCATGCATGGTAAACTTGGCTGTAACACTTGCTTACAAACACAAATTTGTTCTGAGACGGTTGATGTGTTAGGGAATAAGTTTAACACAATGCAGATTTCACATTTGCTTATCTATTGTTTCATCTGTGGGAAATAAGGAACATGTTCAAAACTGCACATAACTGAATTTATATAGACACACACAACCCAAGCATCCTTTACAACCGTAGGTTTACAACATGTGTTATGCTACATACATCATCTTACAATTTAACACATGTAAAATTGTTTTTATTAGTGTTTTCTCTTTTTAAAATGTGTGTTACTAAGTTTTCTAGTGTCTTGATCAATAAACATTGTATATGTATATATACATATATGTAATAAGCCCATTAGCTCTCTTATGTTAATGCACAATTTTGAATAAAAACACATATTTTGTGTTATAGCAGAACTGACTGTACTATATTTTTATAGAAGACCAGGGCACATAGGGTGAATGATTCCAAAAAGTTTAGTAATAGAATTAGGAAATAATATTGATAAAATAAATAAAGAAATCAAAGTCTTTGTTTACTAAAAAATCCAAGAAAAAAATATATATGAATGATATGATATATATGTAGTATATAAAATATGTATATATATTTTAAACTTAGTGACTTCCCTGCTTGTGAAACTAGAGAAAAAACCCAATACTTCTCTTCTATATTAACAACAACAAAATGTTTAAATATTTACTCAGTTCAGAATGTATACATGCTAATTGACATAGTGATATTTGGGCCATATGTTGTAAGCAATGAAAGAATTATAAGTATAGACTATGTAATGATTAAGGTTTATAAAAATAGGACATAATTTTTGAAGTTTCAGTATTTTACAAAACATTATTGCTTAATTTAAATGTTGAGTCAATATATTGTACATCTGTAACTAATGTTGCACTGTATATTATCTAACTAGAATTTAAATAAAACCTTAGTGGTGTCTTGGTGGCTCAATTCAGTTAAGTGTCTGACTCTTGATTTCAGCTCAGGTCATGATATAGAGCCTGCTTAAGATTCTCTCTCTCTAATCTCTCCCTCTACACTCATGATCTCTCTCTCTCAAACATTAATTAATTAATTAAAAAGTAAATAACATTTTCAATTAAAACAGTCATGATAACAAAAACACATTTATGTAACTAATTTCATAAATCGACGGTTGGTTACTTGGCCTAGGAGTAAATATTTTCAGCTTTGCAAGTTATATATGATCTCTGTCATAACTACTCAACTCTGATATTAGGGAGAAAGCAGCCATAGATACTGTGTAAACAAATGGGCCTGACTGCATTCAATAAAATTTTACTGATAAAAACAGACATTCAGAATGGACTTCAGTACACTGAAAGCTAATTCATAGCAAATCATTTACACTGTTACAAATGTGCTAGTTACTAATATTTGAATAGATCATTGAAATTATAAAACCCTATTATATAAAGTTTCTAATTCAATCCCCATCAAATCTCCAACAGTTGTATATTATTATTAATAAATTCTAGATAGAGAAATTGTGTTTTGATGAGATTAAATAATTCGGTTAAATATTATTAAAATTAATAGCTATGATCAAAACCAAAACCAGATTTTTAACTAATTATTACTGTGAATACTATGATATGGAGCTTTCAGTGTGTTGGAAAAGGAAGAATTATATAATTTCCTAGGGGAAAATTAAATATTCTTCTCACTTAAGTTCTAAATTATATTCAGATGGTGATTTCAGTAGGGGAAATTGAGCATTAATATACATAACTAGTGTTCAAATACCAGATAACAGGATTTATCTGATAAAGTATATACAAGGTCCCTGTAATATTCAAAATATAAAGTAAGTGTTCAAACAAAATAGCTATTGTTTTAAACTTTGTTACAACTTTTGAGAATAAAGTACTCAAGGAAAAAATTTACTTGTCAACCCTGAGATATGGCTCTTAAGATGCAATACAACTAAAAAAATCCAATGACTAAAATAACCAAATACACCATTGCTTAATTTTATTTTTCTGAAAATGAATATCTAAAATATTATTTAAAATTATCTGTCAAAAAATGTACTTTAACTAGCTGTTTATTTTCTTGATGAAGCTATTTATAAACAACAATAAAAGACTGATTCTAAGTGTATCATTTAATTGGTAGTGCTAACATTTTTATAATGTTCACTATACCATATTCAGAATATTGATGACTGGGGTTGTTGTTAGGTGAACCATTCATTCAACCATGAGTATATACATAGCATGTGATATGATTTAACTTATTAGGGACCTTTGCCATGCAGCATCCCCATTGGAATTTCTAAAGCACATGTCAATCAATATACAAATGAAATATTTTTCAATATTACACTTGATGCTTGATATATAATCCATAAGAGTTAGATTTTCATATTGATATCATCTGATCATTTGTTTTATTAATTTTGTAACATCAAATAATCTTGTTGTTCAAGATCTTCACTTAATGTTCAATGATCAATCATTTCAAATATATTTTCTTATAATTATGTTGAATATATTTTACATTTTGAAGTAGCAACTTTTCATTATTTTTTTAAACGTTTATTTTATTTATTTTGAGAGATAGAGTGCAAACAGGGGAGGGGCAGAGAGAGAGGAGAGACAGAATCCCAAGCAGGCTCCACACCCAGTGCAGAGATCAACATGGGACTCCAATACCATGAAGTGAGCTCATGACCTGAGCCAAAATCAAGAGAAGGTGGCTTAACCAAATGAGCCAGTAGGCACCCAAGCAACATTTTACTCTTACAAATATATACAAATATATATGTATATATATATGTGTCTATACATATATAGACATATATATATACATATATATACATATATACACATATATATGTATATATATGTGTCATATATATACATATATACACATATATATATGTATATATATGTGTGTGTATAGACACATATATATGTATATGTGTGTGTATATACACATATATGTATATGTGTGTATATACACACATATATGTATATGCATGTATATGTATATGTACATGTACATGTATATGTACATGTACATGTACATGTACATGTATATGTATATGTATATGTATATGTATGAACGTGTTGATTTCCTTCACGGACATTGCGAACAGATTAAACATTTTTTTTCTTTTCTTAATCTATTAAGAAGAGCAGTGAATCAAAAAACACTTTTACAACCTATGTGATCAAATATTTTTGCCAATATAAGAGTGAACATTACATTTTATTTAATGTAGAGTATTAGCATAGAATAGTGTTCAAAGAGTAAAGTGAAGGCATAAAATGTCTTTTATGACAAGAGGTAAGGAAAATTGGAAAACAAGATGAAGGGACAAGGAGAGTGGGCCTGGAGAGGGAGCTATTTTCTCCCAATGATCATACCCAGCCGTAGCTAAGCAGGGAGTGAGTGTGGGATTTGGAAATTTGGTTCAAACCAAATTTGAACCCAGGGGCAAGTTAGGTTATCCTCGGCTTAGTACTTCTTTATTCTCTTAGGTTTTTAGTGCACCTTTGTTAAAGCACCTGTAAGGACTTACATGGACTTTTGGCAAGTTTTCTTTTTTTTTTTTTTTCAACGTTTTTATTTATTTTTGGGACAGAGAGAGACAGAGCATGAACGGGTGAGGGGCAGAGAGAGAGGGAGACACAGAATCAGAAACAGGCTCCAGGCTCTGAGCCATCAGCCCAGAGCCCGACGCGGGGCTTGAACTCATGGACCGGGAGATCATGACCTGGCTGAAGTCAGACGCTTAACCGACTGCGCCACCCAGGCGCCCCTTGGCAAGTTTTCTAGAAAGGGAATTGCTCTGTCCAGAAACCAAATTAGGGCTGAGGGAATGCATGACTTACAGAAGGAAATCATGAGTAACAAGAAAGGTTTTAAAAGAATAATGAAGAATGCAGAAGCAGCCAAAGATTCTGTGCATCAGTACTAGGGAAAAGTAACAGCAAACTGGTAGAGTTTGTTGAGCTATAAATATTACTAGGGAATTCCCAAAACTTATTGAGGAAGGAACCCAAGGGCACCACGTGAGATATCTGTTTATATGTGCATGAAGGAGGATCTCAGGATCAGCATGTTTTATTATTAAAGAGTCTTTGACACGACACAGCTAATTATTTATATTCTAAATGTACAGCCAAAATGTTAAATTTTAAATTATTTTTGGATACATATATCTTGAAAGCAAACATTTTTCTAAGGTAGCTGTGACTTAAATTGTTCTCATTCAACAATACACTTTTTGTTTCCTTAATACTCTCACAGATGCTAGTCTCTATTGCTATTGTGTAGCCTTAGGACAGTGTTTGGCTAGTAGAATGTTGATGGAAGTAATATATACCCTTTCCAAGCCTGGGGCATAAAATCATGCATAAGAGGTTTTCTGTTCTTTCTTTCAACTACATGGCACTCTTGGAGAACATGTGTTCTAGGTGACTTATCTACACAGAGGAAGAGACATCACCCAGTGGCAGAGCAAAAAGTTAACCATTGTTTTATTAATATATTGAGATCTTAGAAATTATATGTCACTCATGCCTAGATTTGTCTATATTAATACAATAACAAATCATGTAAATGATTTTTTCAAATTTTCCAATTTTTCCTATGCTGCATCTCTAATCATAGAAAATAAAAATCTGTTGTAACAGTGAATTTGTCACCTTCCATGACCTCAGGCCATTAGAAATAAAGGGGACCTCCATTATAATTAAAAAGAACCAAAAGGAAATAAAACATGTATTAATACTAAACACATCAAAGACCATAGTTATAGTGCTGTTGCATTTTATAATTTATTTTCTCTGGTAGCAATATATTTTTAAGATCAGTGTTTAAGGTGAGAATATAGTTCTCCCTGGATCTCTCTTTTTTTCTTGACAAAGGAAGAGCCTGTTACTGCTGGCTTTGGACACATTGTCACCAAATTTTAATCTCTATCTTTTGACCCCTTCATGGTCAAAAAATTATTACAATAACACACTTCAACTACCCCAAATCCAATATTAAATTGCTCTAAAAGGAATCATAGCCTATCAAAAAAACAATGTTCCACTTGCTCTAAAAAAATAAAGTCTTAAAAAAGGAGCAAAGGTACATTTTTACTGATAAGACATAATTTTTGCCCATATAAATTCTGAAGCAAGACCTAGTTTCTACCATACAATCCGTATAAACATAACTGAAATTTTTAACAGCTTATTGAGGCATAATGAATTTTTTTTTACTTTTTTTTTTAATTGAGGGAGAGAGAGAGAACATAAACTGGGGAGACGCACAGAGTGGGAGAGAGAGAGAATCTTAAGTAGGTTCCATGCTCAGTGTGGAGCCCAATCCAGAGCTCGATCCCATGACCCTGGGATCATGACCTGAGCTGAGATCAAGAGTCAGATGCTCAACTGAATGAGCCATCAGACACCCTGAGGCATAATTTACATAACATAAAGTTTATCCATCATAAATTTACAATTACATAATTTAATAAATTTATAAAGTGTTCAACTATCAGCCCAATAGAGGTTTAGATATTTTCTCATCCTAAATGTTCCTTTGTGTTCATTTGTAGTTAATCTGTGCTTCTACTCCCTGCCCTAGGCAACCACTGATCTTCTTTCTTTCTATTAAATATCTATCATTAAATATCTATCATTAAATTGGATAAATTTATCTTTGCTAGCTCTTTCATATAAATGGAATTAGATGTAGTGTATTATTTTGCATATGGGTCCTTTCACTCACCATAATGTTTTTGAGATTTATCCAAGTTGGACCACGTATCGGTGTTCAGTTTCTTTTAATTTATTATAGATATGCCAAATTTTGTTTATCCATCCGAAAATGTATGGATATCTGGTTTGTGGACATTTGGACCATTGTTTGCACTTTTTGGCCATTGTCAATAATGCTATTCTAAACATTTGTGTACCTGTTTTTGAGTGGATATATGTTTGATTTAGGACAAGCTTATATTTAACATTCAAGAAATTGAAGGGCATTTGGGTGGCTCAGTCACTTAAATATTGTTAGAATATGTGATGTATCACTTTTCTCTAAGGTTCTGTTTATTTTTTTCAAATTTTTGTGTTTTTTATTTTTTTCTCTCTTTTCTTCAAATTGGTTAATTTTTATTGATTTGTATTCAGGTTCACCGAATGCTTTTTTTGTTTTTTGTTTTTTGTTTTTTTTTTCCCTAGTATCACACATCTGGATTGGATTAAACTTAGTTAACTTTTATTTTAATTATCATACTTTTAAATTTCATAATTTCACTTTGGTTCCTTTAATACCCAATAGGTCTCTAGGTATTAATTTATTATTATCACTATTTCTTTAAACTTTATTTCCTTTTTATTTCAATATCTTTATAATAGCTAATGTGAGATCTCTGTGGAAACAAGGATAGTCTCTATAAATTGTTCTTATTTTCCTAAGTATGGATCACAATTTCCTATTTATTTCCATATCTCATAATATTTTTTATTGAAAACTGAGTATATTGCTAATATATTTTAAGTGTGATATTTTCTCCCAAAGATTGTTTTTGTTGCTTTTTTTTTCTTTTGGTTTACTTTTCTTTGTTGTTTTATTGGTTTCTTTTTTTTTTAAGTTTATTTATTTATTTTGAGAGAGAGCAAGAGAAGGTGGCATCAGTGGGGGAGGGACAGAGAGAGAGGGAGAGAGAGAGAATCCCAAGTAGGCCCCACACTGTCAGTGCAGAGACTGACATGGAGCTCAAACCCATGAACTGTGAGATCATGACCAGACCCAAAATCAAGAGCTGGACACTTAATCGACTGAGCCATCCAGGCAGCCCTATTTGTTTCTTTTTTGCTCCTTTTTATTTTTTTAAATTTCAATTAAACTATGGTTGACATACAATATTATGTTAGTTTCAAGTATATAACATAGTGATTCAACAATGAAATGTTCACCACACTCAATGTAATCACCGTGTGTCACCATACAAAAGAAAATTACAATATTATTGGCTATATATTTTCAAAGTAAGCTCTGCACCCAAAGTGGGGCTTGAACACATGACCCCAAGATCAAGAGTCATATGCTCTACCAATGGAGCCAATCAGGTGCCCCTTGACTATATCTCATGTTGTACTTTTGTTGTTCTTATTCCTTTTCTTAAATACTTTGCTAAGTCTGTGAATTCTATTTCCCCTGTAGTGCACAGTTACTGATGTCTCTGTTCAGTTTTATTTTAATTTTAAATAATATTTGCTTTTATATTTAAACCTAACTTTACTCTGGTTTTCTCTGCTTTCTATAACTTACTGAGAAGCCAATGACTACATGGAGGTTGTTTAAAAAAAATGTGGGCAATAATCCTTCCACCTCTGTCAATGGATCTGTGTTTGAATAGGGAAGCATATTTAATGCTCAACTCATTTTCAAGTCTTCACTTCTTTCTAGGCCCTTTGGAGTCTTCTATGCATGTGTGGATAGCCATGAAATATACCAGGAATTTGTCAATAGCTTGGACCCTCTTTCTTCTCCATTGCACAAGTACAAAATCACAGTCAGAAATGTTCTCTCTTCAATCATGGACTATAATCTCAGGTTAATAAAATGAGCTGTATCCCATCACTTGCTTGTTGCCTCTGAATAGTCATATCCACGGATGATGATCCTGGGCATGGACATTGCTCACTGCTCTGAATCAACTAAGTTCCTTTTACCTATAACAAATAATCTGCCAGGTCTCACTTTCCCCATCCTGACATGAACCTGTGTCTACCAACCTGTAAGGACGTGTAAGCAGGTCCAGGCCAATTGCCACAGATTCCCTCAGTTCTTACAGTTCAGCAGTTTTTAAAGCATAAATGCTTCCTACTTTGGTTTATTCCTTTTGTAAAGTACTATAATACTAAAATGGGTGCTGCTGTTTATTTTTTCCAGCTTTACTTTTAAAACAGAGGACTTGTCAGTCTTCTCATTGGCCATGGCTGGAAGTTCCACCTCCTTATATCACTTTTGCAAAGACCGAAACAGGATGTGATGTTAAAATCGGGGTTTGTTTTTCAGTCTCTTAGGGATAATCCATAGTGCCTAATTCAGGGCAGTAGGTATATTGGTGTGGAAAGTATTATCCATCCATTCTACTTACATTTATCTGCGACATTCCATTTGAGAGCTAAGTACTTTAGTGGATGAACTAGCTAGTCTTGTTATCTTATTTGCTTCAATTATTAAATTGAATAGATTTTTTTTCCCAGAATCTTCTTAATATAATATTTTTTCTATCCAATTCTTTCCACCAACTCAGTATCTGAAGTGCCTTTCATTATTCAGCCAAACAGATACATGAGTTACAGACAGTGTAGTCTTGCCAGAGCTGTTGAATGAATCACTAACTGGAGCAAATGTTTCACTATTTTTTCACACCTTGACAGGAAATAATTTCCTCCTAGGAGGATTTCTCAACCACTTCCAGGAACCCGAATAACCATATATCCATTGGCCAAATGTTTTATCATATTGTCTCTTGTTCAAGAGTCTTGTTCAGTATGTCTCTTATCACATTGTTCAATTTACCTACCTAGAGAATTTTTCATAGTTTCACTAGCCTGTAACTCTAGTAGTATTACACTTGAACTCTAGTGTTATATTCATCCAGTTGCCAGCTTGCAATCTTCAGGTTCTTCACCATCCCACATACTATACAGATCATTGTAAGATTATCAAATAGTACCATGCTAATATGTAAAAGGGTGTATTTCCTTTTAAATGACTGATTATTTGGTAGATTTATAGAACAATAAAGGGTTCTAGCATAGAATTCATAACCTGAGCACAGTTAATGCCATAGAAGAAAAGGCCATTCCATATGTGGCCTCATTTATTTTAGGATGTTTCTGCCCCATTTTGTAGTAAGAAGAGAGGTGAAGAATAAGGTGGTAAGGTAACTCCTAAATACTATTTGACCAAGGTCTTCTTGGGCTGAAGGAGCTCAACATTAGTCATGTATTCACTTTTCTTCTTGCAGTTCTAGTACAATTTGTTCCTAATTTAGTGAGATAGGGACTCTAAATATTCCCCAAACTTAGTGGTGTATAGAACTTTGGCTTCCATTGCACCACATTATTTTCAAAGAGATTTACATCTGTTAGTAAACTCCCTGGTATTCCACCCGGGTCCTGGAATAGGAGGGTCCCTTGACTACAGGAATTACACTCATAAAAACATATATTTTCCTTCAAGAGGCAAGATATACAAGCATACCCACTGTATTCATAACCTCTGCACCACGGTTACTAACATTAAAACTCAGTCAATATCCTCTCATAAAGCATGGAAAGTATCATCAGAAATGGTTCCCTGTTAGCAAAAGCTATTACCTATTAGACTGACTTGAAGTCAAAAAACCTTCTCAGAAGTCCTTATCAACGCAAAAGGTTCATACCTCTTTTTCGTGCTTTACTCGTGGTTCTACCCTAAAAAGATACAGTGTGGTCTAGTTAAACTTTTCATGGTTCATTTTCAGTTAAATATAGTTATTTAGTGCTTATGATGAGTGATGTCCCAGCTTTAGAATTGTGAAACAATATGAAAAATCTGTGAAAAAGTCCTTGATTTCATGTCATCTACAATTAAGACATGCCAGAGAAGGATTCCATAAGATATACTATTTTTGGAAGATATCCTCAATAAATTGTGTAACACTTAGGAATGAAGAAAGCATCACATTTTTCAAGCCACAGCAATATTATAACCATTTAAGTGATCCACTTAATCACAAGAATCACAAGAATGTATAATTGCAGTGAAGTTTGATTGAATAAGAGGAAAAACATATTCTGAATAACATATTAGAAGGTAACCTGTTATTTAAAACTCCCATCCCATCATATACTGGAATAACTTTCATTGATTGTTTTTTAAAACTGCACAACTAATTTATAAATTATATTTTTCTAAGCAGGAGAAATTTCACTGCTTTTTTAAAAATATATGTCTTGGTACGGGGTGCCTGGGTGGCTCGGTCAGTTGAGATTCTGATTCTTGATTTCAGCTCAGGTCATGATCTCACAGTTCATGGGACCCATCCCTGCATCAGGCTTTGAGCTGGCAGTGTGGAGCCTGCTTGGGATTGATTCTCTCCACTTCTCTCTCTCTCTCTCTCTCTCTCTCTCTCTCTCTCTCGCTCTCGCTGCCCCTCCCCCCCCTTGTGCACTGTCTCCTCTCTAAATAAATAAATTCATTTCAAAGTATATATATAGTCTTATTTACATATTTTTGTTGCTATTATAGAAATAAATGAAGTCAGCATAAAGTGTGTCAGCAACTGTGAGTCAGCAAAAGCTATTTATTCAAAGTTTGCAAGGGAGTCAGCTACTATCACTTGCATTTGGCAAAAACTCAGAGGCAGGTAGGCGATTGTGAAGGTTTTATGGTGAAAAAGAAGCGAGGCTTCTGGTGTGTCCATGATGAAGTTTTGGGGTAATGGTGGGTTGGTCCAGAGCCGATGACCAAGAAAGAATTCTTGAAGACATCTTTGGCGCAAAAAGATAATTTTATTAAAACACAGTGAGAGAACCTGTGGGTAGGAAGAGCTGCACTAGGGTCATGACAGGTAACTGATTACATACCCTCAGGTTGGGAGGGGGTTAGGGATAGAGTACGTCTCTAAGGTGTCTTGGAAGCAAGGTTTCCAGGACCTTGAGGGGATAGGTTAGGAAAATGCCATTTATTACCATTTAGTAAAACCTCAGTCATGAGACCCTTCAAATGTATATCAGGGGGCCATAAGCTTGGAATATGATTGCCAGCATATAGCTTGGGACAGTTGAGATAAAGGAAGTGTCTAAGGGAATTTTTATATGTTAAAGTAAAGTTACAGGTTCCTGGGGGGGTGGGTCAAGGTAATGTTAAGCCAAGATTCCTTTTTGCTGCTAGCAAAGTGTGATCATTGAGGTAGCTGAGCTCCTAGAGGGAGGTTACTCTGCCTGTTTCAAGGACTTGTCAAAGGACTGTAAGCCGTAAAAGGATTTAATTTTTCATTTGCCTTAGTTTCCCACATCACTATGGCAAGCACTTAAACCCCTTCCCTTTGTTCTTGAGTAGTCAGGACTGTCCGAGGAATATCACACATATTCCACCGGGGGGTGGGGGGTGGGGAGCTATGCCGTTAGCCTGTACTTTGCCCTCAGTTTGGCCCACACTCCATCATTGTCCTGATTGATAGTTGTTGGCATGGAGAAGCTCAAGTTGAGCTAACAAGAAGTGGGTTATCCTAGGTGATTGGTCAGTGTAGTATATTTGGCTTTCTCTGGTTGCTTCTGAGTAGGAAGCTGGGAGGGAAAAGAGAGGAGGGCAAAAATGGGGAAAACTGGCAATTATTGACCAATTTGATCCTTTGGGCCTGATTGCTGCGTCTTGGCTTCCTGGACTGGTTACTTTTTTATATGGTCTGGTCATTGCCCATTTGCACATTCATTATTTGGTCATCATGCTCTTATTTTAATTTTCTGCACACATTCAACCATATGTGCATTAAAAAAAAAACCTAATGATAGATCTGATGCTAAATGTGTCTGAAAAGAATAAATGATATAACCATGTATCATATGTGCACATGCCACAAATGTCAGAGATAATCAAATATCCTAGGTCTGTATTACCCTACATCAACAGCACCATCTCGGTATTTTTTTCATCTTGAAGACAATTACTTTGCAATTGAATTCAAATATGACACACTAGTCTTTTGTGAGCACAGCCTCCATTTTCTCTAGTCTGCTTCCATCTCTTGTGTTAGTTTTTACTCACGTCCAGGTAAAGTTCCAGACACGTTTTTAATGCTTATGCCTTTGATGTAGGGATCAACCATGTGAACTCATTTGGCTCTGAGAACAAGGTGAAAGTGATGGTGTGCCAATTCCTAGCATAGAAGGTGCAAATGATTCAGAAAGTGTTTGCTTGCTAGCCTGTGTTTCTCTGATTATCATGCAGAGGACTTGCCTATACTAACCTGTTGGTTCAAAGAGGAGCTGAAGAACATGTGAGAAAGAGGAAAAAGACACATGACAAGTCCTACAAAGGTTAGTTAAATCCAGCCTAGATTAGTCAGACCTTCCAGATACTATATGCTAGTATGTTTTGAGTGTATCTTTACAAAGAAAAGGCTGATATATATATATATATATGTATTGAACATTGCGCTGAAGTTCTGTGAGTCTGGATCTATAGAGGGAAATAAACGTCCCTGCATTTTTCAGTGTTACTGTAAAAAGCCTTAGTCTTCTGAGAGTCTTCATATACCATGAGAATTAGATTTTCAGACATTTGTCTAATGAATTGCTTTGATCTGAAGGGATAATAAAGCTTTATTTATCGCTTGGTGAAAACCAAATAAGTATAGCCTGGACTGTATCTCTAGATTAACACTTAGAGTGGGAGCATCTTGGAGAGTTACCTCCTTAGGTAATTTATGGCAAAAGGGATGAAGCCACACGACGTGCCATAAAAGCTGATATGCATCAAACTTTCTGGCTCCTAGACAGATTTTATTTACATATCAGGGGTTCGGAGTAAGGACTCCAATTATTTTTTTTCCAATTACTTTTCTACAGAAACCCTTTCAGGTGGGTTTCAGGGGGCAGCTGTTTCCATTCTGTTGTAAGCAGAGGATAACACATTTTCCTGGCCCCTTACCTACAGAGTGCCTGGCTACTTTTATGGAAAATCTGCTATTGATTCTCATCATGTCATGTCAGAAGTAAGCACGAGGACGAAGGGGGCCAACACATTTATTATTTACTGTGAGGTAATAAATAATAAATCTATCTTTGACCCAGAATACCATGTGTGTGCATTTAGGATAAAATGAATACAGATGAATATTCGTCTCCAACAATTGAACTTAATTTAGTTGAAATAAGATAGAATTTAACTCTTAAAAATACAACTATCTTCAGTTTTTATAACAGAGACAGTTCTATATGCTATATACTATGGGAGTTTTAGAAAAATTATGGGAGTATTTCTATGCAGTAAGCGGCCAAAAGGAAGTAATCCTTAAACCAACTATTTAAACAATTGGATTAAGGTTGGGATGATGGCATGATAGATGCTGGCAAAACATATTGGAAGATGAAAATGGAAAATACAATACTAACAAATTTAATACTGATAAGCCAGAGCAGTAAGGTTCAGTTTAATAAAATGTGAACTGAAATATATAGTTGAAAATCCCATTTTCAATATGTTAATGAATTCAAGGAAAATATAATAATATGAGAAATGATATTAGATTACAGGTCCATAACAATGCTAAAGGCCTTTTAAATAGATAAACAGTAAATATAAGAGCCCCAAAATTTAGAGTAATAATGTAGAACATGATGAATGAGAGAGTGATAAATAGCTGAGGAAGAGACTTAGCCAGCAGATAAGTTGATTGACATTTTCAAGGCCTCTGAGATTGAAATCACACATGAGAAGTAATTTATCATTAAATCTCAGAATGATGGACTCAGGATTGATGTTTTTAAAATGCAAACTAGGATGAGCAATGTATAAATCTGAGGACTTGTATCTTTTTCAATTGCAGTTCTTGTTTTAAAGGTCATAGATAGTTCTGACCCACTTTTTGACAATCACCTGTTTCAAGCAAATTCTTCAAAGTCAAATTAAAAAGAAGGGATAAAGATAGATACAACGGTTCAGAATCACCTTCAGCTAACCAAAGAGAGTAAATTGACTGCAGGGATGAATGAAACAAAAATAAAGACATAGGAAATAACAAAGAAGACAATCAACTGAGGAACTTGTTGAAGAGTTTCTTAAAAGGGACTTTTAATTGGGAGATAAGAATTCTAAGAAGCAGAGCATTGAGGGTGATACGGTAAGTTGGGACATAGTTTACACTTTTTCTTTTTTTTTTTTTTTTTTTTTCTGGTCCTGAAATTCTTTACCATGATTGCAAATGATCTTCAGCTTTCTAGATAAGCATTTGGCGGTCTCATTGCTTGCATTAGGGAAAGAAGTGAAATTCATTTTACATGGTGTTAGGGGCATCTAATTTATTTCCTAGTATACAAAGTGAGCTTAAGATATAATTATGGCTCAGCTATACTTTTTTAAAGATTTTTTTTTGTTTATTTATTTTTGAGAGAGAGAGAGAGAGGCAACGCACGAGCAGGGAAGGGGTAGAGAGAGAGGGGGACACAGAATCTGCCAGCACAGAGTCCTATGCAAGGCTTGAACTCACGAACCATGAGATCATGACCTCAGCCGAATTTGGATGCTTAACTGATTAGGCCACCCAGGTGCCCCTAAAGTGGGTTTTATATTTGATTTATATTTGATTTGACTCATGGAATTAACTATATATGTTATTATATAGTGTAACTAATATAATAATATAGTGAATAATAAAACTATAATATACTGTTTTATAATTATGCATAACATTAAATATAGTTTTATGTAATGTATATAGGGAAAACAAAAGATGCACATATAGCTATAAGACATTTTATATATATTATCTTCTATTATACCTATTTATAATATATTACATATATCTTGATAAATAAAATTAAAGTTTCTGGTTATGGGAGTCACAGAGAAGATTAATGTGTTCTGTAAAAAGAATAACCAGATAGGTATTGCATTTGCTAATAAGAGACCTAATAACCTATACAGTGCTTCACCTTTAAGCCCACAAAAAAGTTGATTGTAAGATTATTGACTATAATGATTGAATTTTCTCTCCTTTTCTCCTGCTCTACCTCTCTATGTTCTTCACTTATGTGTTTTTTTTTTTCAAGATGATAAAGACATTTGGGAAAATTTGTAGGAAATGTATACTCTGAGAATCACATACAGTAAAACATCTGGTTATATACCCCGTTTTGTTATAAATAGGTGACTTGACTCTTAGTTGATGTCCAAAATTCAAATCCAGCATTTTAATTCATTTTGATGTTCATTCTCAAAATTATGTTATTCTTATTCACTTCTCACAGAAATCAGAAAGGTAGTCCTTTATCTGTAAACAGTTCCATCGTATTAAGTGTCTATACAGCTTGAGACCATTAAAATCCATATTTCAATGTTGTAGATAAAAAAGAAAATTGAATGGAAAACTGCATATTTCTCAGATGTGATCACTGTCTATAGTAATGATTCAAAAGCTGTAGAAAGAACTCAAAATACATTTCCTAATTATGTGATGCAATAATTGTTGCTATATTCAAGATTTTGTTATTCCTCCAATTTTTCTACATGCTGATCAGCTACCTTGATTTTGTTTTCTATGATTACGGCTCAACTATACTTGCAGATGAACATGCCCATCTAAAACTATAAAGACATTCTTAAGTGAGACTTGGAAGTCCCAGGGCTACAAAGTCAAAAGGGCATAATAACAAAAACAGTGGATGAAAACTTTTGATAGAAAAAATAAAATCTGCTACGGGTTTGTTGACTTCATTTGCTCAGGAGGTCAAATGAAAGTGCAAATCGCACTTAGAGAATAAAAAACTGGTCATCACTATGCACACTAACATTTTCCCTCTTGGATCTTAAATAATTTGAGGAATAAATTGAATGTTATTTGCATCTTCCTTATAAAGAAAAACCTGCTGCTATTTTTAACCAGTATTTTATTGTAAGATTTGTTTTTCTCTCTTCCTTATTTTTCTCACTTCAAATTTCTATTAACTTTAATTGATTTTACCTTATTTGCAAGTTTATTTGGAAAGCAGTAAAAGGAATACTAGCTAGTAAATAAACCTTTCACAGTTATAGCGTTAATGTGCATTTTGAAAAAGATGAGTAAATAACTTTCTTTTCTATTTAAATACAGAGGCTTAACATATTTCCAGAGCTCTTTGAACTATTGAGCCATTTCTAATGCCCCCATATTTAATATTTTCACAGGGTCTTAATGTATGAGAAACAAACAAAAAACCCCACTTCGGCAAATTAAATTCTCCAAAATGGAAGAGTTTTAGATTGACACCTTAATGTGTAGGAATTGGCCTTTTTACTATAATTACACAACTCTATTTTTAGGTTCAGATTCTTAAACCAGTATATATCCAACTACTGAAGTAATAAATTTGATAATCAGATTATCAACAAACTATAATATTTACTTTTAATATATGCTAAAAAGATATTGCAGACATAATCTTCTTTCCAAAGCTAAATGTATCTGGATGTATTCAATAATTACAAATTTTCAGCACATTCAGAACAATTATAAATCAAATGACAAAATCTAAGGAAAAAAACAGACAACTTTACGATAATTCTGACATAGAAATTTTGTGACATATCTTCTTTGGCTTTCAAGTGATTGAATTACTAGGTTAAACGTATCAATAATCATAATAAACGTAATAATCCTTTCCTCAGTATTCACCAAAGGAGGTAGTGGAAAATGTTATTTTTATTTAAAGCATTTTTAACTTTTGTTTCTGATTTCTGTAGAAATGTATGAGGTGACTTATATCTTTAATATTTATTAAATATTCCTATACTTTCTAATACTTAATAATGAGAGAAGCATTGCTTAAAAATCATTATGTGCAGTGATGTCCCTACCTGTCCCTAATAATCTGTTTTGTTCTACGGTGTCCTTTACCTGAGGTTAATGTAGCCACTCCAGATTTTTTTTTTTACTAGTGTGTACATGGAATATCGTTTTTTGTATTTAAAATTTTAGACTGTTACTACATAAACAGTAAATTTCTTGAAGACCCTTCCTAAAAAAATCATTATTTGATTACCCAATAAATGTGTGAGTTGCTATTATTCCCCACAAGTAGAAATGAACTGTTCATAAATTGTTTAAAATTTACATGTGGAGTCTGTAGTGAGATAATAGTCCAGAATAATTCATTATTCATCAATATATCTTGGGAAAACACTTTCACTAGTAGTTTCAAATGATTATCAGAATATATTCCCCAACTTGAACTTTAACCTTCAACTTCATTGTTTTCCCCTAGTTTCTTGTACTAAACAAGTTGTTTCCTCTGATTTTTCTTATAATTTGTCATTAATATTTGAACACTTAATATAACTTAAATCTGTACAATCTTTCTTAAATTATACTTTGTTCTGTTCAATATCCCTTATCTAAATCTAGAATTTTAAAAATATCTAAAAACCAAAAAGCTTTATTTACAATACATCTGGAAGGGGCAAGAAAAGTCCTTTCCTGAATCTATTTTGGTGGCAAAATACAATCAGATTGGTTATGAAGCTATCAACAATCTTGATTTCTTAGTCTTATTTTATTTTTTTGAGTTTATTTCTTTATTTTGAGAGAGAGAGAGAGAGTGTGTGTGTGTGTGGGAGGGGCAGAGAGAGAGAGGGAGAGAGAGAGAATCCCAAGCAGGCTCTGCCCTGCCAGCACAGAGCCTGATGCAGGGCTCAAACTCACATATAGGGAGTCAGCTGAAAGCAAGAGTCAGATGCTCAACCTAATGAGGCACCCTGGCGCCCCTATTTCTTACTTTTAATGTTAATACATATATTTTACTGAGGAATAATTCATCTTTGTTCACAGCATGTTACCCTCATTACTCTGGAAGTGTTAGGTAATAAACTTGAATAAACATTCATAAACTTTAACAAGACTCAATCCTAAACTAATCAATTGTCCTGTATTGAGAAAGATATATTCACCAGATAACTTGCAGAAGAATATTTATATCACAGTTAACAAAGGAACAAGAATATCAAATACAAATTATTGTTTTTAAAAACATAATGGAAATGTGTACATATAGTCTAGAATTAATGATAGATGATATACATCTTGTAGGAGAATGAATACTAATATACATTTTTAAATTAATTAATTAATTAAATTTAAATTAAGTTAAATCTCTACTTATACTAATTGAATTTTCTTAATTACTGAGGTCTGACTGTGTCTTCAAAAGGAAGAATACATGTTTTGCTTAGACTTAAAAGTGTTGCAGATACATTCATGTGTGATACATTTATGTTCTTTTATGCAGTTCAATGAGTTCATAGAAAATTTAAAAATTAAAATCAACTTTTAAGAAATTTAATTCTCTGCATGTCTCTTGACATTTGTGTGTGTGTGTGTGTGTGTGCGTGTGTATCTCTTCTATTGTGTATAAAATTAGGAATATATTTAAAAAAATAAAAATTAAATTAAATTATGAATATATTTTTATATATGTATATGTATGCACATTATATGTGTTTATTCACATTTGGATGTATGAGAAATATTTTATAACTATGTGCATAGAGACATAATTTAAATGCAACAAGGATTATTACTAATTTACCACAATTAAACTATCATATATGATTTATTTAAAGCCCAATAATTTTTAGGGAAACATTTTATAAATATTATTTCTGGAAGGATACACAAAAGGGAAGCAAAATCCTTATATCATAAACTGATAAACATATTTTCTCTGCCATGGTTTATATTTAACATTAAGCACAGTGAAATTTTAATTAATTGCAAGCTTTCTAACCATAACATGCAGCTTCATTTAATGGAAATTCTTTCTGAATTATTTTACATGATTGAATTATAAGGAAAACAACGCATTAAAACATTCTTATCAAATAGCTACTTGCTCTAATTATATTACATTAGGTAAAAATAAAAATGATATCAATGTATTATGATAGTTAGGATCATATTTTGTATCAAATTACTATATGTAGCCTAAACACTGAAATTTAGTGGATGTGTTTGGTACATGCTGCTCTGTTGTTCAAACAGAGAAGTATGAATTGAGGCAAGTCAGGGAGGTAAAAGAGGGAAATTATTTAATTTTTAATATTTAGGTAATCTGAATGAATGAAATATCAGACTTTCTTGTATTTCTGCAACTTTTCTCTAAGTCCGAAATTATATAAAATGAGAAACAATTTAAAATTTACAAATGCATAAAGAGAAGATGAACAGCTAGATAGATAATGGATGATAGATGATAGATAGTAAAATAGATAGATGATAGAAATAGGTATTTTCTGCTGAATTCCACTCATAAGTGGCTAGCTTTCTTATATTTGATAATCTTTCTTTGTGAAGTAATATTTCATATTTATTTGCACAACCTCTGCATGCCCATATTGTATGTAATTTCTTCATAGTTATATCCCTTTCTTCTGCTTCTAAGAGTGTTGTTGGAAGGTTGGGATGACTCAGAGGACGTAGTAGGGTTAGTCAAGTCTCCATTCCCTACTGCCTATGCTCATATCTTTATTGCTTGTTTTTGTTTGTTTATTTGAGAATGGGGCAGGAGCATGTTTTCTGGCAATTTTGCCTTCCTCTTCTGAGGCTGGCAATCCATCAAGTGCATCCTATATGGAGACTGGTTTTGGAGACAGTGGGTCCCTCAGACCTGCATTCACCTGTGATCCTGAAAGCAGAAGAATCACATTCATCAAATGAATGTATGTACTTTTTCATATAGGAAAGACAACTTTAAAAGTTTGATAATGGCCAACATAACTCAGTCTAGGTGGTATAGGCTTCCTGATACCCTATTTATTGGGATATAAATTTAGAAAGACTTATTGGAGGGAAAATTCTGGCAATATCTATCTCTAAATTTCCTATTATTATTAAAATAAAAATGGGGCGCCTGGGTGGCTCAGTCGGTTGGGCGTCCGACTTCAGCTCAGGTCACGATCTCGCGGTCCATGAGTTCCAGCCCCTAGTTGGCTCTGGGCTGATGGCTCGGAGCCTGGAGCCTGCTTCCGATTCTGTGTCTCCCTCTCTCTCTGCCCCTCCCCCGTTCATGCTCTGTCTCTCTCTGTCTCAAAAATAAAAAATAAAAATAAAAATTTAAAAAAAATTCTTAAATTCAATCATTTATTATTAGAATTTCTTTATTAACATTTATTAAAATTTATTAAAAAGGTAAAATTATTTAACACATTGCCATTTTGTGAATAAAAACATTTGACCACAACCTAGGTTCCTACCAATAGATTAAAATAGATTCAAATATACTTGTCTATAGTCTCACATCAAATATATAGCCTTCAGGAAGATGAGGTAAATGTATTTTTTCTATCAATATGGAAATATGTGTGAATATATATATATATATATATATATATATGATTCCAGTGTAGTACTGAATTATATCACTTGTGAAATGAAATGTTCACTATATATATAATTTATTTATGTGTTAAACATAACAGAAACCCTATATTTTATACTAAATAGTAGCCTAAATCAGAAAATCATAAAATTTTTTTCTCATAATAAAAATTTTTAGGCCACTGCAATTTTTTTTCATAATTCTAGGCTAATATGTATTAATAGTTTATACTTTTATTTCTTATAGCTTATACTTTAAGTTTCTTATAGTTTATACTTTTCTTAAGGTAGTGACAGTACTACCTTAAGAAAAGATATGATCACACTCATATTTTATTCTGAAAATATAGCTGATAAATATTGGTATTCAGAGAATTGACTGGTATATACCAGAAGAAAATAATATTGCCTAATACCTGTCTTTGACTGTAATTTTTTTTTTAATTTCTCAACCTATACCTTGATATTCTGAAATTATTTCTGTTTGATTGAGATGGTTCTACATCTCTTCTAGTAATCTGCAGTTAAAAAAAAACAAAAGTTTTTGAATTTACCAGTTAGTAAAAGACTTATGGAAAGACCTAGAAATGAAACTGGAGGATGTTTTACATTTGAAAAATCAAGATTCAAATAGAATTCAGTGATTGAATGTGTAATGTCTATGATTGTGTTCCCTAAGTGTGTATACATCAGAAAATAATAATCTATTTTTCAAATTATCTTAAAGCTGTGATGAAATTTACCTTTTACACTTTAATTTTTAACTCATTGGACTTTAGTATTCTCTCTCTCAAAAGTGTATGCAAATTGAATTTTTATTAAAAGACACCCTAGTAAATCAATTACACACATAAGATTGTAATTAAATGTATATTATAGCAAGAAAAGTGAAAGAGAATAAATATGTATGTTTCCCTCAAGTTGTGTTAGAGAAAGATCATGTCCTTCTCTCCTACTAGCTTATTGGAAAATTGGGTATGAGAGATGAGAGAAGAGCTCTAGACAAGATTTGTTTCATGCGCTAAGGAAACTATTTCGTGGAAATATTTAGTTCTGTTGTTTGAGATGGGACTTTGAGCCCTTTGCTGCCATTATCCTTTATATGACCAAATATGTCTGAGTTTGAAAAAAACATAGCTTTGGGAGATGCCTGGGTCCAACTTCAGCTCAGGTCATGATCTTGTGGTCAGCGATTTTAAGCCCCGCATTGGGCTCTGTGCTGACAGCTCAGAGCCTGGAGCCTGTTTTAGATTCTGTGTCTCTCTCTCTCTTTCTGCCCCTCCCCCACTCACGCTCTGTCTCTCTCTTTCTCTCAAAATGAAGAAACGTTAGAAAAAAAATAAAAAAAAAGAGAAAACGTAGCATTTTGAAAGATACTTTAAACAGTAAACAAACAATAGGGGCGCCTGGTGGCTCGGTCCGTTAAGCGTCCGACTTCGGCTGGGGTCACGATCTCACGGTCCGTGAGTTCAAGCCCCGCGTCAGGCTCTGAGCTGATGGCTCAGAGCCTGGAGCCTGTCTCCGATTCTGTGTCTCCCTCTCTCTCTGCCCCTCCCCCGTTCATGCTCTGTCTCTCTCTGTCCCAAAAATAAATAAACATTAAAAAAATTTAAAAAAAAACATTAAATAAACAACAGAAATCAACTATTAATGCTCCAATGCTCCTTGCTCCAATACATGTTATTTTGTTATTAAATATTTTATCTCATTTTGTAATTGTAGAAAAGCCAGAATGAAAAAGGTGTTCATGTTGGAAATATGTTTACTTATAATAATTATAGTTAAGAAGTGGTAAAATATTTAATTAGCCTTAGGTTGAAAATGATCTGTAATACGTATGAAAAAAATACCAAATACATTTGCTTAAAATGAATTTCTTAAACTTTTGTATATTTAGTTTGTTTAATTAGAAATGTCATGGGTGTTGGGGAGATAGTGGGTAAAAACAGGTTTCATGTAAGATTTGAAAAGATGAGAATTTCCATTCAGCTAAACTAGAAAATATATTTTTGTTTGACTATTAGGTAATAGGACTGAAACAAAATGATTCAAGCTTTGAGGTTTTACCAAAGAAGGCTAAATATTTGAGGAATGTATTCAAAGGATTTGCTAACTTACAGAAAAAAATGATTAGCTGTGCTAAAAGGAGATAAGAGGTATATAATATTTCCTGTAATATATAATAGAAAATTTTGAAATATAAGCAAAATAACTAAAATATTCTGAGGGACAGAATGTAGGTCATTTATTAGTCATTTTCTTTTTCACTTACAGGTTACTTGGAAGTGAGTGATTGGAAAAGATCTATTGCAATTAAAGTACAAACCTTTATCAAGGCAAGTTTTAAGACAACATCCCTAAAAATGAATGTTCAAAATATTGAAAATGGAAAAAATGGCAGGGTTTGACATACCTGAACAATGATGGAAAAGGCGATTTAAAAATACTAGGTTTTTAGTGCAAGTGAACAAGGCACAAAGATAGTGATGCTTACATACAACAAAGGGATGTGACGAGAAGCAGGTTGTAATGGAACATAGATAATAAAAAGAAGAGACAACTTAGTGTCATGATTAAACAAGCAGGCTCTGAAGCATCTGCCTGTGTTCTCACACTGCCTCCTCCATTTATTACACAAGAAGTCCATGGAAGAATTATTTACAACTCTACGCCTCACTTTCCCCATCTATCAAATGGAAAAAACAATACCTACTTCTACAGGATTTTGAGGATTTTAAGCCACCCAGTTTGTGGTGTCTTGTTTGGTAGCCCTAGCAAATCCATATCTTAGGTATTAAGGAAACATCAAGTCTTCAATAGTTATAGAAAAAATAGAATTATTTTTCTTAGATAATCTAATGTACTAGATAATTACTATTATTTGTTTATTCCTGATACAATATTGATGATGTCAGGCCTTTTTGCAAAGTCTAATAGACTATGTTAAATGCTTTTAACATAGGAAGTAGACCAAATAAGATCTATCCATATGTATACTTTACATTTTACGTGATTTTGCTAAAATTGATCTCATGGGCTTCATCATGTTAATGAACTACAGCTGATTATAAATGCTATGAAAACTGCATTTTATAAAAAATAGGCAATTTTAATTATGAATTGCAAGCACTGTTTTATTTGATTGACAGTACTGAAGAAGTTTCATTTAGTGGCTTGTATTAAAGGCATATCACATACTTTCTTTACCTCATAAATTACTTATATTTCTAGAGAAACCCTGTTTGCATAGCTACTCAGGCAACTTGTAGATACTGGCTCTTTTGAATTTTGGAAGGAAATTCACCTATGTGTTGCTTTGTCTTATAGAAAGTATTCAAAGAAGATTTTGAAAGATTTTCATGCAACTAGATAACTCAGGTTTTGCCAAAAAGCAGCAAAAAAATGACTTTTTCTCTTTAAGTGGCAGGAAAAATATTTTTTTTAGAATATGCTATGCCATCTTTATCTGGAAAAAGTTGACTTTGACTTTAACATTTAACTTTCTAGAACCGAGCAAAGAAATAGGATCATAATGATCTGAGATATTAGAGTTACTTCCTAATGGAATGAACCTATGATTTTGTTTTTACTAGCTGAGTGTATAATTTTTCACTAGAAGTCTCAAAGGGGATATTGCTAAGAGCTCTAGCAATGTCTACTAGAGTAGGATGTCTAGCCATATAACTGATAGCATTATAAAAGGAAATATCATAGCATTTATTAATATACACTTGATCGAAAATAATAAATAATGCCTACTAGGAAAACTTTGCTAATATTCAATGTGTGGATTAACTCTGAAGCCTTTAGTGGGTCTGTGCATCAGACACACCTCTATCTCATAAGCAGACAAGGTTGTCTAAAGGAAGCACAGTAGATCGCTCAAAACACAAGAAGGGTACCAAAAGCATGCTTATATTTTATTCCTGTTTAGAATGTGATGATATATTATGATTATTATGTGCCATGTTAATTGTGCACATACCTTGTCTAAAAAAAATAATTTCCTTAAAAAGAGTCTGTGAAGAAATACTACTCTGAAAGAAAATGCCAGTAATGCTAAGCAAATAAACAAACACTCCCCCCTGCAAGAAACAAAACATATTTTTCTGCAACTTGTATGTACTCCTCTCAGCAGTGGTATAACATAAAAACAGGAATAAATTTAACTACATCTGAATGAAAATCATCTAAAAAAAGAAAGGATCAAGATGATGATTTAAAGTGTGAATTTGTGTCTACTAACAATAAATATAAGCACCTTGCATTGTTCATTGAAATATTGTCTGATAATAATATAATATAACAAAATAACATGTATTTTTTTAAGAAAAACATGCAAAAAACTGGGCAACCATTAGAAATTCAGTTTTGTAAAGATAAAACATCATCGAAAGTAATGGTCCAATTTAATATTGAAACTGTGAGTGACCCTGAGTTCAAATCCATACAGTGGACAATGTCACTGTGTTTTCTTAGAAGTGTAAAATAGCCTACCATGCTTCTGTGTACTTTCTGTGCTGCCCATGGTATTTTGACACACTTTTAAACACGTTAGTTCTGCATTATCAAGCTCTTAAATCTCTGTCATGGTACAAAAAGGTATTAGTGATGACTATGTCACTGAGTATATACTATATAACAATTCTTTAGTGCATGTATTTGAACTCTGATACCAGCAACGCAACAATGAAACAAAAAATATTGACTTAAATGACCGTATTTTTCCTGTTATACCAGGTCACCTCTCAGCAACATAGGGCTCTTCTGAAGGCAATATGAGAAGCCACAAGCAAGAAGAACTGATGATTAGAACACTTACCCAGTAGCAACTTACTAACAAAAGCTAAATTTAAAGGAAGTGAGTGCCAAGTTCCCCTTCTACCTAAAGTTTAATGATAGTATGGAACAGAGATAGTACCTCTTCATGATACTTGTTAGTGAACTAAGAAGATAATTTGTCGGGGCACCTGGCTGGCTCAGTCGGGGGAGCATGTGACTCTTGATCTCAGGGTTTTAAGTTCGACCCCCATGTGGGATGTAGAGATTACTTAGATAAATAAAAACTCAAAAATAAAATAATAGAAAGCCTTTTACATTTAGAAATATTTGACAAGATCTCGTGGCAAAATAATAACTTTCTGAACCACCTGCTTACCATATTGTTGTGTAAGTAGATAAGGACCACATAAGGGGAGTTCCGTGGATTACAGTAATAATAGTGCCATTTTTAAGGCACTTTCTCCAACACTCTGAGATACCTACCATGAAAATAATAAACCTTACTGGTATTTCATGTGCAGATTGACTCTGGAGTCCTCAGTAAATCCTCCTATCAGATAGGTGGGTATCACATTGCAAAACAAGATTTTCTAAAGAAAACAAGGCAGAACACACAAAATGTAAAAAAAAAAAAAAAAAAAAGTTACCAAAAGCATCCTCAAATCCTTACATCAATGTCAAGAAGTAAACTTGCATTGTTCTATTCCAAACACATGCAAATAAAATGATGTTGTAGCTCATATACTCAAGGTCATGAAGCTCATAAATAGTAGACTCAGGACTCAAAGCCATGGTCTTACACCAGTCTAAGACACTATCATGTCACTGTTCCTATCCTGGCATTTTAACGGCTCCTTGTTTTCTCAGAAGACTTTTCACTGACTTTCATTGAATAAATTATATATAAGGTGTCATAAATATTTTAATTGCTTTATGTACAATAAGATAATATCAGACACAAACACTTACATTCAAATACATTCTTAGCACAGTCTGTTTCTTCTCTTACTACCCATAGGAAGATGCTAATAAGACATGCCAAGCTTGTGATGTAAAAGGATAAAAAAGTGTTTCACACTATTTTGATGATCCATAGACATAATTCCAGATATGTATACACAGCCTAGGCCTGTAGATGTAACTGATTAGGGGATTATATTAGCCAGTCAGTCAAAAAATCAGTCACATTAGTATTCAGGAAGAGGAAACTTTGTATTTTCACAGAAATAGAATGCTTGCTTAGGCCCTCTTTATTCTAGGTCTCTATTTGAGTCACTTTTTGGAGTCTGTCTTATGGTCAAAAACAACTCTTTAAAGGTCTTCATTGACTTTCTGAAACTAAATTGATAAAATTTACTTAAACTTTAACACTCTTGACATAGTTCCAATTTTAGATTCCCTAGCTATTCCATAAATTTATTTCCCTTCTTCTAATCTCAAACCCCAGAAAGTATGAGTAGTAATTTTCCTCTATTATGCAGAAATGTTTTCCAAAAAAAAATGATGCTTTATTCTATTTACATGTATAACTCTCTACTTTCATCAATTAGCCTTAAACCCTTTGAGACTAGGGAATCTGTTGTATTTTTTGGTTACAACATGAAACATAGTAATAATGAAATAAATATGTGCTAAACTAATTGAGAAAATAATAAAATGCCTTTAGAATTTAATACTGTTGTCCACATCTCTTCATAATTCTGTCCTTCATTTATCCTATGTCACCCCATTCTTTTGGCTCAATAGCTTGCATATCTATTATTCCTTTCTTTTAAAATTTCTGATTTTCTCTTCCATATTGTGTAGACTCTTCCCCTTAATATTTCTATCCCTATTTATTTACATGGACTGATCTACAATTTATACTAAGTACCTCCTCTCTCTGACTGTGTCTCTATAGTAATTCACAATTGTTTTTACAGCCTTTTGAGAGTTAACATTGAAAATAGCTAGCTTTTATTTCTTCTTATTTGTGTGATAGGGGACTAGGTTATTCTAAGCCTTTCACCTGGAAAAACAGCTGCATAAGCATACACAACACAAAAAATTCTTTGAAAAAATAAAGTAATGAAAATAGAGAGGGAAAATTAAAAACAAACAAACAAAATTAAAACAAGACCTAAACAAAAAGGAGACACAGCCAGGCCAAATTAAAAAGTGATAACTAGAAACAAGAGTAAAGCCTGGAAAGTTGGAAAATAAAAGCCACTGCTACACAAGATAGTTCTTTGACACTTGAATTGTATTTCCATGGTTTTATGAGGGCTAGAAGACAGATTAAGAATCTTAGAAGAGTTTCCCCCCATGCCCATTGATACAAATCTCATAGATGTAAGACCATCAAGTGAACAGATCCTCAGACTTAATCTATGTTGTTCTGTGAGGGGTTAGGGGAAAATAGAAGGCATTGACTTGAACCTGAACAGAGAAAAAGAAGAAGAAGTAAAGGAAAAGAATAACAATAAGAAAAAGCTGAAAAGTTTCAGCCACAGAAGACAAATTCAAGTTAGAAAAACAAAACAAAAACAAGCCAAAAAACTCTCTGGGACATTCATTTAGAACAAACGTGAATAAAATCAAATAACAAAATCTCTCCTATTCAAAATCATTTAAGTTATGTTAAAAATAAAAGAAAAGAGAAAAGAAAAGAGAAAAGAAAAAAAAGAAAAGAAGAGAAAAGAAAAGAGAAAAGAAAAGAAAAGAAAAGAAGAGAAAAGAAAAGAAAAGAAAAGAAAAGAAAAGAAAAGAGAAAAGAAGAGAAAAGAATATGCTAGAAATATCCCCCTAGAGTATTAGACAAAAAATGCTGGTAGAAGTGTGTAGTAATACCCTTGCCTTGGTAGGTGCAATGTGACTTTCTACAGTTCATGCAGTCAGTACCGAAGAAAATGATATTAGGATGAATTCTGAAAAACATCCTGCATTACTATTGTTGGAGAGAAATAGGTTGAGAGAGCATTGAGGTACTTCTGGATGAGAAGAAAACGGCTTCAAATGTGGATGCTTTTCTGTACTAACTCATGTCTTATGGGGTACAAGAAAACCTAGTCATGTCAGGATTCTAATTTTCCTGGCTGGAGAGAAATCTAGAGGGGGAAAAAAGTTAAATAAGGACTCTGGAAGTGAACAAGGATGTATAAGAATAGGCTAAGTAAAAATAGCAAGATTCTCTGAAGATGAGCAGGACAAACTAAAGGTAGAATAAATAAGAAGAGGTTCCAGGAGGATTCTAGTGCCCTGACTATAATCAAAACATATTTTTCTCTTGTGACAAGCCTTAAGGATAATACAAAAAGTTGATCTTTCCAGACGTAGCATATGTCCAAGAATACATATATGTATACTCTTAGTAAGTCATAGCTAAATCACATTAAATAAACAAAAAATAATTCCCACAAAACCAAAATATATCTGAGTTGAAAAGAAGCAGGTGGAAAGAAAGTGAACAAATAAAACCAATTCACCCTTCAGAAACCAAACCCTGTATTCTCAATTGTAAGTGTCAAAAGTTACCCACTATTGCAGTAGTAATGCTTCTGAAAAGATAAAGTAGATTTTATTTTATTATTTTTTTTATTTATGTAAACTCTAGCCCAACATAGGGCTTGCACTCATGACCCTGAGATCAAGAGTTGAATGCTTTATGGACTGAGCCAGCAAGGTGTCCCTAGATGAAGTAATTTTTAACAAAACGGCATCAACACACATTTATAACTATCATAATTATTTTTATATTTTAGGAAACATAATTAAAATTAAAATGTGATGTCAGTTTTCACCTAACCTGCTGAACATAAGTTATATTTTAATGATGTTAATTTCATTAAAGTGTAATAGATTTATTTCATTATAAAGTTTCTTATATTATTAATATAGTTCTATATTAACATAAGTTAATTTAAAATATTCTGTTTGTATAGTGTGCTTTCACGTTATTTTGGTATGGAAGTTGATCTGGTATCAGTTTTTAGTGGACGTTTTGACAATACTTACTGGGCTTTTAATATACATTATTTATTAATTTTATGCACATTAATTTTAATATGCATAGATGTTCTGATTCAGAGATGGATTTATTATTAATTACTTCACAGTAAATAAGAATGTTGATTCCCCTTGCCCTAGTAACACAAAAAGAGCCATGCCAAATATCCTATATGAGTTGTCTAGTATTCCATAGGTGAGTGTTGAGGGAAAATGATTTTTCTTTGCTTATACAGGGAAAGGCAATGGGTCTCTTGGAAACATCAGTAGTCTGAGTAAGTTTTTGGTGTGTAAATAAAATCTCTGCAGGACCAGATACCCCAGTTCTCCTTCAGATCTAGAGAGATCTCCAAGCTCTGAGACTTCATCCCTTTTGACATGTGAACACCTAGGGGGCTGCCTCTCTGGGGTCCCTAGCCCCAAGGGGTTATTTTTGAGACCTAGTGTGAGCTATAACCACCTGGGATTCTTGGCGAGGTAAGGGATTTTATTATCCACCAAATCATCAGAATAATTAAGTAGGCAAATGGCAAGAAATACAATTCTCATGCTACATGGAGAGTCTCAGACAAGCAGTACTTTTACAGGAGCACTGAGAAATCCAGGAAAGTTTCATTTCTTCATGCTAGGGATCGAAAAATTCAATAATCTTTCAACCAAGGACTGCTTAAAAAAACCATACTATTGATATACTTACAGGTACTTCAAAATATCTAGAAATATGTCATCGTGCAATCGGCAATAATCACAAAAGTAGAATTATAATTTTCGAAATATGGAAAAGATAAATCTATTCTTCTACATATGGCAGCTTTATTACTAAGTTCTAGTCTTGAATATTGACACTAATTTTATTATCCTCTAAGATGGCAACACATTTTCAGGCTCCAAAAATACCCACTCCTTCTCACCTGAAAGGAATTATTCATTCTCATAAACTATGTATCCTTTTTTGTTTTTATTTTTAAAGCGTACCTATATGTGTGAGTTGATTTAGCCTCACTCTTGATTTCTGATATTGTGATGCTTTCTGATTTTTTTCATAAATGCACATTCTTCACATATACACATTCAGTCTTGAATTTTAAAATATAACTAATAAGAGAACTGAACGGCTTTATCATTATCTCTTTAATCTTGTTCAATAACATTTTTCACCCTTTCTAAGAGCACGCCTCTTTTATTCGATATCTTCAAAACTCAAATTAGTAAGAGAAAACTTTGATGTTAGCTTTCTTTTGACAGAAGATCACTGAGCATGATCTTGTCTGTATACTTCCCACTGCATGCTGAAACACCATTTCATTTGCATTTTATTGTTATGTGACCAAAACAAGTTTTCTTGCAAGGATAAAAGCCAGAGGGTAGCATCGATCTTTTATTCAGCCCAGCTTTTTTGTTGTTTGCTATTGTATCAGTAATAACTTTTAGTCCAGGAATGTCCATTTAGCTCCTCCATTTCCCTGCTATAATTTGAGAGTCCTTTGCTGAGATTTGCATTCAGTGAAACCATGTTCGACTGAAAGAAGAAATCACAAGAGGTGCTCTAAGGTGGTTGTCTGTTGGTGTCAACATCTTGTTTATCTCAGTTTTGGACTCAGCAACCTTTGCTCTTCAGAACGTGCCACGTATTTTGTTTGTTATTATTTCAGTTAATTTTGACTGTGTTCTTGATACAGAAAAGGTTAAGTTGTGTTACTTTTCTCAGTCAGCGTGCTTTCCTCAATTTTAGCGAGAAATACTTGGCTAAGCTTAAACTGCAGACTTTTATCTCGAGCAGCATCTCTGGTCTCAAGTCAGATCCAGTTTCTTTGAGCTGGTTTAATCCATGACTCAAGGCTCAGTTTAAATGTGGAAAGGCCTAGTTTGGAAATCCCCTCTTTCATTTTTCTGAAATTCCTCTAATCTTTTCAATGGTCATAGTTTTATGTGCCTCCTCCTTCTGGTTTTCCAGGCCGGGAAAAGCTGGACTTCTCCGAGCGTATTCTGCAGGTAAGGTAGATACCACACAGCCAGTTCCTGGTTGCATTTAAAACCCACGGAGACGCGCAGGGATGTGTTTACTTCCAGTCTCTCCAATGCGTGTGAGTGCATCCTGCAGCAGAGTCTTTGTGCTTCTGTGCCCACTCCAGTACCAATGTATGATCTGCATATTTTTCTGTTGACTCTTGTTTTACGGTAAATCCCATACCAGTTGGTTTTTAGCACCTCATACCGGAAATCAGAATCAATCCTTGTTCTTGAGAAACTGAGAATATTGATTTTTTTTCATGAACAAATGTATTTTGAAATATTTTCATAGATTTAAAAAAAATTTCTGAATTATTTTGTTGTCCTCAAAAGTATGTGATGATTGCTTGTAGCTAAGAATGATTACAGCAACCTTTTTAATATGGCTGAAAGAGTATTTTCTACCCTGAATAACAATATAGTATTTGGTCAAATATTTATACATCTATAAGGAAGCACAGATCTAAGGCTTATATTAGAATAACTTCCTTTTTTTTTGAAGAGGTTATCAACCTTTTATATATTCCTTTTCTTCACGTATAACATGTGAGTAAATTTCTAATTGGTTCTTATTAAATGAATAACATACAGAAATTATAAAGCTTCTGAAATAAATACTTAAAAAATAAATATTATTCTTTATGCTAGTTATTACTATTCACTTTCAGAGACATAATAATATATATATATATATATATATATATATTCCTATAGTTAGGAATTGTGGCAGGCTTAAAAATAATTTTGAGGAGATGAAAGTATAGAGTTTCAAATATTAGGAGGTGTGATAGTTGTAAAATTTGGGGAAAACTAGGATAATTTTAAAAATTATCTGTGATTCACTATGAGTGGACATTTCCATATAATTGGGAATAAAAGAAAATTAAATGTTTTTGAGGTAATAATAAAACACATTCTGAGATCATATATCATATATCATATATCATATATCATATAACAAAACAAATAAAACAAATCCTATTGAATTTAAGTAGTCTGCATGTGAGAAATAAGGGAGATATGTATTAATATCCATGTACTTGTGTATTTTTCTGTTTACTTTTATGTATAGCTTGCAGTGTCAAGAATCAAAATATTATTGCTTTGAAATAGTATATGGGTAGATAGGGGCAATCAAGATATAGGGGAATTATTTAAGACTATTTCCTAACCTTTGATAGATTAATATTAGAGATAATGGTTGTTAATGTCTTGTTTGTATATTAGTTTTTGGAAGTGGGTAGGCTGGTGTGATAGAGATAGTTAATGGAAAAAGTCCTGAAGAATTTACGTAATTTAAGAACTTTTCTATTTTCATAAGCATTTTGTTCATTACCTGTCTCTCTGATCCTCAGTAGTCAAACCTTTCTACTTGACAGTTTTGTGTTGGAAGACAAGAGCAGATGTGCTCTCCTCTAATAGAATCATTTTCTTCAAAACAAACAAAAGAGCAAGATATACTTTCCCATCCGTCTACTAAATTTAAAATTCATTCTAAGTATTGCAGATTTTACAATGATTTCTTTCAAAAATGAAGATAAGGACAGGATTGTGTGTAACAATCATTACTAGAATCTTTAGCTAATGGCTTTGTATGAATTCAGGGACAAAGAAGTATCACATTCTAAACACAGGGAAAATAATTTATCTCTATTGTCAGAGGTCCCTTAAGTGATAAAAGGACCCTCCTGATGATAAAATGAAGTGTTTAAACTGAATGAGTTTAAGGGTCCTTTTAACCTACAGGTTCTAGTATCTTTCTGGCCCTAAATATGTCATCACTAGTCACCAGCACCAGCCACAGGGTCTGACATACAGTTATTTCTCAATAAATAGTTATTAAAATAATGCTTATCAAATGCACACATATGTGCTTTTTATGTATAAGATTAAAAATATGAAGGTGAGAAAGATGTGAAGATCTCATTCAGAAACAATACCTTTCAAATAAGATAGAGTCCAGTCTAATCAGAATATGCTATCATTAATTTAGAAGAGGTGAAAAACCCAAAAATATGAAAATAGAAACCTGTAAAAGATTTCACGGGTTCTCTCTAAATCAATGATCTCCATAGTATTTCATTTTTAATGGATACTTCCACAAATCCTGATTGCTTACAGCACACAAAACTCCCTATAACCACCGATTTCCAGAAAAATGCAAAGAAGCTTCCCATTCTTGATCCTCCTGCCATACAGAATCCAGACTCCAGTATACCACTGCTCCAAGGTAGGCAAAATTGAGGTCGAGGTGTGGTTGGCTGAAGGTAATTGCTGTTTGATTTAAAAGCCTTTGTGGTATTCTCGAATTCATGAGTCAACAAGCCTCTCTTCCCACCCCATCGTTAAACTAGGCACATCTCTCTCTGTTAAGAGATACTCCATTATTAGAGAAAAATATAAATATATATTTGAAGCCAGAAACTTTAAACAAGATGATAGGTGAAGCATTAGTGACAGCTTTTCCTTCTGAGTAAATGGTTCACTTGGTATCATTTGCTTACACATTTTTCACATGAATGGTTTTGCCAAATGAATAGTTTTTGCATTAATATACTGGGTTCACATTTGCAACCTGCCCTTTAACAAAATGCATTAACAGCAGGGCTTAAAAATGAATAGAGCTTGAGTCTGAAGTATCACCTCCCTGTTTTCTTCTAAACCCTTTTATAAGAGCAAAGTTATGAAATGTGGCAGCCATTAAAAATTTTATAGAGAAGAAAGGATAGAGTTTCAAAAAATAGGAAATGTGATGGTTGTAAAATTTGGAGAAAACTGGGATAGTTATCCCAGAAAACTGGGATACTTAAAAATTTGTATCTACGATTCAGTATTGGTGGCATTTCTGTAAAATTAGGAATAAGAGAAAAAAAGAATAAAAGAAAATTAAATCGTTTTGAGATAATAAGGAAACATGTTCTGAGAAAATCTTACACGGACGAGAACACATAGTACTTAAGCCCTGTCTTACTTAGGTTTCAGGGAATGCTATTTTGGGTCTGTCTGTTTTTATTACAACTTTTAAGGAGCACAAATAGAGAGAAAGAGATCTTATATTCAGAGAAAAAAAACATAGTTGGTCAGCTAATATGAAGGGCCTAATATGATAGGGAATAGGCTTTTCTGAAAATCTTTTCATCTGTGGAGACCGCTATGACAGTTACAGTTGGACAGCAGAACAGCTTAGCAATCAACAAAAGGAAATATACAGAAATGTACATGATAATAATAATGCCATTATTAGAACAATTTTTGGTTTTATATTAGTCAAGCAACATTATCTGACATACACCATTACATGGTTATGTAATGACTTGTGTTTGAGAAGTGATTCTTGTATATATAATTTTACTCGTGTATTTCTTTGCAAACAGGCATTCATGACTTTTTTCCAAATTCCATTTATTTTATAGAAAAAGTAATACAAGTATTATTGGTATTATAATTCCAAGTTTGTGGTGTGTGTTTGTGTTTTGTGTGTGTGTACATGCTCATACGTGTACAGATATCCATTGATATGGATGAACAGGCAAGGGTGGGTGAGTGTTACAACATGTCCTCTGACCTCTCAAGTGCATGTTCTCTCTATGCCAAAATGATGCAGGAAACAAAAGGGAATAAAATAAAATTCATGGTATGTGTTTCAAAGAACGAGACAGAATATTTCCTTAAAGAACATGTGTCCTTGAAGAAGGACACCAAAAATACAAGAGAGTCTGTTTATACTCCATAAATCTCTCTATTAATCTGTAAAATGACTTCCTGTACAAGCAATGAGAAAATATATTGGTCAATTGTTATTATTACAAACCATCACTAATGTCAGTTCTTACAAAAAAAAACTCATGAGAATTATCTGAGTCTTAGAATGAGGTAAATCATGACTAAATTAAGTAATACAATAATTCATAATCATATTTATGGAGAGATTATCAAGTTTTAGTTTTGATAACATAATATCCCCATAATTTGCATTACTCACTGCTTTAGAAATTGCCTTTCTTAGAAAATAGAGTGAAGAAATCTAAACATAACTTTATATATATATATATGTATATAATATATATTCAGCAAATGTCCTTTTTAAAAAATATATAATATCCTTTAATAGGAAAAACCTATCTTTATTGGTAAAGGAGAGATGACATTCTCGTCCTATACTCCATACACTTCTCTTCTCTTTCTTGTACCTACACTTTTAAGTTGTTGCTTTTTAATTGAAGTATAGCTGACACACAATGATATATTAATTTCAATTGTACAAACTACTGATTCAACAAGTCTATACATTATACTGTACTCACCACAAGTGTAGCAACCATCTCTCATCACAAAATGATATTACAATACCATCAACCAAATTTCCTATGCTTTATTAACCTATATTTTTTTTTTCTTTTTTTTTTTTTTAATTTTTTTTTTTCTCAACGTTTATTTATTTTTGGGACAGAGAGAGACAGAGCATGAACGGGGGAGGGGCAGAGAGAGAGGGAAACACAGAATCGGAAACAGGCTCCAGGCTCTGAGCCATCAGCCCAGAGCCTGACGCGGGGCTCGAACTCCCGGACCGCGAGATCGTGACCTGGCTGAAGTCGGACGCTTAACCGACTGCGCCACCCAGGCTCCCCTAACTTAACCTATATTTTAATAGGACCGTTTTTCTGTATGAGAGACATTATACCTTTACCTTTTATGTCAGAGTGATGCTCATTCCCATATACTTAAACCAACTTATTAGTTTTCCAAAAGATTCATTTGTCACAACAATAATTGTATATATTAATCAATGAACTGAATCACATATCTGTTTACTAAAACCATGGTTGACATAGAGAAAAAAAAACATTAAGAAGCTTCTTTTGAATATATTATGGATTTAAAAAACAGTACAGCTGAAAAGGCAGAGGAAGCAGAGAAAACAGAATAGTAATATAAATAGTTTCTCATTTATCAGTCTATACATACTAGCTTCTCTTCCCTAGAAAGATAATTTTTTATATTTGATTGCAAGTAATACGTTTGTCAGGAGCATTTAAATATGCCTGTGTCTTACAGCAATGAGAAAGATGAAGACCATTAATTCAAGAGAAAGACCTTTGTTAAACATTTTGGAAAAGACTCGAAGAAAGTAATAGCAACCATAACAAATAGGAAATATCCAATACCACCAAATGAACTTACACAAGACATTCACATATCCGTCTCCTCCCTATTCATTAGCCTCTTTAATTACCATGTAATGGGCAAAGACAGAAGCAATGAAATTTTCTTTTTTCTTTTTTCTTTTTTTAAACTTTTGTATCTCCTGGAGAAACTGATGTAGACATTCACACACAATGAAGTGTCAATAAATACGATAGAATTCAACAGAAATTAAATTATGTTGGCTTTGTAGGTTATATGCATCTTACTTTTATTCAAGCATTTATTTTTCAGAAACATGAAGATGAAGTGAAAACACTTAAAAATTTAGTCATAATGTGAAATAAGGATTACAAACTGTCAAACAGTCAAGCCAGGAAGATTCTTTGTTTGATGGTGGAAGTAAAGGGTGCTTTTTGAAAGCCCTCGACAATTATAAATGCCAAAGTAAATGTAATATAATTAAGTGTTCTATAATCCACCCAACTGTACCCAAATTATTATTATTACTTAATATGATTTTTGTAATGTGCGTGTCAAATAGCTATATCTGAACTGATTTATCTTAGCCTAATTGATTCATATGACAATTGAGTTAATATAAACTAAATGAATAGAGTTGTACTGAATGAAATTGCACCTACAAAATTATTGCTGCTAAAATAACTCATCTGTTTGGTGACTAAGTCTCAAACCTCACATTGTTAGATACAAAAAATAAATTTTCTGTACAATTTTTTCTTGATTTATCACAAACATTTTGTCACAGTTGCTCATTAATTTCTCCCTGATGTATTCATGTGGCTTCTAGGGGACCTCATGTGTCTCGCTTTGCCTCTAACCCAGTGACTTCATTGTTAATCCCTTTTCATGGTCCCCTTACCAAATAGTGGAGTGTCTCAGATCTCAGAATTTGGCCCTTTTTCCTCTACCTCCACAGGTTCCCTGAGTGATCCCTCTTTGGCTATTCACCTATAGGTCTCATACACTCACATCTATGTGTTCATATTCCTTTCACATCCAGGCTAGTTTATCCAACCACCTGCCAAAACTGGAGTACGTGTGTGACGTCTACAACACAACATGTTCATCAGTGAACTTCGAATATACCCCCCAGATCTCTTCACCTGGAGTCCCTCATTTGATGGCAACAACAGCCTTCCAGTTGTTCAAGCCAAAAACAAAGCAAAACAAAAAACAAACAAACAAACAAAAAGTAGAGGCATCTGTGATCATTCTTTTTCTCTCAGATACCAGAACATCACATCCAGTTCATCTGGAAATCCACAAGCTTTACTTCAAAGTACATCCGGGCTTCCCTGCCACAACTGCCATGACTCATTCTCCTCACTATGATCTTTCTCCAGTATTATTGTAGTCACTACTCTTTCCACCCTTGTACTTAACTTTATTCTCAACATAGAAGAGTGTTATCTAACATAAATTAGGTTATGTCACCCTTTCATCTTAAAAAGTCTCCAATAGGTCACCAATTCAATCGAAGCCCAGAAAGCCTTAAGTTATTGTCTCTCTCTTCTCATAACCACCAACAAAAATCTACACCCACATATCCTGACTTTATCTCTTCCTCCTGTCCCCTCACAGGCTTCCTTCACGCTCCTTGTATGTGCCAGGCATTTTCCCACCTTAGGGACTGTGCCCTGATTTTCTCTCTGCCTAAAATACATTCTCCCTGGAAACCACACAGCTGAAGACATCACCTTATTTCAAGTCTTTGTAGAAATTCTTTCTCAGTGATGTTTGAATTAAATAACATTTTTTAATTGCAGCCTTGAGAAAAGCATTTGTAATCCCCTTCACCCTTTTTTACCTTTATACTTTTATGATGCTTTATAATTTTAAAGCATACTAAATAAATGGATTATTTATTACATTTAATCTGTCTTGCCATGTGTCTCCCACTCAGAATGTAAACTATGTGAGTATAGAGATTTTTTTTTTCTTTTGTCCACTAATATATACAGGAGCTAAATCTGTCCTTAACATATAATTGCTCAATAAATATTTATGGAGTGAATAAATAAGACCAACCCCCATAAGTGATGCAGAGAAACAAATTATATCAAGAAGCAAGTAGAATGTTATTTTTACATATTCAGTCTGTGTTTAGTTATGGCCATTATCCTCAAAAGAGAATTTTACACAAGGCAGAGAGATATTTTTAAGTATGTAAAATGTGAGGAAAGAATCAAAACCATTTTTACTTTCTCATAATAATTTATTTAAATTCATTATTAAATAAATACATGGACTATTATAAATTCCATGAGTAGACTGCATCACTAACACAATTTAAAAGCACTGAGCATAATTTGTTTTCTAAAACAGATTTCAGAGGTTTCACCAAACATATGTTAAATAATCTTAATTTTCAAAGGAAGGTGCAGTATTCTGAATTTCCTTAAACATGCAGTTAAGCAATGTTAGCTGTATGCTAATGATGCATCTTCAGTATCGGTTGTCAGGGAATCATTCTTCCAAGTTGAGACAGAAAATGTACGCTGCTTCTTATCACAGCGAGCCTCTAACTTCACTGCAGGGATAGAATGTTATAACCTAGTAGAATTACCAGGCATATTTCATGTGAATGCTCAGTAAAGACCACACTTTGTTACCCGATAAAAGAAAAGAAAATGTTCCCTGGAGGCAGTCCAACATGCTGAGACTCACCTATTTTTTTTTCCATATTAAACAGTACTGATGAGTTGGAAGAGATGAAATGCAAAATATATTCAAAGATCAAGCAAAAGGCAACTAATTAGGTGAGAGTAATTACATGACTACAGAAAATAATTGTATTTTTCTGAGTTAGTGTTGAATCAGTGAGGAGCTTTTTTACAAGTTGAATATCCATTATCATTTTTTAACATTTCCAACACGTGAAATAGAGTAGAGATAAGAACAACCAGATAATTAATTTTTTTAATTTTTCTATTTGAGACTTGCAATAATCATAATCATAATCATAAAAGTTTAAATTGATTCATGACATTGATATATTTTCGAATTGTTAGATTTTGTTTCTGACTGGGAATTTTACAAAACAGTTATCTTTGATTATAAACTTAAAGCTTCAAGGATCTTCTGTTTTTCAACAGTGTGTTATCTGGATTATAAATTACTTAGCGCTAGGGTTTTTCTTCCCCTACTTACAATTGTGATGACAAATTTCACATGGATATTAGTATCTCTCACACACAATCATCAATGGTCCTATGAGAAATGCAGCTCCAGCAAGGGCGCTAATGTCGTTCTGAAAAGGTGTTTTCTTTCTCACCGATTTGGAAACCAAACCTAATGGAGTTTACAGAAAATAGCATTAAAACTACAGTAAATTTATGGTACAACATTTAAATACAAGGATTGAAGTAACATGCCCCAGTAAGTTGAAGCTTTTTTAGACACAGAAAGTTTTTGCAAGAATCACTTTCAATCATGTAATACAAAGGCCTCATAAGCTTGCTGACAAATAGGTAAATAAAGTTTTAGAAGTGTTTCCCTAATCTTTTTTTTTTCTTCCCAATTGGGACTACACTTCTACTTTTCATTGTTTAGACAATTGAACAGTAATAATCTCTGAATGTGACAAAATAAAAATGAGATGATTCTTACTTACAAAGAACAGTGTGTTGTTCTCCACAGAGCTAGATAAATATTTAAGTATATACCAGTGTTTAATTCACTTTTAGAAGGATATGGGATAAAGAAAAAAAAAGTTAGCAATAAAATAACACAGGGTCTTAACTATCTATAATATAATGCTTTCTTAAAGACAATCTACGTTCCCTTAAAAAAATAAGATGTCCTAACAATATTTACAGTAAAATGCCTAGAATACTTATTTTTTTCCAGTGTTCTTGAGATATAATTGATGTATATCAATGTATCATTTTAGGGTGTACAGCTGATGATTTGATTTACATATAATGTGAAATCAATACCACAATAACTTTCGTTAACATCCATCATCCGATACAGATACATACACATATTTTTCCTTGTGGTGAGAATTCTTAGGATCTATTCCCTTAGTAACTTTCATATTTATCATACGGCAGAGGTAACTATCGTCATCATGATGTACATCACCTAACACATACTTATCTTAGAAGTGGAAGTTTGTACTTTTTGACCTTCTTTATCCAATTTCTCCTACCCTACCCCCATCTCTGGTAACCAAAAATATGATTTCTTCTGAGGTAATTTTTTGTTTTTGGCTTTGTTTGGTTTTAGATTTCACAACTAAGTGAGACTGTACAGTATTTGTCACTAATTCATTTCACTTTGCATAGTGCCCTCAAGGTGTCCATCAGTGTTGTTGCAAGTGGTAGGATTAACTTGTTTTTTTATGGCCAAATAATAGTCATGGCAAAATATTTAAGAGAGAAATGCCTTATGATGATTATTTTTGTGTATTTACTTGGTTAGGCTATAGTGTCCAGCTTTTGAGTCAAACAGTAATCAAGATGTCACTGTGGACCATACCAGTTGCTGTGGATTTTATAAATATGATTAGCATTTATAGTCAAGCCACTTTAAGTAAAGCTGATTACCTTCCATTACATGGATGGGGCTGATCTAATCAGTCAGAGGCCTTAAAAGAAAAGTCTGAAGTTTCATAGAGAAAAAAGATTTCTGCCTCATGACCTTAACATGGAAATCCTGGCTGAGTTTCCACCCTGGGGTCCTGCCCTACAGATTTCAAATTTGCCAAACTCGACTATTATGTGAGATAATTGCTTATACTAAATCATAATATAAGTATAATTAATCATAATATAAATATAAATATACATGTAGATTATAGAGATATACAAAGATAGATACTAATATCCTGTTGATTCTATTTCCCTGGGGAACTCCAATAGATACATATTTTATTTCACACTTATGAAATCGTATTTTGTTACAGTAGTGTAATTGAAATAAAATCGAGTAACATTATGCTTAGCTTATAAATTAAATGCTATGTGAAATTATAAGAATCAAGACTGAACTAAAACTATGAAGTCATGTTAGAATTATCTGTTCTTAAATGCTGTTTGAAATTGAGTTAAATCATATTTTAAGAATCTATGTAACTCTTGGCCTTTCATATAAACCCTAATCACTTAAATCCAAACAGTAATTTGATCAGACTTTGTGATTCATTCTCAGCTTTGCAAATTCATAACAACTTTATCTTGTTTGAAAAAAAACTTGAATATAAAATCTTATGTACCTAAAATAAACTTCATATTTTTTTTAAGATTTTATTTTATTTTGGGTTGCTCAGTCAGTTAAGCATCCGATTCTTGATTTTGGCTCAAGTCATGATCACAAGGTTTGTGAGACTGAGCCTTGCACTGAGCTCTGCACTAACAACGTGGTCCCTGCTTGGGATTCTCTCTCTCTCTCTCTCTCTCTCTCTCTCTCTCTCTGCCTCTCCCCTGTACATTCTCTCCCTCTGTATCTCTCAAAATAAATGGGTAAATATTTTTAAAAAATATTTTAAGTGATCTCTATACCAATGTGGGGTTCAAAGTCACAAGCCTGAGATCAAAAGTCACATGCTCTACTGACTGAGCCAACCAGACACCCTGAACTTCATAATTTTTTAACCAGTGTATAACCTAGAGAAAAATCATTCATTAAAACTGCTTTGTAGTCATTTACAAAAAATACATTAATTTGTTTTACATAATTATATATGGTTGTTTTATTGCTTATAAAGTTTTCCTTTCAACTGATGTGTTGATCAAAAAGAAAGTATTGTCATTTTTGTTTTGGTCAAACTCAAAAGAATAACATGATGATATTTATTCATTATCTTTAGATGATAATTTACCACACTGAAAAATATATTTTTCAGGAGATGTTATGGTGCACATTTTTATAAACAGCAATGGAAAACGCTCTGTGATTTAGGTAAAATGATTCTAATACCAATTTCTGTGACTGTGGGAGAGTGGAACTATTGTTCCCCACACCACCGAGCAATTCTGACATCAGCTAAGTGCCCTACAGTTTAACTCAAATTCTGACGCTATCTACCTAGAGACAGCATCAGATCCCACAGGTTAGTCCTACACAACTACACAACTTCCCATTCTAATTCAGTCCTACACAACTCCCTATCCTAATTCAGATGCCAACCACAAGTCTAAGCTCTCAGCTCAGCTTCTGATCAACCAGCTTTAGGTGAGAGGTTCAACAACCCCTCCTCAGGATTGCTTAATTTGCTAAAGCTGCCCATAGAACTCAGGAGAAATATTTTACCTACTAGAGTACCAGTTTGTTATGAAAAGATAGAACTCAGGAACAGTCAGACAGCAGAGATGTGTAAGGCAAGGTATGGAAGAGTATGGAGCTTCCATGCCTTCTCCACACGCTCCACTCTCCCCCAATTTCCACATGTTCACCAACCAGGAAGCTCTTCAAACCCTGTACTACTGGAATTTTTATGGAGGTTTCATTATATAAAAAAGAACGATTCAATCACAGGCTACTAATAATTAATTTAGGCTCCACTCCCCTTCCCTTCTCCCCTCTCCCCTCTCCAAAGTTCAGGGTGTGGGACTGTAGTTCCATATCTCCGATCACATGATAGTTTTCTCCTGGCAACAAGTCCCCATCCTTAGGTGTGGTCCAAAAGTCACCTCATTAACATAAACTTGGGTATAGTTGAAAGGGGTTTGTTATAAATATTAAGATACTTTTATCACTCTTATTATTTAGGAAATTCCAAGTCGTTTTTTTTTTTTTTAAACTGAATGCTTTATTCTCTTCTAAACCAACTTTTCTGCTGGGTCTTGAAATATTAAAGTGTCCTACAACCGGAGAGAAAAATGTAAGTCAGGTGATAAAACGTATCTTTTGAGCTCCACAGAAATTCGTTCCAAAGAGATTTTTGAAAATAAGGCAACATTTAATTGCAGTCAGGGTAATATGTCTGTTCAGTTTCCTGGTGATTCAAATAGGAATAACAATCACATTAGATCCATCGACTTCACTGTCCAGTGTGTAGGCAAAGGACAAAAGGGGGTCTGAAGCCGGGAGTTCCAGTCTCTTACCCAAGTGGGACACCAGGAGGACACAGTTTATAGTAACAGTCCTCCACCAGGAGGAAGTGGGATCTTTCTCCACACATCACAGGGGAAGAGCCAGACACAGGACAGAGACTAATATATATTTATTATTATAAATCATAATATCACACATTCTAGGAATTATGAAATTAGATGTCATCCAGTAAAAGTACCAAAAGTACCACTTGGTTTAGGGTAAATAAACCAAATTAAAATGTTATTAGATTTTATTTTTTAATATTTAAAGATATTCCATACACTTGCTAAAACTAGCACAAGGAAAATAAAATAAGACCTATCAATTTCTGACATATGATTTTGATGTTTCCTTGACATTCATTACAAACAAGCAGCATATTATACTACAAATTGACATTTACCAGAAAAGTACAGATTGAGCATTTCCACTACTGAATTGTTTGTTTACACTTAATTTTTCAGTTGAAATATGCTGATTTATCTTTTAAAAACTTTTTTTTTTCCTGGAGTATGTGAACTGCACATATTAAACCTCTTAAAATATGGATGTGAGCAATTTCACTCCATTAACATTTAAATATGAGCTGTGTATTGCAATTACAACAGTATCTAACTGAAATGAGAAAACTGTAGATTATCACTAAAAGAAGATGAAACATCAAATGTTATAGTACCAAATGAAGCTCAAAATATATTAATTTCATCACACTGTAATGCTAAATGATATCTGTATGTCCTAGAAAAACAAATAAATTCATCTACTTATAGAAATTAGTAATAAAAGTCAATTAGTAGCATGATAGCAATCAATCATCATAAACATGGCAATGATATTAGGTAGCAGTTAAACTGTATTGTAAATGGCTAATGTTCTCAAGATAATGCAAATAGAATAAAGGTATAAATTAACTGTCAAACCTTTTGATTTGTGAAAACCTTTTAATATACCTGCAGTAAACCCAGAAGTTTATTGGGCTTTGATTCTGTACACCCAGAAAGTATATTTCATAATCCTATAATTTTGATTTTGATAAACTACAAAACAATTATCATAATGAAAAGCAATGGACAGATCAAACAGATCACAGTGAAAGAGTTTTCTTTAAGGTGAAAATGAGTTTTATTTTAGACATACTGAATTGGAAGAAATAGTGGAAAAAAATTATTAGAGATACTCTAAATAGATAGGTGGAAGTCGAAATAGTGCCTTTTACATTGATAAAGCTTTTTGGAGAATGCCACATATATGTGTGAATAAGCATGCTGCAAATATTTTATCTTAAAATTAGATATGCTAGCTCACCCAGTCAAGAAAAAGTAGTAGAGTGATGATCCATTTCTATACTGATGATGAAAGAGATATCCCCAAAGGAAAGAAAACAGCTGACCCAGTATAATCCTGTTGATAATTGGATCACACAGTAAACAGAGTAATAATATTTGTTGAGCAGAAAGTTTTATCTATGGAAATCTCAGAGCATGATGCACATGGTTTAGTATTACTTAACAGAATACAAACCACAATCTGTGAATTTATGACACGACACTCTGAAAAATGTGATGCAATCATTATAATGTTCTTGTTTTAAAATAGAGATATTTGATAACCTAAATGATCTCCACCATATAAGGTGGCACACAAACTTTACTTAGAATCCATAGCTATTACTCTGGGACAGAGATCACTTATCTGACGTGGGAAAGAAGTACATAAAGATCCAGACAGGATCCCCAGAACTCTCTGTACTTCACCTATGCTACTTTGTTGCCGGTATCCTTGCAATTTATAGTAAAGCTTGACACTGGCAAGATCTTTGATTTAGTTTGACAGTTTAATTCGTTGTGGTAGCTCAAATTTGTACCAACAGCAGGACTGTCTTTCAGCCAGATGTAGCTGCCTACCGATCTTTGGTATAAAGTGGCAAAAGTTTTGAGATAAATTATAGGAAATAAATATTACCAAAGGATTTTGGAGAAAATAGAATTAGATCCAAGAGAACTATCTAAATGAATGATAGGGAGTCCATGGAGGAAGAAACATTCAAAAATATTCTAATGTTTATTTATTCTTGAGAGAGAGAGAGAGAGAGAGCATGGGAGGGGCAGAGAGAGGGAGACACAGAATCTGAAGCAGGCTCCAGGCTCCGAGCTATCAGCACAGACCCAGATGAGGGGCTCAAACTCACGAACTGTGCGATCACTACCTGAGTGGAAGTTGGACGCTTAACTGACTGAGACATCCAGGCGCCCAAGTTGTTCATTCTTTTTTTTAAAAATTATATATCAATGTATGACCTCCTTGTGCATTTTTGTTTACCTGGAGAGATGCCCAATTTTCATGCAAAATAACTCAAAGTTTTTGATTACCTACTTATACACACACACACACACACACACACACATATATACAATACACACACAGATATATACAATAGATATTTCTATATATGTAGTTGGAGGCCTAGCTAAGTCAGATAACTACTGAATTCTAAGGACATCCAGTTAAAGAACTCAAAACACTTTAAAAAGAAATGCTAACAGAAGTCTGGTGAATAATTAATGTCATGATCTCTCAGAATTGATAACATAAGTACATGTCACTAATTTCACATATTACTTAAGAAAAAGGATTTTTTAAGTCCCTAATATCATTTCATCTTAGTTTGGGAAATAAAAATATCCATTCTTCATTTTATTACTATTGACATACTTATGATCTAAGTATGTTATGTAGTCAGATACCTGTAATTTTGAACTGGTCATGGTTCAGCTATATTCCATACTCCTCAGGTAATATAGTAAAGATTAAGTGAAGTTTCCAAATCTCCCTCTAATCGAATAGCTGGAGAACCTTGGTATTGTATTTACAATGCATTTATATTATACATACACATATACATACTCACACACACAAATATATTGAAGAAAGAAATCTGGAAACTTATTGCATAAAGAATAAAAAAATTCCTTGTCATATCAAATTATCTTTTAGCTTAAATCTATGATAAAGCAAATGTTTAAAAAAAGGTTCTTCAATACTGCATTCTTTTAAGTTTCTCTAAAATACTATAAAAGCAAATGATCTTTACAAGACTATCGAAAATCTTAAAATAGGAAATGTGTTTTTTCAGTGGTTACATGACTTTCCATTATTTTTAACCTAAAAAATTAATGAGCATAATAACAACAAAACAAGAATTGTACTTTATGTGGATATTTTAAATATAGATATTTGCTGGCATGAAAAAAAAAGTATTCTCTCGATATCTTTGAGACATTAATTTTTGTTTTAATATTATTTTGTTTCACTCCATGTAACATACAATATTCATTATCAGGCTTAATGGGAAGAAAAATGAAAATTTAAAGTTCTATATTTGATTTTGTTGACAGCTGATTTAATGTCTGTACAAAGCAAATTGACTTTATTTAAGAAATGCCTTAAAATATATGTGTGAATATCACTGTTTTGCTATTCTTTTAAATATGAAAATAGTTGTCATGCTTTTAAGATTAAAAAAGATGAATGCAGTTTTATATAATACTCATTGGTGACCATAAATGTTCTTATTGCTATTTGACAATATATGGTCAAATAGCTTGTATATCTATTTGATCTAAGTGTAAAAAAGAGTTGTTTTAAATTTTTTCCAGTTATTTTCTATTTTCTTCACTCATTGTTTATTGTATTTTACTGTAATAGGATAATATTTTTGAAAGTTTTCTTTTTAGTCTAAATATGAAACCTTGTTCCACTTTATTTTTTCACTCTCTTACCTTCTATAATTTTCTAATATAAATAAAAGTATCTTACTAGTTTTGTTACTATTTGTATTAATCCCCAGCATTGTGGAAATGTGTAGAATTCAGTCATTCTCTTTGTCAGAACATTTCTTTAATTTGACCTTAAATTCATCTGATTTCAACCAGGTTTCCATGCTTTTACCTTTTCAGTCAATTTTCCCTGTTAGATGGTAAGTCCTTTATTTTCAACTTAGTGTAGTTAGGTTTATCATTTGAGATATATAGGGATATATAGAGATATATAGAGTAGTTAGGTTTATCATATTATATATATATATATATATATATATATAGGGGTTCACCATTTCTGTTTGCACTTGTTGATTTTGTCTTTGAATATGTACAGCATCAACAGGGCTTTCAAAGGGAAAGCTATAAGGAGAGGTTTGTTGATAGAAGTACCCCTTCCCATTTGTTCTATCCCATTTCCACCCTCATTCTTTTCACCCCATTTCTAACTCCTCCCTGTAAACGGTCTCATTCTAATATTTTCTTACTTCGGGACTGAGAAAGAGAGACAACAAAAAAATCTGGAGATCCCTTATGTCAGAAAGTAAGACAGTTCATAGAATAAAAAAAAAATTATAAATTCCTACTGGCAATAAACAAACAAACACCTACAGGAAGAAAAAAATCTTTTCTTCCATAGGGTATGGTTGCAATGAATAAGTAAAGAAGAAATGATGGAAGAAAAAAAGTCACAGTTTGGAAACCATAAAAGTAATTGCTTAAATCAATAATTTTTAATAGATGAATGTAATGAGTGAAAATTAGATGAGAAACAGGGTATTGAGGGAGTTATAAAGTATCTCCATGAGGTATGTATCAATTACATAAGGCAAATCTTATTGGATCTGTAAATCGAAACATAGTATCACATCACGTTTATTTCCTGATTGTGAAAACTGTACTATAATTGTTAGAGTAGGCACTCAGTTAGGTTCTGACAGCTGCCTGGAAGTCAGCAACAAGGAAGTCATGGTAAGCTATTGAGAAAGTCAGAGGCTTGTCCTGGAAGCACCACACAAGAAGCAGGGTCAAACCTGACAGGTCCAAGATGGCTGTACCCCTGACAGGAAACCCCTGACAAAATTTGGGACAAAGAGAGAAAAGCCCTGCTTTCTGAACCAAGTAATAAATATCCCCCCTACTTAACAACTGTCAATAAAAGATAGAAACCCAACCCCTAGAGATGGCTATTTGCTTGCGTATACGTTCCCTTTCTCTCTCTGCCTCTCTCTTCCCCCTCCTCTTCTATCTTGAGAATGTCCTTTTCACTTTAATAAACTTTCCCCCTTGTGTTACTCATCCCTTGTGCTGCTTGCCTGTCCTTGCGTTCATTCTTGTGATAAGACCAAGAATCTTTAGCTAGTCCTCTGGATCTAGCTGGATTGAGGTCCCAGAGCTCGGGGTCTCCCCAGTTCACCTGGCAATATAATATTTTCTTAGAAAATATACCTGGCATAAAGTAAAGGGGCATCATGTCTGCAACATTCACACAAATGATTGGAGAGAATCTATATACATGATCAATAGATCCATAGATAGATAGATGATAGATAGATAGATAGATAGATGATAGATAGATAATAGAAAAATAGACATACACTGAAGGCAAATGTGGTAAAATGGAATGTTCAGGGATCTGTGTATAAGATATTGTCACGGAAGAAAATCTTTCTCTGCCCTATGGTCTTTCTAGCTGGCCTTAGAATCAAATTGACATGAGACAGTTTAATAGGAGAAAGTCAAACTTAACAGCATATATACTGGGAATCCACACAGACATGAAATTCTGAAGACAAGGCAACAGGAAGCTAGGAGGAGCTAAGGAAGAAGGTAGGGGCCTCAGGATGCCAAAGTGGCACCTTGTGGGGCATCTCATCTTGCATCCCTTTCAATATACAAGATTGTTTTTGTTCCTTCTCACACTCTTTGGTAAGTCTGGAATTACTTCAAAGGACAAGATTATAAAAAAGTAAAATTAGTGATGGAGAGTGTACAGAGTGAGTCTAGTACTTAGGACTGAGTCATGGGGAAAAAAATAGCCAACACTTAAAACATAATAAATAAATAAACAAATCAACCAACAGAAGCGTGTGATTCTAAACTTTGCAGCTTCCAATTATGTATAATTTATGCAATGGACTTATTTAGGTCTTTGCATTTGCTTCCAGCCCTAAAACTTCCTTTTCATTACAGTCTGAGGTTTGTTTTGTCTTTTCATCATCATCTGTGTCTTACTTGTCAGACCCATGTCTACTCTAGTTTCCTTGTCTACATGAATATATCAAATTTCTTTAATTCCTGGGGTGAAATTCAGACGTATAGCTGTGTCGCTTGCTTCTATCTCTTACTTTTCTCTTTTTATATTTAACAGATAAATATTTGATTTTATCTATATTATCTTCAAATGAAAGGTAATTTTTCCAGAATCATTTTTATCAAAGGAAATGATCTTCTACAACAACAATATCAGCAACAATTAGGCAATTAGGATAAATAGCATCTTTTTTTTTCTTCTGTGTTCTGAATACTGTTTCATCATTCAACCGGAAATTAAGCTCTAGTGCTGGGCATTATTAAATTATCTTATCACATATTTTATTTAGTCAACTGATGGTGGCAAGGAGGGAAACAGTATGGTGTCCTTTCATACGTGATCTTTGATTCTATCTGCTTGATCTTCATTAATTGTAGCACCAAGAGTTACCACACTGGTTGGGTAGTGTGAGCACTGAACTCAGGATTTTTTATTCATTTGTTCTTTGACATACCCAAGTGAAGATAATTTACATTAGAGATATTCACTGAAGCTCACAAGCTGCTTTGTCAATTGGGAGTATTCTCTTTAACCCAGTATTCTATTGTTGCTGTTGTTTCTCAGATCGTGCCCCGAAGGTATGAGATTAGGTGGTGTGTGTGCGTGTGTATCTTAAATTAGAGATTATTATCACAAGCAAAAATAGTGAAGCAGAGTTGTAAATTTTCTGTTTTATTCTCAATGTAATAGCCTCTGTCGGATTTGGTCTCTGGTAAAGAACAGATCTCTCGGTGAAATGGGGTGGAATACCCCTATGTGCCCAGCAATTTCTTCAGACCTCTCTACCATTGAAGCTAAACAAGTAATTTTTTTCAAAATCCATTCTACATTTTCTCTTAAACACTGAATTCTTATTTCACAAAAGGAGTTGTAAGGTTATTCTATCTTACTCTACTTGCAAATTGAATCTTAGTTGAAGGATGTCTCCGAATATTTTCTGATGTGGGAAACAAAGGCAAATGAAAAAATTAAGTTTCCTTACTACATACAATTGACAAGTCTTTGAAATAGGCAGGGTGACCTTCCTGGGGGAGCTCAGCTGCCTCGATGATGTCAGTTTGCTATGGGCAAAAAGCAATCTTAGCTTAACATTACCCTGACCCCCCGGGATCCTGTGAGTCTACTTTAAACATATAGAAATTCCTTTGGAAACTTCCTTTATCTCTACCCACCCCCAATATATGTGTTAGCAATCATCCTTCTAGCATATGGCCCACTGATATACATCTGAAGGGTCTCATGGCTGAGGGTTTACTAAACAATAATAAATGACCTTTTCCTAATAACAGCCCCTCCTGGAAACCTTGCTTCCAAAATTCTTTACAGACTTATGCTATCCCCAATCCCTTCTCAACTTGAAAATATATAATCAGTCACTCGTCACAACCCCAGTGCGGCTCTTTCTGCCCATGGGTCCTGTCCACGTGTTTTCATAAAACCACCTTTTTGCACAGAAGACATCTCAAGAATTCTTTCTTGACTCTTCACTCCAAACCCCAACATTTCCATATCATTTTCTACTTATTTGCTAGAGCACTGAGTAAGGTAAATTGAATATTTTAGATAAACAACCTCTTTTGATTTTATATAAATTACAACATATTATGATTCATATACTTTAGCATTCATTAATTTCTCTCCACCATATTTTATTCTCTGTGTTCACATTTTATCAGTGTTTAGAGATTTTTGTGTCTTAATCCGTGATTATCCTATCATCCTCCTCATGAGTCCTAACTTACAATATTCCAATGGTAATATATTTTAAACTATTTATTGTGCGTGCATATATACCAACTTATAATTTTACCTTAAATGAGTCTTTTGGTGTTTCTATTATTTTCTTTTTTTTCTGATTAATTAGGGCAATGTCATTTTAGATTTTAAAATATTCAAATTATACAGCTCCTGAAAATACACACTGAAATGGAAATTGTGTTCTTTATATTAATATGTATGTGCATCTAATGAGTTTTAATGAATGTGCAAAGGTCATTTCAATTGATTGTTGATTTGAGTAGTTTTTCATCCAAGGGATTTGAGAGAATTGTATTCAAATAGGCTGGATTCTTATAACAATCACAATACTGTAATAGTGAATAATATCATATTAATATATGATTTTTGAGGCTTGAGAACAAGTGTTTTGTCATAAAGTCACAACTTTGAAATTATGAGTAAATTTAGTGATTTGATATAAATTAATTTGAATTACATATGAGTTAAGTGGTAATATTTCACTGTGCAAATGGCAAGAAATAGCAAAGAAATTTAAGAATTCTCACCTGATCATAAACAAGCACGTCAAAACTTTTTTAAGGAACGCAACAAATGCTTACATGTCTTTAATACCATAAGTCATGAGATTTATTATAAGTTAACACAGTTTCAAATTTCATACACCATGACAGATGAGGGTTACTATTATTAACCTTTTCTAAATTTATATTAATAAGACAATTTGTTCAAGTAACTACCAATTACAAATTTCACAATTCAGTAAAACGGGCACTTGCTAACTAAAATGTACAGTACATTGTATGCATTTAAAAATATTTTGGGGCGCCTGGGTGGCGCAGTCGGTTTAGCGTCCGACTTCAGCCAGGTCCGATCTCGCGGTCCGTGAGTTCGACCCCCGCGTCAGGCTCTGGGCTGATGGCTCAGAGCCTGGAGCCTGTTTCCGATTCTGTGTCTCCCTCTCTCTCTGCCCCTCCCCCGTTCATGCTCTGTCTCTCTCTGTCCCCCCAAAAAATAAATAAACGTTGGAAAAAAAATTTAAAAAAAATATATTTTGACCCCATATATTTGAAGAGAGGAAGCTTCTGCACTTCTAATAAAACTATGTTGCACCATTTAATAAAAATTATACTAACAAAGTGCAAGGGAATTCAACAATACACATTGTCTTAATGGACAAAATACATAACTGTGCTAAACTGGAATTTCTCCAAATTCTAGATGATTGTCTAAATCATGTCACTATAATGCTTATTTGACGTTAAACTCCAAGATACGTCAGCGTAGCCTTGTTGCCTTTACCATTGAAAACAAGGCTGGAATGCATACAGAGAAGATATCAAAGATATTCAAGAAATTAGAGGGGTGAGAAATTGAAAATGTAATAAAGGAACATAAAGGAAAATAAAAAACTTGCCATAAGCCTATGGTTTCTTGAACCTCCAATATTATAACATTTATCTCATTATACTGGATTATTCATTTCTATAGTAGTATTTCAAATGCTAAAAATCCCAGAGTAGTTTCTATGTCACTGGAAACACACTAGCTATCCAGAGTAGCTTACAATCAAATTAAATAATCAATATATCACACTGTGGTATTCGTGTTGACATTTACAGGTTTGGGTTTGCCATTCCCATTCATTACAGATTACTTCCTGTTTTTTTTTTTTTTTCTTAAACTGATTTCACACCCAGTGTGGAGTGCAATGTGGGTCTTGAACTCAAGACCCTGAGATGAAGACCTGAGCTGAGATCAAGAGCGGGACACTCAACAGACTGAGCCAACCAGGTGCTCCTGTATTCATTGTAGTTAAATAGGTTGCTCTTGGGTGAATGGCAACATCTTTCTAATGACTTCCTGGTGAAAAATGCCAATTGTTGTTACTATAATTTAGTGTATAAAATGTGACTCCTTAGAAAAAAAATCAATAACAAAAATATTGAAGAGCATCAAAGGAAGGTGTTTGCATTCAATCTCATATACTTCAAATATTTGGGCTGTTGTCTTCTATCATAATCTTTCCCAAACATTCTTTCAGTTATTCTTTCTAGGTTTAAGAAAAATTCAGTCTTTGACCTAGTTCTCCTAAAACCAGGCTCCAAGATACTTACTTGCAGGAAGTTTATTGGTGTTTGTGTTTGGAAACAGCACTTGTAAAGGAGGAAAGAAATCCAGATTAGACATAATAAGAATTTGAGCTGCAATAAAGTTGCAACAAAACAAAACAAAACAAAACAAAACAGAAACCTCAGTCTATCCAACGTGGAGCAGAACTGGGATAGCATTTCCAAATTGCTTAGATTTGAGTTAAGAGGAATAACCTTTATACTATTCTATTGACCGAAGGATGAGTGTCAGCCACCAGGAAGGGAATAAACTTGGGTGACACCTTTGGCCAAAGGCAATGCACAAGAAGAGACTCAGCCATGGGCTGGGGCAATGCATACCTTAGTCTTAAAATTAGGATCTGGACAGCTGACCATACACTTCCTAGATTCATCTACTTTCTAATCAGAATTTGTATGTGAAATTAAAAGCAAACAAACAAATGAATAAAAAACAAAAAAGCAGAATCAGACATATACATACAGAGAACAGACTAATGGTTGCCAGAGGCGAAGGGGGAATGGGCAAAAATGGGTAAAAGGGAGAAGGAAGTACAGGCTTCCAGTTATGGAGTGAATAAGTCACAGGGATAAAAGGTACAACACAGGGAAGTGTAGCCATTGGTATTGTAATAGCACTGAATGGTGACAGGTGGTAGCTACCCTTTGGGTGAGCATAATATAATGTATAGAGAAGTTGAATCACTATGTTGTACACCTGAAAGTAATGTACTATTGTGTGCCAACTATACTCAAATAAAAAAATAAATAAAAATAAAAACATCAGAATTTTAAAAATCCCATTTTGATCTCCTCTTCAATACTATTACTCTCAGTATTAGAATATCTTATGTTAAACCTAATAAAGTAAACCAATATGGCTCCTTGATATTTGTCTTAATTTTCTTTCAACTTTGAAACAAGTTCAGAATTACAGCTATAAAGGAGGTAAAAGCAAAGGCATAGTAAGAATTCAGTGCAAGACATGATCTATTTAGGTCCCATTCCTCAGTTCTTATTGTGTCTCCAGTATCAGAGGTTTTTTTAATGATTTAATTTTTTTCATTTTATTTATTTGTTTATTTTCATTTTATTTATCAATTTTATTTTTTTTATTTTATCTATTTTAGACAGGCAGAAAGGGAGAGAGTGAGTAGGGAGAGGAGCAGATGGAGAGAGAGAGAGAGAGAGAGAGAGAGAGAGAGAGAATCCCAAGCAGGCTCCACGTTCAACACAAAGCCTGATGTGGAGCTAAATCCCACAACCTTGGGGTCATGACCTGAGCTGAAACCAAGAGTCAGACACTCAACCAACAGAGCCACCCAGGTGCTCCCCCAGTTTCAGAGGTTTTGTAATGGTAGCTCCCCATTCTGGGAATGGCAAATGCTATTTCACTTTCCAACATCGGGGCTCTGAACCTGTACAGATGTCATTATCCTATCTCTTCTGTAACACTTTTCTTAATATATCTATCTATCTATCTATCTATATATATATACACTTGTCATTTCTTCTGCTGCTCCTGCAATATTGGACTCACAATTTCATAAAATTTTCCCACTTACTGCAACTTTATTGACTGTCTTCCTCCTTGAATGTATAGCTACATCTTCTTCCACCATTCCTCTTAGTAGAGGCATTACTACTTTTTCAAGGACTAAAGAATGCTATCCTCTACTACGTTCCCTTTGATTTTGCTTCAGCAATTACACCTGCTGTCTTATATCAGCAATGTATCAGCCAGATGCCATCTTTCCCCTATATGTAATCACAATTAAGTCTCTTCCATACTATTATAGTGCTTAAGTCATTTCTTTAGCTATCGCCTTTTCAAGATACTGTTTCATTTATTTTCTTATCTTCACTGTCAAATTCACAGAAAATATAATTTCTACCTGATACCTATTTTAACCCACCAAATAACCCCTCAACGTAATGCTACCGTACAAGAGAAATTATATTTCATTTCTTTACCATTTTCTCAAGATTATTCAAAGAATTAAGCCCAATTATCTTTTCCTAGACATTATTTAAAAGCTCTATTTGAAAACTTTTTTCGAGGGATGAGATGCTCATTACACCAGAGGAATCCTCATTCCACCATTTTATTAAGCCACAGTATGCTTTTCTCTAAATTTTAGGAGTTTCAATGGTCTGTGGAGATATATAAACTAAAATTACTCCTTTGCTCACTTCTCTTGATAAAGGATCATTCTTTTATATCATCTTGATTATTTTAAACTATATAAGTACCTTAAGCAATTTCAGTCTCTGTAAGATTCTTCTATTGATCATATCAATTTAGTTTTATATATTACACTGGAACAGGATGTCTCAATCTTGGCACTATTAACATTTTAGGTTGAATCATTTTTTTTACTGTGGGCCTGCCTGTGAATAGTAGGATGTTTAGCACTATTTTGGCCCCTACCCACTAGATGTCAGTAGCACCCACCATCACCAAATAGTGACTATCAAAAATGTCTCCAGGTATTACAACATGTCCCCTGAAACCACTGTCCCTCTCTTAAGAACCTCTGTATAGATGAATAAAGAGAGGCTATAGAAGTCAACGAGTAATTTATATGCAATAATATTGAGGGATTTTTAGGACATTTGCAATACATTTACACATTTAATTGCATCATATATAATCTTCACACAAAAACACTACAAGGTAGATACTATGATAACCCCCATTTCACAGATGTGGAAACTGAGGTGCAGAATGATTATTTAGCCTGCCCAAGATCTCAGAGTTTATAAGGGGTAGATCCTGGCTTTAAACCCACTTAGTCAAAACCCAGCCATTACCAGTACAACAAATAGCCTCTAAACCACCACATAAAGGCTAATAAAAGAATGGGAACCTAAAAAGAATATAAGATTGGTTAAAGGAAATAATTTTCAAAACTTAGAACTGATTCAAAATAAAATAAGAAGTTAAAAAGACAAAGACAAATATATGGTTTAGATGCTACAAAGTAAAAAAGACGAGGATACACATTTTAAAGGGTCTGGGAAAGAGAGTGAGAAAACTAGGTCATATCCATACAAATACTAGATTTAAAGCTGTAATGTAGTAGGAAAATTTTTCTGCTTTAAAAGAAATCTTAGTTGTCTTTATTACAAATCCATCATTTCTGATCAATTAGTTTCTTAAGAATGCCACTTTTGGGCCACCTGGGTGGCTCAGTCAGTTGAGGGTCCGACTTCAGCTCAGGTCATGACCTCATGGTCTGTGAATTCGAGCCCTGCATCAGGCTCTGTGCTGACAGCTCAGAGCCTGGAGCCTGCTTCTGATTCTGTGTCTCCCTCTCTCTCTGCCCCTCCCCTCTCATGCTGTGTCTCTGTCTCTGTCAAAAATAAATAAACATTAAAAAAATTTAAAAAAAAAGAACGGCAGTTTTTTTCTTGTTTCACGGATTGAAGTCAGTGGAGTGAGAATAAGACAATCACAGAATTATGCAGTCATATTTACAATTAGGAATCTAGCAATCGTAGCTCTGTAAAGCATATATTTTACATGGTGTCCCAGTATTGTGTTCTGTATAGTTTTACTAAGGACATAAGTAAAATAAAATAGGTTCCTATGGACATAAACAGGAAATAAACATTATTGTTTTTGGTTATACTAAGTTTACATTGTCTTTATTATGACAATTATCACAGGTTTATATCTGTAAGATGCAAGAAAATGTATATATTAACAAACTAACAGAACATCATACAGAGAGATCCTGCAATCCAGTTCCCAGAGAATACAACAAGCCGTGGTGATAATACACAACCAGTCAGGTGGAGAAGGCAATAACGTGCTAGAATGAAGTAAAGTCTTAAAAAAAGACCCAGTTGATTGCACTATCCAAAAGGCTGGTAAGTCTGTGTACAGTTGTACAAAGTGTCAAGAATATTTTCAATTGGGTTTAGAAGGGGAATAAAGGTAAATTCTAGATCAACTAAACCAGATGAAAACTTACATCAGTCTGTCCAGTCCAGTGCACACACCAGTCAGTGGCTAAGGATGATCACACAGCTAACAAAGGGAGAAAATGTTTGGAGATGGACTTGAAAATAATAGAAAGCGTTGCTCGGCTGCTCATTCCAGTGTAGAGTAAAATAGCTAAAATAAGAACTGTCTTCCAAAGCCATGTGACAGTTTTGTGCATCCAAATACGAATCCTCCAATATATATGAATGAACATGTTGTATAAAAATCTTATTCTCCCCTCACAGTACAAGGGATATCTTTTACTGGAAAAAAAGTCAAGAATTCTATTCCTTTTTTTTAAGTTCTCTTTTGATGATCTAAATATTAAGTGTATGTCCTTTGTATAACATCAGGGAGGGCAGTGGTTCCTTGGTTTATATGAAGATAAGGAAAAAAGAACATAAAAGGTTAAATATAGCTATTTAAATGGTAGGGAATAGTTTGGCTTTAAATATCTTTGAGGTCATGGTAGTTAGCAAAAATCAAAATGGATGATTTAGCTTATTTATGACAGTTGCTACAGATTTCTAATAAAATATAAATGTTTTAATATACACCTCAACATCTAACATTTATAACCACATAAAAATAAGTCTTGGTATAAGATTTGAGAATTATTGTACTCTTCTATTAGCATAATGACAAAAATATTTATAGTTGGACAGTATAAAATAGTGATTATTATGTTTTGAAAAAGGCTCAACGATGTGTTCTACTAAATGCCTAAGAACATGTTTTTTTTTAAACTAACTAAATATATAAATACATAAATCTCATCGCCATAATCTCAGTATACCTGAATTGGGAAATGTACCATATTCTAAGATTTCATTTATAAATTGTGGTGATATTTTGGCTTGCATTTTTTTCTTCCCTGCTTATTAGTAGGTAGCTTTTAACAGATGACCTCAGGAAAGTTTTGCAAAAACAGTTTCAGGATAAAATTTTCAATTGACCTCCAGAAGTACATTCTCAGGTGGAATTTGAGATAGGATAGTAGATTCTACCACATACCCAGGTGGAAGTGAAAAAAGCACCCCTGTGTGCCTATAAAATATGCATTTGTATCTGTAAATGGATTTTTGAGAGAATCTTAACCATTACAACTTCCTGTAATGTTAACAAGGAAAAGATGTTTAAAAAAAACAAAGACAGTGTCAGGATCAACTTTTTCAATCAATGCAAATACCTAGAACATAGTATATCCTCACATATATATTTTTTTTTCTTTTCTTTAATTTGGAGAATATGATTCTGCATCACATTTTTCTATATCCCAGAGACTCAGTAAATGCTTAGAGATAGATGATAGATAGATTTATAGATAGATAGATTATAGATAGATACATAGATACATAGATAAATATTTCTCCTTCAAATTTTCTTTCTTGAGAATACTCCAAGGGGAAATTTCACAAAATAACAGGTTGGATTAGGAATTGTTTGCTGTGTATCTTTTTTCTTCAATATGATCTTTAATTTTTTTAATGTTTATTTTTGAGATATCAAGAGACAGAGTGCGAGTAGAAAGAGACAAAGAGGGAGACATAAAGTCAGAAGCAGGCTTCAGGCTCCGTGAGCTGTCAGCACAGAGCCTGGACATGGGGCTTAAAGTCACAAACCACGAGATCATGACCTGAACTGAAGTCAGATGTTTAACTGAGCCACCCAGGTGCCCCGATATGATCTTTAAAATAAAAACACCTCTGAAAGTAAAAAAGGATCCCATCCCCTTGAAAAGAATTGCTTGATGAGAAATCCAGGAATACTATCTTATATAGCACAGCGTAAAATCACTGTCAAAGTCTTTGTATTACCAAATGCCCTGGCAACTTTAGAAATAGTTCATACTTATCACATTGAGAAAAGCCTGTTTGTTGGGTTCTAAACATACTGCTATGGCTATTCAGAGTCCGCACATGTCAGCAGCAACATGAACCACTGATACTTCTGAAAATAATGATTGTCTATGTCTTCGGTGTAGAGTAAAGGAAAAACTTAAAAAAAAATAAGAAACAACGTTATACACAAAGATTTCATTGAGCAAAAATAATTATTTAAGAAATTCCCATTCTCAACTATAAATTCATGAGATCAGGGAAAGTATACCCTATTCATTGCCATATCTTCCGATTCTGGAAGATGTACCTGTCAACTATTAGGAACAGAAAAAAAAATATGTTGTTTCATTTATAACTATTTCTCTATGAAACTTTATTTATAAAAATTTAAACTAAGCCACCAATTTATTAGGTCTCTTTGGAAATTACCTAAAATACAGAAACAGCCTGGGGATTAGCAAATGGCTTTACCAGTGATATAATTGGAGTATCTGATAATTTTGTGGATTTCCCACAACTTGAACAAAGTTGTGAGAAGAAAGAAATTAAAATGGCCACCGCTTTTGAAGGAGGAAAACACATAACAAATAAGAAAATACAAAATTCAAATCTAGCCCTGCACTTCCCAGTTTAAATCCCTTCATTAATCCTCTGCTTTGAATTTATAATATCTTTCTAGTTATTCAAAAAAAATTAAGGGGATATTACTCACTTATCCTTTGCAGGCTTCTTTAGTCACATGCCACAATCCAGCCACGTTAGCTTTCACCTTACTCCCCAACTAAGCCTATGATTCCCTCTCTACAGGATATTCCATTGCCTACTCTTAACCTAATTTGCATATGTACTTTAGTGCTCAGGTTGACACTTCCAAGCTGGGTTTAAGTCCTCCTCTGAGTGAGGTCCCATGCCCCCACCGTCATCTCTTATCACACCAGATTAACATACATAGTTATTCATGTATTATCTGACCTTGACTGGGAATGCCCAGAAATATAGTCTCCGTAGGAATCTGTCTTGGAAACATCCCGTGTCCAGTATGGTTTTTGGCACCTAGCAGGTGTTCTGTAACTTTTTATTTAATACCTCAATTAATGCGTATATAATTGAATGAGTGAATAAGTTTGGAGTAAATAATCGTATCACTTAACTGTTGCTCTGATAGTGGAAAGAATAATCTTATAATTTTACTTAACACCTTTCATATGCTACATAATCACATATAATTCTTTTTTTTTTCCTTTGGACAGGGGAGAAGTATCAACATCCATATAACAAAACAAACTCCTTGATACAAATGGTTTTAGACAATTTTAGAAGCAAACTTACCAAATGTAATGATTGAAATGAACAATATAAACCATGTAATTGACCCTCACAAATATTCTTTAGATAATAGGGAATGCAATATTTCCTCAATCCTATTCAAATTCCCAATATTAGCTTCCTATTTTGAATGCATTTTATTTTTTATTTTTTTTTAAGTTCATTTATTTATTTTGAGAGAGACAGAGACAGTGCAAGTTGGGGAGAGGCAGAGAGAGAGAGGGAGAAAAAGAACCTCAATCGGGCTTCATGCTGCAAGTACATAGTGCAATGCAGTGCTCGAACCCACGAAACCATAGTGAAATCATGACCTGAGCTGAAATCAAAAGTTGAATATTTAACTGACTGAGCCACCCAGGTACCCCTTTAATACCAGTATATTAAATATTTGTTATATTTCTATCACCACATCTCTTATGCCCATCCTTGGTTGATCGTCATCTTATATCTCTATCACCAGGCAAATGCAGATCTACTTTTTTATTGTTATCAAATAAATTTACTATTTCAAACATTTTATATAAATGTTTCATTAAGCATGGTGCTTTTAAGATTCATATATGTTGTTCTGTTTATCAGTATATTCCTTTACGCCACGAACCAGTATTTCACTTTTTTATCTAATTCCCAGTTGAAAGGCATATATGCGTTACTGTCAATCTGTGACTATTGTGAAAAAACAAAAAAGGTGCTAAAAACATTTATGTCTCTGTGTGGACATTGTTTTGTTTGTTTGTTTGTTTGTTTGTTTTTCTTTTTTTTTTTTTCTTTTAGTAAATACCTAGGAATAAAATTGCTGGGCCATACGGTACATGTATAATCAAAGAGAAACGGACAGTAGACGGAAATGATTGTAATATTTATATGCCTACCAGCAGTGTTGTTCCATACCCTGGGCAACATTTGGTATTGTCAGGCTTTTTTTTTTCTTTTTTCTTCCAAGATTGTATTTAAATTCAAGTTCGTTAACATACAGTGTAGTATTCATTTCAGGAGTAGATTTTAGTGATTCATTACTTACATATAACATCCTGTGCTCATCACAAGTGCCCTCCTTAATGCCCATCACCCGTTTAACCCATCCCACAGCCACATCCCCTCCAGTCACCCTCAGTTATTCTCTTCAGTTGAGAGGCTCTTATAGCTTCCACCCCTTTGTTTTTATCTAATTATATTTTTCCTTCCCTTCCCCTGTGTTCATCTGTTTTGTTTCTTAAATACCACATATGAGTGAAATCACAAAGTATTTGTCTTTCTCTGACTGACTTATTTCACTTAGCATAATACACTATAGTTGGAGGACATCTGGGTGGCTCAGTCGGTTAAGCATACCAGCCAGTCTTGATTTTGACTCAGGTCATGATCTCAAGGTTTGTGAGTTTGAGCCCCTTGTTGGACTCTGCATGACAGCACAGAGCCTGCTTGGGATTGTTTCTCTCCCTCTCTTTCTGCCCCTCCACCCCCTCTCTTTCCCTCTCTCAAAAATGAATAAATAAAACATTACCAAAAATAAGGTTCTCTCTCTCTTCCTCGGCTCCTCTCCCCCGCCCCTCTTGCACTCTTTCTCTCTGTATCTCTCTCTCAAAAAAACAAACAAAAACAAAAACACTCTAGTTCTATCCACATCATTGCTAATGGCAAGATTTGATTATTTTGATGACTGAGTAATATTCCAGTGTATTCATCAGTTGGTGGACATTTGGGTTCTTTCCATAATTAAGCTATTGTCGATAGTACTGCTATAAACATTGGGTGCATGTTCCCCTTCAAATCAGTATTTTTGTATCCTTTGGATAAATACCTAGTAGTGTAATTGTTAGGTCATAGTGTAGTTTTATTTTTAACTTTTTGAAGAACCTCCATACTGTTTTCCAGAGTGGCTGTGCCAGTTTGCATTCCCACAAACAGTGTAACAGGAGTCCCCATTCTCTACATCAACACAACCGCTATCAAAATAACACCAGCATTTTTCACAGAGCTAGAACAAACAATTCTAAAATTTGTATGGAACCAGAAAAGACCCCAAATAGCCAAAGTAATGTTGAAAAAAGAAAAACAAAGTGGGAGGCATTACAATTCCGGACTTTAAGCTGTATTACAAAGCTATAATCATCAAGACAGTATATTACTGGCATAAAAACAGACACATAGATCAATGGAACAGAATAGAGAACCCAGAAATGGACCCACAACTATATGGTCAACTGATGTTCGACGAAGCAAGGAAAAATATCCAATGGAAAAAAAGATAGTCTCTTTAACAAATGGCATTGTCAGGCTTTTATTTTATCATAACCATTCTACATAGTGCATAGAAGATCTCAATGTGTTATATGTAATGTGCATGTCCCTGATTTTTTTTTATGAGACTATTGGTCATCTGAACACTTTTGTGAAGTATTTGCTCAAGTATTTTGCCCATTTTTAAAAGTGATCTTTGTAGGTTGTCAGAGCTCTTTATTTTTTCTGGATAAAGCCTTTCAGATTTGTATAGTAAATATTTTTCCCTTTTCATTTTCTTTTTTTTTGAATTTTTTAATGTTTATTTATTAATTTTGAGAAAGAGAGGGACCGAGTGCAAGCAAGGAAGGAGCAGAGAGAGAGGGAGACACAAAATATGGAACTGGCTCCAGGCTCTTAGTTATCAGCACAGAGCCCAACGCAGGGCTCAAACTCATGAACTGGACCATGAGATCATAAGCTGAGCTGAAGTATGATGCTTAACCAGATGAGCCACCCAGGTGCCCCTTCCTTCTCATTTTCTTAATGGTGTCTTTGGAAAGCAGATTATTTTTTTTTCTCAAAGACTAGTTTATCAATTCTTTATTGTTTGTGCATTTTGTGTCTTATTTAAGAACACTTAATCTACTTCAAGGTCACAAATATTTTCTTAACTTTTCACTTCTACAATTTAAATGGTGTAGATTCTTATACCTAGTTCCATGATCCCCTTTCCTTCTCTTCTCTTCTCTTCTCTTCTCTTCTCTTCTCTCTTCTTTTCTTTTCTTTTTCTTTTCTTTCTGTCTTTTTTTCTTTTTAAAGTAGCTTCATGCCCAGAGTGGAGCCCAAAGTGGGGCTTGAATTCACGACCCTGAGATCATGACGTCTACCTGAGATCAAGAGAGACACTTAATTGACTAAGCCACCGAGGCACCCCCAATGACCCATTTTAAGGAGATTTTTATGTGTGGTGTGAATTCAAGGTCAAGGTTCACTTTTTGTTTTTCTTAATTTCCCCAGTGAATGAGCTTGGAACTTTTGTCAAATTTAATCAAACATATACATTTGAGTTTCATCTTGGACTGTCTATGTTCCACAAATCCATATTTCTATCCTTATCTCTATACTGCATTATCTTGATTATTGTGGTTTTAGATTATATCTTGAAATTAGATAGTGAAAATTGTTAAATCTTGTTATTTCTACCAAAAAGCATTTTTAAATTTTGACTATGATTGGCTTGTAGTCATATCAATTGGAGGAAAACTGGTTCCTGAATAATATTGAGTCTCCCAACCTATAAGCCGAGAATTTTTCTGTATTTATTTTGATCATTTAATTTTAGTTTTTCTCTGCAAGTCTCTGTAACTCAGTTATCCCTGAGTATTTAATAGTACTTTTTTTCTATTTTAAATAGTATTGTTTCTTTTAATTTCAACTTCTGTTTTTTATTAACATATAAAGATACAGTTAATTTTTGAATTTTACTCCTGTATCCTGTAACATTGTTAAATTCACTTATTAGTTTTAGCAGAATTTTATATTTCGACTTCTATGTACGTGAGCATATTGCCTGAAATAAGATAAGTTTGTCTCTTTTTAATATGCAGGGTTTATTATTTGCTTTACCTTATTGTACAATACAGATCTCCTACCTACCACTGAATAGAAGTAGTGAAAACAGCTTGTGATTGTTCCTGCCCTTAAGGAAAAAGAAAACAGTCTTTAACTAGTAAGTACAATATTATCTGTAATTTTTTATGGATGCCTTTTATCAGGATGAGAAAATTACTTTCTGTCTTGAGTTTTCTTTTATTATTAGAAATGGGTTTTGCATTTAGTCAAATACTTTATTCTTTCTCTAGTGCAATGATTTAAAAAATCTGTCTTTGCTTTTCCTGTCCTTATTGCAAATTACACTCATTTTCAAATGTTGATCAACTCTGCCTTTCTTGAATTCCACTTGGTTCTGGTGCATTTACCTTTTTACATCTGTTTGATTTGATTTGCTAATATTTACTAAAGATTATCTCATCTATATTTTAGAGGAGTGGTGTATAGTTTTGTTTTCTTGTAATGTTTGCCTCTAATGTTTTTTTAAATGTTTTATTTATTTATTTTTGAAAGAGTGCATGAGCATGTGAGGGGTCAAGAGAGAGGGAATAGAGAATCCCAAGCAGCTGGGAGCTCAGAGTCCAATGAGGGGCTCAAACTCATGAGCCTAACACATGACCTAAGACAAAATCAAGAATCTGAAGCTTAACCAACTGAGCCACCTAGGGGCCTCTGTTTGTCTCTACTTTTAATAGCAGGATAAGGGCCTCATAAAATAAGGTGCTCCATTTATGCATGTTTCTTCCATTCTATGTTGTAAAGGAATTCATCTATAATTGAAACTATTTATTTCAGTGAACAATTCAGACCTAGAATTTTCTTTGTGTAGAGTGTTGTTTTTCTTTTTACATTCTGATTAGAAACTGATAGAGGCATATTGAGATTTTGTAGTATCTTGTGAATCTGTTTTGATGACTGTGTCTTTCACGGAATTCACCCTTTTATATAGTAGTAAAATGGCTCTTATCATTCCTTTCCTTTTCTTTAATCTTTTAAAGACTGTCACATATTTAGTTATCCATATGCAGCAGCTGACCTGGAGTTTGACAGTCAGGATGTTTATCAGGGGAAAACACCTGCAGAAGCAATGGAAGAGGCTGAAGTTGAATTGCTATCTCTATTCTGACATGGGTGTTCTTTGGTGGGACTACCTATGTGGTACAAAGATCATCACATTTTACTCCAAATTCCATACATCTGTCCATTTGCCTCTACTCCAGAACTTCTTGACCCCGGTATCCCCATTTTTTGGCTTCCAGGCCTTCGACCATCTAAGTAGGCCATTTAACACAACACATGAATCCACAATTAATCTTGAATCACTTCCTGTTCTACATAAACGGGATGACTACATGTACCACACGGAGCTTCACCACTGGGGAGATTCCCCTACCCTGGACTTTTCAAAGGTACCACCTGGCGGTGTCGAGATATAGCTGCTGTACATCTTCAGCCTACGTCCACATATACCGTCTACCTTTTTTTAAACTACGCATAGTTTTTGTCCTTCTCTATCAATTTTTCAGAAATTTATCAACCATGTGTCCATTGCTGGGAAAATTCCCCTCTATGGTTGCCACTGTGGTCCTGTCTCTTGGCCCAGATTCTTTTTTATTTGAAGAAACTTTTCTCCTCTCCTAGGTACCAGTGAACTTTCTTGTATTACTTAAGTGTGTGCATCATATGGTACCTGGTCAACCCCAGGAGTATATCTGCCCTGAAACCCCTCACCCAAGGGAAGGGACCAAAGTCTTTGCCTTCAGCAGAGGGGTCCATGTAGCCCATCTTCTGCTTCAGCTATCTGGTGGGACTTCTCTGCCAGAGGAGACCCAAAGTGCTACCAGTCTTGCTGAGTCTCCTCCTTTCTGTGTGTAAGCCATTATTCTAACCAGCACCTTGTGTGTTGAGTCCTTCTTGGTTACTCCAAACCCGTACACAATGCAACGAGCGCAGGCTATGGGCTCCTACTTCTGGTGGGTGACGTTGTTCTCATCTTTGCCACCCTCCATGTGATGGAAACCCTCACTTGGGATTGCTAGGCAAATTCTCCTGCTCCACAGGCATATACCTAAAGGAGGACTCTTACTCTACTGAAACATTAACAAATGGACAAGAGTTCTGGGAAATATGCTCATGCACCTTGATTTGTCATATGCTTACTTACAGATTTCAATGGCCAACGTGCTGTAGGGTTCTTCTGATTCTGCTTGATCTTACGATTTGTCAGCCAGGACAGGATCTAGTTCATGAGAGCTCCAGATGCATAGTGAGTGATTTGATGTTCACATTTAAATGTTTAATGTCTTCTAGGCCATTCTGGGAGTTACTTATTAAATAGTGCCTAATTCTGTGCTACAGATGGTCTGGACTTTCTTCATATCCTCAAGGACCTATGTTTTGATTCTCCCCCTGGGGCCTACAATTGCTTACATCCAGCAGTTTTCCAGTTACTGATACCTCTGGCATTATAGTCTACTGAGTCAGTATTCCCAGGCGGCACGGCTGCTTATATCACAGACTGAGTGCACTCTCCTGTTTCAGAAACCACTGGATGAGTTGTTTCACGAGCATATAAACTGGAGAAATATTTTCAAGTGTAGAATAAATTTCCTCTGGAACTCAAAAGGCCCGGTAGGTATTATACTTTCTTCTTTATAAGTGAGAGAAACAAGATTTAATTATTTTGCCCCACTTGGGGCCATATCAATTCACCAAGAATATACTCTGCAAGACAGTGTGAACTATAAAGATTAAAAGACTGATGATTTGGCCAAACTTCTGAAGTCATATTATATTTATAGTCAAGATTATATTTTACTTATTCTTTTCCTATGTTTTCACTTATGGAAAAAAATTGGATCCCATGTGTTGTGAGAAATAAGTGTATATTATCTCAAAAAGGTAAAGTCATTTTTTAATATAAAATTTATTGTCAAATTGGTTTTCATACAACACCCAGTGCTCATCCCAACAGGTGCCCTCCTCAATACCCATCACCCACCTTCCCCTCTCTCCCACCCCCATCAACCCTCAGTTTGTTCTCATTTTTTAGAGTCTCTTATGCTTTGACTGCCTCCCTCTCTAACTTTTTTTTCCCGTCCCCTCCCCCATGGTCTTCTGTTACCCCAGTGTTTACAGCAGCACTTTCAACAATAGCCAAATTATGGAAAGAGAATAAATGTCCATCAACTGATGAATGTATAAAGAAATTATGGTTTATATACACAATGGAATACTACATGGCAATGAGAAAGAATGAAATATGGCCTTTTGTAGCAACGTGGATGGAACTGAGAGTGTTATGCTAAGTGAAATAAGTCATACAGAGAAAGACAGATACCATATGTTTTCACTCTTATGTGGATCCTGAGAAGGAAAAGTCATTTTAAGGTAAGCTACTTTTTGATACAGTGTCTCAATCATGGGTTTAACATGCCTGTTTATGATCAAAAATATAGATTTTTTGCAATATATTTTGTTAACTGTAATCTGACATGATCATTAATTTTGAGCAAACAAATATTAAAATCAGAACTTTAAGATACAAATGAACATACTTCATGTATCATAAAGATCTAAAGTGGTTCTATGTAAATTAAAGTTATGCTGAAAATCATCAGCATAAATAGGTGATTTGTCCAATGCAAAAGAGGTTATTTTGATTCTGGTGGGGGAGTGTTACTGCCTATTCCCTTGTTCAACGCTAACTGAACTCTGGAGAAGAAAATACAATTCATTCTTTATGATCAGTGTGCTAAACAATATATCAGACTTGGTACAGTTGGCCTAGGGCACCATTACTGAGGAAAAATCATAAATACCTGAAACTGTTCCTCTCTGCCTGGAGGCACTATACGCTTTGTTTTGAAATAATTATAGCACTGTGTGGTGTAACAAACAAGCAGCAACAACAACAACAACAACAAAAACATATTCAAAAATCTTGCTTCAGCTCACTTTTCCTTAAGCTAGGAAAGAAAACATAACATAAATGTCCTATAGGATTTTTGCTACACAGATGTAACCATTAATTTAGAAGAGCCAGACTATGACGTTTAAGCAGAAATCTTCTTTCTTCTTTTGCCCAGTTATCTATTCAGACTCACTGCTTACTCTAAGATATTCAAAAGTTTTCAGTCTTTTGTAGTCACTAGAATCAATTGCAGATAGATGATAGATAGATAGACAGATAATTACTATATGAAATGTCTAGGCATATGCAATTTTCCCAAATCATTTAAAATAAAGCCTTCTTGGGGCACCTGGGTGGCTCTGTTGGTTAAGCATCCAACTTCAGCTCAGGTCGTGATCTTAAGTCTCGTGATTTCGAGCCCCGCAATGGGCTCTGTGCTAATAGCTCAGAGCCTGGAGCCTGCTTCAGATTCTGTGTCTCCCTCTCTCTCTCTATCCCTCCCCTGCTCATGCTCTGTCTCTCTATGTCTCAAAAATAAATAAACATTAAAAAATTAAAATAAAATAATAAAAAAAAAAAATAAAATAAAATAAAATAAAATAAAATAAAATAAAAACAGTCTACTTGGAGCACCTGGGTGGCTCAGTAGGTTAAGCATCCAACTTTGGCTCAGGTCACGATCTCACAGTTTGTAAGTGTGAGCCCTGCATCAGGCTCTGTAATGACAGCTCAGAGCCTGGAGCCTGCTTCAGATTTTGGGTCTCCCTCTCTCTCTGCTCCTCCCTTGCTCACTCTCTTTCTCTCTTTGTCAAAAATAAACATTAATTTTTTTTTTTAAATATAAAATAAAATAAGGTCTTTTTGCCTGTTACCAGTTGGCCACCTTACAATGGGAAACAGGCATATCATCTTCATTATTACTCCCCATCCATCTTTCCAGCAATGTAGCCAAAGATCCATTCCACAGGGACATTTCATCCACAGTTTGAGATATAGATGAATACATCTCCCATAGCTGGTCACTTCTAATTCCTTCTTCACTCATTAGGCAAGTATTCTATGGGGGGGGAAATACTATTAGTAAAACTTGGGAAATGTGACCCAAAATATTCCTCTTTTGAAGGAATATTGTAATAATAAGAGTATGGGAAAATGTTAACTTCATTCATTCTTTGTTAAGATTCATATCTGATGGTCAATAGTTTCTTATGGGAAAATATGCTTCTGATCTGAGTTTGACATCTCTGTGTTCTTCACAAGTCTTTCCAGTTACATTCAGTGATAGATATATCTTTTTGCAATTGTTCTTGTACTAATTATCTACACTTCTTAATTAGGAATTAATTTAATATTATATTGTATGGTTCTTAATAGGCTTTTATTTTCTTTATTGCTCTTCAACTACCAGCCTATAAACGTCTTAAAAAATAGGTTTTTTCTTAAAGAAAGTGTCTTAAAATTAATTCATAACTCACTCTGTTAAAACTATATTTAATGTGTATTCCTCTTTAAATATTTTACTTCAATCTACATCATACATACAAAAGAGTGTATAACATTTATATATGTGCATTTTGAAAATTCATTTTTAAATTGACATTTGTTACCTATTTTACAGCTTGAGGGAAAAAAAGTGACTTAAAAGTCTGTATCTTCTCTTCCTTGTTTATATTCTTTCCTCTCAGCTGACCCCCATATTCCAACACTTGTACTATCTTTTCATTGTCTTTGGTTGTCTTATTAAATATTTCTTCATCCCATAATTTTTAGTTTTTGAAAATGGAGTCACAATCATGCAACTAATGATGTCAAAAAAGGATGGGGGCTCTTGACAGAAGGCAAGCTACGAAAGGTCTCTGAATCATAGTCTGGCTTCTGTTACCTTGAGAGTCTATAGATTTTCTTCAATGGAAGTCAGAGTGAACATTGAGTGAACATATGAGTGAACATGTGAGTGAACATTGGGAAATTTTCCAGTTTCTACTCTCTTGTTTTCATTTTCAATAGCTTTTCTACCTTTTCAGAATATTCCTTATAATGGGATGTTGTTCTTTAAAGGACATTTTACCTTCTCATAGCTCTGTTGTATTAGTGAACTATTTCTGCAGTTTTGACTCCCTATATAGTCTTGGTGTTTTCTAAATTGCTTCATCCCCATTTCTTTGGGTTTTAATTTTTATCCTTATAAGCTATTTCTCAAAAATATGGCAATATTATGAGTCTGTCTATGATTAAGAATGAAGCACTTGGTGTCTCAGTCAGTTAAGCGTCCCACATTGATTTCAGTTCAGGTCATGATCTCATGGTTGATGAGTTTGAGCCCTGCATCAGGCTCTGCGCTGACAGTGTGGAGCCTGCTTAGGATTTTGTCTCTTCTTCTGTCTCTGCCTCTCCCCTACTCATGCACACACTCTCTCTCTCTCTCTCTCAAAATAAATAAACTTTTTTTAAAAAAGAATTAAGCACCAAAATCTTTATTTGTAAACCCCCAAATTTATATGTTGCACTTGTTAACTTTGAGTTTTACTGGAGAGTGATTTCAAAGGATTGCCTTTTGGGGTACATCAAGTTATGAAGTCAGTGTCCAAGTGTTTGTTCTTAAGTGTTTTAGAACAGACTCTTCAAGCCTCTTTCTCAAAGTGTTCTGGATACAAGATGGAAGAAGAGTGTTCAGATTTCTGCATTCCATAGCATTAATTCACAGTATATTGCACTAGTGTTTGATTGAATAACCAAGGCAGAGGAGTCTTGGGTGACATCTTTATAATCGTGCCTATGACAGATACCATCCACTCGCCATCTGGAGGGGCCTCAGCAGCTGCCCTTCTGTATGTAATGCTTCTCTTCACTCTAAGACCAGACATTTGAAGCATCACTGTGGCTCCCAGACAGAAGTGCTCCCTTTCTTGGCACATTGCTAGAGGCAGATCCCTTCAAGTTGCTCTCTGACCCAAGGTGGATAGAAATGTAAACCTTTTAGCTGCTCCTGCCCTTGTACATCAATTAATCATTCTAAATTAAGTCTGGATTGTTGCCTATTACTGCACTCCACCACCTTCAGTATGTTATAGATCAGTGCTTCTCTTAGGCTGAAATTTCCATTACAAACATGAGTCATCTTGATTGACTTGCTTAATGGATTGGTCATGACTTTTTGATCCCGCAAATATCTTTTTTTTTTTATTTTTGGTGTGGCTGTCGTTACATATGTATGCTTTCTAAAAGCTCCAGAAATTTGGTATAGGGTTCTTTAAAGCAGTAAATACTGCATATACATTCTAGAAATTGAAGTTCAATCTATAAAAAGCTACCAAAATTATAATGTAATGGATTATGGAAATCTGTCTTTCTCCATATATATTATGAAATCTATCTATCTATATGTCTAGATATATAGATTTCATAATATATAGATACATAGAGAGATATATAGATATAAATATAGATAGATAGATTTCATAATATATATGGAGCATTTCCTAGTTTTATATTACCTTTAAATAACAAAAATATATTTATTTCATGAAATATGCCATGATTGACACTTTATGTTTTAAATTACTTTTTTATTTATGTTTCACACAGAGTAGTGATTAGCTCCATTTGACCATTTTACAAGACTCCAATATTCATTACATATACATGATGCATGCATTTGTGTTTGTGCATATATTGTGTGTGTGTGTGTATATATACATATATATATACACATACATGTATATATATATGTATATATATATATATATGTATACATACACACACATATAGCCATATATATGGCTGTTCCTACAGCTTAACAGATTTTTATGAGTGTGTATATATGTGAGTCTAAACTGGTTTAGGGAGATTTGGACATAAAGTAGAGTCATTGATATTCATTCTCTGCTTCCAGTCCAGTCTAACTCAATGAAGACATCTGGTGTTTAACATTTGGCAGCTGCTCAAGAGGCTACGACATCTGAAATAGTTTGGCGGTCTGACTTCACTTTTCATTGAATCATTGACAGGTCATGATTAGCAGCCTATGTGGAACTTGGCAAACAGTAAGGGATGTTCCATGTTGGAATTCTTTTCTATCCACACACACTCTGTTTTTAATATCAGCAGTAAAGTATATTGGCAGGAAATTCTGTCTATGTCACCCTTTCCCGCTGTTCAAAAAATAGAAGATTTTAACTGCCAGTGCAGATTATACATTTCAAGATATTCAAGTACTTGACGTATAAAAACTAATTATATAGTGCTAAGAATATATAAAATCACAAGAGACATTTTAGAAATGATTAATAACATCATTTCTCTATTTTCATAAAAAAGAAAAAATATTTTCCTAGACTAAACACCTACAATCTTAAGGCACTTAGTAAATATTTACTGCTGGTTGACTGGTTGTTAACGGTTAACTGGATTCAAATATTTTTCTATTTTCATAAAAGTAATTATACCCATTGTGCATGCAGTCAAAGCTTTAGTGGTGTAGTGGAACACTTCAAATGCTTTCCCTCCAGCTTTAAGATACAGTTGACATATAACAGTGTGCAGCTTAAAGGTGTGCAACATGATGAGTTGATACACTTACCTATTGCAAAATGATTACCACAGTAAGGTTAGTTGATATCTTTATCATCTCACCTAATTACCATTTTTCGTCTCTAATGTGAGACCATTTAGCATCTATGATCTCAGAGCAACTTTCAAATATGTAAGGCTGTAGGGGCGCCTGGGTGGCGCAGTCGGTTAAGCGTCCGACTTCAGCCAGGTCACAATCTCGCGGTCCGGGAGTTCGAGCCCCGCGTCAGGCTCTGGGCTGATGGCTCAGAGCCTGGAGCCTGTTTCCGATTCTGTGTCTCCCTCTCTCTCTGCCCCTCCCCCGTTCATGCTCTGTCTCTCTCTGTCCCAGAAATAAATAAACGTTGAAAAAAAATTAAAAAAAAATATGTAAGGCTGTATTACTGACTATAGTGGCCTTACGTTACACTAGATCCCCGCAACTTACTCATCTCACAACTGGAAGTTTGTCCCTTTTAACCAATATCTTCCTATTTCCCCTACTGCCCCCCGGCCCCCCAACCACCAGCAACCACCATTCTACTCTCTATTTCTAGGAGTTCAGCTTTTTAAAGACCACTTCTAGTGAGGCCATGCAAATTTCACTTAGCATAATGCCCTCAAGGTCCATCCATGTTTCTGTGAATGGCAGGATTTCCTTCCTTTATGGAAGAATAATATTCCAGTGTGTGTGTGTGTGTGTGTGTGTGTGTGTGTGTGCGCGCGCATGCGTGTGTGTGTATGACATTTTCTTTATCTATTTTTTCTGTTGATGGACACTTAAATTGTTTTCATATCTTGGATATTGTGGCAAATGCTACAGTGAACACGAGGATGCAGGATCAAAATAATTGCGAATATACATATATACATGCTGGAAAGTGTACTCAATACATATGGAAATCTAAGTTCAAAGCATATTTTTGTAAACTAGTGTCTGATCTAAAGCAAGCTAACTATAGTGTTTTTGAGTTTTCTTTTTTTCAGCAACAATATCATAAATATTTCTGTGAAATAATATTGCATTACACCTGGTACATAAATGTTTAGACGTACTTCTTGATCAAATAATTATTAACTTTATTAATAAATTAAATTAAATTAAATTAAGTTAAATTAATGTTAAATTTTTATTGACTTTATGCTTTATGCTTTAAACTGCTGTTTTTTGCAGTTGATCCAAGAAATGGGGTACTGGGCACTTTCCCTCAGGAAGCTAAAGTCAAAATCAGTGGTCCCTGTGGTGGAAAATATTCTTTGCCAAGTAGTTTGAAAGACTGTCTCTTGGGGCGCCCAGGCGGGGGCACCTGGGTGGCTTTGTTGGTTAAGCACCCTACTCTTGATTTCAGCTCAGGTCATGATCACATGGTCGTAGGTTGGTCATAAGGTTTAGCCCTGTGTCTGGCTCCACACAGGGCATGGAGCCTCCTTGAAATTCTCTGTCTCCCTCTCCCTCTGTCCCTCACCCACCCCTGCTTTCTCTCATTTTCAAAAATAAGAAGTAAAAACACCATTAATCCCAATGAGCTTGAGATAATAGATAATGGTAGCATTAAGCCATCATTAGCAAGACACTTAAAAATTGTGTCCAACATTATGAAGAACAAATGTCACAATCACTTTTCAACAAATCAGTGTATGTTAACACAGTATTCTGTAAAAATACCTTTACTGGTAAAGATCTAGATAGTTCTTTTGAATTTTCTTATTTAAAAGTGAAATCCTAATACTCCATACCATCAAAGTAACACTTGTTCTTCTTGCCATGGTAAAATAGCTTGAATAAAACATACAAAACAATGTGAAGTTGAAATAAAGTGCATTCTGTTGTCAGAAATACTGTCAGAGGATGCTTGGAAAACATTGCTGAAGATCTGAAAACAAACATGCTTTATGACATTTCAAAGTAGGGGAAGATTGCTACAGAACTGAATGAAAATACAGAAGTCTCTACTGTGACTTATATTGTGGTTTTCCCAACATTCTCTTTCAAAAAAGAAATGTATGAAAAAGTTCTACTTTTGAACCAGTGAAGAAAGATATACTGGCCAGATTTAATCTTTAATTAATATCTTTTTAAAACCATATTTTATTTTTAAAAGTATATAATTTTAACCACTAATGGAGTAGCCAGTTTGCTTAAAACTTCTGAGAAAAGTTTATGGAATTAGCAGAACACTTAAATTAATTGATTCTTCATGCAATAATTGACTTTATGCCTTCTATGTATCACCTTTCAAGGAACCATAAGCCTGGAGATACAGCAAAAACCAAGGGAGACAGAATGTCCTACCTTCACGGGACTTACTTTTGGTAATGGGAGATAGAGGATATGCCAAGTACAGAGTATGTCAAAGATTACATCAAGTATGTCGTATGTCAGAGATTACTGAACGCCATGGAGAAAACCAAGTAGTAACAAGGGACAGGGAGCACCAGTGGGGATGAGGACGGATATATATGATTTTTTTAACAGTCGTTTTTAAATCTACTTTGAGAACGTGACACTTGTGCAAAGACCAAAAAGACGTGAGGAGACGAATCTGGCATACATGTCTCTTTTCCTGGAAAAAGGAACAGCAAGCTGTAGCCCTGAGGCTGTCCTGTGCGGAGCATGTTTGAATCACAGCAAAGAGACCAGTACAGCTTTAGAAAAACTGCTGGATAAAAGAGACACCATGGGAGGGGTTGTAGGGATCCAGAATACGCAATGCCTTCAGACCCTTCAACAAGCTTTGATTTTATCTAACGCAGTCATTTGAAGGGTTCTTTTGAGCAGAAGAATTATCAGATTCAATATTTCAAAGGATCTTTATGGTGGTAAGAACAGATTTGGGATTTGGGGGTGGGGAAGATGGGAATAAAGAGACTGTTACAAATAATCCACTTGAGACATAAAGTTAGTTGGCCCACAGAAACAGTGGCTAAAACAGTAAAATTTTAGAGTACAAATATGTTTTTGCAGAATTTTCTTGCTGATTGCAGCTTATAAAACAATAAAAGGAGTCAAGAATGAATCTATGCAAGTTTCTTTTTTTGAAGAAGAATCTAGGCAAGCTACTGTAAGAAAGAAGCACCCAGACCATTAATAAGTATAAGGTGGTTAATTTTATAAAAGGAAAATTTTCAACATGTAAAATATTATCTACTTTTTATAGAAATATGGAGTTTGTGCCTATATATATTTTTATTTTTTTAATGTTTATTTAATTCTGAGACAGAGACAGAGCATGAGTGGGGGAGAGGCAGAGAGAGAGAGGGAGACACAGAATCTGAAGCAGGATCCAGGCTCTGAGCAATCAGCACAGAGCCCGAAGCGGGGCTTGAACTCACAAACTGTGAGATCATGACCTGAGCCGAAGTCAGTCGCTCAACCGACTGAGCCACCCAGGCACCCCTGTGCACATATTTTTTAACATTAAGTTTACTGGCTATATTACGGAAAACAAGAGAGGGGATCAAATGAAAATTAATTATGCATGTGTTGCATGTGTCTTTTAGAAAATGTCTTTTAGACAACAGATCCAAACATTTCTGAAAATATGTCCGTGATTTGTATACTACACAATTACTTCTGGAAAAAAAATCATACATTTAGTCTGCCCCTTCAAAGTTAAATGCTTTCAGAATTAATGAAAACACAACTGCCTTTGTCAAGGACATTTTAAAACTAGTGTTTCAAATAGTTCCACCATTATGTAACTTTGCTGTTGGAATCAATATTTCTATATCACTTATTAAAACTCTTCCTACATTAAGAAAAAAAATGAAGGGGTGCCTGGTTGGCTCAGTCGGTTTTGCTTCCGACTTCAGTCCAGGTCATGATTCCCCGCTTCGTGGGTGCAAGCCCCATGTCAGGCTCTATGCTGACAGCCCAGAGCCCGGAGCCTGCTTTGGATTTCGTGTCCCCCTCTCTCTCTGCACCACCATTGCTTGTGCTCTGTCTCTCTCTGTTTTTCAAAAATGAATAAACATTAATTTTTTAAAAATTTTTTAAAAGAAAAAAATGAAAATATATATGTATGTATATAAATGTGCACATATGTGTACCTATGAAACACATTTTCATTGATGTACGAGAACAAATGATTAGTATCACAGAATATAAAAATTCACTTGTGTAATTAGAAGAAAATTTTCACCTGTTTGATACAACTGGAAAATAAGATTCATGTGTTGTTTTTTTTTTAAACAGAACCAAGGATGCACCTTTTTAACTTAGAGGAGTACCTTTTTTTTTATGTGTGATAGACACTAAAATCAAAAATCAAATACCAAAATACAATGTTCAGCTCTCACTCTGCATGAAGATAGTATAAAAATCTGATGTGCCCCGGGGCCTGCACACTTCAAGGTGGCTACCTAGTCAGCACGTCTAATTGGTCCTGTGTCCAACTTTGAACTTAGGGAATTCCCACTGTCTACATGATGCTTCTAGAATATTGTCATGTTTGCCTTAAGGTCAAGTTCAAATAAGTTGCAGTCAGAACACCTGAAAGAACAAAGAGTTCAAATTTTTGTAAGCTTTCTGTGACTTCTTCCTAATAAATATTGTGATGTGTCAGAAAAAAATGCAGTGCTCTGTAACCAGACATTCATAAGGTGGAATATCACATGATGTGAAATCAAGATTTAAAAAAGCAATAAATTACAGAGTTATTTGCTAATGTTGATAAATCAGACAAAAATCCAAATAGTGTATATGTGTGTGTTGTGTGTGTGTGTGTTTTGTTTCTGTTTATCATGATTATAAAGTATTATTACAGTAGCACATGTATATATATTTTGTTTACCATAAATGGACATATTGGAAATACACGAAGAATTTTTAATGGTGGGATACATAATCAGTTTGAAGAGCACTAATCTAGAGGCCCATGAAAATGAGTAAATATATTAGGGACACTGGCACAGGTGAGTTTGTGTGAGTGTTTGGTGCGACAATGTGTTGAGATGTTCAAAAGATGTTTTCTAAAATTACTTGTTAGATGTGCAAAGGAAACAAAACAAAAATTGTGGTTAGCAAAATTTAATTCTACAACCCCCAATTCCATGTGTATCAAGATTCTACTTTATGATTGGCATTGGCTTAAATGTTGTTTTGCCTCATAACCAAATGTTCTTAATCAGGGAGTAAACACTAATGTAATCTGTCTTTGCCTATGTGATTGCCCAGATTTCCACATCAGTCTTATTGTTAAATTCTAAGGTCTTTTCAATTTTGCTCACATTCCTTAAGTCTCATTCACGTAACGGATTGTAATGCAGGGAAGAGGCAGTGACTATGGTATTAGTAATAGTAATAACAAAAGAAATAAGAAAGCATGCTTCTGTGTGCTGCTATGTGCCTATCACTGTTTCAATGGTGCATATATTGACTTGTTTCTTTCCACAACTCTTAAGTGAAGTGTAATTGTTATCCTATTTTAGAGGAAACTGAAGCACAGAGAAATCAATTTACTTGCCTAAAGTCACACTGCACAAAGGAGGAAGAGCCGATATTTGAACTCGGGAATGCTGTTAAGTGTACATTTCTGTGTATATTTCACTTTGCAAAAATCCGTATTTCCCCTGTGAGTTTTTATGCCTCCTACAATACCTTAAATATCTCGGATACAAATATTTCTTTTCAATGTGTCTAGGTTAGGTTTTCATAATTCTCTTTAATTTTGTTTTGCTTTAATACTTTAAATTCTCAAGATGTATTCAATTTCCACTTGCAATTTTGATGAGGTGTAACCGTAGCCTTGAGGTATTCCTTCTTTCCCCCCCTGTTGTTTCCAAGTTTAACTACTCTAGAAGTACGGATGTTGGCTTTGAGCTGTGCTTCCATGGTGTTAATGACTGGTATAATTGCTTTTTAAAGAAACATCGCTACTGGAATAATTGCAAAGAGTACCTTAGAGATAGAATTTGCAGAATGAGAAGGTTGGTGAATGGCTATTATGCACAAACTCATTTCCCAAAACCTCAAGCTTTGATCTAATATTAATCCCTAAAGCTAATTGTCCTGATGGATATTTTTAGTAGAGGTTAAGGATTCCTTCAGTAACTTTTATTGAAAAGTAGATACTATGCTTTTAGTCAGTTAGCTACACCAAGCCATTCAATTAAAATAATGGCATTCTGTGTTTTATCTATATCGACTATACTCAACAAAAAGGCATATACAAATTATTAAATTTTATTTCTTAAAAGAATCAAAGTCCATCCACATCCAAAAGTAATTTCCTAAATCATTGACAGCAGAAATGTAGGTGTTTTCTCCATGACTCCAAAGAAAGGCATTGCATAATGATAAGATTAATTTATATTAATAAATTTCTACTTATTTATATAAGTATAAATTTCTATTCAGAAACAAAAATGACTTTGTATTTCCAAAAGTACCCCACCTTGTATTTTCTGGGCTATATAAATCTGTCTGAGAGGGCCAGATTCATTAACAATATATATTGATTATGTTATAACACATCTTGTTCATGCAGGACCAGGTGTATTTTGCAAAAAGTAATGTGCTAGGAATTATGTCCAGATGCCAACCAGACACTTTATTATTCTAACACAACATGATTAACTTATTAATATAATTTTCCCAAAATTCTAACACAAGTGTGGCCAGCTCCATTCTAGCACTATTTTCACAGATTCTTAAATTTGAATACAGTGAGAATATTTTTTTTTCCATGAGCTAGGCAATAGCAGTAATGACTTCTGACATCACAATACTGCTGTATGGATTAATGTTTTCAAGTATATTTGTTTCTGTCAGATTGCTAATGAATTCAAGGTTGCGGGACCGTCTTTTGAACTGTATTCTGTACTTCTTTTTGGTTCTATAACTTCTTTAATACTATGAAAATAACATATGTTTACTGAACATACAAATAGTTAAAATGTATCTTCTGTGTCTACTGTGGGGAAAAAATAACTCTACCAATACAACTGTTTCTTTAAGATAAATACACAGGCTTCCAAATATTAAGTTACAATATATTTGAATAATTTCTTATCCTCTGTTTCCTATTAAATACCATTATGTAACAAATCTTATTTCTATACCTTTATACACTTCAGTAAGTATATTTATACAATAAAATGTTAGAAAGCAAGTTTCTAAAATCAAAAATTTTGGAAATTTTATTTGCACCTCTGGCCAAATTGCCCTCCAAATCTTTGACCAATTCATAACCATATAGGTGAGAATATTACATTTATTGATATTTTGATTTTCTCTACAATGAGTGCATAAGCCCATTTTCATATATTTCTAAGCAATTTGTATTTCTGAAAGTTCATACATTTTGCTATTTTTTTTTTCTATTTGGCTTTTAGTATTTCCATCTAGTTCTTACAACATGTGGAGGACAATTAGCCTTGTGTGTAATAACATAATATATCTTTAAATTGTATGACTTTCTTTTTAACTGTAGGTGACTTACAGCAAAATTTTTACTGCTGTGTGTTATGTTTTATATTATGTTTTCTGAGGTTGTGCCTGCCTAGTAATGGTTTCCTCACTCTTTTAATTAAAATCTCACACCTTCTTATAATGAGGTTATTATTTTCTTTTAATATTTAAATTTTCAGAAAAATCAACTATCCATGTGTTAACAAAATGGCTAGTCTCTTATAATTACAAAATATACTGAATGTTTTATTTCATATTAAATCATTATAATGTTAGCATTTATTTAACATGTTCTATAATATTACATTGATCTGTTAATGAATTATTATGTCTAAATCCATAGTATATTTCAGTATCTTGTAATATGACTAATTCATCTAGCATCATCATTTCAGAAATGCCTGCCAACTGTTGAATGCTTAACTTCCATATGAATATTCATACTATATAAGTACCTTTTCTTTACCATAAATATATATTCTGTAAAATAAATAAATAAAAGCCTACAATCACATACTTTTTTTTTCTGATTGGGATAACCTTCCATTTAACATTGTATATTTAGTGAGAGAAAAAGAGAGAGGAAGAAATGATATAGGCAAATTCACTATTTTGATTTTCTCTGTAAGTAAGATATGTTTTTTTTTTCATTTCTTCAACATTACTTTTAGGCATCTCAGAAGATGTATTGCATATTTATACATATAAGACCACTTCTTGATATATTTTGCTTTTTCTTCATATTTTGTTTTTTAAGTGGCCAAAGGAACCAGAGCCTCCATCATTGGTCCCAGGTAATTAGGGCAAATTTACTAAGCTCAGCCTTAGAATTTGAAACTTGGTGCAATAAGAACAATACTGCTAAGATGTCTGTGAAGGAATGACTTCAGAGTTAATGCCCAGCATGTTGTTGGTATCTTGTAGCAGTGGGCGCGTCTTATGGCAGGCTATCTACTTCCTGGCTCTCCAAAGTCACTGGCACTGCTTCTTGGTCCTCCAAAATAGCTTAGTTCCTTCCTGTTATCCAAGCTTGGCAGTTCAGTCTCCTGTCAAGACACGAGCACTTCCTGTAACCTCTCCTTTTTTGGCTGGTGATGGTCAATGGCAGTTCCTGCAACCATCTATCTGCCTTTGTGCCAGAAATTCTAGGCCTCAGGGATAGATAAGGGAAAGAGAATAGTGAATGGTGTCCTCTGAATGGTGACCAGTCAGAAAAGTATGCTCCAAGGGGCTATATATCATCAGGGACCTGAGAGTATGTGAGAGATCTAGGCATGAAATATGGAAGAGAGCCACCTGGCCAGCTGAGAGGCAAGCTCTTTGCAGGATGAGATTTAGGCCTTCAGGTTATAATGTGGAATTTGAGCCAGAAACAACTATATGGAGCGGTTCCTCCATGGAAAAAAGTACTGTTGCATATGAACCAAGATCTAGAAATAGAATGGCACCTTTCAAGATGGATACTCGGGCTGTTGGGGAAAAAATGTTTTTATGAGTGCAGTTCTAGGCCCTGCACATTTAATATCTTTTCAACCTAAGAAAACGAATGGTTCCAGAAGATTATAAGCTGAATCTACTACCAGACCACTCGAGGTTCTTTATTTTAATCGGTAAACAGGCAAAATGGGATGATATTTTGGTGGAAATGAGAGTTCCTGAGAATCAAGTAGATAATTCTGGGTACTGTGGAGGGAGCCCTCCTACTATCAATATGTCCACTGATAACTATTAAGGTGACACAAGGATACTCCAAAGACGCATTACCATCAACAACACACATCCTCAGAAATAAAAGTGTGGCTCAGTCTAATGGATGAAGAGCTTTTACCAGTCATTACAAGGTTGCACACTAAATGGATGGGAAGTAGAAGAAGATAATCATAAAGATAAATTTGCCGTTTACCAATTGCAGAATAAGATTTTATTTAGTGTGATTTCAACTTTTATTTCTCTTTATTCCCTCTCTCTGACAACTGTATATTGAAAGTGGCTGTAGTGGTTAACTTTGACATTGGACCATTTGGGGAACACGGAGAGGAACATAACAAAATTAGAAGTGCAGTAGATTGACCCCAGAGATGATGGTCCTGGGCCACATGTAACAATGAAGGGATTTAGGGTTTTACTCCTTTGGGAAAGTGGGGACTCCCTTGTATTTTGTTTGCTTGCTTTTTTCCTTTTTTATGTTTCATTGAAAAAGGAACACTGCATTTTGTAAGAAGAAAAAATTTTGCCAGTGTTACTATAGAAAGAAGAATGAGTGTCTTTGTTAGGAAACCAACAGCGTTCTCAGTATGTTTTGGCTCTTCATCATCCAACTTCTACTTTCTAATTTGTGGAGGTGACCAGTTGCATATAGCCTGGTGTGAGGCATTGCTCTACCTTTCGTTATGGAAGAAGAGTATGCTGGATATTTCTCTTTCAGCTTCCCAGCAAAGGGAGCACCTGCACCTTGTCCAGACATAAACTGTTGCCTTATATTTTACACTTGTGTTAGCAATGCAGCTGGAAAAAGACAGTGAAAATTTGCTTTTGCAATTGTTGCAGTGAAGGTATCCAGTGGCAGCAACCACCTTATCCAACCGAAGCAGCTGTGATGTCTAGTGCTGGCCTCGATGCCCTTTCCTGAGGATTTATACTAAAGATCCCATGTGCATTTTATTCTTTGTTCCAACAGGACTGTCTTCATTTCTAAATTTTTGCCTAGGCAAAAACTTCCAACCTTAAATAAAATCTATAAGACCCTGGCATCGGTCCAATGAATTTCCTTTCTATTTAACTTTGACAGAATACATTTATCTCCCTTGAAACCGAGATCCCTGAGTACTCTGGTATTTAAGAAAAAAAAAAACCCTAAAGTTATTCTCATGTGGTACTATGTATTATGTTGGAGTTTCTTCTCTTTTTCTTTTTGAACCTTTAGGTTGCCCTTTTAAAAGAGGTATATTTTTTCCATTCAAAGATCTAATTGCTAATTTTATATGTAGAATCTAATTATTTATTTATTCCTTTTGTCTGTCTACTTCTTTTTGTAACAACTCACCACAAAAAATCATCTTATTATTTTAAATTTTCAAGTGTATTTTCTGAAGGGTTTTAGGTATACGATAATATTGTTTAAAACAATGATAATTAGGGGGTGCCTGGGCAGTTTAGTCAGTTAAGCATCCAACTTTTGATTTTCGTTTTGGTCATGACCCCAGGGTCCTGGGATTAAGCCCTGAGTGGAGCCCTGTGTGGAGCTCTGCACTGAGGGTGGATCCCACTTGAGATTCTCTCTCTCTCTCTCTCTCTCTCTCTCTCTCTTCCTCTGTCTCTCTCCCCCACTCGTGATGTCTCTCTCTCTCTAAAATAAACAAACACAATAATAATTTTGCTTTTTTCTTTGATGTTAATTAACTAGTTAGCACTTTTCAGTTAGTACCTTTTTTTTCTTTGACTAATTGACTAATTAGTACTTTTTTTTCTTTGACTAGATAGTACTTCTAGAATATTGTGAATGTTAATGTTTGTAATAGACACCCTTATATTCTTAAAATTTATGCTTATGATGATTCAACATTATGCATGATACTGGCTTTTACCTTATGATATATATTTTAATTTACATTGAGAAATAATATTTCCTTCCTATTTTATTAAGGGTTTTTATCAGAAATGCACGTTGTATTTTATCAAATGACTTTTTGGCACTTGTTGAGGTGATCATATTTTTTTTTTATCTCCATTGACTTTCTAACATGGTGAATTATACTAAACATGTTCTGACAATGAGCTACTATTCAATTCCTGGAATGAATTTCATTTGATTCCATTAATTATTAGTCATAATATGTAACTGTAACTTATTTGATTATATTTTATTTCAAAGTATTTTGCAATCTTAATATATGAGACTGAACAGTGATTTATATTTTATTGTGTGATTTTGTTGTGAGTTGCTATCAAACTGGCTCTCTATGTTCCTGAAAAATAGAAGTATAAATGCTTTTAAATCCCTTGAGGGTTTACTATAATTTATTTGTGAGTTATTTTGGAGTGGTTGTGTGTGTTGTGTGTATGTGTACATGTATGAGTAGAGGGCAAGAAATAGTTGATCAAAAGCATGTAACAGCTTGAGGTCACTTTCTTGATTCCTCCAAATGCTATTTCTATGGCGTCTGGTTTGAATAATTGAAATTATATATTTTTTATAAAACATCATTTAACTAGATTTCCAAATCAGCTTGAACAAAACAGCCAAATATTCTCTTATATTTTTTTTAAATTTCACATATGTATGCAATTAATTTTTCCATTTTCATTCTTATTTTTACAAAGTAGTTTCATATTAATGTGTCTTGATTAATTTATCTGACAGCTCCTGTTTTGTTGATATTCTTCTAAAAACACACTCAAATTTAATTATTTTTGGATGTTTTACTTAATTCTGCTTCTTTGACATTTTACCTGCTTTTTTATTTATCTATCTGATTTTTCTAATTTTTGCATAACATGATTAAAAGTATTCATTTTATTTCTCCTTCTTCTGTATTATGTATTAAAAGTAGGCTTTTTTGAGGGGCACCTGGGTGGCTCAGTCGGTTAAGCATCCAACTCTTGGTTTTGGCTCAGATCTTGATCTCACAGTTTGTGAGTTTGAGCCCCATATCAGACTCCATGATTAATAAGCTTGGGATTCTCTCTCCCTCTTTCTCTGGCCTCTCCCACTTGTACTCTCTTTCCCTCTCAAAATAAATAAACATATTTTTTTTAATTAGGTGTTTTTTGTTAGTCATTGTTTTAGAGTTCTTCAGAGAAAGAGAACCAATATATAATATATATTATATAAAATAATGTATATAATATATAATAATTACATATATCATGTATATAAAATAAGGAATTGGCTCACACAATTATGGGCACTGGCAGGTCCAAATCTGAAGGATAGAGAATGGCTGGCAGGCTGCAAACCTTCATAAATGGCTGAAATTCTTGTTGTATAATGTGAGAAACAAAGTCAGAAATACTTCCATATTAATATCCTATCACATGCATTTTATATATGTATTATATTAAATATGACTGAATACATAATGAAATTTAAGTGTTATTTTATAGTTACATTTATAAATATATATTATACTTACACCTGTATGTTTTACCTTATGATTTTCTAATATTATTACACCTCATGAGGGGGTAAGGAAATTAGCACATTTATAATGCTTGCTATATATTTTTCTCTGAATAATCATTTCTATTAATAATTTTAGAAACTACACAGCTAGTAATGGTTGAATAATTGATTTGTCAGCATTAAGTATTGGTATTTGAAATTATGCTAAAGATGATGAGTAAAACTGAAATTTCACTTCCTCATACCTTCTCTCCTCAGTGGTTTATTAATCTTAGTCATTTTTGTTATCTCTACTCTGTTGAGGTTCATTTTACTTAAAATATATTTCATGGAATGATTTTCAAATAACAGTGAATGCTCAGCACTGTTACTTTCCTAAGTATCTCATTTTTTTTCTCTTGGTTGCTGGACTTGGTCACCATTTTTTTTTCTTTAAAAAACAAAAACAAAGAAGATTTTAATATATTTACCAACATATTAAATATATTTACCAATACAATTACCACAATTTTCCTAGTAATTTCTTTCTTTGTGGTTTTGAAGAATTTCAATGCCACTGAGTCTTCTAACAGTGACTTCTCATCCTAATTCCTTCTTATTATAACACACACACACACATACACACACACACACAATCATACACATATCATCATAAGTGACTTGATTTTTTTCTTATATCTCCATGAATAGTCATTTGTGTAAGTCACAATGCCTCACATGTACAAGTCTTCCTGCCAGTTGTTCTATTATTTTTTTTGCTTATCTTCATAAATACAAATTACACGTGTTTGTGGCTTTCCTTTCTCTTATATATCTAATATTTTATTTTATAACTATAAGCTTTGTGCACTTTCCTATACCATTTTACTTTTATTTATTTTTTTAACGTTTTATTTATTTTTGAGAGAGAGAGAGAGAGCCAGAGCATGAACGGGGGAGGGTCAGAGAGAGGGAGATACAGAATCGGAAGCAGGCTCCAGGCTCTGGGCCATCAGCCCAGAGCCTGACGCGGGGCTCGAACTCACGGACCGCGAGATTGTGACCTGAGCTGAAGTTGGACGCTTAACCGACTGAGCCATCCAGGAGCCCCACCATTTTACTTTTAAAAAGCTTACTCTCGGGATGCCTGGAACTCTCAGTCAGTTAAGCATCTGACTTAGGCTCAGGTCATGATCTCATGGTTCAGTTCGCAAGTTCTAACCCCACATTGGGGTCTGTGCTGACAGCTCAGAGCCTGAAGCTTGCTTCGGATTCTATGTCTCTCTCTCTCTCTCTCTCTCTCTCTCTCTCTCTTTGTCCCTCCACTGCTTGTGCTGTCTCTCTCTCTTTCTCAAAAATAAATAAAGATTAAAAAAAATTAAAGCTTATTCTCTATATTCTTGTTCCATCTTTTTAATAAGAAGATATTCTCCTTTCTGGTGCTTCAAATGTTGCTTTTATTGATGCACCCAAGTTTTGTTTTTTGTTTTTTTTTTGTTTTTGCTTTTGTTTTTGTGTTTATTTATTTTTTTTGTTACCATCCTGTGCTATATTGGCTTACAGTTCTTCTCATATTCTATCATTTATTTTAGCTTTTGAACTGTTATTTGAGCTCTTGTTTCTACCTTTAAGTTTTTATATCATTTTACACTGTGCATTTTCTGTGCCGTTTGCTTCTTACTGTATGTTCTCATATTATGTAGGCATAGGTTCTTATATGCTTTATTCACTCATCTTTAGGAGTTACCTGAAGACTTGATTTGGGGCTTGGAGTGGGAGTACAGTAAAGGAGCAAACCTGTGATCTGAGATGCTAGGAACACTGAATATAACTAATATTCTCAGAACTTTTATTTATTTACTTTTTCAAAACTCTGTTTCTTGCTATGCAATCTGTCCCGGTAGTACATGTGTGATCATAGCTCTCAGTGTTTGATATATGCTCTATCAGAAAAATCGACAGAGCTCTGCAGGTCCCGTGTTTTCTGTCTCATTTCTGTTTTTGCTGTTGAGTGGCAATTTAGCTTTATTTATTTCTTCTTCTTCAGCTGGCTATAATTGGAAGCTGCTGTTCTCTTCTCCACACTGTCACCTGCCACACTGAGAGCTTGCATCGTTGTCAAGAGGCTGTGCTGTATGCGTCTTCACTGAGTTCAACCAACTCTTTCCCAAACTTCACCTTTAAAAATGAAGGCCGGCAGCATGAAGTTATGGAAAATTCTGCATCTGTCCGAGACCTTTAGATGCTTGCTTCTCTGCTCAGCATCATCTCTGACTGGATCCGTGTATCCTCAAATTAACTTTGTATAATGATTCAGGGCTGCTGTAGATCCTTATTTTGTTCATAGATATTTTTCTCTGCTTTTCGTTCTGTCTGTTTTTAAAAAATACGCCATATAATATGCCAATGGGTGCAATTTTTTTCATACAGTAAACATTATAATTAGACCTCATTTTATTGAGATGATTTTTGTGACAGAGCATAGACAAGTTTAGAATGGGAGAAAATAAAAAAGAAAATTTAATGCTCAAAATTTAAAGCTCATTAATAAAATATGAGTCACAGTTTTGGAAGAGAGAGATTATGATCTGTAAACACAGGTTTCATAAGGGCAAAGGTTTTATCTTTCCTACTTACTGTTTTAGACCAAACACCAAAAAATAGAAAGACTCCAGTAAAGTTATTCTAAATGAATGAATGAATTTATTTTCTTTTTTTCAAATATAAGTTAGAACTCTTTCACATTTTCAGAAATTAATCAATACAAAGTATGCAATTAATTAGGTAACAACGTCATAATTTCATATGACCCTCAAAGACTTTCTAGAAAAGCTATACATAGTAAATAATCAGTTTCTAATGGAGACAATACACTTGCCCAATATCCATTAAGCTCTGGAGTTTTGAGTCCTTTTAGCACTGTCCTTAATGCTTTCTTGGAAATAACCAGAGTTTTGTTTGGGGAAGGGTGCTGTATCCTTGATTTGTGGTCACTTTTTAAAAATGTTTATTTATTTTGAGGGAGTGTTGCAGAGAGAAATGAAGAGAGGAAATCTCAAGGAGACTCCATGCTCAACACGGAGCCTGACTCAGGGCTTGATCTCATGACGGCGGGATCACAACATGAGTCGATATCAAGAATTGGACACTTATGGGGCCCCTGGGTGGCCCAGTCAGTTAAGCGTCTGACTTCGGCTCAGGTCATGATCTCACAGTTGGTGGGTGCAAGCCCTGCATTGCGCTCTGTGCTGACAGCTCAGAGAGAGCTGTCTCTCTCTCAAAAATAAACAAACATTAAAAAAAAAAAAAGAATTGGACACTTAAATGACTGAGACCCCAGGTTTCCCTATGGTCAGTTACTTTTTAATCTGCTATCCCAAGCCACAATCTGTAATTTTAATTAGCTTCTTAAAGTCAGCTTTAGTTTCCCTTAAAAAAAATGATTTGGGGTATACAAAGTCACAGCTTCCAATAGTATTAGAGTCTGAATTAAGTTTTTGTTTTCTGTTGACCATTCATCATACATCTTGCACCAGTGATACATCAAAATATACTTTAAAACTCAGGTTCAAGTATCTCCACTCACCACTGTAATAATTTGGGAAGAATATATATTAGATACTTTTTACAAATACGTAGAGATATAGGTGTTCAAACAAATAAAAATATATATATTTTTTAAATTGATGAAGAAATTCCTTAGATTTCTGACCTTACATACAAACTTACCTACAGGACTGGTTTCCTCTGAGGCTTTTTTCCTTGGCCTGCAGATGGCCACACTTTTGCTACCTCTTCATGTGGTTGTCCTTCTGCGCATATGCGCTCCTGATGTCTCGCCGCATGTCTTCATCTCCTCTCTTTAGGAGCACCAAGCATACTGAATTAGCATCCCCCCCCCCCCCATGGCCTTGCTTTAACCTACTACATCTTTGAAGGCCTTATTCCCAAATACAATCACATCTGAAGTACTGGGTGTTGGAGCTTCAACATATGAATTTGGCAGATGGGGAAAAGCAACAGTACGTGACAGGTGTAAGATGTTATTCTAAGAGATGTCCTGAAAATCAGCATCTGTGGAAGAGAGGAGAAGGCGCAGGACTGGGCAGAGAAAGAATGTTAGTTGCTGCATTGCAGGCCTGAATGGTAGCCTTGGACTAGCCAGGAGGAGCTTTAAAGCATTTATGTTTCACCCATCAGAGCTGTTGTGTGTTGGGTCAAAGCGTCCAGGCTTTATAATCTGATTTGATCAATCTTGAGTTGTGTGGACCTCAAGAATCATGTTTTTTATTTGTAGTTGAGACATTTTCTCATGGGTCTGAGAGCAGGAGGCTGTCTGCTGACACCGCCTCCAGCAACTGAGGCACCAGGTCCTACCTGAAAGCAAAATGTGGCGTGTCACCATGTTCATAACAGTACTTTTTTCTGCTAGCCTCCTTCCCGTTCAAGTTTAAGCAGATTCCATACAAGTGCAGTTTCCCAGAGAGAATCCAATGTATCAAAACCTTGATTTTAAAGTTTCAAAAATACTTAAGTTTCTTGTTTTTAACAGGTGAAGAGGAAAGCAAAAATATTTCAGGTTGTTAATAACATAATGGAGATGTAATTTATTGCAAGAATTAGTCTAAAAAGTGCATTAATATTATTTACAAAGACATTTCTAGAATATCAGTAGTTTTTGTACTAGAGAGAATCAAAATCAAGATTTGATTAAAAAACAGTTATTTCATTAGGTAATCAGCATAGCTAGAGGTAAAGAATTTCCTGCCATTACGTATTACTCACAAATTCTGAAATAAAACCTCAAATAGCATGAAGAATTTGTTTTCATATCGCCTTAAATCATTTCTTATTATCTCTTGGCAATTTTTATAAGACCAATCAGCTCTGAGTTCTCAATTCTGAAAACAGCAGGGACTTTGCTTGGAATTCCCAGCACATAATTAATGGGTCAGTTACAAACACAAAGCAGACTCAGTTTGTATTATCTACAGACAGTTTGGAATGGCAGGTGTTTTACTACTTCCTTCCATCTCTAATCATTCTTGGCTTGATGCTTTAATGCCTGAAACTACGTATAATGACAATTCCTGTTGTGAAAATGCCATAGAAACATTAGAAGGCGAAGGCATATTTGCAGAGACAACAGAAAATAGTGGGGAAAAGTCAGTCTATTTCTAACTAATTTGCCTAGACTGTGATTTTGTAGTAGGATGAACACAATGGGAAGTTCCGAGAAGAAATTTATTTTCTTATCCTATAATTAATAGAGAAAAGAGTTAAATTGCCTTTTTCAATGTCAGATTTCCAATGATGTATATTTAGAATAAAGAAGGATAAGGCAACATGTTCAGTTTCATTACAATAAAATCAAATACTCAATAGTGGTGAATTTGAGCCGTGTGCTCATGAGTAGATGTGCTGTGTCCTGTCATGCATTCAGCCTCCTCAAGCTATTTGTCCCTTCATATGATTTACTCAGTTTCTTTCTTTTTAAGCTTAGTCTGTCAATTATTAAATGACATCTCTTCACTTCTTAACCTCCTTTTCCTTTTTTTTTTTTTTAATTTTTTTTCAATGTTTATTTATTTTTGGGACAGAGAGAGACAGAGCATGAACGGGGGAGGGGCAGAGAGAGAGGGAGACACAGAATCCAAAACAGGCTCCAGGCTCTGAGCCATCAGCCCAGAGCCTGACGCGGGGCTCGAACTCCCGGACCGTGAGATCGTGACCTGGCTGAAGTCGGACGCTTAACCGACTGCGCCACCCAGGCGCCCCATTAACCTCCTTTTTCGAAATATATTGTTGGAAAGATTGCTCTATTATCTCCCCCCAAATAAATGCTAATTAGAGAAGATGATCATAAGGTTATAGATATATGCATGCATATAAGGAGTTAGTAAAATTTAACATTTATTGTCATATAATTTTTATAATGCTTAGCTGTAATACAACATAACAGATATACAACATAGCAGTACATGACCCGTTGTTTCTGTTCATTGTGGGCCAGTTAAGATACAAAAGTTAATACACAAATTATAATTTGACAGAGTTCATAAGTAGCACTAAGACATCCTTCCACTTTAAATCAGAGGTAGTAAAATGCACCATTTATATAAAAGTGAAAAGTGTTCTCAATACCAAGAAGAAACTGAGCATAGAAATTTGATCCCGATTAAGTAAATTATCCTCTACCAACAGAACTTTCAAATAAAAACACAAACTCTGTGTAAATGTGTTCTTACTGGTTCCATTATAATATTTTTCTATGCTCTATGCTCTATTTTCTGTGCTCTATTTCCTCAATGGCATTTTGTCCGGAAATGTGAAAAAAATCCAAATCCAGTTCGTTTCTACTGTATGTACTCCAGAAGCTTAATACAAAATCATCTCATTTGCTTAATCTTTCCATGAAATTACAAATTTTGAAAACTATACTATTTTGATTAAATGTTCTACATATTGTCTTGGGAATTTACATTTTACTAGCTGAGCAAAGAGAAGTGAGAGAGAGAAAAATAGAACATGTAACCAAATGATCAAAACTATAGATTTGAGCAATAATAAAGAGCTATAGCTTCAGGTGTATCTTAGATGTTAAACTTGACTGAAGGAATAACTCCCCTTTGCTTTCCCACTTGGTTGCCCGAGACACTAATTCTCAGCTCCGAAGATTATCTCACACTCCAGTGGCTTTGGTGCCTTAGTATAATCATCTGCTGTGAACTTTTCTGCACTTCACAGATACGCTGTAGGGAACAGAGCAGTCGTAAAAGATAAAAAGCTATAAAAGGCTAGAGCTGGCTTCATCATAATAGCTACTATTTAGATTTCAAACAAACTCCCACAAATTTTCCTTTAAGCAGAATTCAAAAAGAATGAAAATTTGCAGTCTAAGGATTCCCCATCCCTGCCCCAACTCTGTTCTCTCAAGATAAGTTCACTAGTTCTTGGGTGGGTAAAGGTGTCGAATGGCTTCTTGCTTCTTCAATGTTGGCAAATGTGGTTTAATCAAAATGCGATAAAGCATCTTGAAATTTATATTTAAAAAGAACATGCACTAATTCCCCAAAAAACATTCTAAATTAAACTCGGTGAAGAGTTTCAAACAAATATATCACTATTATTCCCACATAACTTTATAGTTCACCAATAATCAGATTCTTAAATGGATTTTATTTTAACTCATTATTTATTTAGTATTTATTTATTTATTTTATTTATTTATAATGGTGGGGGAGACAGATCATGAATGGGGAAGGTGCAGAGAAAGAGGGAGGGAGTGGGGCGCCTGGGTGGCGCAGTCGGTTAAGCTTCCGGCTTCAGCCAGGTCACGATCTCGCGGTCCGTGAGTTCGAGCCCCGCGTCAGGCTCTGGGCTGATGGCTTGGAGCCTGGAGCCTGTTTCCGATTCTGTGTCTCCCTCTCTCTCTGCCCCTCCCCCGTTCATTGTCTGTCTCTCTCTGTCCCAAAAATAAATAAACGTTGAAAATAAAAATTAAAAAAAAAAAAAAAGAAAGAGGGAGGGAGAGAAAGAATCCCAATCCCTTGGGGCTTGATCTCGTGACCATGACATCATGAATGGAGCCACAATCAAGAGTCAGATTCTTAACTGACTGAGTCATCCAGGCATTCCAAATTCTTCAATGCATTTTAAGCAAAATCATGTTCTTAAGTATTTATGTAAAACATCATAGGTTTCAAAGATTAGTTCATACCTGCTGGTAATGACAATAAATGTGTTGGTTTTCACTCTTTCTTGAGCACTTTAATGACTTTAAGATAAACACCAACTATTCATATTAATAAGCATGCAAAACAAAAGATTTATACTATTAAATTATGCAATTAGAGACATTTCAGGAGAATCACCTGCAGAATTATTAAGAGTGACTAAAAGTGCAGTAAGCGGTGCCTGGGTGGCTCAGTTGGTTAAGCATCTGACTTTAGCTCGGGTCATGAACTCATGTTCATGGGTTGGAGCCCCACATTGGGGTCTGTGCTGACAGCTCAGATCCAGGAGCCTGCTTCGGATTCTGTGTCTCCCTCTCTCTCTGCCCCTCCCCAGCTCACGTTCTCTTTCTCTCTCTCAAAATTAAATAAAAACATTAAAAAATTTTTTTAAGTGCAGTAATGTGTTCTATCAGAGCTTCCATGTGTATGCAATACATAATTAATGCAAAGAGTAAACCATTATAAGAAACAAGAATCCATTGCTCCCTTTTTTAAAAAAAGGAAAAGAAAAAAGAATCCCTTTTATCAATAATATATTTTTATATCTAAGAAATGTATTAACCTATTTGAAGTAAAGTTTAAAATTTGACCAAAAGGAATAATAGAATGCCGAAATAAATGGATATCTACTGCTTTGCTGAAAACAAGTATTTAATATTATGTGTTCCCCCAAATTATATATCATCATAATTAAAACTCGCAAATTATTTCCATAAAACTTTAAAAGTTGATTCTAAATGGTTTTTAGAACATCTTGGATTTTAGAATCATCTTAACAATATCCACAAACATATTTAAAATGCACTTCTGTGTGTATAATAAAAAGATGGGACCTAATTTATGAATAACAAATTGATGCATTATTTTCCACTAAATGGCAAGGCAAACCTGTTTTTGCACCTTTTCTTTTTTTCCCAAAGGTGTATTTGTGCATGCATTAAACAATTTCGTCATGTTTTAATGCTTATGATTTCACGCTATACAATTTTTGCCTTGTCAATTAAGTCCCTTTTCATTGTATTATTTTTCAATATGTTTGTGACAGTTTTGAGAAACACTTGTCAGACATTTTGTGGAATGTCCTTGGTTGAGGTTTGTCTCATGTGTTTTGTGATTAGGCTAAGGTATGGGTTTTGGAGAGGACCGCAGAGGTAAAGGGCCATTCTCATCACATTATCTTTAAGGGAAATGCCAACAGCAGGATTATTACTGTTTATGTTGACCTTGATCATTATTTTTGTCAAGTTTCTCCTGCTGTAAAGTTAGTCCCTTTCATCTTTGGGAGAAAGCCACTGTGCACAGCCTACATTTCATAGATGGAAAGTATTGCTCCTTCGTTTTGAGAGCGCACTGTCTATATAAATTATTAGGATATTTTCTTCTGTATGAGAGATTTGGCCATTCTATTATTTTTTTCAATCATTTACTTACACCAATAAGATATTATTTATGTCTTTTCTCAAATTCTTTCGACATTGAGAAAATGTTTCATTTGGTTCCTGCGTCCTTTGATGTACTCCCATTATTGTAAGTTTGATGTGTTTGGGGCACTTTCTCACTATCTGACTCAACTTATATGTTCTTTTTCCCATCCCTAGAATCAGACATTTCTCCAAGAAATTCTGGTTTTGTTTTTGTTTTTTGTTTTTGTTTTTGTTTTTTTTTTTTGAAAATAGTATTAGAAATCAGGACCTGGACTCAAGAACTAGTTGCTTTGAAGGTGTTCTGTTTGTAGGTCTTCTCGGCTCAGAAAGCAAACAACCATACTAGTTCATGTATGTATATATACCCATAAATATCTCTATACCTGTAAATGTTAAGTCACTAGAAGTTTGTACTAATGCCTTCATCTGTAAGCTAGTACCACATGGATTACTCTAGCTTTCCTGAATCTTGTCAATAGCATCCCACTTCAGCAGTGAGCACCTCTAGTCCCATTCATATGTCACTGTTTTCTTAATTGTTCAACTCCAGAATATATGTTTTCAGAATTGTTACATTCATGGGAAACAACTTTAGCAACAACAGGACAATATTTATGTACCTGTTTCCTTTAATCATACAATACCCACTCATTTCCAGATTCTTAATTCAGCACCTTTTCTCCCACCCATTTAAATTAGGCTATTTTATATATATGCAACACAATCAGATCATTTTGTCACAGTTTTTATTCCATCCCAGAATATCCTGGCTTCTTAAAAAATTTTACAAAGATTTGCATAATTTAAAGTGCCCTCTTGGTGCTGTACAGTTCAATGGGTTTGACAGACTTTAGAATTATGTACAATAATCACACAGAATTCCTTAACTACCATAAACTATCCCCTGTGCTTCACCTTCTGACTCCCTGGAAATTACAGATCAATTTATCATCTCTATAAATTTGCCTTTCAAACTGTGGTATCAAGGGAATTATATAGAGTATGTAGCCTTTTTCAGACTGTCTTCTTTAAATTGTCAATATGCAATTAAAACTCATCCATTTCTTTTTATGGCTTCAAAGTTCATGTCTTTTTATTGTTAGTTAATATGTCATTGAAAAGATATACCACAGTCTGTTAATCAATTTTCTTGTGTTTGAGTTGAAGTGTTTGTACATTTCGGTATACAAGTTCTTTATCAGATATATTATTTTAGATATTGAACCAGTGGAAACACAGAGGTATCCACATGGCCTTGAGAAGAGAGTGTCTTGCAACTCTTGTTACTGTGGGGCAGATTCTTCCCTGTACCCAGATAAAATTTAGGGTGCAGTCGCCCACCCACCCAGGTGGAAGCCGTGACCAAAGTTGTGTGCCACACAACCACTGGCTTCCATTTGGACTACCCAATATATATCTGGGTGGTGTGACCAGTCAGCACCAAACCACTTGCTACACCTTAATATGATAGCATGACTACACAGTTGCAGTGATATTTCTGGTGCACCCAGTTTGGTTTTGTTTAGAGTGATTTTTCTGTTCCAAACTTGGGGGCCCTGGGTGTCCAAATGTCCATAACCCATGGTGAGCCAAATAAACCCATCCCAAATCTGAGGTTAGCCACCCATGACTCTCATGGTGATATTTCTTGGACCTTTCTGATCAACAATTTGGTGGGCTACCTGTGTAGTTTGACACAAAAACAATTCCGATGCCGAATGTTATTAACATTGCATGTCACAGGTCAGGTTTCTGGACCAATTTTGGTAACAGCAGGTGAATTTTATGAGTGTTAGTCATAGCTTGACCCTCCTTAATGTATTCTTTGGGGGTCTTCCAGTCCTTTCCCTGGAGTGCTGACACCCACCTTGGCCATCCTGATGAGCTACCGAGTGGCAGCTGCCTATTTGCCCAACAGTTGGATTGATTCCTTTGTCGGGCATATTAGTGAGACTACTGCAGGAATGTATTTCCATCAGGTGTACATCTCATGACCCTACCCTAGAGGAGCAGCAGAAGTCTAAAGTCAAAAGACAGATATTTAGTAGGACTTGTATGGGTAGGTCTTCCCCTTCAATGAAAACTACACTTAATGGTCTGATATTAAGACCATCCATGGTTGGATATTAATGTGGCTGCAGCTTTAGGAATCTGAACAAGTTGTGCATAATGTACATGTTTGCTGGGGGAGGCAGCATCGGCATCACTGCCAGACCAGGACCCCCGCCTTCCCTCTTTCATGTGTTTGGGTTCCATTTCAAGTATAAGGCATGACAACCAGTCCACCCTGCAGTAAGACAATGGGATCCCAGTGGAGATTGTGTGCTTCCTCCTCACCTAGGGGTGCAGAATAATTCACCCGTCCCAGCAGGATGTCCCTTTGCAAATTCCGATAGACAGCTCCTTTCCCAGGCAGGATGGAGCTTGGTACTCTCAGCAGAATAGCATGTTGATCCAGTGAGTGTCGAGGCAATGACTGTTTCCTGTGACTTTCATACTTTCACAGTATGGGGTGACTTTGCAGGAGTCCCCAGTCTGGCACACAGGGCAACAATCCCTACAGGTTGGTCATTTAAATATATTAAAGCCAGGGACAGTCCACCTGGGCAAGGTGATTTTTTCTGTTAGTAATTTAATGTGTTTTAATATTCTGATTCCTTTCTACCAACTCTGCTGCTCAGGTTATAGGAGAGATGGAAATTCCATTCACGTCATTTTCTTTTGCTCCATCTTGCACATCATGACTTTTTCACTGTGACTCCTGATTACTGTGCAGTTGATGAAATGATTGTTATTCAGCTTCTCTAATTCCTCAGTGGTGGCAGGCTGGTTTGTACAGTGATGGGAAAGTTTGAGTTAGGCCAATTGCAGTGCCCACATAAACCAAACCATATTTAGAACACTCACTTGGAGGGAGGGGCCAATATATTAAATTTGTTAATCCCTTACTGGTGGAGAACTTTGGTGGATGGCCCAGACTCATTTGGCAGCTGCCTTGGATGTTGTTTTAAACACACAGGACATGTTACTGCATTAAGCATGCCACTGTATTTCAAGGGCAATCAGCATCCTTGGCAATACACCATCTCACCTGGGCGCTGCAAGGACCACTCTGTCTATGCACCAATCGGCTGTATCTGCTGAAGGATCACTTGTAGGGGCTCATTCCCAAGCTAAGACATTGATTTCTTTATTTTCAGGGGGTATCAATGCCCTATATGTTGGGCATGAAAACAGTGAGGGATGCCTTGACTTCTGAATTGATATATGATTGATATCCAGAACATTTGACTGAACGAAGAATTGAGTATAGTGTTCTTAAAAGCTAGAGAGATTACTTCCACAAAATGCTTTAAAATGGAATTGTTAAATATGATTCTGTTTTTTTTAACAATTTCAAAAGAGATACTAATTGTGATTTTACATGTCAATTATTATAGGATGAAGAATGAAAACTGGCATATTGAATACTTAGCATATGCACACAAATAAAAAAAAAAGTGCTGCTAGGAATCAGTCCTACTTTCAAAACTCTGCAACACTCTTTTCTGGAGCATAAAATCTAAAATTGGACAAGAGGTCTCTATGTAAATAATAATAATAAAGAGCAGAGTATGAGCAATTATATGAGAAGCACACAGTATAGGGAATTCAGTCTATGAACAGGTAACATCTAAGCAGAGAGTTAAGGAGAAGCCTTTGAGGTTACTGAGACTAAAAAATTAGAATTGATTGATGAGAGGATATTGTATTTCATGAAAGTAAAACACAGGAGGATATAGTCAAGCATCTTGTGAGATAAGATAGACTTGATTTTGATAATTTCAAAATGCAAAAGTAAAAAACACAAGCAGACTAAACCAAAGAGTTTTAAAGTATGTTTTAACTGAGAGAATCAAAGTTCACAATTTTCATGAAAAATAAATAACAAAAAAAATCATAAAAGTTTCAAAACAGCCCACAATGATATCTTCTGCACTTGAAAAGGATTATAAAAGTGATTTTTTTTATTTATCATAAACACCCCAAGAGCCCACACTTCATTTTATGTCTGATTACAATAATATCTGCATGTATAATTCTCCATTGGCAGTAACAGATTGGTTTCAGAGAGCAAGAAATTAACAGCAAACAAAGAAAACACATTCAAATCCCTTGCTACTGAAATCAATAAACTGACCAATTTTAAAGCTGAGCTGTTTTATTATGTAGTAATGAAGTTTATTTAGATTTTTGGCAACCACATGATAGCTCAGGGATTTATCAACCACTCTAAAACAAGAACATTTACATACTTCTTTAACTAACGCAATTAGTCTTCAGACAGAAATATCCATTTTTTTCCTTTGAATATTTAGTTTTTAAATCTTAAGTCTGTTCACTCTTCTCAGCCTTACTGAGTAATTAGAACTTTTATTTTAGTGTTCAATAGGAGAAAAAATTATTAGCAACTTTTTTCTTCTAGTATACATTTTCTTAAAAAAAATAACATCATTAGATGTCTGGATTCATTTCTAATAAATCAACTAAACTGAATTTTAATTTATTAGCATCACAAGCACACATTATTGCCAAGAGCTAGAAATCAGAGAAATAATGATTGTACAGGTTAAAACATAAGCGAGAGTCCCTATCCCTGCTGATACTGTAAGACTGTCATATATTTGTTATTCCATTCTATCATGATTTTATAGTGGATAATTAGGGATTTATGAAGATACAAAGTCTAAAATTATTTTTAAAGTAATATTATCAAAAAGAAAATTTAATCATTCAAGTTGGACCACTAAATATGTATGTATTGCATAGTACTAAGTACATAATTATGTAGCTACTGCCTGGGGGATCTGATTTCTATCACTGAAGTTTTATTGACGCTTCTTATCGTGTATCTGGAAAGATGAAAAGTTATTCCTACCTAGTCAGCCATGCCAATAGACCATAATTATTCCGTTTTCTCTCCTTTTCCAGGGTCATTGTCCTGGTTTAACATTTTGCAACACTTAGCTTTGCTGTTGTCATGTATTTTAATTTTTTGTCATGTATTTTAATTTTTTGTCATGTATTGTACTTTTCAACTGTTTCTTATCTAGTCTTCCACCTGGTGGCCAGGCAGAGAATTTTGTGTTAACGCCTAAATTGAAGACGAGCCAATCATCTACCAGTTTTGGTCAAACAAGTATCTTTGTTACCAAGCCTTCAAGGAATCTATAATGATCCTGACATTTGTTGGAACTTATTGATTTTTAATGATAATCCTGTGATATAAAATCCATTTTATCTTCATTATCTCAATGAAGAAGTGAAGGGTCACAAATATTGTGTGTCCAGTCCCAGGGTAACTTGCAACCTTTCAGAAGATACAACGTATAAACATATAAAAAGACAATTATAAAAGAACTATAACAATATATGGTGATGGAGGTTAACTAGACTTATCATGGTGATCATTTTACATTATGCACAAATTTCAAATCTATATGTTGTACATCTGAAACTAATATGATGTTATATGTACATTCTACCTTAATAAAAAAATTAAAAGATAATCAATTTCAATATGAATTAAAAAATAAAATTACAAATAATCAAATAGGTTTTTTTTTCATTATTAGATTTATAGGAGTAAAAGTTTTGAAAAATCTGGGTTTGGCGACCATGTGGTAAAATCAGAATTCTCATTTATTAAGTTATGGAAATAGTCATCGATACAACTTTTTGGAAGTTTTTGGAAGTCTTTGGAAGGAGAATTTGAAAATTCTCATAAAAATAGAAAAAAAATACTTATATCCTTTCACCCAGTAGTTTCACTTCTAGACATATTTCTTGTACTATCTTCACAAAATCATATTATGTATATTTATGACCAATTGAAAATTATGTAATTTTATTAAAAAATAAAATAATGATATATTTGAAGCTATGACTTATATGAAATTGTATTTAAAATTTTTAAAAAGAGAGCAATAGACATACAATGTGTTTTTATAATTCAAAAAACAAATGGTTATATTTAAGACATGAAGTGAAAAAAAGTTTAAGTTTCCAATGAAAGAAACTTTCTATTATTATTCAATAACAAATATTTCCTATGATTTGGATTTTATAAGAAGTACATATCCTGTATTATTTGTAAATAGTTATAGAAATAAACATATCTCAAGATAATACATACAAACAAATGTATGATCTTAAATTACTAATTTATGTATTGTTAACTATAATATTACACTGGGTTCTTATACAGCGATAAAATAAAGAGCCTAGAAGAAAGAATCAAGCTCTAATGTACATGTATATATTATAATACACACACATATATATTTTCATATGCATATCTTATATGTACATTTTATGTGTATATGTATGAGTATATATACATTCTTATACATATGTGTATGCATGTACTTTTAATGCTGGAATATCTAAGATATAAGAGTGCCAAAACCACAATGAATTGAGTAATTCAATAAATGACACATAACTGCCTAAAAGAATGACATACATGATGGTTTATCTGTAGTATCAATTAATATAAAACTAATTATAAATATATATAGCTCTGTTCAAAGAATTAGAACTATTTATAAAAATTAAGTTATGTGACTTTTTTTGTTTTCTTAAGTTTATTTCTTTTGAGAGAGAGAGAGAGAAAGAGAGTGTGAGCAGGGGAGAAGAAGAGAGATGATCCCAAGCAGGCTCTGTGCCATCAGTGCAGAGCCTGACTTGGGGCTCAATCTCACCAACCCAACTGTGAGATCATGACCTGAACCTAAATCGAGTTGGGTGCTTAACTGACTGAGACATCCAGGCAGGTGCCCCATGTTATGTGACTTTTTAAATGTGAACTTTCTTTTCCCCTAAAAGATGGGTTCAATTTTTTCATATTAGAAAGTAATAAACATTGCTGTCAAAATTACAAGTCATATTACTTACTCATATCTGTGTAAGTATCATCATTTTAATATATTCTCACAAATATTTTAGTCTTTATTAAATCTTCAATCTTTATCAAACAGCAGATCTTATTTTGATTCTCTTTTTACAGAAAACATTTTTTAAAAATGGATGAAGGGGCGCCCGGGTGGCGAAGTCGGTTAAGCGTCCGACTTCAGCCAGGTCACGATCTCGCGGTCCGGGAGTTCAAGCCCCGCGTCGGGCTCTGGGCTGATGGCTCAGAGCCTGGAGCCTGTTTCCGATTCTGTGTCTCCCTCTCTCTCTGCCCCTCCCCCGTTCATGCTCAGTCTCTCTCTGTCCCAAAAATAAATAAAAACGGTGAAAAAAAATTTTTTAAAAAATTAAATTAAAAAAAATAAATAAAAATAAAAACGGATGAACTTTAATAAATTTATACAAGAGAATATTAATTTTAAAAAATGTATCTAATTACAAATATAAATCTGTTTTTTATTTAACATTTCTTATTATCTTCAATTTTTCCTGTGGATTCAAGTTGCCATAAAGTGTCATGTCCTTTATCCAATTCATTGGATAATCCATTTCCCTTCCTCCTTCCTTGTACAATTTTTCACATTATATTTGTATTTTGTAGGCTCAACAATGCAACTTTATGGATACCGTTTCTTGCAATATTTTGTTGTTTTAAATTGGTTAAGGGAAGCAATGAGAAGAAAAACTTTATTATACTGTCTTTTACAACTATAGATATCAACATACTTTTATAACTATTTTAGAAAATCATCTTCTCTAATTTAAAATTTTAAATAAAAATATTGAAACAAAATTGTATCTCTGCAGTATATTAGAGAATAATTTAAATATTCATTTGATAGGTAAGCTTACTTTTTGGTTATTATATAAAAATTTATGTATTTATACTCAATTATTCAGAAAATCACTATTTCTTGTTACTAATCAGCATAGATAAAGCTCACTAACTTAAGCTAAATGTACTTTTTAAAGTGTTATAGGTACAAATTTATGTGTTGACTGTGAATTCTAAAGGTCTTTACCAGCTTTATCATTCAGTGTAGGTAAATGTAAATGTAAAATTAAAGCTTCGATTTTCTAACTCCACCTAAAAATTGAGTATCCTGCCTACATTTTATAATAACTTTCACTCTACCAATGCCAACACTGACTTTTAAGTTAGTTCGATTCTGAGAATTTTGAGAAATATGTGACTCTTTATTTCTCTGGATTCAAATAAGTACCACTTTAAATGGAGCATGAGCTCAAAATTTCGCTACAAGGCTCACAGCTTCAGAAATGTTTGGGAAGTTTGACAGCAACCTGTTTAAGCGCTGGTGGAGTTTGCAAAACTCAAGGAGCTGTGAAAGTCTGAGATTGAAAGCATTTCCTATGAACTGCTGGAAGAAGATTGGGCGGTTTCACACACTTCAAATACAGATATGAATTGTAAGGTTCGGTCACGGGCAGCACTATTCAGGTGCAAAATTTCTTTTATTTTTTTAGCCAAGAGACCCGGTTTTTCTAATTGTTTGTGTTTTCACATTGCTATTATGAACTAATAAATTCTTTGGGTATGAAATTGTATACTGCGATTAATAAATGTTAATATAAAGTAACACTTTTAAAGTTGTATGTAAATATGTGAATGGTGTTTATTTTACTGATGTGTAAGAAAATATTGTTTTTCTTTCCATTTTCAATTTTTGGCAAAGCACTGAGATTCAGTTCTGAAATAAGCAGTATGTATTGTCACTTATCTCTTCAAATCTGCTCTGCGGCATGCCTGCACATGCAAAATGTATTTTCCGGGGTGCCCTTTGATGCATGAAGCACATGGGAAAGTGCTATTTAGCCATTAGAAAGCTTAATTTTTTTCTTTAAAGAAAGCAACTTATAGCATTTCAATTTTAAATGTCTGATAGTGGCTTAATCGTGTTTTCCCTAATAAAGTAAAATCTATTAACACATAAGTTCTCCTTTAAAAAAGGAAAGCTGACAAGAAGCCATTTATTTTACTAGAGTTTGAGGATTATTTCCTGTACTCCCCAGAGATACAAATATGCTTATTTTGTAGTTTTAATACAAAATTTTGCTCTCCTGCCATTCAGAATCTATATTATGAAGATGCTTGCATTTTAAAGCACTGTCTATATACCTAGAAGCTAAAATAAGTTCTTTATAATTCAATCTGAAATAAAATGTCTGTCTTTGAATGACTTCAAAATTCCTTTTGTATAAAGATAATTAAAAATAGTGAGGGTTATAAACTGAACACCCAGCCTGGAAGGACAGTGCTTTGTATTCCATGAAAGCTTTCTTAAAATTTCTAAAGGATTTTAAAAATATATTGAACCAATGTATAATTGTGTGAACACTGATGAAATATACAGGGAATTATTTATAATTTATGTATTATTAGATCCCAAGTTTAGTGAACGTCATCTAAAGACACAAACAATAATTTTCAGCCACAATGAATGCAGTGGTAGTTGTTTGTCACATCTTCAGTGACTAGTATTAGTGGAAGAGGAGCTATTGACAAGGAATGTGAGTTCCATTACTCCGCCATTTTGTTGGAAGACTTTTACCAATTCACAACACAGAGGAATGACATCAAAGCAAAAATAGAGTCTCATGGGGTTGGAAATTTAGTAAATAGAATTAGTGCTGGCAGCTGCCCATATGGCTGGTCCTCAAGTAGTAAAATCCTAGAAAAAAGTGCAACAGATAAGTGAGCCTCAAAATCTACAAGCCATTTTCCCCTTTAATTTTTTCCCCCTGAATTCTAACCTGCGTGTATGGAAAGGGGCAAGTCTCCAAGGTTAGCATGAGACAGAAGTAACAAAGATCCTACATATTTGAGCAGGTATTTCAGCAACTAGAATGCACAGGGAGACAAGGTTTGGAATTCTGGACCATCCAAGGTGGAAGAGCTCTGGTAAATACTCCATGGTTTTATTTACTCTGATCTTAGAATATGAACATCTGCATTACAAAAAAAGCTACAAGAAGTTCTTCAGAATGAACGAAAATGATACTAGATGAAAGCTCAGATTTGCATGCAGAAATAAAACACACACACACACACACACACACACACACACACACACACTAGAAAGAGTACATATATCCAGAGTCATCTAATAAATGAACACTTTTCACACCACTTGAATCTCTGTACTTGGAGCTCCTAGCATGGTACTATTTAACATAAAATAGCTAGAAATAACCCAATGCAAAATCTTTGTACCCTGACAGTTTGTAAAAGCACTCAATAGGGCTATGGATGGTTAGTGGTGGACATTTAGTGACAGGAGAGGTTATTGCAGCGTAAAGGAGGTAAAGTGAGTTATGTCTGGTGGGATACATAGGGTGTACGTGAGGAAGGACAAGCAGGCAAGCACCAATTTATAAAACGGTGACACTTGTGGGTGTGTCCAGGGTTTACAGGACAGTCTAAATAGAGAACAGACTTACTCAGGGAAAAAGAAGGATGGACGATTGAAAAAAGTAGAAGCCTCACTGATGATTCTCCCTGTGTACTTGAGTTCTGAAGTTTGCAACATGTCCAGCAGACACTGTGGGCACCAGAGGCTTATCTCAAGGGATACCTGAAAGCACATACTTATCAAGAACTATCTACAGTTTAGATATACTTTGTGTTTCACCCACATAGGCTGCTATTTTCATCGGTATGTACATATTGCAGTGATTTATTTAAAATTACTTATTTAATTTAAAATGACTTTTAATTATGAGAAAAACTCAAATGTTGAAGAAAATATCAGAACTTTATTGTTATATTGTCCTTCTAAATTTCTACCTGATGTTTATTTTAATGTTTATGATAGTAAACAACATATGTATATGAAATTTTGTAAATGAAATTTTAAATTTACTACAATACAGCAAATAACTGATACATATAATAAATTAAGATTTAAAAATTCAATTCATATGTTTCAGATGACAAGATTTCATTCTTTTTTATGGCTGAGTAATATTCTATTATTTATACATATAAATCATATATATGTGTAAATATATATATATATGTATATATATCATATCTTATTTTTCTATTCACCTAGACCTAGAGAGTATAATGCTAAGTGAAATAAGGTAGTCAAAGAAGGACAAATACCATATGATTTCACTCAGATGTGGAATTTAAGACACATAGGAAATGAAAAAAAGAAAAAAAAAGAGACAAACCACAAAACAGACTATTTTTTGTTGGTAGGTGGTGGTTATTTGGAGTCAGTCATGGGATTGAGTCTTAGATACAGAGAACAAACTGGTGGTTGTCAGAGGGGAGGTGGGTGGAGGATGGGTGAACTAGATAAAAGGGATCAAGAGTACACTTATCTTGTTGAGCACTGAAAAATGTATAGAACTTTTGAATCATTATATTGTGCAGCTAAAACTAATATAACACTGTATGTTAATTATACTTGAATAGAAAAAATTCAACACATATGCTTATTAACAGATCAGAAGAAGAGTAAAAAAGAAGAGATTTCAACAGAAGGTGTCCACATAGAACCACAGAAAGAAAATTTGTGTGGAAAATACAGTAAAGAACCTAAGGGTCATGCAGGATCCCAAGAGCTACTTGGTATGTAATTAGAGACACAGAGGGGAGGATGAAGAAGGTAAGACAGAAGCATCATTTGAAGAAAAACGGGCTAAGAATTTTCTAAAATAAAACAAAATACATCAAATTGCTGTTACAAGCAGCCCTACAAGCTTCAAACAGCATTAACATTAAGAAAATAACACTTTGGGACGCCTGGGTGGCGCAGTCGGTTAGGCGTCTGACTTCAGCCAGGTCACGATCTCGCGGTCCGTGAGTTCGAGCCCCGCGTCGGGCTCTGGGCTGATGGCTCAGAGCCTGGAGCCTGTTTTCGATTCTGTGTCTCCCTCTCTCTCTGCCCCTCCCCCGTTCATGCTCTGTCTCTCTCTGTCCCAAAAATAAAATAAAAAACGTTGAAAAAAAAAAAAGAACTCTCTAAAACAAAATAACACTTTAAAAAAAAAAACAGGAAAAAAAAGAAAAAGGAAATAACACCTAGACAAATCATAATCAAACCACTAAAAACTAAATAAAGAATAACCTTAAGGCAGCGATAGAAAATGAAAACTACCCATAAATTCACAAGGATAAGATTGACAGCACACTTTTCAAAATAAGGGAAACCAGAATGAAATGGAATGGGATATTTCTAAGATGAAGAAAGAGACTTCAACACAGAACGCTATCCCAATAGAAAGTAAAATAAAGCTACATTATGGTAGCAAAGAGAAGAGAGCTGGGTGAATTAATTACCAGTATATCTGCACTGAAAGAGGGGAAGTCTTCAGACAGACAGAAATGGTCCAAAATGGAATGTGAAATTTCAGGTGTCAAGGCACAAGAAAGAGCACAAGCACAAGAAAGAGTAAATATGTAAGAAATATAAGGGAATATGATTCTTATAAACAAAATATAATAATGCCTTCAAATATGAAATATGAGTGAGTTAAAATATATAACTTATAAAGGCTCAAAAATAAAAGTTAAATAGAATTAAATGCAGTATAGTTTTATACTGTTTGGGAAATAGTCAAATTAGTAATAGAAGTTGTATAGATGACGTGGTGCAATCTCCAGGGCACCCAGGACAAGTATAGTGGAAGACTGCACAAATGTTATGCCACTAGAGAGGAAAAGGTGTATAAATGGTATTTGTATAGTCTAAGAGAAGTCAAGAAAAGAGAAATAAAGAAACCAAAAGTGGTGAGGCATAAAGGAGGAATAAAGTGGTACATGTAATCCAAATATACACATAATATAATTATATTACATAGAAATTAACTTTTCCTTCTTAAGAAAAAGAGAGAAAAGATAGATTGCGATGATAAACTGAATGAACAATATCCAGGTTTTAATCTTTGGATCTGTTGATATTAGTGAATATGTCCAAAGAACTTTCCAAGTGTTAAAGACTTCGAGATGGGAGATTATCCTGTATTATCTCGGCGGCCTTTTTCTCAATAGGCTCAATACCCAACGTGGGGCTTGAACTCAACACCCCAAGATAAAGAGAGGCCTGCTCTGTGGATTGAGCCAGGCATGTGTTCCTCTGGTGGTCTTTTATTGTGATCGCAATTGCTCTTTAAGGAGGCAGAAGGAGTTTTAACAACAGGAGAGAATAAGGCCATGTGGTGATGCAATATCATGTAAGGCCATGGGCAATGGAATGAGGACACCCTCTAGAAGTTGGAAAAGCAGAATAGATTCTCCCTTAAAGCTTCCAGACACACCAGTCCTTCTAGCATCTTCACTTTAGCCCCAGATAACTGATTTGGACTTCTGCCCCCATAACTGTAATAGAATAAATTTATGTTGGCCTAAGCCATCAGTTTGTGATACTGTGTTTATATTTATAAGATCATAGGAAACTAAGGTAACTAAGACATTTGCATGAAAAAAATAAAGCCCACTGTATTCTGTTAAAAGGAAAGAATTTTGAATATAAGAATATAGTTTTATTTTAAATATAATACAAATATGAAGTCACTAAACGAAAAAAAGTAGAGTTCAAGTTAAAGGATATTCCCAGAAATTAAAAGGGTTATTATAGTGGAAACAGGGTCAATTCATGAAGAAGAAAAATCAGTTTAAATATATCTTCTAGCAGATTTGAAATACATAAAACTGGAATTGACACAGCAAAGAAAATTTTGTGTTAGGCAAAGATTTACTTAACATGGCAGAAAAGCACTAAACAGAATGAAGCTCTGATGTATTGAAATTCACTAAAGTTAAGAATTTATGTTCATTAAAAGACACTGAGTGGAAAATAGAATCCACAGTGTGGAGAAAAGTGCTTCTCTGTAGAATACTCATTTAAAAAAGTGCTCCTACAAATTAACAATAAAAAGAAAACATTAACCTACTCATCCCAAATGGTTAAAAGCATGGCAAAAATGTATCTAGATAGGCAAATGACGTATGCAAAGATGAGCAAACATCCATCTTTCACGTGAATTTAGCACAGGCACCTTATATTGGTGATTTACATCCTTGTTATATTTCTTCCTAAGTTTCCTAAACTGTAAACTCCTTCAAAGAAAGAGCTCCTTTATGCCTTTTTCTCTTGTGTTTAGCACACAGCTTTTGACATGGAAGGTATACTGGAAATGTTTATGAGAGCTGACCAGAATTGAGTTCCTCCCACTCATTCCCTGTGACATTAGCTCTGTCTAGTTACTCTCACAGGTTTCATTCATCTCACTGGTAAAATGGGAATATTTGCTGAATATACTTCTTCATAGTATTGTTGTAAGAATAAAATAATTCCTGGAATGCATTTTGCAGTGTCTGGTGCAGAGCTAAGTGCTTAAAAATGGTAGTTATAACAATAATTTATTATTAAGGAGCAAAGCCCTATACAGTGGCTTGTGTGCCACTAGCTCAGATCAGAGGAACAGGAAGTGAGGATGGAAGTTCCTGACTTGGACAAGGTGGCATTATGGGATGGGAAGATTAAGATTATTTTTGCATACCTGTGGCAGTTTAAGTGAGTCAGTGGGGACCATGCGAGGCAAAGCCATTGTGTGAGGTACTTTCTGCACATTACCTGTCCAAAGACTGATTAGGGTCTGAAACCAACAGATGATCTCCTCCCAAGTCCTTTGCTCTCTGCTAGGGATGCAGTATCTGAGGAAAGGAAAACACAGAAGGAGCCCTATTCCTCACTGATGCATGAATTGTGCATGTGCTGACAAGGCCCTGTTATCAGATCCCCTGCAGAATGTTGAAGAAGGCATACCGTACCTCTCATCTGCTATGTTCTTTCAAAAATTAAGTCATTTAATCCACCTACCAACATTACGAAGTGGGTAAGACCAATATTCATTCTATTTTACATATGGTAAAATGGAGGCACAGGAAGGTTAGGCAATGTGTATGAGATCAGATGCCTCTGAAGCAGCAAAGCCAGGATTTAAATGCTATGTTTTTGTGGTCCATGGTCTTAACAACTGCATGCTTTCCCTTTCTCATTCTCCGCCTCTCTTACTCTAGGCCCATTTATTATCATTCTAGTTTCCTAAAGGAGACTGTTCATGTTTTTCTTTAATCTTCATCATTTTTAGTGGTTATATGTTTAGGTGTTATATGTTAGTGATAAATCATTAAATTCTACTCCTGAAATCATTATTATAATGTATTTTAACTAACTTGGACTTAAATAAAATTTAAAAAGTTAAAATTAAATAAATTTAAGTAAAAATAAAAGACTGTATGGTCTATACATATTTTGTCTATACATATTTTCTATACTATTTTGTCTTAAAATATTATAGCTAAAGTTACTAAACATTTTTGGTCACTCCATTCTCTATTTTTGTTGGTATGAGTTATGCCTCTCAACTATAGTGACTCACAGATTTTTTTATGATGTCTGTATAATCTAATCACATGAAAGCAATCTGAAGATCATGATTATGGTATGGAATATATCTACTTGTTAGTAATACTATTATATTAAAGGCAAAAAATTATAGTTATCCTGATTGTGAGTAGAGAGAATATTGTCTTTTTATTTTATTTTATTTTTTTAAGTCTCCTTCATGCCCAATGCATAGCTCAACCCAGGGCTTGAACTCACGACTCTAAAATCAAGACCTGAGCTGAGAGAAACAGTCAAATGCTTAACCAACTAAGCCACTCAGGCACCCCAGAATATTGTCTTTTTAAATCACCATTTCTCTTCCACCATCATCTCAAAACCACTTATAGGAGTTTGGACCACATCTGACCAATCCTGCTATGGCTGACGGTGCAAAACTTTAACTTGTCACAGCTAGGGTTCAAAATGAGAGGGCATCTGTTAAGGGCTGGGACCATGATGTATTGTCAGATGTTATGCTTTTAACTATAAAATCCTACTGAGTCATAAAACTTAAATATTTTACAAGTTTTTCTGTCTCAGTCACAAATACACAATTTTTCTAAAGAAGGGCTATCTTGGTTTGGGAGACTCATGTTCAGAGAAACATTTTTTTAATTATTTATGTAAAATTATTATGTATAATTATTATGTATAATTATGTATTATGTAAAATTATTATGTAAAATTATTATGTATAATTATTAATTATTATGTAAAATTTACATGGGAAGTTTATATAAATAAGAAGCTGACAAATTCCTTAGGGGTGGAGGTCGGCAGAGGAGAGGAAGTGAAGAACTCAAAACTTCCCTCAATTGTGCATATACTAAGTTTTTATTAGTCATATATTCTGATAGCTATCCAGGAGGTTCAAATGCCTAACCACTGGAGACAATTGTAAATATGCAATACAGCAAAAATTTTCACATAATGAGCATAAATATCCTTTCAAAGAGAAAATCATAATCTAGCCTGCTCTAATCAAGTCTGCATTGTTGCATAAAGAATGCTAAGCAGCTGAGTATGAGGAAATGTCTTTGAAAGAAAACCAGAAAGAAATTATTGTGAAATGTTTTTTAAAAAACATGTTAATCCCTTGTTATTCAGCTAAAAGTAATTATAAGTTATAATTTATCATTAGGACAGAGTCTGTATTCTTCCTAATGAAGTTCTGAAATGAGTGAAAATAACTACAAATGTATCTTTTTTTATAAACAGTCAAATCTGAAAAAGATTTTTGTTTGTCATGAGTGAATTTATAACTCTGCACTTCCAAACGTATTAAGTCTGGGTATTTTTAAAATTTAGAATTTGTAATATTAAGTTCTCATTTACACAAAATTAAATATGGGTATTTAATCTGAAGTATACATTTTTTTCCAAAACAAAGTTGGCACTGTAATAATATTTCTTACAGTTGCATATATTTAAAGAAATAGTGTAAATGATCTGAATACCATTTTAAAAAATGGAAAAACATTATCTGATTCCAGGAGACACTTGGTAAAACTTTATTTGTAAACCTGGCTATTAGAAGAAAAACATTCCTGCCTGTAGGAAAATCTTCTTCTACTTATTTTCTTTAATGTAAATCAAAATTTGAATTCTGCAGTAGTTGAAGATATATTAGCCTAGACCTTTTTTTCAAATAAGGTTGATACCCATCTTTCCAAAAGAAGTATAATAGAAAGTCTCATGGTTTGTTTGTGCCTTGGTTACACTCATATCCTTGTTAAGCATTTTTCAAGGAAATAGATATCGCTAACATTTATTCTGCTTAGTTGATAAGTGAGACACAGGGATATTTTTTTTTACATAAAAATAAGGAATCTCTGAATTTGGGTCTGCATCTATTTTCAACAAACTGAATAGAAACAGGGGCAGCTGTGTGGCTCAGTTGGTTAAGCATCCAACTTCAGTTCAGGTTATTATCTCATGATTTGTGAGTTTGAGCCCTGAATCTCAGAGCCCACTTTGACCCTGTCTCTCCCTCTCTCTGTCCGTAACCCCGCTCTCATGCATTCTCTCTCTCTCTCTCACACACCCACAAATAAATAAAAAATAAACATTTTAAAATAAATAAATAAGAACAAATGTAAGGACAGAAGACAGAATCAAATGTTAGCAAAATCTACTGTTTTTCTGTGACCTTGGTAATGATCACTCAAATATTCAGTAATATAGCTTCTTTTTAGTGAAATGACTATAAGAATACTAAGTTTTGAAAGTCGTGCTTTATATAATATTGCATTGTCTTTCATAGTGTATTTTTCTAATTTGGCTAACAATATCATATTTCTTAAGATTATTTGCAGAAAAAAAAATTAAATTAAAGGTGAGATATGCTTGCTATCACTTTGTAAGACTCCATTGTACAATCAGCCACAAAGAAACTATTATTTGTTCCTAGACATTATGGTCAGCTAAATAAAGTTGTGTGCCAAATGAAATGCATTCTTGAAGGTAGTGTGAAGGTTGAATAATATGCTGGTTTTTTTCTCCAGATATAAAGAAGTGAAAAAGTCAGTCAATCACTTTTTAAACATTTCCTGTAGAACCAAAGCCTGAAGTAAAATAATGTTATAATCAATTACAGCTATACACACTTTATTTATATATAAAACAATCCATATAATAGAATAACGCTTAAAGAAGTATCAGTGTGTTGTCAGAAGTGAAGTGCCTGCCTCATGCTGACTGGCTACTGGCTTTCCTTACACACATTTTGAGAAGACTTCCCTCTTGCTCTTCCTTCTCTCTTGGTCTTTCTCAGATGGAGGGAGAACGTGGGGATTGAGGGGGCTCTACAACTTTGTTCATCACTCCTGATTATGATTTATGTTGATTCTTCTCAAAATGTATCACAGAGTCATGACCACAAACTTTAGGAGATTTTCATAGTGACGGTATTATTTAAACATGCTTTTATGTTCATCTACCTCTCAGTGCTTTTCTTGTAAAATGTTTTACCGTTTTTATTCCAAGTTATATACAGGTGTTTTTTTTTTCCCCCACGTAGTGTCCATGGCTTTGAGGAGCACATATAAAATTCATTTATGAGAATCTTTGTCATTTATATTTTGTATAAAGCTTGATTGTGTTCTTCAAGACCAAGAATGTGATTGTGAAAGTAATATTCAATATCCTGAGTAAAGCTGTAAGTGTTACTGAATAAATGAACATATATTTATCTGCCTTAAGGCTCTTCAGTGTTTATTTAACAAATATGCATGTAGATATCATACAGTATATGTTAGAGGTAGTACTGGGGACAAGGCAAACACAGACTGTTTTGAAGATGTCCATAAAACACTTTATTCTTTTACATAAATATAAATATATATATATATATATATATATATATATATATATATATACATTTACATGTATGTCCTCAAAGGGAGTTGGTGTGCTTCTCCTAATAAGTCAGAAAGATTTTCCCTCTGGGTAACTGAGTTTGAAAGGTGACAATCAGCAGGTAATCATGCAGGTGGTGGAGGAGGAAGTGCATCCTGAGAACGAAAGGAAATAGGAAACAGAGCAGCGTTGCAGCCACAGGTCAGCTTTGGCAAAAGTAAAGGAATGTTAAGCCGTGAAGGAAATTCAAGAGAATAAGAACAGTTTGGAGTTAGTATCCAAGTATATTGTGGGAAGAAATAAAGTCATAAGCTGTGACCAGATAGCCTACCATGCTGTCCTGGAGTGTGTGAATTTTATTATGTAAACTCTACAAAAAATTAAATTTTTCTCAAGAGTTCAGGGCAACTGATTATTATATTTTAGGGAAAAATAGATATATAGTTTTACTTGAATGCAGATATATTTTAGTAGCCATATAGGAGACAGAGTGGAAAGTTTAGGGAGACCTCTTTGGAGAATAATACCATTGTTTATGTGAGAAATTATAGCAGATTTAACTAAGACAGTAGTAGTAGAAATACAGAGGGAAGGATAGAATCAAATCATATTTAGTAACTAAAATTGAGAAGATATATTAGTTGATTACATACAAGGAATAAAGGAATGTAATAATTTATGGCATTTGGAATTGAGATATGAGCAATTGGTGTCATTACCAAGGGAAGAAATAGAGGGTGGAAAGCATTTTTTTTTCATGAATTCAAAGAGTGAGCGAAGACAGAGTGCTATATGTCTGTGTGGATGCTTCGATGAATTTTAGTACTGTGGGAGCATTAGGGAACAAGATTATGCCCACATGTGGCATTGCCTTTGCACGAATTAGCATCCATAGGGGTTAGGAATTGAAGGATTAGGAGTCTGAGGATGAATTAATTATGAAAATGTTGACTTTGAGATGTTAGTGGAACTTCCAGTTAAGGATCACCAGTTAGTATTTGCTTAAGGGAAGCAATTTACAGTACTGAGTTATGTCAAAAGAATAGGCTTTGTCGTCACCCAAACCTATCCTTGAAGGTAAATTGCTCTTGATGTGACCTAGTTATTTAACCTCTTTGAGCTTCAATTTGCTCATCGCTGAAGAGAAACCAAAGTAATACCTAGCTCAAAAGGTAATGTAAGGGCCAAATAAGAAAATGAGTTGGAAGTGCTCAGTTGGTATATAGACTTCTAGATCATAGATTTAGACCACAGACGGTTACTAATTCATGAATGGTCATCATCATAACTGTGTTCTGAAGTCAGGAAAGGATATGAAATTATTCAAAGAGAATATGGGTTTACACACCTGCCAAAGGAAACTTAAAAGGACAAAATAAATAGAGTTAGAAGAAATGTAGTTAAGACATAAGGAACAACAAAAAAGAGAGAGAGACAGACAGAGAGAGAGAGCAAAGAAAGAAGGAACTAGTAAGGAAACTGTTTCACAGAAAGAAATTTTATAACTGTTCAAATTGCCTGATTCCACAATTCCACACAGCAGGCAAACGATAAGAGTACTGAAAAAAAGGAATTCAGAAAAAGGAATTAAGGGAACACTAGAGTCATTTGCCAGTGGATTGCTTTGAATGGAAATCAGTTTGCTGTGTATTAGAGACAGAATGGATAAAACAGAATGGGTGACGAGTGGAGTCTCTTTTGTGAAAGGACTAGGTTATAAAAGAGAGAAAAGAGATAGGTGATGACTATAGAGAGTCACAGAACTGAGATGTGTTTCCACAAGGATTACATAAAGGAAAGGTTGAAAATACAAGAACGTAGGATGATGGTACTAAGGGAAAAAGAAGGGTAGATTAGATAAAGATCACAAGTGGGAGCAATAAACATGAGACTAGCAGGAAGAAGAACTGCTAGGTTGACCTATGATATCTTTATAATTTTGGGAAGTTCACTAGCATTGACCTCACTTTTTTCCCTCTGAGGCAAATCACCTGCTGAGTTGTGGGTTAGAAGGACAAGAGGCTGAATAAAGTCATTGTTGCTCTGCTAGTCTCAGTTTATATAAATGTACTTTCATATATTCAAACTACCTTATTTTGCTCTTAAAAATCTACAGAATAACCAGGATATCTGAGAATTTCTTATTTTGCAGATTAGCTCTCTTTTCGGATCTTTTTGGATCTTATCCCTGAGAAGAGGAAGCCAATGATATGAATCATTTACCGTAATTTTGAATTAGCCATTTAAGATTTTTCCCCCAGTTTCATAGACTAAAAGACTTTATTTTTGTTTTCTTTTTTAATGTTTATTTATTTTTGAGAAAGATAGAGTGCAAGTGGGGAAGGAGAAGAGAGAGAGAGAGGGAGACACAGAATCTGAAGCAGGCTGCAGGCTCTGAGGTGTCAACACAGAGCCCGACACGGGGCTGGAACTCATGAACAGTGAGATCATGACCTGAGCTGAAGTCCAGTGCTTAACTGACTGAGCCACCCAGGTGCCCCTAAAAGACTATTTTTTTTTATTTTCAGTTGGTATTAAATTATATGGTGAACTGAATACATTCAGGAAGCCTAAATTCAACTTTTAATAAAATAGTAATACTCATTTTACAAAAATAAGATAACTGATTAATGAATGTCAATGTTTTCCTTGGTACGTATTCTGTAATTGTGAACATATTTTGTGTTTATTCACCTGGAATTTTAAATAACATTTTTCAATGCTTATTTATTTTTCGGAGAAAGAGATAGCGCAAGTAGGGGAGGGACAGAGAGAGAGGGAGACACAGACTCTGAAGCAGGATCCAGGCTCTGAGCTGTCAACACAGAGCCCGACGCAGGGTTCAAACCCACAAACTGCGAGATCATGACCTGAGCCAAAGTCGGCCGCTTAACCTACTGTGCCACCCAAGTGCCTCAATAACATATTTTAATAAGATCATGTTGATTGAGTTAATAGCTGATCTTATAAACAAAAGTAGAAGAAAGGAGGTATCTTATGTTGAACATCATGTGTTCATTAATATTTCCAAATTTATGTAGGCTAAAGATGAGCATTGAATTATTGGGACATACAGATTGGAGACTTCTCCCCACTGCATTCTAAATAAGTAAAATTATAAAATATGTTGAGCTAAGTAAGCAAAAATGAAACATGGTATTCAGAAAGACTTAGGAGAGAGCATAAAATAAGTTAGAATGGTTACTAGTGTGAAAGGAAGCCTTTTGAACTTCTAATTATAACCTTTTATTTCTATGCAATCCGAATTCTGCCAACAAATCCATTAGATGCTTCCCCAATTTATCCTAGGACATGCCCCCAGACTAGAGCATGGCTGTAATCTTCTCTAGCAATTGTAGTACATGTGTTTTTGGAAAGAGTTGTAAATGTCAGCCTAAACTCCTCCATTAAACCAACACTTTCAAAAGCAAATTTGAATTGAAATACTTATTGGACTTGTCAGTTTTTGGCTTTAAGAAAATAAAAAAACTCTGTTTATAGCTACTTGTCTGTAGTTCTCCAGGTATTTTCCATATATCATTTTTTGTGTGTCACACCCAGAGATTTATTTTTGTTTGCTATACCTATATATGTTTTGGAAATACATTTCAATGTTAATTGATAATAATAAATAAGATAATTATTTAAAAAATCACTTGAAATGCATCCTTTCTTTGAGGAGTTTAGAATTTATTATAAATTAATAGGATCCTATAAATCCTATAAATAGGATGTTATAATTAACATCCTAGAAAGCCAATGATACAACATACACAAACACATACAACTACAATAATAGACATTTTTTCAAAAAATTAGTTTATTTTTGAGAGAGAGAGAGAATATGAGTGAGAGAGTGGCAGAGAGAGAGAGGGAGACACAGAATCCAAAGCAGGCTCCAGCACAGAGCTGTCAGCACAGAGCCTGATGTGGGGCTAAAACTCATGGACCATGAGATCATGACGTGAGCCAAAGTCCATGCTTAACTGACTAAGCCACCTAGATGCGCCTACAATAATAGACCTTTTAAACAAATAAATAATAGCTTCCATAGCCTAAGTAAGTAGTAAAGTATAAATTTAAAACGACAAAACTTTACTGTAAATATTAACCCATTGTGCACAATGAAATAGTTTGTGATAAAGTTGGATACTTAATTCTCTTGATAAGGGCAATGAGATATGATTTGAAAATTCAGGAATTATCAGGTAGATTGTATTCGTGATGTCCTTGGCTTTGCTCATTCTAGCAATGACTAAGAAGACACATGGAATGGATATTTAGAACGTAGTAAATATATTTGATTTCCAGGAACAAAGTCGTGGTGGTTTTTCTTCTGCAGTGGTACTACAGCTCACTGTGGATAGATTCGTGTTAAATGGAGATGTAAACACATTTGCTTTCAGCTTTGTATTATTGCTCATTCATGCCCCAATTAAAAAATATATATAACATCAATCCATGTGGGTTGTTTTTATAGACTCTCTACCTCATAATATATTAAAAAGCAAATAATTTTTTAGGTCACAAGAAACAATCTTAGTAGTTATACCTTATTTGCTTTGAGCTGAAAAATTTGGGGGCTGGTGCAGGCCAAAAAGCTTTAACCACCAATGAAAATATTCCTGGTCTGGAAATCCAAACTCCAAGTCATCAGGATGTGAGTTTGATCTGACTCACTTCACTGCACCCACCCACAATGCCATTAACTCACCGCCTAAATGACCGAATTAGAAATATATACCAGTAAAACCTTGGATTGCGAGTAACTTGTTCTGTGAGTGTTCTTCAAGATGAGCAAACATTTCTAATAAATTTTAACTTGATAAATGAGTGATGTCTTGCTGTACAAGTAGTAAATGACGCTAAATGTCACATGATCACAACTGACCCAATGGTTCTTGAAATTCGCATTGATACTCAAGTGCTTTGGATTACAAACATGTTTCCAGAATGAATTGGGCTCTCAAAGCAAGGTTTTACTGTATCTAAACTCTGTGTTTAAAAAGTCTCTTTCCAGACAATCATTTCAATAGATGATACTTGTATTCTCATTTAGAGCTTTAATTTCCCTAACATGTTATGTGACTTCATCAAATCAATAGTCTTTATAAAATTTTCATATGACAAATAGAAATAATTTGGTTTATTTAATTTATTTTTTGAATTATATTGAGGCCTATGAAACTTTAAAACTGTGCTTATATTCACTATAGCTGTCACTATATGGCTTTTCTGAAGCTCAGTTCCTGCTCTGCTAAGCTTTTTTTCAGTCCACAAGTGAAAAATATCTCCAAATTCTGGGTTCACATCTGAATTTTCTTCTTTGCATAATTTTGACCCCTCAATTCCTCACTACATTGGATATCCTCTGTATGCCTTCCAAAATATATTTCTAATCCATTTTCCAGCTCTCCTGGTTATGCTCTCATTGAGCTGTTTTTAATGTGATACTGATGAACAGTCAGCATACAACTAGCTTCCACCAATCCAGACATACAGTCAACAAAATGTAGGTTGTGGCTCTATTTTATACAATGTCAAAAATTCGGTGACAATAAAGCTACACCAATCAGTCAGAAAAATAATCATGGTATCTAGGGATATTAAATAAGTTATAAATATTTAAGATTGTAGCAGAAGCCATTATCATACACTCTAAAAAATATAATAATTAAAGTTTAGAATCATTGACTATTTTTACAATGAGGAAACTGATGTCTATAGGGGTTAATTGTTTACAAGAACTCACAGACTTAATGTCAATTACTGAACTGAAATCTAAGTTTTTATTTCATTTATTACTTTTATTATATAAGAGCACGGCCAAACAAAAATCCACAATATCATGGAGCCTAAAAACCTTTTGGAATAACTCTTTAATTTTACAGATAAGGAAAACAAGACTCTGAGCAGTTCATTTGAGCAAACAAAACTGGAATTTACATTCCCAGTTTCCCATATCAGAGCTTGTTTTTCTGCGTCCATAGTACTGAAGAGCAAATATAAATTGGGTTCTCAAGACTTTTTTTTCAATAATAACTTCATGAAAAAAATGTGTTAATCCTAATACAAGTGTCATTTAAAATAATTAAGGAAATTTTATGTGGACCAATTGTAATAAATAAATAACTTGAAAGAGTGAAAAAAAAAAGAACAAAAAGACAACTTGATAATGAGATAATAGTACACACTGCATGAAAGCCAGTTAATTGAGGGTTTGTCATGACCAGTGAATGCTACTTGTAAATCCTCTTGAGAAAATAATAGCCTGCTAAAAGAAGAAAAATAATTAAGAGGAAGAGATCTCAGAGAAGTACAAATTAGCATATTTTCGATCTATGCATTGTCAAAATATAATGGTCACTCTTAGCTCATAACAGAAGAGAACATATATAAGTGGACTTATTAATTTAATCAAATTTACTACTCCAAAATGTTCTAGCTGTCTCAATCTACCTTTTCCTATGTATATTAGGTCATCTTTTTTTCTAGACAGCTCATCAAGAGTTTCTTTTCAAAATTATACCCCTGTAGAGAATGCCATATCTTCACTTTTCTTGAGAATCCCCCAGAGTTAGAGTTTTTCTGTAACAGTATTCAGTATGTTAGAAAATTTGTTGGAATTCAGGAATATTTACTTAAGTCAGTTTATTTTGTTTTTAGTTTATGTTGAGCACACTTCTTAACATATCATTTTCACTGCATATTAGAGTTTTCCTAGTCATGTCCAATACTGCAGAGGGTTAGATTAGGTAACACTTACTTTGTATTGGACAAAGTAAAGCAAGCATTTATTTTCAAACTTTTATATCTACAACCTTTTATATTTTATATTTCTAATCAAGACTCTAATACTATTATGCAGAAAAGAATTTGTAATTGTTGTTAGTGACATGTCCGGTTCCTACAAATGTCCTCGTTTCCTATTTGGATTTATATAGAAATTTTGTGCCCGATTGGATATGGTAGGTTAGAAGAATCTATTTTGGATCTATTTAGGGTCACATTGCAGAGCATTTTGTGGGGTAACTTGGATTCAATGAGGAGCTTGTTGCTCTGGGCCACACCTACAGTGGGGATTCTTTGGGTACTGAAATACGTATGCCACGTACAAATGTAGTAATTAGAGCAATGAATAGCTCCTGCTTTCAGAGTTCCATGGAGCTGAGTATGAGATGTACTTTGGTCAAACTCGATTTATTGCCTTTCTCACTGGTGTTGCACAGTGGACTCTGGCAGCTTCAGAAATTAGAGTTAGCTCAGAATCATATCCAAACCTCTAAAAAAGTCAGTATCCATTTTTTGAAGTCTGGATTTTTTATTTCTTTTTGGTTCAAAAATACCCTTTAGAGGGGGACCTGAGTGGCTCAGTTAGTTAAGCATCTGACTCTTGATTTCGGTTCAGGTCATGATGTCATGGTTTGTGAGATGGAACTCTGAATCAGGCTCTGTCTGCACTGACAGTGGAGTCGGCTTGGGATTTTCTCTCTACCTCTCTCTCTGCCCCTCCCCTACTCTCTCTCTCTCTTTCAAAATAAATAAACTTTTTTTTAAATTTTTTAATTTTTTTATTGTATTTTTATTTTTTAAATTTACATCCAACTGAGTTGGCATATAGTGCAACAATGATTTCAGGAACAGATTCCTTAATGCCCCTTATCCATTTAGCCCATCCTTCCTCCCACAACCCCTCCAGCAACCCTCAGTTTGTCCTCCATATTCATGAGTCTCTTCTGTTTTGTCCCCCTCCCTGTTTTTATATTATTTTTGTTTCCCTCCCCTTATGTTCATCTGTTTTGTCTCTTAAAGTCCTCATCTGAGTGAAGTCATATGATTTTTGTCTTTCTATGACTAATTTCACTTAGCATAATACCCTCCAGTTCCATCCACATAGTTGCAAATGGCAAGATTTCATTCTTTTTGATTGCTGAGTAATACTCCATGGTATATATATACCACATCTTCTTTATCCATTCATCCATTGATGGACATTTGGGCTCTTTCCATACTTTGACTATTGTTGATAGTGCTGCTATAAACATCAAAATGAATACATTTAATAAAATACCCTTTTGAATGTCTTCAGGTCACCTCAGAGGAAAACAAAAGGCAGGTTATTGCGCACATTTGTGGTTTTATGTCAGTATACCGGTGTCTTTCCTCAAGCTTATTAAAGTATTGTTTATTTAACGATCCTAAATCTAAGAGTTGAATCAGATCTGAGAAATGAATGGATCAGAAATTCTGATTTGGTGATTCTATCTTGCCCCACAAAGGCTTTACATTTCTTCACCTATTTATGCTAAATGATACCTGGCCTTTCAGTGTTTTTATTGAATCTTAAATTTGAATTTTCACACACACACACTCACATGCATGCACACACACACACATTATTAAAAACAAAAAAAAAACATGGTCCCTCAAGTTAGCATGTTGAAGGCAAAATTTCTGCTAAGTGCCTTCATTTGAATACTGAATAAGTTAAAGTTATGGTAATAAAACACACACACATACACACAACCTCATTCCTAATAATATTCTTTAGCACTTTTAAATAATGTAAGTTACCATTTTCCTGAAATTCTATTTAGTTAAAACCTTTACTACATTAGTTGATAAGCTGTTGGAACAAAATAGGGCATCTACCTGGAGTCTAGGTAGCATAAAATGCTTCATTTTATTCAACACTCTGTTAAGAATGAATGCAAACTCTTTTTTTTTCTGTCTTTATTACCAAGACTCAAAATCTTAGTAATGTCTAATTAGTTTAGCTTCAGCCCAAACTCATGATTCAGATAGGAAAAGCCAAGTTCCTTGATTCATAGTCTACATATATTCATGAATAAAAAATGGGAAAGGAGTAATTCCCCAAAAGTCTCTTTTTGTCTAAGAACATTCACTGGATGCAAGATGCTAAAGTTAAGAAAATTAATTCAGTCCCATATAATTAAATTAAAGAAAACTCCCATTCCCAATTGAACAAAGCTACTTGAATTCATATTAATCCCTTCCTTTAGTCTTCTGATTACCGTAGTAGAGCTTTCTCTCTTCTTACTGAAGGCTAGGCCCTCCTCTTGAGGTCATGGTCACAATCACCTCACTTCCTGTCTCTCAAAATTTACATCATCAACTCTTCTTTTCCTTTTTTATATATTCAAGCTGTTTCTCAACTTGATTTTTCCCACGCTACTTAAAACACTCAAATTTCACTCCCTTAAAAAATTCTTTTTCTTAATAAAACCTCTTATGAAAGCTACCTACAAAATTCTCACCTCTTACACAAGCAGCTACACTTGCTGCTTCATTTCTTCACCTCCACTTGTCCTCAATCTAGTTGATAAAACAAAAGTAATCAAGGGGAGCAGGACAAGAAGAAAACAGAGGCTCCTATTCTATTTAGTACCTCAGTGGAGGTCTGTTGAGCCTTCTGAACTGTTGATTTAAGCAATTAGGATTTACTTAAGTAACAGGATTTTGGTACCCTAGAGTTATTCCTTGTAGACATTGGTATATAGAAACAGGGAAATTAAGAATATTTTAACTGCACCCAAAAGTTCTCCCAACTGTCCCCATAATAAGTAAAAAAAAAAAAAAAAAAAAGTGATGAAGCTCAGTGAGAAGAGAAGCCGACAAAAGTGAGAAGGAAATCTGGCAAGGGCAGATAAAACAAGGGGGCCAGCCAGATGTCGGAGACCAGATACTCCCCTTGCATACTTTTGGCTTCTGCAATCTTATTTGCCTTCCACATGCACCAACTGCCTGAGTAGCACCACTGATAAGTGCCCCCTCCCATTTTTCTTTTTTTCCTGTCTAGCCCCTACAATCCCAGCCATAAAAGGAGACCGATGCCAAGATTGAGGGCTCAGCCTTTGGATGTGACTCCACCGGACCGGCAGCGGTACAGAGTAAACAGTCTTTTCTGATTACCTGAGTGTGTGTGTCGCGTGTCTCTTCCTGGGAGTCGAGTATTTGCTGTGACAATAGCACCTGCTGATGTAAGAAAAATTCTGCTTTTAACAAAAACCCTTATGGGCTTACTATGTTACTAACCACGTAATTGAAAAGATAATAATTAAGTGAGTCTTATACTGCTTATAATTGGCAAAATTAAAATTATAAATCAACAATCTAGTTTCAGAGCATTTGTCTTTATCACAATACAAGTTTACTAGTATGGGATTTAAATAAATTTTACAGGGAAATTTTTATGGAAAGATAGGTAACAATGCCAATACAGATAGTTAGGCCAATATTTCAGCAAGGTAGTTTGGCTATATCTATAAAAATTTAAAAGTTTATTTCATTCAAACCATAAATCCTTGTTAATGAATTTATCCTAGTGATACATGGCAAAGGTACACAAAGATACTTATGTACAGTGATAGCCACAAAATAGCACTTTTATAATAGCACAAAGGAAAGAAAAGAAAAAAAATTACATGACCATCTTGTAAATGATGGGGCTGGTGAATCTGCATGTGGAATATTAGGCAGTTATTTAAAAAGTAAACAATGTTAAAAGAACCACAAAGTGTTGGATATCTTCAAATATAGCAGTTATATATTCTTGACTTTATATTTAATAGATTATATAGACTATGAAATATATAGATACATAGGACACATTAATACTATTAACTATATTTGAAGGTAATAATATTAGGAATTGAGGGTTTCAAGGACAAAGATGATGTCTATTTTTATTTTTGTCAAATTCGACACCCAATCGACTGAGCCACCAAGGTGCCCCTCACCATAATTGCTTCAATAATTACTAGTTTACATAAAATATTTTTTTTGACAGATAAAGATTTGTTTTATTGAAGAACTGCTCTGTGTTGCTGCCAAAACCACTATGTACAGACAACAGAGAGGAGATGTTATTTCTTGGTCTCTTCCTCCTTGGACAGAGTCTTGATGATTTCCTCCTTCTTGGCCTGGAGCCTCTCTTCACGGCGCTTGCGTACTTCCTTGGTCTTAGATCTGCGGGCCTCAGCCTGGTCAGCCAGAAGCTTCTTGCGAGCCTTGTCTGCCTTCAGCTTGTGGATGTGTTCCATGAGAATCCGCTTGTTTTTGAACACATTACCCTTCACTTTCAGGTACAAGCTGTGATACATGTGGCGGTCAATCTTCTTAGATTCACGGTATCTTCTAAGCAGCCGGCGCAGAATTCTCATCCTCCTTATCCAGGTTACCTTCTCAGGCATTCGGGCATTGGCAGTACCCTTTCTCTTACCCATGCCCATATGTCTGCCCTTCGGCGGGCCAAAGTGTTTTTCCAGCATCGAGCCCGGGAATGGACAGTCACAGGTTTCCGGATGATCAGCCCATCTTTGATCAGTTTCCGGATCTGCTGACGGGAGTTGGCATTGGCGATTTCACCTGTCTCACTGGAATCCAACCAGACCTTCTTTTTGCCACAGCGGAGGACACTGGAGGCAAGCCTCTTCTGAAGCCTGAGCATACTCATTGCTGCGGCCGCAGCGCCAAAAGGAAAGAACTCTAAAATAATTTTTCTAATTCAAGTTTAAATTTATATTGGAAATGTTTATACCACGTTTGAACTATATGCATAATGAACTATGAAAAATTTATTTAAACAAAAGCATCTTGAATTACCATAGAAAGCACTTTCTCCAAAAGAAACTGAACCTGGCATAAAGCCCTTAGAAATATTCATATAAGTTTTTGCGTTGGACACCTGTACCACAGATAGCTAAGATACTTTCTTCAAAAGAACCTTGTCGTTTTTATTCTGACATGTAAAGATTTAGGAAGTCATTACTCCACCTTCACAACAAGAAACAAAGCTGAAGAAAATGAAAATCAACAATTCTTCTTAGATCCATCAGAGAACAGTGGTCAAAGGGGAAAATCACTGTCCAGAAAACTGGAGAAACAGATGAATACAGCAGCTTACGAGGTACAGAGCCCATTGGAACCAGTAACTGGTAAGAGAATACTTAAACTGATGAATGGCTGGAGACCGAGTCTGCACTGGCCCGAGAGTTAACAACACTGGGGGACTCGGTCTGGAGGGGGGCCCTACACTCCAGGAGCCTATGTTTCCTGGTAAAAGTTGGTAAAACTCTCCTTTTTGTTTGGGCAGGCAGACAGATAACCATTTAAAAAATGTGTCCAGGAGAAAAAGATATATGCTTTTGGAAATAATGTCAGGCTACAGGGTTTTGTTCTCAATATTGAAGTCCCTCCTCAAAAATCTGCTTTACTTTTCCTGGAGCCTTATCTACCTGCAGTGCGGGCTGGGATCGGGGGCTGGTTGAGGATGGCAGTAGAGGTGGTGGTTAAATGTTAGCGTGCCCTCTAGCCTTTCTGTTACACACAAGGGTTCAAAAAGGCTTAAAAATTCTTTGGAAGGTCACAAGTAAGGGACGTAGACTGAGTTGAAAAGCTCAGATTTAATCACAAGATAATGAAACGCCTCCCCTCCTCATTATCTTACCTCCACGTCGAAACACTGCACTACAATCACAGTGAATTACCACTAGACAACTGCAACACACTTAACTCTATTTAAGTTGGAGTGACTACAGAACTCCAAAGACAACGGGGTAGACAAAAATTAGGACGCTACATGAAGCCTAAGCCTCTGACACTTAACAACTACACCAAATGCTTAGTAGAGCCTAACTCCTGGAAAGAAAAAGGGGAAACCCCATATTAAAGGCCACTTCACCTAGGTTTCTATGCAATATATGATGTCCCTGTTTCGATGAAAGTTTACCAGGGCTGCTAAAAGGCAAGGTAAAACACGGACTGAAAAGAAAAAGTAAACATGGGGGACACCTGGGTGGCTCAGTAGATTAAGCACCAGACTCATTATTTGTTATCTTAGATATCACAAGACAGAGACATTCTTAAAATCAAAGCATATGATTAGGAACACCTTAAATTCCCCAATTAATTGTAGGATACATAGTTAACTAGACACTTGAGTCGACTTCATGGCAATTTTGAAATTATAATTTATTTGTAATTTTTTTGTTTAATGTTTATCTTGCTCTGTAGTGTGCACATGTCATAAGGTTAGGGAGTATTAAAATTCGTTAATAATTCACCAAATAAATATTCATTCATGAATAAATGAATTTTTCTGTCTATTTTCATGAATTCTATAATATGGAAAGGTGTTGCTACTATATAGACATAAGTTCAGACTCATAGATAAAGCATTTTCACTAAACAATCAAACACACTGTAAAATGAGGTTAGTCAGTTAACAGGTCTTCTTAACCTGGGATATTATCCTTAATTCTTGAGCTGTTCACTACAGTTTATTAAATATAAAATTTTTTTCTTTAATGTTTATTTTTCAGACGGAGAGAGAGTATGAGTGAGGGAGGGGTAGAGAGAGAGGCAGACACACAATGTAAAGCAGGCTCCAGGCTCTGAGCTGTCAGCACAGAGCCCAACCCGGGGCCCTAACCCAGGAACCATGAGATCATAACCTGAGCTGAAGTCTGATGTTTAACCGACTGAGTCACCTAGGCGCCCCTAGTTTATTAACTGTAAGATATCTACAATATCAAATAGCAACCCTGGATAAACTGGTAAGATTCTAGAATTCCTGAGCATTCTCTTTATCTTTAGTAGCAGTTTGGGTGTTCTAAGCACATGAATTTAAAAGCGAATGACTCCTTAAAAAAATAAGAATTTAAATTATTTGGGATGAACTAATGATGGAGTATTAGATTTATTCTCCCTACTTTCTAGATTTTGTATATGAGCACATTTGGTTGAGTTTAAATAGAAAAACATTAAAAATAAAATCATTTCCCACCTCTCTTCTTTGTTTCTTGACAAGGAAAGGACTTATTATCTTTTGTTTTCATAATAATGGGCTAGACCTTTCATCTTTTACCATCACAATGAGTTAACTAAAAGGATGGTTAAAACAAAGGTTCATAAAAGGGACAAATGCATTCATTAAACATTAAACCAAATATATTCGGCACTTGTACATACCAGATTGACTAATTTCAAAATTCACATCCATTTGGAACCTGTGAATGTGATTATTTGGAAAAAGGGTCCTTTCAGATGTAATGAAGTTAATACAGGGGTGCCTGGGTGGCTCAGTTGGTTAAGCCTCCAACTTCAGCTCACTCGAGATCTGGCTGTTCATGAGTTCAAAAACTGCCTCCAGCTCTGTGCTGATATCTCAGAGCCTGGAGGCTACTTCAGATTCTGTGTCTCTCTCTTTGTCTCTCTGTCTCTCCCCCACTCACACTCTGTTTCTCTCTCTCTGTCTTAAAAATAAATAAACATTAAAAAAAATTATAGTTGGCATGATTTCTAATAAAAGCAAATATTTTTTAACCAACTTGTGTTTTTAGTTTCTCAAAAGATTTAGTTTTTAAGTTAGTATTCTGAGAACCTACTTTTGAAACTATTTTTTGCACTTTTTTTTTTTAGCAATGAAAAACACACATTGGGTGTGACGGGCATAAATAAGAATTGTAATAAACATCACTGAGTCTAAACATACAAGTAAACTGGTGGGGGGTATATTGTAGAGTAACACATACAACATGGTCTGGGCATCAGTCAGTCTGTTGTACAAAGGAAACATAGAACTTTGATCTTCTTGGGATAAGGTTATGTGGAGGTCAGTTAAAACAGTGACTCCTGTTATCTTCTCGGTAAGTCTCCAAGGCAATAACAGTTGTCCATATGTCTTTATATTTTGTTGGGTGGGAGAGAAAGGAAGAGATTTCTACACTATGAAAATATCATGCCTAGCACAGTGCCTGAAACACAGTACACATTCATTTAAATATTTGGTGAATGGATAAATCAATTATCAATGAATGAATGAACAAAGTGATTTACCTAGAGAAACAATACTAATGATAGTAGTTGCTACTTGAAGGCAGTTGGTCAGGACAGATTTTTAAATAGGAAGATGTTTTTGCCCTGTAGACATGATGAAGGACACCAGTGCCCATTACGAAACTTTTTTTTTTTTTATCTGTATAAGTTACTCAAAATTAAAACTCTTTGTATGGGTGAGAATACATGTCAGAGAAAGACCTCCGTCATAGACTTAGTAAGTAAAACAGATTTCACGGAAATTGAGGGTTTTTTGTATTGGGAAATTAGTAATTAACAGGTATGAAAAAAACAGAAATATTCCAGGAATCACTCTTTAAACTGATAAAGATTACTTCACTAATATTTAGTAAAGTTATGATATAATTTTGATTGCTCAGAATTACTAAACCTAATTATAGAGCTATTACCTTTCCGTTTGCCCTATGTGAGGGATGCTTTTTTATATCTCGAAGTGATAGCTCCAGGGCAGAAACCTTGTCTACTGAAACAAATCACTGTATCTCTTGTTTTTCTTCTCCTATGGTGTTAACACATTATATCTTTATGGCCAGTGTTTATATCTGTAGGAGTATTGTAGCCCTAGCAACCTCAACTTTAGAGGCAACTTGGGCCACCTGAATACAATTCAAACAGTCCATAAAGAACCTGATTTTCCTTAAGGAGTTACCTGATCCATGTATGATTTTATGGAAGAAATTTGAAAAGTTCAGCTTGCTTTCCTCCCTCTAAAGCAGATCCCCTGAAGTGTTGAAAACAGAGATTCCACTCTCACAAATTAAATCCTTGTCTTCTTAGAAAAGACAGATTGATGCTCAAGTATTTTTCAGTAATTTCTTGAAAAATTATTTAAAAGTGCCCTTCAGATTGAGAGGTTATTGATGATTTATTAAAAGTTCACATGCTGTATGTCAAACTAAAATTTCAAGGTCTCACAGTGAAGTGAGAGACTCATACATTAATGTGTCAACAGTGATATCTTTTCCTTCATCCCACAGACCTAACACCAAATTTATACACCTTTAAAAAAAAATGAAAACTGGACCATAAAGTATTTATGGTTTACATATTTTTTCAGCTTCCTTTTTGGAAATAGGTAGCATCCGTGCAATGAAGTATTAAGGAAAATGCAATGAGAAAGCTTCACTGAGATTACCATTTTTAGCATGCTAATAGCTATAATCTTCAACTGTAAAGTAGTTCCCCACGACTCCTAAAGAGTTATGCTGCCATCTATTGACAATGCAGATGTCTTTTACTGGTTATATGGTACAAGAAAACAAATTTTTATTAGAAACTATGTCTTTGGAAAGTCAGTGTTTCTGAAAATACCTACTTTGGCTAATATATGACATTTGAAATTATTTGTAATACATTATTAACTTTTCTTTTTTAATATGTGTAGGGCTGATTAACAAATTATCTTGTACTAGCAACTTTACTGCATGTTGCAGATATTTAAGACTACCACAAATCAGCAATTTGCAGAAGTTAATGTATTAACTGAATCTGTGTTTATGCATCAGAATATTGTTATGCTATATTTACTACATTCAACTGAATGGGATTACTATGCACTGTTAGCAATGTAAAACAACATTTTAAAGAATTAAAAAAGACTTGATTCGGAAAAGAGGCTATTTAGAAAAAGAAAAAAGGTGATCAAGTAACATAGGTAAAAAGCATTTTACCAATTTTCTTTTTATTATCTCATGACATATTACATTAAGATAAAAAGCATCTGGGGGCGCCTGGGTGGCGCAGTCGGTTAAGCGTCCGACTTCAGCCAGGTCACGATCTCACGGTCCGTGAGTTCGAGCCCCGCGTCAGGCTCTGGGCTGATGGCTCAGAGCCTGGAGCCTGTTTCCGATTCTGTGTCTCCTTCTCTCTCTGCCCCTCCCCCGTTCATGCTCTGTCTCTCTCTGTCCCAAAAATAAATAAACGTTGAAAAAAAAAAAAAAAAAAATTTAAAAAAAAAGATAAAAAGCATCTGTATTTCATGCCTTTTGAAGCAGAAACTTCCCAAAGTGAGCAAGACAGACTGTGATTGGACAGTTAAAATGTAAATCGCTATCTATTTTGAATCTTGACCATGCAATGTTGAGGAAAGCCCTTGCGAGAAATTTTCTCTCCTCTTTTCCACGTCAGATATCCAATATGTCAAATATCTGGTACAACAGAATGCAAGATGGAGTGAAAATGCATAAATATACCAGCTGCTTCTACTTCCATAGTTGGAAAAAGCAGGTTATTTGCTTACAGTTCCCATCGCCTAGGAAAAGTGCTTAATAGAATATTGTGGCTTGAAGGTGTTCTCTGTTTGGGACCCTAAATGTATAGTGTGAGAAGTACCAATGCGAGTAAGGATTCTGGATATCCTTGGAGGAAATAATCAGTATTTCCCACCCTTTATCCGGAGTAAGTTTACTCAAACCAGGGAATTGAATGTGGAAGTCAGGAGTGGAGAACAGACTGGTGAATTAGTGTCAACACACATGACCTAAGGACTGATGATAGACAGTTGGTAGCCAGACTTGAAGTCTTTCTGGCTTATGCCACTCTGAATTAGGGTCATATTCCGTTGAGTCACAGTTAAGCATGGAATGTGAATTGAAAGAGCTATGACCTTGCACTCCTGTGTTAATAAAGACATCATTTATAGCAGCAAAAACATCCAGTAGACTGGGGCAGACTGGGACTCCACAGTGCCGCCTCGTGACAGTAGCTAGACAATTGGAGCTCAAGCGCTAGAGGATTTGAGAGAATATTTCTGTTCCAGCTTTTCATCCTAGCATTTAGAAGTGACCCTGCCTCATCACCTCCCACAACATGACATGAGAAATCTCCCAAGACTATTCAAAAATTTGGTTAATGAAAACCTAAGGTGAGGAATACTGGACTTTCTAAAGATAAAGGTATTGTTGGGGCTTAGGTGGGAGTTTGAAGGAGATACGGAGGAAGAAGTGCCTGTATTTATATTTCCTACTGGTAAAGCAATTCATTTTATGTTCTGTAATGATGGAAAAATACAAATAACATATGATGAATAGCGTATGGTGTGTAAAATATAAATCAAGGGCAAATGAAACCCAAGATGTCTGCATACCACTGCTGCATGATGATGCTGAAATTATACAGCATCGCTGGAAAATTTTACCCAACATTAACTGGTGTTACAATGTAGAGGGGTTCTGGGACAAGTGCATCTGCTTTGAGGGCTCTGTCCCCTAAAATAGAAAATAAAATGTTTATTACTCTGTTCTTTGTTTTCTTCTCCTCACCGCCCCCCCCCCTCAGTATTTAGTTTCCTGCTTGTGACCTTTATCTTGACTTCTTCATAAATTCATTCTACCAAATAATTACACTTACACTCATTTTCTGTTGAGTTGACATTGTTTAACCATCATTTCTAACAAAGTACAGTAATATGTTCATGATTCCATTAATATTTACATCTATATCAAAAGCAAGTCTCTGATATGACTTCCCAGGGAGTATTTGATTTTCTATTCTGTATAAACATTGAAGTCATCATGAGAAATGAGCTTATCTAATCCAACTAAATTTATTTATTTATTTATTTATTTATTTATTTAACAACCGCCATATACTTCACTCTAAAGTACTGGAAATAAAGCAATATACCTATTGTTAAACATTTTTGGCTTGACTAATGGTAAATGTATATGTATCTGAAATGCAATGTTGATGTTTACACGATAACTTGGGGAGATAGATGGTAAATACGACAGATGGTTTTGGGCAAACTCTCAGTGCTCGTACTTACAAAAACATTGGTGTTGTAATACTAGACTGCTTTTATTCTCATGGAGAATTTGGGGTGAAACTCTATACAATTTATCTCAAAGAGATAAAGCAGAAATCTTAAGATACTGATTCATGTGGTAAAACTTCTACTGTTTTTATTTGACCTATCATCAGCTTCTGTCTAGTGGAAAGAAAGTGACTGTGACCAGTGAAGTTGACAGCATTTTTAAAAATACTATGGCCTTCATGGTCTATGTTCTATTTTTCCAATTGCACATGCACACTAGAAGAATAAGTATATTCCATCTTTTGTATTGAATTTATTCTGAAAAGAAAGATTTAAGTAAGACATGCCTGAACATTTCTTTGTTTCTACGAGATGATATGGTTATAAACTTAGAACTGAAAGATTTCAGTCAAAAATACCTTAATCTAATCCCCCAATAATTATCATTATAATCACTATGATTTAATAGTATTATGAAGTCAAATTTTCTAGGTTCTTGGCTATAATGTAGGTGAAATTAACACACTTTTGAAAGTTTTTGCCAGTTTAACAGGTTTCTATGATACTGTCAAAAGCAATTTGTCCTAGTAGAAAAATCGCGAACTTTGGCTTCAGTCCAAGATTGATCCAAATCCCAGCTCATCCATTTACTAGTTGAATGAGCTTCATCAAGTTCAAAAATCCCTGAACTTCAACTTTGTCATCTCTATAATTGTTCTGAGAGTTCAAGATAATATATATGATCTGATGTGTAGTAGAGGGTTAATAATTGGAAGCCGTGATTATTTGAATGCAGAGTGACTCAATTTTATTCCTTATCCAAAATCATTGTTTTGGAGTTCTAAATCCTGGCAATGACAATTATTGTCCTGAAAAATCTGAGCAATAAGCATGGCTGACTTGAAGGCTTCTGTTTGTACAGGATGAGAAAGAGAGTTCTGGTTCATATGAGACTCTTTAGTGCAGTTTTAAGAAAAAAAAAATCACAATCAACTTGTATGTTCTCCAGGCTGGAACAAAACTTCTATTTTTTTTTTCTTAAAATGAATTTTTTAAGTTTATTTATTTATTTTGAGAGAGAAATAGAGACAGAGAAAGAGGTAGATTGAATGGGGGAGGGGTAGAGAGAGAGGGAGAGAGAGAGAATTCCATACAGGCTCTGGACTGTCAGCACAGAGCTTGACATGAGTCTTGAACCCACAAACCATGAGATCAAAACCAAGTGCCAGCTGCCTAACCAACTGAGCCCCACGGGTGCACCATGAAATGAAAATTTTAAATGCAAACAGTAGCATTGCTTTTATAAAGCAATACTTTTTTGAGAATCTGCATAGCCTAAAGAATAAGTGCTCAGATGCTAGAACCAGGTTATCTGAGTTTGACCTTTGTATTATTCTGGATTCTCCAGAGACACAGGACCAGTAGGAAATTATCTATCTATCATCTATCTTTCTATCTATCTATCTATCTATCTATCTATCTAAAGACTTTGTTTATAAAGCATTGACTCATATGATTATATAGTCTGGGAAATCGGACAGTATGGCTTCTACAAGCTGTAGACCCAGGAAAGCCTGCTGTGTAGTTTGAAGGCTTTAGAACTGGTGAGCCAAAAATGTAGATTGCAGTCTAAGTTCGAAGGCCTGAGAATAGGAGCATCAGGGGCAGGAGACTATGATGTCCCAGCTCAAATAGTCATGCAAAAAGAATGTAAATTCTTTCTTCCTCCAACTTTGTGTTCTATTCAGGACCTCAGTGGCTTAGGTGATGGCACCTGCATTGGGTAGGGCAATCTACTTTCATCAACCTATCCATCCAATGCTAATCTCTTCCAGAAACATCCTCACAGACACTCCCAGAAATAATGTTTAACCAAATATCTGGCCATCTCATAAGCCAGTCAAGTTGACACACAAAAGTAATTATCACAACTTCTAAACCTAACACTTCTTAGCTTTGTGCTCTGTAACTTCAGCCATTTACTTAAATATTCTGGGTTTCAGTTTCTTCATCTGTGAAACAGACAAAATTAAATAGTGTGAGGAATAAATCAGTTACTATTACAAATTGTTACAGTAATATTTATCCTATACTTGATAATAGTAAATGCTCAATAAATGCCAGCTACTATCAGATTTTATATTTTTTTTCTTCTATATTTCAGTCTGTTCCCTCCCAGTAGTCAGGGATATAGGAAATACAGAAAAAACTAGAATGTTAGTGACTATAGACACACAGTTTCTATGGGGATGCCTGGGTGGCTCAGTTGTTTCAGCATCCATCTCTCAATTTCGGCTCAGGTTATGATCCCAGGGTCATGAGATTGAACCCTGTATCAGGCTCCATGCCTGCTCCAGGAGCATGGAGTCTGCTTGAGATTTTTTCTGTCTCTCCCTCTTCCCCTCTCCCCTGCTCTCTCTCTCTCTAACATAAACACATAAATATTAAAAAGAACACAGCTTCCAGTGCATTGATTTGTACACAGAATTTATGACAGAAATGACCATTTATGAATTTATTCACTGTTTTTCCTTTATTAATGAAAATATGAAATTTAGAATCTTTTTAAAAACCAGAGTAACATTTTATTCCATTGTCACTGTAATCTTATAGGGAAGTCTTATGCTCATTTCTTAAATTTACCAAATTTGAGAATGACATGAAGACACAGAAGAAAGTTACCAAGAGAAGGGAAGATGGGTACTGGGTGCTGAGAGAGCCATCACCTCGTTCTTGGATGGTTCTGTTGCTGTTTTCCACGTATTTGTCCATGTATTAACAAATCACTGAGAGACCTCCTTCTAAGTCCCATTGCCGATTGACTAATGCTCCATTCTTATTAAAATGTAACTTGGTGTATATAATAACTTTAAGATCAGAATCATCTGATACTGCTTGGGATTCTCTCCCTCTCTCTCTACCTCTCCCCCACTTGTACCCACTCTTTCTCTCTCTCTCTCAAAATAAATAAACTTAAAAAAATCATACTTCATACTGAAGATAATGAGTGTAGTAAGCTTAATGGTATCCCCCATCCTTCCAAAGATAAATCATACTTATGATTTATGAAGATAAAATCATACTTCATATCTTCATACTGAAGATAATAAGTATAGTAAGCTTAATGGTATCCCCCCTCCTTACAAAGATAAATCCATGTCCTAATCTCTGGAAACTGTGAATACCACCTTGTATAGCAAAAGACATGATTAAATTGAAAGTTTTGCAAAGAAGAATGCTTCTTAGATTATCCTGGTCAGCCCTAAATCTAATGAGAAATGTTCTTATAAGAGTGAGGCAGAGGGAGATTTGGGAGAAAGAAGAGGAGGAGGTAATGTGACCATGAAGTCAGAGATTGGAGATACACGGCTACAGCTCAAGGAATTCCAACAGCCACTGGAAGCTGGAGACAGAACAGCTTCTTCTCTAGATTCTTCAGAGAGTGGCCTTATTGACACCTTGACCCCAGACATCAGGCTTCCCCAGAAGTGTGAGAGAGTAAATTTTTATTGTTTTAAGTCAAGATTGTAAGGGATTAGTTATGTAGTCACAAGACACTAATATTCATGACAGGATGATTGAAGAACTTTGCTAAGACCATGAGAAAAGGTGAATTGATGAATCCATACACTTCTTTCACAAGAAGTCATTATTAAATGAACTTTTTTGATACAATAATATTGAACCCATTGATTGCATCTGTGGTATATTTACGAAACTAATAGACCAAAACATATACAAAAGTATTAGGCATCAGGGGATATTTGAAGGCAGAGTGTGTACCTGTGTGTGTGCATCAGTGTGTTTTAGGGAGAAAGGTGGATGGCATGGATGTAGGGATGTCTGTAATCCTTAATTCACACCAGTCCAAGAACCACTGTCTCACTTACCTAGCAAGCACAGTTGTGACAACAGTTTTCAAGTTTACTTTAACGGAAATGATGGTTACACTGCTTTGAACACTCGTACAATGTTGAGAATATAAACATAACTTAAATTGAAATTTGGGGAAAATTTCCATGACCACAAGATTATTGATTTTTTATTACTTTCCAAACATTTTGGAACTATCATGAATAAACAAACACTTAGTATATAAACACCCACTTGCATTAGTGGCAAAAAGCCCCAGAGCTGTTAGGGATATGTGCAAAGCTAGGTAAATAGACAGAGTGCAATGCTTTTACATGTTTAGAATCTAAATAGAACATCTTTGGAGCAAAATATGTAACGGCGCATTTAAGAAATCCCAATTACAATAGAGTATATATACATCAGTGGAACATGGGTTTAATTGAAATATCCTGTGGCTTGCAGAGGAGCAATATGCTCAGGAAAAAACAAACAGGGCCAAAGCAATAGCCATCTTCCTATTTTTTTAAAAAGCATTATGAGGAGTTTAGAAAGACTTAGAGGTTAAGAAGAGTGATCACGATGATCTTAGAATACTATTTTAAGGAAATGATCAAGGTAAAATATATACACATATCCATATATATGGACATATATGTCAAAAATAATTCCAGTGATCACTTGAATGAATTCTATGAATAAGAATAATTATTCATGTATTCATATTTGATAATGAATAAGACTTCTCTCGCCACAACTCCACTGTGAAGTATATATTTTTTTAAATTCACCAGTGGCCTCCATGTGACTAAATTCAACAGTATTTCTTTGAATGCATCTTACTTTAGACTTTTGAAAATATTCAACATGGGTGCTCGTTCCGTCTTCTTAAAAGATTCTCTATTCTTGGACTTGTCATGACACACACCTAGTTTTCATTTATTTATTTTTATTTTTTTTAATGTTTATTCATTTTTGAGAGAGAGAGAGAGCATGAGCAGGGGAGAGGCAGAGAGAGAGGAGGGGACACAGAATCTGAAGCAGGCTCCAGGCTCTGAGCTGTCAGCACAGAGCCCTACACAGGGCTTGAACTCACTAACTGTGAGATCATGACCAGAGCTAAAGGCGGATGGACGCTTAACAGACTCCAAGCGCCCCTCCACTTCATTCAAATGACTCCATCTTCCTTGTTAGCTTCTCCTCCATTGATTGATGTGTAAATTCACTCTGCAACTCCCCTCACATCATTTCTTTCATGGTTTTAAATAACATAAATAATGTTATGTAAAATTTATTAATATTTTCAATCCCAATCCATTCCCTGAATTCTAGACTATCTACATAGTATCTCAATCTAATATGCCCTAATTAATGAGTATATCAAAATTAACATATACAAAATGAACTCAGGGTGCCTGGGTGGCTCAGTCAAGTAAGCGTCCCACTTTGGCTCAGGTCATGATCTCAAGGCTCCTAAGTTCAAGTCCCACATGGGGCTCTGTGCTGACAGCTCAGAGCCTGGAGCCTGCTTCAGATTCTGTGTCTCTGTCTCTCTCTGCCCTTCCCCCACTTGCACTCCGTATCTCTCTCTCTCTTTGTCTCTCCATCTCTCTGTCTCTCTCAAAAATAAATAAACATTAAAAAAAATAAACTTTTGGTATATCTATCCATACCCTAGCACTGACCCACTTCTCAATAGAAGACACTGGATTTAGCCAGATGCTCCTGCCAAAAACCTTTCATTCAACCCCCAATTCCCAATATCATGCAAATATTTAAGAAGCTTGGAGATATTTTGAAAATGCTCACAAGAATTCACAGAGCATTTTCAGGTAAGACTTTTAATGATGACAAAGAAAGTGCAAACATTGAAGGTCTGAGAGACATCCAGGCACAAATTCCCTGGGGTTCTCATTCCCACAAGGATACACTTTTTTCTCTGGATCGAAGGGTCAAGATTTATCTGACAAATTATAGTTTCCAGACAGTTCAAGGAGGGAGTTCTCAGCAGGGTTACTTATGCCTTTTTGGTCATAGTGCTGAACTAGGCTGTTTAACTGATCAGTCAGGTGAAAGCCACTAATAGAGAAAACTTGGCCTGGGTGCTCTTAGGGAATTCCAGACTATAAAAGGGACATCATAAATCATTTGTTAGTTATTTAGATAATTTCTTTTAAACTTGCCAGTGTTAAAGCCAGACATCAAGGTATCCCTGGAGATAAGCACAGACCTGCATATTTGAGCTGTAAAATAACTCTCAGACCTACCCAACCTACAGGGAATTCTGTGGACTCTCTATACAAGATATATCCCCATTTTTCTTGCTAATATCTTGGCCCAAAACACCAACTTTTAAAATTTGGGTACCCTGAAATACCACGTAACTTATCCCATTGTACATCTTTTTTCTTCTATTCCTCACATGCATTCCTCAGAAAGCAGTGAATGTAAATATTTAAACATGAAATCATTTCTCTTCACCCATTAAAATATTCTAATGTCTCTTTACTTCACAAAGTGGACATTTCACTTAAGTTCTTTATACATTTTAAAATATTTTGCTATTATTACAATCTTGTAAGGAAACTACAGTAAAACCTTGGATTTCAAGTAACTTGTTCTGTGAGCGTTCCACAAGATGAGCAAAAATTTCTAATAAATTTTAACTTGATAAACGAGCGATATGTTGCAATACCAGTATTACGTGATGCCAAATGTCACAAGATCACAAATGATACTCTCTCTCTCTCTTTCTCTCTCTCCCCCTCCCTGTGTGATTGTGGGTGATCGTCTCCTATGTTCCTATGCTCAGTCTCAGGCACTAGTGTATTTTTTGGTCACTTCAAAGCACCTATGGACAGTCCTTTGCTTTCTCATACAAGAGTAAGCTTGGGAATGCTTTGCTTCACTCTAAGTCAGGCTGCCTGCAGATATAGACCTTTTCCTCTGTTGCTTTATTGCCAATTACAATAAATACAGTGCATGACAAGAGTTTATTAATACTGTGCTGCAGTCAACATCCGTTAGTGAGTGAAAGTCGTCATACACAGTAACCTTCCTCTCTTTTCCTTCACACCAGCCACGAAGCTTTTCAAAGAAAATTCAGATTAATTTGTTTATTTTTCTTTATATTGTGCATTTTCCTTATTATTTGTGTTATATTACAGTATCGTAATCATTTTTATGTGAATATTTTTGGGTGGGGAACAAATCTTCTGAGTTTCCATTATTTCTTAAGAGGAAATTGGCTTTGACATACAAGTGCTTTGGATTACAAGCATGTTTCCGGAGTAAATTATGCTCACAAACCAAGGTGTAATGTATTCTTATCTTCCCTATTCAGTATCAAGAAAAGTAAGACACATAGAGGTTTAGGAATTTATGCAAAGTCACATAGATTGTAAGCATTGGAGCAAGAAGGTGAATTCTAGAAGTCTGTCTCAGAAGACCACACTAATAAGCATTAGACTATGTTTTCTCTTGATTATTTGATTGCATTAATATGAAGCAAAGCCTTTGTACATTCTTCATCTGCAGTAATGTGAAATACTAGTTTGAATTCTTAAAGGAAAGCTAAGGATACTGTGCCTTCTTTTCTCCCTACTTGACATTATCTAGTGAGATTTTATGTCTTAATCAAGTTGGGTCTCATAGGCAGAATAATGTCTGAATTTCACATTTATTAGATAAATTGGAGCCTCATTTTAAGTTCAGTTCCCTTCAGAAGCAAATGATAGGCGATAGTTTTGTATTTTTAAAAGCTTATGCTATTTGAGTGCCACTACTGTTCATCACTATGGCTAAAGCATGGTTAAGCAGATACCTTGTTGCAGTTGAAATATACGATTGTCCTTTTTTTTTTTCCTTTACGTACTTCTGCATCTTAGTTTCATTGCATCCAATTTCCAGGTTATATCTTTCCATAGAATCATTCACCATTCTTGTCTTTGGTTCTTTAGGTGAGGTGACAACCAAGACCCTAATATTGTAAAAGTCAGTCATGGAAGAAAGTGTAGGAAAGTTCAATAAGACTTTTTTTTTTTTTTTTTTTTTATGAAATTTATTGACAAATTGGTTTCCATACAACACCCAGTGCTCATCCCAAAAGGTGCCCTCCTCAATACCCATCACCCACCCTCTCCTCCCTCCCACCCCCCATCAACCCTCAGTTTGTTCTCAGTTTTTAAGTCTCTTATGCTTTGGCTCTCTCCCATTCTAACCTCTTTTTTTTTTTTTTTTCCTTCCCCTCCCCCATGGGTTCCTGTGAAGTTTCTCAGGATCCACATAAGAGTGAAACCATATGGTATCTGTCTTTCTCTGTATGGCTTATTTCACTTAGCATCACACTCTCCAGTTCCATCCACGTTGCTACGAAAGGCCATATTTCATTTTTTCTCATTGCCACGTAATATTCCATTGTGTATATAAACCACAATTTCTTTATCCATTCATCAGTTGATGGACATTTAGGCTCTTTCCATAATTTGGCTATTGTTGAGAGTGCTGCTATGAACATTGGGGTACACGTGGCCCTATGCATCAGCGCTCCTGTATCCCTTGGATAAATTCCTAGCAGTGCTATTGCTGGGTCATAGGGTAGGTCTATTTTTAATTTTCTGAGGAACCTCCACACTGCTTTCCAGAGCGGCTGCACCAATTTGCATTCCCACCAACAGTGCAAGAGGGTTCCCGTTTCTCCACATCCTCTCCAGCATCTATAGTCTCCGGATTTGTTCATTTTGGCCACTCTGACTGGCGTGAGGTGATACCTGAGTGTGGTTTTGATTTGTATTTCCCTGATAAGGAGCGACGCTGAACATCTTTTCATGTGCCTGTTGGCCATCCGGATGTCTTCTTTAGAGAAGTGTCTATTCATGTTTTCTGCCCATTTCTTCACTGGGTTATTTGTTTTTCGGGTGTGGAGTTTGGTGAGCTCTTTATAGATTTTGGATACTAGCCCTTTGTCCGATATGTCATTTGCGAATATCTTTTCCCATTCCGTTGGTTGCCTTTTAGTTTTGTTGGTTGTTTCCTTGGCTGTGCAGAAGCTTTTTATCTTCATAAGGTCCCAGTAATTCACTTTTGCTTTTAATTCCCTTGCCTTTGGGGATGTGTCCAGTAAGAGATTGCTACGGCTGAGGTCAGAGAGGTCTTTTCCTGCTTTCTCCTCTAAGGTTTTGATGGTTTCCTGTCTCACATTTAGGTCCTTTATCCATTTTGAGTTTATTTTTGTGAATGGTGTGAGAAAGTGGTCTAGTTTCAACCTTCTGCATGTTGCTGTCCAGTTCTCCCAGCACCATTTGTTAAAGAGGCTGTCTTTTTTCCATTGGATGTTCTTTCCTGCTTTGTCAAAGATGAGTTGGCCATACGTTTGTGGGTCTAGTTCTGGGGTTTCTATTCTATTCCATTGGTCTATGTGTCTGTTTTGGTGCCAATACCATGCTGTCTTGATGATGACAGCTTTGTAGTAGAGGCTAAAGTCTGGGATTGTGATGCCTCCTGCTTTGGTCTTCTTCTTCAAAATTCCTTTGGCTATTCGGGGCCTTTTGTGGTTCCATATGAATTTTAGGATTGCTTGTTCTAGTTTCAAGAAGAATGCTGGTGCAATTTTGATTGGGATTGCATTGAATGTGTAGATAGCTTTGGGTAGTATTGACATTTTGACAATATTTATTTTTCCAATCCATGAGCAGGGAATGTCTTTCCATTTCTTTAAATCTTCTTCAATTTCCTTCATAAGCTTTCTATAATTTTCAGCATACAGATCCTTTACATCTTTGGTTAGATTTATTCCTAGGTATTTTATGCTTCTTGGTGCAATTGTGAATGGGATCAGTTTCTTTATTTGTCTTTCTGTTGCTTCATTGTTAGTGTATAAGAATGCAACTGATTTCTGTACATTGATTTTGTATCCTGCAACTTTGCTGAATTCCTGTATCAGTTCTAGCAGACTTTTGGTGGAGTCTATCGGATTTTCCATGTATAATATCATGTCATCTGCAAAAAGCGAAAGCTTGACTTCATCTTTGCCAATTTTGATGCCTTTGATTTCCTTTTGTTGTCTGATTGCTGATGCTAGAACTTCCAGCACTATGTTAAACAGCAGCGGTGAGAGTGGGCATCCTTGTCGTGTTCCTGATCTCAGGGAAAAAGCTCTCAGTTTTTCCCCGTTGAGGATGATGTTAGCTGTGGGCTTTTCATAAATGGCTTTTATGATCTTTAAGTATGTTCCTTCTATCCCGACTTTCTCAAGGGTTTTTATTAAGAAAGGGTGCTGGATTTTGTCGAAGGCCTTTTCTGCATCGATTGACAGGATCATATGGTTCTTCTCTTTTTTTTTGTTAATGTGATGTATCACGTTGATTGATTTGCGAATGTTGAACCAGCCCTGCATCCCAGGAATGAATCCCACTTGATCATGGTGAATAATTCTTTTTATATGCCGTTGAATTCGATTTGCTAGTACCTTATTGAGAATTTTTGCATCCATATTCATCAGGGATATTGGCCTGTAGTTCTCTTTTTTTACTGGGTCTCTGTCTGGTTTAGGAATCAAAGTAATACTGGCTTCATAGAATGAGTCTGGAAGTTTTCCTTCCCTTTCTATTTCTTGGAATAGCTTGAGAAGGATAGGTATTATCTCTGCTTTAAACGTCTGGTAGAACTCCCCTGGGAAGCCATCTGGTCCTGGACTCTTATTTGTTGGGAGATTTTTGATAACCGATTCAATTTCTTCGCTGGTTATGGGTCTGTTCAAGCTTTCTATTTCCTCCTGATTGAGTTTTGGAAGAGTGTGGTTGTTCAGGAATTTGTCCATTTCTTCCAGGTTGTCCAGTTTGTTGGCATATAATTTTTCATAGTATTCCCTGATAATTGTTTGTATCTCTGAGGGATTGGTTGTAATAATTCCATTTTCATTCATGATTTTATCTATTTGGGTCATCTCCCTTTTCTTTTTGAGAAGCCTGGCTAGAGGTTTGTCAATTTTGTTTATTTTTTCAAAAAACCAACTCTTGGTTTCGTTGATCTGCTCTACAGTTTTTTTAGTTTCTATATTGTTTATTTCTGCCCTGATCTTTATTATTTCTCTTCTTCTGCTGGGCTTAGGCTGCCTTTGCTGTTCTGCTTCTAGTTCCTTTAGGTGTGCTGTTAGATTTTGTATTTGGGATTTTTCTTGTTTCTTGAGATAGGCCTGGATTGCAATGTATTTTCCTCTCAGGACTGCCTTTGCTGCGTCCCAAAGCGTTTGGATTGTTGTATTTTCATTTTCGTTTGTTTCCATATATTTTTTAATTTCTTCTCTAATTGCCTGGTTGACCCACTCATTTGTTAGTAGGGTGTTCTTTAACCTCCATGCTTTTGGAGGTTTTCCAGACTTTTTTCTGTGGTTGATTTCAAGCTTCATAGCATTGTGGTCTGAAAGTAAGCATGGTATAATTTCAATTCTTGTAAACTTATGAAGGGCTGTTTTGTGACCCAGTATATGATCTATCTTGGAGAATGTTCCATGTGCACTCGAGAAGAAAGTATATTCTGTTGCTTTGGGATGCAGAGTTCTAAATATATCTGTCAAGTCCATCTGATCCAATGTCTCATTCAGGGCCCTTGTTTCTTTATTGACCGTGTGTCTAGATGATCTATCCATTTCTGTAAGTGGTGTATTAAAGTCCCCTGCAATTACCACATTCTTATCAATAAGGTTGCTTATGTTTATGAGTAATTGTTTTATATATTTGGGGGCTCCGGTATTCGGTGCATAGACATTTATAATTGTTAGCTCTTCCTGATGGATAGACCCTGTAACTATTATATAATGTCCTTCTTCATCTCTTGTTACAGCCTTTAATTTAAAGTCTAGTTTGTCTGATATAAGTATGGCTACTCCAGCTTTCTTTTGGTTTCCAGTCGCATGATAAATAGTTCTCCATCCCCTCACTCTCAATCTAAAGGTGTCCTCAGGTCTAAAATGAGTCTCTTGTAGACAGCAAATAGATGGGTCTTGTTTTTTTATCCATTCTGATACCCTATGTCTTTTGGTTGGCGCATTTAATCCATTTACATTCAGTGTTATTATAGAAAGATACGGGTTTAGAGTCATTGTGATGTCTGTATGTTTTATGCTTGTAGTGATGTCTCTGGGACTTTGTCTCACAGGGTCCCCCTTAGGATCTCTTGTAGGGCTGGTTTAGTGGTGACAAATTCCTTCAGTTTTTGTTTGTTTGGGAAGACCTTTATCTCTCCTTCTATTCTAAATGACAGACTTGCTGGATAAAGGATTCTCGGCTGCATATTTTTTCTGTCTAGCACCCTGAAAATCTCGTGCCAATTCTTTCTGGCCTGCCAAGTTTCAAAAGAGAGATCAGTCACGAGTCTTATAGGTCTCCCTTTATATGTGAGGGCACGTTTACCCCTTGCTGCTTTCAGAATTTTCTCTTTATCCTTGTATTTTGCCAGTTTCACTATGATATGTCGTGCAGAAGATCGATTCAAGTTACGTCTGAAGGGAGTTCTCTGTGCCTCTTGGATTTCAATGCCTTTTTCCTTCCCCAGTTCAGGGAAGTTCTCAGCTATGATTTCTTCAAGTACCCCTTCAGCACCTTTCCCTCTCTCTTCCTCCTCTGGGATACCAATTATGCGTATATTATTTCTTTTTAGTGTATCACTTAATTCTCTAATTTTCCCCTCATACTCCTGGATTTTTTTATCTCTCTTTTTCTCAGCTTCCTCTTTTTCCATAACTTTATCTTCTAGTTCACCTATTCTCTCCTCTGCCTCTTCAAGCCGAGCTGTGGTGGTTTCCATTTTGTTATGCATTTCGTTTAAAGCGTTTTTCAGCTCCTCGTGACTGTTCCTTAGTCCCTTGATCTCTGTAGCAAGAGATTCTCTGCTGTCCTGTATACTGTTTTCAAGCCCAGCGATTAATTTTATGACTATTATTCTAAATTCACTTTCTGTTATATTATTTAAATCCTTTTTGATCAGCTCATTAGCTGTTGTTATTTCCTGGAGATTCTTCTGAGGGGAGTTCTTCCGCTTGGTCATTTTGGATAGTCCCTGGAGTGGTGCGGACCTGCAGGGCACTTCCCCTGTGCTGTAGTGTATAACTGGAGTTGGTGGGCGGGGCCGCAGTCAGACCTGATGTCTGTCCCCAGCCCACCGCTGGGGCCACGGTGAGACTGGTGTGTGCCTTCTCTTCCCCTCTCCTAGGGGCGGGATTCACTGTGGGGTGGTGTGGCTCGTCTGGGCTACTTGCACCGTGCCAGGCTTGTGATGCTGGGGATCTGGCGTATTAGCTGGGGTGGGTAGGCAAGGTGCTCGGGGGCAGGAGGGGCAGGCTTAGATCGCTTCTCCTTAGGTGATCCACTTCAGGAGGGGCCCTGTGGCAGCGGGAGGGAGTCAGATCCGCTGCCGGAGGTTTGGCTCCGCCGAAGCGCAGAGTTGGGTGTTTGCGCGGAGCGAGCAAGTTCCCCGGCAGGAACAGGTTCTCTTTGGGATTTCGGCTGGGGGATGGGCGGGGGAGATGGCGCTGGCGAGCGCCTTTGTTCCCCACCAAACTGAGCTCTGTTGTCAGGGGGCTCAGCAGCTCTCCCTCCCTTTGTCCTCCAGCCTTCCCGCTTTCCGAGCAGAGCTGTTAACTTATGACCTCCCAGACGCTAAGTCGCGCTTGTTGTGGGAACACAGTCCGTCAGGCCCCTCCGCTTTTGCAAGCCAGACTCGGTGGCTGTGCTTGGCCGGCGAGCCGCCCCTCCGCCCCGGCTCCCTCCCGCCAGTCCGTGGAGCGCGCACCGCCTCGCCGCCCTTCCTACCCTCTTCCGTGGGCCTCTCGTCTGCGTTTGGCTCCGGCGACTCCGTTCTGCTAATCCTCTGGCGGTTTTCTGGGTTATTTAGGCAGATGTAGATGGAATCTAAGTGATCAGCAGGACGTGCGGTGAGCCCAGCGTCCTCCTAAGCCGCCATCTTGCCCGACATCTTCAATAAGACTTTTAAATAAAATGAGATATTCTTGAAACTAAGTGAGGCAAAGGTTTTTTTTAAAGCCATTTTTTTTTTTTGCCCTTTAAAGTGTTCACATTGTGATTTAACCACATTATTACCAGGCGAGATAGGGGAATCTCATTTGATACACTTCATTGTATGTTATATTAAAATTCAGGGATTCTGAGGCTTTTAATGCATAGAAATGTAGCAAAATTTACATCTTCTACTTTAGTAATCAGCCATGTTATTGTCTGTTACCCTTTGCTGATTCCAATGTCAGAAACAATACTTCTATCTATGTCTCAAACTGAATTCATATATAAGTTAAGGTACAAGTGAAATTTTGCACAATCTTACTTTAGCAGGTATAAAATAAATAGAACTCAATCAGCAAAGAAATTAATTAAATATAATGTAATAGTACCAGCAACATATCTCCCTGAAATATTGACATATATTTCATTATGGCAAAAAAATCATATTGTTTGTAGATGTATATAACAAACAATTAGGATAAAGCTTTCTTCAAAAAAAATCAGTGTATTTTATAGTTGAAAATATTCATTTATGGGAACAAGGTGGATACTTTTAGTACTAATTTTTATTGAATTTGAAAAATAAAAACAGTTTACGTCCAGAAATCTGTACTTATGAGTAAATTCTACTCTGATTTGTCAATATTAAAGAGTCTCAGAGAATAAGATAAGGATTTTCAGATGGGATCATTGGGGAAAAGCAAATACACAGATTGTTAATCTTTATCTCTTTATTTGTTTTGGAAGAGTAAATAATTTGAACACTATGCTATGATTTTAATGTGGTTTAAAAAGTTGATTCAAAAAGACTGTTTAAAAACATAATTGGCCAACTACTTTGAAAAATAACAACGTTATTTTCCCTACGTGATATCAAAACACTATAAATCAGAAACAATTAAAACAGGATGGTATTGGCTTAGAGATATAGAGATATATCGATGAACAAAATAGATAATACAAAACTAAGGCTAAATAGTGAAGCTGGCATATGAATATTTGATATTCCAAATATAGAAAAAGATAGACAATTTAGTAAATATATGAAGGCTATTATTGTATCCATTTGGGGTAAAAATATTTCTCTCTGAGAGAGACTCAAACTGAGTTAAATGCACTTCTAAGGTAAATGTTTAAAGACACTTTCAAATAAGTATATAAAAATTAGGAGAAAATTTAAAAAATCATTTATCATGTTGCAGATTCTGTGAAAATTTTGCGAGACCAAGGGAAAATGCCAGTATTTATAAAGAAAAGATTACATATTTAAGTACGTAGAATATGAAACAGGTAAAACAAAAGATACTATAATTTTATTTGAAGCAACATTAGTTAATCACTAAGGCCCTTATATATGTTTGGAATTAGCCCTCAAATCTGTATCCATATTTCTTTTCTAGATATATATAAGTATTTGTTATCTCTTTAATTATTTTGGACTTAAAAATTACATTTTTCTCTATATCAGTGTTCTCTGCTTTTAGAAAATACTCAGCAGGTAATGACTAAAAGTTTTTATTTGCAATCTTTCTCTTCCTGTTCTTGTTCTTCTTGTTCGTGTTCTTATTCTTCCTCTTCCTCTTTCTCTGCTTCTTCTTCTCCTTCTCCTCCTCTTCTTCCTCCTCTTCCTTCTCATTCTTCTTCTTTCTCCTCTTAAGTTTTTCCTCCAAGTAAATCTCCCAAACACATTACCTGTCTTTTTGCTGCATCCATTTTTTTTGTTTAAATTTATGTATGTTCTCATGTGCCCCCCTTTTCATATGTCTCAATGCCAGAATACTTAATGTTTTGAGGAAGCACACATTTGATATGTCCCAATCAGTAGTTTAATGAGCATTAGAACTACCACTGTGTGATTCAATCTCACGTCTTTGGTGATTTCCTTGTACAGTGGAAGTGACCCTTACCTTCATTTTGTGTAACTAATATTCACTTCCATCCATTATGGTAGTTCTATGATGTATATTACCATTTCCTGATAGGATAAAAATGATGCATAGTGAGCATATTCTTAAACTGTTACCAGCATCTAGAAGTTTAAAATCATAGAATTTTGAAGTGTAGTTGAATTTATCATTGTGTCTGAATATAAATCTTCATTGTTTTGTAAAAATATCTGTATCTTTAGTGTGAGTAGTACTTTTTGTTAAGGAAAATGACATAATGAATAAGATTTTTAAAGAACTGGGGGAGGAGGGGCCAGCATGGTGGAGAAGCAGGGGGATCCATACATCCCCGTGACTCTCAATCAAAAAAGTGCAGAAGCCAAAAGACTTTGAACACCAGAGTCTGGGAGGAAAAGAAACTGAATCTATTAGGAAGAAAATGGGGAAACTGGAAAGAAGATACGTGGGTAACTGCGAATTGGGGGAGATAAAAAACAGCAGCGTGGGCACAGAGGGGAGGGACCTCCTTCTACAGAGAAAAAGGAAAGAAAAAAAGTGGCTAGGGAAGTGCAGGACCATATCTGGACAGGAGAAAGACCTTGGACTGAGAATTAAAGGGATCCTATCTCTAACTGCAGGGATTTCTTAGGACTGGAGCTGGCTCCCTGTTGGAGAGCCTGGGGAGGAGGGGATGCTGGGTGCAGTGGTAGGTCAGGGGCTCAGTCCACACTTGGAGGAAGTGTTTCCCTCCCTGGAGGGCTGCGCGATAGTACAGAATCTGTCTGTGTCTTCCATCCCCAGGAGCAGTGGCTGGACCAAGGACGAAGTCTGCAGGAGGAAAACAAGGCTGTTTCCCTGGAGTGCTGTGGGAAAAGACAAAGGCTGCCTGTGTCCTCCACCCCAGGGGCTCGCAGCACGGCAGCTCCTTACGTAGTAGCAGAAGTCAGTCCTCTCTGAACTGCAGCAGCACAAAGCCAGCCAGGACCACATATCAGGTGGGCCACACAGAGATACTTCCCTAGTGCCAGAGCGCATGGAGCGGGACTCTGAATCCTAGCCAAGAGCAGGGTCAAGGGAGTTGGCAGAGCAAGAAGGACAGCCCTGCCTGCGCCTGCGGCGCAGTGAGGATGACTCAAATGGAGCCCACTGGGTCCGGCTCCATGGAGAAGGGACTGGGGGATCACCATTCCCCCCACCACCACCACCACCAAGGTGGGGCCTCAGGGATCAGTCCCGGGGCCCATAGTGGAGGTGGGTCCAGATAACACCAAATCATGCCCCTTAGCACTAGGTAACTGCTTATCCACCTGAGCGCACAGACCCTGCAAACAGCTACTGCCAACAAGCAATGCAGCATTGCCTGGATTAACTCTAGGTCAATTCTGGATATATAGATATATTCTCCACCACCACCACCACCCCCCCACCCCCACCCCCACCCCCTGCCATTTCTCCTCCTTATCTCTTCCCTCCCCTAGGCTGGTTACTCTGGTTATTGGTCTGTCTAAACAGGCATATTTAATCCATTGTCTTGATACATGTTCTACACCTCCTTCTTTACCCTCCGTTCTCTCTCTCTGGAATAATCAAGCCATAGAGTTTCTCTGTCTGGGTAACTTTATCTTCCTTTCATTTTCCCTGACTCCTCCTTTATTTATTTTCTCTCTCTCTGGATTAAGCCTTTTAGTCTCTCTGCCTAGTTAATGTTTATTTTTTCCTCACCCGTCGCCCCTGCTCCTGTCAATTCTCTCTTTGTATGTGCTCTTCTAGCAACACTGCCTCCACCCTCTTCTTTACTTGTAGTTGGTGTTTTGGGGTTTTTTGCTTTAGTCCTTAGGTTTTTGTTTTTGTTTATATGTTTGTTTCTGTTATTTGTGTGTTTGTGTGTTTTTGTCTCCTATTTGTCTATCTGTTTGCCTTTACAGGGCTACTCCAAGGAACAAATCAAAGCACACCTGATGGAAGCTCCAAAATATCATTACGAGTAGGGTAATAAAATAACCAAAGTTACAACAACAGAGAGCAAGTAACAATCCCCGAAAAGACACCTCCTGAAGGGGCAGGCCCTGGAAAGTGTATAAACCTCCTTTAATATAGCAGTGCTCACAGGTGCAGAGACCACAACAAGCTTTTAAAACACATAAGGAGTAGAAAACTAGCCAAAATGACAAAACGGAAGAATTCTCCTCAAAAGAAATTCCAGGAAGTACCGACAGCTAACAAATTGATTAAAACCGATTTAAGCAATATAACTGAACAAGAATTTACAATAATAGTCATAAAATTAATTGCTGGGCTTGAAAAAAGCATAGAGGACAGCAGAGCATCTATTGCTACAGAGACCAAAGGACTAAAAAAATGGTCATGATGAATTAAAAAATGCTATAAATAGGTGCAAAATAAAATGGAGGCAGCCACAGTGTGGATTGAAGAGGCAGAGGGGAGAATAGGTGAGTTAGAAGATAAAATTATGAAAAAAACAGGAAGTTGAGGAAAAAAGAGATAAAAAAAATCCAGGAGTCTGAGGGGAGAATTAGAGAACTAAGTGATGCAATCAAACACAACAATAACTGTATTATACGAATTCCAAAACAAGAAGAGAGAGAGAAAGGGACTGAAGGTGTACTTGAACAAATCATAGCTGAGAACTTCCCCAATCTGGGGAAGGAAACAGGCATTGAAATCCAAGAGGCACAGAGAACTCCCTTCAGACGTAACTTGAATTGATCTTCTGTGTAACATATCATAGTGAAAGTGGCAAAATACAAGAATAAAGAGAGAATTCTGAAAGCAGCTAGGGATAAACGGGTCTCAACATACAAAGGTAGACACATAAGGGTAGTAGCAGACCCATCTACTGAAACGTGGCAGGCCAGAAAGGAATAGCAGAAAATCTTCAAAGCGATGAACAGAAAAATATGCAGCCAAGAATCCTTTGTCCAACAAGTCTGTCATTCAGAATAGAAAGAGAGATCAAGGTTTTCCGAAACAAAAACTGAAAGAATTCATCACCAGTAAAACAGCCCTACAAGAGATCCTAAGGCGGACTCTGTGAGTGAAATGTTGCAAGGACCACAAAGTACCAGAGACATCACTACAAGCATGAAACCTACAGATATCACAATGACTCTAAACCCATATCTTTAAATACTTAACACTGATTGTAAATTGAGTAAATGCTCCAACCCAAAGACATAAGGTATCAGAATGGATAAAAAAAACAAGACCCATCTATTTGCTATCTACAAGAGACTCATTTTAGACCTGAGGACACCTTTAGATTGAAAGTGAGAGGTTGGAGGACTATATCATGCTACTGGAAGTCGGAAGAAAGCTGGAGTAGCCATACTTATGTCAAACTAGACTTTAAATTAAAGATTGTAACAAGAGATGAAGAAGGGCATTATATAATAATTACAAGGTCTATCCATCAGGAAGTGCTAACAATTATAAATGTCTATGCACCGAATACAGGACCCCCCAAATATACAAAACAATTAATCACAAGCATAAGCAACCTTATTGATAAGAATGTGGTAACTGCAGGAGACTTTAATACTCCACTTACAACAATGGACAGATCATCTAGGCAGAAAATCAATAAAGAAACAAGGGCCTTGAATGATACATTGGATCAGATGGACTTGACAGATATATTTAGAACTCTGCATCTCAAAGCAACAGAATATACTTTCTTCTAGAGTGTACATGGAACATTGTCCAAGATAGATCACATACTGGGTCACAAAACAGCCCTTAATAAGTATAAAAGAACTGAAATCATACCATGCACACTTTCAGACCACAATGCTATGAAACTTGAAATCCACCACAGGAAAAAGTCTGGAAAACCTCCAAAAGCATGGAGGTTAAAGAACACCCCACTAAAGAATGAATGGGTCAACCAGGCAATTAGAGAAGAAATTTAAAAATATATGGAAACAAATGAAAATGAAAATACAACAATCCAAACACTTTGGGAAGCAGTGAAGGCAGTCCTGAGAGGAAAATACATTGCAATCCAGGCCTATCTCAAGAAACAAGAAAAATCCCAAATACAAAATCTAACAGCACACCTAAAGGAAGTAGAAGCAGAACAGCAAAGATACCCCAAACCCAGAAGAAGAAGAGAAATAGTAAAGATCAGAGCAGAAATAAGTAATATAAAATCTAAAAAAACAGTAGAGCATATCAATGAAACAAAGAGTTGGTTTTTTGAAAAAATAAACAAAACTGATAAACCTCTAGGCAGGATTCTCAAAAAGAAAAGGGAGAAGACCCAAATAGATAAAATAATGAATTAAAATGGAATCATTACAAACAACCCCTCAGAAAAACAAACAATTATCAGGGAAAACCATGAAAAATTATATGCCAACAAACTGGACAGCCTGGAAGAAATGGACAAATTCCTAAGCAACCACACATTTCCAAAATTCAAACAGGAAGAAATAGAAAATTTGAATAGACCTATAAGCACTGAAGAAATTGAATCAGTTAATCAAAAATCTCCCAACAAATAAGATCCAGGACCAGATGGCTTCCCTGGGGAATTCTACCAGACATTTAAAGCAGAGATAATACCTATCCTTCTCAAGCTGTTCCAAAAAATAGAAAGGGAAGGAAAACTTGCAGACTCATTCTATGAAGCCAGCATTACTTTGACTCCCAAACCAAAGACCCAGCAAAAAAAGAGAACTACAGGCAAATATCCGTGATGAATATGGATGCAAAAATTCTCAACAAGATACTAGCAACTATAATTCAACAGCATATAAAAAGAAATATTCACCATGATCAAGTAGGATTCATTCCTGGGCTGCAGGGCTGGTTACATATTCGCAAATCAACCAATGAGATACATCACATTAATAAAAGAAAAGATAAGAACCATATGATCTTGTCAATCGATGCAGAAAAAGCTTTTGACAAAATTCAGCATCCTTTCTTAATAAAGACCTTCGACAGAGTCTGGATAGAAGGAACATACTTAACATCATAAAAGCCATTTATGAAAAGCCTACAGCTAATATCAACCTCAAAGGGAAAAAAACTGAGAGTTTTTCTGCTGAGATCAGGAACACAACAGGGATGTCCACTCTCACCGCTGTTGTTTAACATAGTGTTGGAAGTGCAAGCATCAGCAATCAGACAACAAAAGGAAATAAAAGGCATCAAAATTCGCAAAGATGAAGTCAAGCTTTCACTTTTTGCAGATGACATGATATTCTACATAGAAAACCCGACAGTCTCCACCAAAAGTCTGCTAGAACTGATACATGAATTCAGCAAAGTCACAGGATACAAAATCAATGTACAGAAATCAGTTGTGTTTTTATACACCAATAATGAAGCAACAAAAAGACAAATAAGTAAATTGATCCCATTCACAACTTCACCAAGAATCATAAAATACCTAGGAATAAGCCTAACCAAAGATGCAAAATATCTGTATGCTGAAACCTATAGAAATCTTATGAAGGAAACTGAAGAAGATAAAAAGAAATGGAAAAACATTCCATGCTCATGGATTGGAAGAATAAATATTGTTAAAATGTCAATACTACCCAAAGCTATCTACACATTCAATGTAATCCCAATCAAAATTGCACCAGCATTCTTCTCAAAGCTAGAACAAGCAACCATAAAAATTGTATGGAACCACAAAAGACCCCAAAAAGCCAAAGTAATATTGAAGAAGAAGACCAAAGCGGGAGGCCTCACAATCCCAGACTTTAGCCTCTACTACAAAGCTGTCATCATCAAGATAGTATGGTATTGGCACAAAAACAGACACATAGACCAATGGAATAGAATAGAGGCTCCAGAATTGGACGCAAAATTGTGTGGCCAACTAATTGTTGACAAAGCAGGAAAGAATATCCAATGGAAAAAAAAGACAGTCTCTTTAACAAACGGTGCTGGGAGAGCTGGACAGCAACATGCAGAAGAATGAAACTAGACTGCTTTCTCACACCATTCACAAAAATAAACTCAAAATGGATAATGGACCTGAATGTGAGACAGGAAACCATCAAAACCCTAGAGGAGAAAGCAGGAAAAGACCTCTCTGACCTCAGCCGCAGAAATTTCTTACTTGACACATCCCCAAAGGCAAGGGAATTAAAAGCAAAAATGAACTATTGGGACCTCATGAAGATAAAAAGCTTCTTCACTGCAAAGGAAACAATCAAGAAAACTAAAAGGCAACTGACAGAATGGGAAAAGATATTTGCAAATGACATATTGGATAAAGGGTTATTGTCCAAAATCTCTAAAGAACTTATCAAACTCAACTTCCAAAAAACAAATGATCCAGTGAAGAAATAGACATAAGACATGAATAGACATTTTTCCAAAGAAAACATCCAGATGGCAAACAGACACATGAAAAGATGCTCAACACCACTCCTCATCAGGGAAATACAAATCAAAACCACACTGAGATACCACCTCACGCCAGTCAGAGTGGCTAATATGAATAAATCAGGAGACTGTAGATGTTGGCAAAGATGTGGAGAAACGGGAACCCTCTTGCACTGTTGGTGGGAATGCAAACTGGTGTAGCTGCTCTAGAAAACAGTGTGGAGGTTCCTCAAAAAATTAAAAATAGACCTACCCTATGACCCAGCAATAGCACTGCTAGGAATTTACCCAAGAGATACAGGAGTGTTGATGCATAGGGGCACTTGTCCACAATGTTTATAGCAACACTTTCAACAATAGTCAAATTATGGAAAGAGCCTAAATGTCCATCAACCGATGAATGGATAAAGAAGATGTGGTTTATATATACAATGGAATACTACTTGGCAATGAGAAAAATGAAATTTGGCCATTTGTAGCAACATGAATGGAACTGGAGAGTATTAGGCTAAGTGAAATGAGTCAGGCAGAGAAAAACAGATACCATATGTTTTCACTCTTATGTGGATCCTGAGAAACTTAGAGGACCAGGGGGGAGGGGATGGGGGGGGGAAGTTACAGAGAGGGAAGGAGGCAAACCATAAGAGACTCTTGAATACTGAGAACAAACTGAGGGTCGATGGGGGGTGGGGGAGAGGGGAAAGTGGGTGATGGGCATTGAGGAGGGCACCAGTTGGGATGAGCACTGGGTGTTGTATGGAAACCAATTTGACTTTATATATATATATATATATATATATATATATATATATGGAGAGAGAGAGAGGAGAAAGAATCTGAATCACCAACACTGGCGCTGATGCTAGAAATTGCCAGTTCCAGCATGGCTTCTTCGATGGCAAGCTTGCTTCTTCCACTGAACTGTGTAGTAGGAAAGCTATGTCAAAGGTTCTTAATCTCTAATTTTTGGAGTTAAGATGTCATTTTCTTTGTTTCCCCATGTGATGAATCTTCAAAAGAAGACAAAGTCACAGCACACTTCAACAATAATTTTTGAGAGCTTACTAGATTCAAGGCCAGAGGAAGATGTTTTTTGCTTTCAAAGCAGACTTATTAATGAAACCTTTAAGACCTTTTTAACTGCAAAGATATTTCAAAAGAAGCTACACTTGGGGGTACAGAATCCAACTTCAGAATAAAGATGGAAATGTTTTTCCCCCCTAAAGAAAAAGAAGGATATATGGCAACTTCTAAACTCTTTGCATGCAGAATTGGAAACTCTTTGCATTGATTTTTACCATGAAAATTGATGTCAGCAGAATGGATTTTGAAATCATGTGCATGCTAGAAAACACTCATCACTTTAGATATTGTTCAGGGAGGATGAGATGTCTGGAGCTTCTATGATCATTATGCAAAACTGAAAGAAAAATTAAAAGGTAAAGGCCAACTCTGAAGTTAGCAAACCAAAAATAAAAGTAAAAAAATAAAATAAAATAAAAATAAAATAAAATAAGGTAATAAAATGCTTTATGAAGGTGAAACATAAATGAAATTTTTTTAAGAAATTCAATTGAAAAAATAATGAAAAAAATAGATTCTTAAATCTAAAAAATTAATAAACTGTTAAATTTAAAACAGTTTTAGATTTATGGAAAAAATGTGAAGATAGTACAGAGAGTTTCAATATACCCCACACTCATTTTCCTCTATTATTAACATCTTACACTAGTATGGTACATTTGTTATGATTAATGAACCAATTTTGATACTTTATTATTTAAGCCCCTACTATATTCAGAAAAAAAGGAAATGACTAATATATTTACTTTGCAATACATTTGAATTTGTTATTATCTCTATTATCTCTTATTAAGAAAACCTGAAGCATGCAAAAACTAGAACAGAAGGGAGAAAAACCATTCTAAGGATATTTTAATTCTCATCTCTCTAGCCCTTCAGTATTTTCCTTCCTGTCTTTTTTCATCCTCTGAAACACACTAAAAAACTATCTATCTATCTATCTATCTATCTATCTATCATCTTTCTAACTATACACTGTGTGTGTGTGTGTGTGTGTGTGTGTACAATTGTATAATTTCAAAATACATCAAATTACAGGAAACTAATTGAACTATTAAGTCAGTTTCCATTTAATGTTCTTTAACTGACTTAGAAATTGTAGTATTAGAACAACCATTGAGTTTTGCACTCCTTCATTTTCTTTGTGTGCATCCCCTCTGAATATTCTTCAACTACTCTCAGTTTAGAATGGTGCAATGAAAAGATATTGGACTGCGAAGTCAACATAGGTAAAGTTTGTAGTTTAATCCTGACTCTGCTAGCTGTGTGATACTAAGTTATTTAAGTTGGCTGATCCTCAATTACTCCTTTTTCTAAAAACAATCATTATATTACATGAAAAAATACACGATTTTAGCATATGGTAAAATAAAAGTTGATTTACCTTCTCTAGTTATATATTTAGTTAGCTTTTTATAACTAGTAATATAAGACATTTCCTCCATATATCCAGAGTGGCTGAAGAAAAGTATGAAGGAGAGCTAAGGAAGTTTTAAGGGATTATACCAAATTTATACGAATTTATATGTTGATGTATGTATTCATTCATCCATTTATTTAGACAAGAACTGAGTATTGAGTGTGAATTTCACACTGTGTTGATAACCATAAATACAAGATAGGCACAGTTCTTTTCTTCTTTCATCTGACATGAAGGCAGACACTGAGTACCAGTCTTTGAAGATAACTAAGTTACTTCAAAGTTGTAATGAACAATACATGATAACTTAAATTGTTATCATTTTACACATAAAAATATTAGAAACTAAATAAGTCTATAGTATCCTTTGCCATTATTAAAATATAACTGCATTATGTGTTTAATCTCCTTTTGCAATAGTTTCAGAAAACAAAGGAATTAAATTTTAAACCACCACCAAATATTTGTATTTATTATTTTTGATAGAGAAATAGATAAGTGGTTATTTACCAAACTAATTGATACATATAAAGTTTTCAAGTAACTTCATGAAATTGTAATCTCTAGATTTGTATTAGGTCATTTTAAAAATGTATAATCAAAGGGAAGGAGTTAGGATGATGGAGTAGCATGGAGACCCTGAGCTTGTCTCTCCTTGAAATGCAGCCAGACCAGCACCAAATCATTTTAAACACCTAAGAAATTGATCTGGGGATTAACACAACAATCTGCATAATTTAAACCACAGAACTTGGTTGTAGTTTCATGGTGCAGAGTGGTGAACTAGAGGAGAGAAAAGCCACAGAAAGTAGGGAGCTGTTTTTGCAGAGAGAGGACAGAGAAAGAGACAGGGGAGAGTGTCATACAAGAAAAACACTCCCCCAAAAGGGGAGCTGTTTTTGCAGACAGAAGACAGAGAAAGAGACAGGGGAGACAGGATCATACAAGAAAAACACTCCCCCAAAAGTAGCTAGAGAGAAAGAGTGAAAATACTCTCAGGGGACTGAACAAGAAATCTGTTCCCCAAAACCATCAATGGGAAGAAAGGAGAGGGTTTCAATACCACCAGGATTCTGTAAACAGTGGAGCACAGAGTCTGAAGTCTCAGAGCTCAGTGCTGGGAGGTGCTCTGGTGAGAAAGCAGGGCAAATCCCCAGGAGCAGGCTGCAGGATCTGAGGCAAGAAGTAGTTTCTCCACTTGGAGTGCATTTTATAGATGCCATATGGCCTCCCCACAGGCAAAGGTCCCAGTGGACCTTGGAGAGCATCCACATTTGCTGATATTGGGACAAAGATGCCAGAGTGCGGTGAAACCAGGTGCTGGTTGTGTGTTGTGATTTTCCATAATCTGTGAACCTCTGCCACTGCACAAATACACCAACATTTTCTGGGGCAAGCTAGCACCTAGCCATTGCTCAGTAAGACCCTATCCCAGAGAGTCAGTGCAAATCCAGGAGTCAGGTGTGTCTGAAGTGTGGGGTTTTGAAACACAACCCCATCTGAGATAAAAATCCAGTGTGAGGTGCCGCCTGGCAGGCAGACAGCTTGGACATGGAAAGGGTAGAGGCAGGGAGTGGACAGAGGCCTGAGGCAAAGGAGGGATGCTTACTTACGGGTTGGTGAGAACGCAGAAGTTCCTGTGTCAAAGACTAGGGAGCTGGGTGAAGCCATTTCCACATCTCCTGCACACACATACCACACTGATCCATTCCAATAAGCTAAGCAGTGCCACCAAATGGAGAATGAAGCTTCCCTGCCCAACTGCACCATCCAAGCACATACCCCAGAGGACCAGCACAAATCCCTCTGCTTGTTTAGTGTACAGACTATAGAAGGATTCATAGTTTCAGTTCTAGGGGAAAACTGGATGTAACTTCATTCAACTTCATTTTGTTTGCTGGTTTATTTATTTGTTCATTTTCTTTGCTTCTGTTTTTGCTTAAATTGCTTTCTTTTTCTTTTTTTCTTTTCTTTCTTTTCTTTTTCATTATTTGGTAAAGAAAGATAAAAATTTATTTTTTTTGCTTTATTTTTAATTTTTTTTATTCTATTTCATTTTATTTATTTCATTTTTATATTATATAATTTTTTTAACTTTTAAATTTTTTCTTACCTTTAACCTTTTCTTTCCATTTTTTCTCTATTCTATTAAGCTTCTTTCAAAAAGCAGACCAAACTACACCCAGGATCTAGCTTTCTTTATGTGATATTTTGTTTTGTTTTTAATTTTTTTTAATTTTTGATTTTTATTTTATTAATATTTTTCTTCCTCCGAAATGACAAAACAAAGGAATTCATCCCAAAATAAAGTAGAGAAAGAAATAATTGCCAAGAGCTTAACACAGAGAGAAGCAAGGTGCCTGAACTAGAATTTAGAACCATGATAAAAAGAATACTACCTGGCATTGCAAAAAGCATAGGATCACTTTCTGTGAAGACAAAAGAAATAAAATGTATTCAGGACAAAACTAAAAATACTATAACTGAGATGCAATCTCGAATGAATGCCACAATGGCAAGAATGGATGAAACAGAGCAGTGAATCAGTGACTTAGAAGATAAAATTATGGAATATAATGATGCAGAAAAAAGAGGAAAAATAAGGCAAAAGAGCACAATCCAAGACTTAGAGAAATCAGTAACTTAGTAAAAAGGAATAACATCTGAATCATAGGAGGCCCAGAAGATAAAGAGGGAGAAAAAGGAGTAGAAAGTTTATGTGAGAAAATTATAGGAGAAAACTTTCCTAATCTGGGGAAGGACACAGACATCAAAATCCAAGAAGCACAGAGAATTCCCAATAGATTTAACAAAAACCGACCATCACCAAGGCATATCATAGTCAAATTCAAAAAATACACAGACAAGGAAAAAATTATGAAAGCAGAAAGGGAAAAAAAAACAAAGGACCCAAATAAATAAAAACACGAATGAAAGAGGAGAGATTACAGTCAATACTGCAGCAATACAAACAATAATGAGACTATTATGAGCAATTATATACCAACAAATTGGGCAATCTGGAAAAAAAATGGTCAAATTCTTAGAACTATATAAACTACCAAAACTGAAACAGGAAAAAATAGAAAATTTGTACAGACTCATAACCAGTAAAGAGATTGAATCAGCAATCAAATATCTCCCAACAAACAAGAGTCCAGAGCTATGAGGCCAGCATTAGCTTGATTCCAAAACCAAAGAGAACTACAGACCAATTTCCCTGATGAACATGCATGCAAAAATTATCAACAAGATACTAGCTAACTGGATCCAACAATACATTAAAAGGATTATTTACCAGAAACAAGTGGGATTTATTCCTGAAATGCAGGGTTGGCTCAATATCCACAAATGAATCAGTGTGATACATCACATTAATAAAAGAAAGGATAAGAACCACATAATCTTCTCAATAGATGCTGAAAAAGAATTTGACAAAATACAGCATCCTTTCTTGATTAAAACCTTCAAGAAAGTAAGGATAAAATGATCATACCTCAAGATTATAAAGGCTGTATATGAAAGACCCACCACTAATATCATCCTCAATGGGGAAAAACTGAGAGCTTTCCCCCTAAGGTCAGGAACACAACAAGGATATCCACTCTCCATATTTGATATTATATCCTGTGACTTCGCTGAATTCATGTATCAATTCTAGCAGTTTTTTGGTGGAGTCGTTTGGGTTGAATTTCTTTTTTTTTTATTATTTTTTAAAACTTACATCCAAATTAGTTAGCGTATAGTGCAACAATGATTTCAAGAATAGATTCCTGAGTGCCCCTTATCCATTTAGCCCATCCCTCCTCCCAAAACCCCTCCAGTAACCTTCAGTTTGTTCTCCACATTTATGAGTCTCTTTTGTTTTTCCCCCTCCCTGTTTTTATATTATTTTTGTTTCCCTCCCCTTATGTTCATCTGTTTTGTCTCTTAAAGTCCTCATCTGAGTGAAGTCATATGATTTTTGTCTTTCTATGACTAATTTCACTTAGCATAATACCCTCCAGTTCCATCCACATAGTTGCAAATGGCAAGATTTTATTCTTTTTGATTGCCGAGTAACACTCCATGGTATGTATGTGTGTGTGTGTGTGTATATATATATATATATATATATATATATATATACATATACATATATATATATATATATATATACACACCACATTTTCTTTATCCATTCATCCATCGATGGACATTTGGGCTCTTTCCATACTTTGGCTATTGTTAATAGTGCTGGTATAAACATGGGGATGCATGTGTCCCTTCAAAACAGCACACCTGTATCCCGTGGATAAATGCCTAGTAGTGCAATTGCTGGGTTGTAGGGTAGTTCTATTGTTAGTTTTTTGAGGAACCTACATACTGTTTTCCAGAGTGGCTGCACTGGGTTGCATTTCTGTACACCAATAAGGATGTAACAGAAAGAGAAATCAAGGAATTGGTCCCATTTATAATTGCACCAAAAACTACAAAATACTTAAGACTGAACCTAACCAAAAAGGTAAAAAATCTGTACACTGAAAACTATACAAAGCTTATGAAAGAAATTGAAGATGACACAAAGAAATGGGAAAACATCCCATGCTCATGGATTGGAAAAACAAATGTTGTTAAAATACCCATACTACCCAAAGCAATTTACATATTCAATGCAATCCCTATCAAAATAACACCAGCATTCTTCACAGAGCTAGAAGAAACAATCCTAAAATTTGTATGGAACAACAAAAGACCCCGAATAGCCAAAGCAACCTTGAAAAAGAAAACCAAAGTTGGAGGCATCACAATTCTGGACTTCAAGCTGTATCTCAAAGCTGTAATCATCAAGACAGTATGGTGCTGGCACATGAACAGACACATAGATCAATGGAACAGAATAGATAACCCATACATCATCCCATAAATGTATGGCCAACTAATCTTTGACAAAGCAGAAAAGAATATCAAATACAACAAAGACAGTCTTTTCAGAAAATGATGTTGGGAAAAGGAGGGATATGCAGAAGAATGAATCTGGAACACTTTATTACATCATACACAAAAATAAAGTCAAAATGGATGAAAGACCTAAGCATAGAACAGGAGGCCATCAAAGTCCTAGAGAAGAAAACAGGCAACAAACCTCTTTGACTTTGGCCGTGGCTACATCTTACTTCACACGGCTCCAGAGGCAAGAGAAACAAAAGCAAAAATGAACTATTGGGACCTCATTAAAATAGAAACCTTCTGGACAGCAAAAGAAACAATCAACAAAACTAAAAGGCAACCGACATAACGGGAGAAGATAATTTCAAATGATACATCAGATACAGGTTAATATCCAAAATCTATAAAGAATTTGTCATTTCAACACCCAAAAAACAAATAATCCAGTGAAGAAATGGGCAAAAGACATGAATAGACACTTTTCCAAAGAAGACATTCAGACAGCTAATAGACACATGAAAAACTCAACATAACCCATCATCAGGGAAATACAAATCAAAACCACAATGAGATACCACCTCAAACCTGTCACAGTGGCTAACATTAACAACTCAGGCAACAACAGCTGTTGGTGAGGATACAGAGAAAAAGGAAAACTTTTACACTGTTGGTGCAAATGCAATATGATGCAGTCACTCTGGAAAACAGTGTGGAGGGTCCTCAAAATATTAAAAATAGAACTACCCTATGACCCAGCAATGCCACTACTAGGTGGAGACAAGAGTGATACTCTAGGAGACAAGAGTGCTACTAGGAGACAAGAGGGCTGATTGAAAGGGGCACATGCACCCCAATGTTTATAGCAGGACTATTGACAATAGCCAAAGTATGGAAAGAGCTCAAATGTCCATCAACAGATTAACTGATAAAGATGTGGTGTATACATACATATATATATATATATATATATATATACACAATGAAATATTCCTCAGCAATCAAAAAGAATGAAATCTTGCAATTTGAAACTCCGTAGATGGAACTGGATTGTATTATGCTAAGTGAAATAAGTCAGTCAGAGAAAGACAAATATCATATGATTTCACTTATATGTTGAATTTAAGATACAAAATAGATCAACATAAGGGAGACGAAGCAAAAATAATATAAAAACCAGGGAGGGAGATAATCCATAAGAGACTCCTAAATGCAGAGAATAAACTGAGAATTGCTGGAGGGGTGTTGGGTGTGGGGAAGGGCTAAAGGACTGAGGAGTATTAAGGAGGACACATGTTGGGATGAGAACTGGGTGTTATGTCTAAGTGATGAGTAACTAAATTCTATTCCTGAAATTATTAAACAATGCGTAAACTAGCTGGATTTAAATTAAGAAAATAAAGAAAAAGTAATAAAAATATATAATCATTAATATACATTCACCCCGATGTTTATAGTAGTATTACCTACAATAACCATATATGGAAAGAGCCCAGGTATCCATTGACTGATGAATAGATGAAGATTGTGGTGTGTGTTTGTGTGTGTGTTTGTATGTATCATTTTTTATTTGTCTTTCTCTGACTGACTCATTTCACTTAGCATAATACATTCTAGCTCCATGCACATTGTTGTTAATGTCAAGATTTCATTCTTTCTTATGACTGAGTAATATTCCATTACATATATATATATATATATATATATATCACACCACTTCTCTTTGGGAGTACAAACTCAGATAAAATTCAACATTGTCAATTTCCTCTTTTATTAAGATAAATAAATATTATTTGTCCCTGAATAAGTAAGAGGAAAAATTAAACCTCTGGAGTAGAGTGAAGCAGAATCTAAGGCACAGTTTCTGGAGGATTCTTTTTGGAGTTTTTCCCTTAAAACTAGTTGGACTATCTTTGTATGGTGGTGGGTTTTTTTAGGGTCTTGGAGCTGAGACATCTGAAAGAGGGATGACTAAAATGAGAAGAAATAAAATAAATAGGGGCATCTGGTAGCTCAGTCGGTTAAATGTCCGACTCTCGATTTCGGCTCAGGTCATGATTTCAGGTTCATGAGTTTGAGTCCTACAATGGGATCAGTGCTGATAGTGTGGAGTTTTCTTAGGATTCTCTCTTTCCCTCTCTCTCTGCTCCTCCCTCCCCAAAATAAATCAACTTAAAAACAAAAACAAAAATAAAAGAAATAGGAACATAAGAGGTTGTGTTAAAGTTCCAGAGTTAACTCTGACAATACCAGTATTCTGGATTTAAAGAGGCCTATAAAGAAAAATCTTTCAGTTATGCAGAACCACTGCTAGAGTTTCTCAAAGTTCTCAAGGTAGGATGCCAAGTTCTTGGTGGTGTTGTCCAAGACTTGTTTACCTCTTTTGTAAGAGCCTATATGATCCAAATGTTTCATCAGACTTCATTAGTGGCCACACAGGAGATTGTCCATGGAAAAACTAGACCATCCATGGCTTGCTGTTGTAGAGAGTTCTGCTGTAGAACCTTAAACCAAAGTCATTGAGCTTCATTCAATTCAGAGTTTAAGATCCATAGGATAAAAGGGCCAACTGCACAGCAACCTAGGTCCAAATGAGGATCTGAGCAGTCAGTTTTTATTTCTCAGTGATGCTCAGTCAGGCAGGAGGAAGAAAATTTGGAAAAGTTAGATTAGAGAACTATAGCTGAGGAATTGAAACTTTGGAAAGTATTGACACTTTGGGCAAGATCCAGTACTGTTGTCTTATAATAAGTTAACAAATTTGGTTTTTTGAGGGAAGGAGAGAATGAGTCAATTAAATTTTGTCCACATAACACACACACACACACACACACACACACACACACACACACATTTCTTTCCTCCTTGATGATTCTAAAATACCCTAAGATTCCTGGGCCTGCCCAAAATTATCTTTACTTATATGAAAGACCAGGAACTTTGTAAGCCAGATACCAGTCTAGTTTTCTCAAGGGAACTTTGCAAGCATTGGCTCCACAGAGGTCAATTTAGTTTCTAAAAAGTATTTGGTCATATGCGATGATATTAGCATTGTTCTCAAATGTGGCATTATAGGGAGGGACTTAGTTATATAATCAGTGTTTTCAATTATAACCTGGTAAAAAGGATAACAGATTCTTCTTATGGAACATATGTAAATAATTGTATTGCCATAAAAATAAGAATATTGAATAAGAGTTTCCAAATTCTAGAGGGTCATACAGGGAGAAAAAAACATATAACTTATTAACCTTCATTTTTTTAATTTTTTTAAATCATGGTCTACTTAAATATTATGATTTATAGATTGTTTAAGAGAAAATAAGGTGTTTCTTATATGTCCAGAAAATAAAACATGAAAACATTAATAGTATACCAAACAAAAACCATAATCATATGTCATTAGTTAATTCAAAATTATTGTAGATGTCACTAAGATAGTCAGTATGCATTTTTTGATCTATTTGTTGCTTCATTTTGGTTTCCCATATTCTGATTTCAGACATGAATATCACAAAAAGTATTTTACTAATGCCTGAGTAATCCATTTGCTCATGTTATATTAATTTAATGTTCAGTACTATAATAAATGATAAGCATGATATAATAAATATAATATAATAATATAATAAATATAATAATAAATATTAGCATGATAAGCATATTGGTATTGTTTGCAGACTACAGTGCAACTTACCTAAGACAATAAGAACTTCAAGGGGAAAAAATACTACACATAATGGTTTTAATTGGCAGCTTCTATGTATTTGAATTCCAGAGGCTATTTTTAATGCTTTAACTTACATAACTTCATGTGAATTCCATGCTCAAAAAGGCAAATAATGTACAATCTCAGAGAACACGCATGGAAACTAAATTAGCAGTTGTATAACTCAACCTCTTGGTAATAGACTATCATTAGAGTTTCAATAGCACCTCATCATTTTATCCCCTTAGAACTACTTCCAGTTGTCAGATACTAGTGCCCTGGTACCGATACCTGTTTACATTCCACACTTTCTAAAAGAATTTCTGCACTGTAAGATCTAAGAGTATTCAAAACCTCTCACAGAGATACTGATGACCAGAGATATCGACTTACATGTTTGTTGTAGCTTATGCTCTTTCAACTTACAAATCTTTGAGGTATTTTTTTGATATTCCTTTTATAACATTATAAGTGCATGTTTATGTTGACCTCTGTATTGCTATACTGTCAGTTCTCACCCTTTTTCAACCACTGTGTGACTACCCACTCATTAAGAAACATTCTGATTTGGTCCATGAGTCACTAAGTAATATGGAGTGCTTATTTTATATTATTACCAGTTCTAAATTTTTAGAGGTGATTTAATTCTTCCTTAATAAAATTTTATTAGAAGTTATTTATGTATGTATGTATGTATGTATGTATTTTAGAGATGATGAAAGTGAAATGGAAAGAAGTTAAATAACTCAGGGCACCTGGGTGGCTGATTTGGTTAAGCGTCCTACTCTTGATTTCTTTTCAGGTCATGATGTCACGATTGCTGGGATCGATCCCCACACTATCAACACAAAGCCTATTTGGGATTCTCTCTCTCTGCCCTTCTCCTGTTCTCCATCTTTTTCTCAAATTAACATTAAAAAAAGAAGAAGAAGTTAAATAACTTGCCCAAGATCAGATAGCTAGTAACTAATGAAGATAGGGTAGAATTTAATTACTACTAGATACTGTCTTTCAAAATCTGCACCCATTCACCCCTGGGCAAATGGGGAATGACTGTCTTCTGCTTAGGTATTAATTTCTGACTCAATTAGTGAGGTGCAGGATGGCAGTATCATCTAGGAAACACATGGAGACTTTTCATAAATTACAGAGAATCGTTTCCTCAGAGGCTTTAATATATCAAAACAATTAAAATACTGTATGCAGTCAACCCCAATATTTGATATATCAGTTCCTATTCTTTCTCTCTTTCATTCTACCCTCTTCATTCTCTCCCCCATCTCTAACTTTGTGTCTGTCTTATTTTAACACTCTAGTCAGCCACATCCCCACTATACATTAAGTAAAGTCATGTTTTATAATATGATAATTAATGGCAGATAATGGTAGTTTCTTCCTCTTTTACTTTAAATTTGAACAATACTGAGGACAAAGGAACTAATTAAAATTTGCAAACTGTCATTATAATGACTATAATATAATGACATAAAGTCCAGTATAATGCTGTAATTGAGAATCATAGAACTCTTTAGAATTGCTATACTGCAAATAGCTCCAAGTAAGAAATATATATACATATATATATATATATATATATATATATATATTAGAAGGAGTTTTAGACTTTAACAGATAAGGCAGACAAAAAATGACTTGCTTACATTTTGTGTGAACATATATTATTGGGTTATTCTGCATTTGCCACTTTTTAAAAATCCCAACTCTTATTGTACAAATGTGTGAATTAATAGCTGGCATTTAATGTTAAAAAGATGTGTAATTTGTCACATTTGGATATACTCTAAATGTATATTTGTGTTGCACCATATCATAAGCCAATGAGATATTCTCTAGTTTGACACATCAGAAATGCAATTTACTTCTGTCGAAAGAATTACTGGGAAGCAATAGCTATTTTTGGCTTCACAGTATGAATGTATAGAAGTTAGTTTTTCAGTTGTTTAAGTCAAATAATTTTATTAACTGAGAGCATGAAATGCTGAAAAAAAAAACAGTGTGAATTCTTTTACTTTTCCAACACTCTATGCTATTTGCCTGTAATCTTCAATGAGATTTTTCTTCAGAGTAAAAAAGTTTACGCTTTTACAGAGAAAACAAAATTAGCAAATTCACAAGTGTGAATTAACATGGTCTCAAATGTTCCATGATGTCATTGAATTAATGAAGACACAAACAAGTAAGTATCATGTAATAGTATTATATGATTATTTTTAAAAAAGACTAAAATATATATCATAAATTTCTATTTCTGGATTTTGAAGTCTAAAAAGAGTTTTTATTGAAGTCTTGTCATTACTGCTGTTCTACTAAAGCTGATCTTGCTGGGTAAGCTATTTCCTGGAGCTTTTAGAGGTAGAAGTAAAACATCCAAGGAAATCCCTTCTGTGCATAATTATAGTTTACAGTTTTATTCCAACCTTGAGAGTGATATTTTGAGAGATCTGTGTTTGTCCCATGTCATAGACCCGTGAGATTGGTTTCAGTGGACCAATTATGTGCTGCTATGATATAGTAGTTTCCTGTTACACTTATGCATACTCTCAGAATTTCTTCTTTGTAACTGTTTGAAATTTGACATAGTTCCTGGAATATAGTTGACATTCAATATATATTTATAAATAAATGACTGGATCTGTGAAAATTGTAAATATTTTTTCTATCTAACTAAACTATGACTCTACGGTGAGTTGTACTTTGTCCTTATTGATTTATCATTCATATATCATTGAAGTTTAAGTGGAAGCTTGTACAATATGAGAACTGAATTAATCCATTTATTCTATAATGGGCAATTTTCTGTTGATTTATCTAGTGAACTACCACTAATTAATGTTCTGACATGTTTAGGACTCTTAACTTTGATAAGTTAATTAAAAATGTGTATCCTTGACATATTTCTATGTCATCTGGCATTAACAATATTGTTTCTTTAAAATCTTTTTGTTTTGTTTTGTTTTGTTTGTGTGTTCTGTTTTATTTTAGGAGAATGGAGCAGGAATTTCATCATTTGAAGTAAGCCTGTTTCAATTTAGTCTATGAAATCTACACTGGCTTTAAATTACATAGGAAAAGTAAGAACTTTTAAATAATCCATGTTTTCTAATTACCTATTATTTGAATTATTTTCAGAATTAATCTTTAGTTGTTTCCATTGATCATTAAAAAAAAATGAACCATGTTTGTGAGAGTGAGCATTATATCAACAAATAAACCAAAATTTTAAAGACCTACAGCTCTTTACATGCCTGTTGAGTCAGGATAGTTCACACAGAAGATTATCTAAAGATACTAAAAGGATATTTGGATGAGTAGATTATAGAACAGAACAGTAGAGAGCATGTAAGGAGATACATGTAGGTGTAATTTGAATAGATCATAATTTTAAGGGTTTATTGAGAGAGGCAAACAATTTTCGTTAGCTGAGTTGGTATCTCTAAGTATGCTTTAGGTCTCTACTATTATGTCTGTCTTCCATTCCTATTAAAATTCTCAAGCTTGCTTTTTCTTTGAACATACTAGTGCAAAAAACACCTAAATATACCAATGATCATTTGTGTCCTCCTGCAGTGTGGATCTGAAATGAATTCATGAAAGGAGTCAGAATCAGATATCTAAGGACCAGGAGACAACTCAAATTCTACAATGTTGTTGTTTTTAATATTTTTTATTAATTTATTAAATTTGAGAGATAGAGATAGCGAGAAAGAGTATGTGCACGCGAGTGGGGAGGGGAAGAGAGAAAGGGAAAGAGAATCCCAGGCAGGCTCAGCACAGTCAACACAGAACCTGACAAGGCAGGGTTCAAACTCACAAACCATGAGATCATAACCTGAGATGAAATCAAGAGTCAGACACTTACCCGACTGAGCCACCCAGGCGCCCCTTACAATGTTTTTTGTTTGGTTGTTTTTCGTTGTTTTTTTTAATAGAACACAAAGTTATATTGTAAATCTCATGTCCCAGATACCAATACTTCAAGCAAACACGTAAAAGCAAAATCTTCTTAGATTTTAGACTTGGAGTTAGGGCTATAATTTTTCATGTGGCATGCCATTCCAATTATTTGTGTGTTGATCTCCCAGTTTGACACTCACTCACCTTTCTAAATCCTGCTGTGTATCACTGGGCTGGGGGTGTACAATATCTCCTTCTCCAGTTCAGTTGCCAGCTGGATTCCTGTTAGGTGCTCCATTAAGAGGCACTGGTGGAAGATCACATTATAGAAGAACAAGAGAAAATTCTGCCTCTAAACCCAACAGTTGGAATTTGCTGGAAGTGGCTGAAACAGCAGTGAGACAAGATGATTAAGTGAAGAAGACGATGATTAGGGAGAAACAGTATTTGTTGCTGCTGCTGCTGGTATTTTTGTTGCTGTAAATTTAGAAGGAAGTGCAAGAGCATTTCCGATCATGTTTTAGCAAGTGCAAGTGCATGGGCTCCAGCTTGGTGAATTAATATCTTGTATATGCTGAATATCGCCTCTTTTTTCTTTATGTTCCATACCTGAATCCATTTTGGTTTTGCACCTCTAGTACTTCCATCCCTTCTTGGTTCTTGAAGCCAACTCCCTACAGTAAATATCCAGTGTTTGAAATATTTAGAGTGGTTTCATTTTTTTTTTTATTTGACTGATATCCCTCGTTCAGATTCTTAAAAATCACATGGCAGGGATACTTCCATTTTTTTTTAATTTTTTTAACTTTTATTTATTTTTAAGAGAGAGAGACAGAGCACAAGCAGGAGAGGGGCATAGAGAGAAGGAGACACAGAATCTGAAGCAGGTTCCAGGCTCTGAGCTGTCAGCACAGAGCCCGACGCAGGGCTGGAACTCACAAACTGCGAGATCATGACCTGAGCCAAAGCCAAATGCTTAATCAACTGAGCCACCCAGGTGCCCTGGGATATTTTCATTTCTAATTTATTTTGGATCTTGAATAACTCTGATCCTAAAAACCGTATTTTTTTCCAAGTTACTCTAGTGGCATATACCTTTTTCCTTCTTCTCAAGACTCTTATTCATACATACATATTATTATAAGATGTTATATTATAATTCAATTATCAGATCCCAGTGCTAGTGAGACCTAGTCTCTAGCCCTTCATTTTACAAGATACTAAGGCTTCATACCATACGTAATTTCCAAACATTAAAAAATAAATAAAACCACGCTATTAATCACAATCACTTACATAGAGAAATGGAATATTTAGCATTCTCATTTTGAATCATGAATATGCATTTGCTTATGTACTACACTTTATTTTTCCCCTATGAAATTTATGATTACCTGCCATCTACAAACTGGAGGGCATTGTCCAAATGGTTAGGAAGAAAAGCTTTGGGATCTAAATGGCTGTTTTTGAACTCTCGACCCCTCAGTCACCACCACTATGACTCCAGTCCAACTAGTGGCCTCTGCCTAACTGCAGTTCCCAATCTGTGAAGCAGGTAACACCACTAGCATCACAGGGTGGTTGTGGTGATTAAATAAAAAATATATATATATAAGAGACACTTGGACCAGTGTATGGCTCCTATTAAGCCCTCATCATTGTTAGTTGACATTATTATTATTGTTATTATTCTTTCCTCCAAAAATGGCAGAAAACTGTTTCAAGTGAACCACAATGGAGGAAATTTCTCACGGATTATCATTCTGAATCATAGCATATAATTTGTTGAAAACAATTTTAAAGAGTCAAAGTACAGATTAGTATTCTTGCAATTAAAATGTCATTTAAGAGTGCATTTATAGTAGCTATTTCAAACATAATTGGCAAATGCTACCATATGTAATTTATTTTTGATTGCACAAGTATTAAATGCTTGTTTTGATTATTTGATGCATGATATTATATTGGGTTTAGATTTTGCTAAAATATTTCAAAGCTTTCAGTAATACTAATATATCGGGCTTCATCTTTGTGCTACATCATAAGCTAGGATCCACAATAAAAGGTAAATTAAAAATGGGGATATGGCCCATTCCTTCTCAGAAATCATGACATGCATGGGCTAGACAGAAATACAGAGAAATAATTATAAGGCTACATGATAAACAGTATACCAGAAATGTCCCCAAAACCTCATGCGAGCATTACAAAAAATGACAAAAGCAATCATGTCTGGCATGCATAGGGATTCTAAGGAGACTTGAATGAAGTGGTAATTTTTGAGTTCACAAACTTAAAAGAGAAATAAGATTTCCAGTAAAGATTGATGTAGAAAATGTACAAAGGTATTCAAACACATGGAACTTTTTCAGTAATCTGTAAGCAGTATGATAGATAGGATTCAGAGGTAAAATAATGAGAACCCTGCTATGACTTCGAAAAAGTGAAAGACAGGAAACAAAAGAGAGACAGAGAGAGAGATTGATTCAATCCATTGCATGAAATTCTAACCAATCCAGAGGTAAATGAGTTCCATTTTATCAAATTTTAACTAGTTTTCCTTCATAGTTAGTTGTAAAACTTTCTTTGATGACTATTATCTATCAGAAAAAAATTAATACTTAGAGGTTTGAAAAATAAAATCATATTATTTTCTCATTTATATCTCTAGATTTTATTCATCATATAAGATTTATTTAAAACGTGTGTATTAAGAGCTCCAGTTATATGGATTCCAGTTACCGTCAAATGAGAAGCTATTTGGGAACATTTCATGTAGTCTTTACCTTTAATTTTGCATGGGGAACTTAGAAAGAGAAGTTGGACTTTGAGCTTAGGTGAGTTAAGAGCAATAGCTTTCTGCTTCTGGGTTTGTTATTTGTTCTGGACAGGTGTGCTATTAACGAACAACTCCAACCTACTCCTAAACAGACATTCCTCCCCAGGGCCTCTTATGAAGTGTATGATCACTATTTACTCTCCTGACAAAACCTGGTACTGTTAATGAACATCAGGGTTAACCTATAGCTGTGCAACTCCCTGGCTTGTCTTTTTGAGATGAAAGTTCCATCGCGTCATGAAAAACACTCTTGTCTCTCCTAACTAATGAGAAACAAACCTACTGCTTGGGCAAAGATAGTGCAGAGAATGTGCCTCAGAGGGATCACTGAAACTATCTAGAAAACTATATTAAAGATCATTATAGATCTCAGCATAGCATTTTTCATAGCTTTACTTGAAAAGAGCATAAAATAGAATTGGAAAGCACATGGTGGGGACTCAAATCATTTACTCTAATGCAGATCATTATTTATCTAAAAAAATATTTCACATAGCTATTTAATTTCAAATATCATAAAGCATCTGGATTATTTGCTCCATTTGGTTTTCCAGGCACAGACTGCAGATTAGATCCCTAGACCGAGCAACTAGCTCAATGCAGAAAGGGACCTAATAACAGGACGATTCATTTGGGCTAGGATTCCAAGTTGGACAGCAAGGGAATAAATACCGACTTTTGAAATACAGAGCCCTAGACCGTAAGTAGAATTTGCCCTTTGACTTGATTCACTAACTGCAGGGAACATTAAATGGTATTTCTATGTTGTCTTGTTCTCCAATTCACTCCCTATGTTTTATTTAAAAAGAATTTTCTAGGAGTCAATTCTAAGAACTTTTCATAAAAGTTGCTAGAAAAGTCATAGTCAGAAATGTGACCTCCCTGAAAACCACCTCCTCCCCCATAACCAACTATAATGAACCAAAGCAAACATAAAATACCACAAACTGTAATATATATGACTTACTCAGTATGATTTTGAACAATTTGGAAGAGAAGAGCAGAAGTCGGCATATAAATCCTTTTTGAGAGCCCAGCATGCGATCTGGCAAGTAAGTGGAACAGTTCTGAAAGGGTCACAATGATATAGCCCAATATATCAGGTCTGTATTCGGAAGCCCTTTGATACACCTGTCTTTCAAAATTCAGAATATTTCCAGTGTAAATAGGCCATACCTTCATGTACCATATATTGTATAGCAACCCAGTAAGATTTGGGATAGTAACTATAGGAAAAATAGAGATAGTGTAAATTGCCTCAAGGAAATTCAGGTCTATATGAGATATACAAATAAGTTACCCCCAAGAAATTATTCATAAAATATGAATGGATTTTAAAAATGCAGATAAAACACAGTGGACCTATAAAAATAAAAATTAAAAATTAAAAAAAAAAGTGAAATTCTGGGAAAACAATTGGAACTATTTGGGACTATCCATTTATAAGCCTGTCTACCTCAGGAGATGAGTAATAACATCAAAACTAAAGAAAAGATCTTGCAGCCACCTACCGAACATTTTTTTCTTAAACATTTTATCCTAACAGGAAAGATAAAGAAATAGGGATAAAAGTAATTATTAGAAGCAGGAGAGGCAAGGAAAACAGAACTTTTGTAGGGAAAACTGACCATATTAATTTGTAATTTAAGCAATTGTAACTTGCTCATCAGAGATAATACAAGCTGGGAGTTTCCGTCTTATGCAATATTTCCTCCTTCACCCTGGCTTTCTCAGAATTGAGAGAGCAAACTGAAATCTGAAATCTGAGCAGTACACATGCACTGGGCAGGGTATACTCTGCAGGACTCAGGAACATTTCCCCATGACTTTTAAGATTTTCCCTTCACTGTTACACAAAAATAAATTCAAGTGGAAACATTCAACTATATAAATTTAAAAGCAGACAAAAGTATTAGAAAAAGGGTAACTTGATGGTTTTATTTTCTTTGATGGCTATAGTATGGGTAAATTTTTGCTCACAAAGTCAGGTAGGCAACTATGAAATCGTTTGTGAATAATTTTGTTATTTCAAACTCTGTATTTGCAGTTTTCCTGGAAATATAATTCCAGTCAACTTGAGGTCCTTCTATGTGGTAAATTGGGAGTGTTTGAGTGGTGTCATGGAGCTCAGGTCTTTTCCTTGATGTCACATGATTACAGAGCTCCTACTGAGCATCAACCACTTACCTAGTGCTAAGTTAGTGGTCATCAAAGTTGACCTCAGACTTGACGTTCCTTCTTGTTTCGTGGACACTACAAGGGTGGAAAGCATTTCTTCTATTTTCATGTTACCTTTGATATACTACAATGGTCCCACTGCAGCCTCTACCAAGGTTGAGAATTAAACTTAACAGACTGTGAAACTTTTTAAGCCCTTTTCCTGGTTATATACACCAGGCATCATATCATTTTTTAGTTTATCCCAACTTTTCTTAGACTCTATTTGGATAATCGGTCATATAGCTTTTCTGCATTCAGGTCTGGTTCACCAAAGTAATTCCGAATGTTTGCCAAATCCCAAGCCTACAACAGAAGGTATAGAGTTCTTCCCCTAAACTTTCATCATCTCTTGTATCAATCCTGCAAACCTCCAAAGTAGAGGTTAACCTCTCTTATTAGGGGCAGAGGTGGGGAAAAAACCTACTTTGCTTATGATGTTTCATTCAAGACTTTGACTTTTACATTACCTTAATGGCCTAGGTCTCTTAATTATGAAAGTCAGAGAATACACTTTTATTCTATTTTTCATTATGCAACATCTCTTAAGTCTGGGCCCAGAAAAGCCTATCTGTATGAATAAAGTGAAAAAAATGCTTTGCAGAAAGGGAAAAATTAAACTAAGCAAAAATAATCTGCTTATAATGGCAAAACTTTGTATAAGAATAATATATAAGGCTTGGAAAGTATAAAGGAAAAGGTGAGTTGGGTCACGTGGATGGTTTAGTTGGTTAAGTATCCAACTCTTGGTTTTGGCTCAGGTCATGATCTCACAGTTCATGGGTTTGAACTCCACGTTGGGCTCTGTTCTGACAGAGTGGAGTCTGCTTGGAATTCTCTCTATCTTCCTCTCTCTCTGTCCCTCCCCATGTGTGTTCTCTTTCAAAAATAAATAAATAAACATAAAAAAAAAAGAAAAGGTGAATTGTTTGGACCCTGATAACTAGAAAATTGTATATAAAAATATAAAGTCGTAGTCAAAAAACTGGAAAAAATTTTTGTTACTTTGAAAAAAACAGCTATTCATGTAACATTAAATATGGCATAAATATTCATATATAATGTAACATTTGCTTATAAATATATCAAGAAAAACAAAAAGAAGCAATGGAAAATTGAGTGAAAGCCATAAATATTCAATTCAAAACTAAAAGAAATTCTCAATAAACATGTCAATAAAATATGTTTGAGCATATTAGTCATCAGACTTGACTTAAATATAGATAACTTTATTTATCTATCAGTTTGGCAAAGACTGAAAATAACTTGATACCTGAAGAAGTCAAGAATATGGAAAACAGATCTACTCATACAGTTCAGGATACATATGAAAAGTGTTTTGCTATTTTGAAAATAATTTAATAATGCATATTAAAACATTATATGTGCATACACTGTTCTTCAATTTTACTTTAGGCACATAAGATTATCTAACCTATTAACTTATAGCTGTTCAATCTAGATATATGTCACATAATTAAAATTACCTAACTTATCTGCAATAGGGAGTTTATTAAAGAAATTTTGATAATTGTATAAAATGAAAGACTTCTCTGACATTAAAAACTATGATATAAATCTGCATTATGTCTGGGTGTATAAGTACATATATATATATGTATATATATATATATAAATAAAGAATTTTAAGTAAATTGTTAAGTGATTAAAAAGAAAGTACTTGTAGAGAGAGTATGATCATACTAATGCAAATGTGTTTGTTCCACAAATATTTTTCTAGCACTATTGTGTACTAGAACCTGTGTTAGGAACTGGGAAGAAAATTTTAGAGACAGTAATTGTAATCTTTTCCTCATTCAGTTTGCAGTCTAATAAAGAATAAAGGGGAGCACCTGGCTGGCTAGGTCAGAAGAGCATGTGACTCTCAGTCTCAGGGATGTGAGTTCCAGCCCTACATTGGGTGTAGACATTACTAAAAAAAAAAAAAAAAAATTTGAAAAAAAAATAAAGTCAATCCTTAATAAGTAGTCATAGAACTTCTATCATGGTTTCTCTTTATCTCATTTCTATCTAATTAAATTAACATTTATATTAACCTACTTCTACTCTATATTTTATATATTAATTCAGTATATACTCTTCAAGGCACTGAAATTGTAGCAGTGGACAAAGTTTACATGTTATTATCCTGCACATAAGTAAAAATACAATAAAGGTCCACTGGAGATTGTGATTATAAATGTTTGAAGGCCATATATGCATTGATTCCATTCACTTCTAGCACATCTTATTCCTTATTATGCATGTCTGAAATAGCCCATTACAATAAAGACTGAAACTCAAGACCTTTAAAAACTCAATGTGTGGAAGATGGCAGCGTAGGAGGACGCTGGGCTCACTGCGCGTCCTGCTGATCACTTATATTGTACTTAAACCTGCCTAACTAACCCAGAAAACCGCCAGAAGACTAGCAGAACGGAGTCTCCAGAGCCAAGCGCAGACGAGAGGCCCACGGAAGAGGGTAGGAAGGGCGGAGAGGCGGTGCGCGCTGCACGGACTGGCAGGAGGGAGCCGGGGCACAGCCTGCCGGCCAAGCAGAGCCCCCGAGTCTGGCTGGCAAAAGCGGAGGGGCCGGACAGAGTGTGTTCTGACAGCAAGCGGGACTTAGTAACTGGAAGGTCATAAGTTAACAGCTCTGCTCTGAAAGCGGGAAGGCTGGAGGACAAAGGGAGGGAGAGTTGCTGAGCCCCGGGGGGACAGAGCTCAGCTTGGCGGGGAACAAAGGCGCTCACCAGCGCCATCTCCCTCGCCCATCCCCCAGCCAAAATCCCAAAGGGAACCGGTCCCTGCCAGGGAACTTGCTTGCACCATGCAAACACCTAAAGCTGTGCTTCTGTGGATACACCCCTCCAGGGGGTCTGACTCCCTCCTGGTGCCGCAGGGCCCCTCCTGAAGTAGAACTCCGAAGGAAAAGCGAGCTGAGCCTGTCCCTGCCCCCCCTGTGCACCCTGCCGATCCAGCCCAGCTAATATGCCAGATCCCCAGCACCACAAGCCTGGCAGTGTGCAAGTAGCCCAGACAGGCCACGCCACCCCACAGTGAATCCCACCCCTAGGAGAGGGGAAGAGAAGGCACACACCAGTCTGACTGTGGCCCCAGCGGTGGGCTGGGGGCAGACATCAGGTCTGACTGCGGCCCCGCCCACCAACTCCAGTTATACACCACAGCACAGGGGAAGTGCCCTGCAGGTCCTCACCACACCAGGGACTATCCAAAATGACGAATCGGAAGAATTCCTCTCAGAAAAATGTCCAGGAAATAACAACAGCTAATGAACTGATCAAAAATGATTTAAACAATATAACAGAAAGTGAATTTAGAATAATAGTCATAAAATTAATTGCTGGGCTTGAAAACAGTATAGAGGACAGCAGAGAATCTCTTGCTACAGAGATCAAGGGACTAAGGAATAGTCAGGAGGAGCTAAAAAATGCTATCAACGAGTTGCAAAATAAAATGGAGACAACTACAGCTTGGATTGAAGAGGCAGAGGAGAGAATAGGTGAACTAGAAGGTAAAATTATGGAAAAAGAGGAAGCTGAGAAAAAGAGAGATAAAATCCAGGAGTATGAGGGGAAAATTAGAGAACTAAGTGATGCACTAAGGAGAAATCATCTACACATAATTGGTATTCCAGAGGAGGAAGAGAGAGGGAAAGGTGCTGAAGGTGTGCTTAAAGAAATAATAGCTGAGAACTTCCTGGATCTGGGGAAGGAAAAAGGCACTGAAATCCAAGAGGCACAGAGAACTCCCTTCACAGGTAACTTGAATTGATCTTCTGCATGACATAGTATAGTGAAACTGGCAAAATACAAGGATAAAGAGAAAATTCTGAGAGCAGCTAGAGATAAACGTGCTCTAACATATAAAAGGAGACCTATAAGACTCGGGACTGATCTCTCTTTTGAAACTTGGCAGGCCAGAAAGGAATGGCAGGAGATCTTCAATGTGATCAACAGAAAAAATATGCAGCCGAGAATCCTTTATCCAGCAAGTCTGTCATTTAGAATAGAAGGAGAGATAAAGGTCTTCCCAAACAAACAAAGACTGAAGGAATTTGTCCCCACTAAACCAGCCCTACAAGAGATCTTAAGGGGGATCCTGTGAGACAAAGTACCGGAGACATTGCTACAAACATGAAACCTACGGACATCACAATGACTCTACACCCATATCTTTCTATAATACTGAATGTAAATGGACTAAATCTGCCAACCAAAAGACATAGGGTATCAGAATGGATAAAAAAACAAGACCCATCTATTTGCTGTCTACAAGAGACACATTTCAGACCTGAGGACACCTTCAGATTGAGAGTGAGGGGATGGAGAACTATTTATCATGCCACGGGAAGTCAAAAGAAAGCTGGAGTAGCCATACTTATATCAGACAAACAAGACTTTAAATTAAAGGCTGTAACAAGAGATGAAGAAGGGAATTATATAATAATCACAGGGTCTACCCATCAGGAAGAGCTAACAATTACAAACATCTATGCGTCGAATACAGGAGCCCCCAAATATATAAAACAATTAATCACAAACATAAGCAACCTTATTGATAAGAATGTGGTAATTGCAGGGGACTTTAACACCCCACTTACAGAAATGGATAGATCATCTAGACACATGGTCAATAAAGAAACAAGGGCCCTGTATGATACATTGGATCAGATGGACTTGACAGATATATTTAGAACTCTGCATCTCAAAGCAACAGAATATATTTTCTCCTCGAGTGCACATGGAACATTCTCCAAGATAGATCACATACTGGGTCACAAAACAGCCCTTCATAAGTATCCAAGAATTGACATCATACCATGCATACTTTCAGACCACAATGCTATGAAGCTTGAAATCAACCACAGGAAAAAGTCTGGAAAACCTCCAAAAGCATGGAGGTTAAAGAACACCCTACTAAAGAATGAGTGGGTCAACGAGGCAGTTAGAGAAGAAATTAAAAAAATATATGGAAACAAACGAAAAGGAAAATACAACAATCCAAATGCTTTGAGATGCAGCGAAGGCAGTCTTGAGAGGAAAATACATTGCAATCCAGGCCTATCTCAAGAAACAAGAAAAATCCCAAATACAAAATCTAACAGCACACCTAAAGGAACTAGAAGCAGAACAGCAAAGACAGCCTAAACCCAGCAGAAGAAGACAAATGATAAAGATCAGAGCAGAAATAAACAATATAGAATCTAAAAAAACTGTAGAGCAGATCAACGAAACCAAGAGTTGGTTTTTTGAAAAAAATAAATAAAATTGATAAACCTCTAGCCAGGCTTTTCAAAAGAAAAGGGAGATGACCCAAATAGATAAAATCATGAATGAAAATGGAATTATTACAACCAATCCCTCAGAGATACAAGCAATTATCAGGGAATACTATGAAAAATTATATGCCAACAAACTGGACAACCTGGAAGAAATGGACAAATTCCTAAACGCCCATAAGCTTCCAAAACTCAATCAGGAGGAAATAGAAAGCTTGAACAGACCCATAACCAGTGAAGAAATTGAATCAGTCATCAAAAATCTCCCAACAAATAAGAGTCCAGGACCAGATGGCTCCCGAGGGGAGTTCTACCAGACGTTTAAAGCAGAGATAATACCTATCCTTCTCAAGCTATTCAAAAAAATAGGAAGGGAAGGAAAACTTCCAGACTCATTCTATGAAGCCAGTATTACTTTGATTCCTAAACCAGACAGAGACCCAGTAAAAGAAGAGAACTACAGGCCAATATCCCTGATGAATATGGATGCAAAAATTCTCAATAAGATACTAGCAAATCGAATTCAACAACATATAAAAAGAATTATTCACCGTGATCAAGTGGGATTCATTCCTGGGATGCAGGGCTGGTTCAACATTCACAAATCAATCAACGTGATACATCACATTAACAAAAAAAAAGAGAAGAACCATATGATCCTGTCAATCGATGCAGAAAAGGCCTTTGACAAAATCCAGCACCCTTTCTTAATAAAAACCCTTAAGAAAGTCGGGATAGAAGGAACATACTTAAAGATCATAAAAGCCATTTATGAAAAGCCCACAGCTAACATCATCCTCCATGGGGAAAAACTGAGAGCTTTTCCCCTGAGATCAGTAACACGACAGGGATGTCCACTCTCACCGCTGTTGTTTAACATAGTGTTGGAAGTTCTAGCATCAGCAATCAGACAACAAAAGGAAATCAAAGGCATCAAAATTGGCAAAGATGAAGTCAAGCTTTCACTTTTTGCAGATGACATGATACTATACATGGAAAATCTGATAGACTCGACCAAAAGTCTTCTAGAACTGATACATGAATTCAGCAAAGTTGTAGGATACAAAATCAATGTACAGAAGTCAGTTGCATTCTTATCCACTAATAATGAAGCAACAGAAAGACAAATAAAGAAACTGATCCCATTCACAAATGCAACAAGAAGCATAAAATACCTTGGGATAAATCTAACCAAAGATGTAAAAGATCTGTATGTTGAAAACTATAGAAAGCTTATGAAAGAAATTGAAGAAGGTACAAAGAAATGGAAAAACATTCCGTGCTCATGGATTGGAAGAATAAATAGTGTCAAAATGTCAATACTACCCAAAGCTATCTACACATTCAATGCAATCCCAATCAAAATTGCACCAGCATTCTTCTCGAAGCTAGAACAAGCAATCCTAAAATTCATATGGAACCACAAAAGGCCCCGAATAGCCAAAGGAATTTTGAAGAAGAAGACCAAAGCAGGAGGCATCACAATCCCAGACTTTAGCCTCTACTACAAAGCTGTCATCATCAAGACAGCATGGTATTGGCACCAAAACAGACACATAGACCAATGGAATAGAATAGAAACCCCAGAACTAGACCCACAAACGTATGGTCAACTAACCTTTGACAAAGCAGGAAAGAACATCCAATGGAAAAAAGACAGTTTCTTTAACAAATGGTGCTGGGAGAACTGGACAGCAACATGCAGATGGTTGAAACTAGACCACTTTCTGACACCATTCACAAAAATAAACTCAAAATGGATAAAGGACCTGAATGTGAGACAGGAAACCATCAAAACCCTAGAGGAGAAAGCAGGAAAAGACCTCTCTGACCTCAGCCGCAGAAATTTCTTACTTGACACATCCCCAAAAGCAAGGGAATTAAAAGCAAAAATGAACTACTGGGACCTCATGAAGATAAAAAGCTTCTGCACAGCAAAGGAAACAACCAACAAAACTAAAAGGCAACCAACGGAATGGGAAAAGATATTTGCAAATGACATATCGGACAAAGGGCTAGTATCCAAAATCTATAAAGAGCTCACCAAACTCCGCACCCAAAAAACAAATAATCCAGTGAAGAAATGAGCAGAAAACATGAATAGACACTTCTCTAAAGAAGACATCCGGATGGCCAACAGGCACATGAAAAGATGTTCAACGTCACTCCTCATCAGGGAAATACAAATCAAAACCACACTCAGATATCACCTCACGCCAGTCAGAGTGGCCAAAATGAACAAATCAGGAGACTATAGATTTTGGAGAGGATTTGGAGAAACGGGAACCCTCTTGCACTGTTGGTGGGAAGGCAAACTGGTGCAGCCACTCTGGAAAACAGTGTGGAAGTTCCTCAAAAAATTAAAAATAGACCTACCCTATGACCCAGCAATAGCACTGCAGGCAATTTATCCAAGGGATACAGGAGTACTGATGCATAGGGGCACTTGATAGCAGCACTCTCAACAATAGCCAAATTATGGAAAGAGCCTAAATGTCCATCAACTGATGAATGGATAAAGAAATTGTGGTTTATATACACAATGGAGTACTATGTGGCAATGAGAAAGAATGAAATATGGCTCTTTGTAGCAACATGGATGGAACTTGAGAGTGTGATGCTAAGTGAAATAAGCCATACAGAGAAACACAGATACCATATGGTTTCACTCTTATGTGGATCCTGAGAAACTTAACAGAAACCTATGGGGGAGGGGAAGGAAAAAAAAAGAGGTTAGAGTGGGATAGAGCCAAAGCATAAGAGACTCTTAAAAACTGAAAACAAACTGAGGGTTGATGGGGGGTGGGAGGGAGGAGAGGGTGGGTGATGGGTATTGAGGAGGGCACCTTTTGGGATGAGCACTGGGTGTTGTATGGAAACCAATTTGACAATAAACTTCATATATTGAAAAAATACAAAATAAAAAAAATAAAAAGTCAATGTGTTACATCATCATAGATTAAATTCAAACTATTTCCCTTGAATAAATATCTCCTATGATCTTTTCCTAACCTCTAAATAACCAGTGTTATTTATTATTTTTTGTTATCACAAACTCTTAGCTTTTCTAAATTGCATTTTTTGCAGATTTCAATGTATTTCCCATTTCCCCAATGTTTAGTGTCCTTATGTGTGGAATGAATATCCCATAATGTAGATCCTGAAATCCAACTCAGTCTTCAATTTCCAGCTCTAATGTTAACTTATCTCCTAAATCTCATGCTCTCCATAAATGTAATCTCAATTCTCCACTGAAGACTCATTGAATTTGCCCAGGTTGGCCTTTGTTCTCCTGTATTGTTTTTTCTTCGTTTTAGTATGTAGCTTACACACACACACACACAAACACACACACACACACACACCCACAGGTATTTATATGTATATACATAAATAATCTCTTTTAAAATTTTTTAAAATATGTTTAATATTTATTCATTTTTGAGAGACAGAAAGACACAGACCATGAGTGTGGGAGGGGCAGAGAGAGAGACAGAGAGAGAGAGGCAGCCCCAGAATCTGAAGCAGCCTCCAGCTCTGAGCTGTCAGCACAGCCTGATGCAGGGCTCGAACTCACAAACTGTGAGATAATGACCTGAGATGAAGTCAGACATTTAACTACCTGAGCCACCCAGGTGTTGCAATAATCTCTCTTTTTTTAAATTATAATCTCAAAATGAGGCACATTTTAAATAATTTTTGAGTTGTCCAAAGCAGAAATTTAAAGTAATATTAAATATGACAAATATTCATTGAGTGTCTAATACATACCAGATACTATTCTAAACAGTGTGCATATATTTATGCATACTAATAATTCCAAAAGTATGTGTTATTATTATCCTTAAAGAACATTAATCTTAATCATTCAGGACATTTGCTTTGAACAGGTTTATTGAAAATAGCAACACACATAGGAAAGCATATTTGCTTTTCCCTCAATTCTCTAAAGCAAAAGTCACTTAATACCATTTCCTCACAAAGACCATAATTAGTGATGATTAGACATTACAGGTTTGTACACAAATAAAACAGTCCTCAGTGAAGCATAAGCCCCAAGACCCTGGCTCTGTCCTTTTCAAACCCCTTTTGGTTCATGAACATGCTAACAGGTTGTACTCTTTATTAGACCATCCAAATTTGAAACAACAGAAAGAATCTAAATTAAACAATGAAAATCAGTGTGTGTTTTACCTTGAAAACCTTCCCCATGTGTTTTAAATTGCCTACCCAACTTTTTAGTACTACCATGCTTATACTTCTCAGAGAATCTTCCTTCTCTTAGTTTTCTTTCTCTCTTTCTTTCTTTCTTTCTTTCTTTCTTTCCTTCTTTCTTTCTTTCTTTCTTTCTTTCTTTCTTTCTTTTTCTTTTTTATTAAATGCAGCCTTTCATTACCTTTTCTTGTTTCCCTGCAATGCCCAGCTTTTGTACTTGCCTCAGGCCTCATAACTGAAACCTCAGGTCAAGTAGGTGGCAACTGCCTGTGTTCTAAGCACTAGAAGACTGAGGTTGTGATTGCTCATTACCATAAACGGTGGGAACCGGGTCTTCAGGGGGAAGAAGATCTATTAGTTACATAATGAAGCAGGACTAAGGAATGGCTCTTCCTCTGCTGGCTGCTGAGGTTAGTGGGGCACTGTTGCCAAGCTCATGTGCAGTGTCCCATGGGCATAACTGCTCCCTTTCTTTCACAGATCCACTGTATTTACTCTCTTATTCTTACCAAACATAATCCTTTCCCCATTTATTGTGGAAAAATGATTTCGCCATATAATTCCCCAGCCTTCCTTTTTTCGTTTTCTGGGTTTTTGTTTTGTTTTGTTTTGTTTTGTTTTGTTTTGAAACAGCAATTGCAGCTGCTCCTTGAGAAGTTTAAAAACATCAATCAGTTTCACAGCTAGAGGTAGAGTGACGAAGATTCAGCTCCTTTTTTTCTCATTTTAACCTGGTTCTTCTATGAGAACCACTTTTGTTTGTGCTTTTGTTTTTGTTTCTCGCACAGAGTGCAACTGATGGAGGAAATACAGAGTGAGAACAGCCTGATCTTTGTCTTTGCCTGTGACTGGGGACAGAGAAGGTAAGGGAACAATTCCCTTCTCTGACCACTAATCATGGCAGCTCCACAATCCTGGCTGCCTCTGCTTTTCAGTGGCTTCTTTGGGCTATTGGCTGAATATTATTTTAAACTCTGGGGCGCCTGGGGTGGCCCAGTCGGTTGAGCCTCCAACTTTGGCTCAGATCATGATCTCACAGTTGAGGTACCAGCTCCAGCCCCACATCAGGCTGTGTGCTGACAGTTCAGAGCCTGGAGCCTGCTTCGGATTCTGTCTGTCTCTTTCTCTGCCCCTCCTCCACTCATGCTCCATCTCTCTCTGTCTCAAAATAAAATAAACATTAATAATTTTTTTAACTCCAATGACCTTCCACCCCATTTTTTCGAGTGTTATTGTATCAGCTGCCTAGGCCTCCTTCACTTGGTCAAACCCTATTATTACTAATGTAATGTTGCTTATGTGAATCAATTGTTTCTTACCCTGTATTTTGTGATTGTAATATAAGTGTTTTAATTTTTTAAGAAACTGATATGTCTTTCCCAGTTTACATATCCTTAACATAACATGCAAAATAAGGCTGAAAATGGAGACTAGAAACATACTGTAAAGTTCCCTGAAGCCATAGTGAGGGTTCATTGCTGAATGAATCCTATGGGTGATGGGGAGACAATAAAGGTTTATTGGTTCACTAAATGTCCACTCAAATACAATATAACAATCATCTTAATTTTGTGATGCAGTATGTGCCTTTCATTCCCTGTTAAAATAAATCTCTTTATCTTCAATTATTCCTCAGTGGCAGAACTTTAAGATCTTTCATCATAGACCTGACTTAGGCTAAGTGCTCAATAGATGGAAGATGTACTAAATTTAAATGTGTTTCACTTAGTAAGTAGATAAGGGAAAACTTTGAATAGAGCTCACTCTTATAAAAGTAAATTCACCACAGTGCATATAGTATGCTTGGGCTCAGGAGTCAGTAAAAAATATATAACTGAGGAATCGCTTGCAAGCTTATTTTTATAACCCTAGAATAATGATTACACAGGTGAGATTTTATAAGGTCAGGGACTAGTGAGTTGGCAATAGCTACACAAATAGAAATAGAGTGCATGGACATTATGCTGGTACAATCTATAGGACTTTGCAAATTATTTCTTTGTTTGGAGAAAGAAGTGAGAGTAAAATATTTTTAGCCTGGTTTGAGCAAGATAAGTGTAAAACACTGAATTTCAAGAGATAACAGGGTGGGTGGAAAAGGAATATTCGAGGGGAAAAAAGGAAATTGAATTTTATATTTTGAAACTCTAGCTATTTTTCTCAACTATGACCATAACTAACAATGTGGCATTGAAGTAGTCCCTTAACTCTCAGGATCTTTATTTATCATCAATAACAACAACAACAAAAAAGATTAAAGATAAAAATGCTGGGGCACCTGGCTTGTTCTGTCTGTAGAGCACCCAACTCTTGATCTTGGCGTCATAAATTCAAGCCCCACTTTGGGCCTAGAACTAACTAACTAACTAACTAAATAAATAAATATTAAATTTAATTTAATAATTAAAAAAAATCAAAGTGCTTCCAGACCCTTATTCCATGATTTCTGACAAGGAAACCCAAGTTATAAAAAGCAAGGTTAGACAGTGGGATGAAGGAGTGAAGGATATTTTCACATCCAATGGGAGGTGTTTTGTTTCTTTTGTTTTAAATTGAAGAAAAAATAATATATAGCTAGAGATGTGAAGATAGTTTTTAGCACCTGGCCTTATAGGACATTATTAAAAATGTATTAACAGAACAGATAAGTAGCTAGTTTAGAATTGGCCAAGAAAAGGGAACACATTAACATAGTTATGTTTCATATCTACAAAATATATTAAAATTTAATACATAAATCATATAACATATGTGTTACGAGGCAAGCAAATTGAGGACTGTTTTCTCAAATTCCTGAGAAAAGTTGAAATGAGGCTTCTATTGACTGAGAAGACCAGAAATAGGGTTAAGGACATAATGCATACCTCAAGGCTTAAAAACTGTGCATGAGAAAAGAGGTGATTCAGGAAGCCACTATTAAATAATTGAAAAAAAAAATGAAGATCACATTTGAGGAGAGATAACATGAAATTTAGTTTTATGATTAAGTATACTTTCTCCAAAAAACTTTCTCATCTTCCATTTTATGCATTTGAAGATGATAGAGAATCTGTTTCTCAACTGGCTGACAATATTATTTTGGAAAGAAAATTACATAGGGTTATTTTAGTGGGTGATATTCTGGTCAGAGAACTAAGATGAATCAAAGAACTTGAAGGGGAATTCCAAGGAGACTGAAGAATGGATTCAGAGGGACTACAGGAAGTTGGGTTCGTATTTCAGGTTTCAAAATGAAGAAAATGGTACAAATTAGTGTTGACAAGGTATAAGGTATAGTCACATCAGGGAAGATGGTGGGAAGATGAGGTAGAGGCCCCTGAAGCAGAGCATGTAGAACATTTCTGAGGTCAAGGCTTTGTTAGGGACATAAATATAGCTGTTAACATATCCGGAGTGCTTTTAGTGCCAGACGCAGTCTGTTTTTTTAAAAGACTTTTTATTAAGGAAAACCAAAGAATAATATAATGAATACATTACCATTTTTCTACAATTGTCAACTTAGAGCTGATCTTTTGTAATCTATATGCACACCCACCCCTTACCCCGGATTGTTATGAAACAAATCCCTGACATTGTATCACTGCTGCCATAAATACTTCAGTATGTTCTCTAAAACATAAGAACTCTTCGAAAATATACCCACAATACTTTTATCACACTGAAGAAATTAATATTGATTCCCTAATATCATCTAATATCCAGTCCCTGTTTAAATTTTCCCAATTGTCTTGTGATTTACTTTTTTTATTTTTTAAATGTTTATTTATTTTTGAGAGAGAGAGAGAGCATGGTGTGTGTGCAGGGGTTGGGGGGGTGCAGAAAGAGAGGGGAACCAAGGATCCAAAGGAGGCTATGTACTGACAGCAGAGAGCCCGATGCAGGGCTTGAGCCCACAAACTGTAAGATCATGATCTGAGCTGAAGTCAGATGCTCAACCAACTAAGCCACCCAGGCGCCCTGTCTCCTGAATTTTTTTATTTGAATTTGCACATATCAAGATCTGACTAAGGTCTACACATTTCAATTGGTTGATGCATTTCTTGAGTTTCTTTTAATCTATAGGTTTTCCTTTCACTATTTTTCCCATTTATATTATTTATTTATTTATTTATTTATTTATATTCAAGTTAGTTAAAATACTTGGCTTCAGGAGTAGAACCCGTGATTCATCTCTTACATATTATACCCAGTGCTCCTCCCAAAAAGTGCCCTCCTTAATGCCCATCACCCATTTAACCCATTTCCCCACCCATACCCTCTCTGGCAATCCTGTTTGTTCTCTGTAGTTAAGAGTCCCTTATGGTTTGCCTCACTCTCTGTTTTTATCTTATTTTTCTTTCTCTTCTATGTCCATCTGCTGAGTTTCTCCAATTCCACATATGAGTGATTTCACGGTATCTGTATTTCTCTGACTGACTTATTTCCCTTAGCATAATACCCTCCAGTTCCATCCACGTTGTTACAAATGGCAACATTTCATTCACAGTCTGTTTCATACTCCAGGTATATATCACAGTTTTCACAATATAAAGAAACATCTGCGAGATTAAAGTTTCAACAAATCTCAAAGGTTTATCATCATCATCATCATCATCATCATCAGTATACCCTTGAAGTCGATGCTGAAGTTCAGGGGAATAAATGGGTAATAAGCATACATTGAATAAATGTATAGTCATACATAACAATGAAGAAATTGAAAGATGAGAATATGGAAATTTGGGAGAAAAACTGATTTAAATATGAATCTCTAACACATATTAGGGAAAAAAGTTTCCCGTAAAAAAATGACAGATGTGTTGGAATTAGCAAGATGAAAGCTTAGAGAAAAAATTCCTGGAAGTGGATACAAGAAAGCCAAGAGTGAAATAGAGAGTTCACATCACTCCCTTTTGTCTGAGGAGGAGCTCAAGATGAAATGAAGAATAACTCGCCCTTTACATCACAATAAATGTGTAAATAAATTCTAACTCTATAGTAAATAATACATTTGATAGAATAGATAAATCTATTTCCTCTTTTTATTTTGAATAACTGCAGATCAGGGTTGTTATTAACATGTTTTCAGTATATATAATACAAGAATGGAAAAGCATTGATTTAGATGTTAATAGAGAAATAAGAGGAAAATACATCTATCATGAAATGTATGGCATTTGCCTTGCTTTGTAAAAGCTCTAAATATTCTTAATTTATTTATTAATTATTTTAACATTTATTTATTATTGAGAGACAGAGAGACACAGAGTGTGAGCAGGGGAGGGGTATAGAGAGGGGGAGACACAGAATCTGAAGTAGGCTCCAGGCTCTGAGTTGTCCGCACAGAGCCCGACACAGGGCTTGAACTCACAAACTGTGAGATCATGACCTGAGCCGAAGCTCAACCAACTGAGCCACCCAGGCGCCCCTAAATATTCTTCATTTAAAACGGAAAACTAGAGCCAGGACGTTTAACAGAGGCAGGTGTTAAACTGCCTTTCTAAGTACAAGATTATAAACGATTTTGTTGTTTCATTTGTCTTCATTGAAGAGACTTGCCTTTTTCCCAGCATTGGACCCTCCATTCCTAGCAGCTCTGACGCTCCATTGTGGTATCTACATACAAGTGTCTATGCTATCAGAGGAGGGAGTGTTCATTGAAGTTAGATCAAACTGGGACTGAACTGTCACTGGGTGGAGTAAGGGGATCCAAGCATTATTTAAAATGGATGATCAATGCGTGACAGATGACAGCTGGTGATTTGTCCTCACAAGCTGGTACTAATAGTGGATGGTCTTTGCTCATGATTTTCCTCAGAACTTCTTCTGGAAGTTTGGTCCCTTCCCCTGTTGAATCCCCTCCCACAGTTGATATCAGCAAAAAATGATGTATAAATATTTTCCCCCAAATTGAAAGTCGGTGGGCTATGGTCCTAGATACACTAGAAGTGCAATTTGTTTAGTGTTTTTTTAGCATTTATTTTTACCAAATCACTGATTTTAGTGCTTCAGTGGATAAAAGATCAGTAAATTTTAAGGCATTTCTTAACATTTATTTCAAGAAGACTGATAAATTCAGCCCAAACTGGATTGGGACATATCAAGAGAGGGTTACAAATTAAGAACTGTGGAAGATCATAGAGGGAAATTTCACAGAGAAGTTTCCCTGAGAGATGTTTGAGATGGACCTTGAAAAACTGGATTACTTTCAAGTGACAGAGCTAGAGTTTGAGGATATTGTAGGTAAATGTAGTAGACTGAGGTTAAGATCAAAGAAAACCTGTCAAAACCTTTTGAAATGTTGATTAATTCTTCTGGATAGGATAAGGCTATATATTTAAATTTGGCCATTATTTGCATGGGAATGCTAGTTGAAGTTAAAGGAATGAACAAAATTTCATTAAAAAAATTATGGGGTGAAAGTAAGTAAGACTGGGCACAGCATAGAAATAAAGCTCAGCAACCAACAAACCCCTCTGCTTCCTGCCCCCCCCCCGCCCCCAAGCACTCTCCACACATTTCCCTTACTTTAAATCTCATAGTTCTGCAGGTTTTTGTGCCTTATACTATCTTTATATAATGGAATGTAGGTACTCTTTTGTGTTTGGCTTCTTTTGCACAAATGCTTGATTTGAATTCATAACCCATAGAGTTGCATGGTAACATACGGCATTCTTTGTTTACTATTAAAAATGGCACTGAATAAAGGTGGTAATAGTAAATGCTCTTTTCTTATAACCAAATTAAGGTTGGTGTCTACCAGTTGGTATAATGTAAGCTTCAGGTTTATTGGAGGTATCTTTTATCAAATAAAGAAAGTTTCCCTCTGTACTTTGCTGAAATGTTTTTGTAATAAAATGTTTGTTACCAAATGGTTTTATAGTAAATAAATAAGTGAATAAATAAACATTTAATAAAAGAGTTTTATAATAAATTTCATACTCTATCTTTTTTAAAAAATGTTTATTTATTTTGAGAGAGAGCACATGTGAGCATGAGCATGACAGCTGGGAAGGGACAGAAAGAGAGATGGAGAGAGAGAATCACAAGCAGACTCTAACACTGGGCTCAATGCCGTGAAGCCTGAGATTATGACCTGAGCCAAAATCAAGAGTCAAACACCCAACCAACCGAGCCACGTCGGTTGGGCACCTCTGTGTATCTTTTGATGTAGGCATATGCTTTTTTCTCATTTTAAGCTGCTTAATTAGGGAGTTTTTTGTTTGTTTGTTTTCTTGTTTGTTTGTTTTTTTTACTGTGAAACCAACTTTGCAACCCATTTTATATATTGTTGAATTCAAAATACTAATATTTTGTTCTGAATTCTTCTGTCAATGGTTATGAGCAATATTGGTCTTTCATTTTCTTTCTTGGTTGTGTCCTTGCAGATTTTAGATTTTGTTGGCCTCATATAACAAGTCAAGAAGTGTTCTCTATTTCTGAAAGAAGCTGTACAAGATTGGTATACTTCTTCCCTAAGTTTTAGGCAAATTCACCAGTGAGGTCATTTGGGATGAGTTTTCTTTGTGGATACTTTAATTCAATAATTAAAATAGAATTATCCAGATTTTCTATTTCATCTTTGTCATTTTTTGTAAGTTGTTCTTTTTAAGTACTTTTCCTATTTCATTTATGTTGTCATATGTATTGGCATGAAAATTTGCAATAATATCCCCTGGTAATCTTTTTAATATCAATAATTTATGTAGTGTTACCCCATCTTATTGGTAATTCACATTATCCCTCTCTTTTTCAATCAGTTATGAGAGGGGCTTATGAGTTTTGTTAACATTTTTTAAAAAGCAACTTTAGCTCTGCTGATTTTTCTTCCTTCTATTGAGTGTCTGCTTTCACTTAATTGATTTATCTTCTTAACTGTATTATTTTATTTCTTCTTTTTGGCTTTATTTGATCTTTTTTCCCTAGCTTTTTTGGAAAATGACTTAGATCAGTTTTAATTTTTGTCTTTATTAATATATGCATTTAAGGCTACAAGTAGTCAGCTAAATATTGATTGAGCTAAAACCAAAAATTTTTGATATATCATATTTTCATTTTGTCCAAATTATTTTCTAATTTCCATTTTTTAGACCTAAAATATATTTGGAAATATATATTATGATTGCAAATCATTTAAAAAATTTCTGATCTTAGTCCCCAATAGTTCATCCTCTGACTACAGGGATATAGTCCTTATTTATTCAATTGTTTGAAATATTTTGAAACTTCTTTTATAATATATCATATGGCCAAAATTGATTTGGAAAATACCATAAGTAGAAACAATGAGAATACAGTTATCAAGAAAAGTCTTTTTATAAATGTCTATTAGGTCAAGGTAGTTTCTTCATTCATCATAATCACATTATTTTAAAAATATTAGATGGTTGTATCAGTTACAGTTGTGGATTTGTCCATTTTGTAATTTTGTGATTTTTGCCTCAAATATATTGAAACTATGCTATTGGATTCATACATATTAGTATTATTACTTCTTGTTGCTTTGATATTTTTCTTCTATTATGAATTCACCTTTATCATAAATAATATTCATTTGACTTAAAAAATCTATCCTGTGTGACATTAATATAATCATACTAACTTTTTTATATTGGAATATACATAAGAGTTTTGCATAAAATTACTTTCAAACTAATTATGCTCTAATTATTAAGTGACTTTTGTAAACAGCATATAGTTACAACATTTGCTAGGTTTTTACCCTGAAAAAAATTATCTCCATATTTGAATGTTTTGTCCATTTATATTTAATGTAATTAGATATAGTTACCTAGAATCTGCCATCTTACATTTTGTCTTTGTTTCTTTACTCCTACTTTCTAGTTTCTTTAGATTAACATTTTTTTTCCATTTTTTTCTCCAATAATTTGTTAACTTCATTTTCATCCAGTTGTCATACAATGAAGTACAAAAATTTAATTTGAAAATTGTTTTGATATGGGTATAAGCCCACAAACCCATCAATGTAACCAAGGTAGTAAACATATACATCACCCCCTTTCCCATCAAAGGTTCCTAGTGTCTATTTGTAATCACAACTACCTCCCTACAGCCCTTCTCCTAGGAAACCACTGCTATGATTTTTTTTATTACTTTGTATTTAATAGATTTTTTATATGCATGAAATCATAAATGTGTACTTTCTGTCTAGCATCCATAATTCAGCAAAGTTATTTTGAGATCCATATTGTTGGTTCATCAATATTTTTTCTCTTATGCTGCTAAATAGAATTTTTAACGTGAGATATATTATAATTTCTTTATTTATTCACATTGTGATGGACATTTAGGTTGTTGTGGTTTGGAGCTCTTATAGGTATAACTACCAAGATCATTATTGTATAAGATTTTGAATGAAGCTCCTTTCTTTATCTTGAATAAATATTTAAGAGTAGAATGACTGGGTTGTAAGAATGACTGGGTAGAATAACTGGGTTGTATAATTAACTTTTTAGGAAAATGTCAAATTATTTTCCCAAATGGTCATTCATTTTACATTTTCATCATCAGTGAATAAGAATCCCAGTTCCTCCATATACTCATTAACACATAGTATGGTAAGTCTTTTTAATTTTAATCATTTTAATATAGTGATATGTAGACATATCTTATTGTGACTTTATTTATTTTTTTAATGTTTATTTTTGAGAGAGAGAGAGTGAGACAGAGCATGAGCAGGAGAGGGGAAGAGAGAGAGGGAGACACAGAAATCTGAAGCAGGCTCCAGGTTCTAGCCGTCAGCACAGAGCTCAGTGCAGGACTTGAACCCACAAACTGTGAGATCATGACCTGAGCCAAAGTCGGAAGCTTAACTGACTTAGCCATCCAGGTGCCCCTCTTACTGTGACGTTAATTTGCATTTCTCTAATGATTAAATAGGTTCATCATCTTTTCAAATACTGATGTGCCATTCATATACGTTCTTTGCTGAAGTGTTCAAATTGTTTTTGTATATTTATTTGGAAGCTTTTATTACTGAGTTTTGAGTGTTTTTATAATTATATTATAGACACATCATATATATATATATATATGATTTTCAGATATTTTCTGCTAATCTATGTCTCTTAGTCTTTTTATTCCCTTAACATTATTTTTCAACAAGCAGAAGTTTTTAATTTAAATTTAGGCCAACTTATAAATTTTTAATGGATTATACTTTTGGTATTGCATCTGAATAATCTTTGCCTAATCCAAGGTTATAAAGAATTTTTCATATGTTTTCTTCTAGAAAATGTGTAGTTCTAAATTTATTTAGGTCTATGATTCATTAAGTATTTTCTATTGTGTAAACTATGGATTGAAGTTAAATATTTGTATATACATATCTAATTTTTCTAGTGCCATTTGTCAAATGCAATTGAAAAGTTATAAATTTCTTGCATTTTGCAGGAAGAGTATAAAAGTATCATTTAAATATTGATAATGATACTTGAAACATGTGTGTGCTAATCTCTAGAAAAACCACAAGTCTAAATAAAATGTAATGTACTGAAATAACTCATAGTCTTTTCTATGATTTACATAAAATTGATCTACAAATCAAAAATAAAAATTGAATTAACTAGAACACCCCTATATATGTGGAAATTAAGAAATGTGTAAATAAACTATATGTCAAGTAAATAATGAGCTTGTGTCAAATAACTTGCTAGAATGGATTTTAGGTATATTTTGAAGAACATGAAGGTGAAAATGCAAAATGTCAAAACTTGTAGAATGCAGCTAAAGCCATGTTTACAGGAAAGTTATGTAAGCACAAGATTTATCTCAACAAGCCTGGTATCACCTGATGCTTTTGTCTAGGGACATTTGGAGACATAGTGCCAAATCTTTGCCAAAAAAAGCAATAGAATGTTCTAGTTAACAATTATTGATTTTCTGTATTAAGATGTATCAGACAATAAGGAATAATCTGTAGCAGATTTTCAGCTTTGTCTCTAGATAATGTACAGATTTGTGTTTATGTTATCAAGGTTTGTATTATTGATGCTGGCTGAGAGCATGGTTTTAGCTAGCTAACAAGAAGGGCATGAAAGACTTGCTGTGTCCTGTTAGATAGAAAGTACTCTGAAGACCTCCCTAAGGTCTATTCCATAAGGTCCCTAATGCTATCCCAAGCTTGTTTGCTCTTCTTGCTATGTATTTTTTGTTTGTTTGTTTACGTTAAAGTGTTTTGTGATAAATGTTTTGCTCTTGTAAGTCCTTTCAATTATCTAGACCAATATAATTAGCATAGTTAGAATATTTGGCAGAGTAATAATATAATCTGTTAATAATAATGCAATCTATTCAGTAACGTAGAAGTGTTTAGAGGTTTTTGTTTAATAAGAAAGGTCGAGAAGTAAAGGGTAGCAGAACATACCACCCCAAAATGTGATTGTAGCTCGTTCAGGGCATCCCACCCCTAAAATATCCCAAAAAGGACGGGAGGAAGAGGAATGTGTGATACCTGGGTTGCTGCTGAGCCATTTTTGGTTTGAAGTTGAGCAAATGTTACTATCATTGACAGGTAGAAAAAGCTTATCAATGGGATTTAGAGGTGGAAGGCCCAAAACTTGAGATCATTGCTAAATCAATAAAAAAGTAATTTAGACAGACGGGAACTCAAGTAAGAATTTGGAAAGCTATTGCTGAGCTGTGTATTATGCAGTAGGGACCCAAGAGTTATCTCCCTAGCTCCAGACACAGTGATCTAAGTGTAGTTTGGGCTTACTCAGCATCCCCAGTTAATCACAGCCTTGTGAAAATATAAATGGAGGGAAAGATCTCCAATCTGATGAGCTGTTAAAGGTGAGAGTTATGTAAAGATTACTATGAGAAGAAGAATTGCCCAAACCCATCTATATATTAAATGGAACATTCCCGAGTCTGCTAAATTTTAAGAAGGTAAGCTACTTTGAATTGAGTATATGATGATGTTAGGGTGCTAATTTATCCCCTTAACTGAAGTCATGATTGATGCCACATATTCCACCTCTTTGAGCATCTTATTTCACATTGTAACTAAAACACAAGATCAAATACAAGCTGTCATGAATCTACTAGCTACCAGCACATATTAGGGTTGCATGATGGAAAGAAGATATGAACTACTCAGAAAAAAAGAGAAATAATTAAAAAGAGGATTACAAAAAGGAAAAATGTTTAAATCAAGTGTAAGTATTTAGGAGGGTAGTTAAAGGTGGTACAAAAGTAGGACATAATTGAAGTGGCCACTAAAGTGATTATGGATGATTATGTGAGATTAGGTAGTCAGGCTGCTCTAACAACTGCTAAGGTGAAAAGAAAGTAATAGACTTCCTCATTCACCCTAGTCCTGATGAATTTAAAACCTGATAATGACACAAAAGTGAAATCTATAATTGCTTCAGAATCAGTGCTGATCAAAATACTGTGAATTGAAAAAAAGGATTATGAGTCAGAATGACTGGGTAGCTGAGGTCTCACCAAAACCTCCAGAGAGAATCTGAGATCTTTTGATTGGTGTAGCTAAAATAGTTTGTAAATGGTGAAGAAGCATTATTGGGATTATAAGATATGGGTGGTTAACATATTCTGATATCTAAACCTGAAAATGAAAGTCTGAAGGGTATTTTGTTAAATTTATAGGAGGTAGTGATGCTACTGTAGAATATTCCAAAGTAAAAATGTGGCATAATATGTGAATTTATAAGGGTACCAGGGTGGCTCAGTTGGTTGAGTGTTCAATGCGTGATTTCACTTCAGGTCATGATCCCAAAGTCGTGGAACCAAGCCCTGCAGCAGGCTGTGTGCTGAGTGTGGAGCCTGCTTGAGATTCTCTCTCTCTCTCTCTCTCTCTCTCTCTCTCTCTCTCTCTGAAATGAAACCAAACAAACAAAAAAAAACAGATGTGAATGTATAAATGAGTTATCAAGTGTGATAATCATGTTGCCTATAGATTTATGCATCACCAGAATGAATGTAACATCAAGAGAAACTCTTGATTGAGGAATGAGAATTTCATGCAAACTGTCCTTCATTTTTTTGGTCAGATTGTTGTTTACTTTTATTTCATTTTTAAAAAGATTTATCTAGGTATTTTTGATATATGATAAACTTACAATATACTACACACACTTAAATTATACAAGTTAGGTGTTGACATGTGTAAAAACACATTGCACTTGCAAAGTGAACAAATCCATCACCTTGAAATAGTTCCCTATGCCCCTCTTTAACCCCATCTTCCTAATCTTCTCACTCTTCCATCCTCAGGAAAGTATTGGTCTGATTTTTTTTTCACTATGGATTAGTTTGCATTTTTTAGAATTCTCTCTAAATGGAATCATTTAATATGATTTTTTTTAGAGGGGGCTGTCCATCTCCTTCTCCTCAGCATAATTCTTTGAGATTAATCAATGTCACGACATGTATCAAGAGTTTTTTTCTTTTCTTGCTAAGTACTAGTCCATCGTAGGGATGTAGGGATATGTGCCTATATATATATATATATATATATATATATATATATATATGTTTCACCATCTACCTGTTGATAGACACTTGGGTTGCTTCCAGTTTGGAACTATTAGAAAACATCAGTTATGAAAATTAGTGTAAAAGTTTTGAATGACTATATATTCTTTATTTTCTCTTGGGTTAATACCTAAGAGTAGAATGATTGGTAGGTGCATCTTCAATGTATGAAGAGACTGCCAAACTATTTTTCCAAAGTAGTTATATACAACATTTTATATTCTTCGCTCTAGTGCATGAGGGTTCTACTAGTTCCGTATACCAACACATGGTATGATCAGTCTTTTGAACTTTAGTGCTACCGGCGTGTAGGGTTTTCCCATTGTGGTTTTCATTTGCATTTCCTTAAGGACTCATGGTTTTGAGCAGCATTTCATGTGTATTTGTCATTTATATATTTTGTGATGACACTTCTCTTCACTTTATTTTATTAAGTTGTTGGATTTCTTATTGAGTTTTAAGAGTTCTGTATCAAAGGTATGACTTGAACTTCTGTCTGGTTATGGTTTGTCTTTTCATTCTCTTAATAATGTCCTTTGTAGAACCATAATTTTCTTTAGTTTAATTTTTTTTTGATTGAGTCCAACTTAAAAAGTCCTTCTATTGGTTAAAGTTAATATATTGCGTATATTCCACTTAAAGTTTTCCTAGTCTTCACACAAGATTCATTTTAATTGAACATATTTAGTAAGAGGTATTTAAATGAGAAATTAACCTACTACTCTATATAAAGACAGAATGGAAAACATTAATTTTGTTCCCTTTACCAGGTGTACCATTACCCATCCTGGTCATACCCCTTGTGTGCCTTATAGCAATCACAGTTATAACAGATTTCACTGGACAATGGTTCAAAGATACACAGCCCCATTTTTTCCCCCAGAAATACCTATAGGAGTAAGACTGGGTTTTGGACCAATATCCTAACATAATGAATATAATACGTCTTTAGCAGCACAGTCTGTTTTAACCATTATCTAGATAAAAGCAGTTCTCAATTGTGTATCTTCAAATTATGTTATATAAGAAGGAGGCACCTTGTTGTTCTTTGTCCTATGTTCCATGTCTAGTCAGAGCTACAATGGCATGGTTATCAATGGCTTATCCCATTTCTATTAGCCAGAAAGAAAAGCATAAACATTCAACATCTACTTAATGCATGAACACACACACACATTCACATACACACACACACACACACCAATTCAAGAATAACAATAGTTAAAAGAAGATCAGTATGTATTCAATGCTTAATATGTGCCAGGCATTGCATTAATCATGTTATATGTTATATACACAGGTTGTCCCTAGAATCTAAGCCAAACCTACGAATGGATTTTTGGAAAACAGTTAATTGTTTTCCATCTCACAGACCCAGAGTCAACCTACTCTGTATTGATTTCATCTTAGGAAGTACATTGCTTGTTTCAGACACCTTGCTTTAGGTACACCAAAATTTTAATAAATGTGACTTTGGAGGTAAGTGTTTGATATTTGTTTGCTCCCTAGTAACCTTTAGAGCTTTCATATTAATAAAATCTCTCACACATAGAATATTGTTTTCCATTAACTAAAGTACATATATTGTTGTTACCTATTTATTTTTACTTGTTTCCCTAATCCACTATAGGCATCCACTATGTTGTTTTATATTCACTATAGTCATCTTTGTCTATTAAGGATTTTGTGCTTGACTTACTATGTGGCAATCATTGAGCAAAAATAAACAGATTCATCATGTAATAACTAATAAGGAGGTGAGTTCTGAATGTCTTAGTTTGACTATAGACATTTTCCTTACCTTTTCTATGCTTTATCCCTAAAAAGAAGAATAAAATTAATAAATCCCTCACAGGGTATGGAATAGAGAGTTTTGCCAGAGGCTCAGATAAATCTCTTTTACCTTTAAAATTGCTCATACAATGAATTGTAAAATCATGGATTTTAATATTTGGTAAATCTTAGTACCTATGTTTATTTATATTATTCTGAAAGCAAATACAGTGTTTCTGGATCAAATGCAGATTACTATGACATCAGTAACTGCACCAGTTCCCGCATTCCATCCTCTCTCCCCTTTAGAATGATGCCATGAAAGCCAGATGGATTTTGCACACCTTGCACATACAAAAAAATTTTATACACCCCAGGAGAGGGACTAAAAAATTATGAGTCTTGGAGTTTATAGACTAAACACTTCTGAGGGATGAGGGAAACATTTGCTCCCTAATGTGTTATAATCCTTTGGAATGTAAACATGCTGCTCCATAGTTCCAGGTTTCATTCCACTTTGAAGTGTAAACAGATTTTAAGACAAATATCTAAATCCCTCTAGAGGTCTCTTACTATCTAGTCCATCATCTTTTACCTTCCAAGACCTGCCCTTTAATCCAAGTTCCAGTGTTTTTGCTCTGAGGAGCCTAACTGAACAAAAACATCAACGTATTTACTTCCTGATACGTTAAATTTAAATTAAGTCTCTGTACAACTATAAGGACTAAATGTACTCCCCCCAAATTAAGCATGAAACTACTAAACATGTATTTTTCTGAAACTCAACAAATGGTAGACTATTTTTTTCTTTGTGCCAACAATACAACTAGCCTGTATGACTCAAAGAGTGTTACACACATAAGTCAAACTATTTTTTTAATGAAAATTAAATACATCATGCTGTTTTCATCTATCTAATTGTCCCTACATGGGATAAGATGAAAATATTGCATTTCAAATAATTGTACATCATGCTATGTTTCCTCAGAGACTTAATCTACATGCAACATTTTTGGAAACAGCCAAAGCTTTAATAAGAGAAAGTCAATGAACCTCATGTACCTTTTATAAAACATGACATAAGGCAATATAATTAAAACTAAACTTATTTCCTGTGGTGAAATTAACTTACAGAAATGAAGGTGTTTATTTATTAAATGGGATCTCTGGAGCTCTCGCCTTATACTTTCCCCTCCTGGGAAGGTTTTGATTGTTTGCTTCCTTTCTCTTGCCTGCTTGCTGTGTAATTTAAAACTGATGCCTTCCTTTGGGAAACAAAATTTGATAGGGGAACAGCCTGCGCTACCAGCTAAACAAATTACCAACGCTTTACTCACTTTTCTTCCTGTATTCTTTTTTTTCCTTTTTTTTTTTTTTTCTTTAAGAATCCAAAGAATTGCGTGCAGGGGTTTACAAGTGCTGCTGTACGGTTCGGGTTTAATTTGTAACAACATGGAGGACATACTGGTCCCGTTAGTGACAGAGCTGCTTGATGAGAGTCAGCTTAGAAGCAAACAGGTTCCTTTTCTCTTTTTCCCCAATGCCTGAAGTTTTTTTTGTGTGTGTTTGTTTGTTTTTTTTTTTTTCTGATAAGCTTTTGGTTTCCAAGGAACTAAATTTTGATGGTGACTGATTAGATTACAAAGGCAAAATAATTGAAATAAAAACCATTATAAAATTGCTTCTTATAAAAGCAAAGACTAAATGATTTGAATAGCATAGTACATTCAATTAGTATCAGAGCATCTAACCACCTAATCGTTCATTAAATAACACATTAATTGAGTATAAACTGTTTCAGGTATTATGGAAATGATTGCTAATGCAGACTTAAGTACGAATAATATGCTTTTTTTTTTTTTGCTGGAGGCTGTTTATGTAACAGTCTGTTTACTTATTTTGAGGAAGACATACATGTAAATATATTTAACCAACCTGACCCCAGATTGCAAAAAGCTAAATTTCTAAATTCACATTTGATTACTAGATGATGGTAAGAAATATCTTTTACAAGTGTAAGTAAATGCGGTCAGTTAATCATATGCACTGAGAAAGTATTTTTCACTCAAGCTCATATTTGTTTGAAAATGATGTTCTAGACCATAGTATTTACCAAGACAAATCTAACTTTATTACAAAGGTTATTTTTTCTAAATATTTATTTTCTTTGTAATTAACAAATTTATTCTAGAGCTTAAATTATTCAAAGTTTAACCTAGAACATAGTTATTTAAATACTACTGTTTTAAATAAAGAAAACCTTATTACCACTATTTATTTAATTTTACCTTTAAATTTTGGACAATTTATAATGGCACAGGAAATTCCAAATTGAAGAGGACTTAGAAATCTGAAAATACCTAAAAAACTGAAATATTTTCATGTGGCCTCATGGACAGTGTTAAGGACTGATTATTTGCCCCCTTCCCCACTTCCCCCTAAAATATTCATGATGAAACTTAATGCCCAGTGTGATGGCATCCTGGAGTGGGGCCTCTTGGAGGTGCTTAGGTCATGACAGTGCAGCCCTCATGAATGGGATTTGTGCCTTCATAAAAGAGATCTAGGAGAGCTTTCTTGTCCTATTTCTGCCATGTAAAGTTACAGTGAGAAGATGGCAATCAGTAAGGATTGTCCAGTTCTCACCAGACACTGAATCTGATGGCACCTTGATCTTAGTCTCCGCAGCTTCTAGAGCTGTAAGAAGTAAAAATTGTCTACTGTTTACAGATGCCTATTGTTAGTTGTATTTAGCTAAGTCATTCCATGGTGTTGTGCCTTGGCATTCATTTTGTTTGTCCAAGCACCTGGCAGTAACCTTGAACCGACACTAGCCTCTCATGCAAGCACAACCTCTGCATAGTAGCCCTCATAGTCTCAAGTAAATGTAAGTTCCTATTATGACTTGTGATCAACAGTCTCCCTGCCTCCTATCACTTTTCCCTTATGCTCCCCTTAGATAAGACTCCCACAAGACTCACCCAAATCTCACTCTTTTGGCTCGAATTGACCAATTTGGCCTTAGCCTGGAAACTCCAAAGCACTCTACTCATAGATCCTACTAAAGTCATATGTCCCAGGTCCTGCCTCTCTTTATCTGTCTACACTCTATCTTGATCTCCCCAGTGGTCTTTGCAGGCATGCCACATACTTTATCTAGGACCTGTGAGTAATAAACTTCTCTATTTTAGTTTCTCTTGTGATCTCATTTTGACTCATGACTCACCATTCAGCACCCTGTGCTCTACTTAACCAGTGCTAATTTGACAAATATATAATAGTAAGCCACCCAGTTTATGGTATTTGGTTACAGTAGGCCAAACAGACTGAAACAGAGACTTAGTGACAGTCCACACTGTAATGCAGTCTTCCTTATACTGTGTCCAGTGTTTCTTCAATAGAAAAGACTAAGAAAATTAAGTATTTTGTCTACTCATTTATCCGACAAATAGGGATTCACTGAGCATCTACTCTGCCTGACATATTGCTAGGTGCTAAAGACAAAATAATAAAAAGGCCATTACAGGGCTTGTAATCTAATCAGGAGACAGTCACTGCTAATTATAAAATATATAAAGAAAATATCAAATTATAAGAAATGGTACAAAGGAAATAAACATAGTTTTAATATAGAGAATAACAGAGTTCTGAGAGTGTGTATTTGCTGTATTGTTTACATACAATAACCAAAGTAGACTTTCCTATATATGAAATTTAAATGGGAAGAGAAGTTGGAGTGAAACGTGTGAGGAGATAGATAGGTGTTCAAGGTAGGAATACTACAGAGACTGACTTTGTATTACAGAGACTGAATGAAGACCAAAGATTGCATTGTATGAGGATGAATATAAGTATGTATGTCCCATATGTGTATATGTCCAGAAACTTAATTTTTCCAAATATAATAAAAATGATGAAATAATTTTAGCAACAAAATGACATAATGCATTCCTTCACCTTCCCTCACCTGAAGGGATATAAGTGTGGACACTGCTTAAGAAACTGTTGTAATTGTCTAGTGAAGGAGGTCAGTGTGTAGATTACGATATTGATGCTGGCGATAGAGAAGAGTAGGTGGATTTGAGAAATATAGGACATAGTATTAAAGAGCATGTGGTAGAAGAGATCTCATTTGAAGGAGTATAAAGGAAAGAGAGGTACCAATGTGACCATTAGGATTATGGCTTAAGCAATTGAATAAAACTGTGATTTCCTAAGATTGGTGAATTTGGGGTATTATTTGTGGAAGACAGGAATTAAGATTTCAGTTTTGGACAAGATAAGTTTGATATGTCTGTGAGAGATACCCAAGAGGAAATACCAAGTACATACTTGGAGGCGTGTGTAGGAGATTACAGAGATTTGGAACAGAGACATAAATTTGAAACATAGCATTGAACTGAACTTTAAAACTTGGAAATCAATAATATAATTGATTGGGGAGTTCCAGGACAGAAAAGGGACTAAAATGATCCCTTTGAAGTACATAATTTTAGAGGACAGAGGACAGAGAATGGAATAAAGGATGTTGAAAAGAAAATGTTAGAGGTAAAAAGAATAAGAATTGGTGACAGAATACCACCTTTTGTATAAGAATGATGATAGGCTTCCCTCTCTCAATGATGCCCAAAGATTAAAAAATGTGGAAACGGAAAAGCTTATCTTAAATTTCTGAATGTTGAGGCCACTAGTGACTAGCATGAGAGCAGTTTCACTAGAATCCTGGCATTGGGAGGTGATTTTATACTTGATTGAAGCGTGAGTAGAAGGTGAGGTATGGACACACTGTAGACACGGCTCTTTAGAGGTAACTGAAAGGGAGCAGTGAATTTGATGGTCTCTATATTTTTCTATAAGGCAAGAACATTATTAATTAGAATATATCTGTACACCAATGAAAATTCTTTGGCTGAAATGAAAACAATGGTAGTGTGAGAGAAGAGTTAAGTAAAGTTGTAGATATTAGGAAGTCTAGAGAAGACATGATCCATAGCGCAAGTGGAGAAATTGTCTCTTGGTAAGAAGAGAATGGTTTATAGGAGGAAATAATTTCAACAGGAAGAAAGATGATTGGAACAAAAGCAGTAGGTTCACAGATTTCAGAGCATGACGGTGAGAGATGTGTATCTGTTTATTTTCTCAATAAAATGTGGATAAAACCACAGCTGAAAGTGAGAAGAGATAGAGATATACGGAATATCTAAAGAAAGCAAAGTCTGCAAAGTTAACATTTCAGGAAGCGAGGAAAAGTTCATTATAAATAAAAGGGATTATAGGATGGTTGTATTTGTTAAAGTTAGATTATGAATGACAGAGAAAAAAAGTAACAGTGACTTAAGACTGTAGTTTTATTTATTTTTTCATGAATCTTATTTATTTATTTTGAAAGAGAGTTAGAGAGTGCACGTGTGCTTGAATGGGAGAAGGGCAGACAGAGAAGGAGAGAGAATCTTAAGCAGGCTTCAAGCCCAGTGCAAAGCCGGACATGGGGTTAGATCTGACAAATTGTGAAATCGTGACCTGAGCCCAAATCAAGAGTCAGGCATGTAACAGACTGAAGCACCCAGGTGCTCAAGACTGGAGTTTTATATTTTCTCATACATATGTATAGCCAGTATGAGGATAACAGGATCATCAGGAAACCAGGCTCCCAAATTTTTGCTTCACCCACCTCCATTGCTTTCTCCTGATGGTGCAGGCTGCCTGCTTAAGCTCCTGGATGCCACCATTTGTATGCCTTGTAGGCAGCAGGAAGAAGAGACAGAAAAGGATGAAGGGAAAATTCCTTCTGTTCAAGCTCAAATCCAATTAGTTTCCTGCATCATTTTATGTTATATGCAATTTGGGAGGAATTTAGACATGTAGTCATTCTTAGCTGCAAGGAAGACTGAAATACAGTCTTTATTTTGGCCAGGTGTCCAGTAATAATTTGGGATGTGCTGCCAGAGAAGGGGAGAACAGATATTAGCCGATGTCATGGTTACTTTTATGTGCCAATTATACTGGGCTAAGGGATACCCAGATAGCTGGTGAAATGTTATTTCTGGATGTGTCTGTGAGGTTGTTTGTGGAAGAGATTAGCATTTGAATCAGAGGACTAAGTAAAGAAGATCTGCCCGTACCAATGTGGGCAAGGCATCGTCCAGTCCACTGAGAATCTGAATAGACAGAAAGGTAGAGGAAGAATGAATTCTCTCTCTCTCTCTCTCTCTCTCCTTGAACTACAATGTCCATCCTCTCCTGCCCTTGGTCACTGAAGCTCCTGGTTCTTTGGCCTTTATATTCAGTCTAAATTATGGCATTGATTTTTCTTATTCTCCAGCTTGTGGACAGCAGATAGTGGGAATTCTTTGTCTCCATAACTGCCTAAGTCAATTCCTATAATAAATCTCCTTTTATATACATATCTCTTTGCATGCTATATGTTTCTCTGGAGAATCCTGACTAATTCAGGCAATAAATTTGTGCTATACCATAGAAAGGACATTTTTAAGTTTTTTATTATGGATTTCAAGTGAAACAAGGCAGCTTCACCTATTCTGGCACTATTATCTAGCAACCATGGGATATGTATCATATACACATACAGGTTAAGGGTACAACCAAGTTTTGGATTTTTCTGGATGATCATGAATAGAAACATGTTTTATATGTTTACATGTATATATTTTTATATTACATATATTTTATATTATAAAACATGTTTATGTGTTCATATAAAAACAGAAAGTATTTGAAGTTATGTGTTAGTATTTCAAGCTAACTGAGCAGCAGAAAAATCCATATTTTAAAGAAATATAATTGGATTTATTTATTTAAAGGAACTCAAATAAGAAAATATCTGTTTAAATTAAGCAATACAAACTTGTAGTGATTATATCCACATTTATTTATCTAATGGATCTTTTGCATCCTGCTTTGGAACACACAATTATCTATCCAGATAATTTACCTTTCTTTAATTCAAGTATCGCTTTGTGTCTTTCTTTCATATCCATTGAAGTGAATTGAGAAAAATATGTATAAACTTGTAGACACTACCCAATAATTTTAATGGTTTAGTATAAAGTATGGTTTATCCTTATATTTCTAACTTATGTCCCTGTCACCTGACCCTTATTTTCACCCTCACCCCTTTTTTCCCCATTATTAAAACTCTAGTAGATTTATCATCCAAAAACAATTGTGACTTTGGATACCAATATCCATCTCACAGTAAATAGAAGTTCTTGAGGGCTATGGAGAGAATATGGAGATAAGCTGGATGATAGAACCTAAGACTTTTATGGGCCTCATGACACCATTCCTACTGTGGAATCAGGCAAAGCCTTATCCTATGACCAACAGAGAAATTTTCATGTGCAATTTATGAGCTATTTTCCTCTTTATCCTCTTAGGTTTTATCAAAGAAACTTTTCTAAATTTTGATAGTCCAAATATGTACAAAAAATAAGTTGTGTGATTTATATTGATGTTTACCTGAGATTGTATACCATTTAGATGAGATCTCTTTAGGAATGGTGAACAATTTGAATGCTTAACTGATGTCCTAGAAAGAATAAAGGAAAACCATTGTGCAGTAGCTAGGACACTCAGACCCTCTCTGTAGAACTAGTAAAGACTGGAATATCAAATTATCCCAGTTTTGCTGTGGCCTAGACCTAAAACAGGACAAAACAAAACAGCAAAAACACTTATGTTTACTTCTTTTTCATGCTACATGTCTGGTTATTATGGACCATTAAACTGTTTTGCTCCACACAGGCTTTCAAGAACCCAAGCTAACAAAATCTCTATCATTTCCTTTCTGCACCACCTGAAATATGCAGCTGTTTTAATCAGTCAGTGAATAGAGGAAAAATATTAGGCACTCATTAATAGGCTTCCCATTGCTCACACTCTGTGTAATGTGTATCACCTTCCTTCATAGCCCTTTGGCCAGATACACATAGCCTCACATATATGAAGAGTCTCTGGATAATGTGGATAAGGAATTACAAATGGAACATTTAGTAAGTGTGAATATCTGCTTCAATTCAATCTTTTCATTACAAAATTCCATCTTTTTTTTCCTTTTCCTAACTCATAAAAAAATGTTTAACAATTTCACAAGCTATTTAACTCTATGTGAAATGCTTCCATGATCCTTATCCTCCTTGGCCACGTATGAAATAGCGTAGGAATGTATGCTCTTCCTGTGGTCATACATTGTTCTCAGCTCAATATCTGAATATATAAATTGGATCAAAGCATAGCTACAGTTCGAACCAGTCACCAATATCCTGGTGATAAGGATAAGTGATAAGGTCAGATTATGACCTCTCAAAAAAGTCAAAGAGATATTTTAATTGCCTGACTCCAAATACATAAATACACAATATAGTAATAAAATCAGAGAAGCAAACCTGCAGTAATCACATTCAAAAAACTGGAAAATGGTATGGGTGACTGTTCCAAAGTAGTAATAAAATCCTGCTGAACAGACATTGAAAGAGTCTCTTATTCATTGTTTCACTTGAAACTCCTGGTTTCACTCCAGGAAGGAGCTTTCTTTCCAGCATGTGAATATTTGGGAGCCAAAGTACAGTTTTGGGATGCACCTGGCTGTCTTAGTGAAGTGTGTGACTCTTGATCTTGGGGCCCTGAGTTTGAACCCACCCTGGGTATGGATATTACTTAAAAATAAAATCTTTAAAAAAATAGAAGTACAGTTTTTGTCTTAAACACTAACAGTATCTTACAGAACTGACTTTTGCCATTTTTGACAGAATTTATTTTTCTAAAATTTAGTAAACAAACACATACTTTTCAAGATTTTTAAAGTTGAATTGTTGTTTGTTTTGTTGTTTTTTTTTTTCACATTCTACTTCTTAGTCTCTATCCATCTTTCTTCCCATCTTAATATTGGATACCTTGAATGGATTGTCTTTGATCAGAAATCCACATTCTTCTTTGCTCTGAGTCATTGAATTGAAATAATTCACTAGGAGTCATACATTTATTTTCTTTTCCTATTCCTGGTGCAATTTCATCATTCGAAAAATACTTACAATTTGCCATTCACATACTCTTCCCGTCTTATTTTTTGTTCTTTTTAGTTGAGAAGTCGTTTTTGTTGTTTTTTTTTTAATTTTTTTTTCAACGTTTATTTATTTTTGGGACAGAGAGAGACAGAGCATGAACAGGGGGAGGGGCAGAGAGAGAGGGAGACACAGAATCGGAAACAGGCTCCAGGCTCTGAGCCATTAGCCCAGAGCCTGACGCGGGGCTCGAACTCCCGGACCGCGAGATCGTGACCTGGCTGAAGTCGGACGCTTAACCGACTGCGCCACCCAGGCGCCCCTCGTTTTTTTTGTTTTGTTTTTGTTTTTTGTTTTTTAGCAATGAAAGTCCAATTATTTTTCTGGAAACTCTACTTTCATTTTTTATTTTGCTTTCAAATTATCATTTCTTTCCTGAGATTTTCTTACTCTTTTTTAAAGTTTATTTATTCTGTATTCTTACAAAACAAAACAGCAAAAACACAAAACAGCAAAAACAAATATATTCTGTATTCTTACTTTTTTCATAAGGATCTAAGTTCATTAAACACATTATCTTGCATCCATTTAATTTCAAATGACATTTAAAAAAAATATTTAGCCACTGTATATCATGGTATGTCACTTTTATAGCCTTTGATAAACTTTCTCACTCTATGCCACCTATTTTCGTTTAAAAATTTTGTTAAGCAATCATCTCATTTTTTTCATGTCAACTTCTTTACTAGTCAGTACTAGAGAGGTTATGCCATAGTAACACAAATTATCAAGATTTCAGTGGTGGAACAGATACAAGGTTAAATTGATTCTTAGATTCATATTAGGCACAGTTCCATGCCAGGTTCTCTGCTCCACAGAGTCACTCAAGAACGCAAATGATGCTCGGTATCTTGGAGTTCAAATATCTATCTGGAATAAATAGGCATACGTTGCCAAGGCAAAGGAAGAGATCAGAGAAGCTACGACTAGCTTGGAAGTGGCACACACCACTTCTTCCCCCAGTTTGTGATGTGGTCTTGCCTAAACTTTAAGGAGGAGGTGAGACACAGAATTTTTAATGACCTTTACCCTCCTTGTCTTTTCTATATTGAGATAATTTATTCTTAAGTTATTTACTAAACATACATACCATCAGCATCAAGATACTGCATTGTGACTAATGAAGAAGTCCTTGCAACACCCTTGCATAAAATATTCTGTTGCTTCTCCTGAATTAAAATATGTAGTACAAATGTATGAGCTGAAACTCAGCCTTAAAATGTAATTATAGGGGCGCCTGGGTAGCTCAGTCGGTTGAGCCTCTGACTTTGGTTCAGGTCATGATCTCGCTGTAGGTGAATTTGAGCCCAGAATCAGGATCTCTGTTGTTAACGTGGAGCCAGCTTTGGATCCTTTGTCTCTGCCCCAACCCCTCCTCACTTGCCAGCACATGCTCTCTCTTGTCTCAAAAATAAATAAGCATTAAAAAAATGAAAATGTGACTCTAATCTTCCTTCTAACTATATTCTATTATAATCAACACCTTGTCTCTTCTATAACCTTCATTCTCCAAATATAACAGTTTCACTCACATAGAATTGTTTTATTAATTCATTTTTTATTCCCTTCAAAGTATCTAAATCCTAGCATTTCTATAGTGCCAACATTTAGGTCTTAGAATAAAGTGGAAAAAAGTGGGTATCAACTACCATCTCTGAAATTTACTTTGACAAGTTACCTGAATTCTTTGAGTTTATATTCTATTATATGAATTTGGAGTGCTATTCTGTGTTTTACGACAGCATGCTCAAAAGGTATTCATGTAAGAAGTCCTTAACAAATGTTAGTTTTTCTTTTATTCACCATTCCTATCTGGTGTTCTCTATCCTATGGGCAATAAAGAAGTCGAGTTACTGAAGAACTAGATTTCAGTCCTGCTTACAGGTTCTATGATCAAAATATGTTATCTCTTCTGCTTCTTAACTCCTCATTGATTGAGGAAGTATTTTCCTTTTCCATATTGTTTTCACAGACTTACTATGGGGAACAAATTGAACTCTGCTTGCACATGGTTTTTAAATTCTTAAATGTGTAATATAAACACAATGCATTGCTTTCATTCATCTTACTGCCACTATTGAAGGTTTATTCTAGACTAAAACTTCTTTAAAAATTTATACAGTATTCTCAGGCCAAACTTAATTATTCTTTTTCTTAAGCATTTATTAGTTGCAATGATTTTGCAGTTAAAAAATAAAACAGTCTCACAGCTCTTTAGTTTTTTGTTTTTGTTTTTATGTTTTTTTTCTCTGTTCCTAGACACCCATTAACCTTCCTACAGGGGTTTATGTGAAGCATGATTTTTGTCAAGCTCTCTACTCGGTAAGTGTCCAACACTATCTGTCAAACTAAATTAACACATTTCTGTTTCTGGCCTGTTTACATTAATATCGTTATCAAAAAATATCTGCTAAAGGGAAAATTTGCTAAACAAAGAAATCTTACTCTAGTTCAAATGATCGTTTTGGAATTATTGGGATTTGGAATAAAGTGTTTTACTCTGTGTACCCTAAAGCTAAAGTTCAGGTCTGTTAAAAAAAAATCACTCTGGTAATTTATCCACATGATTTTAAAAGCCCCATTTCAATTTTTAAATCTCTTTTGTCTTAGGGTGAATGTCTTTTCTGGAGAAAAGTTGATCTCATCTCAGTTACTTCTGCAATGTATTCTGTCACTAATCCTACTACTAATAATTTTCAAGGCTTTTATGTTTCACTTACAGTGGAAATAAACTAAAACTCAAAATATGTTAAGTAAAAACCACCACTACTTTGTTTCAGAATTATGAATGGAAGTGTAAAAAAGTTGTAGAATCATAATGCCTTAAAACTGAAGTGACATTAAATATCATTCTGGTAAACTCAGCACATTTCTCAGTAAGGAGAAGCCTGACACCTGGAGTATGTATTTGAACTTGCTGCGTCCACACCACTTGAGAGGGTAAGAAATGGGCCCAGAGCTCATGTCTTCTGAATCCCAGGCAAATTTTTACCACACTGCAGTAATCCAAGTTTGCTTTTGATACCTAAGTGATAATGTTAAAGAAATTATATTTAAAAAGAAGAAAGATACAGACGTGACTTTTATTTAGAGGCAGTACAAAGATATGTTTATCACACAAAATTCAACTAAGTGAATTCAATGACAGGCAAGTTATTATTATTTTTTAATGTACTTAAGGATTAGAAACATTTAGCTAATTTGGCAAATTCATAGTGACTAAAGGATTCATAGCAAATTAAGGAGTGGGGAGAGACATAAGGCCATTTTCATACATGGCATTTTCTGTTGTACTCTTAATTCAAGTCTTGATTCTCAAGGTGAAAATATTCCCTTTTGACTTGCTGTCAGTATTCCCTTTTGTCCTGCTATATTCTCAACAGTGAAATGTAGGCCCTTTATCTGATAACTGAAGAAAGGATGAGGTGCCTTTAAAATTATTGGATATAGGTGGGGCTGGATATAGGAAGACCAACTAAAAGACATAAAATTATTTAATAAAGAAAGGATAAGTTATCCAACTAGGGAAGAATCGACAAGAGAGATGGAGAAGTCACTAAAACTATGTAGAAAACAGAATAGATTGGTTATGCTAATTAATTGGAGAGATAGATGGGAAGAGTAGTGTATTTAAGAGATTCGTGCTTAAGCAACAGGGCTATCCATGTCTTTCCAGAAGAAAGTCCATATGGAGAAAGGAAGTTGTCTTGACAAGTTGCTTTGAGATACAAAAGGAATTCCAAGGGGGTGTTTATAAAGAATCCTGATATTTAGCTTTGAGTTTTAAAAAAAAATACGTATTTTCAAAATAAATTTATACCAATTAATATATAGGTTTTAAATGAAGCCAAAGGTATAAAGTGTTTAAGAAAGCATATGATGAGAAGAAAATAAAGCAGATGACAAGATGCTAGGGACCCTCAAGGAAACATAAGGAAACATAAAGGCAGCACAGATCACACAGAGGTCAGCCACAAAATAAACAAAGGAAAAGTGGAGTTAGACAAACTGAGTGAGGCAAGATGCTAATGTGCCTACCTCTGCAGAGAAGTCAAAGACAGAGAGATCAATCTGATAGGAGATCTTTGGTCATCTAAGTATGAAATAATTTACTTGGAGTGATGATATTATGTGGCAGTGGGCTGAGAAGGTGAAGATAATACAAGGATTGTTCCTATAGTCCTACTTTATTCTTCTGCAAAATTAGCTGTCAGAGTGAAAACAGAGAAGGGGGAATACAAAAATGGAGGGAGATAGTGTTGTTGTTGTTTTTAATTGCAGAATAACAACAAAGATAATTGATCATGTTTCTAAAAGGTGTAGCATCCAATTTACTCCTCTCTCTGTCACCCTTTTCATCTCACATATTTTTAAGCAAAATATAGCAGCCATTATGATGAGCTGAAAGTTATCTGTGTTTCTTGGTCCTCTCCTTAAAACCTGCTAAAATGGGCATAGTATATCTTTGTCTATTGCATATATCTTTCCCTGAGTTCAGCAGGCCATCTCTTCCTGCCACCTCACTGACACTAGCCTTTCTGTTATCTCCTCTGGCTGGACTTAAGCTAACAGCATTCATACATATTCTGGTAGCTTCCTTCTTAAAACAATACTCTCTTTTGATACAAACTCTCCTAAATTGCTGCTTTTTTGGCACGTATTTACATCGAATTTCTTTGAAGAGACCACTGAGCGCAGTACTTTCGTTTTTGTAAGTCTCTTTTAATTTACACCAATCTGGTTTCCACCTCCACTGCAACTGCTGTTTTAAAGTCAACTGTGATCTCTCTACTGCTTAATAAAAGGATTGTTTTGTGGGTTGACACCTCACTTTAACAATGTAGCTTTTAAAAATGGATGATACTTTTTCCTTGTGAATTACGCTCTAAATTCTGAACATGGATTTTAACTTTTTGTTGTTGTTACTGCTGTTCTACTTCTCTGGTTGATTTTCAGGTCAATGGCACCTTTCCCCATCTAGTTATTCCAAAAATTTTGGAGCAATTTCCTTTTCTCTCTTTCTCAAAATTTAGAACCAGTTCATCCTTTATGTTGCAATTCTACATGCAAAATATGCACAACACTGGCCTATTTCTGTTGGTTTTCTCACAACCTTCCGGAATAAGCTTATATCTCTCATCTGGGCTACTATGTTCACTGCTACATAAAACTTCTTAAATTAACCACCTCCCTGACCTTGCTGTTTTAAGGGTGCAGTTCAGTGATTTTTAGTATACGAACATAGTTCTGCGACCATCTCCATCATCAATTTTAGAACATTTTCATTACCTCAAAAAGAAACCACATATACCAATTAGCATTCAGTCCCCATTCCTTCCACATGACCCAGTCACAGGCTAATCTACTTTCTGTCTCTAAACTTAATCATGCAATATGTGGTCTTTTGTGATTTATTTCATTGGTGGTAAATTTTTCCAGGGTCCTCCATGTTGAAGTATGTGTCAGCACATCATTCCTTGTGAATGCAGAATGATCTTCTACTTTATGCATATACTACATACAAATGCCATCAGTTATTTGGACATTTAGGTAATTCCCACTTTAGGGGTATTACAAATAATGCTGCAGTAAAGACTAGTTTCTAAGTTTTGGTGTGGATAAATTTTGAAATTTCTCTTGAGTCTATGATTAGCACAGGAATTGCTGGTTCATATGATAGCCTTCCATTTAATTTTTTGAGAAGCTGCCACACTTTTTTTAAAAGTCACTGCCACATTTTACATTCCTACCAATGTGGTATCAAGGTTCCAATTTTTCCATATCCTGGCCAACAGTTATTTTTGCATGTCTTTTTAATTGTAGGTATCTAGTGGACATGAAGAGATATGTTATTATACATTTGTTTTACATCTCACTAATAGACAATGATATTGAACACCTTTTTGTGTGTTTACTGAGCAAGTATGTATCTTTGGAAAAATACCTATTCAAATCATATGCCCACTTTTTAATTGGTTTATTTGTCATTTTTATTATTGTAATGTAAGAGTGCTTTATTCTAGCTATGAGTCCTTTATCAAATAAATTATTTTCAAATATTAATTCACATTCAAAATGCTGTCTCTTTCAGTCTCTTTAACAAATGGTGCTGGGAGAACTGGACAGCAACATGCAGAAGGATGAGACTAGACTACTTTCTTACACCATTCACAAAATAAACTCAAAATGGATAAAGGACCTGAATGTGAGACAGGAAACCATCAAAACCCTAGAGGAAAAAGCAGGAAAAACCTCTCTGACCTCAGCCGCAGCAATTTCTTACTTGCCACATCTCCAAAAGCAAGGGAATTAAACGCAAAAATGAACTATTGGGACCTCATCAAGATAAAAAGCTTCTGTGCTGCAAAGGAAACAATCAACAAAACTAAAAGGCAACCGACAGAATGGGAAAAAATATTTGGAAATGACATATCGGATAAAGGGCTAGTATCCAAAATCTATAAAGAACACACCAAACTCCACACCCAAAAAAACAAATAATCCAGTGAAGAAATGGGCAGAAAACCTGAATAGACACTGCTCTAAAGAAGGCATCCAGATGGCCAACAGGCACATGAAAAGATGCTCAACATCACTCATCATCAGGGAAATACAAATCAAAACCACACTCAGATATCACCTCATGCCAGTCAGGGTGGCCAAAATGAACAAATCAGGAGACTATAGATGTTGGCAAGGATGTGGAGAAATGGGAACCCTCTTGTAGTGTTGGTGGGAATGCAAACTGGTGCAGCCACTCTGGAAAACAGTGTGGAGGTTCCTCAAAAAATTAAAAATGGATCTACCCTATGACCCAGCAATAGGACTGCTAGGAATTTACCCAAGTGATATAGGAGTGCTGATATATAGGGGCACTTGTACCCCAATGTTTATAGCAGCACTTTCAACAATAGCCAAGTTATGGAAAGAGCCTAAATGTCAATCAACTGAATAATGGATAAGAAATTATGGTTTATATACACAATGGAATGCCACTTGGCAATGAGAAGGAATGAAATATGGCCTTTTGTAGCAATGTGGATGGAACTAGAGAGTGTTATGCTAAGTGAAATAAGTCATACAGAGAAAGAGAGATACCATCTTATGTGGATCCTGAGAAACTTGACAGAAGACCATGGGGGATGGGAAGGGAAAACAAAAAGTTAGAGAGGGAGGGAGGCAAACCATAAGAGACTCTTAAAAACAGAATAAACTGAGGGTTGATGGGGGGTGGGAGGGAGGGGAGAGTGCGTGATGGGCATTGAAGAGGGCACCTGTTGGGAGGAGCCCTGGGTGTTGTATGGAAACCAATTTGACAATAAATTTCATATTAAAAATGCTGTCTTTTTATTTTTATGATAATTTTTACAAAACAAAACTTTTTAATTTTGATGAATTACAATTTATGAACTTTTTGGTCACTTGTTCTTTTGATGCAGTATCTGTAAAGGCTTTATCTAACCTAAGTTCACACAAATTTCCTTCTGTATTTCCTGGTAAGAGTTTTAGAATTTTTCTTCTTAAATTTAGATTTATGATCCATGTTAATTTCTGTATTTGTTGTAAGGAAAAAGTCCAACTTCATTCTTTTTACATGTGGATGTCCATTTATTCCAGCACCATTTGTTGAAAAGATTATTCCCTGCCCCATTACTTGTCTTGATACCTTATAGAAAACAAAAATCAGTTGACCATAAATATAAGGATTTATTTCTGGTCTCTAAATTTTGTTCCATTAATCTATATGTTTGCTTTTTTGCCATTACACACTGTCTTGATTATTACCTTGTAATAAGCTTTGAAATCAGGAAAAATGAGTTCTCCAACTTTTTCTATTCTTTTTTTTTCTTTTTTTGAGATTGGTTTGGTTATTTTTGTTTCCTTGAAGTTCCATATGAATTTTTGTACCAGTTTATCAAATCCTTCAAAAAAAAAAAAAAAACCAAAACAAAACAAGCTGGCTGGGACATTGATAAAGATTCTACTGAATCTGAATCTATGTATAAATGTGGGTAGTAGTGCCATCTTAACAACATATTAAACTTTCTGGGGCACCTGGGTGGCTCAGTTGACTGAGTGTCTGATTCTTCATTTCAGCTCAGGTCATGATCTCACAGTTGTGAGATCCAGCCTTGCATCAGGCTCCATGTTAAACATGGAGCCTGCTTGGGATTCTCTCTCTCCCTCTCTCTCTGCCCCTCCCCCATTTATATGTGCAGTCTTTCTTTCTCAAAACAAATAAAAAATTTTTCAATGTTGATTTTTGAGAGAGAGAGAGAGAGAGAGAGAGAGAGTGGTACAGGGGCAGAGAGAGAAGGAGACAGGATCTGAAGCAGGCTCCAGGCTCCTGATGTGGAGCTTGAACTCAGGAACCAGGAGATCATGATCTGAGCTAAAGTAGGTCGCTTAATTGGCTGAGCCACCCATACACCCCAAAATAAATAAACATTTAAAAAAATAAGCTTTCTGATCCATGAACATGAGATATCTTTCCATTTATCATTTCTAATTTCTTAATTTCTTTCAAGAACACCTTGCAGTTTTCAGTATACAAATCTTGCAAGTGTTTTGTTAAATTTATTTCTAGATATTTTATTAACATTGATGTTATTGTAAAAAAAGTTTTCTTATTTCTATTTTCAGATTTTTTATTACTATTTTATAAAAATATAATTAATTTTATGTTTATCTGCTACCTTGAAACCTTATAGTTTTTAAGTAAAATACTTAGAAGTTTCTTCATATAAGATCATATTATCTACACAGACAGATAGTTTTATTTCTTTCTTTCCAATCTGGATTTTTTAGAGGTTGCTCTAGGGTTTACAATATACATCAGAATTTACCAGAATGTACTTCAGAGCTATTCTAAATTCTGATGAGATAGAGAAATGTCACTTCAATATGGCCTTATCAACTGTTCCTTTTTTTGTGCTATTACTGTTATACATATTATATTTATAGATGTTATAACCCCAAAGTAATTTTTATAATTATTACTTTATATAAAAATATATTTATTTATTTATTTTTGAGAAAGAGAGAGAGAGAGTTTGTGTGTGTGTGTCAGCAGGGCAGAGGAGGAGAGGCAAAGAGAGAGGGACAGAGGACCCAGAGAGGGCTCTGTGCTGACAGCAGAGAGCCTGATGTGGGGCTCTAACTCAGGAACTGTGAGATCATGACCGGGGCTGAAGTCAGATTTTTGACCAACTCAGCCACCCATGCACCCTTATAAAATTATATCTTTTAAAGGTGAGAGGTAGAGCAAACATATACTTACAATTCATGATGTTAATATTATTATTTTTTTATTTATGGTTCTTTTTCTTGTTTCCTGTGGTTTTTAGATACCATCTGTTGCCATTTCCTTACACCAATAGAGCTTTTTCTTTATCTGTCTCCTTTGTGCTATTGTTGTCAAATATATTACAGCTCTGTATGTTCAACTTCTGTTTCTACTTGTTTTGCTTGTTGTTATTATAGAGGTACCAGCCTTTTTTTTCATTTCTCACCACCAAAATCTTTATTGTTTTTTACTGTATTTTTTGGTTTGAATGTCTCTACACTCTGTTGTGAATAAAATCAGTTCCTTCGAGGAGAGCTTCTGGAGCATCTGTTGTTATAACTTGCCATTCCTCTGGCCAGAGCATCACTGCTCTAAGGCTGAGGTATGGACAGATGCCTGCTTTTTTTCTTGGAGTGATACCCTTGGCCTATGAGTAGACACTGAGTTGCCCTGTTACAGATTCCTCATTTTACGAGCAAGCTACAAGGAAGGTGATCAGCGCCCTCTATTTCTGGCCTGCTCTTTGGAAATTGAGGGTAGGTAAAAGAAAGCCCCATTTTTTTAGTCATGTTTGCTTCAAATAGAACTTCGGCAAAATGGAATTGATTGGAAAGATAAGAAATCTTGATAGCTTGTCCCTCTCAGGGAGAAACCATATCGCAGAGTGGGAGCTTAGGCCACACTCAGAGGATCCATCTCACTGAGTCAGGGAAAGGGTTGTGGGTCATTTCTAAAGTCCCACAGTTTCTTCCACTTTTCTCACCAAGATGCATTTGCTTCCTCTGCCTGGAATGTTCTTGCACATGTTCACGTGGGTAACTTCTGCTTAGCTCTCTGTGTTCCATTTATCCATATCGATATCTCTAGAATCTAACACAGTATCTGGATTGTATTAGGTTCTGTAAAGTTATACACCGCATGAATGAATAAGTACATAAAAATATAGGAAATTTATAGAAAGGACAAAAGAACTATTAATAAAATCCCAGAGATAAAGGGAGTGGTAGATTTCTAAAATACATCTGACTTGAATTGGGTCTCCTCTTCCTCTGACACAACCGAGACACACTTTCTATAAAAGAAGCTTTTGTGAAGCTCATACTTCATAGGAAACAATAAAAGAATGTTTGGTATTTCATATAGCTTCCTGCCGATAATTTATAGTGCACAGCCTCTCTATTTTCTGCTTCCTACAATAAAAAATAATCCGGCCTCCGCTATCAGAGACATATGTACTGTGTCCAGTATTATATTTCATCTCACAAATGCTAAAATTCAGAAGGAATTTTGAGCTGAAAATGACAAAATAATGGGGAAATTAAAATATATATATATATATAGTTATACATCTATGTGTATGTGTGTATACATATGTATATATATATATATATATATATAACTATATATATATACATACACACACATATGTGTGTGTGTGTGTGTGTATATATATATATATATATATATATATATATATATAGTTTCCTGAGCATCAGAAACACATAGGTGGCTGTATCTCAAGAATACATTTTAATCTGTTTTTTTAAATTGTGTTTTGAATGATATTTCTTTGGTTTTACACATGAAGAAATTGGGGCTTAACAAGACTAAATTTTTACTTCAAAAAGATTAAATAGCAGAGCTTAAGTTAATTCTTCAATAATATAGCATTTCTCTAACAAAACATTTCATTCTTTCCTTAATTCATTTATTCATAAATACGCATGAATTAAACTTATTATTCATTTAAAAATTATTTATTCATTACCTGGAATTATGCAGTTGAAATAGTTTATAGATTTCCAAACCTAGTGGGCTGTGTATGAAATATTCAGTCATACTAGATCAGAAACTCTTTGGTATGGATTGAGAATCTGTATATTGACAAGTTTACCGGCTGATTCTTATTTAGTCTACAATCTTATATAGGCTAAGGGTTATGTTTGTGAATGACTGCACTGGAGATATAAAGTAGGTTTAATTCCTATTTATAATTACCTAGTAGGAGTATGATTTTTTTCATGAAAACTATAAACCAAGAGTATAATTTATACGAAGAACATGTTTCAGTTGAGGAAAAGAGGAACAAATTTGTATTTTGGCTGAAAAATTAGTCCTTTACAGCCTAGCCTCAGAATGAATGGCTAAGATTTCAGGCTTCGGTAGTAATGGATTATGTATGAACACAGGTGTGGAAGTCTAATTTTACATGCACACATGCAGTGTGTTGCAGTGTGAAAGTATTATGGGGTTCGGGGAGAGAATAGTGAAAAATCATGCTAGAAGTTTAGATTTGTGCCAGAGAGTGAGGGTTTTGACTGTTGGCTAGGAAGTTGGAATATGCAACACTTATTTCAAAATTTTTTTTTTCAACGTTTATTTATTTTTGGGACAGAGAGAGACAGAGCATAAACGGGGGAGGGTCAGAGAAAGAGGGAGACACAGAATCGGAAACAGGCTCCAGGCTCTGAGCCATCAGCCCAGAGCCTGACGCGGGGCTCGAACTCACGGACCGCGAGATCGCGACCTGGCCGAAGTCGGACGCTTAACCGACTGTGCCACCCAGGCGCCCCTATGCAACACTTATTTCAGACACAGGTGATTTTTTGATCAAGGGCAAGACATTTTAATAATATTATGTGAGGAAAAAGTAATCGTTTAGCCTTATATATGGCAGATTACAAGAAAAGATTCTAGAAGTAGAGGAGACGTAAGCAGACCATTTCCAGGGTCAGTTATGAGGTAATGAGCTTTTGAACTAAGGATTTTAAGGAGAAATTAAAGGCACAGAGTCCAGAAAAAAATAATAATAAAATGGGAAATTCCACATCACAAAGCAGAAACAGAAAAAAAGTACTACAGAAACCTAGTAATACTTTCAGAAAAAAAAAAAGGCAAATTCTCTCTGTAATATTGGAAACTAATGAAAGAGAAATACAGACTATAGGATTTTTTGCAGTGCAGCATTCCTCAAGGAGATAAAACAATTATTACACATTATTTTCTCCCTTCTTTCAAATTCCACATCGATTTCTACATTATTTCTCTCAAGCTTCACAATGGAATTGAATGCCTACTGAACACTGGAAAATGAGGTTTGCTTATTTAAGAGCACCATGACTTTGGACATTTCAGATTTATTTCAGTCACCATCATTTCAACTCATATATAATGCTCAACTTCAGCTGAAAACCACACAAAACATAACTTTTTCACAAGAAGGCTAAAGTCACTTATTATTATTCTTCAAACTGCAATAGTGTATGGCTATTTGGCTCTAATTTTATACTGCAATATAAAATATATAAAAATATAAAATGCAGTATTAAGAATTCATTTAAGCACACAAAGAAAACACATTCTCCACAAGAGACACCCAAATCCTCGCAGACTTCAATCCATTCCTTCCTTTGGTCAGCTGTAGAATCTTTTTCTTTCCAGTTACTGTTCTGGGTTATAATTCTGTTCTATCAGTTTTCCTGATTACGATACAATTTATAACAGTAGTAACATCTCTTATTAGTGATTAGGAGAAAAATCACTAGGTAGTAGGCAGGTAGTAGGCAATGGGATAGAGGTAAGTAAGAGGGATATCTGTATATATAGTCAGTAAGGTAAAGCATAATCTCAGAGGAAACTGCTACTTTTAATATAATGTGTTTTCACAGAACAAAGGAGCAGGAGAAAAATTATCTAATGGAGAGCATTTGAATTTTGCTGACTTTTTCTGCTGGGAATAAGTGTAAGATAAGCATAATATAATTCAGCTTTTTGAATATCTTTTAATTACATTGTCATCTGAATCTCTCAGTATTCTAAAATTGCAATTGTGAATATGATTGTCTGTTTTGCAAAGGGGAAAAACTGAGGCTCACAAAAGCTGCTGACCAGGAATAGACAACAAAAACTGACCAACTGAGGGCTCCAAAGATTTTTCATTTCAAAATCCATTTTCCTCTCTCTCCCAATTTTCTTTTTATTTATCTTTCGTTCTTATCCCTCTCCTCCCTGCTATATCCTTTCTATCTTTGTCTTTAAGTCATTCATGAAACATTACTTATTCTAGTCATTTTAACTTTACTAGAGTTTCAAAAGTGATTAAAATACAATCTGTGACCTCACACTACTGTGTGCAACGTATGAGGCAGATGTTAGGAGTTTGGTTGGATAACCTATGATTTCTACTCATGCCAAAATGCAAGCAAAAAACAGGGTATTTTACATTCTCATAAAAAGAATTTCTCAAGAATATGAATGTTTTCTGAATCTTTTGTAGAAATACTGAACAAAGTATTTAAATCATAGGCCTCATCATTTCAACCCCAAATCCCCATTGGTTATATTTTCTTAAGTGTCTCCCTTAAACATTTCCTTAAGGAACCGAAAACCTCTCCTTATCCTAAGCTCAACACTTACTTTTTTTCTTAAACTGCATTTTTCTCTTCTTATATGCATATTAATGTATTTCTGTTTTGTTTTCTTAAACATCCACAGAGACATCTACTTATATAAGGATAAAGAGAACTTTCAGGTGCCAGTGGGGAAAGGAAAATTGTAACATTTACTTTTTTTAATGTGTATTTGTTTTTGATGAAGAGAGGGAGAAAGAGAGACCAAGTGAGCAGTGGACAGAGAGAGAGGGAGAGAGAGAGGGAAACAGAGAATCAGAAGCAAGTTCCACACTATCAGCACAGAGCCCTACATGGGGCTCAAACTCATGAACCGTGAGATCATAACCTGAGCTGAAGTCAGAAGCTGAATTGACTGAGCCACCCAGGTGCCCAGTAATATTTACTTTTGCTGTCAAAATTTCTATATTGGAGTGTTATATATGGTACTGAGGGCTGAAGGCACAGCAGAAGCAGAGGGCAATTAGAATTGACAATTCTTACTTGCCTTCCTTTTGTCCCCAGGATGTCTAGTACGGAAATATTGCAACACATATATAAACATGTTAAGTATTATAATGAAAATCCACATACAAAACTGTTAGCCAAGATCATTTCTGTAATGAGAAAATCCAAATAGTTTATTTTAACAGCGCCATGCTCTAACCAACTGAGCTAACCGGCCACTTCAAATAGTTCATGTTATATCATTTTTCAAAGTAGAATTAAATGTGAACTTTGTTGTAATTTTTGTAAGCTATCTGCTTAGTTTCTGAAAGCAAATGGCTAACATAGCCAATGGTAACGGATTACATTTTCGATTTGAGACTGTGGTTGTAAACAGTGGTAAGGTCTCTGGCTTTGTTGGCAGAATCCTAGTTAACTTGGGTCTGCCATTTCTTCAAAGTACGAATGGGCAATTGTCTTGTTTTAAAATGAAATAATATTATAGCACGTTTTTAATATGCTTTATACGAGGTGATGTGTGCCAAAATATCTTGCATAAATATCGTTTTATTATTGTTAAACTAATGAAACAAAGAGGCCATTAGAATGAAGAGGTTCCAATAGCTTACTAGCCTGTGAAAACAAACCAAGACCAAAGCCTATGAATGCCTCAAGGTTAAGAAATCACAACCTAAAGAAACTAATCACAAACAGCCAACCAGACCTTCCCAAATTAGGCTAATGTTAAGCTACAGCCAATCAAGTGATTTCCATGCTTTGCTTCTGCCTTTTCGCTATAAAAATTGCTGTCTTATCTTTCATCATTACTAAGGGCTATTGCAAAAATCTTCAAATATGTGTATGAAACTATTAAAATGGAGTTAGAAGACTAATGCCCATATATAAACTGTGGATTACAAACTGAAAGGTAATAAAGAAGAGAAAGGATTATGTCAGAACTGGAAAAGATCGGAATTATTTTTGGAGGTGCTAGGAACATGGATTAAAGAAGGGTTAAAACATGTCAGGAAAGAGCAACAGTAGGATTAACTGTAGGTAGCTGAGTGAAACATGATAGGTGTGGGCAGTGGGAATATCTAACTGACTAAATATGAGCCATAAAACTCTGATGAAAATTTGCATTAAAGCAAAATTAATCTCAGAGCGTGGAATATGACAGCTATTAGAAAAATGGTTCTCTTCTTTCAATGATGAAAGTCGTCTTATATTTGCATATTTATTTAGATTCGTAATATACTTTGAAATAGCTAATTACATTTAGACTTCACAACACACCTGTGAGGTAAATATTATCATCACATTTATTTTGCATAGAGGAGTGATTTGCTCCATTTCACAATGTTAGTAAGTGGTGAACAGAGATGCACATACCGTGTACAAGAATGCCTGGCCAAGGAGGTAGAAAGTACAAGCTGAAAACCAGTCATGCGGTGCTTGCCAAATCCTGCAACTTGGCTCAGCACTGTGACAGCCTGGAGAAAGAGAACCTAACTGGAAATCTCATTTCTCCTCCAGATTCACCTTCAAACTTCTCCACCCTGTTTCCTGCCTTAGGCTTTCTTTCCCTCTGGCATCCAATTGTGTTGGTCAACAGGAATCACCAAGGGAGATTAAAGCGAGGAAGGAGAGTGTTGTTGGGGTATTTATTTTTCAGGCTTCCTTTCTGCAGCGCTACTTGAGATTGGCTGTTTTCCAGCTCTCAAGATGGAGCACTTTATCATCTAGCTTTTAAAACTGTTTCCCTCTCTTGTGCAGTTAGCGGAAGAGAAAGTAAAAAAAAAAAAAAAAAAAACCAAGCTATTCTATAGATTCTTGTAATTTCAAATATCTTTAAATGCCCTAACTTGATTATGCTATTTTTTTTTTTCCTGCTGGGACCCTGACTAATACAGAATGTACTACTTTGCATAGAAGGGCAGTTTCCTAATTTATTTGCTTTGAACAGAACATTTTCTTTTATAAAAATGTACTGTAAGTGCTAGTATCTACTTCTGGTAAAACTAGAGTTTAAACCTGTGTCTTCTCATCAGAAAACCAGATGCAATATTATTTCTAGTGCTTCCTCTCCCCTTGACCAGCTAGATGACATTAGACTTTCCATTTGACCAATCTGCAACAGTTTTCATTCCATTTTCTTAAAATATATTTTTAAGTTTTTTCTTGTGTATATATATATATATATATATATATATATATATATATAATTTTCTTCTGCCTTTGTTTTGATTTTAAGAATCTATAACATTTATACTTGGAAAGGTTAATCTGTAACATTAAATAATCATAGTGTCACGAACATGCCTAAATTTACTGAAATTAACCTTATACGGAGACAGTAATATATTTCATTTAAAATATTTCTAGGGGCTCCAGGTTGGTGGCTCAGTCTGTTAAGCATCCAACTCTTGGTTTTGGCTCAGGTCATGATCTCAGCGTTCGTGGAATGATCTCAGCGAGTCCCATGTCATCCGGCTCCGCGCTGACAGTGCACAGCCTGCTAGGGATTCTCTCTCTCTCCCTCTCTGTCTTCTCCCAGGCTCATGCACTCTCTCTCTCTCTCTCTCTCTCTCTCTCTCTCTGTCTCAAACATAAATAAATTAAAAAATAAAATATTTCTAGAATATGTTTCTTTTTTTTTTTTTACATTTATTTATCTTTGAGAGAAAGAGGGACAGAGACAGAGACAGAGAGAGACAGAGCATGAGCGGGGGAGGGGCAGAGAGTGATGGGAGACACAGAATCCCAAGCAGGCTGTGCACTGTCAGCACAGAGCCCGATGCGGGGCTCAAACTCATGAACTACAATATCATGACCTGAGCCAAAGTCAGATGCTTAACCGACTGAGCCACCCAGGAGCTCCAAGAATGTGTTTTAATTGATATTTCTAATTATTTTTATGTGTTATATGTTTTAGTTATTAAAACCATTTCCTGAATATATACAAATATAACACTTAACACTGCTTTAAATATCTCCAAAGTATATTTGTCCTCTAAATAATCAAATAACTTTTGTGAAAACTGTTATATTAATAACTCAAGGTAATTATGATAATGGATTTAATATCATATGTTTAAAATAAAATGCAAGAGCAGTCCAGTGCTTTCATTTTCTCAAAGTATATTTATACCTGTACAAAAAATCAATCTGAACCATAAAAGCAATACTTCCCCTGTACATAATGTTTTCTTATCTACTGTATTTATATTTTGTAGAAAATGTGTAATAAGTCTATTAAAATGCACAGAAATGAAACCAAAACATCATGCATGTAATTAATCTATAAACTCTGAGCCAAAAAATATTGGGGATTATTTCCTTAATAAAGGGAAAAGAAGAAGCATATCATTGATTTTTTGAGTGGAAAATTCATTTTAATCTAATGCCAGAAGTGTCAAGTTTATCACAGTATAACATAGCTTCTATTTTTCATGGTCATCTAAATAAAATTCTTCATAAATTACCAAAATTCTTTCCTCTGCCCAACAGCCATCACTTCCATCTTCTACTGATTAAATTTCAAATGGTTCACACTTAACTCAGCCAGACACTGGGCAAGTCAAACAACTCTACCATCTGGCCTAGGCAAAAAAAAAAAAAAAAAAAAAAAAAAAAACAAAAAAAAAAACCCTGACAGAAAACAGCGATATGCTACAATTCAAACCAGAACACCATGCATGTTAAGGCTTCCAATTTGAACATTTCTTTTCCAAAATATACTCCAATGAAAATTTGATTTAAAAAGGTATTATTAAGGTAAAATATAGTGTAAAGCATAAAATAGTATAACTAAGAAAAATATTTAAAAATGAAATATATATTTTATGATTATTGGGAAGGAATAAAAATACCTTTTTTTTCTCTACTAGACCATTAATTAAAAAATAATTACAAAATAAAGTTTAAAATAGGCAGAGAAAATTTTAATATGACAATATGACCTTCTAAGTAATCTGACCAAACATTACACTGAAAACGAGTAAAACTTCTATGGTATATATGTGATAGATAATGATAGATAGATAGATAGATAGACAAAAAGATATATAGAGAGATAAATAGATACACATATATATATATCCCACAACAAAAAAGATGCTGTGAGGAATAAGAAGCAAGGAACATGATCTACCTGTCAGTTATTGAATGTATGTGGGTGTGTCTGTTTAAATGCATATATGTATTTAACAAATACATTTATTATCTGAATCCTTGATCAAATCAAATATTAATTGAAATGAGACCCTAGAGAAGAAATGAGAACAATAGAAGCCAGCTTTCACTTTGGGACATTTACTGATTATATTAAGCTCTATGTTTTGTTATCATGATATTCATCCTTGAGAATTACCACAAAAAATATTTCCAGTAAAATAGAGTCCACAGCAAAAATATCAAAGTTACCACTCAGCATCATGAATGTGGACTATTACTAACAATGGGATAAAAATTTAAAAATCAAAGGAAGACATCAGGTTACAAAATTAAGTACATTTAATAATAAGAATAAATAAAAGGTCAATGAGAATAAAGTAAGACTCCAGTATAGGTGCCTAAGCTGATTAGGAATATAACCTAACTGAGCAAATAATAATTAAAACTATGAAAACCAAAGTGGAATCAAAGCAAATAATCACAAAAGCAGAAAAAGAGTGAATAATGCACAAACATTGGGAAAATTTAAAGGGCAACCTATAATATTAAAAATAAAGGTATAAAAATCAATAATTATAATAAATACAAATGAACAAAATACTTCAGTTAAGGAACATGAAGTCTATCAGGATGAGCTCTTCAGAAAGTATCTATGTACTGCTCAAAAGAGACACATCTACAACATAGCAAACAGAAATGTAGAAAGTAAAATGATGAATAAACTGCAGGGATAATAGCATTACATTGCGTAAAATCATTTATCAGTGCTTAATCTGAAAAACATGATGCCAATAATTTTGAAAAGATCAAGCAAATAAGTGAATTTCTAAATAAATATTAACTTGAAAAATATGTTAAAAATCAGATTCAGTTTATAACTCTGAAAGTATTGGCTGAGTAAAGTCCCCCCAAAAAGAAAACACCAAACTAGGGAGGTTTTCTGTTTGTTTGTTTACCAACAACTGCTAACATTCAAGGAACAAGTAGTCCCATTTCCCATATTCCACTCCAGGATATAGAAAACGAGAAATATTCTCCAAGTATTTTTCATTGGATTAACACATTCTATATACTAGAACTCACAAGGACTAAAACCCACAAGGACAATACATGAAATGATTACAGGCAATCTTAATTACTAAAATAAATGCAAAAATTTATTTACAGATTTAGCAGATGAAATACAGTGAATCTCAAGTTTAAGTTAACATAACTGGAACAAATTATATTTATTCTGGGACGTTTAGGTTGGTTTAAAATGAAAAAGAATTTGGGGCTCCTGGGTGGCTCAGTCAGTTAAACCTCTGACCCTTGGTTCTGGCTCAGGTCATGATCTCAAGCCTGCATGGGGCTCTGTGCTGACAGTGTGGAGCTTGCTTCGGATTCTTGCTCTCTCCCCTCTCTCTCTGTCCCTAGCCCGCTTGTGCTCTCTCTCTCTCTTAAAATAAATAAACTAAATAAATAAATAAATAAATAAATAAATAAATTAAGAAAAACACAATTGAGGTATCTTATATTAACAATTGAAAAAGAAAAAAAAACATATCTCAATAGATGAAGAAGGTATATTTAAACATTCAACATTCTGTGATTAAACATTTTAAAAAGAAACCAAAAAATCTAGGAATGAAAGAACCTTCCTAATTTGATAAATACTTTTCTTCAAAAATCTCCTATAAAACTTTATACTTAATGCAACTAAGTATGCATTAAGTATCTCTCAGGAATGAGGGAGTGAAGGGGCACCTGGGTGGCTCAGTTGGTTGAACATTCGACTTCAGCTCAGGTCATGATCTCACTGTTCGTGGGTTCGAGCTCCATGTCAGGCTCTGTGCTGACAGCTCAGAGCCTGGAGCCTGCTTCAGGTTCTGTGTCTCCCTCTCTCTCTGCCCCTTCCCTGCTTGCACTCTGTCTCTCTTTCTCTCTCTCTCTCTCTCTCAAAAATAAATAAACATAAAAAAGAAAAAAAGTTGTTAAAGGAATGAGGGAGTGTGTGCTTTGTGTGAATGGAGGTCTTGGTTCTTGGATTCCCCATGAGATGATTTGCATGAGGGTCCAGGCTTCAATAAAGACAGCCAGAAGAAAAGTAGCAAGCACAAAGGAATTTATTAAAGGAAAACTACACTCTCAAGGTGGGAGAGCAATTTTTCCAAGGTGGAACCATAGTAGGACTCTTCCACAGAGAGTCATGACACCAAAGCTCTTCTTTCCAGGAAGCAACCTTATTCCTGCTGGCACTGCACAGTTGGGTTTGTACCCAAAGAACTGAGCCTGGAACACCACATAGCATAGTTTTTTGTACAGTTTCTACTTCTTTGATTTCCATATATGGTAAGGCACAAACATGCAGTCTGATTAAGTGGTCTCATGTTGCGAGGTCATGAGGGATGTTGGCTATAGCCAAGTTGCCTTGATTTTTTTTTCCTTTCCTTAGGGAGGGGACCCTGGCACAGAACCAGCCCCTAGGTATTTTGGAATTGGATATTTGTTGCTTCTCTGGGTTGGGGGGAGCTTTGAAGGACACACAGTGGGTGGTGTCTATTGGAGATCACTGACCATTATTTGGGAAACTCTTTCCATAGGCTGGGACTGGGAGTTTTTGACCCTATAAGCTGTGGTTTGTACTGAAAAAGTCGTGGCACCCTGAGTCAAAGAGCAGGGTCTGTGCCTGCAATGCAAATGCATTATGAATAGTCTGAGGGTTACCCTGGGGCAAGGGTGGAAGAGGAGACCTCAAGCTCTGCACCTGTGGCTCTTAATTTGTCAGCCCCAAGGTGTTAGGGGCCACAAGGTCAAGATGATGAGCTCCAGGCTTTATAATGTGCAGATTTTTGTTTTTGTTTTTGATTTTTTGTCTTGTCACCATCCCTGCCTTCAGTTCATGTCTCTATCATTCCCCTTCAAGGATTTGGGATTCTGCCTCCAGGCATTTTTTTCCACTGCTCTTGTCTGGCTTTTACCTAATAGAACATTGAAAGCATTATTTTAAAGGATGTATGCTATGCACCACTTTTAAGGTTTCTCATGCTCATCACTTTTATCATTACAGTGAAGAGTCTAGTTAATAGGAAGAAACAAAAAAAGTAAAGCCACAGTAAATGAAAAATTTCAGAAAGAAGGAAAAACTTCTCATAGCCTAACAGATAATACTATTCTCTATAAATAGAAATTCAAATGAGTCTACAGATATAGTTTCAAATGTTTGCTTGATATAAATGTTTGCTTGAGTATATTTCTAGATATCACCAACAAACAGGAAATTATACTAGAATATATCAATTAATAAAACTATTTTAATGTGTAAAATAATGTAGAAATATACATATAGAAAAATGTGTGTGCCAGTGCTTAGTGGAAAAAACTCTAAAACTTTATTGAAAGACTTTGAAGAAGACTTAAGTAAATAAATTTTAATATATACCAAATTCTTAGATAGGAAGGTTAAATACGACAAAGGTTGAAATTCTCTTCAAATGGATAGATAGATTTAATGTACTTTCAGTCAAATTTCCATAACAGTTTTTCCAAGGAATTCCCCAAGCTAATTCTAAAATTATACAATTAAGGTGAATAATTAAGGAATTATGAGACAATTCTAATGCAAAGCTAACAGGATGGATGACTTCTGTTACATCTCAAGAATTACTTATTCAGCTAAAATAATAAGCACATGCAATATTGCTACAGAGCAGATAAATTGAGCAATTAAACAGAAGGCCAAGAAACAAATATCACTATATGGAAACTTGATTTATGACAGAAATGGTATCGTTAGTCATTACTGAAAGAACTTTACAATTACACATACTGAGATAATTAACTATCCATATGTCAAAAAATAAAACCAAAATCCTCCTTCTTCACAACATAAACAAAGATTTGATTAATTACAAATTTGAATATGAAAGGCAAAACTACAAAACTTGTAGAATTTATGTGAAAATATTTTATAATGTAAAACTAATAAAGAAAAATTTCTCCAGTTCAAAGGCAAAATTATAAGACAAAGGTAAAGATTTATAAATGAGACTACATCAAAATAAGAATATTTATTCATGAAAATAACTCATAACAGGTGGAAACATAAGCCATGAATTGGAAGAGGACATATGAAACTGATACACATTCAGGATATATAAAGACTATAAATCATTAAGAAAAAGAGATAATCTATAATATGAGCAAAAGACAGAGTTCCCTGAGAACAAAACCTTATTAGACATTAAATATATGAAGTTGTTAACCTGATAAATAATAGGTGGGAGGGGTCCTTGGGTGGCTCAGTGGGTTAAGTGTCTAACTCTTGATTCTGCCTCAGGTCACGATCTCACTGTTCATGAGATAGAGCCTGAGTCAGGTGCTGTGCTGGTGGAGCAGAGCCTGCTGGGGATTCTCTCTCTCCCTCTCTTTCTGCTCCTTCCCTGAGCATGCTCTCTCTCTCAAAATAAAAATACTTAATTTTTTTTATTTTTAATTTTTTTAATTTTTTTAATATGTTTTTATTTATTTTTGAGACAGAGAGAGACAGAGCATGAGCAGAGGAGGGGCAGTGAGAGAGGGAGACACAGAATCTGAAGCAGTCTCCAGGCTCTGAGCTGTCAGCACAGAGCCCAACATGGGGCTCGAACTCACGTTCGGTGAGATCATGCCCTGAGCTGAAGTCGGATGCTTTACCAACTGAACCACCCAGGCGCCCCTAAATTTTTTTTTCCTTAATTTTTTTTTAAAATAATAGGTGGGATTCAAACCGAACTTATAATGAGATGTCATTTCATATCAAACCAAATTAGCAAAGATTTAAGTCTGAAATCTCAAGCCTTAGTAATCATATGAAGAAACTGGAATAATTTTATACTTCTGGTGTGAGTGCACATTGATAAAACTGCTTTAGAAAAAAGTTTTGTTTTTTCTAAGAGAAATGAAGATATCCATAACTCATAATGCAGCAATTTTATTCTTTTGTATATATCTCTGAGATTCTCTGGCACGTGTGCTCCAGGAAATATTTCTATGAATGATCATGACAATATTTTCATATGAACCAAGAGCTGGAAATAATCCTATGTTGGATACATCTGCTAGTGTTATTCAGTGGAATATTATCCAATAATTAAGAATCTATGATAGCTATTAACAGAAAACATAGATGAATTTCAGGAACACAATGTTAAGTCAGGTAAGCAAGTTGCAGAATAAGACAGAGGGTGTGATTTCATTAACATAAAGTTTAAAAACATCCAGGCACGGGGCGCCTGGGTGGCGCAGTCGGTTAAGCGTCCAACTTCAGCCAGGTCACGATCTCACAGTCCGTGAGTTCGAGCCCCGCGTCAGGCTCTGGGCTGATGGCTCAGAGCCTGGAGCCTGTTTCCGACTCTGTGTCTCCCTCTCTCTCTGCCCCTCCCAAGTTCATGCTCTGTCTCTCTCTGTCCCAAAAATAAATAAACGTTGAAAAAAAAATTAAAAAAAAAATAATAAAAACATCCAGGCACAAGAACATACATTTTTGTTCAGGAACACGTGATTTTCTGTGTTTGGAAAGACTGGTTTAGGATCAAGCAAGGGCTCACAGCAGTCTCCAGGGAAATGGTGATCTTTATTGTAGAAAGTATTCTAGATATATCAGTATTTCCTCTAAAGCTCACATATATTATTACATATTTTTATATTTTATATTTAATAAACTGATAAATATAATACTTAACAATTCAAAAGGTAAGCATTAAGAATTAGGATTAATGAGTCATACTGGAGACAGAAATGGGAAGTAAGTAAAAGTAAAGAGACAGTGTTAGTCAATCTAAGGAACACTGAATATTTATTAAGTGAAGCCCATGTTGAGAATAGTAAAACTAACAATTGAAAGTCATTATCTTATAGAAATTCAAATTTAAAGAGGAAAAGAAGTATTCTTGATACTAAGGACACTTGATACAAGGTTTCGAAGATTAATTTTGATCTGCGTGTCTAACTACTTCAAAGCAAGGAGAAAAATCAAGTTTGGATTTACAAGAATCTAAGGGACTTGAACAAGCCTTAAGAATTGCTATTGTGAAGGCATTCAATAAGGGAAGTTAAGGCAATGCATTCACTAATCATAAATCTTTTACAGCTTGTATTCAGGGGATGTGTATCAGGAATGTAGACAGAAGCATAAAATATGTAGGCTTTTAATGTATGTATGCTGAGAACAAACATTGAGGGCTTATAAGGGATTTTCTCATAAGGACAACGTGTGAAGTAGACCTACAAAAAGAAAAATTTATGATGATAGTATAAAGCAGATACAGGAAAAGAGGAGAATCTGGTCTAGATTGGGTTGAATATCATTTATTATAGTCTAGGGCCTAACAAAATCTCACAATTAAAATTAAACATTTTAAATGATGTTAACCTAACATTTTATGCATTGTTCCAGTAAGTATACTTTATGCAAATACCAGATTAATCTAGCAGATAGGATGAAATGACCAGCGCCTTGAACGTCTAGATCTGTAGTATATTAGTTTCCTAGGGCTGCTGTAAGGCATCACACACACACACACACACACACACACACACACACACAGTAGCTTAAAGCAAAAGCCATTTGTTTTCTCGAAGTTCTAGAGACTTAAAGTCTGAAATCAAGGTCTCAATAGTGTTGATTCCTTCTGAGTGCTCTGAGAGAGAATCTACTCCATGCCTCTCTCTTAGCCTTTGATAATGGCAGCTAATCCTTGGCATTCCTTGGCTGGTAGATGCATAATTTCAATCTCAACTTCTGTCTTCACATGGAGTATGCCTGGTATTTCTGTGTCTTCACATAGCTGCCTTCTTGTAAGGACACCAATTATATGGGATTAGGGTCCATATTAATGGCCTCATCTTACACTTGATTAATTCTGCAAAGATTCTGTTCCCAAATAAGGTCACATTCCACATTCTCAGTACTAAGGATCATGACTTTCACATATCATTGGTTGAAAGAATTTGTTATTCATATAAAATTGTGTTGTTAGAAATAAATTCCAGTTCTCTATTATTCATGCCATCAAAAGTGTGCATTTTCTTATTTCTAAAACGGAAAAGTGGAAAATACAATGTCGCTTTCTATGTAACCAAGTGATTTATCTGTAAGTCTCACAGCTTCCTATACAGTATTACTTGGATATAAACTATCAGCTTTTTAAGTATTAAAGACTTTTCTTTGTCATCATTTCATACTTTATTTACACAAATAATTACAAACACTGTATTTGTTTTTCCACTAGCTTCCTTCCTCTTAACTTCAATATAGCTGCTGAATTACAACTAAGAGAATAACTAGCATAACTGATGTACAGCTCACATAGAATCACGGCAATGAATACTCATAGTCTTAAGTGGTCCTTATAATATGACTGATTTATCATTCAGTAAGAACACCACAACAAACAGGTGAAAAGGAAGAAAACTGATTATTTCAAGCACTTAAAAATTCCTTTCTAAAGGTCTTATCAATGGACAGTGCTCCATTATTGTGATATTTTTCAGGTTTGGCATTTATTCTTTCAAAATTGACCCAATTCTTGTATAATTTCCTAGGATTACTCTTTCATTTTCTTAGCCCTGAAGTAAATTGTTAAAATGGATCTTTAAACACTCAACTATGATCAGATGCACATAGTTCCAAAATATAGATCAGTCACAAAAATTAAAAGATACCTAATCAGCCCCTGGCATAAACAAAATCAGATTATAAGCCAGTCAAATACAAATGTAGTAAAACTAGATTTATACATTATAAGAATAATTCTCAAATAGACAATGCATAGTTTAAGAAACATGCCATATTTTTTCACTAACATTCATTTTTATTATTTTTGCTGCAAAATTGACAAGCTAGTTATTTTCCCTCTAAAATGCTGTTAAAATCAGGGTTAATTTGTGACCACATGCTTTGTATAAGAGAAAAACAGAAGCAAAGTGAAGACACAAATCTTTTATTTTATTAAAGCTTTAATGTGAAATCCTACAATTGCCAAATTTATTCTAATTTAGTTTATCATCTAAATATCAATTATTGAGAATTACTTAAACCAGTAGTTTTTTAATAAAAATTTAGATATATCTTATCTCCTGATATTCAAGATATTATTATTTATTTCCAAGATATTATTTTTAAGGCTATGGATTCTAGGAAAAAGCTTAGAATTTCTTATAGGTAAGTACAATTTATTCATGATGATTTTTCAAAATGCAGATTACCTGTATTGCTTGGTTAGAAGCCATCTTATACTCAGGAGTCACTAACGGTTTAACATTTTTCTTGCTTGGGTTGTCATTAGTGCACCACAGAAATTACTAAAAGTCAGAAACTCTTTTGGAAGGGCTGAGTACTTTCATTTGCAGCAGTTTGTAAGGAACCTACGATATTAACTGCTTTTCTGTGTGTGCTGGGCTAATTGGAATCCAGGCTCGGCATTATAGTCTGTATGCCTTAACAAACAATGAATTTCTGGTTAGCCTCCAATGCACATTCCTTTCAAATTGCTCTAGCTGCCAGTTGAATGTGTTTATTTTCTCATTTGGACTTCCATAGTAGCATTGACTCCTGCATTATAATCTTACTGTATCTCTTAATGACAACATAATCTGCTGGAGAGAATGCAAAACTCCTACAGAAATTACTTCTTATGTTAGGTAGAAAGAAGAGAGGTGGTGTGTAGCTAATATGTAGCTGGCATGAATCAGGTTAATGATAGAGAAAGAGGTTTTCAAAGAAAAAAATTGGAAGGAGGGAGACACAAAATTGCCTCATTACAAAATGAAAAATAGAACTACCAATTATTGTGCTGCTAAATCAAACCAGCTTGTGAGTGGGTGTGTGTACACATGGACAATATGTTTACTTGCATATTCTTATCCATGTTCTTTTTAATTGATTGTATAATAGGATGCAGTCCCATATCCTGCGATGCTTCTAAAATTGATTTGTAATGCAAGGTTTAGATAATAAGTAATATAATGACACTACGTATTTTTTAAATAAGCAAATATTATCCAAATGCCAAAGTGCATATTTACAGGGCAGCAACAACTAATCAAACACCTTTAATAAAGAAAAGATTTCTGGGTTTTTGAATATAGTAACTTACAGTATTTCGGTATCAATAAATTATATTGGAAATGTATTGAATTCTTTAACATCTTAGATTTTAAACAGGCTATAGCTTGTCAAAACAAGTTCTTGAAAATTTTCATGAGGTAACAGTATCCATGTGCTTACTGGATTATATGAACACTGTGTATGTAACTGAATCAGTGATATTTTGGCATTCAGGGATTACATTAGCATTGCCTAGGCAGAGACTTATTGAAATTTTATTTCAGTTATGTGAATTTTACCAAGCCTTGTGCTTGAACATAAAACATCCTAATTTGTCATTAATCTTTTTTCTAAATCAATCCTTGAAAATTAATTTCAAGAATATTCCCATATAATTTTAAGAAACAAAATTGATGAAAAATTGAAGAAACTCCACAGGGAGAGAGCATAGTGCAATAGTATATATTATTTTTGTTGTTTATCTACCATAGAACCATTGCTTAAAATTCACTGTTACTTTAAAACAAAACAAAAATCTTACCCCCTGAATTTGCATTTGGTCTTGATTATGCCATTATAACTTAAATGACATTTAATAGAAGGCTTAGCAACTGATGTTAATAATGCTCTGTTAACGTCCTAAGTACTCACAGAATTTATGTATAAAGTCATAGTAATTTAACGAAGGGAATTAACAAATTATTTACCTCCTTTTTTTCTCTAGGTCTCAACTTGATATTTTAAAACCTATGATTTTAAAATAGAAGCAACAATGAAACAGAAAATATATCCTTCACTGCAATTTGATCAAGATTCGTTTTACCTTTGTATTTCTAAGAATTAGCAAGTACAAAGACTGGCACTAAAAGCTGCCCCAGGGATGTGAAATAGCTCACAAAACACCAAACTGAAGAGATAACATATACTTTTTAAAACTGCTTTTGAGATTCTTCATATATGGATGCTGGGAGTCAGGAATCCACACCAAAAGATGTTTCCATTATATCAAATGAAATGATATTTTGACCTTTTCTTCAGAAATGATCATCTACCTCAGAAACAGAAAATCCACTCCTTGCTCTGAGACTTTTTTGCTTATTCTCCTCTCAAAATTTATCCTAATAATAAGTGCATATCATCATATCATTCTTCTTATCACCTTGTTTAGATATTTGTAATAAACTTGGATTTATTTTGTATGTTTTTCAAGTATATTTAGAATGATAATTGGCTAATTAAAAATAAATAACTTTTGGAGTGCCTAGGTGGCTCAGTCCATTAGCCATCTGGCTCTTGGTTTCAGCTCAGGTCATGATCTCCCAGTTTGTGAGTTCGAGCATTGGCTCCTCACTGACAATGTGAGGCCTGCTTGGGATTCTCTCTCTCTTCTTCCTCTCTCTCTGCCCTTCCTTTACTGACACACTCTTTTTCTCTCTTAAAATAAATAAATTAAAACAACAACAACAACTAACAATAACTTTTCATATTGTGTTTTGTGTTTTCTTTCTTCTTCCTTTTTTTTTTTTAATAGTTTTCATTTCCTGGAAGATAACTTCTTTGGTACAATTTCTTCTTCTGAACTTCCCCAGTGTTGTCCAGCATAAATACCCGATAAATATCTCTCCTTATCTTAATCCAGACTAGAGAGCCAGCAATTTTTTTGACAGAAAAATGTGAGTATTTGATCACAGGTTCTGTGTATTAAGACTTTTAATAAAAGAAAGGAATTGACATGTTTCCTTTTTTCCCTTTCCCTTGTTATGTTAATGTGAGCTTCTCTAAGCTGAATCTTATATTTAATATCATAATTGAAGTAATTATTGTCTGAAAAACAGTTGAGATATATTTTACAATATTCATTACTCCCAGATACCTTTGCAGGAGACATACTGAAGAACATACTATGTTACAGTGAGATTACTCTGTTACAACACTCCTTGGAAATGCTTCCAGAGCAAAATATTTCTCCAGCTTTGAGATATAATTGACATGTAACATTGTGTAAGTAAAGGTTCACAACATGGTTTGATATACACATGTATTATGAAATGATTACTGCCATGTTAGTTAACATCTGTCACTTCACAGATACAATTTTCAATTTTCTTTCCTGTGATTAAAACTTTAAATATCTACTCTGCTGGCAACACATTTCAGATATACAAAACAGCATTTTTAACTACAGTCACCACGCTGTACCTTCCATCCTTAGAACTTATTGACCTCGTAACCAAAAGTTTGTATCTTTTGGCCACCTTCACCCATGTCTCCAAACCCTCGATCACCACTTCTGGCAACCACCAATTTGTTCTCTGCTTCTGAGTTCATTTTTTTTTTAAATAGGTTTCACATATAAGTGAGATCGCACAGTATTTGTCTTTCTCCGATCTGACTTATTCCACTTATGCCCTCAAGTTTCATCCATGTTTTGTCACAAATGGCGGTTTTCCTTCTTATGTCTGAAACTGTCATGTCAAAATATTAAGACTTAATATGATGAAACTCATCTCTTTATTTATTATGATACTGCACATCAAAAATCTATATGGACATATTAGATAGTAATATGGTTTAATAAGTTATGAATTTGTAGTATGAGTTACATACGACAAATTGTAATACAATTTCATTTTGAGACAATAAAGGCAAGAGCCGTCAGCAACGTATTGTCCTTTAAACTGGTTTACAATTTATAATAATCCACAGCAATCTGTTGCCACTTAAACGGATTTACAGCTTAATTTATAATAATCCACAGCAAGGAAATAAGACTGTGACTAATTTTAGATTGTTTATTTAAAGTTGAAGATGAAAATGTGTCTTTACATGTCAATTAAGGAAAACTCCAGAAACTATTTGGTCAGGTTTATCAAGGGTCCCTCTCCAATATATGTTATGTGCATACCTATTAGTGCATGCGATTTTGACATGAATTGTTTGGGAAAGACAAAATTAATAGTATTTTCTGATTCCATGTTGTAGATACAATTTTTAAGTATGCCAAATTTTAAACATGACATGGGTAATTGAAATAAAGTAACAACAGTGGAATAGATTGAGAAATTCTACACGTGTTGAAATCCTGTTTTAGAAGCAGACTATAGTTTGAATATTGACAATGGCTGTGATCAAATTTGTGATGAAAGAAACTAAGTTTATTGAAACTATTTATTGGAAATAGCTATAACAGCAATTTGCAGAAACATGATTATAATCTTCAATACACTTGTTATTTGTCAATAGCTATCTCCGTGCGTTAGTGAAAAAGTAATTTTGTTGGCATCATCAGTGTCGTAATTAAATCTTCATGCCTAAACAGTGCACCTCGAGGAAAAATTTACCTTTCTCACAGAAAAAAATTGAGTTGAGGAGCAGGTTCCTAAATTTATGTTTACTTAAATACAAAGATACATTTTTTCATCAATGTTTTTGACAGGCTTGGATTGAATTCAGACCCACAAGATTTTCTGCAGATGTAAGGTTTCCAAAGCTATTGCTTTAGTGATTTTGCACAGTGTATTATAAATGTGTTATTCCCCCTGACTTCTCTTTGTTTCACCCTATCTGAAGACATTCTTTGCACATTAATGTGTTTCTTCTGAGTCCAGCTATTGTCAATCCAATCTTCTATGAACCTGCTTTTGTTGTTATCAAGGACTATGGCTTTGAGTATTTTGTGCTTAAAGCAAGGATTTATAAGTAGGTTTTATTCAATGCTGTATTTAAATACTCAAAGCAAGCATGTTTGGTTTTCTTTTAGTACTTAGAAAAAAATATATAAATAAACATTGTGATTGAATCTATTCCCTATAAAATAATTACCTGTAGTATTCTGGAAAAATACAAATAAAGTGTCATCATAATCACAACTATTATTTCAATTTAATAATTATTTTAATTTAAGCTCAACCAGGATCATTAGGAGATTAATGAATGAGAAATTGGGAGGTACTTATTATAAGATGAGAAGTATACAGTTGTCTTCAAATATACAGATTATGGGATTTATGTTTATGTTTATGATTTCTGGAAAATTATGTAATGTATCTAAATTTCATCTTATGTAACTTCAATATTCTAATAACTGCCTAGAATAGTGTTCTGGGGATTAAAAAACTATTCTCAGAGTCCTTGTAGTCTAATAACATTTTATTAAATATAAGATTATCATTGAAGTGAGCCGATGCAAAATATAAATACATCACCCTATATATTTATTTATAACTGTTATACCAGTTATACATATTTTTGTATTGTGTCTACCACATATAAATATAATCATTTTTTTATTGATGTCAATATTTGTGGGCATCCTGTATCATGCCAAATGATAAGTCAAAATTTGACAAAATAGAGATAACAATGAAGTAAATGTCCCAGGAGAATCTAAGAATCAAAAGCAAAAGTAAAAAAAAAATCCTGGAACCTGATCAAAGTTTCTGGTTCAGTAAAATTGAAAAAAAAAATTTCAATAATCCTCAAATAGTTTGGGAGAATATTTGATAACAATGCAGTTATATTTTATTTCAAAAAATGTTTAATAAGTTTCCAGGAAATTCTGGCAATAAACTAAAGAGTCAAAAGTTTTTTGGGCCTTGCCTTCAATGAGTATTTTTCCAGAGATAGATTGGCATTGATAAAGTATAACTTATTAAATTCTGTTTACATGCTTTAAGCAATGGACTTTGAGAACTTCATTTTTACTTACTAGTAGAATCTACATTTTTTCTTAGATAAAGGATCATTCCAGGTTCATTGAAAATGTATTTTAATTGAGCAATATTAGATGTTAGTTGACCAACATTGAAGCTACTGTAGGAGATAGAAATGAGACAAAATCAATGGGACTAAATTATAAATTGAATATACACATTTAAGAAAAGCAAAGTGTCAAAGATTACTTTTGGGGTAAAAGGTTTTTTCTTCTTTTTAATTTCTTTAATGTTTATTTTTGAAAAAGAGAGATACACAGAGCAGGGGGGGGACCAAGAGAGAGGGAGACACAGAATCTAAAGCAGACTGCAGGCTCCGACCTGTCAGCACAGAGCCAGATGTGGGGCTTGAACTCACAGACCAGACCGCAAGATCATGACCTGAGCTGAAGTCGGACGCTCAACCACCTAAGCCACCCAGGTGCCCCTAGGGAGAAAGATTTTTAAATGGATAGATGATAATAGCATTTAACAAATCATGAAAGTTGAATACTTCGAGCTTTAGGATTCTTTTAAACAAGTACATTCAAATAATTTGGTCTAGAAGTCATAGAGATGTCCTAATTGAATATATAAATTGTGAGTCGGCTGAGCAGCTGAATCCACGAGCATAGGTAAAATGACCTTGAAAGAGAATGCAGCATAAGACAGAACATCATTACCCAGTATTGAGTCAGAGTGACTATTAGTGACCAGCTGATGAAAACATCTCACAAAATACCACTTATGTGGCACAAGCAGAGAGGCAGGAGTAATGTGTTCAGGAAGCCAGGAAAATGTGTTCAGAAACCAGAGGAAGAAAGCATTTTAAGAAGCAGAGAATGACTCTCAGAGTGGCTAAGTAATCAAATGATGATTGAAAATATATCTGATCTGTTGGATATTTTGGAGGCTTTGTAACCATAATGAAAACTGCATTAACATGAATATCTGAATGACAGATAGACTTAAATGATATGGGAAGAAAATAGAAATTCAAAAAATTAAGAAATATCTTCCCAAAATTTTGTCTACGAAGACAGAGAGAGAATTAAATAACTAAAGCACCAGGGCTGAGTTTTAAATTTTGAAGTTTTTTGGTTAAAGCTTAAATGTGTTAAAACTGATGGAACAGATCCAGTTTATAAGGAGGAGTTGTCCAGAAGAGAGAGAAAAAGAAAGAAGAGATAGGGAAAGATGGTGAGAAAGAGAGAGACAGGGAAAGAGGGGAGAGAGAGAGAGCGAGCAAGAGAATGAAACAATACACAATTTCCAAGAAGGCAGGAGGTATTGGATCCAATAGGCCGATAGAAAATTTATTAAGAGATGGAGTTAATAACATCTGCCGAAAGCCAGATATTTTAGCACCATTGAATCATGGCATTTAGCATGTAGTGTTTGCCAAATTCATAAGAAAACTATCAGATTTAATTAATTGTTTTTTGAGTTTTTCCCCTAATATTGTAAATGAAGAATTCATTCATATATAGGAATTTAGAAGGAAATGACGGCTGACTATAGAATCAAATTATATTGTTGAAGAGGCAAATAAATAATTAAATAAACCTTATCTATCCATGATCAATTGAACAATGTGTGTTAGATTCTTTCTATATTACAAGTATTGTAGCCAGTGATTGGTGGCTTGTGAGAAACCTTTATTAAAATTTAATCATGTTAAGTTAATATCTCACCTCAATGCACACTTTTACCTTTCTACTATGCATTTTGCAATGTACTTTCAGAGTATTTAATTGACCTGAGTATTTAATGACCTGAGGCAGAATCAAGAGTTAGACACTTAACCCACTGAGCTACCCAAGGACCCCTCCCACCTATTATTTATCAGGTTAACAACTTCACATATATTAAATGATATCTTAGGAAAATAGAAAGGCCAAGTTTACCCTGTTACCTTCTTTTAAATAATATCATTTAAATTTGGTTTATGAAGGAACAAAATTATTGACAAGTATATTAATATTACAGATGATTTTGAAAAAAATGAATCAAGAGTTATGAATGAAATATTCTCAGTGAATTGGCAATTGGATTTTACTTTTCTGGTACTGGTAAGTTCCTGTTTTATTCACACACAGAATCATTCTGAGATAAGTGCTGACATGTCACCTCTCCTTCTTTTAGACCAAAATAAAACATAGATTATTTAATATTAAGACATATTTGATTTGCTGTTTGTGATGTTCACTGAGATAAAAAGTTTTTGTTTTGTTTTGTTTTGTTTTTAGTATTCTCACAGGGTGATTTTCTTAGGGGTTGGAGAAAGTATGGAAACCAAACCTTTAGCCCTCAGCTCCACCCAGCTTCTTCTAGAAATAAGAATAATACTTTCACCCAAATTTTCCATGAATATTATTGGCAGTTTCAATATGTATCTTAAATTAAACATCATAAATGACTGATTTGCTTCACAATAATGTATCCAGATAATTTTTATTCTCTATAACATTAAACATATTTGAAATAAGAACCTTTTCTTGAGAGAATTATTGTATCTAATGCTCTTTAGTTGTTGCCAGATTCCAAAGCCCCTCCACAACTTCAAAAACTGTATCCTTTTGTCAAGATTTGGGGCCCTGGATCATTCAGTCTACGATTCTAAAACTCTTTCTAATTGCTGGAGTAGAAAATGGACTCTATTAGACTATAAATTCTGTACCAAACTCTTGGGTAAGATCATCCAAAGCTCGCCAAGAGACATTAAGTATAAATCTAACCCTCATATGTTACCTAGCTTCATTCTGTTTTGTCATTCAACAAAAATATATTGAGGTACTATTTTGTATACATCATCGCTTTAGCATTGGAAATCCAGAATGAAGAAAACCAACACAGACAGGAGTTTGTAGTCTAGGAGATAAGACGTACATAAAATGAAGTGTTGCACATTTCCTTATTTAGCTGATATTATAAAGGAGTAGTACAAGTGCCATGAGAAGATGTTCCAAGTTGCCATGTTATAGTATGGAGCTTCAGGGAAAGCTTCCTGGGGAATGTGGTTAAATTGAAATTCAAATGCCTTTTCAGTAACAGGAAATAAATTCTGCATATATTCTGGGGCAGAAAGGAATAAAGCACATTAACAAAGGGAGTAAATGGATTTTATTTATTATAAGCAAAGTCTTTCTGTATTTTTTATTTGTAAAACTAGAGTACGCTGATGTTGAACAGCTAGATGGGTAGAATATCATACATATTCAACATCTTCTGATTTCTTGTAACCAACATTATGTAATCCACGACTTTTTCCTAATTTATTAAATTTCATAGGAACCAGAGAATACTGTCCTATTCTGGAAGATAAATGGTTCTAAGGAGTTGCCTGACCCAGCTCACTGATACAGTCTGTTCTTAACAAGCACAGCCACTTTCCAGTTTTAACCAAAAGCCAATCTGGCAAAGATGCAAGAATGATGGGAAGTCCTTTCTCAAGAAGCTATCCTGGCAGCAAATAAGAGTTCCTAAGAACAACATTGACAGTGAGGATAGTGTGTCACCAAAGATCTGGTGCCAGGAAGTAAGATCTATTGGGTGCTCAGAAAAGAAAAATCAACTTCTCACTGAATGAATTTTATGGGTATAATTTGACTCAAAACTTTGAATGTGGCTGATTTTGTGTAGCTCTGATTGGTTAATTTCTTCCCTTCTTGAAGATTTTCTGAGACTGGTTTTCCAGTCTTCTTCACTAATTTAGTTATCTAAACTATCAATTTACTTTTCTGCTTAAATAGACCATAGTGAGTTTTTATTATTTCAGACTAAAGTTAATTCAAGAATTGCCAGCAGGGAAAGATAATGAAGGGGCTAAGAGAAGGTGATGGGGTGTTCTGGCTTTATTGGGGCAAAATGGAAAATCCATCAATTGCTAAGGAGTAGAAAGCTAGCAACCATAACATGAAGTGGAAAGTAATTAATTCCTTTGCCACCAAATGTCACCTGGGATGATGTTCTCCTTGAGAATTAAGCTTTAAATATTAGCATGGCTGATACCTTAAAACTATATGAAAAACAAGAAAAATTCAGTAACTTTAGTTGGGCTGGCTATTGCTAATAGTGATACACATCATAGAAGACTAGAACAGGACAAAAATATCCCCAAAGACATTTTATTTTAATACTTGAGGTATAGCCTGAAAGTGACAGACTTACCTTTCATTGTTACAAAAAGAGTGGGACCCTGAGAAATATAATACAGAAGGTATAAGAACTCGGACTAAAAAACAAAACAAAACACCAATTCTCGCAGAGCTTTCCTTGTCAAAGCAAAACCTTCTCCCCTTTATTATGAGAAAAGTATTTTCTTTCTTGAACAGTATGTAACTTGGGTCAAAAGCTAAATTGGAAAAAGCAGTGGTAGCAGATAATCCTTGCTGAGGATGTTGTCTTGTGAGGCGAACTTGGTTCTCCTCCCACACTAACAACTGCTCCTCACTATGTCTATACCTAGTAAGGTGAGCCATATCCCAACATGTGTGTGTAGGAGGGGAATGGTGGTGAGAACTGACAAGAGAATGAAAGCAGAAAGGAGACCGGTAAAAAAGTGCTAAAAATGAACTAACATAGAACCACAACAAGATCTTGGTAATAATTATACAAATAAATTCTGAGAATTCTGAAAGTAGTAACAAAAAAGAAGGTATTTTGCAAATGGCTCAATCTTAAGTCACTGGTGGACTAAGCTACATGATGTTCTGAGGTTGTTTATTAAATATGAGAAGCATAATCCACAATGTTTGGGAAAGACTTTCTTTTGTAGGAATATTTGCCATGTTCAACTAGCTCTTAAACTCTGAGAAGTAAATCCAAATATTTTTTGAGATCAATATGCTAAAAATTAAATTTGCTAAAGCCAGTGAGACACATGAACAATTCCTAATATGTATGTTTCCTTCAACTCTTCACTTTCGTTGATTACTTGAATAGAGCTGGGCTGTCCACACGTGCTTGCACAGCTATTAGCAGTGTAAAAATGAGGGAGGCCACAAAGAAAATCTAGGCACTCTGCAGATTGGGGACTAGGTAATAGGGCCTAAGAACGATTTCTCCCAATCCCATTGAATTCTGACATGTAACTCCAAGGAATGAGAGAATTTTATAATCACACTTCGCTTTCCGTGTTGTTATGGAGGCATATTTGTCAGGAAGATAGGTTATATGTCATCTAATTTGATTTGTCACTTCTAATTATTTAGACCTACAGCATATGGACCTTCTTTTGTATTCTTGCCATGGGCAAGGCATGTATGTGTCTACCATACTTCAGTCAGGGCCACCATCTGTGGGCATCCACCACTTTTGGATATCCTACACAGCATTACTTTAACCAACACATTTATTTTAAAGTAAAAAGTAAGGTAATAAGCTGATACCCATCGATTTCTTGGTCTTATCATATTCCTTATTACCTAGGAGTAGAATGAAAAACAGTTAGAATGGTTATGTTTCCCAAAGTTGCAGTAAAGATATGGAAATGATGTATAGTAGTGTCATGAACACTGAGGAGTACTATACATTAGCAACAAATGAATGGTGCTAAGTTTCCCACAGACAAAATAAGGGGTACATTACAACTGGCTGAATAAGACGTACACTGACACACTGTGTGTTCCTAACACACTGGAGGAGTGAGAGAAAAAGATGGGTAGAGAAATGATACGTGGATAGATACATAGATGAGAGACAGAGGGAGAGGAAGGGGGAGAGAGGACAGAAATTTAAGTAGCTATTAATCACTTTAGTGTACAGGTATTATTTGAGTCCTGAGTCAAAATTAAGCTCAAAGAAAGAAACCTCACAAATAAAAATAATACAAACACAAAATTGGAACGTCTATCATCTGGATATTTGAAGACGTGGAACTGCTTTAAAATTTTAACCATAGAAAGAATTCGTATCTTTTATACAAAAAAAATAATAGTATGGATATCTTTCTCAGAAAAATACAGGGGTTGCCAATTGGCAACTTCAGGCTCCTCATACCAATGGGTTAGCAAGTAGATAATGAGGTTACTGTTTTGGTAACGGATTTATTTCTGACTTTGAAAACAAATAGAATTGTTGCTCCCAGATAATGCCAGAGAGGAGATTAGGTGGAATTCAATCTATTTAATGAAATGACTCTTTATTTCCAGGGAGAAAAAGTGAATGTTAGAATCAGTAGAAGCATATGGTTCAGATTCCTCGAAAATAAAGTTTTGTTTTCATCTGGACAGTGACAGGCAAGCTAAAGTGCTGACAAAGTGAATATGCAAATTATTTTTTAGAAGGAGTTATAAACACTAACTTGGTGACCAAGTACAGAAATGAGAATTATAATAACCTGTCCTATTCATGTTATTTTATGTATTATGTATATATAATTTGAATTTATTTCTACATCATTTATCCACCACTTTATATAGGACATTTTGATCATGGTAAACTTGGCTTTTTTTCCCCCATAGATTTCAATCTATCAAGATATAATTAGGATGAACTATGGCTGCAATGAACATCACCAGAGATTCCGAATTAGAATTGAGGAAAACAACTGAGGATGTTACTTTTGCCATCACCAGAGCTTGGTTGTCCTGCTGGGGTTGAAATAAAAGCCAGTTTCTAGGGGTGGTATTGGCAGTGAGGCCAAGGATAACACTCAGTGTCAGGTGATATTCGTAGCCTCTACTTCAATGAATTCCTTCCTATTCCCAGTAAGCTATCACTCAGTGAAAGTATTTGCCTGCTAGGAATGAGGATGTCTTATCTGTCACAGTCAAGGGTTGTGAGGATGAGCAGTTCAATTTTTCAAGACAGTCATTCACAGTGATAGAGAAAAGGAAAAATCCTGCTTCTATTCTTACTTCTAATCTTTCGGTTCTTATTTTATTATTTTTTATTATTTATTTTTTTTAATTTTTTTTTAAAGAGAGAGAGAGAAAGTAGAGGAGAGGGGCAGTGGGGGAGAGAGAATCTTAAGCAGGCTTCATGCACTGCACAGAGCCCGATGTGGGGTTCCATCTCACAATTGTAAGATCATGACCTCATGATCTGAGCTGAAATCAAAAAGTCAGATGCTTGGTTAATAAGAAAGACCTACGTATCAGAAGTGACCTGGAAGGATTTTTTTTTTGAGAGAGAGAGAGGGTGCAAGTGAGCAAGGGGCAAAGAGGGAGAGAGAGAGATCCCGCAAGCGACAGAGAGAGAGAGAGAGAGAGAGAGAGAAGTGGGGATCACCCAGGGATCGTGCTTTACCCGAAGCAGGGCTTGTAGAAGTGAACTGGAACTTTTAGTCTTGCAAACCTACAGATTCTAAATGTCTAAAAACACAGGTTTGCATTTTGTACATTATTGAGTCTGTAAAAGAAAACACTATATTTAGTACATAGATTTTTTTTTTAATAAATGGTTTAATTAAGTTTCAAAAGCCACGGAATCTGTTAAAGTGAATTTAAGTTACTAGACAGTGTTCTAATGATTGTAATTTAGGTGGTTTCAAATTAACTAGATATAAGATAATTATATAGTTTTAGAAAATAAGAGTAACAGGGTCAAGCTGCTTCATTCATTCATTTCTTCAATGCCTACAATACTCCTGGCATTGTTCTAGGCATTGGTTACATAGCATAATTAACATACTTTCTGTCCCCGTGGAGCTTATATTCTCCTACCAATATTCTAGTAATAATCTCTTCATGAACATATGAATAAATAAGTGGATATAAAAGGCAAGTTTTATTGGAAATACATGGAGACAAAGTAGAAGCATCTGTGTCGATCATGTATCTAAACAGAGGTTTTAAGAGAAAAAAAATATTTAAGGAATTTAACGATACATACAGAATTTAGCAATATAAAACCAGAAATTCATTCCCAACACAAATAAGTGAAACTTTCTTAACAGCCAATAATTCAGAAGTAAAATTGGAAGAGATTTAAATTTTTCTACATCTAAAAAAATGTGTATTTAAATGTATTTTAGGGAGTTAACACCGAAAAACAGTCCACATCTTGTTGCAAAACATTATTAATAGCTTCCAAAATTGATTATGGGTAATTTTTAAAGGATGGGCACATGCCATTTTCAGAATTTTGAAGTATATTGCAGAGATATGTATTCATCTGTTTTAAAAGTTGTTTCGGTCCTAACAGGTATCATATGAACTAATGATTTCCTATGTATAAATCAGATAGTCTCTATTCTGATTGCTTTCCTCTCATAAATCTGCCTATGAGTATGTTTAGCCATTAATCAATAACTGTATGCTGATGGGCAAAATTCACTTATTTTTCCATAAGCACAGTTTTCAACTCTAACAATTTTATATAAACTTTTCACTCACATTGGTTCCATTGTTAAATTTTTAAAAATTAAAGAATAACATTTTAGCATAGGGAAATATTCCTTCGTCAAGTATTTGTCACAATGTCAGTCTCCATTGCAGTTGATGTTCTAAAACTTTTATTCTTATTTATTTATTATTACAGATTTTTAATAAGACAAATGGGTACTTGACAGAGAGAGAATCTATTGTTAATTTTTTTCAGGCATTAATATGGAAATTACCACTTATGAAGAAAATCAATTTGACTACTTTTTAAATTGTAAATGCTCACTTGTCATAAAACCTCAGGAAACATTAAAATGAAAGAAACACAATGATGAAGAAATGTAAGAGCTATGGGAAGGATAAATGTTTTCAAAGATGCAGAGAACCACGTGTAGAAGGGGAAAAGACATCTACGATTGTACCTACAGTACTTACAGGGGGAATAATGAAAATAATATAGAATAGAGGAAGAATCAGGCAGAGAAGTGGACCGAACAGGTGCCATCAGGAAAAGGAATATAGCACAGACCTTGCAGCCAAATCAACTGAGTTTGTGTCTTAAATTTGTCACTTTAGGGGCACCTGGGTAACTCAGTTGTTTTTGTGACTCTTGAGTTGGCCTCAGATCTTGATCTTGTGTGAGATCGAGCCCAGTGTAAGGCTCTGCTCTGGGTCTGAAGCCTGCTTAAGATTCTCTCCCCCTCCCCCACTCAAGCTCTCTCTTTCTCTCTCTCTCTCAAAAACAAACAAAACAAAACAAAACAAAACAAAACAAAACACATGTCATATTAACTTCATGATGTTTAAATGAATCCGCATCTGTAAAACCTTAGAAGAGGGAATGGCAAACTCCAGCCTGCGTACCAAATCTAGTCTACTATTTTCATAAATAAAGTACATTTAAACACAGCTGCATTACCTACTTATTGTCTATGGGTGCTTTCAAACTACAAACTTTCAAATTATACATTTATCTCACCAGAACTACATCTTTCTTTGCCTCAAAACCACGAATAGATTTTAATGATTCTAAAAGCAGACAAGGCTTCTACATTCATTATATTCTACATCTGTGATAACGTCCTGGAAACCACTTCAGAGGAAATGGACACTAGTTTGGTAGCACAGGTGCAACTATTCACAATCACCAGGGATTTCTTGGTGAATCCAAGATAGAAAATCATGCAAGTGGGTCTCACGAGTAATATTAAATTCATCACACATTAATCTTCTTTGTGCTTTCAGAGTCAAAATGGTAATGCATCTCTTTTAACCTTGCTGTCTATTCTAGAAATATTGTCAATACTAACAAGCATTTAAAATGTTACCACATATAATACACAGACATCAGAACAGAAAAAGATTATGCCATCTCCTTGAGATTTGCTTTTAAGTGAAATCATGTTCATACTGAATTTAATAGAAACAATTTCCTAACCCCCCAAAAAAGGTTTAACAATATTATAGACATGATGTCAACAGTTAGCAGTGTTGAGCAGAATTATAATAATTATAATAGTATTTTATTAAAAGTTTATTCTGTGGCAAACTTTATTAACCCATCATAAATGAATTACTTAATTTTTACTCATGATTATATTTTGAAATTGGTATACTTGTTATACATATTGTATACTGTGGACCTAAGACTTAGAGAGGTTATGCAAGCTTTCCAAAAACATAGAGCTAAAAATATCAAAGAATCAGAACTGGATATACTTTTATTAGATACGAGAGTGCAAACATCATTGAGCTATACTTCCTTTCTAGAACAAGGCATTTCCTTCCATGTGTCTTCTAAACATTTTTAAGTTCTTACTCACTATGTCAAAAATTCCTTATTTCATTTGGAGAGTTTATGTTAAAAATACCTCAAAGGTAAACTTTTCACAGTATACTGAGCTTTGGTAAAAACAATAGGCTGGTTGGTAATTTTGTATTTCTAAATTACTTTTACTAGATATGAATTTATAAAAATCTATGTGAGGTATAAAATATTAAGTTACAGCAAAACTGACCCATTCAAAACCCAGTTAAGAAAGAAAACACTATAGCTACCTTTGAAGAATCCTGTTGTTTTTTTTTTTTAACTTTTTTAAATGTTTATTTATTTTTGAGAGAGAGAGGGACAGAGCGTGAGCAGGGAAGGGGCAGAGAGAGAGGGAGACACAGAATCTTAAACAGGATCCAGGCTCTGATCTGTCAGCACAGAGCCCTACATGGAGCTCGAATTCATGAACTATGGGATAATGACCTGAGTTGAAGTCTGCCACCCAACTGACTGAGCCACCCAGGTGCCCCTGAAGAATCCTGTTCTAAATGGACATATCCATTCTCTCCCATTGTCTCTGTATAAAAAGATAACCATTCACTCCATTGTCTTTAGATAAATTGATAAATAGAATAATATAATAGATAAATAATGTTTATCACAATTGCCAAGATTTTATGTCTATCTATCTATCTATCTATCCATCTATCTATCATCTATCTATCTATCTATGTATCTATCATCTATCTCTCTTTGGGGGATACAAATCTATACATAATCTTGTAGTTACTTATGATATTATGTTTTTTAGCCTAAAAACTACATTATTAAAATTCCATTTCTTTCCACATGAAAACTAGTTATTCCCCCACTCTAAACAAACAAATAAGACATTTGTAAAATATGCAAACAAACTATTTTCAAATATTTCTCAACATGCATGCAGGGCTATGATCCCTATATAAAGGCAAACGTATAAGGAAGCATTATGTTCTCAGGTTAGAAGCAATTTCTAGACATTAGTGTAAAAATTGGAAATGCAAGTAGAACTGGGCAATTTTGTGGATTTAAGGAGTCAGAAATTAAAATCCAGGGAGGCCGAGGCAGCTAGATTTGCAAGATGTTACCTCAGAGAGGAAGCAGTTACACACACTTTGATACCCTTTATATGAATATGTCATATAAACTTATTCAGGTTCGAAGTGTCCTATAAATTCTTCATATATATGTGGAATTTCATAGTTTTAGTAGCACAACTAACCAGGCATGTGGCAAGCAGTAGCAATCAGGAATTCAAATGAAAGTTAAAATTAAACTCACAGTGATTGGTCTAATATAAACAACTCAACTGATGAAAAACTTGAATAAATACATACTTTGTAGGCAAGGCCAGTCATACATGGGTAATAAGACAATGGCCCCTTCTGCTGCCAAGCCCCTGCCAAATTCCCTGGATTCTGTTTAAAAGGTGAATTTTAATTTCAGAATCAGCTTTTTAAAAAAATCCAACCATTTGGATTTCATATATTGATGCAATTAATGTCTAAACAGTGTTGACAGATGTCTAAAAGTACAAGGTCCCAGAAAACTCTACTTTATTAAGGTCATTGATTATTGAATGAAATTGTAAATTATGATAGCATGAATATTTTACGTATTATATATAGACACACATATATATATTTATATTATGAAGTGCACATACATTTGTATATATGTGTACAAATTGTACACAATCCATGTTTATATATAGAATATCGGCTCCACAATTATCGCCTTATTCACCAACATTTGTACCTAGTGTTTTGTCTGTAACATTTCATAAATTGATATACTTTTGCTTCTCTCTCCATCTCCCTCTGTCATTCACTCACTTATCAGATACAGAAAAATATTAATAGACAAATATAACTCACTGTTTTAAAGAGAACATTTTAGATAGAAACATCATTAGTCAAGTAGTACAGTTGTGCCTGTAGCCACCAATGAACTAACATCCTTACATATTCATTGTACAGCTTAGTTGTCCTATGTGTACTGATAATTCTGAAGCATTTGTCCACATAGTATATTGCGGTTTGTCACTGTTTGTTAACTTGAGATTTCCAATACTAAGTAACTAAAAAATAAATATTTCAATTTTATACTTCTTAATGTTGTAAACTTATTTATATTTTATAGTTTATAAAATATATTGATGAAATTGTGCAAACAATATTTTCACCTAAATTTTCATATCATAGGATTCTGATACTTATTTATTCAATAATATTTTCTACTGTTAAACTATATGATAAACTGTAAAAATATTTGTTCAATAGTACTTACATGACAGGGATATTGGCAGCCAACATTTTAATAGAGATGACTAATTTTTAGGCAAACCTGTCAACAGTTGCATTATTATTGAAGAAATATTAAATGTGGAACAAAAACTAAAAATAAGAGTGAACTTTTAAAAAATTATAAAACTTATTTACTTAGAATTCTAAGTTAAAAACTTATTTTGCTTATCCCTTTGAACAACTGAGTGAGTGAGGCATACATGCTAGATTACATTAGCCCCATTTTTGCAGACAAGAATGGAAACAGTATTCCTGTATTTAGTATAAAACAGATATGAGACAGAAACTCTGGGCTTTCACACTCACAAATGCTCTTTTGCCGTTGCTTTTTGATATATCATTTTTAAGTAATTTGATTTCACAAGGCTTTAAAGTATAAGTGTAGGTTCTAACATCTATTCCTAGCAGGTTAACTCTTGGGCCAACCAACCTAATTAATTCCCTCATAACTGGGCACATTTTAAGGCATTGTTATACTTAATTTTTTTTATATTTATTTAAGTAATCTCTACCTCCCAACATGGGGCTCAAACTCACAACCCCAAGATCAAGAGTCACATGCTTCTCCAACTGAGCCAGTCAGGTGCCCCCAGCATTGTTATACTTCTAACTCAACCGCACAGCTATATTTGAGGGCCCCATGAGCCAAAGGTGCAGTAAAGCTTATCTTAAGGGATCAGGGGACACAATGTTTAAGCATGTTTTCAAGTCTTACCCTATGCCTGGCACACCCTCAGCAACTACTCAGATGTCAATTGAGGAAACAAAGTGAAAAGATCAGAGGAAGGCCCACCTAGGAGTTGGACACTGATGATAAACACAAGCAGTATCAGATCCTCTTTTTAGGTCCAATGTCTCAAGGAGCCCTAGTGTTGGTCTACTACATTGTTACCCACAGGTTAGAGAGCAATAATACTTTTGGAGTCTAGACTATGCAAGGAGAGGGTCCAATTAAGACTGCCTGGGGACTAACAGACCTAATGGTACTAATTTCATCTATGCCAAACCAAGAAACTACCATTCTGAAGCCCAGCAGAAATAAATGATGGGCATTTCCCTGAGGTAGGATCAGGGGGTTCAGGAATCTAGCACTCTGTTTCTAGTAGGAAACACCGAACTGGCTCCAAGGGAAATAAACTGTATTGGTAAGCTTTGGTCTTGCACAGGACATGAAACCAGAGGAGACTAACAAGGTTAGGGCCCAGGTGATCAGTCCATATAGTGCCAGACTTCCTCACATAAGGTGCATGAGTCCCTAAGAAGGTCTATGAACTTCAACACAAAAATTTGAGTGTGTCTATTTTCCTGGGAAAGGGTCCTTCCCTTTTCATAGACTCAAGAATAAGTAAAATCCTGAGCTAGAGAAAAGGACTAAGCCAATGGCAGGCTAGGATAAGGAAGCCACCAGATGTACTTCAGTGCGAGCCAAATCTGTGAACTCGCAAACCTGTCACTGAAAAGATAGAACACGGATTCACAGCAGAGACAACAGAGTTGTGTCTTTGTGTTCTTTGTAATTGTATTTCAAGTTCCTTCCAAAACAAGGTCCTGGGGATCCCCAGTTTCAAGTATGTTCTTGGGCTTGGTCCACTGCTGTCTTGTATTCATGCTTAGGAATTCATTTACCAATGTTAATCCCCAGGCTGGGAGATGTGACATAGAAGGACTCCCTCTTCCATGGCACGAGCCCTTTGCTGAATTCAACACAGAAAACACACTGGAACTTTTCCTTGGAACTGGGCTGTGATGAGAAGTGCCTGCCTGGAGCATCATCATCTTTTCTTTGGCCCCTCACTCTAGTTTCTGAAGATAAAGCAGAAAATAACAATTCTAAAAGATAAAACACATGCCTCCAATGTGCTGTGCTTTCAGATATTCTGGGTTTAATTCAGCTGCCTAGAGAGCTGATTGATGCGTTCACCTTGTTAGGCAGCTAAGCCCACTTCCTTGAGGAAGCCCACTCTATTCCTGGTAGCATGACAGGCCACTGAGAGATAGAAAGTACATAAGAACTCAAAGGTCACCTGGAATTTCTTCCCCAGAAAGGCAATTTCATGAAAGAGGTCTTCTAAGAAATAGCACCATACTTTCCCAGGTACTCCTCAGTCACTGTGTTGTCTGTCAAATGGATGGTTTTATTATTTTTTTAAGTTTATTTATTTATTTTTGAGACAGAGAAAGAGAGACAGAGAGTATGCACATGCACATGAGTAAGTGGGGGTAAAGGCAGAGAGAGAAAGAATCCCAAGCTGACAGCATGGACCCCCACACAGGGCTCAATCTCAGGAACACCATGAGATAATGACCTGAGCCAAAATCAAGAGACATTTAAGTGACTGAGCCAACCAGGCAACCCAGGGATGATTTTATTCTTGATCTTGGTTTGTCCACATTTCAAGATGAGTTCCCGGAAAGAGTTCAGATTTGGAAATCCCTAGTTCACATAAGTTTCCACTATATGCAGCATTTTTATGGTCTGGTGGGGTCACTCTGACAAAGATACCACTGAAAATCTGCAGGTGAAGCTTTGCAATGGTCCTCTACACCAGTGAACTCACTCTTAATCCTTTGATGCGCACAACAAAGGCCAAGGCACTTTATTTATCTGGCACTTCCAAGCCATGAGGTTTATTTCTAGTCATCTAAGTCACATCCTGTCATGTTGCTGCCTCCAGGAATCATGTAGGAACCATTCCAGTCATTTAAACTTGAGCTCTTTTCCTCTTTTCTGCTCTTTCTTGTCCAAAAGTGCCTGCTTTGCTTGAGTGGCTTTAAGGGCCTGATAAGCCTTCCTCTTTTTCAGGAGAGTGTCTGGAACCAAAGAGATCTTTTTTCTCCACTTTTGCTCCACCATGATTCTAAAGCTGCCAAGAGTGAGCTTTTAATGATGTTATAGCCCACATGGATTTAGTCATCAGCATTCATCTTGCAACAGGGCCATAGAAGTCAAGTGACTACAATAAGAGATGGAAACATTTCCCAAGTTCTTACATTTTCTTTTCCTTCTATAATGCATACTTAAGAAAAAGAGATAAAAGCCAACTTTCTCCCTTTTCTCCTTCATCACTTTCCAGATTTCATCATTTTACAAATTTTATTATTTCTATGTAATTAATGAAGTGTTTTGTGCTTTGGTAATTATCATTTGAGCCTCTTATATCTAAACCTTTTTATACTCCAAGAGCTTATGCAAGACTTTAATTTTATACTTTTTTATTCTAGTAATGTGGGAGTAATATTGCATGCATTTCACAGAATACTGAACTCCAACCAATTTTTATGTGCCAAAGATGATCCTGTCAACTGTGTTAAATAACAGTATTGTTTTTAATGTAATTTTTAAATAACTTAGTAAAAGTTAAGCACATAGAATAGAGAACAACCATAAGAATATAAATCCTGAGGGCTTTTAAAATATATTAGTTGGAATATTATGTGCAACAGTTAGCTGTTTCTATCAAAAAAACAGACATATTAAAATAAAAAAATAAGTTGGAATAAACCATATGGATGAAAATTTCTCATCTGTTAAATAAGATTATCCCAAATAAAATATTTATAGCACTTAACTGTTTTCTTTCAATACAAATGGATTCTAGCAGGTAAAAATGATATAAGCTCATAATGTTCACTCTGTGAAAACTGAGTAAAATACCAGAAGCATAAGTAAGGAAAAAATACAATAGTATTTCATATGAAAAGGACTTAAATATATGGACAAGGATTTAAAAAAAACTGTCTCAAATAACAGAAAATGGATATACATCTTTTATTTATTTAGCTCTGACCAAAATTATGTATTTCTTCAGAATTACAACTTCGTCTTAACAACACACTTTTATTTTCAATTGGCTTATTCTCATGCTTTTGTTTCTGACCTTCGAAACATATCTTATTGTACCCATGTAGTAGTTCTATTAGGAGAAACATCAAAAACAGCGGTGTTCAGCGAGTCTTTTAAAAATTATACTATTAAACAAATAACATGAAAAGACTAAACAGATCAGCTAACAATGAGGTACTGGAAGCCAGCCAGTCTTCAGGCAATAAAGAGACGGTTATTAGTTCACTTGCCTACTAGGCTGAAGATTTACAGGGAATAAATACAAATAAAATCCAAAAGCATTCCTGTAAAACATTATATACAAAAGGTGAAATGGGGGTAACTAACAAAGAGAGAAAGTGTAAACATTTAAAATATATATTGAATTATGACCTCTAGCAATATGACAATGCTATAACCTGCTTGGCAGGAATAATGGCACGCAGAATTACCAGGCTGCAAAAATAGAACAAAAAAAAAAAAGTAAAGAAAAAGATTGGCCATGTTGAGCAAAGACATTAAAAACAACCGACTGCTTTAATAAACATAATTCACAAACAAACATGCTAAAGAAAGAGTAGCTTCTCCTGCCATACACAATATATTTTATATATGAAGTGATTGAGTTTACCTTGGTCTTTCTTTTCTTAAGCACTTAACAAATGCCCTTTTAAATATAGATAGATTAGATAGATAGATAGATAGATAGATATAGATATCCACTACCAGAACTCTGCATTCTATTCTGGAGTAAGAAAATTATGATGTAATATGATATATGTTTTTTTTAAATACTTTTGTTCACTTTTCTGTTAAACAGCTAGAAGGAAATATCTAATTGGTTGTTGAATATGTAGCTCACAAGCTTGAGCAAGTGAAAATCATGATGATGATAAAAGGCATGAGCATGAATTAAGAACTGAGAGTGAAAGTAAGAGTGAAGTAAGAATTGAGCCCTGTGATACATCTACAGGTAAAAAAAAAATAGAATTAGAAAAAAAAAATCCATAAAATAGAGACTAGACAAAACAGAGGCACAGACTGGGAATACATTAGTAATATAAAAAATAATAACTCTTTGGACCTATTTAGGTGAATCAAAATGTTGCAAGTTTTGAGTTGTACATAATGCACTAGAGGGCTCTAATAGGTCAAGGTCATGGTTAAAATTGCACTCTTGCATGGGCTACGTCAGCCAGCCAATCCAGTGATGTTAGAGCTATATCGACTATAGATGAGGTTGTTATATAGAGTCTAACACAGATTGCAATAGAAGACTTACAGTGTGGACTGCTGAGGCTGAGAGAAAGGCTGTGTCTTATGTAACAGGAACTATTCAACATTTTCAAAGCAGAACCTCACTTGTTACCAAACTCTAATAGACATAGAACTTCTGATCAAGTGGCCAGCCTCAGGAGTATATGAAAGGAGCTGACCATAAAAAAAGTAATATTCTCAGATATAAGGATCCAATATGATGTAAATGATACTTTTGAGATAAGAACTTCATGTGTAAAGAAGGCACAAGTAAATACTATGAACGAGTGGCCTAGTCTACCCCATCACCCAACTCTGTTACACTGATGCCCAACCTCATGGCATTTCACCATACAACTGGTGAATGATGAAAAAACTCATATCCAGTTGACAGATGAATCAGGTTCCCATGTTAGAATAAGCTGAAGATAAATTGCTGCCACAGTGTAGCCATATTCAGGGTGGATCTAAAGAATAATAGGGAAGGAACATTTTCCTAGCATGCAGATCAGTAGGAAATATACTTGACCATTTAATTTTCATAGAAAGATAAGATTCCCAACATACAGCTATCCTTGGATTCCTTTTTAAAAATTAACTCAATGGATTTGTCTTTTCTCCTTTTTTGTATGCAGGGCCTCTGCCTGTACCGCCAACAGAAGATTTGGAGAATTGTTATTTATTGCCATGAAATTCCTCACAAAATTGTCTCACATCTAGCTGTCTTTAGGTGAAACACCATGGAATTTATTGGTCACACCATATTTCATAGACTGAACTGTTCTGGTCCAATGAAGTGATTAAAGACCCCTAAAAGACTACCGAAGATACTAGCATCCTGCATAGGAGGGATAATATCCTCCAGAACACAATATATATAGTATATATGTATTATATATATGTAATTTTAAGTTCATCTCACCACTGAGGCACTGGCTGCCAACCATCCACTATGGCTGATGCAGTATACATATTGAAAAAGTAGTATGTGGTGCTAGGTTTCCCAAAGCTATGGTTTAATGAATTAATGGAAAGCAATCATTCCCTTTGACTCAATTATACACATTTTACTTCCTATCCTAATAAACACTGGCTGTGATGGATTAGAGGTCATAGTTCCTTGGAGGGAAACTTCCACCAGCAGAGAGATTAAGATTTTACTAAACTTGAAGTTGTAAGTTATACCTGATCACATCAGTCTCCTCATACTAGTAAATATGAAGAAAATAAAAGAAGGAGGGTGCCTGGGTGGCTCAGTTGGTTAAGCGTTTGACTTCAGCTCAGGTCATGATCTCGCAGTTCGTGAGTTCAAGCCCTGCATCAGGCTCTGTGGTGACAGCTTGGAGCCTGGAACCTGCTTTGGATTCTGTATCTCACTCTCTCTCCCCCTCACCTGCTTGTGCTCTGTCTCTGTCTCTCAAAAATACATAAATGTTAAAAATTGATTAAAAAAGGAAGGATCTAGTGGTACATTTAATTTTTCCTCATAGCTATGAGAAACTAAGATAGATTACTAAACAACAGAAGAGAAGATTAATAGGTTATTTTTGGACTTCCACATCTGATAAAAATTGTGAATAGGCAATTGAAGAAATCAAAGCCAAACAAAAGCAAGTTACCCTGAGGTAACTCAGGGTCCCTGACCTCAGGGAGAAAGTCTTGGCCATCCCTGTGGTCTCACTAAAATGTTTATTGACTCTAAAGGGAACTGATGAGGAAGAGGAAGATAATATCAACAATGTCTTCAGAGCCAGTTGCCATAGCAAGAGCTTCAGCTTGTTATCCCCCTGCATTGAATTGCTACGTGGAGATTGTAGCTTGTTGCCACCTTGAGTGTGTGGTGATTGCTTGGATTCAATGGACAGCAGATGCATATGTGAACAGTTCAAAGGATAGACTGTGTTAAATCTTTGCTGTTAACTGCCTCACATCTTCTCAGCCTCGATCCTGATTACAACCCCAGATAAAGTGCATTTTTTTCTGTGCAAGATTTTATTTGTTTTGTTTATAGAGATTCAATTACACACCATCATTTCTTCCTCACAAAGCTTCTCTAACATCACATTGTGGTTCCTAAAGCGGAGTGCACTCCCTTGGCCCTCTTAAATGCGCAAAATGAAAATGCAGTGTCCTTAACACAAGGGCACAACTCACAGTTAACTGTAAAGGAATCTAAGGAATAGATGTTTCTACTTTTAGTTTTCATCACAAAAATTTTTGAGATGTTTTTGATACAATTCCTCAGAAGAGCCAACAAAAATAAGAACTGGTCTCCTATGGTAATTGCTAACTCAAGAACAAATCCTACATTTGTATTCCCCTCCTTCCTGGTTGCCTTCCCCTCAGTCCCCGGCCTGCTAACTGAAATAAAAATTTTTGTCTCAGGTTCTGCTCTGGGAAAGCCAAGCTAATCAAGCAGTCATCATACTAGAAATGTATACATACCTAATCTAGATGAGAATAAAACAATCTTTTGTTTATGAAAACCTTCAGACCCTGGTATATTTTTAAAATTATGATTAAGCATAAAATTTTAAACATATTTTAATCAATTGTCTCTCCAAATATGGTAGAATGCATTATAATTCAACCATTTTTAGCAGGTATTTGCTAAATATCGTCCACATAAGAGGTCTTATGCAAGTCAAGATATACTACTTTATACTATTTCCAAAGTATTTCCTTTAGGAGATTTCAATTATGTTTCCTGTGTCATCAATTATTCTTAATGGATAAAATATAAAGTGATGAGTTATTTATAAAGGTGTAGGAATAAAAACAAAACAAAAGCAAAAGGCAAAAACAGCAAACAATTAAGCATAAAACCAAAACTGATACCACGACCACTTCTATATCCACCCCGACCACCACCACCACAAATCTTATTAGCTAGTGAAATGTTTTGATGACTAATCAGATACTGATATATTCGCTGAAGACTCAAAATCATATTTTCTATGAATAATGAAAATAAATTATAGCTCAGTTATATATACTTGAAATCAGTGAACACAGAGCTATTTTCAACCAGTTTTAATCAAGAGAATGAAAGCATAAAACACACACACAAACACGCCAACCTTTAGGGGTGCCTGGGTGGTTCATTCGGTTGACTGAATCTTGACTTTGGCTCAGGTCATGATCTCACGGTTCGTGAGATCGGGTCCTGCATTGGCTCTGTGCTCAGCATACAGCCTACGTGGGATTCTCATTCTCTCTCTCTCTCTCTCTCCCTTTGTCTCGCTCAATGCCTCTCCTCTGTGCTCACTCTCTCAAAATAAATAAATAAACTTAACAAAATTGGGGGGACATTTTTTTAAAAAAGAATAATTAAGATGTTATTTCTTTATATTAATTATAAATATTGATTCTAAATTTGGTTACCGGACAGTGCTTTTATTTATTTTTTTCAATTTTTTATTTAAATGTTAGTTAACATACAGTGCAATACCGTTTTCAGGAGTAGAATCCAGTGATTCATCACTTACATATCACGCCCAGTGCTCATCACAAATGGCAGTGCTTTTCTTCCCCAGTGAAGACTACATCTCCAGTATGGTCTTTTCAACTGGCTTATTATATATTTTTATTGAAAAAAATACCCCTAATTTCTAAGAGTTGAAAGCAAGCAATAATACTAAGGCTTTTAAAATTGGAGACAATGGGGTGCCTGGGTGGCTCAGTCTGTTAAACATGTGACTCTTGATTTCAGCTCAGGTCATGACCTTGTGGTTTGTGGGATCAAGCCCCATATTGGGCTCTGCACTGAGCCCAATTATTGACATTGGCACTTCAAGGTTAAGTTACCAAACTTTGCACTATTCCAATTCTGTCAGTAAGTTGACAATTACATCTGGAAATTTGAGGCTAATGTGCATATATTTTGTTGATATACAAACTGATTTCAGTAAAGGGTGAAAGTGAATACTAATATAATGCAGTCAACATTATTTCACAGAATATAAATTGACCTAAAATAATTAATATATGGACTATTCCCTAAAATGTTACAGTTAATAGAATTTGAGTTACAGGTGTAATAAATAGAGGTTGTAATGAATAAATTATTATAAAGAAGAAATAATGATTATTTTTTGAAAAATTCACCCATCATTTATTTCAAGTGGTATTAAGTGCCCATTATGTGCCAGTTTGGGTCCTGAGGATATCATGGTTAAGTAAATGGCTCTTCTCTTTAAGTCATTTATAGATAAGTTGAACTTATGTCCAGTTTTCCCAGGAACGTGCATATTTATGTCTGTTTTAAAATATTATTTATTAAGAAGACTCTTTTTGCTCTCAAATGTACCATTGTATACATAATATGATTACTCTATTTGCAAACCTGATAAAACTCTTATATAGAGAAATATTGAAAGAAATTTAAGTCACTAAAGTAGATCCTTTTTTTTTTAAAGTAAATTAGATCTTTAGTTCCTTTTATACTTTCAATCTTATCTTACCTGCATCTACTGAGGCAACTTCTTTTAAACCGCAGTGGAAGCTGAATAAATATCTGATTATCTATCAACAGAATCAATCTTACACCACAGAAGTCAGTAAATTAATTTCATCCAGCGGTGTTAAATCCTGTTTGGAGAAAACTGTGTAAAGAGGATTATGACAACATATTATAAATTGACTGTAAATAAACTTGTAGCCTTCTCACGGGGAAAGACATATTTGCTTTTACAAATGAGTGTTCCATCATGCTCTGTTCCCCTGTTTTAGATAAAACTGAGATATAGGGTATTTATCATTAGCACTTTGTAGATGTAGAATGTATTTTAAAGGTATTTATTAAATAAATACTCTTTTGAAAACAACACAAAGTCTTACGATGTAAGTCTCAATATAAATTGAATTCTATAATGTGATAGAATGGGAGTGGAGTCCAGATAATTAAAAAAAGTTTGCTCAGAACGCCAAAGACATAATTAAAATTTCTCACTGGCCTAAAACATTATTCTTTAACTGTGCTGAGGTTGGATCTATCTACTAGGAAAGGAAAAAAAAAAATGAGAGGTTTTGATAATTCCTTTTTTAAAAATTCAAATCACCACATAACATTTTGAGGCACAGAGGTATTAGAAACACATTTTGCTACTTTAATGAAGTTTTTCATGTATTTACAAATATCTAAGAGAAATATAAACAACAATAAAATCTATTTCTCCATAGAGATAGTAAAGATAAAAATTATAGCTCTTCAAATTACATCAACAATAAACTCTCAAAATAATTTGTTTCTTATTCCAATGAACAAGATATTACTAATCCTAATGTAAATAATCTGAATACTTTTGCTGCATATTTAAGAAAAAAAAGCTTCTATCATATTTCAGAGTGCGGAGAGAGTGGCAATGACTTCTTCACCACTCTTCCTACACATAATTCCTCTCCACTATGCTTTGTAAAGTGTATTTCTTATAGTATACGCTTATTTAATATTTGATGGATTTTGAAATTTAGAAAATAAACTGGAAAGAATAGCTGAGCATTTGTGGTTCTTTTGGGGAAAAATGAAATGATAAAATGGATACAAAAGACTTGTCTCTACATTTCTAGATTTAATAATAATAATAATAATAATAATAATAATAATAACTTTGCTAATTCTGGTAAAATGAGTGAATGGAACTAGATCATTTTCAAACTGTCTTACACTGTTATTTTTTTAAATGACTTCCTTTCCTTGGGGGGAAAACAACAAAATTTTTGAGTTATGTTCATCAAAGAGACCTGGGAAGTGCCACAGCTTGCAGCTGAATTTAAATGGTTTATAAGGAGATAACAACATAAAGGTTACGATTCAAAATTAATTTTTTATAATTAGCTGAGAGGATTTTTAATTGCCTTAAATATAAATATTATAGAGTGTGCTACCTAAGGCAAAATGAGCTTCCTTTTTGAGATTAACCTTTTTTTCTATATTATTTACTAAGATTTTAAAACATTTATTAACAAATTTCTATTTAAAGTTCTGAAACTCATTCTCTAAACAAAAAAAATGCATGTTGAGTTAAAAATTCATGTGATTAAAGTCATATTTATTTATGTATATATAGTAGTATCAAACATACTTAATAGACAATACATTTTGTATAAGCTTATGATTTTGAGTGACAAGATAATAGCAAATTAAAATTTTTTCCAAATAAAAACTAAAATCATCCTTCATTGTTATGAATCACAAGATAATTATTTACCAATTTTACAACAGTCTACCTATCTACTAATCTAGATGAATAAATATAAATATATCTTCATGATAGTTAGTTTTATGTGTCAACTTAAAGGGTGTTTTTTGATGAGGTCAAAATTCAAATCTGTGATTTTGAGTAAGGCAGATTGCTCTCAGAAATGTGACCTCATCCAATCAATTGTAGGCTTGAATAGAAAAAATAATAATAATTTGAGTCTTTGAGGAGCACATGAAGAAATTCTCCAGATGACTGCCCTCAGATTTCATTGCACCACCAGCTCTCCTGAGTCTCCAGCATTCAGCCACACTGCTGATTTTGGATTTGCTAGGCAGCAAAGTAATGTAAGCCAAATCCTTAAAGTAAATGGATAGATGATAGATATAGATAGATGATGATAGATGATAGATAGATAGATAGATAGATGATAGATGTGTGTGTGTGTGTGTGTGAGAGAGAGAGAGAGAGAGAGAGAGAGAGAGAGAGAGAGAGAAGGCTGACCTTTGAACCATGTAGAGTTTAAGGGCACTGAACCCCCATTATGGTCAAAATCCATATGTAACTTTTGACTCCCCCCAAACTTAACTACCAATAGTCTACTGTTGACATCAAACCTTCCCAATAAACAGCTGATGAACACATATTTGGTACGTTATATGTATTATATACTGTATTCTTACAATAAAGTTAGCTAGAGGAAAGAAAATGTTATTAAGAAAATCATAAAAAAGAGAAAATGCATTGATACCACCGTGCTGTATAAGTGGACCTGTGCAGTCCAAACCCTTGTTGTTCAAGAGTCAACATATACACACATAAGGGTTGTACATAATACATATATATAATATAATATAATATAATATAATATAATATAATATAATGTAATGTAATATAATTATGTATCATATAATGTATATTAATTTTGTCTCTCTGGATAACCCTGGCTAATACACTCTTCAAAATCAATGTGATTAAATGATATGTATTTACAGAGCCATCATCTCTGACCTAATAGTAGCAACATAAATGATTACAATATGAACAAAAATTCAATCACAATGCCATCAAAAGGAATTTCTAGATAAATTTCTTAAATCAAAAATTTTATTTCTCATCCTATGTAGACTATCATAAAAAAAAAATCTGACCTTCACAATAAAGCAAGTTCCATCACTTCTTCATCACAAAAAATGTGGTGCCACACTAAGCTAATTTTTATTTTGTTCCAAATTGATTTTAATAAAGTTCAGTTACAACATTAGTTAGTATGGATATAATATTCTACGTTGTGTTAATAAGCAACTCTAAGACTTAATGGTCTATGAAAAGAAATTATTTTTCTATCTCATGCTAAATGTCCATTGTGAAATGAATGCACCCCTACTACAAAAAGAGAGATAAGTTTAGGTAAGAGAGATAAAAGAGATAAGGTTAACTGTGAGCTTAAAGCTTTAGAAGTGACACGTATTACCTTGACACAAATTTTATCGGCTAAAATGATTTACATGACCTCTCTTGATTTCAAACTCCAAGGATGTACAGTTCTCTTTCTAGATGGATCATCACAAATCACAATTACTAAGTCTGAGATAATTGGCAGCGATGGAAGGATTATCATTCTGCAGAAAGAGTCACTGCAAATTACGCTGCCAACATTGACATTGATAAGGTGCAGCAGTATAATCCTTCCCCAAGAAGAGCAGCAAATATTTTGAATCGTAATACAATATCACACCTATTTGGTGTCAATCTTGTAGAGAGAACTGCACACATTGTCAACAGACAGAGGTAATGGAAAGTGATATTTTGGTGTGTTAGAAAGATATTTTTAAGCGAGTGGTGTAACAACAAAACAGTAGAAGTGTGAGTTTTTTGGGTAGTAATAAATATCTTGTCTCTAAAATATTAAAATATGAACCCAACAATCATATCTCAAACAATGCTATTTTAAAGTCTCCTGGAATCAATAACCTCCAATTCCCATTATATGGCAATTGCATATATTCCTGATTTGAAACACTTCTTTGTTCTTGAGAAGTTTGCAAAGAAGAATGAGACCAAGAAGAAGAACTTGAAGGGACAAATAAAGAAGAGGAAAAATAAGAAGGAAAGGAAATAAAAAGAGAAATATGGACTTAGAAATACAATTTTTCTTATCAGTACCATTTTCATTTCTCACAAATCTGTGATGTAAATTAAAAAAAAGAATCACCATTTGCTGTAAGAGAATAAAATTTTGATAGCATCATAGTCAAACCTTTTTATTTAAAAACACACAAAAAGAATTAACAGAAAATATTTATGTAAATTAAAGTTTTATAGTGAAATAACATTATGATTTGTATTTTTAAATGACAGTGAAATATGCTTTTTCCTAGTAATGATGAAGATGTGTATGTGTGGGAGGGTGGTAAATCTTTTCTTTTTCTGATGGCTTCAACTGAATTGTGAATCTTACCAATTATCCAAAATTGTTTTACATGAGATGACTGGACATTTGGGAAAGTGCACATGTTTTGGAATGTAGATTTGAGTTGCAATCTTGACTCAGAATGGTAGCTAGTGATTATGGACTAATAGTTACCTTTTCTGAATTTAATTTAATGTATAAAATAATGATAATCATAGTGAAATCTCTTGTCATGATACTTTTTCTCCAGCCTTATGAATACATTGAAAACTATCAAAACACATTTAAACTATTTTTTAAAACACACCATTTCACAAGAAATAAATACATGGTTTCTTCTGTATTGTTTTAGCTGAAAATAAGACCATTTGAATTTTTTGCCTCCTTTTTAGTAATTTCTGCTTCAAATGTACTTATACAAAGTAAGATTCTATAGATTTGCTAATTAAAACAGTAAAGTTAAGGAAACATGTTTGAGAATTCAAGGAATGTTTATGGGGACTTTGTACTTAGTATTTACAGTGTAAATTAACCATATACTTTGGTTCTAATTTGTTGTAAATTGAAAGCTAAAGTGCCATCTTTTCCATATCATTTTTTCCCTTACAATCATTTACTTATCAGTGATAGATGGAGCATTTGCTTGTCTTGAATAGCATGCTATACATCTATTTTAATGAATTTTAGCCATCAACTTAATTGATAGTTTCAAACAGAGGGATAGATTTATTCCCGCAATGAATAAAACTACTTAACATTTGCAGCCTGAATAAATTATGTTAACACTTCTATTGGCTCTCCATTTCAGCCTAATATACTGCTAATTTTAAAAGAAATCAATCAAACAGTATATAATATATCACTAGACCACAGGTTCTATATAAAGCAGAGTAAGTTTTTTTTATATATAATACTTTAAAACTATGTGTTAAATGATTTTGCCAGGAGCCTTCACTGAACCAAGAAGCTTTTGACTTGTCTGATGTATATCCCTGGGGCTCCCTTTATCATTTTTTACTTTAGACTATTTGTCTTTTCCTGGCATCCCACCTGTACAAGTGAGATGTCTCTATTGTAATAATTTATTAAACAGAGTTTCAGAAAATTTGTCTTCTAATTAGAAACATAAATGACTCTAGTCCATATGGTTTACTATAGAGAATGAAATACAAAGAGAGTGAAGATTAAATATTGACTTCTGAATATATATATATAAATTTTCTCATATAAGTGAAAACCCCCAGTCAAATAGATAGATCCAGTACTTATGTTAGTGTGATATGGCACTTACATGAGGAAATATTATGGTTCAAAATTTATATAATATAATCATTTACATATCTTAATATTTTGTTATATAACTAAATCATGTAGGTTATTTACTTTTACTGCATTATTAAAATTCATTATTTTATTTTATTTTATTCTAATGAAGAACTGTAATTATCACTGAATAATATTCTCAAATAGATTAGAGTTAACATGCTGCACAGAGGCAGAAGTTTCATTGATAAAAATTGCACTTATAATTTACCACAATATTTTATTATATGATATATAATATTGTCCTATGAGCCTTTATTTTTTCGTAAGTGAAATTATATAATCCTTCTATTTTCATTTCTGTAATATTATTTTCTTTTAATGAAACTGCACAAAAATTTATAAATTGAGTGCTTCACTTTAATTTTATTTTAATATGTTTAAAGAGAAAAAAAAACAAAGAAACCATAGGGTGATGCTCTAAAGTTGTTAATATTAATACTATAAAATTAAGATACATTTTATAAAACAGAATGTAATCAAATATAATTTCCACAAAAAGAGTTATGAAAAAGAATGGATGAGAAAGTACAGCCTACTGGAGGACAGCAAATTCACAGAAGATCTAAACATAAGTTGTAATGTCAACTGTACTAGATGGAATCTAAGACATACATATTATTTATTCCATGTAATGTAATGAAAGGACCTCATTTGAAATTATTTTTGATGCCTATTTATTTATTTTGAGAGAGAGAGCATGAGCAAGTGGGGGCAGGGGTAGACAGAGAGAGAGGGCTGAGGATCCCATGCAGGATCTGTGCTGACCACACAGAACCCTATGCAGGGCTGGATCCCACGAACTGTGAGATCATGACCTGAGCAGAAAACAAGAGTTGGACCCTTAACTAACTGAACCACCCAGGTGTCCCTAAAATGACCTCTTTTTAAATGCTCTGAACAAATATAAAAGGCCCACCTGACTTCGTCATCACTGATTTAAAGAATGGACCAGCCAGCATAGCAGAGTTTTATTTTTTTGTTTCCAGTTATCTTCAGTTGCATAGGTATACATGTGGCTAGTCAAAGTTGAATCCAAGGTTGGAATTTTTACCAGTTTTGTGAAATGACCCAGGAAAGTGACAAGCATTTTGAGGTTTTATGTGAGGCAATTATTCTACTGTTGGACAGAATCTAACGTAGGTCATTAGAGAAGTAAAAACTTGATAATGATGATTATCAATACAAAGATGACATACTTCAGGCACTGTACTAAGCTATCCTAAAATTTATTGCCACTAAATACCCATATTGTTTTTATCAATCAGAATATTGAAAAAGGCAGAGTGGGGATTCCTTGTATAAGCTCTGTGATCTCTATGGCCTGAGGTTGAAGAATCAAAGATTGGGTACTGCAATCATGTGATGGCTCATGAATTCACTTGTCTAGTTGTTGATTGTTACTGTCAAACTAGGACCATAGTTTCTTTGTTTATGAGCCTTGAATTGTGAAATCAGTTCAAGAGGTAGTTTGGGTTTCCCTACAGCATGATATGTATTTCCAAAGACAAGCACTCTATGACAGAAAAGGCCATGTGGAAGCCCTATGTTTATGATGTAACCTTGGAAGTAATGCAGCATCACTTCTGCCATGCTCTTTTTTATTCCCCCAGAACTTACATTTTTAGAGCAATTTTAGGTTCACAGAAAAATTGAGGGAAAGGTATCGAGATTTACTGCATACCCTCTAAATTACACATGCATAGCCTCCTGCATTATCAATATCCTTCTTCAAAGTGATACGTTTCTTACAACTCATGAAACTACACTGGCTCATCATTATCATCCAAAGTCCACAATTTAGGGGCGCCTGGGTGGCTCAGTTGGTTAAGCGCCCAACTTCAGCTCAGATCATGATCTTGTGGTCTGTGAGTTCGAGCCCCGCATGGGGCTCTGTGCCGACAGCTCAGAGCCTGGAGCCTGCTTCAGATTCTGTGTCTCCCTCTCTTCCTGACCCTCCTCCGCTCATGCTGTGTCACTCTCTGTCTCAAAAATAAATAAATGTTAAAAAAAATAAAAAAAAACAAAGTCCACAATTTATATTATAGTTCACTCTTGGTGTTACACAATCTTATACAAAACTCATGTTGCCAATAAGTTTTGAAATATGTATACAGGCATACATCCACCATTATAGTATCATACAGAGTAATTTCACTCCCCCAAAAGGCCTTCGTGGTCTGCCTACTTATCCCACCCTACTCTCCAACCCCTATCCACCACTGATGCTTTTCATGTATTCTTAGTTTTTCCTTTTCCAGTATGTAATATAGTTCGAATCATACTGTATGTAGTCTTTTTGATTGGCTTCTTTCACTTAGTAACATGCATTTAAAGTTGCTCCATGTCTTTTCATGATTGGATACATCGTTTCTTTTTAGTGCCTAATAATATTCCACTGACCGGATGTACCACAGTTTATTCATTTATCCACTTACTAAAGGACATCTTTGTTATTTCTAAGTTCTAGAAATCGTGAATAAAACTGCTATAAATATCTGTATGCAGGTTTTTTAAAAAATTGCTTTGAATGTTTTGCTTATTTTTGAGACAGAGAGAGAGAATGATCAGGGGAGGGCTGGAGAGAGAGAAAGACACAGAATCCGAAGCAGGCTCCAGGCTCCAAGCTGTCAGCACAGAGCCTGACACGGGGCCAGAAGTCATGAACCACGAGATCATGACCTGCATTGAAGTCGGACGCCCAACCAACTGAGCTACCCAGGAGCCCCTGTATGCAGGTTTTGGTATGGATAATAAGTTTGTAATTCCTTTGGATAGATATCAGAAAGTATGAGTTCTGGATCATATGGTAAGAATATGTTTGGTTTTGTCAGTAACTGCCAGACTGCCTTTCAAAGTGGCGTGCTATTTTGCGTTCCCACCAGTAGTGAATGAGAGCTTCTGTTACTCCACATTCTCACCAGCATTTGGTATTGTCATGGTTTTGAATTTAGCCATTCTAACAGGTGTGTGTGTTAGCCATTCTAACAGGTCTAGTATTTTACTGTTGTTTTCATTTGCATTTTCTGAGGACATATGATGTGAAGCATCTTTCCATATGCTTATTTGCCTTCTGTGTATCTTTGGAGAGTGTCTGTTAAGGTCCTTGCCCATTTTTTAATTCTTCAGAATTGTTTTCTAATTCTTCAGTTTTAAGATTTTTTTGTATATTTTGGGTAATAGTCCTTTATCACAATCCTTTAGCATATACATTTTTTGCAAATATTTTTCCTTTAATGTGGCTTGTCTTAGTCTCTTCATATTGTATTTGTAGAGCAAAAGTTTTAATTTTAATGAAGTTCATTTAGTAATTATTTTTTCTCATGATCATATCTTTTGTGTTTTATCTAGATAGTCATCATTATATCCAGTGTCATTTAGGTTTTGTCCTATGTTTTCTTCTAGAGTTTTATAGTTTTGTGTTTTACATTGATGTCTGTGATCCATTTGGAGTTGATGTTTGTGAAGGGTGTAAGATCTGTGTCTAGGTTCACTTTTTTGCTGTTGTTGCATGTGGATCTCCAGTTGTTGCTGCGCCATTTGTTGAGAAGACTGTCTTTGGTTCCTTGTATTGTCTTTGCTTCTTTATCACAGTTCAGTTGACTATATTAATGTGGATTTGTTTCTGGGCTCTCTATTCTGTTCCATTGATCTATTTGTTCTTTCACCAATATCCTGCTGTCTTGACTACTATAGCTTTATAATAAGTATTAAAGTTGGGTAATGTCAGTCCACCAATGGTTTTCTTCTTCAATATTGTGTTGGCTATTCCGGAATTTTTGCCTGTCCTATAAGCTTTTGAATTAGCTTTTAATCACCCACAAAATAGATTGCTGGGATTTTTGTTGGTATTGCATTGAATCTATAGATCAAATGTGAAGAATTGATATCATGCTAATATTGTATTCCTATCGATGAATATGGAATATCTCTTCATATATTTAATTGTTCTTTGATTCTGTTCTTCTGAGTTTGTAGTTTTCCTCACATAGATCTCACACATATTTGTTATACTTGAGAATTAAGATGTAGACATGTTTAGAATTAAGGCATCATTCTGTGTACCACGTGAAGCTTCAGTCTTTCCATTCCTTATTTATTCAGTTTGGTACACTACTTTATCCACAAAACGTGTTTATTTCATTTATATTTTTAAGCTACCTAGCAAAAATTTTTGACAGTAACACACCATGTTAATCTTCCCTGTATTTATATTTATATATGTTTCTATCCATGATATTATTCTCTATATTCATTTTGCTCAACATTTTTCCTCTGTTAGACTTTTCTCCTTCCTCTCAAGCCATCCTCCAATTTACAGTCTGAGTGATTGTTAAATATATATATCTGATTATTCCATTTACTTTATTAAGATCTTTTAGTGTTTTCCCAATATACTTAGAGTAAAGCCCTTATATCACTTTCAACACTTCCATTATATGGTTCTCACTTAACTATGAAGAGTTTCTAACCCAAAAAAGTTTCCAAGTATATCTGCTTGTGTGTGTTGTGTATGTATGTGTGTGCGTGTGTGTGTGTGTGTGTGTGTGTGTGTCTGTAGGATTTTAGAACTGCTACTCCCCTATGTAGAAAATGTATTTTCTTCTTCTGAACTGTTCTTTTATAGGAATAACTACTATATGTATTTTAGTTCTCTATCTTTTTCATTCTCTTCAACTGGACTTTATTCTCCTTTTCTTACATAACATCCTTATTTTGATACCACAGAAATCATCATATTGTATTCTATTTTTTTATTAAATTGATTGTATATCCTGGATGACTGACTATAAATTCAATTATAGATCTGTAGCAGTGACCATTTTGTCTCAAAATTTAGCAGATTTCCTGTAAAAAGTAAGCAATTCTTTAATTAATCAATTATTTATTTGATGGAAGGGCCATTGATTATAACAGTATAATGTATGCATATTTTGCTGTATTTGTGTTCAAAGATAAATTAGGAGTGAGGATGAGTGAACTAGGAGTGAGGATAACTGAATTATATTGTTTTGTCTTTATACAACTGTAAAATTTACAAAACCACTTACATTATAACAGTCTAGGAAAGTATATTTCTATATATAAAGAGACAATTTGAACTAGATAAATTTTCCCCAGCATAAAATGAGCTTGATAGAAAACCAATTTTCCTTCTAGAAAATTTTTTTCATTTCCATACCTATAAAATAGAGACAACTTCACTATCTTGCAAGATTATGGTTAGAATGCTATAAATATTTCAATGTCATATATAAACTTTTTTTATTATTTTAGAGAGAGAGTGCACAAGATGGGGAGAAAGGCAAAAGAAGTGAGTGAGAATCTCAAGCAGGTTCCACTCTCATCATGGAGCCCAATATGGGGCTCAATCCCAAGATCCTGGGATCATGACCTTAGCTGAAATCAAGAGTCAGATGCTCAACTGACTGAGCCGCCCAGGCGCCCCATGACATTTTTGTTTTAATGAACAATAGAAAATTACAAGTATTTGCTTGATAATATAATATTTTGCAAACTTGTGTAGTATTAAGTAAAATAAACCATTTATTACTAACATAAATTATATTTTTTAAATGTCCTTTCTTTGGGAAAATAATACTCAACAAAAACAGTTGCTTAGTTTAGCTCCCATGTCAAATTCTGGGTTTTGTTGGATGAGATAATATGATTGGTAGCTTCATAAGAACCATTTTTGGCAAAGCTGTTGCCTACCAAAAGGGATGCACTTACTAAAATAAAGGCAAGAGAATACTAAGTTTAAAAATTAAATAGATTCCTTTCAATTACATATTAATTACTTCTAAGTGACATATTTGGTTTATTGGTAAATTACTCAGATACTGCAACTTTTGGTGGAGTCAGATTTTTTTTTCTAGCTCTGTCTTTCCAAAATCCAAATCCAAATGATCTTCAAGTGTTATTCAGAAGAAAAAGGAAGAGAAGAAGAGGAAAAAAAGAAAAAGTAAAAGAAAACCTAATTTCTCTGATTTCTCTCCTCTACGACTTTTCTTATATTAAAATAATAAAAACCTGGGGAAGAAGAGTAAGTTTATAGGCTCTGTTTTGATTTATCCATTTTTATTTTGGGGTCTGTCTTTTTGGTCTAGTTACTCCTATTGTGAAAATAAATAAAAGAAACCTCATTTAAAATGGAGTTGGGAAGCCCTGAAGGCGATTGTTTTAAGTGCTTCATCTTCAAACAGATTCATGAAAAAGACTTTGATGAATACTCTAGAACACAGGTTTTGATACATTTAAGATCATAACCCTGAACTAGTAAGAATTTCCAAAACCCTAATGGAAAACTGATTGTTACAAAGTTTTGTTTTCCAGATTAAAAAGACCCCTTTTCTTCTTCTCCTTTAAGTTGTCTTTAACTTAATTGAGATTTGGTAAAGTGTACCTTTACAACAAAGTTTGAAGCATTTACTCTTTCTTCTTACCAAATTTCTCCCAAATTCTGAAACTCTTATCAAATATTCTTATTTTTCATGACAATGTGTCCATTTGCATAAGTTCTGTAAAACTCCCTTCTTGTAATAGGATGCCCAATGAACCTTGTTTCTGCTTCTTTTAATACACCGCCTATAAAAAGGACATATACTTCAATATTGTAAAGACCTAATTGTTTCTGTTAACCGAATACAGCAATATTGTCAGTGTGATCCTCTGAAAGAGAGACCTTAAACATCATTCTTTGCAACTCTGAGACTTCATCTATTGGAAAAAACATCTCCAGATAAACTTTTCTGTGACCCCGTTGGAAAGACCCCTATCAGTTACTGTTAACCAACCCTTGTGCTAACAAACTCCAAGGAATAAATTCTTGGATTTACATGTTATATCTAAAGAAAGTACCAAACCCAGACTGGTCCTGCACACCAACTAGTGACCTGAAAGTAAAGATTTCCAGGAACTGAAGCATACAACAGCAAAAGGAGACAACTTTCCCAAGATGAGCAGACCAGGACTGTCTTTTTGCTTTCTTGCTGCTGCTGCTTCTTACTTTGTTTGTTTGTTTGTTTGTTTGTTTGTTTTTCCCTTTTTCTCTTGGAGAGACAATGCTTTTATCTAAATTTCTCAGTCTATTTATTGCAAAAGGGGGAAACATCTCTGACTGTTGGATCTGTCACCGGAAACTCTGTTCTGTTCATTCATAGTGTCAGAGACTCTGTGGTCTTAACCTGTAGCTAATGTCTCTTTAGTCCCAAATGACGCTGCCAGTTATACTTGCAAGCCTATGGGTGTTTCCTATCAGATTAGGTTTTTACAACTTGGTGTTCCCATACCTTGTTTCAACCTTTTCCCAGTTATAACCATGCTAGCTCAACTAAACACCTCCACTTTTGCTGTATGAACCTTTTCCCCCCACATTCTTTTCTTTATCTAAATATGATCTGTTTCCCTGAACCCAAGGGAAGTACAAATGGATTATACCTCTTTGCAAGGTTTTAAGAAAAGATCTCCTTAGGAAGGGATAGGCTTTCAGAATGTTATCTCAATTCCTCGGACCCATGGCTTGAAAGGGTCAGTCAGGAAATCCCAGCTAATGAATCTATCAATAACCAGACCTTAGCTGGAATCCTTGCACTCCACCTGGTTTCATTTCTGTTTGAGGTGGACAGCATTTCCCAAGGGCATGAGAATGTTAAGATAGCTGACAAAGCAGAGGTCCATGCTTATCGGGACCTAACTGTCCCTGTTAATATCCACAGAAATCAGAAGCTCCCCTTGGTCCACTCTATTGAACATCCATAGCCATCTTAAACAGGAACTTTCAGGAGGCATACATAACTCTGGATTTGCTTCCCTAGGGACAGCCTTTCTCCCATGGATTGGAGTAAATGCCAGTAAATGCATAAGGAAAAATCTTTCCTTAATATTAGGAAAGCTAGCCCATTCCATAGCCAAAGCAATAACAGCTTGACAACTATCACTGGACTCATTGGCTAAAGTAACTTTGCATAATCAGATAGCTCAAGATTATCTACTTGTTGAGTAAGAAATCATTCATGTGATAGTAAATACCACCTGTTGCACGTGGATAAATTTCTCTGGGTAAGTAGAAACCCAACTGCATAAAATCAGAGAATGACCACACTGGCTAAAGTGAATGCCACATGATAGTACTTGGACCCTTGATTATGCAGCTGGTAACCTTCAGATTAGGGGTTCTTATTTAGGACTATTTCCCAAATTTAGGACTATTTCCCATTATTCTGTTCCTGTATAATCAATTTTATTGTATTAATTTACTTATTGAACTCATGAAACTGCAAGATCATGACCTGAGCTGAAACCAAGAGTGGGACACTTAACTGACTGAGCCACCCAGGCACCCCTCAATTTTTTTTAAGTAAACTCTACCTGCAACATGGGGCTCAAACTCACAACCCTGAGATCAAGTGTCATATGCTCTAATGACTGAGCCAGCCAAGCACCTCTGTTTAATCAATTTTAAATTTTGTACTTGTTGCCTATCAAGTTGCTGCAGAAATAATGCACCAAATTGGTGATGCTGGCTCAGGCCTTTGAGATGATCTCCAACACTTACGACATTGATAAGGCACAGAATTTAGGTGGAACACCCCTGAGCGTTCTTCCTCCTACCTTCCTTATCGCTAGAATGTGGTCTTCACAATTTCCATTCGGTACACTTTTCCTCACGTGCACATGGGACAGGACAACCAGGAAAAGTCCATTCTGGCACTGAGAGTCAAAATCACTAAATGTGGTAAAATGACCCTAGATCCATGATGCTTTTGAGGAAAGATCTCGATCAAAAGGGGAAAATGTGAAAAGAAAGAAAGAAAACTTCATTTATCATGAAATTGAGAAGCTCTGAAGGGGGTTTTCATGCACATACTACTCACTGCAGCCTGCATAACCAGAAGGAAGAGGGAAGAATTATTTTGACAAAAAAGGGACACTTATCACATAGGGATTTTATCTCTTGCTTTTAAGAAAAATAAGCAAAATCCCTTTCTCTCCCCCAGCAACAACACACTAACCACTGCTGACAGCCAATGAGAAATCTTCGCAATCTCAAACTCTTGTTCTTTTCCAGTGAACTTTTGTTCCAAACAGTCCTCCTCAATTTCCTCCTAAAACCTAATAAAAGCTGACCTTGCCTTTGTCTCTTCTGATTTGCCATAGCTTTCATGTCCCAAATTAAAATTCCTCTGCTATTCCCCAATAAACTCTTTTTTGCTGGTAAAATAACTGGTTATTGCAAGGATTGACATTATGTTAAACTTGTTGCAAACTCCTCATGGAGTCACTAATCACAGAACATTTCTTTCTGTAGTAGCTGTAAGTTAACTTACCCAAAATTAGACCAAACGCCCATTTTATAAATCTTAATGTATTTCTGAAACTGAATATAAATTTATGACACAGTTTAGTTAATTCAGTTAATTTTTCTCACAGGCATATGTGTGTAGTCTCAAAGTGTAATTATAGTAACTCATGATTTTTGTGAATAGATATTTCAGAAGCAAATTATATATCTAATCACTGAATAAAAGAGCTTTTTTTCAAGGATTTAATTCATTGTTTCTTCTTGTGCACATTTGACTATAATGAAATGAAACAAAATTCAAGTTGAGATTTCATAAAATAGCATTGAATGAATGAATTAATGAATTTCTATCTTTCATAACTAGGAAAATATATCATTTTCTGGGTTAATGTATAAAATTGTTTCATGCATAAAATTTGAAGAGTATAATTTCCAACATCATATTTAAAATGTTATGAAATTATAAACCCTCCTTTTTTCCAGTTCTATTTGAATTTTGAAACACACAATATTGATATTTTAAATGTGTGTCAAATCCTTTGAGTAATAAGGTAATTAATATATGGTGTATAATATAACATATCATATATGAAACTTATTGTTATCTGTTCTTGAAATCCACATTTCCCTGGCCCCACAATGCCCTGATAATGGTAAGTCAATAAATGACTAAGCTTCAAAGTTGACTCAATGCTTCTTTTGATTTGAAGTTTTCCTAATTGTTCAACCGGATGCAATTGTCCACTACTTTAAGCACCATGACATTCATAATTTACCTAGAATTATGATGTTTATGCTTATATAATTTCTCTGACGTATTTTCCACTGTAAATTCATCTTGCTAATGCACAAAAGCATTAAATTGAAAAATACAAAAATACATAAACATGGCAAAATATTTTTAAAAAGCAAATAAAGCTTACAAAAGAAACACAAATTAAGATATTGCAGAAACTGTACATTAACAGAAAATGCCGGAATAAATAATTTTGATTCTTACTGAAGAAGATAAACTTCAAACATATTTAAGTAACTCTGTTAAAGGAATAAAAAAAATGGAAAGGAACAAAGGAAGCTGTAATTTTAGGACTGATTTTGAACAGAGGAAACTTAATTTTAAAATATTCATACACATGTAAACTCATACACATCTTTGCACATATACCTCATACAAACCTACTTTTAATAGGGTGCCTGGGTGGTTCAGTTAGTTAGTCATCCAACTTGTGATTTTGGCTCAGGTCAAAATCTCGAGATTTGTGAGTTTGGGCCCCCATCAGGCTCTGCGCGGATAGCTTGGAGCCTGCTTGGGATTCTGGCTCCTTCTATCTCTGCCCCTCCCTCACCTGCTCTCTATCCTTCTCAAAATAAATAAAAATAAAACTTAAAAAAAAAGCTCAAAATCACCATGTTTTATGAAATTTCCAAGGCTCTATGTTACAGGAAAAAAAATGAACTAGGCTGTAACTTTTGAGTAACTTTTTCTATATCCATTGAAGGCATAATAAAAGAGGAAAAAACCTGCAATATGTTTTTAGTCACTTATTAATAAATATGGTATAATTGTGAGAAAGTTGTAGAATCATTGAATCCTGGCATATTTATTTTACTAGAATAACTCTAAAGCCTGTTTCAGTTCTATCATGAGGAAGTTTCATAGCATTTTGATCAGGGTCTATCCTTTCCCTCATAGGAGAGAGAGATGGAGAGACAGACAGAGAGAGAAAGGGAAAAACTTGAAGAAAGAAGCCTAAGGCCAAGGAATGACTTCATGAAAGTATGGAAAAAAACACAACTTGTTTTATGAAAACTTCTGTTATTTCATTATTTTAAGAAAGTATAAAGTCACTTTGCTGTTTTTCTTAATTCTAGTCATAAATTAGTATTATCCCATCTAAATTGACTTACTGTAGTCACATAACTAAATTTTCAGATATTATGTAGGCTAAACTATAGATGTTTACAATAGAAGTAATTAAAAAAAAACTCTCATGATGTTTTTCATCTATGATCATTTTAAGTTTCTGTTTCCTTTAACCAAAGTTTTCCTATACCTTTTTCATATTTTTTTAAATTATTGAAAAATTCTCACTGGACAAGGTGACAATAGACACCTGATACGTACTTAGTGAATCAATATACGCTTTCTTATTAGTAAACAGACCACAAAACAACATAGAACAAGTAAAGACTACTAGATCATCAGTATTAAAAAGACAAAAAGTAATAAAAACTTTCTCTTCATTTCTCAATATTACTTTTTTCATTTAGCCTTGAAAAATGGGAAACAGGGGAACCTGCATGGCTCGGTCGGTTAAGTGTCCAATTTCAACACAGGTAATGATCTCGTGGTTCATGAGTTTGAGCCCTGCATTGGGCGCTGTGCTGACAGCTCAAAGCCTGGAGTCTACTTCAGATTCTTTGTCTCCCTCTCTCTCTCTGCCCCTACCCTGCTCACGCTCTGTCTCTTGCTCTCTCAAAAATTAATAAACATTAAAAAAAAGAAAGAAAGGAAAAATAAAAATTCTTAGTATTTTTAGCAACCTAAGGAAAAGATAGAAATATTAGTTTATAATTGTTAGCATACCTTAATGTCAAGATGGGTTGGTTCCTGTGTGTAATGAAATAGGACTTGAAGATGAAAATGAAAAATAAGAAAAGGCAATTGAACAAAAAAAAAAAAAGAAAAAAGAAAAAAGAAATAGGGCTCTGGCCCTAATAACTAGCAATAAATAAACCAAAACTAGTAAGACTTTGTTACTGATATAGAAAACTTGCGAGAAATGGAAAATTGAGGAGGAAAGTACATTTCTTTTAGTAGTAAGAAGCATAAAAAGATTATGAAAGCAATAAATGTTTGTCACAGGCAAATGGTGACACAGTTGATTACTGAATGCATCCTGTGTGGTGGTCTGAATAAGAACTTCCCAACATGCTCATGTCTCAATTCTTATAACCTGAAGCTGTTAACTTACATAGCAAGAGGGACTTTGCAAATGTGATTAAGAATCTTGAGATTATACTAGATCTTTAAGATGGGCCCTAAAATAATCATAAGTGTCCTTATAAAATGGAAACAGAAGGGAAATACAAATCAAAATCACAATGAGATACCACCTTACACTTGTCAGAATGACTAACATTAATAACTCAGGCAACAACAGATGTTGGCAAGGATGTGGAGAAAGGATCTCTTTTGCATTGTTGGTGGGAATGCAAGCTGGTGCAGCCACTGTGGAAAACAGTATGGAGGTTCCTCAAAAAACTAAACATAGAACTACCCTACAACCCAGCAATTGCACTACTAGGCATTTATCCAAGGAATACAGGTGTGCTGTTTCGAAGGGACACATGCACCCCAATGTTTATAGCAACACTATCAACAATAGCCAAAGCATGGAAAGAGCCCAAATGTCCATATATACAATGGAGTACTACTCAGCAGTCAAAAAGAATGAAATCTTGCCATTTGCAACTACGTGGATGGAACTGGAGGGTATTATGCTAAGTGAAATTAGTCAGAGAAAGATAAAAATCATATGACTTGACTCAGATGAGGACTTTAAGAGACAAAACAGATGCACATAAGGGAAGGGAAACAAAAATAACATAAAAACAGGGAGGGGGACAAAACAGAAGAGACCCATAAATATGGAGAGCAAACTGAGGGTTACTGGAGGGGTTGTGGGAGGCGGCAATGGGCTAAATGGGTAGGGGGCATTAAGGAATCTACTCCTGAAATCATTGTTGCACTATATGCTAACTAATTTGGATATAAATTTTAAAAACTAAAATTAAAAAAAAAGAGGGAAACAGGGAGAAAATTGACTATAATAGAGGAAACTCTGGAAGCAAAGAGTGGAGTAATGTGGCCTGGAGCCAAGGAAAGTCATAGCCTCTAGAAATGGAAGCAGCCAGAGGCACCTGGGTGGCTCAGTTGGTTGAGCATCCGACTTCGGCTCAGGTCACGATCCACAGTCTGTGAGTCCGAACCCCATGTCGGGCTCTGTGCTGACAGCTCAGAGTCCGGAGCCTGTTTCAGATTCTGTGTCTCCCTCTCTCTCTGCCTTTCCCCCCCTCATGCTCTGTCTCTCTCTCTCTCTGTGTCAAAAATAAATAAACATTAAAAAAATTAAAAAAAAAAAAAAACCAAACAAACAGAAATGGAAGCAGCCAGAAAGAGGTTCTCTGGTTTCTCGGACAGAAAGAGGCCTCTAGAAAGAATACAGCCCTGAGGACACTTTGATTTTAGTTCCTTAAGATTCCTTTTAGATTTCTGTCCTCTAGAACTGTAAAATAATACATGTGCCGTTTATGTCACTGCATTTGTGATAATTTGTGAAAGCATTAACCAGAAAATTATACACCCTGGGATTGATTCCATCCTTTAACTTTCACTTACATCCAAGTCTCTGGCATTTATCTCAAAGCAACCAAACTGTTGTTCAAGAGAAGCCAAAACCATTGTGCCCATCATCAGTCACATTTGACCTAGAAAAGATTGTTTTATATACCTGGTTATCTCCCATGAGGTCATGGAAAAGAGAAATGAAGAATGGAGCAGGCAAAGCCCTTCATCAATTCAACCAACAGATACTCAATGAAACAGGACTAATCTGGGGTACAATGGAGGAAAAATACACAAGAAACCCTGATCTCATGGAGATTACATTCTAGCTTTCTTTTTTATAGACTGTTTCTTCTACGAAAATGTGACTGCTTTTTAATAAAAGTATGAGTATGGTGCACTTGATCCATATTGAATTTTGCTTGCCAAATGGGTGATAAAAGGAGAGGGAAAAGAAAATACGGTAGCAGATACATTTCAGACAGGTTTTTCTGTGAGCTCTGCATCAAATATAATCTCTGGGAATAAACCCAGGCATTGTAAATGGGCTGAGCAAGAGAAAAATGAAGCCACAGAAACTATTTCTTGCCAGATACTTGCTTCAGTGCAGATTTAATAAGACTTGGATCAGGTGTTGGAAATTCAGTACTTAGAGGGACTTTGTAGGTGATGTTTATGGGTTGTCCACAGTGTCTCAGTGGCAATTTATTAAAACTATCCTTTAATTTAGCATTGTATCTCCCAACTCATAGATACTCCCTGTGTTCAACTATCTGAGTGGAGTCATGTTTAAAAGGAACTAATTTAAAATGCTTAGTTTTAGTGATCTAGATTGTTATTCTAATTTACTTATGTATTATGAATGAAAATTATACTGGCTTAAAGCTCAAATCCCTCACTTGCAAGATTTTAATTCACTAGGCCTAACCTATAAAATTGAACCTATTCCACTGTGGTAAATTCTTTAAATAAATGTAAGTGATAAAAACAAACACAGAACACATATTTTGGGTTAAATTTATAGATTAAACTACCAGATCTTCCTATAAAAGATTATACTACATAATAATAAATGAGTATTTGGAGAATCGGGTGCCTTGGTGTTAACCATAATTATAATTTTATACAGCTAAGTCGCCTTTATAAAAGTAAAGGTATAGCTGTGCTTTTGTTTTTTTATTCTAACCACACATTCAACCACAATAAGAATTTTAAAAAAGCAAACTCTTGCTTTTAAACAGATTTATTTGGAATTCGTCATGATAATGTCAAGAAACTGAAGGAACCAAAGTTTGAACAAGTTTATTCATGAGGAAAAACTGTAAAAGGAGAAAGTTTTGCTAGAATAAAAATGAACAGAAAAACTGATGAATCTATCAACAATACTTTTACTTTTTATCAGAAGTTGCACATCATAACTCAAATCTGTTTCTAAAGAGTTTATTCTGTTTCCCAATTTGAAAAATGCTTAATCAACACTTTTTTTTTTTACCTCTTTTATGGAAAGTTTGACCAAGGGAGAAGGAACTGGGCTATTTTCCGCATGTATATCTCAATCTTTTCACACGTAAACTTCTTTATTTTCCTTTTTTCTGGAAAATACTGTGACTCCCTTCATCAAAGTCAATCAAATTGAGTTGAATTTTTACTTACTTGAGAAAAGTGATGTTTAAATATTCATAATACCTCTAAAAATAAGAAAACTAAGGAAATTATAAGATTCTGTGACCAAATAAACTTAAGGTACTCTAAAATAAATTTTTCAAAATAGATTACCATTATATGATAAATTACGCTTGCAAATGATGGCTAAGTATAAAAATATATAATCACCGTACTAAGATATAGGCAATATTAAGTAATAATTTCATAGTACATTATTGTTACTACTATTTATTTTCTGAGTTACTTATTCGCCCTAGTTTACAAGCTGATCTTAATGTTCAGAAATCCTTAGCTGTATCTCAGATGATGCAAATCAAACTACATTTCTTCCATTGCCGACATCCCCTAGGTTAGTTTATTCATTCTAAAGCAGTCAATCAACAATGCGATGAGTGAGAAATACAGCCGGGGATGTCTTATTTAAATGTGAAAAACTTTTTGGTGTAATTGGTGCAAATTCCTTGCAAACTTTGGAATCTACCTTCTTCGGAAAGTTTATGGGAAAATAAAAATTTGTTCTTTTCTGTTCTATAAAGTACATATTTGTTTAGGTAAAGGCAGAAGCTAGGTCACCTGTTATTTTGAAACGCTTTAAATCATTCTGTTTGCAAAGAAGGAAAAGTTCGAAAGATTTGCAATACAGTATTTAAAGTGACAGTCCATATAATACAAGGTGGAAAAGATTACTTGCCCAGAATTCCCAATCTAACTGCCAATATATCTACTATTTCTGGGATGTAATTACATCCCACTTTGATAAATTTTCATGGACACTAAAATATAGTAAAGCAATTTTGTGTGATTCTTTTTTTTTTCCAACGTTTATTTATTTCTGGGACAGAGAGAGAAAGAGCATGAACGGGGGAGGGGCAGAGAGAGAGGGAGACACAGAATCAGAAACAGGCTCCAGGCTCTGAGCCATCAGCCCAGAGCCTGACGCGGGGCTCGAACTCACGGACCGCGAGATCGTGACCTGGCTGAAGTCGCACACTTAACCGACTGCGCCACCCAGGCACCCCTGTGTGATTCTTTCTAATAAACCTGAGATGTATGTCATGCACAGTATATATCTGATAGGAAGGATACTTACCTATTTCTCTGTAAGAATATCAAGAATTTGGCCAAAGCAATGTCCTGAGGAAGTTTATACTTAGAACCTGCAAAGATGTCATACAAAGAAAAGAAGAGGGGAGTCAATTTTGGCTGAGGTGGACTGGCCTAAAATGGCAAGGCAGCACTATCAAGGAGTAAGCAACCATTGGAAAGAGCTAGGACATCACTGCCCATAATCTAGTGACTGCATATAGAAATATGTACACCTCAAAGTAGAATGTATGGTCTTTGCAAGTGTGAAGAAATAGAGCTCTTTTTACAGGGAGTCTGATTTACAACTCTTGATGTATCACAGATAACAACTTGCATTGGGCTGGGTGATATTTCTTTCTTTGTTGTTTTCTAGACTGTAAATGTATTATTAAGAACAACATATTTTTAAAAACTTGCAAATAAGAGTAAAAATATAAATTCTTCAATTCAAAATTGTAATTCAGCAGTATTCTTTAAAGAAAAATCTTTTTCTCAGATAGTTGTGTTAAACAGTATATCCATTTTTCCCATTATTTCCACCAAATGAAAAATGATCAAAACAATTCTCTTTATCCATTTCTTCAGTACAGAACTAGCACAGCACAGAACCAGCAGCTACACACAAGTCTACTAAGGATACTTTTTTTTAAAAAAAGAACTTTTTAAATATGGTTTCAGAAACCATATTTCAAAGACAACTCATTAACAAAAACTTTGAGATAAATGTTGACAATGTGTCACTATAATCAGAACTTATACAATAAATAAAATATCATTATATATATCAATCTAATACTTAAAATTACAGGTAGTGATAACCTGTGTAAAATACAGATTTTTTATTTTAACCTATTTCTTCACATTTTTTAAAAAAATGTTTATTTATTTTGAGAGAGAGAGCACAAGCAGGGGAGGAGCAGAGAGAGAGAGAGAGAGAAACCCAAGCAGGCTCCACACTGTCAACGAGGAGCCACTGTTGAGGTCTGATCTCATAAGCAGTGAGATCATGACCTGAGCTGAAATCAAGAGTCAGATGCTTAACCAACTGAGCCACCCAGACGCCCCGCATTTCTTCACATTTTAAATAAAATAACAATAACGCCTCTTTTCAGGACTATGGTGCCATATTACAGAAAAAATAGGCAAAGTGTCTAGGAACATATTTGATATAGAATACACATAAATAAGTGATAGGTGATTTCACCCAGACCATCACAGTGATGAAGACATTCTGAGTTTCAGTAAATATGTTTAAACTACCAAACATAAATCATGTAGGTGAATTCTTTGAAATTTGGTACCTCTAGTTTGGCAATATAAGTTGCATCTTCTACAGATGGCAGACAATTTCATACTGTTTTCTTTATTTCCTATTAAAATGAGGCAAGCTAATTAGCTCTCTCTTAGTGTACTGCAAACCGACTTACTGATTTCAAACAGGTATCATTTGAATAAATGTTCAGATCAACAAAAACCAGGGTATAATCTGTTTCCTAGTCTGGATGCATTGTATACACACATATCTAAATTTATATATGGATATAAATACACACACATTCTTGATGTATATATTTTTACTCTTACCTCAAATAATAATGTACCATTCATATCCCTCTCTCTCTAACATAGTACCCCTCAGGTTTTTTGTTATCTGTTCCCATTTCCTACCAACTTTACCTGGAACTATTAATATAATTGTTCTTATTATCAGATCACAGAATTTTTAGAACCTAGAAGATAATATTGGGAGATAAGAAATAACCTTTCAAAAAATTAAATGCAGTCTGAGTATCTTGTGTATTATATATTTTATTAAGGTCATCTAGAGCATAATTGAATAAGTCAGAAATGCAGCATTATCAAATTATTCACAAGGGTTATCTAACTCATTAGAAATAATTGAAAATATCTTTAAAAGGTTGCAGATACGGCTGATGGAAGTGGGTGTGAGCAAAAAGAATACAACTACTTAATCAAAAAACTGGAGACTTTAAAGTTGCCTTTTGGTCTTGCAGTGATTTCTTGGATAAGACATGGACAGCACTGTCCACAACTATACCAAATAGAGAATTTCTGCACAGCAAAGGAAACAATCAATAAATTGAAAAGGCAAATCTACACATTTGGGAATAGCAAAAAAGCAAAGGACTTGAGTAAATATTTCTCCTAGTTAATAAAAACATATGCACATGAGCATCACTGGTGAATTTTACTTAATATGCTACTTATTTTTCCATAAAAGAATGCTTGAAACAGACTCTTCATGATTTTACAATTTTCTTAATGTAGCTCATAATTCTTTTAAAATGTATGAGGACATTTAACCCAACATATTATTCAATTTAACCTAAGCATGTATTGTTTTCTTTGAACCTAAATGATCCTAATAATAGCATAGTTGACAAATAGCAATACATATATAATATACATATATGTTTAGTATAAAATGGTAAACACATCTTAATTAATATACTAGATACAACAGATATAAACACTTTATACATCCTAGTCATAAAGATTGGAAAAATGTATTAGAATACAAAAAAATAAAAAATATATATATTTTATTTTCACTTTGACCTTCTTAATTTGTTATTTCTCTTTCTCACTCTCTCTCTCTCTCTTAAATAGTCTTTCTTTTGAGGAAGATGAAACTCACTTCATCCCATGGATGGATACAATTATAACACCTACATCAGTGTAAATAACCTAGAAATCGACTGAAGCCTTGCAGAACAGACTCTCCACAGCTAAATACAGAGGAGTCCACATCTAAGAGGCTAGGAAAGGCAGAGATGTGATCTAGAGCCAAATGAACTGTGGGGCTATCCACCAGAGGAGAGGAGAAAGCCAGACCCTATACCAGGCAACTCAGGCATGGGAGTTCCACACAGGGAAGATAATTCCCATAATATTTGGCTTTGAAAACCACAGGCGTCTAACAATCAGTGGGGCCTGACACCTGTCACTTTAAAAACTAGTGGACTCAGCTCTGGGAGTGCCTAAGAGTGATAGGAAACTGAGTTTCCACACTTAAAGAGACAACACAGCAAACAGACTCATGGAGATACAGCAAGATGCAGAAATTTGAAAAACACTGAGGGTATATGGGAAGGAGATTTATTTACTAATCTCAGAGCATGTGCTGAAGGGGCGGGGGTCTTTGGGGGATTTGAAAGGACAAAAGAACTAGAAAGCAGCATTTCCCTCCCTTGCAACCCAGCCTAGATACACAGACACCTGTTGGAACCAGTATATAGCCAACAATTGTTACATACTTGCTAACAGCCAGCTCTTCCCCCATTCCTCTGCGGACACCCCTGCTCCAACCCTGCCTGGCAGCAGCATTCTTGGGCAGCTGCAGCAGACCAGTGTGGACCTTGGTGGCACTGTATGCCCTTTTCCCACATTCTACTGTGGATCTGCCCCCTCCAATACAACCCCTCCAATATGCTCTTGGCCAGAGCAGTCCAAGACTGTCAGCCCCAACAGGGGCCAGCACCACTCTGCCCCAGGGAGAACAGAAGATAATCACAAACACCAGTCTAAGTGCAGTCCAAACAGTGGGGGCAAACATTAGGTCTGACTACGGGCCCCCACCCACCAATGAAAGCATTCAGGAGACCACACAGGGAGAGTGCCCTGAAGTTTGGTGCCACCGCATCTCTGGCAAATACTTGGTATTACTCAATTCAAGCCCAAGGCAGCCTCAGACCGGCCCATTGACAACACACGGACCAAACTATGACCAAAGCACGCAAAGAGAGCCGCTAAAGACAACTGGACTGAAAGCAAACACTGCTCAGCCATAGTAAAGCACATGCAACACACACAGGAGACTCTCCTGAAGCCAGGTTCTGGTGAACAGGGAACTTTGCACTGTAGGGCACTCCAGGACCTCTTCTTCACAAGGCCACTACTTGTAAGAGCAGAAGACATGGCTGATTTACCTAACACACAGAAACAGACAGACAGAGTTAGACAAAATGAAAAGATGGTAAAAAAACAAATCGGAGATGAAAAACTCAATAACTGAAATTAGAAATAAATAAACTAGATGGAATAAATAGCCTACTAGAGTAATCAGAACTGATCAATGACCCAGAGGACAGAGTATTGGAAAGCAGTAAATATGAACAAGAGAGATGGAGGAGAAAAAATTATATATAATATACATTATATATATATAATATACATTATATATAATATACATTATATATAATATACATTATATATATATATATGAACATCACATCACATATATATATATGAAAATAGACTAAGAGAACTCAGTGACACCATCAAGGTAATAACATTTGCATTATAAAGGATCCCAGAAGGAGAAGAGAAAAAAAAAGTGGGCAGAAAATGTGTTTCAATATATAATAGCTGAAAACTTCTTGAATCTGGGAAAGGAAACAGAAATCTAGACCCAGGAGGCACAGAGAGTCTCCAACAAAATCAGCCCAAGGAAGTCTGCACCAAGACACATACTAATTAAAGTGGAAAAAGTACTGATAAAGAGAGAATTTTAAAAGCAGCAAGAGAAAACAAAACAGTTACATTTAAAGGAAACCCTATAAGGCTATTAGCTTATTTTTCAGCAGAAACTTTGCAGGCTGGAAGGGAGTAACATGCTGTATGCAAAGTGCTGAAAGAAAAAAAAAAACCTCTGCAGCCAAGAATACTCTATACAGCAAAGCTATAGTTCAGAATATGTGAAATAAAGAATTTTCCAGACAAATAAACGTTAAATAAATTAATGACCACCTAACCAGCCCTACAGGAAACGTTAAAGGGTACTCTTTGAGTGGAAAGGAAAGACCATAACTAGGAGTAAGAAAATTAGGAAGAACAAAAGCAAAAAAATTAACTACATTTATAAAAATCAGTCAAGCGATTCACAAAATAAAATAAAGTGTAACATCACATACTTAAAACATGGGGGGGGTGGTGAATAAAGAATGTATTCAAACTTAAGTGAGCATCAACTTAATATAGACTGTGCTATGCACATGTTACATATAAACCTAAAGGTAACCACAAATCAAAAACCATTAATAGATATGCAAAAAATAAAGAAAAGGAATCCAAATATATAACTAAAGAGGCCAACTTATCATTAGAGAAGAGAGTAACAGAAGAAAGGAGCTGAGGAAAACTACAAAACCAACCATGAAACAAGTAACAAAATGGCAATAAATGCATACCTCTCAATAATTACTTTGAATGTAGGTGTACTAAATGCTCCAATCAAAAAAAACAGGGTAGGGGTTTCTGGGTGACCTAGTTGCTTAAGTGTCTGACTCTTGGTTTCAGCTCAGGTCATTATCTCACAGTTCATGAGATTAAGCCCCGTGTCTGGCTCCACACTGACAGCACAGAGTCTGCTTGGGAGTCTCTCTCTTCTCACTCTCTGCTCCTCCTCTTCTCTCTCTCCCCGCCACCCACCAAATAAATAAAAACTTAAAACAGAAACAAGGTGAAGGATTGTTTAAAAAAGCAAGATCTATCTATATGCTGTCTATAAGACCTAAAGACACATGCAGATTGAAAATGACATCATGGAAAGGCATTTATCATTCAAATAGAAGTAAAAAAAAGTCAGGGTAGCAATACTTATATTAGACAAAATAGACTTTAAAACAAAGACTGTAACAAGAGGTGACAGACACTATATAATAAAAGGAAAACTCCAAAAAGAAGATATAACAATTAGAAATACTTATGCACCCAACATGCAATCACCCAAATGAAGCAGCTAACAACAAACATAAAGGAAGTAAGTCATAGCAATACAGTAATAGTAGGAAACTTTAACATCCTACTTACATCAATGGATAGATCATCCAAACAAAAAATCAACAAGGAAACAGTGGCTTTGAATGACACATTAGACCAGATGGATCTAATGGATATATTCAGAACATTCCATCCTAAAACAGCAGAATGCACATTCTTTTCAAGTGCACATGGAACATTCCCCTGAACAGATTGCAAATTACACCACAAAACAAGTCTCAAAAAATTCAAAAAGTTGAAGTCATACCATGAATCTTTTCTGACCACAATACTATGAAACTAGAAATCAACCACAAGAAAAAATCTGGAAAGAACACAAATACGTGGAGGTTAAATAACATGCTACCAAGCAATGAATGGGTCAATCAAGGAAGGAAAGAGGAAATAAAAAATGCAGTGAACCAAATGAAAATGAAAACACCACAGTCCAAAATCTTTGGGATGCAGGAAAAGTGGTCTTAGGGAAGTACATAGTAATAAAAGAGTACCTCAAAAAGCAAGAAAAATGTCCGTATTACCCAAAGCAATCTACAGATTTAATGCAATTTCTATCAAAATACCAACAGCATTTTTCACAGATTTATCCATTCTTCCCAAATTATTTATTTATTCATTCAATCATTCATGTGACTATGAATTCAGTCATATCTATGTGTATATATATATATATGTATGTATATACATATATTTTTTATTTATGTATACATATTATCTATATTTGTGCATAAATATTTTTAATATGGACTGCTTCACAATTTTTGGTGTCATCCTTGTACAGGGGCCGTACTAGTCTTGTCTGTATCATTCCAATTTTAGTATATGTGCTGCCAAAGTGAGGACTTATTTTATATTTTGAGTTATAATCTAGTACTACCTAATTTAATTACTCAGACTGTTTCAGCATTGGCCTGAGGTAGCTTTTTTATTGGTTCATGTATCCCTTTGTTATTTTTCACCAAACTGGAACAAATAATTTTACAATTTGTATAGAACCACAAAAGACCCCAAATAGCCAAAGAAATCTTGAGAAAGAAGTGTTTATAGACTGTAAATTCATCAAAGAAAAGAAAGACAAGACTAGGTCTAATCAGACTCTGAATCTAAGACTGATTTGTTCTCCACACCTTATTGTACACTGAGAAAATTTTCAGACTTACATTGTCTTATAATTTGTAAAGAATTTTGAAATATTAATATCTGTTGTAATTAAAAAAAGAAATGAATTCAGTGAACCTGAGAAAAGATAGCATTATATATTTTTTTCTTTAGACACTCCAAATACCTGAGTTAGAATTCTCAAAACTATTAAGCTAAGTACCACATTAATGAAAGTCATACTTAGTATGTTCCCAGAAAACATGTGGCAAACACTTGTTTGTCAATGATACTGTACTTTGTACTGGACATTTAGCTTTAATTCTAGGAGTGTACTGCTTTGAAATAATCATGTTGCAAAAATGACAAAGACAAATGAGTTTAATTCTACTAATTCATAGAAGATTTCTCAAAGGAAAGTAGAAAAATAATAAAAGTATTTTAACATTTTATTTAGAATCTTAGATATTTAATTCAGAATAGGCCAGGTAAGGTCAATTAAGGCCCACATGAGCCTATGTGAATACACATAAAATTAAATTTCAAAAAATTATTATAAGAAAAAATTCAGATTGATATATGAAGATAAAACTAAAAAAATTCACATCATATTCAAGACTTAAAGATTTTTAAAACAATTTAAAGTAGAAATTAGAAATAAATGGGTAAGCTAAAAAGAATAATTAACAACTGTTATGTTAATAAAAAAGTATTTTATTAATTGCCTTAAAATCTGATTTTAGGGCTAAAACGTGTGATATATTCATGAGGCTTCTTGAGTGTTGTGTGATTAAGTCACAACTCAAATTACTAACTCAGACTATCTATAAAATTGACCTTGAAAGTGATATGTCCTCAATTTTGTTATGGTCATTTCCTTTGTTCTTTTTTTTTACAGAGAATTTTTACTTTTGAATAAAGGCAGGTGCCTAACCTTTTCTTTCTTTAGTAATAGATTTGCATACTGGTGCCTTGCTTAAAAGTAAGGTATTCATCGATGAGATCTAGACCCATAATTTATCATCTAAAGAATTTACATGAATGGGTTAAGAATATCTTCTAGTTCTACTTTTTAAAGGGTGCTGTGATGTGCTATTTGCTATTTTTGAATGTGCTTTGGCAGGAATACTTCAAAATTTTTTTGAATAAATTCCCAAGGGATTTCTTAAATATAAATATTCCCAATATGTATACATAATGTATCCTTAGGAATAATTGATTATAATGGATCTTTCAATAAACAGTCCAAACAATTTCATACACAGATACACACACACACACACACACACACACACACACACACACACACCTAGGAATGTTGAATTAGAAGATTAAAGCACCAGTATTATTATTTCTAGGACTTATTCAGAGACATTTAGAGTGACCTTTAAATTCCGTGGATTTCTAAATTGTATTATTCTTAATTGTTCTTACCTTTTTGTTCTTTCTTATAAATGAAAGCATCACTTTGTTTTGTTAAAAGGGTAGATCTCATGTTAAGTGTTCTTACCACAATAATAATATGAAAAATACAGCCATTCGTTTTATGAAATATTATGTGGCAATTTAAAATAGTGGAACAAATACACATTTATTCACCTTAAAAAACTCTGAAATCTCATAATCTACATAAAAACTCATAGATTATATATATATATATATATATATATATATATATATATATATAAATCTGTTTTTTAACCTAAAGAATAACAAAAGTAGAGTTCATGTGAATGCGAGTCATTGTCTGTGTCCACTACCAGTCCCTTAATTGTCTATTTCATAACCTGCTTCACTCAAAACAAATTTTCAATTGTCAACCAGAATGATTAGTCTACAATATAAATGTCATTACGATGCACCCATGCTTGAAGTTATTTCTACTTATAATTAATTTTAAACTTGGTTGGAACGCCCTTGCTTAAATAGCTTCAGCTTCTACCACATCATGCTATTTGTATCCACATGAAGTTTTACTGTCTTGGATAAATTTTCTACCTTTTGCTTTGTGGAGTTTTTGAACATATGCTATGCTCTCAATATGAGCCAGTTTTGTGAGACACTTTGCCTTTCACCACAATTACATTGGATAAAACCTTCCTGAACCTATGATTTACATTGTGCCCCGTATGCTCTACTATCACAACTAATACTTCTTTTATGATAAATTTGAAACCCTTAATTGAGTTGCATATTTAATTGTCTTTTTCTTCTGCTAGATTGTAGACTCCTTAATGGTTAGTACTGTCATTTTCTTGTTCAGCAATTTATTACTGGTACATGTCAGAATGTATTAAATATATATTACTGAACACCTAAATTGTGGCAGATTTCTTATATGTTAATGAAAGGAAGAGAGAAAAAAACACACAAGATATATAAACGTGATAAAGATTCAAAGATATGACAAAGATAGTGATGTACTATGATGTAAATTTTACAAATACTAAGATAACAATAAGATAGAGAATAGTTTAGGGGCACCTGGGTGGCTCAGTCAGTTAAGCGTCGACTTCGGCTCAGGTCATGATCTCGCAGTTTGCGAGTTCAGGCCCCGCGTTGGGCTCTGTGGTGAGCTCAGAGCTTGGATTCCGCCTCAGATTCTGTGACTCCATCTCTCTCTGTTCCTCCCCCGCTCACAGTCTCTCTCTCCCTCTTTCTCTCTCTCTCTCTCAAAAATAAATAAGGAATAAAAAAATAAATTAAAAAAAAGAGAATATTTGGATTGGGAGGGATGGAATCTCTGAAGACATGATAGCTGAACTATCTGTGAATACTAATACTAAGAAGAAGAACTATATAAGGATTAGAATACACAGTAAATCAATAAAAAGCCCTGAGAAACCATGCTCAAAACTTACGTATATTAAGAGAACAAACAAAACAAACAAACAAAACAAAAACAAGCAAATGAACCAAAGTCAGGATACTGCATCAGGTCCTTGTGACATAAGGGAACGTGACTGGGGATAAGGCCAGGGAGTTGGGAAGAAGTTAGCTTGTAAAACATTCTATAGGCCATGGTGGAAATTTACATTTGTTTTTGCTTGAAATGAAAACCATCAAACGTTAATAAGCAAGACTTTCCTATGATAATGTTTATTATATAAATGAAAGATCTTATAACTGCTATGTCAAAAATAAAATGTGCAGTCTGTTTTTATATAAATGCACACACACACACATACATGTATATGTATATGAATATGTATATGTATATGTATATGTATATGTATATGTATATGTATATACATGCACTCTGTTCAAAAGATGATGATGGCTTAAAATAAGTTGTAAAATGAAGACAGCAAATGTGATTAAAATTGGAAAAAATATTTTTGAGGTTGAACCAAAAGAAATTGCTTATAGTTTGGCTTCAAGTATGGGGAAAGAGATAAATAAATAGTATCTTCTATTTTGTTGTTAAAATTTTCAGTGAACTAAATGAATGGTTTTATTACTTATGCACTAGAGAAGGAGCAGATTACAGCAGAAACTGAGAAGTACATTTTGTCTGAATTACACTTGAGATGCCAGTTAGTCTTCAAAACAAAGATGCTAAACAGATAGTTTCATGTGTGTTTGGAGCCCAGGGCTAGATCAGAGATGAAGATTTAGACTTGAGACCCATTAAGATACATACGGCAGCAGATTTATGAGATTTTTCTGATTGCCTAAAGTAAAAAAAAAATGATTAGCTAGAACCTTTAACACTGAATCCTGTGTAGTTTTCCACTTTCTAACTATAGCAGAAGAAAGAGACTAAGAAAAGACAGAGAAACAATTAAATTTTCATGGAAACTTAGAACAACCAAAAAAAGGCTTTCAATTATAGAAGAAATATACACCAAGCTAAATATTATTGAGAGTTCAGACAATTTTAAGGAAGATAAAAGAATACTGCATTTGCCAAGGTTGAGGTCTTAGTGAATCTGAGAATTATTTTTGTAGGTCATGAGAATGAGTGACCAAATGGAATAAAACAAAGAGGAAATAAAGGAGATGTCATGTATCAATTACTCTTTGGTGGAGGGTGTTGTATGAACAAATAGGGAAATGTAAAAGATAGTAAAAAAGGACACTAGAAATTAATGTTTAAAGCAAAACAAGTGATATCTGCACACTAATTGAAATGATCCAGCAGAAGCAAAAGCAGTAACAGTAAAAAACAGAATAATTATAATAGTAAGTGTTTTTAAGTAGGCTCAATGGTGTGAGATCCAGACATCAAGAAGACTGACTTTTTACAGTAGTCTGGATAATTCTTAGATAGTAAGAGAAGATACAATAATCACTAATGGATTTAATAAACATTTAGTGAGTATTCCACTAAATACTTACCAATAACTCAAAGTTGTCAACAAATCCCCATCTCTCCCTCCTTTGCAGAAACACTAAATTTGAAACATACATATGACCAAAATGGTGGAAAGTCAGAAATTATTCTTTGATGATATTTTCAATGAATAAGTTTTGTAGAGAGGTAAATAAGAGAGGTAACAGTTTGTAAAGTAAATAGCAATACCTAAGAAAGTAACCAGTGGCTTTGAGGAAGGTATGAGGAGGAACGGTTTGGAAGTAGAAATGAAGAGTAAGTCTGTCTATAGCATATATATATATGCTATATATATATAGTGTGTGTGTGTGTGTGTTTGTGTGTGTGTGTGTGTATTGAAAGAGAGAGAGAAAGGGTTTATAAGTCAAAAAAACTCATCAGATTAACACAGCTCTCAGAAAAATAGTAAAAATGGGCTGTGTCATTGGAGAGAAATAATCTCTCAATATGGAAAGGAAATAAAGGGAATGTTTCCAGAAATCTGAGGACATACAAATGTTTACTTATGACTGATTTGAGATTCTAGTAGGCATGACAGAGAGCCTGAAGTCAGAAGGAAGAAACTAAAGGTGAAAGGAGAACCTAGATGTGACACTAAATGGGCTTATCCTACTGGGATATGGTCTCCCAGTACTGTGAGGTCATAGGGATGGAGCCAAAGCTTTGAATGAAGAAGCTAAGCAGTGCTCCTGTCTTATTCTTCTTTTTTTTTTCAACGTTTTTTATTTATTTTTGGGACAGAGAGAGACAGAGCATGAACGGGGGAGGGGCAGAGAGAGAGAGGGAGACACAGAATCGGAAACAAGCTCCAGGCCTGAGCCATCAGCCCAGAGCCTGACGCGGGGCTCGAGCTCATGGACCGCGAGATCGTGACCTGGCTGAAGTCGGACGCTTAACCGACTGCTCCACCCAGGTGCCCCATCCTGTCTTATTCTTCTTGAGGTATGAAGTTGTGCCTCAGCTGGAGCCAAGGGTCCTACACAGATCTCAGGACTCACTAGCAATGAGGTGGAATTAAGCCCCTTTGCTTCCTAGAAAAATGTTACCAAAAACATAGTGATACCACTTCCATCTGTGAGAAGATACGATATATAATCTGAGATCTTAATTTTAATTATTTTAGAGAACTTAATTAGCATCTAAATTATGAGAGATTCTTAGCAAACGTTTAAAGACTTCTAGTCCTAGACAATACAGGGACAAGTCTAGGTATAGAATAGTCCATTTAGGCTTGAGATTCAGTGAGTAAATAAATGGTAGAGAAAGTATAATACAAAAGGGTAGAACTTTAAACATGAAGACAATAGACATAAAAGAGTCTGGAAATTTCAGTTAAAGGGAAACACTCAAAATACAACAGTGGGCTAAAATAGTATCATCACTACAACATTATTACAATGGTTTAGGTTTCTAGAGATAATATTTAGTCATCAAGGCAAGGAATAAGTTTTATTAGCATAGTAAGTTAAAAATCTTCACCCTTAAAACTATTCATTTCATACAGGCTCATGTTCAAATTTGTTTAAAATTTTCCTGAGTGCCTCATGAGCTAAAGCCTCAGTTTTCTGGAAATCACAGCTAGCCTGGTAAACAATATCCAAACATCTCTAGGTAATTTCACTCTCAGTTAAGGAACATCTTCTATAGAAATCAGTAAGAGAATAGATATTTACCAAATTTTATTTTCAGTATGAGTTTTTACTTTACTTGATCATTACCCTTTAATTAATTTCTTGTTTCCACACCCCTCTTGACTAATTAGAAGGAGAATCTTGGTTGATGCTTTGAACAGCTGTTACAGTAAATGCAAATTCAACTGAGTTTTTTAGGAGATAGATAATATGAAAAGCAAACAGATTTTTGGAACTTAATGTTGTAAAATACAAGAGTAATGAAATTTATAAATAATAAATCAAATGTTTACCTTATAACCTGTGAACCTGAAACAAATGAGTTTCTACTTAGCTCTTTTGTTTATTAGGGTGAGATCAGACATTTTCATTTTAAGATTACACAGAAATCTTAAAGTGTTCCACAGAACATTGGTCTATACGTCTTTAAAAAGTGTTGTGCCAAGCAGATTTATGATTTACAAAACAGGGATATGATTAGTAAAACAACTAATGTATTTATCTCATAACTTCTCAAATCCTTTATCGAGTAATGTGCTGTTTGATCACAGGATCTATTTTTCAGGACATTTCTCTTAGATTGATATACCATGGAATATACTTTGAAGCATATTGCTATATTTATTTAGTTAGTAAACCACTCTCAAAAATTAAATAAGAAATAATGAAACAGAAAGATCTCTTCTCTTATTCTCCAACAAAAATGACAGAGAAAATGCCAAAAAAGTTTTAAAATAATATATCTATCCCCACGCTACAATTATGGAAGGTCAAAAACTGCAAATTATATTATATGATGAAGAAATCATCTTTTGCTTTATACTTAAATTTTATCTCCTTAATCTCATTTATTTTTTCTGCTCTATCACTTTGGCCACCTTCTTTATAATGAAATTATCTATAATTGAAGTGATTACTACTTCCTTAAACACAATGAAATGCAGCTGGAGGGGACTAAAGGAATGAATAATTAATACTGAAAATGTAAGTAAATGACATCATTACAACTAAAAGGTCTCTCACCTGCATTTTAATATTAGACAACACTTACTTCTTGTGTGTTTTCCCCAGCTTTATTGAGTTATAACTGACATATAGCTACATATGAGCTTAAGGTGTTGATTTGATCCACTCACATACTGCAAAATGATTGCCACCTTTTCTCTGGCTAACAAAATTTATCAGGTCACATATACACTTGAAAGTAGCCAACACGTGTATGACACTATATATTAGGCACAGCCTTAAGTGTTGATTTTCTCCCTAAATTTTTACCACCATCCTATGGAGTTTCATTATGATAATCTCCCCATTTTATAGTTGAAGAAAGAGGCTGATTGAAGTAAAGCTGTTTGCTAAGGGCCAAGGTAAGGACATGGTACAACCATGTTTGATAATAGATAGTTTGCCTTCAGACTCCAACTCCTCAAACCTTCCTTATTCTCCAGATCATCATAACGATAAGGAGTGATCATTCGCTATACTAATAATACTTTTGCTTGGGCTGCTATTCACCCTTTTAATATAAATTCACCCTTTTAGTGTAAAAGCATGTATTTGGCAAGATGATAGCTATTGGCATCAGTAATTTTATTAATGATCATAAAATTATTTCCTTGCTACATGAAAGAAAACCTTATCTTTATATAGAAAAAAAGAAGGAAGCTTAACACAAAAATAGACTCAATCAGGGCTGCGAAAATTTGTCTTTATAGTGGTAAAATCCTGGTTAAATAAATAGATATTAAATGATTCACTTTATTGTTTCTAAAATAATAAATACTGCGTATTTTTTTGTATAATCCATCACTCTAACAAATATATGATATGTGTTAAGTGAACACACCAATTATAAGTGCTTAAATAAATGTTATTAAATAAAATCATTCTTAATATCTTTTTTTCTGTTTAAATGCTTCTTTGTATCATCCATAACAGAAGGTTAATCTATTTTAAACATGGACAACATCATGGTATTATTTTCTTATTCAAGACTTTTTCATGATTTTCAGTCTTTTTCTAAGTACTGTACAAAGAAATGAGTCACCCATTCAAACACTAAAGGGATAAAATGAAAAAAACAAACTACAGACAGTGTGATATTTACACAACAGTTGAAACTTCTATCCTCACAGAAAGAAAATAGTGTTTTGACTTGTAAACAGGAAAAATAACTAGGGATGTTAGTATTGGAGAATAATACAGACTATAGATGTTATGTTCTTACATTCTCACTTTTCTGACCATAATCACAATTTAAAATGAAACTTGTGAATAAAGATTATTTGAAAATAATATAAGATATAATGATGATAACACATTACAGGCAAAATGACTACATTTGTTTTTCTCTAAGATTTGATCACCCCTAATGAACCCCCCAACTAAAGTTATGGATTTAAGAAATTGTTAAAAACTGTAGTTCTGAAAAAAAATTTGGGGACTGATGTACTTACATAGCATACTGGAAACCAAATTGAATAACTTGCATGTCCAGGAATTATTTTTCCAAGATTAAATTTTTAAAGGAGCAATGAATTATTTTTTGAAGTATTTTATTCCATAAGAGCAAAAAGGGTAAAGATACATACCCTGCCACCCTTTTTTAAAATTGCCATTATATTCTCCTAAGTGCCATAATGTTATTCTATAATTAGATGGCCATTGCCATTTACATCTATGGAATGTGTAAGGAAATTCCTAAATCTCATCATCATATATCATTTCAATTATTTTTTTTCAAAAACAGGTGATCTATTTATTATTAGACCTCTGTGAACAAAAGTGTCTCTATACCTTTGGAACCCAGTCCATTCAATCACTTTTATCATCAGTATTTATCATGTGAAAATATTACCTGATAAAAGTTAAGAACTTTTATCTCGCTTTACTCTTTGGTGAGATTAAAGGTAACTAGCCACCAACTTTGTCCTAAAGGTCCTTAATAAGCAGGGGCAAGGTTATTCATTAGCACTAGATAGTAACAGGCAAAGGAATCCTCTAATTGCCAAATTATGGTCAGAATGAAAAATGTATTTATTAATATTTTTCTTAAATACGAGAGCATAATATAAGCTTAAGGGAAAAAAGGATAGAGGAAGAAAAAAGAACACTTTGACACATTTAAAATTTCACAGAATGGAACATATGACCTGAAATATTATGTTGTAAAACTGGGATGGATAATTATATCTAAATTTTTTTTATGTATATTTGTTTATTTTAAGAGAGTTGGGGCTGGGGATGAGAGAGAGGGAGAAGGAATCCCAAGCAGGCTCCACACTGTCAGCATGCAGCCCACCTTGGAGCTCCATCTCACGAAATGTGAGATCATGACTTGAGCCGAAATCAAGAGCTGGTTGCTTAACCGACTGAGCCACCCAGGTATCTGTGAGATGGATAATTATAAATGCAAATATATCTATGTAGATTTAATAAGATTTAAGGAAAAATAATGCACACTTCCAAATAGAAGCAATACTCTGTATACGATGTTTCTTACAAAATTGAGGCCCTTTATGTCTAGGAATCCTGACAGCAGTTGACCAAGAAAAACAGTCCCAATCTGAAAGAATAATCTAAGTCAATACTTTGTAACAACTACAAAGAAGGTTATTTGACAATAATTATGTTAACAACTTAAAATGAGAATTATGTTTTCTAACCAGCATAATTATGCACACCAAAATATAATTTTGGATATGATGAAAATCCTTGTAGTAGTAATGGGAGGCAATTGTCTCTGCTCTTGTCCCAGGGCTATCTCCTCTTTTTTTTTTTTCTTTAAATCAAGAGAATTTTTCTCTTCTGATCATTTTCTGCACATACCATCTTATTCTTTCATGTGTCCTTCTGCCCTGGAATGGTTGGTAATATCTTTCAGTTCATATTACCAGAATATTCTTCTATGTCTGCATAAAAATATTTCAAACTTGGCTTTTAACGACTTAGTTTTTTATCAGTGACATGCTCTGGAGGATTTCTTTGCTCCCATTTGCTTTGAAGAAATTTTAACGATTACTTACTTATTAAGGAGGAATGACTTATCATTCTATTTAGGTTATCTCACATCTATAAATGTCTTTAATATGAATTGTACTTCTTGAACAAGTTGTCATAATATTTTACCTAATTAAAATTTTGCTCTATTACACCAGTGGGTGAGATGCCATATATTTATTTTCCTTTGGTTGAAAAACAATAATGCCTGGTCTGTTCTGGTACAGATACCTTACATAATGCACAAAATTACCGATACCACAGGTTTGTGTTTTGTTTTGTTAATGAAATGTTAAATGTCTCTCTCATACCAAATCAGCCTTTAAAGTTTATCTTTTCGGGGCACCTGGGTGACTCAGTCAGTTAAGCGCCGACTTTGGTTCAGGTCATGATCTCATAGTTGATGAGTTGCAGCCCCAAGTCGGGCTCTGTGCCTACAACTCAGAGCCTGGAGCCTGCTTCGGATTCTGTGTCTCCCTCTCTCTCTGCTCCTCCCTACTCTCTGTCTATCTCAAAAATAAATAAACATTAAAAATTAGAAAAAAAAGTTTATCTTTTCATTCCAGCTTAGTGATGGTAGTAAAAGTTGATAAGAAAGAATTCTACCCTTGAACGCACAAATCAGTAGGTATAATCAGAAGTAACTGTATTTTTTTCTTCTCGAGACTTTTAACGATAATATAAACCTATTTAAATGATATGATTAAAATTGCATGCAGTTTTGTCTCTCACTTATCCAACTTTGCTCTAGCTTCTTACAAAGATATTCTCATTCACATAAAACCAAGTTATGCTATGTGCATATAACATACTGCATATAACCAAGTACCCAGTAAGAGGACAATGTTTGGCCAATAAGATAATATAGCTGGGAAGGTGTCACTCTTATTTTGTGATAAAATGATTTCCAAGTCAAATATCTTTCTTAAATGTTATTCTAGATCCAAGACAAAAGAAAATCATTTGCAAGAAAATGGAGTGCATCTATTCTCACTTATGGGCAATCCGATCCAAACTCTAGAAAAAGCATGGAATCAGTAGTATCACTGAGTACTTACAATGGCAACAATGTGTAATGTGAATGCTGAGGAAAGCTGTGTGACAGTGAAAAGGTAGGGTTTCACAGAGCTTAAACTTTCATCAATAAACTTTGAGTTGGACACAGCTATAATTGAGTTATTTCTCTTTTATTTAATCACTTTTAATGTGTGTTAAGTGAGGTTAAAAATACCTATTTCCATGTGTTAAAATTATACTAATGAAAGTAAGTAAAGTGCAAAAATGTTTACTCACCAGTCATGGTTACTTTTCGCAGTTAAAGTCCAGAGACCATCAATAAATGAATTCTTAGGTTTTAGGAAGGAAAATTTTCCACTCAAGTTTTTTATATTAATTTTTTTAAATCAGACAGGGTGCAGTTAAATTGTACTGCTAGCCACTAAATTGTCCATGAGTGATTATTACTGAGTTTATATGACTTAATATATCTACAAATGTCTCAAAACTATAGAAATTGTATTATGTGAAAAGCTTATTGACAATTCCATGTTAAAATAAGTAATGGAAAAATCATTCTATTTAAAAGAACTTCACATACGATTAAAATAACTATTTCAAAGCCATAAAGTTTAAAACTAAATTCATTTTACTCATGCCCAGAAGGTATTCACAGTTCATCACATATCTGATGAAAGCTGTCTTTGCACATTAACTATTTCATTTTTCCCAGCAACAAAACCATGAGGAAAAACAAAAAAAACAAAACAACAAAAACCCTCTAGGTGTGAAAATCTTGGCATTCCAGCTGTTCTCAAGGATAAGCCTATGCATTTTTGACCTTTCAATTTGTTCCAAGAATTTTCAAACAGCTCTTCCCTGCATTATTTTCTGGAAATTTTATGATATGGCATTCTTGTCTTACTCATAATATGGCTCAAAATGAATAAAGCATTCATTTTGTTTTTTCTTACATTACATGGAATAATTAACTTTTTCCAAAAAAGAAAATAGCAAGAGAATGAATGAAAACACAAAATAACTGATTTTGAATAATCAGACAAAAGTCAGAAAATAGGTTCCCAGTGAGACTGGATCTTTTTATATCAGAATGGAAGTGTTGCTTTAATTTTTGATATTCTGTCTTTATTATTTTTACATTTAGCCTTTTTTTATAGATGATGAATTTGCATAATTGAATCATACAGTGAAATGCACACTTCTCTCCCTGTGCTCCGGCAATCTGCAATTCCCACAGATAATTGTATTTGTTTCTTATCTGTCATACCAGAGTGTCTTAAAGAAAATTCTTCCACTTGTGAATGTATGCTTACCCTCCACTTTTTATGCACAAAGTAGTATACTGTATACATAAACCTCATCTCCTTGATTTCTCACTTAATATATCTTAGAGTCTATTTTCATATAAGTAAACAGAGAGCTTCTTTATTGACTAGAGTAGCACATCATAATATTATTTGCTATAGTAGCAATGTATTTTAACATTATTTTCCCCAAAGACATTGAGATTATTTTATTTAATTATTGCTTTTGCTGTTATAAACAATGCTGCAATTAATGACTTTAATGCAAAAAGCATACATGTAGAATATTTCTCAATTGAGTCAGAGAGTGAATCCATTTGTAATTTTAATATTAATATTGTAAGTATAATGAAACTAACACATCCTCCCTACAGATCTAATAGTTTGCACTCCCACTAACTTTATAAGAGAATGTCTATTTCCCAGCAGCCTCATTAACAAAGCACATTGTCATTTATGTTTCAGGTTTAGATGGAGTAACAGGGACAGGATACACTTCTGGAACTAAAAGACCTTGTTCTGGCTTTCCTTTGGTTAGTGTTAGCATGACCTACAGCTTTCAATCACTTTCCTTTTAACCTACAAGAGTCTTTGTATTTACATTTATACTTTAAGTGAGTTACTTGTAGGTAGAATACAGTGGGTTTTCTTTCAGATCTCCATTTTCAACCATCAGCAAATGCAGAGGTATTCCAATAGAGAGGAATTAGTGATGATGGATGTTTCAGTGCAATGCTGCTTATATTGTAGTATTTGTTATATTATGTCTTGAAGAATAATGTGTGATATGTATACTGTCATAGAGTAAATAGAACTGTGACTTATGGTTCACCATTTACATAACTATTTTAATATGCCACCCTCTATCCTGCTTTAATACATTTCAAAGCAAATTAATCCTATTCTCCTTTACAATTCTTCTTTCTGCGTTGTGGGCTATGGAGGCATTGTTAAAGAAATTATGGGGCTCTGTGATAGATTCCTGATGCTGTGTTCTCCCTCCCCCCTTCCTTTTATTATGTCTCACTACAACAATGAACTTGAAGATGAAGCAACAGATTTGTGACTTTCAGATACTTCCCATATTTATACCCGTAATATCTTACTTAGGTAATGCTGGCAGGAGGACATGAAATCCAATAGAATTCTCTTTATTATAAAACATTTTGTTTTTCACATGGTGTCCGTTTCTAATTGCTAGCTTCAGGCAATGCAGATCCGCTATTTGGATGAGAAAATTTTTTCAATTTACGAAAAGTTTGCATATTTCTAACCTTCTATTTTTTCATTAATTTAATTGAGGGAAACTTAGAAATGAATATTCTTGTTATAAAACATTATTTTGAAAAAAAACAGGTTGTTATTGAAGAATTTCATTATTGGGACAAGATGATAAAGACAAAGAACTTGAGTGTTTGGGCAAGTACTAATGAAGCAGCAAATTTTTCTTTCAGGACTATGTTACTACCACTATTACAACATTTAATCTCCAGATATTAAAGACATTTTTCTCTAGATAAAATGTTCAATTAATCTCATAGGTAAATTTGACATGCAATCCACAATTAATTCAAGTTGAGTATAATTCAGTTTATGCCAACATGTTATAGAATGACAGTGATTTTCCCTAAGTTTTCAAAATTGTCAACTTATGATTACTTCATAAGTGTTTAAGGTTTTATATTATTTTATTTATTTATTTTTTCAATTTTTATTTAAATTCTAGTTAGTTAACATATAGTGTAATATTGATTTCAGTAGTGGAATTTAATGATTCATCACACACGTATAACACCCAGAGTTCATCACAACCAGTGCCCTCCTTAATACCCATTACTCATTTAGCTCACCCCCTGCCCATCTCCCTCCCTCAGCCCTCAATTTGTTCTCTATCATTAGAGTCTCTTATGGCTTATTTCCATCTCTCTCTCCCTCCCTACCCCATATGTTCATCTGTTTTGTTTCTTAAATTCCATATATGAGTGAAATCATATGGTATTTTTTTTCTCTGACTTATTTCATTTAGCATAATACACTCTTGATCCATCCATGTCATTGTAAATGGCAAGATTCCATTCTTTTTGATGGCTAAGTAGTATTCCATTGGGTATATATACACACCACATCTTTATCCATTCATCATGGATAAAGTCAATGGACATTTGGGCTCTTGCCATAGTTTGGCTCTTGTTGATAGTGCTGCTGTAAACATCAGGGTGCATGTACCCCTTAGGTTTTATTATTTACATAAAATAGATGTTACATATTACATGTTAACATTACATGTGATTAAAATAACTTTTTTATCTTAAGGAATGCTATGATGCTCCTTCTTTATGATCTAAAAGGTACATGATCTAAAAGGTACATGATCTAAATTATACTGAGAAATATTTAGTACTTTGCCTAGAGTAGCTTTGAAAATATATTTATCTGTTGATTGCTTGACCTGTAGGGTTGATTTTGATATCCACTATAATGTTTAATTCATTAATATTTTCAATACATACACACAGGAAATAATGATACATTTTGCATATTGGCATATAAGAAAAAAAGGAAAAAGTCAATTAAATTGATAACTGTAATGTCACTGTATTAGCCTGTGCCTAAACATCACTAGTTTTGAGAAATTGTTACTACCTGAGGAAATCCATTCCATTTTGTAACATCTATTAGCAAGTCTCACTCCATGTCCACATATACAACGTTTTTTTTTGTTTTTTGTTTTTTTTTAAACAAAGATCATTCCTAGCACCTCATTTGCCTTCAAGTTTATTTAAAGACCAAGAAAGAAAACCAACATTTAGTACATTTCTCCCAAGTGGGCCATTTATTTCTCTTTTACCTTATTGTTGTTCTACTTAAATATATTAATTTACCCTAAATTTCTTTAATAAAATAAGATTAATTTAATATTTCAGTTGTGGCATGTTTCAAACAGACTTCGTCACATTGCATCAATTCTAAATATATTTACCTTACTATAATAATTGATTAAGCTATAGAATCTATAGCAAACACACTTGACTTTTCTCTGAGAAATGGGTAAGTTTTCCTTAAATATTCATATTTTTGCTGATATTTTAAAAAAGAATATCAACGATCTACCCGTGTTATTAGTTTATTCCTTAAACTTTGTGTTGAAGATATGTATTTTACTTTACTTTCCATTCTCAGATAGAGCTGTCAATAGAAGTATGGAACAAATGAAAAAGCTCAGAAAATATAAACCTTAAATAAATTAAATACATCAGTGATTAGTAAAATAATTCTCAATTTAAATTATAATCCTTTACATTATAAAATGACATTAATTTATTTATGCATTTATTCATGATGTGAAATAACCTAACAACATATTTAATCTTAAGTTCTTTTTGGATCAATCTAATTAGGTAGACTTTTTAATCATAATATAGTTTGATCACACTGTCCTAAAAACTAATTTAACCTTTTCAGTAATAAAACTCGTGTTTTATTCTAACAGCAATGAGGAATAGTAAAAATGCTTTCTATTTGGAATGACATACAAAATCGGATGAGGATAAATCATCAGACTGGTCAGTTATAAAGTTCAAAAAATTCTTCCATTATATTTATTATAATAATGAAATTGTTATTAATGTTATGGTTGCTATTTAGGGAACCCTTGCTAAATCTACAGCTAGGATAAAATAGCAGATGTAATACAGTGCACTCAAACCAAGAATAATAACATCTACAGAGAGACTTTTTTAATTCTTAGAGATGAAGACAAGGGTCATAATGAGTGTGTTTGAAGGTGCTAGGTTGTTAATGCAAATAAATGGAAGAGATTATGTCTGTGAAAAACTGGAAAACACATTTATCCTTTAAAGGAGGTAACTGATGCTAGCTAGCTAAATTGTTAAAAATCTTTAACCTTTTAAATTCTCATTTCATTGTCATGGAATTTAAAACAAGTGAACTACATATGAGCCAAATTTTTAAGAAATGTATATTTGAAGTAGTCTACTTTGTCAATTTCCATGTTGCAAAACTTCCAATATGGCCAATTTAAACTTGTTAATGTGGGGTGCCTGGGTGGCTCAGTCAGCTAACAGTCTGACTTTGGCTTAGATCATGATTTCATGGTTGGTGAGTTCGAACCCCATGTCCGGATCTGTGCTGACAGTTCAGAGCCTGGAGCCTGCTTCAAATTCTGTGTCTCCCTCAATCTCTGCCCCTCCCTTGTTCTCTCTCTCTCTCTGTCTCTCTCTCTCAAAAATACATTTAAAACATTAAAAATAATAAATAAAAAATAAAGTTGTCAATGCGATGTCATTGAACACAGGACTGAGAAGAGTCACATACAAACATTCAATACAAGCATGTAAAATTCATCTTTAGCACACCACTCTCACAGGCCATGAACTTGCTATCTCAGCTTTAACAAGCTTTTTGACATCCGTTAAGCACAAAGAAGTCTATCAAAGGGATCTTATCTACATATTGATACATTTGTAAACAATTCAACTCTCTCTATACTCTGTTCAGCTTTCTTGGTCTTAGTACATACCCTCTAATTCATATTTGCTTCTTGCTTTTCTATACTTGCTGCTCAACTCCTTCCCACCCACTCAAATTTTTTCATTTATGGCGACTAGTATCTTTTGGCTTCTCTAGGTCACTTTACCCAACATACAGTTTCTTGTGTTTGGTTCTCTATGCTCCCCACCAACATACCCAAGACAGTCCTGCCTCTCTTCCAGTCCTAAGCTCACTTCCAGAGTTTCTTGGACTTTGCTCAGGAGAGGATAATGGAAAATAAATACAGTTTTACACTGAAAACATAGTTTTTCTATTACCAAACTGGGATAAATACCCTAACACAGGTATGCACTAAGTATTGTAAAAATGTGAAAAGGTGACATCTAAAAAATGTGAGGTGGCTAATAAAGTATGGAGAAGAAATAATCCTAGAAGAAACTGGGAAGTCAACATCTTCAAAGAAAAGAGTACTAACATTAGTCCACATGATGATTCATTAAATAAATGTACTTTCACCATTTATAGGCAGCGACTATACTATATCTCAAATCCCAATTCTATTATAGAAAAAAAATGTTTAAAACACATACGTATGTGCACACACACACACACACACACACACACAAACACACACAACATGCCACAAGAGAGATGTTCACCTTGGGGTTGGGCTTTGGATTTAAAACAACTCTTTAAGGGTGCCTGGGTGGCTCAGTCAGTTAAGCATCCAACTTTGGCTCAAGTCATGACCTCATGGTTTGTGAGTTCAAGCCCCTCATCAGGCTCTTGCTGACAGCTCAGATCCTGGACCTTGCTTTGGATTCTGTGTCTCTCTCTCTTTGCTCCTTCCTGCTCATGCTCCTCTCTCTGTCTCTCTTTGTCTCTCTCTCAAAATAACTAAACATTAATTTTTTTTTAAAAATTAAAAAAAAACAAATCTTTAAATAGGAAGAGGTGGAATTATACAGAAAATTGTAAATAAAGAACTGAGTAAATTTTCTGTATTACATTATAATTCTTAGTGAGAAAAGAACATATATCTCTTGTGCTGAAATAAAATTGAAAAACCAAGTAAAGGAATTGCAAAATCATTAAGTACAGATGAACCAGGAAAAGAAAAAGCTATCACCACACAGATATGCACACACACATGCACAATTCAAAATGAACCCACAAACCAAAATTCTAAATCATGTAAAGAAATCTTAGGCATCAAAAACAATCAATAATCTAAATATAAGATTACTGCAGCAAAACATAATTTTCAGTCATATCTAACAAAATTGTTTTTTTACACTTAAATGGTCAAAAGGAATTTTCATTTACAAAAGTAAAAACCTAAGTATGTTTTAAAGAGACAGTTTAAGGAAAACATGTAAATTTCAAAAATAAATCTGTTACAAATCTTTGTATTAAAAGCATGCTCATTTAATTGAAGAAAGCAATAGAGATTCTACAATGAACACCAAAGGAGTTTCTTAATTCTAATATATAGCCTGGAACAATACTTCTAAACTAAAAAAACAGCCAAAAAAAAGCATCACAGATAAATGAAGAGGCTCTAAAAATATCTAATAAGATTTAAGTAAACAAGAAGACCTAGAAATTGACAAAGAAGCAACATAACAAGAGTTGGTGTTTGAGAATTCCCCAGAATTGAAGGGAGACATGTGTCTCAAATCAAAGGTACACCCCAAATGTAAAGAAGAGTTAACATAAATCTACATTAATACAAAGTGTGATAAAACTATGAAATATCAAAGATGTAGAGAAAATTTTTAAGTATCAAAAATAGTTTATTGCATGCCTCTTAAACAAATAACATTTGAGTGTGATAAGTCTTCTCAGCAACAAAGATGATAGGAATCAATGAAGTCATGCTTTAAATGTGTAACGGAAATTCACTGGCAGTCTATATTTTTTTATATAGATGAATTACTCACCAAGATTGAGGTAAAAACATTTTTAGGCATACAAAGACTAAGAAAATTTATCACCTACATACTCTTATGAAAAGTTATATTAACAATATAATTCAGCAAAAAGATAACTGAATAGAAGGTATAGGGAAAAAAGAAACAAAAATAAGACAATTTTTAAAACATCAGAAATATCTGGGTGCCTGGGTGGATCAGTTGGTTATACTTGAGACTCTTGATTTCGGTTCAGGTCATGATCTCATTGTTGTGAGATTGAGCCTGGAGCCTGATTGGGATTCTTTCTCCCTCTGCCCCATCCCTTCCTCAAAAAAATATCAAAATTGTTAATAATCTGGTAAAAATAAAAATAAAAAACAATTATAATTTTGAAAGGTAAAATATAAATACTAAATGACAATATCAAGATATGGATAAGTGAATTGGACAGTTAAGTGTGCTAAGGTACTTATATGGATAGAAATGGATGTAGATAGTTAATCACTATATGCTTTTTAGAAGTCTGATTATTAACATTTTAAAGGTAATCACAGAAAAGAAAATCTATAGCTTCTGAAAAAATTCTCAAACCAAAACAAAGAAAAAGAAGAGAAAAGGAAAACATGGCAAAGTGAACACAAAAGCTTGAGTGAATGGGATATATTCCACACACATTTTAATCATCAGAAATGTATAGGGAAGTAAGCAGATAATAAAAATATCCAACTATCTGTTACATTCAATGACACCTCTAAAAGATAAACATTAAAAGAATAAGGATAAAGAGGTAGGAAAAAGTTATTATATCTAAATTCTAAAACATAAATAAAACCTGTGTCTCAGTATTTATATCAGTTAAATGTATTTTATGGCCAAGATTTAAAGGGCCAACAGAGATTCTGCATATAACAATAAAGTAAATAACTTAAAAATTGTAAAAATAATTAAAATGAATATAATAACTACATTGCTCAGAAACATGCATAGTAATAATTAACAGATATAGGAAGTAAAATGAACAACTCCAAACCAGAAAAAGACCAAATAGAGAAAAAAATCATTACTAAGAAATACAGTACTTAAATCAATTTTATTAAGGCATAATCAAGATACACAGTAAAGTTCACTCATTTTAACTGTTTTGCCTAATGCATATTGGTACATGAATACCCCTGTAATCATCAACACAATATGTCATCCAAGAAGGTTCCTTATGTTTCTTTGAGGAGGATACTCTCCACACTTGGGCATCTTTAACTGTATGGGTATATTTTCATTTCTTTGGGTTTAATAAGTAATTATTACAAAACTTCCAGAGAACATTTTAGAAATTACTATGACAATAAGTATTATATTTATATTTACATATTATCCATATTTAAGATTAATAAAATCCAAGAAACCATTGACTGTACAGTGCAACATTCAAATATCACTAAGAAAGAAAAAAACACTCCCATTTAATGATGATGCAAAGTTCTGTTCCATAACTTAATTACTTTCTTTTGAAATAGTTGCTTTGGATTAACCTAAGCACAGTTTTTTGGTTTTTTTTTTTTTCAATCACATTGCATATTTGATCCTACATTGAAGGGAAAATATTGGCAATGGCATTATGTACTGATGTTACAAATGCTTATGCATGAGAAAAAATAATACAAATTTAGATTAATGCCATACATTAAAATACATTGAAAAATTAAATAAAGCCCAAAGGTGTATCTTGAAATATTTTAGAAGGAAAAGCACATTTAATAAACTTATGGCAGTGTAGAGGTGTTGTTTTGTTTTGTTTTGTTTTAGCTAAGGTTCTTTTTTTTTCATATACAGACTTTATTTTTTAGAGAGGTTAAGGTTCATAGCAAAACTTGGCATAACATGCAGAGATTTCCCATGTAATCACCACACACACACACACACGCAGACAAGCATGTGCGCGCGCGCACACACACACAGTCTCTCCCTCCATCACCTTCCTGCATTAAAGTGGTTAATATCTATGAACCAACATCCACACATCACTGCACCCAAAGTCCATAGTATACATCAAGTTTACCCTTGGCAATTCTGTATATCTACCTGTCTTCCCAAATTTGAGAATAGTAGTTATTCTTATGACCACAATTCTCTGACAGATCATCTAAATAATATTCTTTTTGAATTTTAGTTCATTCAGTTTATCTGTAGTTAGGACGGAGTGACAACTTCCAAGCTCTTTACATACCTGAACAGAAACTAGAGGTCTGTAAGTTTCAACAAAATCCACTGGGAAAAAAATGGCTTTATAAAAGAATAATGATTATAAAGAAAACTTTGTTGTTGGTGGGTTTTTTTTTTTTTTGCATTCATACATTTATTACATCACTTGACATCTGCCAAGATTTACTGAACATCTACTATCCATCAGGGGCCATTCTAACTAACAAGAATATATTGGTATAAAAAAATAGCAACAAAATATTTGTCTGCCTGAGCTTACATTCTAAATGGGGACTTTAACACAGAATGTTATTAGTTCCACATCTGAAAAAAAAAGGTAATTGTGGTTCTTAATGAAGAATGGAAGAAGGAAAGCCAGGCAGTTTTTCTATGGTATCAGAAGGAGAAAAGCATGAAGGCTTCCTGTGTGCCCCACTGCATGGAAGTACTCTTGATGCCCCCTTTGAAAGGCATTTTGTGCCGTTTTTTGACGAGAGTGGTACTGGCTTTTTTTGGTTCCATTCTATCATCTCCCCAGTGAGCAAAAACAGTATTTTGAGAGGACTGGCTAAAGTTGAACTGCACTCTCTGCACCAGAAATGACCATTGCTGGGTGGTGTCTTTGAGATTCTTAGAATCAAGAAGTTATGCTTACCTATGCTGCAGGTTGAATACAGTCTTTGAGTTAAAGGAAAAATACACGGTTAATTATTCAGTCCATTACAGTAAAATATTCTTTTCTCCTGATGACCTATCTTTCTATGGTTTTCCTTTTCTTTTCACCTTTTCACCTTGCACACACATATACATAGTCTTTTATGGCAAAATGAATCCAACTTGGGTCCTACAGAGAATGCATTCAGACCCATGACTACAAAATGGGAAGAGGCTAATCAGTTTTTCTCAGTGTGTAGTCCAAAGATCATCTGTATTGGTACCAGGGGCACTAAAGAGAAAATAACTGTCCAGATTTCTGTGTGTCCAGCTTTTTCCTCTTGCACCAGCACTTGAAGATTCTAAATCTCCAGGGTTGAAACCCAGAATCCTCATTTCCACATATTATCTAAAGATTTTTTTGCTTCATTTCTTTCACCATAAGAACTAACTCAATCAACAAAAGATAAGTCACACAATTTAAGTGTCTGCTCCTTTCTCCACAATTTTCATTTGGTAGGAAGCAGGGAATATTACATGAACACTAAAAAGCAGTTCACTGAGATTTATTGAGAGACAGAATGTCATGGTGGTTAAGAAGCTTTGGAGTGAGCCAGATCTAGGTTCAGTAATAACTACCTATGTAACCATGACAAATTATGTAATCTCTTTGAACCTTAGTTTTCTTCACCTGGAAAATGGAGACATACTTGCAGACAGGATTAAATGAAGCAAAAAGGGAAAGTCTTCAGAATAGATATAACATATACTAGGTGCTTAATATATGACAAGGATTTTGACAATGATTGTTCTATGATTTTTCTCCCTCTCCTTCACTTTTGTTACTATTAGGACCTGGAGAGGATATTAGAAAATAAAAGATGAAAAGAGATTGCTAGTAAAAATAAAACAGAGTGGATATACCTAGTATTGATGAAAATATGCTGAATCTAGCATGTTTTTATGTGCTGTAGCTGATTCTATGGAACCTAAATCTGGCAATACCATACTGTGTTTAGGATTTTCTATGTGCAACCTACCAATATTATTTATAAGTATATATTTAGAGTAACTCACATATATTCAAGGTGATAGGTTCAATAATGTTTATTATAACTTTGATATTAATTATCAGCGTCAGAATTAATCTGAATAACTATCAAGAAGAGAATAAGCAAATAAACTGTAGTATTGTCATTTTTGCAATTGTCAATGTACTCCAGGAAAATATCACTATGACCCCACTCGTAGTTGAATGAGTTGGATGCACAGTTGACCTTTGAACAACACAGGGGTTAAGGGCAACAACTACTGAGCAGTTGAAAATCCAGGTATAACTTTTGACTCCCCAAAAACTTAACTACTAAAAGCCTTTTGTTGACTGGAAGCCTCACAGGTAACATTAACAGTCAATCAACATAAATTTTGTTGTTATATATTTTATACTCTATATTCTTACAATAAAGTAAGCAAGAGAAAGAAAATGTTATTAAGAAAATCATAAAGGGGGCGCCTGAGTGGCTCAGTTGAGCATCCGACTCTAGGTTTTCACTCAGGTCATGATTTCAGGGTCGTGGGATGGAGCCCTGCATTGCACAGAGCCTCTTTAAGATTCTTTCTTTCTTTCATCCCTCTGCCCCTCTCCCCTGCTCCCAAGCTCTCTTTCTGTAAAAGAAACAATTTAAAAAAAGAAAATTATAAGGAAGAGAAAATACATTTACATACTGTGCAGTGTTTATTAGAAGAATATTAACATATAAGTGGACCTACACCATTCAAACCTGTGTTTTCCAAGAATCAACTATATCACTATTTGCAGCTAGACAAATCACGCTGTGGAACTGTGGGGTGTCTAGTAAGAAGGTATGGAATGGAATCTAATTTGATTTGGATCTGTTAGATGATTTGGGGGAGAGTTCAAGAAAACTGGGCTTTGTTCTTATTTGAAAGCTGTTAGAAAGCAGGAGTAATTCTATCATCTGCTCCCTTAATTAAGTCTTAAATAGGAGAGAAGACTAGCGTAAGACTGAACGTGTAATTGGTAAAGAAGCGGCAGTCACTCAAAGCAGCCAGAGTAGTGGCACATTTGGTGCCTTTGTAACTTGTACAGTATATTTATTGCTTCTTTCAGCAATTTATTGCTTCTATTGCATAGAAAAACTCTTTGCCTTCCGTCCTCACAGTCACAGGGTGTCCTTAATTGATGTTGATGTTCTATGAAATTGTTAACATTTAAAAGAAGGACCTTAGGCCTAGTTCAGAGCGCTAGGCCAGCTGGCCTGGATGTCTGCTTTTACCTTTCTTATGTGAAATAAAATATGGAAACTAAAAGAAAAGAGAAATACACATATGAGCTTGTATTTATTGTATCTCCTCCTCCTCTCACAATTTTAACTCTTTTTGTTTTGAAAATTCTGTGTCCTAGCACTCTGCTGTAGTTCTCTAGTCCCAATCTTGATGATTTCAAATAAGTTCTAATAACTTTGATTCTTGGTTTCTTTTCTCTCCTGATTGATATAAAATATTTGCTTTAATGTTTAATGTTTCACTCTAAGCTAGTTAATATATAGCACTGACTTTGGGTGGCATGTCAGTAATAATGTGATGACTGTCTTTATTCAAAATTAATTTGAGAGACACCATACATCTATCTATCTTGAGTACTTTGATTTGGTTGTATAATGAATATCTTAGCAGATGGTAAAAAATTTTGACTTAATTAGACCTATTAAGAATAATTAAATGACTTTGACTTTCAAAATGATATTGCTTTTGTCTTCAGTAATTCACATAAAGCATATAAACTAATTGATTAATAAGGAAGAAGACAGGCCAACTGTACATACAATCTATGAATGTCCATGTTTGTGCCTTGGATTTTATACACACACACACACACACACACACACACACAAATGCATACACAATATTTCCAAATTTCAGAAAATTGTTAAAATATATTCAATGATTACCAGTATTAGAAAATGTTAAAGGTCGCAGAGACCTAGCATGGTATAATCTAAAATTATTTCTTACTGCTCATTTTATTTCCTAAATTTCTTTTTTTTTAATTTTTTTTAACATTTATTTATTTTTGAGACAGAGAGAGACAGAGCATGAACGGGGGAGGGTCAGAGAGAGAGGGAGACACAGAATCGGAAACAGGCTCCAGGCTCTGAGCAGTCAGCACAGAGCCCGACGCGGGGCTCGAACTCACATACCGCGAGATCGTGACCTGAGCCGAAGTCGGATGCTTAACCCACTGAGCCACCCAGGCGCCCCAACTAAATTTCTACCACTTAATTCCTAGATACATAAACAATGTCACGCTAAAACAGTGCAGTACCTACAGCTGTGATTTCATTACTAACATTGATATTGTGGAAATTATTAATCTGAAAATTATTTTTGTGTTTTCAAATACATGACATTCTCCTTTATCTGCTCAAAGTATCAACTTTCTCAGGAGTACATGAGTGTTTGCTACAGAAGGAATACACATAGGAAGATCAAGGTATGACACAATTTCAGGATAAAAAAAATTAACATGAACATTTCCATTCCAAACAGGTAGTTTCTCCTCAAAAAAATAGTGACAATTTGTTTCTTACTTTGTTATTATATCAGATAGCTGACTTGTTCTCAACTTTATCCATTTGGCAAGCACTAGTTGCATTTGACTTTCACAAACTTGAAATATGCCTAGTCCAAATTAGTATCTGCTGTAAGTGTAAAATACAAAATTTGAAATATCTAATATGAAAAGTATTAAGTACATAATTGGCAATTTTGTCTTTTGATTATATTCTGAAATGTTCATTTGGGTGTTTACTGGATTCAATAAAATATATCATTAAAATAAAATTTACCCAATTATTAATGTATCTATTAGATATACAATTTTACATATTGGTTCCATTATATTTTTATTTGACACCACTTGTACAGACTGTAGATAACTTTTACAAGGTACAGATGGAGAAAGGAAAGTAAAAGGAACTTCAGAACTTGAAGGAGCAGAAATGGATGCCTTCTCTGTTGGTGTGACTGAAAGAAGAGGTGAGAATAAAAAATGGAATAGCAAGGTTTAGGGAAAACACACGTACAAACACACAAAAGGACACACACATCTGTCCCTACTAACATTTAAATTTTCTATTAGGAAGAGAATGAGGCATGACGGTCATGGTGGTTGAAAAAAAGTAATGCGATTGTTTAAAATATAATTTCAGACTCATGAACACTTTGTCAGTTTTACTTGCACAAGCCTAAATAGTTGTTGGGAGCTTAAAGCATGCTGGACTGGCTAGTAAATCATGTACAGAAAAAAATCACCTCCTCTGTAAGCTGTTTCGTGAAATAGCTTTACTGTGTTATAATTCCAATAAAATAATATAATTCACCTATTTAAAACGTATAATTCAGTGATTTTTAGTATGTTTCCAGACATCAGTGAGCAGAATCCCAATTTCAGAACATTCCCAACACTTCAAGAAGAAATCTTATGTTCTTTAGTTATCCCCTTCCTATACATTGCTGGATTTGGTTGTCAGCATTTTGTTGAAGATTTTTGAAGTCATATTTATAAGATACACTGGTTTGTAGTTTTCTTGTGACGTCTCTGGTTTTGGTGAGAGAGTAACAACAGGATCAAAAAATGAGTTAGGAATGTTCCTTCCTCTTCTACTTTTTTAAAAGAGTTGTGAATAATTAGTATTTAATCTTCTTTGTTGTTTATTTTGAGAGAGAGAGAGAGAGAGATCCCAAGCAGGCTCTCACACTGTCAGCGCAGAGCCCAACACAGGGCTCAGTCCCAGGCACCCTGAGATCATGATCCTGAGCTGAGATCAAGACTTAGACACAACTGACTGAGCCACGCAGGCGCCCCTATTCAATTTTCTTTGAGTGCTTTTAGAATTTATTGGTGAGGATTCTGGGCCTGAGCTTTTTACTAAGGGTACTTTTGATTACTGTTTCAATTATTTCATGTGTTCTAACTCTATTCAATGTGTCTGTTTCTTCTTGAGTTGAGTTTTGGTAATTTCCAGTATCTATTTCATCTAAATCATCTAATTTGAGGGGATATAATTGTTCATATTCTTGTATGACCATTTTTACTTCTAAGGTAAGTAATAACGATCCCTATTTCTATTTCTAGTAATTTGAATCTAGTCTCTTTTTCTCTTTCAATAGAGCTAAAAGTTTGTCAATTTTTTTCCCAAGGAATCAATTTTTTTGGCTTCAGAGATTTTTCTCTATTATTTTTCTCTTTATTTCCTTATTTTCCACTCTAATCTTTATTTTTCTTCTTTATGCACTTTAGTTCCCTCTTCTTTTTCCAGCTCCTTAAGAGGTAATTTTAATTCTTTCTTACCAGTTTGGATACTTTTATGTCTTTTTCTTGCCCTACTGCTCTGGCTTGTAATTCCAGTACAATATTGAATGGCAGTGGTAAAAGCACCATGTATGTCTTATTTCTTATTTTAGGGGAATATTTTCATTATCTTACTATTGAGTATGTTATCTGTGGGTTTTCCATTAAGTACTTTTTATCATATTGAGGAAGTTTCTTCAATTCCTGGTTTTCTGAGTGTTTTTATTATGAAAGAATGTTGGATTTTGTCAAATGTTTTTTCTGTATCAATTATGATATACAATATATGTGTTTTACTGTATTAGTTAGGATACACACACACACACACAATATTATATTAATGTGATGTATTACATTGATTGATTTCCCTGTGTAGAATCAATCATACATTCCTGTGATAAATCCTTATTGGTCATGTTGAATAATCCTTTTAATATGCTGTTGGATTTGGTTTGCTAATATTTTTCTGAAGTTTGGCATTTTTGTCTGTTATTGATGTTCTTGTGGTCTCTTTGGCTTTCAATCAGGATAATACAGATCTAACTGAACGAGTGAGGACATGTTCTATTCCTTTTTTGCGGGGGGGGGAAGAGTTTCATAGGAATTTGGTGTTAATTCTTTATTAAATGTTTGGTAGAATTCTCTTGTGAAGTCCTCTGATCTTGCACTTTTCATTGTTTAGAGGTTATAGTGGCTATTTTAAAATATTTTTCTGTTAAATATGACATCTGGTCACTTACACAGGCAAGCTGTATTGTCTGCTCTTTTTTTCTGATATATGTGTCATATTTACTGGTTTCTTTTGCAAGCCTTAAATTTTTTGTTAGAAAATAAACATTTTGTAATGTATATTGTAACAACCGAAGGGACTGCTGTCTGCTGCACTCCCCACAAGGGCTTGTTATTGTTTTTTTCTTGTATAATTTTTAGTGACTGGGTGGACTGGTTTAATGAAATCTGTTTGTCCCATACTCACAATATTAAGCTTTTGACGGTTCTCCGAAAGCTAGTGCAGCCTTAGATATGCTTCTGGTGTCCTCCAGAATATCAGTGGTATGTTATTGATAGGGATCTCTCTCTCTCTTTCACAAATCACATTTGGCTGTTAAACTCCACTGATTGGTGGGCAGATTGCTCAGTTGTTTCAGCAATGTCTGGGGCAACAATTGCTCCACAAACTAATCCAATCAAAGTTTGGCTTTTTCTGAGGTCCATGGCTGAGCCTATTCTGACACCAAGAAAGCTCACTGCAGCCATCACATTACCTGGTTGTTTTCCACAAACTAGCCAGTTTACAGTCTGGACTATATCTTCAGTAAGTCCACAAATCTCCCCAGTTGGCTCTTACACTCCACACTTAATGATATTCATTTAAGGCTTTTTAATGTCTTTTCATGACTTTATAGCCTATTTGTTTTTAGCACTGAATGATAATATTCCATTGTCTAGATTTACCCCAGTTTATTTATGTATTCACCTACTGAAGAATATCTTGATTGCTTCCATGTTTTGCCAGTTATGAATAAAACTGTTAAAACCATCTATGTGCAGATTTTGTGTGATCATATATTTTCACTTTCTCTGATAAATACCAAGGCATGTGATTGCTGGATCACATGTGGTTAGAGTATGTTTAGTTTTATAAGAGACTGCTTAACTGTCTTCCAAAGTGGCTGTACTATTTTGCATTCCCACCAGCACTGAATGAGAGTTCCTGTGGCTCCACATCATTGCTAGTATTTGGTATTGTCAGTGTTGTGGAATTTGGTCACTCTAATAGGTGTGTAGTGGTATCTCACTGCTCTTTTATTCTGCACTACCCCAATGACATCTGATGTTGAGAATCTATCCATATGCTTATTTGAAGTCTGTATATATTCTTTAGTGAAATTTCTGTTCAGGTCTTTTCTCATGTTTAATCAGGTCGCTTTCTTATTTCTGAGTTGAAGAGTTCTTTGTATGTTTTGAATAAGAGTCCCTTATCAGAATTTTTTAAAATTTATTTATTTTGAGAGAGTGCAAGTGTACAGGGGCAGAGGGAGGGGCAGAGAGAAAGGAGAGAGGGAACCCTAATCACATTCAGGGCTCCATCTCACCTATCATGAGATCGTGGCCTGAGCCGAACCAGGAGTCCAACCCTTAACTGACTGAGCCACCCAGGTGCCCCACTTATCAGATATGTTTTGCAAATATTTTCTCCAAGTTTGTCTTCTCATTCTCCTAACAGTGTTTTTCACAGAGCTTCAGTTATTAATTTTAATAAAATGGTTGTTTTTTAAAGACAATTTTCCACATTTTCTCTGGTGAGTGGGTCAATGGAGCTGCTTATGCAGTCATGACAGAAGTTGATCTCTGAGATATTCTATCTCATGGAATTAATCACTATGAAAATAGTAAACTATGAACTATTCCATAGCAGGAGAAAAATATATTAGTAGCAAGTACTTAGATATTTTAGTACATATCCACATATTTCAATGTTCAGGGAATATAAAATTATCTGTGGAAAAGTCAAGATTATATCCTTCTGATTCTAAACCCAAATTTGCATCTGGAAAAGCAATGAGAAACTCAATCAAAGAATATCAAAGCTTATTCAGGCATTCAAAATTAATGAGAAGAAAATGTACTGAAACATTTAGGCAGTTATCTGCAAACTGCACTTCACTGTGAACTAAGCATAAAAGGAATAGGTTGGGATAAATAATATCAAATACTCTAATAGGTATAACACATGTATGAATAGTTATTCAAGATTCTATACATTTTTTATAAACAGATTTTTCCCCAAGTTTTTATTTAAATTCCAGTTAGTTAACAAAGTGTGATATTAGTTTCAGCTGTACAATTTAGTGATTCAACACTTTCAAACATCACAGCAAGTGCACTCTTTAATCCCCATTACCTATTTAACCCATTCCCCCTCCTCCCCTCCCCACTGGTAACCATCAATTTGTTCTCTGTAGTTAAGAGTCTGTTTTGTGGTGTACCCCTCTTTCCTCCCCCATGTTTGTTTTCTTTCTTAAATTCCACATATAAGTGAAATCATATGGTATTTGTCTTTCTCTGACTGACTTATTTTGCTTTGCATAATACGTTTTAGTTACATCCATGTTATTGCAAATGGCAAGATTTCATCCTTATGGCTAATATTCCATTGCGCATATATATATATATATATATATATATATATATATAAAACCACCTCTTCTTTCTGCATTCATCAGTCAATGGACATTTGGGCTCTTTTTATAATTTCGCTATTGTTGATAATATTGCTATAAACATCAGTGTGCAATCCTCTTCAAATCAGTATTTTTATGTTCTCTGGGTAAATATCTGGTAGTGCAATTGTGGATCAGAGGGTAGTTCTATTTCTAACTTTCTGAGGACCTTCCATACTGTTTTCTAGAGTGGCTGCTCCACTTTGAATTCCCATCAACATTGTAAGAGGGTTCCCCTTTCTCAGTATCCTTGCCAACACCTGTTGTTTCCTGTGTTGTTGATTTTGGCCATTCTGTCTGGTATGAGGTGATATCTCATTGTAGTTTTGATTTGTATTACCCTGATGATGAGTGATGTTGAGCATCTTTTCATGTGTCAAACAGATTTTCTACTTATGATGAAATGCCTTAGCACCTCTTTTTTTTCTTTTGTTCTCTTCAAAACATATTCAAAATTCCTTTAAATATGGTATCTTTGATAAAAACTTGAAATATACCGTAATCATAACTATTTCCAAACAAAGATCCACAGAGAGGGTTTCCAATTTGTGTAATTAATTGTGCCCATCTGCCAGCAAGAAAGAAGTGTCTAAGACCATTTCTTTAATAGCAGATATATTAGGTGGTTATTAGAAAAAACAAACTATTTCCATTTTTTTCTCTCCAAAGGAAAATTGCTGTAAATTTCTTATACAAAACAGACCATGCCATTAAAACTATAAGCATATTAAAAAAAGATATTTTGTTCCTTCATTTAAGTTAATGTCTTATTACATCTAATTTATATATTTTTAATGACTTTATTTTAAAAAATATTATCAGTAGTAGTTGGGACACATCTACTCTAAAAATTTCTTCTATATTTTTGTTTGGAATAAGATTATATTCAATTATTTCTTGTCAATTTTTGCCATCAAATACTACTATAATGATTAATATATAAGTATATGTATTTGTGCACATATACATTATTTTAATAGATTATAATATTAATACTATACATTCTTTAAGATGCTTAGATTGTATTACACTACATGTTTCAAATTTTCCCATGTTGTTTGTAAATCAGGAAAATTCTGATTTATTGCTATTACAAACACTATTGCAATACATTTCTTATAGATCTTTTCATTCACATAGTTGTTTCCTTAGGATATATGTCTGAAGTGCAATGTCTTGCTCATTTTTAAGGCTTTTGCAAGTCATTACCAAATTGCCTCCAGAAAGGTCATACCAATTTATATTCTCATATTAATACAGTGTGAAGAAGACACTTTTTATGTTTTTAATTGGGAGGTTAATTGGAAGATGCTTTCTATAGTTTAAAGAAGAAAGTACCCAGTAATTCTAAATTAAAGCAAAAATGTATGTTATAACTTATATATGATTATTATAGAGTTTTCTTCCTATAAACCAGGATTTGGCAATTAGAAATAAGCACAAAGCTATATAGTCCCACTTCTTAATTTTTTCTGATGAGAATGGTAAATTGATAAAATGACTCACTACAGAAAAGAAAGCTTTTATACAAATTTTATTTTATAGTAGTTTAAGTTGTTGTCAATGGGTAAAATATTTCAGATATGCAAGACAAATAGGCTCCAGAGATCTGCTGTTCAACATAGCACCTATGGTTAACAACACCGTATTGTCCACTTAAAAATTTCTTTAAAGGGTAGATCTCATGTTAAGTGTTGCCACTGCAATAAAATAAATAAAATAAAGTAAAATAAAATAAAATAAAGCAAAATAAAATAAAATAAAATATTAAAATAAAACTAAAGGGGCAGGAAGAAATTTTTGGAGATGATATGTGTTTGGTAATCTGATTGTGATGATGGTTTCATGGGTTTACACATGTATATACTCATCAAATTGCATTAAATATATGCAGTTTTTTGCATATTTATTAAGTTTCAATAAAACTCTTTAAGATATAGCCTATAAATAGGAAACATTGAAGTTTATACCTCTATATTTAATCTGAATGAACAATGATTATTTAACCTAAACTGCTTTATTGTTCAAGAAAGTATATGGTAATGCCAATGCATTCTCAGTGAAGCTTTTATATAGATACTATTGATTCCATTGAAATATATATATATGTATATATATATACATATATATATATTTATATATATATGAAAAGTTATGTCTCTGAATCCTTATACACATTCTGATCTTTGGCAACCTGGAGGATTACCTGAAGCAGATTAGACAAATAGATTTATCAGGACAAGACCATGAATAGGTTCACCATTAGTGATGACATCACAGTGTAATTTCCTCAAGATTAAGCTAGGTTTTAGCAATTGCTGCCACACTATATCTGGTGTAATTGATCTGTTTAAATTTGGTATTATATTCAATATAATATTTTGCATTTCTTCAGTTTATTTTTATACATGTACTAATGTTTATATATTTGCATTCTTTTTTAAAATTATTTATTTATTTATTTTGAGAGACAGGGAGAGAGAGAGAGAGAGGAAGCAGGGGAGGGGAAGAGAGAGAGGAAGAGAGAAACCCAAGCTGGGTCTGTGCTATCAGCACAAAGCTCCACGTAGAACTCAAACTCACAAACCATGAGATCATGACCCAAGTGAAAACCAAGAGTCAGTCACTCATCATCCTAGCTACCCAGGTGTCCCTAAATACTTGGATTCTAATGTAAACCTCATATAAAACACAAAATCAATATATTAGAAATATATCAACAGACAAGATGACTGGGTAGTTCAGTCGGTTAAGCATCCTACTCTTGATTTCAGCTCAGGTCATGATCTCAAGTTTTGTGAGTTTGAGTGCCCTGTGGGGCTCTGCACAGACATCATGGAAGCCTGCTTGAAATTCTGTTTCCCTCTGTCTCTACCCTTCCACCACTCTTTCTCTCCCTTTCAATAAATAAAAATAAACTTAAAAAAAGAAATATATCTATCGATTTTATTTTAATAAATGATTTTCTTTGTTCATAACTCTAGTTAAAAGCAATGCACTTTGGGGCGCCTGGGTGGCGCAGTCGGTTAAGCGTCCGACTTCAGCCAAGTCATGATCTCGCAGTCTGTGAGTTCGAGCCCCGCGTCAGGCTCTGGGCTGATGGCTCGGAGCCTGGAGCCTATTTCCGATTCTGTGTCTCCCTCTCTCTCTGCCCCTCCCCCGTTCATGCTCTGTCTCTCTCTGTCCCAAAAATAAATAAACGTTGAAAAAAAAAAATTAAAAAAAAAAAAGCAATGCACTTTACCGTATTATAGAGATAAAGAGGCTGAGCTCTGGAAATCTTTGTGACTTAGATAAATCATCAATTCAACCTGTGGTAAATTGGGATATGTAGGCATATATTTATGCATGTAGGTGTATGTATAAAATCTGAATAGCAACCAAGAGTTGCTCACATCTTGTGTGTGTGCATATATTTAATGTTGCTATCAAGATTTAATGAAACAATACTTGTGAAATATTTGGCACAATGAATGTCTGGTACAGAAAAACATTCAGCAAACACTAGTTATTATTTTCATAAATATTTTTGCATTGAATATTCTCGATTATAAGTTAATTTATAAAAATGTTATGTAACATTTTGTGATAGAAGTATTATATTCCTTAGCATTGTGATGAGTAATACTAAAGATACCAATTCTTATTTGTATTTGCCATTATGAATGTGAAATAAAACCAAAAAGGATATTTATTTAAACATGGCAAGTTTTACCTCTCTAAATGTAAGGGAAAACCTTTTAAAACCTGTGTCAAATACTGCATTTCTATAATAGTCTACAACTTTTTTTTTACACCAAGAAAGGGAGTTAAAGGGATTCAATATATTTGAGAAAAGAAAATAAAAGCTAAGAAAATGTGGCACAGAATGGCTGTGACATGTATATTATCTTACCTGGAATCATTTCATTATGAGGTCTAAAAAAAATAGCTGTTCTTTGGGACTGAGTGAATATAGCTCTAATTTCAGCTTCTAATTTCAGGTTCTCATATATAATTACTCTCTCTATGAGTGTAGAGTGGAGGGTTTTCTGCTACCTTGGGTATGAGCTTTAATTTAAATCCTCAGATTTCCAAAATTCTAATTTAAACTGCAGAGCAGCACAGCTATGATCAGATTGTTCTCTTGCAAATGGGGTTTATAATTTGCGAATCCCAAATGAAACAAATCATTTAGCAGAACTCAAAGAAGCCAGTTAGTCTATGCTTTAATTTTTTTTTTCTTTTACAAAATGAAAGAAAAGAAAAGCTTAAATACTATTCTGAGAACCTAATCAAGAAGAACTACAAAGTTACTCTTGAATTATATGCCCAATGGCAATTTAAATCCAATCCTTTGGAGAAATATTAATAAGTTAAGTTAAGGAAATGGCAAATTGGGACAGTCCGAAAACTTTAATATCATGTAGCTGATTTTTCATGGTTTATATTGAAGAGAAAGAACCTTTCTTTCACAGATCATATCACACAAGTTTGATGCCATGCTACTATAGTAGAAAAGAATTCTCTATTCCCTATATGCAATTCTCTAGGATACCTAAAATGTCATATATCAAAAAACTAGTTATTTGCAATTGTCTTCTCTTTTCCCCTATTATGTATTTCCCCAGAAACCATTGACTTTAAAACAGGTGAGAAGAACAATTTAACCAGACATAGAAAGGCAGGAAAAATATCTTTGCAAGCAGAAAGTGAGTTCAGAAGTGTGAAGGAAGAAGAGTCAAAATCAAATCAGGAAGTAGTTTGCAAGTCCTTTTAAGAGTCAAGTTGAAACATTCCTACCCATGTGGGCTTTTGGTAGAAGTTAGCTGACATAAAGATGTCCAGATAAACATACTGCCCTCATCTTAGTTTACCTCTCTTGGTGATATAGTTCAGGACTTCAATATTGATAATGGAAAGTTGCTGCACGAATTTAATGTTTTTTGAAGATGAATAGTTGTTATCACAAATATCACCCTACTACATTCTCAAATGCTTCAAGTGCTAGAAATTTCTTAAGTACTGGCACAAATTTTGAAAGTATTAGAAAAAGTATTATTCTGATAATTTTAAATTATAAAGCAAGATGCAAAATTGTAAGTAGTAGGAAGGAAAAAAAAAGCAAGATTTTAAGCAGGGTAAACATGGTAAGTAGTAGCTACATGTGAACAGAGAGAGAATTTTTAATCAATAAGATTTATCTTGATTATCTTATTGTAATAGGCCCAGGAAATGGCTCTTGAATTACAAATATGGTAGAATCAGAGTCAGATTAAGTTTTTAACTTGCAGACTTTCCTGTGGAGCCTGGAATTCAATGAAATGTTATCTTGTGGTTCCTTTTGGTGTGGCCACAATTAACTGTAATTGATAACACTGAGTTATAGTTTCAGGATGTATTTCAGCAGGTGCAGATGGAAAACAAAAATCAAAACAAACAAAGCAAAAAGTGTTATGACCCTAGTTCTATTTTTAGACAGAACTGGGATGATTCTGCTAGCTTAAAGATATTTGGTTGCTCCAGGTAAACAATCAAATTAAATACTTGAGTAAATTTGATGACCCAAAATGATGAGGACAAACATCTATCAAACCCAAACAGGCTGACCTTGAAAGCTTAATTAATTATGAAAGCGTTGACATCTAAATGGAGTAAGATCTGTGGGTGGGTTAAACAAAAGCAAGAAGCATAAAATGTGGAGTGTGGTAGAAAAGTTTCTACCAAATCTATGTTTAAAAAAAAAATTAACGTTTTATTTATTTTTGAGAGACAGAGACAGAGAGTACAAGCAGGTGAGGGGCAGAGAGACAGGAAGAAACAGAGTCTGAAGCAGGCTCCAGGCTCTTAGCTGTCAGCACAGAGCCCCATCCTGGGCTGGAACTCACAAACTATGAGATCATGACTTGAGCCGAAGTCAGACACCTCATCGACTGAGCCAACCAGGTGCCCCCTACCAAATCTATGTTAATGAATAATTTTAAACAGGTGTAAATCTCTAAAAAAAGATTAGCAGAATTTATGAAAATGATGTAGGTTTCACTTACTATGCCAGGTTGCAATACTAAGTTATACTTAGGGGATATGAAAAAAAATGGGTAGAGGGTAGTTAAATAGGCAAACTGCCTTGTTACAGGAGAAGACAGATTCAAGATGTCATATTTCTGTAGCTACACACACTTTGAGAAATGTGTTGTTCCTTAGGAATTTTAGTCCTGTGTGCATGAAAAATGTAACATAATTAGAATCTCCTGGGGATGATAAGGTGAATGGTACAGAAAAATATCCAGATAGCCTATAAAGAGTTTAATATGTGTGGATTATAGATGGGAGAGTCTTATACCTTGTATTTTCATTTTATCTATGTTATATGTATACTGTATGAAGCCTTTTACAGCAAATTTCTTTTGAATCCAGAATGAAGCAAAAGCAAACAAAACCTGATGAAAACAAAAAAAACAAAATAACAACAAAAAACACAAAACAACAACAGCAACAACAAACGAATGTCTTTCCTTTTGAATACCAAGACTAAAGAAAATGCTTTGTATTCCTTCTGTATTCTCACTCCTTACTCCAGATTGCTCTACCCTTTCCCTTCTTTTTTTTTTTTTAACATTTTTTTTAAATTTTTTTTTTAACGTTTATTTATTCTTGAGACAGAGAGAGACAGAGCATGAACGGGAGAGGGTCAGCGAGAGGGAGACACAGAATCCGAAACAGGCTCCAGGCTCTGAGCTGTCAGCACAGAGCCCGACGTGGGGCTCAAACTCATGGACCACGAGATCATGACCTGAGCCGAAGTCGGCTGCTTAACCGACTGAGCCACCCAGGCGCCCCTACACTTTCCCTTCTTTACTGAACCCTTTAGTTTACTCTTTCCTTAATTTTATGTTATATTAATTTACTCATTTAAAAGTGAAGAAAAATTATTTTAAGTAAAGTGTATTTATAAAATATTAATACAGTTAATTAGCAACCAAGAACTATTTTTTTAAAATATTTTTTAATGTTTATTTTTATTTTTGAGAGAGACAGAGAGACAGAGTGTGAGTGGGGAGAGGGCAGAGAGAGAGAGGGAGAATCAGAATCTGAACCAGGCTCCAGGCTCTGAGCTGTCAGCACAGAGCCTGATGTGGGGCTCGAGCTCGGGAATGGCAAGATCATGACCTAGGCTTAAGTCAGACGCTCAGCCAACTGAGCCACACAGGAACCCTGAGCTATTTCTAAATTAAAAGTAAAGGTCCTACATAGGGATTGCATGCAATATTTGAATCCATTCATTTAAATTGCATGTGTGCATGTTCACAAATGTTAAAATGGTGGCAGGAGTTTGTTTTATATATTTTGTGATTGGTAGACTCACCCATAGGTGATGTCTGTAAATTACTGCTATGTTTAATCAAAGCTATTATGATTTATTCCACTACACATGTAATTTATATAATCAAGTACTCTTGTGAATCAAGTTGGTTAGGAATATTCATATCCTTTACAGTACTTTATGCCATGTGAGACCTGCAAATTAGCAATAATGGAGAGAAATGGTTATTCATATTTGGTCATGATGGGAAAGCTGTAGCATTTTCTTAGCAATCTAATTCGAACCAAGCAACCACTTGGTTCCAAATTATTAAGTCAATTTATTGAACATTGACAAAGAGAATAGAGCAAATAAAAATTAAAGATGGACATTCTTCAATTGTCCAAGTATTGACATTTTCATTAGTATAATTGGCTCCACTTACTACTAAAACATTGGTGCTGCCCTTTCAAAATACTCTGTAATAAGCATCCAAATTAAAAATATACACAGCTTATGATATTCCAAGACATCTAGCCTTTAATAAACCATACTATTAGAACTTAGAACAGTAGCCTAAAAAAAGATACGTCTTTCCTTAAAAGAGAGGGGGAAATAGCCTTACTTTTGGTAGATAGTGTCTCCCTGGGGAATAACCATGATGAATGCTTATTTACCCAATCAACAGTTTAGATTCATTTTCCTTCATCTCTCACTATTTCTCTAATACTAAGAAGTCTGGGCCACCATGGAAATATGCATGAAAAAGTAAGAAGAGTAATGAGTAAATGCATTAGCCCAGAAAATTCACCACTAGGAATTTATTTTCCCCTCCTTTGATAATTTTCAGCTCAGAGTCCATTCCTTCTCCTAATTCATGATTCTGCTGATGTCATACATTGGGGATAGGATCCTACTCTGCCTCAAATATCAACTAATACACACTTACACATCTCAGTGGGGATGCTATTGCTAATTAGGTAGAATTCCAAACATCATCTATAAAAACTCCACCTGGTTAAGGCAACAGCAGATGTGGAAGATGCTAAAATTCAAAGTTTTAATCCTCTCTAAGCCTATTATTAGTCATAAAGTTAAATAATTCTTACAATAAATTCTGGCCAGTGAGAAAACTAACAAGAAAACGAAGCAGAGGAGGAGGAGAGAGAGAAGAATGATATAGAAAAGAATCTCTCCATGATGGTATTTTCATCATTATTCACCTTAGCTTAAATAAAAATGTAAAAAGTATCATTATGTCCTAATAAAATTTACCACAGTAAATGTGGTGACAAAGACAATTGAGTAAATTTGTCACACTTACCACAATATGCTAAATGAATTTTGATTGGGATTAAGTTAAATGTATTGATCAATCTATGATAAATGTATGTAAGATTAAAGCTTTCCAATCCAGGAATATGATAAAATGTGCCAAATCTTTTATAATCAATTTCTCTAATGTATTGCAATTTTCTATATGGAGGTCTTACACGTTTTATTAGATTTATTCGTTAGATTTATTTATGTTTGATTTCAGTGTTTGATATTTCAATGTTACAAAATACACTTAGGTTATAAATTGAATGTGCCAAAACATTGTTTTTGAAATCGAGAAATACACTATTATTTATTGACTTTGCATCCACCCCCCAAAATAAACTAATTACAATGTAAATGATGTTTTACATCTACTCCTATAATATATGTGACTTTATTCCTCTGTTATCCCCTATTGCATTGACTAGGGCATCTGAAATACTGTTGAATTGCAGTAATAGTGAGCACAGATTTTGTTGTCTCCTTATTGAACTAATGGAACAACACATTCAATATTTTACTATTTACCGTATTTATTGGGTTTTGTTTGTTTGTTTTGTTTTTTACTGTTTGTAAATACCTTTAATCAGGTTAGTGAAGTTCCCTTCTAATCCTGGTTTGTAATCGCATAAAAGGATAATTGGATAATGGGTTTAATTAAATGTTTGTTTTATATCTCTTTATGATAATATGATTTTTATATCACATTCTGATATATCGATTCATTTATTTTACCTGTGAAACAAACTTGGAATTCCTGAAATTAACCCATCTTTGTTGTTGCATACCTTCATTTTATTGTATTACTAAACAGAGTTTGCTTATGTTGGTTTAGGATTTCTAAATTTACATACCTAAGAAAGAGTTGCTTCTAATTTTTCTTTATTTGTAATGTTCTTGTAAGATTATAGTATCAAGATTACCTGGCCTCCCATAATGTATAAACTTGTTAAATCACTACATTGTACATCTGAAACTAATGTAACTTTGTGAGGCAACTATATCAAAAAAAAAAAAAAAAGGAGGCAGGAGAAATATTAGCTGGTCTCATAACGTGAGTTGGGAATATTTTATCCTTTTTTAATATCTAAAAATATAGAATTATTGCAGTTTCTTTCTTACATTTGTTAAAACTGATTAGTTAAAACCATAATCTCAGTGAATTTGTTTTTGATATTTTAAGTTAAACACTGAAACTGACAGAAAACAATTCCAATTTTTCATTTAGTTGTGATTTTGTTAGTAGTGTTTTGTGTTTTAGAATTCTTCCATTTCACATATGTATTTATTATTTTATAGTTATTCATCCTTTATTCTCTTTTTAACGTCTATAGACTTTACTTTTGTTTATAGTAATTTTAAATCTATGCCTCTATCTCATCCCTTGGGGTCTAACTCTATAATCATTCTCAACATTTATCAATCTATTTAATTTGTTTGTTTGCTTTAATAACTATGGTACTTCTTGGGCTTCACAGAATAATGCTAACTACCTGAATCAAAATCTCATCATTTCAAGTTCCAAAAATAACACAGATCCAAAGGAGGTGCACAAATTCATATACCATCATTACTTACATTCTAAAAAATAGACATAGCATATTAAAAATATATATAAATGACCCATATCAGGGAAATCATGGTAAAATGCAGTAGATCGAGAAGGAGCCCAGGTGATAGGAAGAGTAGGACAGAAAATCCAAAGTATATGTAGAATATAAGAGATGTGTTCAGGAAGCATGAGAGAGCATAGATGAGGTCTCCTGAGGAAGAATAAAATTACAAAGAGCATTCATAATACTGAGAACAAGGTTGACATCTGGAAGATCAACATTTTGGCTACATCTAGAAAACTGTATAATCCCAGGGGTTGCTTCAGAGAGGTGCCTTTTTAAATTTTTTAATGTTTATTTTTGAGAGAAAGAGAGAGAAAGAGAGAAGCTGGGTAAAGGCAGAGAGAGAGGCAGACACAGAATCTGAAGTATGCTCCAGACTCTGAGCTGTCAGCACAGAACACAATGTGGGGCTCGAACTGACGAACTGTGAGATCATGACAGGAGCTAAAGTCAGACGTTTAACCGACTGAGCCATCCAGGTGCCCCTGGAGAGGTACCTTTTTAAAGAAGAAAGTGTCAACCTGGAAAAAAAAGGTGCCCTACAGATTTGGTGGAGAAGAGAAAAAAAGTCAAGGAAAGCCAAAGGACTTGCAGAAACAAAGAAAATTAAGAAATCAGAAGACACACGGAAGAATACCTCCCACGCTGTAAAGAAACCTACTTAGCCATTACAAAGCTCAAATATTTTCTATATTTAACTGTTATTTTTACTTCAAGAACAAATATAAGAAATGAACAGAAAACAAAAGGACATATCCATTCAGAAAGGAATTGTTTGCTTTTTACTGGATTATCTCCACCATTCATTCAACATAGTTGATACAGTGTGGAGCCTGAGAAAATATTTATTTAATAAAGACAGATGGATTAAAAATTTGATAATAGATTACTTAAACAAAGTATTTAATACAAAATACCTAGAATAAGGTCAAGAGATATTTTTAGGATTCACTAAAGAAATAAAGATTCTTTAAAACTATTGAAAGATCAGAACTAAGGTAAAGCCATATGATTCAGGACACATATATGGTTGAAGTTTTTTTTTTTTTTGATAATGATCAATTTAAGCAGTTTCATTAATCATTACATTAAAAAATTATCAATAGATAATGAAAAGTTAATAATTAATTTTCTCATATACCCTTAATAAGAAATGAAAAACCATATTAAGAAAGCAGTAGATGAATCAAATTATGAATTATTTGAGACTTCTCAAAACCATTCATCAGACCATTGTGGAATTTTTATAGTGCTTGCACAGGCTCTGTCATTTTTTGCTATGTCAAATTTATAATTTAAATGATGTAAAATCTATATTGATTTTGAAAACTTTGCATTAGTTAATGTTTCTTCTTATCTTTACATATAATTTACCCAAAATCCATATAAACATGCACCAATTATGTTTACACAAAAAGAAATCATATTCAAACTCAAGATTTAATTTTCTTGGAAAAATATTTATCTTAGGAAGGGTACAATTTAAAATGTTGCATAATACATTGTGCAAGCAGTCAAGGGACTTCATTTTAACTCACCTAAGCACCACTCACCACTTACTGAATGGAAGTAACTTTTATAGTATTATGTTCTAAATTATATATTTCAAAGTAACATGTTACATACTACAAGCTATGGAAAGTATAAAAAAAGGTGGATGAGACATTAGAGGACAAAGGAAGAAGTTCCACACCTAGTATGCATAAAAAAGGATTTGCTGTAATTTTGCTATACACTTACACAGGCATCAAGTCACAAGCCCAAAAGCACAAAGATTATATGAGTTAAAAATAATTTTAAAAACGAAGAAAGTGGGAAGATAGAAAAATGTATACCAGTTTTTACTGCATAACTGCCAACCACAAGCTTTCAGCCGCAGGGAACACTAAACGTTTACTTCTAAAGTGTGTGCGGCTGGATAGTGGCAGAGCAAAGTTTGCTAACGGGGTCTTCAATCTGGGCCCTGGAACGAAGACCAGCAGCTGACCCCGGGAAGCTTTCCTTGTGGTGATAACACAAACACAAGAGCACATGAGTATGCGCTCCACTCTGCTAACAATTTTAACAATTTTGACAAAAAGAAAATTGTTTCAAACAAATTTTAAACTTGTGCTTTAAAGAATTTTGTTAATCAGGAGTATGTGTTGAACTGCATCGAATTATTTTTCTGCACAATTAAGTTTGTTAAATGATTTTTCTGGTGATTTATTTTCTACCATCTCATCATTTTCCAGACATGTATAATATAATAATCATTTTTATATATTCTTGATTTCTGTTTGCTAACATAGTTTTTTTTTTTTTATTTACATCCATTACATGTAGCATCTATATAGTGCTGTGATGATTCAGGAGTAGATTCCAGTGATTCATCCCCTATGTATAATACCCAGTACATCCCAACAAGTGTTGTCCCTAATGCCCCTTACCCATTTAGCCCATCCCCCCCACCAAGAACTTCTCTAGCAACTCTCAGTTTGTTCTCTGTATTTAAGTCTCTTCTGTGTTATCCCCTCCTTGTTTATTTTTTATTTTTTTAAAAAAATTTTGTAATGTTTATTTATTTTTGAGAGAGAGTGAGACAGAGCGTGAGTGGGGGACAGCCAGAGAGAGGGAGACACAGAATCCGAAGCAGGCTCCAGGCTCTGAGCTGTCAGCACAGAGCCCGCGGCGGGCTCGGACCACAAACCTTGAGAACATGACCTGAGCAGAAGTCAGATGCCCAACCGACTGAGCCACGAAGGCGCCCTTCCCCCTCCTTGTTTTTATATTATTTTTGCTTCCCTTCTCTTATATTCATCTTTTTGTATCTTAAATTTCTCATATGAGTTAAGTCATATGATACTCGTCTTTCTCTGATTGGCTAATTTTGCTTAGGATAACACCCTCTAGTCCCATCCACATAGTTGCAAATGGCAAGATTTCATTCTTTTTGATTGCAGAGTATTACTCCATATATACACCCCATCTTCTTTATCCATTCATCTGTCGGTGGACAGACTCTTTCCATACTTCGGCGATTGTCGATAGCGCTGCTATAAACGTTGGGTGCATGTAATGCTTTGAAACAGCACACCTGTATCCCTTGGATAAATACCTGGTAGTTCCATTTGCTAACATTTTAACAATTTTGTGTCTTATCTCTTAAGTGAGATTGACTTGTAGATTTCTTTTTTCTACAATTCTTTGTGGAGTTTGGTATCAAAGTTATTCAATCTTCATATAATTCATTGGAAATATTTGAGTAACATAGCGGTCTAATTTAGCAAAGGTAAGAAGAATATTCAAACTGATATATCAAACTTATTGATCTAAAGACATCTTTTGATTTCAAAATTTGTTTTTCTAATACTATCCATAGAACTTATATAAAGTATACTAGTATTAAAAATTAAAGAACAGTTATTTTAGCTGTAAATATGGCTCACATTTAATAGCAGAATAGGGAATAAACACACATTTATCATGTAGCAAAAGCTACAAACAGGGCTGACTGATCATATCATGACCTCTTTTCCATATGCTCCTAACCCTGGTCCCTGAAATGTCAACCTAGCTTTGGATACTGCCTGTCAACATTTACAGCTATTGCTTTCACCATGATGTCATTTGATTCCACTAATGAAATCTATATGTTGATTAATAACTCACTTCCACAAGAGAATTGCAATCTGTTTTCTCCTCTCCTCTTGATTTTCTAGTTTTTCACTTAGGATTCAGGATGTGTGCGTGTGTTTGTGTGTGTGTGTGTGTGTGTGTGTGTGTGTTTATTCATGTTATGTATGTTCTTATATAATATATATGTATGTACATATATATGTAAAACTATACACCTAACCATAAAATTCCAGTAAGGCATTCCCACATGGACATCTCAGTAAAAGCTATTTTACAGGTACAACCAGCACTTGTCACAGTTTCCTAGGATGGGACAGAGCGATTAACTGCAAAGGGTCAAAGGTAAGCTTTTTGGCGAATAAAAATATTCCATATCTTTTTTTTTAATGTTAATTTATTTTTGAGAGACAGACAGAGAGAGACAGAGCATGAGCAGTGGAGGGCAGAGAGAGGGAGACATGGAATCTGAAGCAGGCTCCAGGCTCTGAGCTGTCAGCACAGTGCCCAACGTGGGGCTTGAACTCACAAACTGCAAGATCATGACCTGAGCCAAAGACAGACACTTAACCAACGGAGCCACCCAGGTGCCCCAAAAATGTTCCATATCTTGACAGTGGCTGTAATTACATGGGTGTAGACTTTTGTCAAAACTCATGACTCTCTAAATAAAATAAGTACAATTTATTGTTTATAAGTTATACTTTAATAAAATTGATTAAATGGAATTTAATTTTTTTGGAGTTTACTAGCTAGTACTTAACCAGAACTTCTAGTTAATTTGGTGGCAATTTTTTTAATGTTTATTTATTTTTGAGAGAGAAAGAGTGTGTGCGCATGCGCAAATAGAAGGCCAAAGAGAGGGAAACAGGATCCAAAGTGGTCCCAGGGTGACAGCAGAGAGCCCGATGAGGGGCTCAAGCTCACAAACCTTGAGGTCATGACCTGAGCTAAAGTGGGATGCTCAACCTACAGAGTCACCTAAGCACCCCTACTGGCAATGTTTTTAGAGGGGTACGGCATGTGATGAAAGGTATTTAAGAAGGGTATTGATTTAAAAATGTCATTTTTGCACTAATTATTATTAGTTTAGGACTTCTCTAGGGAATACTAATTAATAAATTTTATTTGGCCATATTTATACTCAGAAAACTTGATAACAATTGAATTCAACAAAACTAACTTGAGTAGTGTGTTATGAAACTCTGTTGGAAATACCAATTCATGTTCAGAAGGTAGATTGTGTTCCACACATTATATTAGCAAAATTAAAAAAAAATAAGAAAAAAATTTTAAAAGGCTAACTTGGTCACACTGACCAAAACAGAGGAAAATACAAATACCTTCTAAATGATAATCTCATCTCACTTTTTTGGCCCTCAACAGAAATTAACTTTCACAACTAATGACCACCCACCAGATTAAATGCCTGTATTCTATGCTTATCTATCATTGGAAACAAATCAATGGTTTTACAATATGTCTTCAAATTTATATATGACTAAAATAGGTAGACTGTATAAATGCCATTATCTTTGAAATTGTAAGTGAACATTAATACTTCTTAGTATAATCAATGCTCTAGAGATTGATCAATGAGTCTACCATATAAATGACGAGGAAAGAAGGAAAGTGGGCCAGGCTAAGCAACTTAGGCTTCTTGTGTGGGTAAACAAGATTTCTCAAAAAAAAAAAAATCTGGAAATCTCACACACAAAACCAATTTTTTATGTCTTTAGGCTGCTCTTTTAAATCAAAGGCCCACAAACTTTTTCTGTAAGAAAAACCGAGAGTAAATATTTCAGGATTTATGGGCTATATTGTCTCTATCACATTATACTCAACTTGGCCATTGTAGTATAGAAGCAGTAAAAAAATAATAATAGTAATTTATTTTCAGACTTTCCTTCCAGTACTCATTTCTATCCCCTTTTTGTATTTGTTTCACTCATATTGGTTTTCTTTTTAAATAGGAGAGGTAGTAATAAATGAATGGGTGTAGTTGCATTCTTATAAGAACTTGGTAACAAAAGCAGGAGGCTGTGGAGAATTGGCCAACAAGCTCCTATTATTATTATTATTATTACCATTTATTATTTGTTATATATCATTATAAGTACCTGAGCTGATATGTCAGTGATGTTGTAATTGCAAAACCTATGTCCTATCCCCTATTAGTAAAATAAGTCAGCAATAAGTTTAGAATGCAGTTATTATGTTTTATGAAAATTGGCAGAGTGTTGTACATTATAACACTAACTGAGCAGCATTGAGATCTCTGAGGTGGACCTCAATATACTGTATATCTCAATTTCAATCAAGTTCCTCATCTTGAGAATAAAAGGAGTAAAATAGAAACCAGAATGTCAAATATATTTTTGACAGAGGCCAGGTCAATGGACATAGCTTAGTGTAAGAGCTAAACAGTTCTGTTAAAAAATAAATCTCAAAGGGGCTCATGGATGACTCAGTCAGTTGAGTCTCCAACTTCAGCTCAGGTCATAAATAGCTCAGGTAATGATCTCACACTTCTTGTGAGTTTGAGCCCCACATCAGCCTCTCTGCTGTCAATGCAGAGCCCTCTTTGAATCCTCTCTCCTCCTTCTCTCTGTCCCATGCTCTCACTCTCAAAAATAAATTTAAAAAATTATAAATAAATAAATAAACCTCAAAATTAATAAACATATTTGTCCACCCCATAAAATAGTGCTTGATGAAATGGGGCTCCAGCGTTTAGGTTTACATTGCTACATAAGTTGACAGCGTTAGCTTCAAGAGAAAGGAGGTCTGAGCTAAGATAAGCACCTAGTTATTCCTCCCAAGTTCAGATGCCTGATCACTCATCTCATCTCCTTGGATCACAGTGATTATAAAGAAAGAAAAGTTTTTCCACTAACAAATAGATCAGGTCTCTTAGAGAATTTACATTTAGTTTACATACATTAATGCCAAAGACTACTGTTTGATACTTAACATGTTTTAGTCAGTTTCCAAAAATCATTAATCTTCGGTGGATTCTAAATACTTCTTTTTCAATTATTGCAATCATAGTCAATAGAGACATTAGTAATACTTTAGTAATAATACTACTGATTATCATGAACTCATTTGAGTTTTAAGCAGACTCGTATTTATTTCCCTAAAATATTCTACCATAATGTAGAATTAATTAGTTGAGTTCCACCGATTTCTGAGTTTCTGGAAGGCTGCCAAAACTTTGTTTTGTTTTGTTTTTCTTATTGTTAATTGTGTTAAACAATATTTCCCTTTTACACATTGAAAACTTTTATTGTTAAACTAAGCATATTACAACTGTCAGAAATAATGAACGAAATTTCCTAATTTTAGGCTGATATCTAGATTAGACAAATACAATTTTCTTACATTAAATATCTAACTTGATACATTTAATGTGTATACATGTTATGTATAAAAATATGTCATTGCTTTTATTACTTTTTTTCTACAGCTTAAGAAAGGAAACAAATAAAATCGAAATAAATGCACACAATAATAAGATAAAGTCCCAGAAGATAAAAAGCTTAGAAGTAAATTAAAGTTTTTGTTTGAACACATGTAGATGGCTGTATATTTTTGCCTAGATAAATTAGGACTAGATGTTTGCTGGATGAAAAAAGTTACAATAGAATACAAAGGTGTTATGAATGAGGTGCTTTGAAACTTAGGGGGTATTTTATGAATCACTGTGTTTACACAAAAAGACTGATTTCAAATTTTAGGTAACATTTCTCTCCAAAATATACTTCTGACATACTTTTGTCTCTGGTCAACACTAGTTTTTGTTGTTGTTCTTCTTCTTGTTTTCCCATGAACACACATATTCGGTAGGCAACATTTAAAATATAGATGGATAGGTAGCTAGATAGACAGGTAGTATTTGTTGTATTAATAACATCTGAGAAACATAATTGAATTTATGAAAGTATAAATGTTTCTTGAACCTGTTTTTGACCTTGTATCATTTTCTATTTGGGGTAATAATTTCAGCATATAGAGGATAATAATATTCCCAGTTTTGTTAATGTACACAATATATAGTATCTCATTCAGATCATTAAAAAAAATTCTTCAGAGGCCTTTCTGGATTGTGCCAAACCCCATTACAAATTCTCCCTTTCCTCGAGTCATTGATAGGTGAATTCAGTGTCCCCCTGTACATTTATATACTTTTACTTATACACAAACATAATCTGGTATTGTTACCATGGCCATTTTAAATTGCATTTCTTTCTCTCCATGGTATTTTCATAGATTCTAAGTTAATAGATATAGTGCTAGTTAATTAATTTCAATTCTTCAATAAAATTCTATTGGATGGATATTACATGTAACTAATAAATGATGATGGACATTTAAGTTATTTGAAATTTTCTCTTTTATATACTACATTACATTGAAATATAAGTGTATATAAATTCTAGTGCTCATTTGTGACTTTTTTTCTAGAGAATACATATAGAAATGAAATCCCCAAGTAAAAGGGTATGAGCTTATTTGATTTTAACTAATTTTGCCAAGTATCAATCATATTAATCAATCTTTTTATTATAATTTTTGCCATTGTGGTCTGTCAAAGGAAAACTTTCATATTTATATATCACATACCTTGCCTCCTGTTCCTGTCCTTGTATATTTAAAACTTTCATCTCACAATTGATGATGCCAATCCATTAAAATTTATTTTGTTGGTGGTATATTAAATGAATATAAATTTATTTTTATGTTATTACCAGTTTCCTCAGAATAGTTAGTTATTGCATTCAGTTTTACATTTGTCACATAACAACTTTCCGCACGTTTTTCTCATTATGAACTTTTTAATCTTAAACATTTATCCATTTGCCTATAATAATACCAAGAGTAATAATAAACTCAGTACTTTTTAATATGCCAGATATTATCCTAGGGTCTTTTTTTGCTATGGACTTTATAAACACTTAGTCATTTAATCTTACAACCATTCTATGATTTAGGTACTTTATATTCCCATTTATCAGATGAGGACCAAAGAATTTAAATAATTTCCTAAGATCACAGAGTACTTGGTAGAATCAGGTTTAAATCCAGACATTTGGCTCCAGAGTTTGGACATTTAAGCCTTCAGCTATCCTGCCTGCCTAATATGACACTGTCTGTGAGAGACACTGCTACATGTTGCCAAGACATATTTCATTTTCCTCTTGGGCATACTACTGCCTTTTATTTCCCCAGCCTCCTTTTTAGCAAGGCATGTTTATGTGATTGCTTTCTGACCAGGGGGCAGTGAACAGAGTCATGTGTGTCATTTTGAGTCTGGCTCATGAAAAGTTCTTATAGATAATCTTTTCTTCCCCTATGTACATGCAAGATGCAGAGGATCAAGTAGAGGATTATGAGATCCAAAAGAACAGACTATACATGAGGTGCACTGAGCCTGGGCTCTGAATCACAGTGTGGCACACAGATGCCAAATAACTGTTCTGAAGACAGGTGGGAAGGAAATAATATTCTAGAGCTGTGCTGTCCCATAGAGTAGCCACTAGCCACACTGGCCACTAAATTTGAATTTAAATTGGTTAAAATTCACTAAAATTACAAATTTAGTTATACATTCAGACTAGCCGCAGTTCAAGGGTTCAGTTGGGTACATATGGCTGTCACAGTGATTATCTTATTGAACGCCACCTGTACAGAATATTCTTATAAATACAGACAGTTCTGTTGGAAACCATTGTACAGTGTTAACCTACTGAGATTTTGGACACTGTTTATTACAACATTAAAATTACCTTGACAAATTTCTAGTTAAAGCACTAAAATTTTGTCATTAATCTTGAAAACTTGTAAGTGAAATGCTTCATAATATTTATTCTTCAAAATATTCTTGGATTTTATTTCCTCACTAAATTGTTGTGCTAATTTAAAATCCAAACAAGTATTATGTAATAATCCTCAATGTTTCATGCCTTCAATAGCATTTGTTACTGTAAGTCATTTTAGTTTTAGCTTTTTTGGTAATGCTATCAAAATGAGAGTTTCTTTTGATCCATTGATAACTAATGAGGTAGATGTTTTTCACTTAATAATTATTATGCATTTAAGTTTCCTCCATGTTTTTTCACGAATTGACAGCTTATGCATTCATTACTTAATGGACATCTGCACTGTTTCCACTTTTAAGCTATACTATAACACTACTTTGAACATTCATATACGATTTTGTGTATTGACATTTATTTTCATTACTCTCTGTTATCCTTAGGAGTAGAATTTCTAGGTTTTCATGGTAACCCTATGTTGAATGTTTTGAGCAGCTTTAAAACCGCTTTCCAATGTGGTGACACCATTGTACATTTCCACTAGCAATGAATGACAATTTCAATTTCTCTGAATCCTCACCACCATTAGTTATTATCTGTCATTTTGATTATAACCATGCTAGCTGGTATGAAGTGTTATTTCGTTGTGGTTATGATTTGCATTTCCATAATGGCTGATGATATTGAGTATCTTTCCATGTCTTTTGGGTCAGTGGAATAATTTCTTTGGATAAACATCTATTCAGGTGCTTTCTAAATTAATTTTTTAAAAACGTAATTTTTTTTAGAGCAGTTTTAGGTTCACAGCAAAATTTAGAGTAAGGTAAAGATATTTCCTATTACCCCTTGCCCCCACATGTGCATATCCTTCCCCATTATCAAAATTCCCCCATCAGAATGGTACATTTGTTATTATTGATGAATCTACACTGACACATCATATCACCCCAAAATCCATAATTTACTTAGGGTTTACTCTTGGTCTTGTACATTCTACAGGTTTGGACAAATATATAATGATATACATCCACCACTATGATATTATACACACTAGTTTTACTACCCTAAAAAATCTTCCATGCACCATTTATTTATCTCTCCCAGCCCCCCTCAACCATGACAAAAGCTTACCTTTGACTATCCCTAGAGTCAAAATGTCACATAGTTGGAATCATACATATGTAATGTTCAGATTGGCTTCTTTCACTTAATAATATGCATTTAAAATTCTTCCATGTCTTTCCATGGCTTGTTAATGCATTTATTTTAAGTTTAGAATAATATTCCATTATATATATTATTATATAGACGAACTACAGTTTATTTATCTATTTACCTAAAGGACAGCTCAATTGCCTCCCAGTTTTGGCAATTATAACAAAGCTGTTGTAAACACTTATGTATAGGTAGGTGAATGTGTAAATAAACTGTGGTACTTATTACTAAGCAAAAGAAGCCAAACTCATAGAATATACAACACCAGTGTAAACTCTAAGGTTAAGCTATGGGTTTTGCATGATTATGATGTATCAATCTAGATTCATCACAGATTCATCAGTGATAATAAAGCTGTTAAAAGAAAAATACCAAGTTATTAAGCACATCTTTACATGTCTTTTCATGCAAGGGTGTATTTATTTCTTCTGGCATATGCTTCTTGGTGAAATTTCTTGGCTTGTTCTTGACCATATCAATGCCCAATTTTACTATCTTGGGCACTGAAAAGAAAACTACAATGTATGTTTTGGGTCACATGTGAGAGGTAGAGAGCATTATACTGTATCCACTTAGGCCTCATCACAGCTCTAATAGACTGAAAAGATCAAAGAAAATACACTTAGTAAAGAAAACACACAGAAAAAAAAAGATAAATTAAGTAGTTATTGCTAAGAATTCAGTAAAATTGTTAATGAATAAATAAAAGGCTGAAAAAAGAATAGTGACTAATATTATGGAAAATAAACATGAAATGATTTTCAAATATACTTATGATTATGTATTCACACTGCATGTATCTCAATACTATTTTTCCCTAACATTATCTCTTCCTGGTAAAATACCCAAGGAGGGTTTCTTTCATTTAATTCTCTTTTGCTTCTACTTCTTGATGCAAATATTAAAAGAAAAACAACTAATGCAAATGCATTTTTTAAATATCTACATACTAAACACATTTAACTTTTGAGTTCTTTCCCTTAGATATAACTAGATGATTAATTGATAATTCAGTGCAAAATATAACAATAATAGTAACACTTATCTAATGCTTACTATGCACCATGCGTAATTTTGAGCACTTTACATAATTAGCTGATTTAAGACTTGGGTAATACAACTAGCAGATGCTGAAAATGTGACAGGAAAATACTAAATACCCAGCCCATACTGTATGAATATAGAAATCCTGACTTATAAGTTCACACTCTTTATTTGTAAGCTCCCTCTGAAATTATAAAACATCTCTACGTAATTTAATGCAAATTGTACCTATGTGCCTGAAACAAAGCTGAACATAGAGTCAGAGTTGAGGTCTCCATTAACACAATCATTTGGCTATCTTTAAAATCAATTTTTGTGTATCAAATATATGCTGTTTTCTAACTATTGAATTGGCAAAATAGAAAAATCATATATTTATATGAGAAAGCACTTCATGCATATATACATGATCTGAATTTGCCTTTTGTTTCTCAGAGGTGGATGTTACTTTAATCTACATCAATCAAGTTCTGTAAAATATAAGTGGATTCCCATCCAGTAATTTCTCCTACTAGTATCCAACAACCCATCCATGACTGATTATCATTTTCCTGATTTCCTGGTAAGAGTTTATGATTTTCCATATATACCGACATCTTTAGACCCCAGTATAAACAGCCTTTATTCCCGAATATATGAATATAACTAAATTTGGCTCCCAATGAAATTATGTGTATCCTAAGTTTTCTTCTCAAAGATTATGATATATTTTCTGCGTGGCATAATCTAACTTCATTGAGGGGTTATGATTTCTTTAGAATTACTTCCTAACAATATCTGTATCTCCCTTTTCCACAATTCTATATTGTAGTAGAAGTATACTAATGTTGCTCTTTTGCGTAGCAACTCCAGATACCGCTGAAGGAAATATCAATGAATAATGTTCCATGAATCCGCTGAACTCAACACATGTGGTCTTTCTCAATGGGAAAAATACATAAATATTACTGTATTACACAATATTGCATGGCTTACACAAAAAATCAGACTAGGTGGTTATAAATAGAATCCCTGTATAGATTACTGATTTTAAATGGCAAATGGTATGTTATTTTTAAACTACTTTTTCCAATTTTGGAATGTAGATAATATTTGTTACATGTATCAGATAAAACAAACAAATAATTGGTTAAACAGCTTTGGATTTCTAGGATTGAGGATAGTATCGTCTATCTCATTGTCTTAAGAGAAACTGAAATGATATCCTTTATCCTTACCAACATTTTTGTACTTGGGAAAATCTGTCTAATGTTTCTTTAATAATGGTAAATAACACAATTGCTTAGAATTGTACTTATCTTTACTTGACTGGGCTATCACCATGTTAAATAAGGTGAAGATAGCATCACATCTTGGTAAGAATGGCCAAACTCTGATCTTACACAATTTATTTCCCTGAAAACTCTAATGCAAGGAAAATATATTTTAAATAATATGCTTCCAAAATAGTATTCCACATTATTTATTTTTTACTTGAATCTACTTTTTGGGACTAGAATAAGACTTGCTAGACCAATCTGAGAGCTTTAGCCCTGTTAAACAGTAGCAACAGCAGCAGCAGTAAATGTAACATTAAATTTATTGATTTTTTAGTTCACTTTAAAATATTTAGTAAACATCCTGTGCTCCTTCAATCTCATTTCTTACTCTAGAAGTAATTGAAGTTAATAGTTTATAAGTGTTTTTCTTGAATTTTTCTTATGCTACCTAAGTATATTTATTTATGTAAGATAGACAATATTTTTGAAATATTCTTTGATATCTAGAAATACAAAAAAAAAAAAATACTCTGAATGGAAGTTTAGACCTGCCTTGTACCTAATGGAGAAATGAAGACAAATTGTTTGAAAATGTGATTTGAGACACTATGGTCTAGCTTCACCCCATATATCATCAAGAGGATCCCCTACATCTGCAGTATCCAATGTGATAGCCATTAGCACTTGTGATTATTGAGTAATGAAATATAACTAATCCGGCGCCTGGGTGACTCAGTTGGTTGAGCGTCCAATTTCAGCTCAGGTCATGATCTTATGGTTGACAAGTTTGAGCCCTGAATGGGGCTCTGTGCTGACAGCTCAGAGCCTGAAGCCTGCTTCGGATTCTGTGTCTCCCTCTCTCTGCCCCTCCTCCACTCATTCTCTGTCTCTCCCTGTCTCAAAAATAAATACACATTAAAAAAGAATTAAAAAAAAGAAATATAACAAATCTGAACTGAAATCTTAAGCTCTGCATATTTGGAAATTAAGAAATATATTTATAAATAACCATTACTTTTAACAAAAGAAATCTCAAAGTAATATTAAAATAGATAGAGCTTGGGGCGCCTGGGTGGCGCAGTCGGTTAAGCGTCCGACTTCAGCCAGGTCACGATCTCGTGGTCCGCGAGTTCGAGCCCCACGTCAGGCTCTGGGCTGATGGCTCAGAGCCTGGAGCCTGTTTCCGATTCTGTGTCTCCCCCTCTCTCTGCCCCTCCCCCGTTCATGCTCTGTCTCTCTCTGTCCCAAAAATAAATAAACCTTGAAAAAAAAAAAAATAAAAAAATAAAAAAAAAAAAATAGATAGAGCTCAATGATACAACAATGTAACAAACTATGGGACTTAGCCAATAGCAGTGGTTACAGAGAAATGTATATAGCTTTAGAGACCTTAATTAAAAAGATCTAAAATTAATCACCTATCTTAGTAAGCTAGGAAGGAAAGCACAAACTAAACTCAAGGTCAGTAGAAAATATTTATAAAGTTTTATTCACTACCATTTAGATTAAGGCAGCCTACCAGTACTTTAGTTTCACACACCCTTGAAACTAGTTTTACATATTTCATAACAGGACTTATTTATATGTGACTGAAATATACATAGCACAGAAAAAATTTCAACACGTTTATTTTTCTGGAGCACCTGGGTTGCTCAGTTCGTGAAGCACCCAACTATTGATATCAGCTTAGGTCATGATCTCATGGTTATGAGATTGAGTCCCTCATCAGACTCTGTGCTGAGGATGGAGCCTGCTTGGGACTCTCCCCACCTCTCTCTCTGTCCCACCCCACTTGCATTCTCTAAATAAATAAATAAATAAATAAATAAATAAATAAACAAACATTTTTTTAAAGTATTTATTTTTTCCTTCACTGCCATTTCAATGAGAACAGTTTTGCTACAGACAAAGTTTCTGCTTTTATGACATTATAAGTTGTTCAGTTTGGGAAACTCACATTAGCATTAACAGAGCTAATTTGAACCTATAAACAGGCACTTTTAATATAAGAAAATGAATACATAGTGGTTACCTAAAGGAAGGAAATTTGTAAAATACATCCCAAAAGAATATGAATATAGTAGTTGCACTAGTGTACAGCCCAATAAAATTTTTAGATATTATGTGTCTAATTAACCTGAGTCAAAATGTAGGGGATGGAAATTAGAATTAAAATAACGTTTTTCCAATTAAACTGTCATAATAGGTAAACTATGATGAAATCATGAAGGGTCTTCACTTCCTACTAATTGGCCATCTTGTGTAAGGTATAAACACATAGAATTCACACCAAGTAAGAAAATATTCTGGACAATAATGAATTCTGGAGTCACGATATATGTAAAAAGATGTTTATTTTGGAAAAGCATAATCTAGTTCAACCTGTGGTTTCATAGTATATTTTTGGGACTAAGATCTGTTAGCAGTCTGTAAAATACCATATGTCAAACACGTTTTAAGGAGAAAAGAAAAGAAATCTAAGCCAGTAAAAATCTATTGAACAACAAGAATAAAAACATCTTATTAAAAAATCACCTTGACCATCTCTTGCTCTGTCCCATATACAGTACATATCTGGTCTGTTCCATGGTATATATAATTTTGTTATTTTATTGTATATCTTTTTATTTCGCTATAAATACACCTTTACCTCTCAAGTACCAGCTCAAGGTAAAATGCTAATGAATATATCAGAATATTTCCTAAAATTAAGTTTCGATGAGTCATTGGATAAACAAAATAATTTCTTTTGATCTCATCCTGTGCTAGTGTATAAAAATCATTGTCTATGCCCTTTTCTTAAAGTTATTATTATTATAAAAGTTCTTCTGATGAACAGAAGAACGGAAGAACATAACTAAGCTGTCAACTGATACAGAAACTTTTTTTGTAATAAAATGAAGATATTAACATGTCTTAGTTCTTTTATCTAAAAAGATTGTGAATATTCAAGAATGTGTTTCTTACACCATACACAAAAACAATTTTTAAATGTTTATTTTATTTAGTCTGAGAGAAAGAGGGAGAGAGAGAGAACAAGTGAGCAGGGGAGTGGTACAGAGAGAGAAAGAGAGAGAGAGAAAGAGAGAGAGAGAGAGAGAGGATCCATACTGACAGTACAGAGCCTAACACTGGGCTCAAATTCACAAGCTGTGAGATCATGACTCGAGCTAAAATCAAGAGTCAGACATTTGACTGAGCCCCTATACACAAAAGTAAATTCAAAATGGATTAAAGATCTGAATGTGAGAAATGAAACCATGAAACTCCTAGAAATAAAACATAAGTAATACTTTCTTTGACATTAGTTATAGAAATATTTTATTCTGATATGTTCTCTCATGCCAGAGAAACAAAGTAAAAATAAATTATTGGGGCTACCTCAGAAAAGAAGAAGGAGGAGAAGGAGGAGAAAGAAGGAAGAAGAAGAGGGGAAGGAGGAGAAGGAAAAGAAGAAAGAAGATGGGGCACCTGGGTGGCTCAGTCAGTGGAACGTCTGGCTTCGGTTCAGGTCATGATCTCACGGTTTGTGAGTTCAAGCACGGCATACAACTCTGTGCTGACAGCTCAGAACCTGGACCCTGCTTCAGATTCTGTGTCTCCCTTTCTCCTGCCTCCCTTGCTTACACTCTGTCTGTCTCTCAAAATAAATAAAAACATTTTTAAAAATTTAAAAAATGAAGAAGAAAGAAGAAGAAGAAGAAGAAAAGGAAAAGAAGAGGTTTTGCACACTGAAGGAAATAATCAACAAAATGACAAAGCAACATACTGAATGGGACAAGATATTTTCAAATGATATATCCAATTAGAGGTTAATATCCTAAATATAAAAATAAGTTATACAACTCAACACCAAAAAACAAATAATCTGATTAAAATATAGATGACCCGAATAGACATTTTTCTAAAGAAGAAAAATAAATGGTCAAAAAATACATGAAAAGATGTTCAACACTACTAATCATCATGGAAAAGCAAATCAAAACCACAATTAGATATCACCTTATACCTGCCAGAATAGCTCAAATAAAAAAGACAAGAAATAACAAATGTTGGCAAGCATGTGGAGAAAAAAGAAGTTTGTGCCCTTTTGGTGGCAATGCAAATTGGTGCAGCCACTATGAAAAATGGTATGGAGGCTCCTCAAAAAATTAAAAATAGAATTACCACATGATCCAGTAATTCCACAACTTTACATTTATGCAAATAAAACAAAAACACTAATATAATATATATATAGATAGATAGAGAGAGAGAGAGAGAGAGAGAGAATATTACTCAGCTATAAAAAAAAGAATGCTTGATATAGTTGACTTCTGCATGGATTCTTAAGATTTCTGAAGGTTTAACTTGATCAGAACCCAGCCACTACTTTAAATGTGGATACCTGGTTTTGTGAGTCTCTGGAAATTGTTTCTGAAGTATTAAATAATTGATAATATTTTATTGATTATATTTAGTAACAGATTGTTTACAAATTATAGAGATGAGGCAAACAACTTCTTGGACATATGTAGGATTATTGTATTAAAAAATGATTTTGTAATCTTTTCATTTTAGGCAATGGAATGTATACCTTAAAACAAAATAAAAGAATTCCTGACAATTTAAAGTTTCATTTTCATACATATTAGTCACATTTTTATTATTTAATTTTTCATTCTTTTTAGCTGCACTTCTAGAAGATGAACATGTTGCAGAAATTAATACACTAACTGATACTTGAGGTGTCACTTGTAAAGAAAACAGTTGCATATATGTATTGCATATCATACCATATTAGCATGCAAGAAAGTCTCATACTATGACATATCATCCATTCTTAGGTCATATGAGACACAGGACATTTTAGTAATATGGGAAATAATCATATGAGAGACTATCAGAAAACCATTGGGTGCTCATTTGAGAGTATTTACATGTAAAAAACAAATACCCTTTGGGGGTGTTTTTCCTAATTGTAGGGACAAATTTTTTGAAATTTTCTAATCTCAGATAAAGTATTGAGAAGATCCTTATTTTAAAAAGATAAAATAAGACTCAAACATAAAAAGAAAGTAGAGTTGAATATCTGTGCCAGGAACCAAATCATAACAAAAAAAAAAGAGGGGAGGAAGGGAACCAAACTATATAAGAGTAATGTTTTATATATCATTAAAAAAAAGCTAGTATAAATCTGAAGTTAATCTAATTAGGTTATATGTTAAGATGTATATGTTGAACCCTATAGCAATCACCAACCAACAAACAAATGACTCAAAAAATATGGTGGAAAATGACAAAAACATCCATTAAAATATTACATTAGAAAATATTTACTTAATTCCAAAGGAAACAGTTAAGGAAAAATATAGAATCAAAAATAATATGTGAGACTTATGAAAACAACAAGTAAAATAGAAAACATCAATCTCACAATGTCAATAACAAAATCAAATTGGTAATGGATTAAATAATCCAATGAAAAATAAGAGACTGTCAGACTTGATAAAAAATATATATATATATATGATCCAGCTCTATGCTGTCTACGGAAGTCACACTTTAGATTTTAAGATACAAAGAGGTGAAAAATAACAAGAATGGGAAAAGGGATATAAATAATATATCGTACAAGTAGTCATCACAAAAATGTCAGAAAAACTATACTAATACTACATAGAATAAACATAAAACAAAAAAGTTGCTAGTGTTGAAGATGGACATTTCAGAATGACTGGTCAGTCCATCAGGAAGATAAAATTATAAACATATATGGATCTATTAACACAACACCAAAGTACATGAATCAAAAACTCACTAAAATGAAGAGAGACAATTTGATAAGAGTTGGAGACTTCAATACCCCACTTCAGTAATGGTTAAAACAAATAGAATATCAACAATAAAAGATTTGAGCAATACTATAAGGCAACAGACAATATAAACCTAACAGAGAACACTTCATATGTATATATATATATATATATATATATATATATACACACACACACACACACACACACACACACACATATATATATGTGTGTGTGTGTGTGTGTGTGTGTGTATACAGTTACTGAAGAATCTAATACACACACACACACACACACACACATTCTTCTCAAGTCTGCATGGAACATTTCCCAGGATAGACTATAAACTAGGCCATTAAAAAAAAACTCAATAAATTTAAAAGGACAGAAATAATACAAAGTATGTTCTCTGATCACAATGGAATGAAATCAGAAATAAACAGGAAAAAGAATTTGATAAACTCACACCCATGCAGAAATCAAACAATACACCTCAAAATAAACATATGGGCGAGAAAAATAAGTCAAAGGGAAATTTAAAAAATGCCCTGAAACAAATAAAAATAGTCCTATAGCATGCCTAATCTTACAGGATTCAGCTAAAGCAGTACTTAGAGAAAGATCTTTATAGCTATAAATACCTATATTAAGAAAGAAGAAAGATTGAAATGAATAACCTAAACCTTTTCCATCGGACACTGGAAAAAGAAGAGCATACTAAACGTAAAAGCAAGAATAAATAAATAAATTATACAGATTAAAATAAAAATTGATAAAATAGAGAATTAAAAGCAGTAGAGAAAAATTGATTAAAAAAAGCACTGATTCTACAGAGAGAGAAAACTGTTGGGGTGTGTGTGGGGAGACAGAGAGAGAAAGAGAGAAAGGGAGAGAGAGAAAGGAGACATAAATTACTAGAATCAGAAGTGAAAAAAGAGACTCACTACTGACTTGCGTTACAGAAATATGAAGGATTATAAGAGAGTAACATGAACAACCATATTCCAACAAATTATATAACTTAAAAAAATGTAATAAACCAGAAAACAAAAATAAAGACACTAAATTAAAGAAAAAGGCTGAGTTACTAAAGAATCTAATAAAGTGGTAAGTCTTTTGATAAACTGATTTAAAAAGACACAGATCAAACATTATTAGTAATAAAAAGTGCATATGAAATAAAAGGTTTTTTTAATGTTTATTTATTTTTGAGAGAGAGAGTGCACAGTGGAAGAGGGACAGAGAGAGAGAGGGAGACACAGAATCCCAAGCAGGCTCCAGCACAGAGCCTGACACAGGGCTCGAACCCGTGAGCTGTGAGATCATGATCTGAGCAGAGGTCAAACACTCAACCAACTGAGCCACCCAGAAGCCCCTGAAATAAAAGTTTTTAAAAGCTTTATTAAAAAGGGTAAAATCTTTACCCCAGTAAATTAGAGATTTGAAATGGATACTTTTCTATAAAATATAATTTAATAGTATAAGCCAAATAAAATAAGATAATGCAATGACAACAGGTTATTGGAATATGTTGAGTCCTTTGAAATAAGAATTCATATGTGTGCTTAAAAAGGGGGAAAGTAATTCAAAGTATGCTCAAAGGTGATAAAACACTCCAAAGCTTTTAAATATTGGCTGTAGAAGATTAAGTGTACTGGCAAGGAGCCTAACAGTGGGTATGATCACCACTTTACATAATTTTATGCAGAACTTGGAGAAAATTAAAACTATGTACCCGTATTTGTAAAATAATCATAATGTACTACTGCAAAGAGTAGTAAAGTCTGCTAATAAGGTATTGATTGGAAGGCTGAGAGTGGGAACTGAGAATTAGAAAGGAATTATTTAACTGTGTACACATTTGTACTTCTTAGCTTTAGAAATGTATAATAAATTGTCCAAATGGTAAATAAGTAAACCAAATACTTAAATGGCTTTCGACCCAAATTTGTAAGCAGTTTACAGCATCTCAGAGATTCTAAAATAAATTTAAACTTGTAAATGGAGTCTAAAAAAAGAAGCATTCAGAACTCGTATGAAAAATGTCTCATAACATTAAGGTAGTGAGTTTATATTTTGTCTTATTTTCTATAATTGAAGCATGGAGCTCCCCAATGTCCTAATTGATGATCTATGGTAGCAACTGTGGGAGCCTCAATTGAGACAGAACTTGGCGACATTGAAAAATAGTACATAAACACACAGATCACAAACAAAAATGTGACCTAACCCTCTTACACTGATCTGGATTTAAAGAGGAGTTACCGTTGGGGCACCTGGGTGGCGCAGTCGGTTAAGCGTCCGACTTCAGCCAGGTCACGATCTTGCGGTCTGGGAGTTCGAGCCCCAAGTCAGGCTCTGACCTGGAGCCTGTTTCAGATTCTGTGTCTCCCTCTGTCTCTCTCTGTCCCAAAAAATAAATAAGAAGCATTGAAAAAAAAAGTTAAAAAAAAAATAAAGAGGAGTTACTGCAAACTCCAACCCACTTTTGATTACAATTGACAGAAATGATTTTTTTCTTGAGGGACGTAGAGAAGCCTGTATCCAACAGTCCAAAACCTAAGTGACAGATAAAAAGAGTTAGTATTGCTCTGGATAGCCTGTAAAATGAAACATAAAAGGCCTTTACCCTGGAGTTGAAATGTGCTACCTTGGGATAAATAAGAGAGCTTATTGGAACTCCCATTTGAGGGAAAATCAGAATATTTACTAAGGGAGAAAAACTTGAGGACATGACATCTATTTCAAAATATTAAATCCAGTGTTATCAAAGATGAAGTTTAAAGGGATCCATTATATTTGTGGGGGTGTAAATATGACAGACTTTTTAAAGAGCCACTGGGTGATGTGCAGTAAAACAGAAGATATACATGTCTATGACCCATTAACTATATATAGAAATATATCCCAGAGAATCTCTTGCATATATGTTGGTTTGGACATTTATTATAAGTTATTTACAAAATAATAATAGTCAACAACCCAGGAAGAGAATATATCAATTGTGATTTCTTTAAATTATTTTAATTTTTTTTTATTTTGATAAAGACTTTATTTTTTTTCAACATATGAAGTTTATTGTCAAATTGGTTTCCATACAACACCCAGTGCTCATCCCAAAAGGTGCCCTCCTCAATACCCATCACCCACCCTCTCCTCCCTCCCACCCCCCATCAACCCTCAGTTTGTTCTCAGTTTTTAAGAGTCTCTCATGCTTTGGCTCTCTCCCACTCTAACCACCTTTTTTTGTTTCCTTGCCCTCCCCCATGGGTTTCTGTTAAGTTTCTCAGGATCCACATAAGAGTGAAAACATATGGCATCTGTCTTTCTCTGCATGGCTTATTTCACTTAGCATCACACTCTCCAGTTCCATCCACGTTGCTACAAAGGGCCATATTTCGTTCTTTCTCATTGCCACGTAGTACTCCATTGTGTCTTTAAATTATTTTATATTTTATAGAATTTTAACTGACTGACCTGGATCTACACAAATCAAAATAGTTGAATCACAAGAAAAAAGTGATGCCAGGTGGAAATAAAAAGGTAAATCACAGAGAAATATATGATGTGAATTATACAAATTTTTTAAATACACAAAACAATCACATTATTTTAGGGTGTGAATGTACATAGCAAGAAGTGTACACACTTTGAATGGATGTTGGGAAGGAGGGTTTAGCTTACATGCGATTACTTTAAAAACTACCTGAAGTAAAGCTTGCAAATGAACATGGGTTGTACATAAGTTTAACATCCATTAAATTTAGGCATGCGGTGCACTTCTCTCTAGTTTAAATATGCCATGATTTGTTATTTTAAATTAAAAATGTACCAGGTAAATGTCAACCAAAAGAATGCAGGTGTGATTTAATTAAAAATAGGCTTCAAGAATTAACATAAGATGTAACAAAAAATATTAATGAAAGCTAAAATTCACAAATTAAAAACAATAGTCATTAAACATTTATTCACATAACAAATTTCAAATACAGGCCATAAACTGGGTCATGAAAGACATCACAATGAGATTCAACATATTAACATTTCGAGTGTATGTTCTCTGATGATGATGGAATCAGTGTGGAATTCAAAATTACACTACTATGTAGAAAATCCAAGTATTTGTAAATGAAGCAACCCAATTCCAAGTAAGACATGATCAAAGAAGAAATTTTAAAAATATATTTTAAATTAAATGAAAATGAAAACACACATCACAATGGAATGTACCTAAAGTAGTACATGGAGACAGATATGTAAATTTAAATACCTAATTTTTAAAGAAGAAAGGAAAGATATCAAATATTAAAACTTTGACTTTAAAAAGCTAGAAATTAAGGGGTGCCTGGGTGGATCAGTTGGTTGAGCATCTGACTCTGCTCTTGATTTTGGCTTAGGTCATGATCTCAGTCCTGAGATCCAGCCCTGCATTGGGTATGGAGACTACTTAAATTTCTCTCTCTCCCTCTGCCCCTCCTTGGCTAATGTGCTCTTGCAGACATGCAGGTGCTCTCTCTCTCTCTTTCTCTCTCTCTCTCTCTCAAAAGAAAGAAAGAAAGAAAGAAAGAAAGAAAGAAAGAAAGAAAGAAGGAAAGAAAGAAAGAAAGAAAGAAAGAAAGAAAGAAAGAAAGAAAGAAAGAAAGAAAGAAAATGCTAGAAATTAAAATCCTACTAAACCCAAATAAATACAAGGAAGACTTAGGGATGACTATCAATAAAGTAGAAAATGTAATTGAGAAGAATCAATGAAAGCAAAAGTTGAATCTTTGAGGAACAAAAAAGAGGAAAACAACCCACAAATATACCAATTATCATGAGTATAAAAGGAAGAATCACTACATTATGTGAGATTTAATGCATTAAATTGTATTTTGTTGAATATGATATGGGAAAGTGCCACACCCAAGAATTAACATCACTTAGCAAAAATTTAGAGTTTCTTGGATATTTGCTTATAGAATTCACAAGCTTCATTTTCATAGTGTTAAAACTCTTGTGTTTAAAATATATAAAAGTATGCAGATTGCAGTCATTGGATATTCATGCAATATAGTTTGCTATATCAACACTTTAGTCAGATTGTTAATTCTTTCTATACCCTTCATTATATAGAGGCATTTTGCTTACATTCTTGATGAAAATTTTCTTTGACAGGAAATTCTATATGATCTTAAAATAGCATTGCATCCCATTGAAAGAAAGAGCCAACCAAACAAAACTGTTAACAAACGTTATTTATAATTGGGGAAAAAAATGCCTCTAGTAGATAATGATTTGGATCCTGGTTCCAACATATTATGGAAAAAACACAGACTCAGTCCAATTCTTTTCATGACATCCTTCAATTAATAAAAAATAAAATAAAATATTCTCCTCCAAGCCTAATCATACCATGAAACAACTTTTTTTCCACCAAATATATCCTTTAAACATATCAGAAAGACCTTTTATGCAATTTAGCCTTATTTATCTCTAAACTTTCAAGTCTGAGAAAGTTATAACAACATTTAGACAGAGTGGAAACTATGCTCTTTCAGTAGCTGAGAGCTGTATCAAGAATGAAAATAAACAAAATGGGTTTATCTATTATTTCACCAGATATTCACTGAGGCTTGGGTAATGTAGATAAAATAGTAAAAAAAAAAAAAAAAAAAAAAGGAAAAAGGACAAAATCTTTGCATTTTACATAAATATGTTACATAAATATTATTTGTAACTGTGCTCTATGAATTAACATATGTATGAAGTCATGTGAGCTTCCAGCTTTTCATTCTCTCTCTTCTGGATACCCTCAATTTAGAAAACATCCTTGTATAATTTTATAGAGAGAAGAATTAACAGAATATTTCAGCATTTGAGATACTATTTCAGCTGTAGTTTGCCAATGTAGTACTATAAAACCAGCATCTCTTTATTCTGGATTCTAATTTAGCATTAATATAATCTGATATAAAATAGATTTTATGATTATGTCATATTTTGACACAGTGTACCCATGATATAAATTAAAACAACAGGAATTATTTTTAATAGGGATGGATATTCAAATGAACATGTTGTTCAGATACAATTGTCTTATAAAACTATGTGCACATTTGTCTATGGCCTTGTATATATGCCTATCTCATTAGGCCCAATGACCCAATGAGATTTTATTTTAGAATTTAGTTTATGTCACAAATTATCCTTTTTTAGTTTTGTCTGTCATGTAATTTAATAAAAGTGAATTACAATTTCCTTCTATGCAGTTCTTTCCCTTCTTTTCTTTCTTTCTTTCTTTCTTTCTTTCTTTCTTTCTTTCTTTCTTTCTTTCTTTCTTTTCTTTCTTTCTTTCTTTCTGTAATTTTAAATAGGCTCCATACATGGGGCTTGAACTGTGTGGAGCCCAACATAGGACTTGAACTGCCGACCCTGAAATCAAGACCCTGAAATCAAAACCTGAGCTGAGATCAAGAGTCAGATACTTTACCAACTGAGCCACCCAGGTGCCCCTCCGTCTATGTGGTTCTTAAAGATACTTAGCAGAAACAAGTCAAATACAAACTTCTACAGTACTCCTAGATAGTTTTCTGAAAGTTGAGATATAGTTCCTGAGCCAATTTTAGGCTTATGTAAATCTATCATATATAAATCATTTATTGACTTTCTTCATGGGGATATATTAAAATATTTTCCAAGTATCTAATATTCAAATATGAGTCAATCAACAAAACTCCCTTCACTAGTAGACATTTATCTTGTCAAAATTTAAGTATTTTCATTTGGCTTTACTTTGTTTGACTTTATGAATTTAAATCTCAGACATTTCTACTTTCTCTTAATACACCAGCCACCTATTTTATCTTTTACAATTAATTCCAGAATTCAAAAGGCACTTCCAACGTGTTTGGAGATTCTGTAGTATGTATTTTGAAGATTTTGAATTCTTTTAAAATTTTTTAAGTTTTCCGATGTCTTTCCTCTTTACAATAGTCCTTTGGACATTATCAACATGACCTTTGTAATCTACTTTGGCAGTGTGTTAGCTATCAACATAAACACATACAATCATATATTTCCAATACTTTACCATAATTGGATTTAATCTCCCAAATAATATTATTTCCCTTATTTCTAGCTTTAAATAAATTATATTGAAAGATAATAATTACAAATTTTTTATACTTTTTTTAAAAGTGCTTTACATATAGTATGTATTGTGGGTGTTGTGGTATGCGTGTATCTGTGTGAGAAAGAGACTTACTTTTGGCTTACTTATTAGGATTCTCTTTAAAGAGAGCTAGAAATGACACTTTCTTAACTGAGTTATATAGTTCTTCGGTCTCTGCTGTAAAGGAGAGTTTCCTGATCTCTAGTCAACTTGTGTTTCCTAAAGTTTAAATCTAGTAGCCCTTTGCCCTTTACTTAGAGAAACTAGAAATTGGAAGCTGCTAATTAATTTCTAATATCTTAAATAATATGAAATGGTTTTTAAATGATATTTTAAATTTTGTGTTAATAAATATTACAATATAGTGATAATTATTACCATAAAAGTAAGTATGGAATGTCAAGGGGAAAGCAAAAAGCAACATTTAACCCTGTTCTAGGAAGAATGATGGTAGGTAGTTGAGTGAGGGATAGGGGTTGAATTTATAAAGGCAAGAAGAGATGCATCAAAAGGAGATGCATTGCATGCACAGGCCTACAGTTAAGAGGAGAAACTAATTCCAAATGGCTGAAACATATGAAGTTTCAATGTGGGGGTCAAGAGAGAAGCCTGCATATTTGTTGGAAATACAGTTCAAACAATAATTGAGGCCAGATAGCTCTGTATAACATGCTGAGGAGTTTTACAGTTTAGACGAGACACTGTAGAATGCTCAAAAGGGAACTGACAACACAAAAGTTTTTTTTTTTCTCTTTTTTTAAGATTTGTAAATAAAAGGTTAACAATAGTTGTCTGTGGGTTTTCCTACTCTCAATAATGCCTAAACATTTGATTCGTGGTTTAATTCTTTTTGCATCACTAATTTAATAAATTTATAAGAGAATAAATTTTAAGATTGAAAACGTTTGAGATTCTAGTCAAAGACTACGTTCTACAGATAAAGCATGTATGCTTTTTTGTGAAGATTAGTAATATGTAGGGAATAACCAACACTGATAAGACGCATTTGAACAAAAGAATAAGAATTAGTTCACTACCCTGGAACAGGGCCAAATGCCTAGCTTAGAACGAAAGATGAGGGATCCCCAAAATGATGGCTTCCCTGAGCTGAAATTGTTTGTGTCTACCCATACTTGTCACTTTTGGGTACACATGTCCCATATTGCAGTGACTGCATTATCAAAGCTGTGTCTGGAACTGAAAGACATGGGAACTCTGCTAGTTCTGAAAATGATATTGTGGCCTATCTTGTATTATTCTTCAAAGCTAAACAAACTTGTTGCTGGAAGAATCCTGGTGTTTCTCGGGAGTTTGTTAATCCAAACCTAAGTGCCCACTGCTGTGGCAGAGCAGAGTAAGCATTGCAAAACCTATTTATCTGATACATTCAAGTGGTGGAACAGTAGAAGTAGGGAGACTTATTTAGAAATTTGAGCACTCTGATTGTAGTTAAAATAAACAGGTCAAGAGACGTACTGACACAAAACACGATAGTGGTAGTGAGGATGAAGGGGACCAGATAAATTCTGGAGAGGTTTAGAGCACAGATTTAATAAGACTTGAGGATTAATGTCATGGTAAGGATGAATGAGAAGGAAAAATATGAAATAATTTCTGAGTTTCTGTCTTAAGTCACTGAGCAAGAGACATAGGATGAAGATGAGGATTAAAGAAGAAGATGATGAATTCTCCCCTATACATTTGGAGATCTACCAAGAAGAGGTGTGCTGCAATTACTTGCAGTTAGTTGTTTCATTTGAAGAGTTTAATTGAATGCAAGTCAAGTCTCTTTTTATCTTACTAATATTATAGAAGCATATTTAGTGTTGCTTCAGCTCATATTTTATTTCCATCATAATCCTTCCCTTGAATGAATAAAATGTATTATTTAATACTCCTATAAATTTACTGCATTTTCTTGGCTCACTGTCATTGTTTAATTTTTAATAAACTGCTGGACACCTTCTTAGGTACCTAGCTCAAGTCTTATTAATCTACAAGACCATGATACACTTTTACAAATAAACTCCTCATCTTTGAATTCTCAATTTGTAATGTAAGTAGTAATAGTCAAATTTATTTCAAGATTTTCCTTGTGAAATACATGTTAAGATGTGTTAAGATATACATATATAACTTAGGATGATGGTATGTGTGTATATATATACATATATATATGTATATATATATGGTATATATATATATATACATGCATGTTCTATATACATACACACTTATATATACATGCATATGTGTGTATATATGGGTGTGCACATATATAGACATATTCTTTATATATCATTTCCTATGGCACTTAATATTTCCTGCATTTGATCCCATGTATATGTGTCTGTGTGTATGCATGTGCATTTATATATCTTAATCTGTACACAAGATTATAAGACTTCCAAGGGATAGTGCTGTATCTGACTTAATAGCCACACCCCTCACAATGCTTGCTCAGTGGCTTTCAATACATATGTTGGTTAAATAAATGGCTTAGTGAATGAATAATGAATCTTCCATCAGGGGAATATAGTGGGGAAAAATAGCCTTGTATATTATACTCAACAGCTATTTGAACAAGAACTTGTGAAGGCAATAACACTTAAACATGTATGGTTTTGGTCCCTTTGAAGCTCTATATATTTTATAATAGCTACAAAATCCTTCTCAGGTAAATGATTTAACCTAAAGTCTTTTATAAATGAACTTAAAGATATTTTCTCAATTTTAGGGATACATCCTGCTTCTAACTTGGTAAATACTGAAACCTTTCCAAGAGGATAAAATTTTGAGAATGTACGTATGTATACCCACACCAAAAAAATATATTCTTCTGAAAAATTTGAAACTTAGAAAAAATGTTAGTACAAGGAAGTCAAGTTACCAGTTCTGAACAGGTACTTTTTAAAGTATTTTTTAATGTTTGTTTATCTTTGAGAGAGAGAAAGAAGAGAAAGAGAGCAAGTGGGGGAGGAGCAGAGAGAGAGAGGGAAACACAGAATCTGAAACAGGCTCCAGGCTCTGAGCTGTCAGTATAGAGCCAGAGACGGGCTGGAACTCATGAACCATGAGATGGTGACCTGAGCCAAAGTTGGACGCTCAACCAACTGAGCCATCCAGTTGGCCCTGAACAAGTACTTTTAAACAGAGTATTTTTCAGAAGACAAATTAGCAAGAGTGATTTTGTTGTTTATATTGCTTTTTTTTTTGAAATTTAGAAATATATTCTTAACAACCCTCCCCCAAGCTCAGTTAAACACAGAAGGAAAGAGCAAGCTAATTAGCTTTTGCATAACGCTGTCATGTAAAGCCATACCTTTAAACAGAAAACTTCCAATATAAATGATATAAAGTCATGTGCTATCCTGTTGAAATTTCTGTAATGATAAAAATATGTGTGTTGGCCAATATAACAGCTAACCCCAATTCATGACTGACTACTTGAAATGTAGCTAGTAATAGAGAAAAACAGAATTTTTAAATTTCCTTTTAATGAATTTTAATTTAAATATCCACATGTAGCTAATGGCAATAATATAGGAAAGCAAAGCAAGGACTGAAAGATTTTAATCAGTCAAGACTTCATGCACAAGCATGCATCTACTGAAATACATCACACATAGGTTTTCTGAAAATGAATAATCACTTTAGGCTTTTTTTAAAAACAAATTGCCACAGGGATCCACAAAAGCCTAATTTTGGAAAGAACAAATGAGTATAGATTTACTACCATGTTAATTAGTGTTTAAGGGTGTTAAGAAACAACAAACAAAAAGATAATAAGGATATGAAAAAGTACCTGTTGGAACTACTTAGGGAACAAAAGAGCAGTTCTCTCTGATGGCCCAATTTGACAAAATTTCAATAAATCTGTCAAAGAGAATAGTTTGCCAAAAGACAATATTGCCCAATTAAAATACTCTATGTGCAATTTTGTTAATATGTTTATTTTAAAAACAGAGATACTCTTCTTTTGTTTGAAGTCTAGTTGATGGGAAAATATATAAATCACATTTACCACCTTTCTTATTCCCAATTATTTTGTGTGACTTTTTGCATTTATTTGGAAGAAGCAAAGAGAAACTTAACATTTTTTTGCCCTGTTACTTAGGTAATTTGGAAAACTCCTGTAAACTAGTCCAAGCCTTTGAAATACTCTGATTTGGATTAAAAATGAGCATTTCTGTTGAAAGATTATACAATGTAATACAATTCTTTTTGGTTAGACATCTTGTTAAATTTATTTAGTCTAATTTTCAAGAGACTGTAGAGATACACATTATCTAGTTCTATGTAAACAATGTCAAAATTGTCTTAAAATGCTCATATACAGACTCAAATTAAACAAAACATAATCACATTGATTATAATATTGTGGATGCAGCAAATACTTTGAAAATAAAGATAAAAGTACACATAATAAAGGAATATAAGCTAAATTTACTAAAAATCATTAGTCATGTTAAGCATAAAATATTGAACCTAAAATTAACTCAGTGCCTTCTACCAGTCTGTGAAAAATGGAATCAAAATAAATTATGCAGATCTTGCTTTCTAATAAAATGACTCACATAATACGATTACAAGAAACAAAGAGGTTTTTTTAAAAATCTGAATTCTGATGAGAATTAATTTGGTATGTTGTATCTTCAATGATAGATGTATAGATGTATTTAATATGGTTATTTATTATCTTGACCCTGTACAAAAAAAATAAAACTTAAGTGCATACTTGTCAAAATATTAACTTAAATTTTTGCTTCTGAAACTATTCATATCACAAGAAAACTTGATGCCTTTAAAAACAGAACTACCCTATGACCTAGCAATTGCACTACGAGGTTTTTACCCAAAGGATACAAGATACTGATTCTAAGGGGCACATGCACCCTGATGTTTATAGCAGCATTGTCTACAATAGCTAAATTATGAAAAAAGCCTATATGTCCATCTCGACTGACAAATGGATAAAGATGATTGATAAACATATGAATATTACTCAGCCATCAAAAAGAACAAAATCTTGCCATTTGCAATAATGTGGATGGAGTTAGAGTGTATTATGTTAAATAAGTCAGTCAGAGAAAGACAAATGCCATATGATTTCACTCGTATGTGTAATTTAAAACACAAAACAGATGAGGGTGCCTGGGTATCTCAGTTGGTGAAGCTTCAAACTCTTGATTTCAGCTCAGGTCATGATCTCATGCTTCATGAGATTGAGCCCATGTTGGGCTCTGTGCTAATAGCACAGAGCCTGCTTGGGATTCTCTTTTTCCCTTTCTCTCTTCTCTGCCCCATTCAAATTAAATAAATAATTAAAAAAAAAATCACAAAACATGAACATAGGTGAAGGAAGAAAAAAAAAGAGGGAGGCAAACCATAAGAGACTATTAACTATAGAGAACAAACTGTGGGTTGTTGGAGGGGAAGTGGGCGGGGGAATGGGCTAAATGGGTGATGGGTATTAAGGGGTACACTTGTTGTGTTGAGCACTGGGTGTTATATGTAAGTGATGAATCACTAAATTCTACACCTCAAACCAGTATTATGTTGAATGTGATCTTAGTATAATTTAAATAAAAACTTGAGTCAAAAAAAGAAAGAAAATTTCATGTCTGAGTATACATTAACTTTATTCTTTTGGGACTTTATAGTATAAATTAGAACTGCAACAAATAAGTACCATAAAGTAGAAATTAAAAGCATTTCCCAGGGGCAAAAACTAAATTAAATGTGTGTGCATGTGTGTGTTTATATATTCTTTTTGATTATTTTATCTACTTGTCTGTTTGAAGACATCAGACATCCACTAAAGCAATCAGGATCTAAAAGGATAGGATCATGAAGGGGGTACCAACCATGAAACACAAAGAAGTGACATGGCTTCTAGCCCAAAGTATCAATTCTGTATGCTGTACAATAAGGTGAGGGTTTGAGCTCCCTTAGCTAAAGGCCAATAGGAAGATGTAGAGACCCAAGGAAAATTTTGAGAGGTTTTGTGAGACAATATTAGACACCAAGGATGAGGATCCTGGTGAGAAAAGCGGGACACAGATCAGTCACTTGCTCTCTTTTCCCCTCAAGACACCAAAATGCCATATAGAAGGTACATGGGAAACCAAGAAATTCAGTAGAAAGTTTCTTGAGTGAAGAGCAAAAAGTTTGTGACTCTTCCAATCCTGAGGACCCAAAGTATACAGCCCAGAAGGGACCCCAATGACCATTTGGGACTCACAGCAATGTGGTTATGACTGTGCAGTAGGCAAAAATTTTCTGAAAGTAATAAAAAATCATTAAATATAAATAGAAAAAAGATAAATTTGATTATATTGATATTTATAACTTCTATTCATGAAAATGAAGACAAAATAAAGCTATAAAGTGGAGAATAAGTTTTTTTTTTATGTTTACTTATTTATTTTGAGAGAGAGAGATTGTGTGTGTACAAGCGAGGAAGGGGAAGAGACAGGGACAGAATCCCAGGCAGGCTCTGTGTTGTCAGTGCAGAGCCCAAAGAGAGGCTGAACTCGCGAACTGTGAGATCATGACCTAAGCTGAGATCAAGAGTAGACGTTTAACCAGCTGAGCCACCCAGGTGCCCCTTTAATTTTTTTTTTAAGTTTACTTATTTATCTTGGAAGAATACATTTTCTAATACATGTGTCTGACAAAAATTTAGCCCTTAATTAATTAATTATTTAATTCCTTGTATCAACTTAAATAAAAAAGAAGCAGAAATATTAGTAGAAAATGTGATCCACTAATTTAAGATCTTCAACAAAAGTTGTGAGAAGGATATCTAAATAACCAATAACCTGTGAAAAATCACTCAACATCATTGGTGATCAAAGAAATGCAAACTCAAATTACAGTGTTATCACGCATACCAGCATGGCTAAAACGAAAGGTACAAACAATGTCATATGTTGACACAGATGTGAAGACACTGGCATATACATTGATAATGAAGGTTTAAGTTTTTATAAATACTTTGAAAAGAGCATCTATTAAAATTTAACATACACATACCTGTAATTCAGCAATTCCTTTCCTGGCAATATGTAGCAGAAATCCATATTCATGTCCACGAAATACATGTTTATTTTTATAAGCAACTAACAAAATGTTTTCCAAGGTGATTCCACTGAGTTACATTCTCGCCAGAAATGTATGAGTGATCTTGTGACCATGCATCCTTAATAGCATTGTCTTATCACTCTTTTTATTTTACATATTCTGATATGTACATACTGCTATTTCATTGAACTTTTAATTTTCATTTCCCTAGTGGCTACTAGTGTTTAATATCTTCATGTGCTTATTTTCTCTTTGTATATGCTGTTTGGTGAATGTCTGTACATCTTAGCCCATTTCTTAATTGGATTATGTATCTTCTTAATGTTAAGTTTCCAGGGTTATTTAAATATCATTTTGCTGTTACTAGTCCTCTGTCAGATATGTCATTTGCAAATATTTTCTTCAGTCTGTAATTTGTCTTTTTATTGTAACAGATTCTTTTACAGAGTAAACCATGAGGTCTAATTGTATCAATTTTCCTTTTATGGCTCATGTTTTTTTGTGTCAAATCTAAGCAGTTTTGGTCTAGACTTAGTTTCTAAAGACTTTTTTTTTTCATTTTGCTTTTTACTAGAAATTTTATAATTTTATGTTTAAAGCCATTATTGATTTTTGTAAATTGTATATACACTGTGTGATTTAGTAAAGGTTCTTCATTTGACTGCTGATGCCCAATTGTTCTAACACCACTTATTGAAAAACTATTCCTTCTCCACTGAATTACTTTTATTCCTTTGTCAAAATTAATTGAGCATATTTGTATGGATCTATTTCTGCAGCCTCTATTGAAACTTCATTTTTAATAGACAGAAACTAAAATCAATTCAAATTCCCATGAACTTTTAGATTGGCCAAATAAACAGTGGTCATCATAGAGTGGAATACTTATAAATTTATAAGAGTATAAAACTATTACTGTACTCACACACAAACATACATATAGCAGATGAATCTCAAACATAATACTGAGCAAAAGAATTCAGGCATAATATGTATTCCCATTTGTAGAAGATTCAAAATGGTCAAAACTATTTATAGTGTTACAATTCAGAATAATAATTACATTTATCATTGGGAAATGACTGGGAAGCATCATAACAGAGCTTCTTAGGTGTCAATAATATTCTGTTTTTTGATGTTTGTGATGGTTAGCCCAGTATGTTTACTTTGTGAAAATTTTCTAAATTGTTCATTTAAGGTCACTGAATTTTTCTGTATGCTGGTTGTTGCAATATTTCAATTAAAATATGAGTAAAAATACCCTAGTCTCTCTTTAATTCCTTGATCAGTTTGAGTGGGGGGAATGTATACTGTTCTTGTACATGTAAGATGTACTAGGCTAGGGATGAAAGACTAAGAATCCCGCTCAACTTGTATATTACTCAATATACATAAACCTTTCTCACTGATACCTTACAAATCCAATTCTTCCATGTTTCCCAGCACTGAAAACAATTTCTTCATATTTTATGTCACTTAACTATTGGATATGATACTATGAAGATGAGGAATTAATTTCATATTACTCAAATTGTTTGACAATACAGAGACATTTTTTATTTAGTCAAGTTGAATATGTATAATGCTTAAAAGTTTATTTTGAGAGAGAGAGTGCATGAGCAGGGGAGGGTCAGAGAGTGAGGGAGAGAATCTCAAGAAGGCTCTGTGCAGAGCTTGACATGGGGTTTGATTCCAGGAACTATGAGATCATGACCTGAGCCAAAATCACAAGTTGAATGCCTAACCAAATGAGACACCAAGATGCCCCTAAGTTAACTTTATGTTTTAAAGAATTTAGAAGAACTTTTGGCACATAATGAGCCCAATGTATGGACAGAACTTACAAATAGAATAAAAAGTAAAAATTCAAATATGCATAGCTGAACTTAACTTTTTTACTCAATATAAACTTTAAGATATTTGATGAAATGAAATTATAATGGGATAACAAAATCTTTTGATGCGTTTTCATCTTTTAGTGTCTTGTAATTTTTACAGTATTGTGGGGGGAAAAAGAATCAGAGTAAAATGTCACACAAAGAAGAAAATAATCCCTTTCAAAGAAGTTAAGATGGGATCTTTATGGAGAAATCCATGACTTGCCAAAAATGTCCCTTCTTCTAATTTCCCTCAACTTTTAGAAAAACCATAACCCATAACCTACAGGGGTTATGCAGGATATATTTCCCTCATTTTTAGAATTGTTTTGTACAAGTATAATATACTATCTGAATAATGTGTCAATACAGGTTTCTTTCTATGATATAATTTACATGTGAAATTTTATTCACTGGTACTACTTGTTTCCACTTCACATTATTATGCAGAATGTTGTTAATTTCCTCTGTACTCTGTCTGCTTTATCTCTCTCTCTTTTGAGATAAAAGCTGTAAACTTTTCATGGCTAATGACTACTCTATTACACAAAGACTCTGTCAAAGCTTTTAAATACCCATAGTGATCTTTCATTAATCTCTTGGACAAGTCAATTTCCTACAGTTTCTGTTGGGTATGTTTGTGGATACTGTGGTTCACTGAGTTATAGAAGAAAAACATTAAATTGGTAAAAAAAAAAAAGACACAGGTTTATATTTATAGGCATGATGAAAGATATATGGTTAACAATGATGTAGGCATTTAGCAGCCAATAAAATTGAAATAACAGATATTTAGCCAGGTCTTAAACTTCTGATAAGCAATTCTAGCTTAAATTTAAACCATACTTTTTTTTTTTAATTTTTTTCAACGTTTTTTATTTATTTTTGGGACAGAGAGAGACAGTGCATGAACGGGGGAGGGGCAGAGAGAGAGGGAGACACAGAATCGGAAACAGGCTCCAGGCTCCGAGCCATCAGCCCAGAGCCTGACGCGGGGCTCCAACTCATGGACCGCGAGATCGTGACCTGGCTGAAGTCGGACGCTTAACCGACTGCGCCACCCAGGCGCCCCAATTCTAGCTTAAATTTAGAAGCAGAAGTGAAATAAATAGTACAGTAGGCAACATCACTCAGGATGGATTAAAGAAAATTTTTGTAAAGAATAGATTTTGAAATGGCTCAGGAAGTACTGCATTTGACCAGAAAAAGAAAAACAAAACAAAACAAAACAAAAACTTTAAGCTAGTGAATTCACAGTGAATGAGCAAAAGATATGATCTGTATGAATGATATAAACAGTATCAGGAACACTTTGCAACTAATATATTATAGGGGACAATGGCTAAGAATAGGAAGTGGAAACAAGTTCTACCAGTGAGTAAAACTTTACATGTAAATTATATCATAGAAAGAAACATGTATTGACAGATTGTTTTAGACAGAGTATGTTATACGTGTACAAAGCAATTCTAAAAATGAGGGAAATATATCCTGATAGGATTATGATTACGTATTTGTGAATTTTTAAACCAAATAAGAGAATTTAAAATGAAAAGCTGCATTGGAGGATAAGGAATAAGTTTTATACTGGATATTTGCATACATTAAATAAGACAACAGGGGCACCTGAGTGGGTCAGTCGGTTAAGCGACTGACTTGGGCTCAGGTCATGATATCCCAGTTTGTGAGTTCAAGCCCCGCGTCGGGATCTGTGCTGACAGCTCAGAGCCTGGAGCCTGCTTCAGATTCTGTGCCTCCCTCTCTCTGCTCCTCCCCTGCTCATGCTCTGTCTCTCTCTGTCTCTCAATAACAAATAAAAGTAAAAAAAAAAAAAAAAGACAACAACTATTTACAATTTTTAAACATTAATTATATTGAACTTTGGACATCCTAGTTTTTTTTTTTTCCATTCATTATCAATTATAAAGAGTAAATGGGACCTTACCTGGCACATCAGTATCCTAATGCAGAGACGGGGAAAATTTTATACTGTTTGTCAAAATCTAGGTCAAAATCTGTTAGCAGGTCAAGATTAGCACTTCTAAAAATGTAGTGAATGGAATGGAATAGAACACAATATAAAAGAAAGTACCAGAATGCATCTCAAGTAGCAAGGGTTAAGTGTGGGTGTGTGTGTATATGTGGGCACTGCAAGCTGGATCATTACATAAAAGGAACTTAGTTTTTAGTGTGGATCACTCAAAACATGATACAAACCACTGCTATAGGGAGTTAAAAAGCACCCTGTAGAGGCAGATGTCCTGGGTTTGAATCCTGAATACACCAATATCAAGTGTGTTGCATTGGCATGTTATCTGTTATTTGTAAAATAACTGAACAATCAAATGATATCATAATTCATAACACTTTCACAGGTTTACTGGGATGGTTGAATGAGTAAATATATGTGTAGGGGTAATAATGGTGTCTGGATCATATTAAATTACAAAATCAAGTCAGATATGCTACATGCAGTAAAGAGCACTGACTATTCAGCAGTCACTAGTATCACATGTTTTACCATAGATGTCAGAAAAATCTCTACCTTTAATACTATGGCCGCTAATGGAGACTCAGATTCTGGAAGTAAATCTTTAGACAGTTGTATAATCCACAGGACTACAGTGAGAAAGGGCTATAGCTAATTGGCCAGAGCCCTTGGTTTTAAAGGCCTTTTGATTCCTTTCATTTTTCTTACTCCTCATGGAGGCAGCCTTCTAAGCCCACTGGTCATTCATTTGTATTAAAATATTTGAAAAATTCTCTTTGGCTCCAGAAATATTTTATTGGAGATCAACTGAAAATTGAAATGATTTGATATGTGATCAGCAATACCACAGTCTTTTGTTCACTGATTTTCAGGACTTCGTAATATCTAGTTCACCAGCCTTTGGAAAACGTATGAAACCACAATGATTTCTGTTTAAAAAAAAAATCAGAAGAATTCTGATTCTTTTCAAAATTTATGCTTAATTTAATAAAACAAAGTTTAAGAGGCAATGACTATTACAGTGTCACTATTTTACACATTTTTATAACCATTCCCATTTTTTTCACAATAATGTTGATTAAGTTAAAATAATTCCACTGTTCTCTTTCTCATGCCCTTTGGTATAGCTGATGCTTTCTCTTCTAACCTCTCCTCCTTACAAGTCATTTCCTTTCCCTTCACTATATCACTTTTACTTTTCTCATTCTCACTTTTACTAAAGGGTCAGCCTCAAACCAAATTACATTCAAGATACAAAATAAATACATCAGTGTTTTAAAGAATGCTGGTAGCTGATATATCAATTACTTGAATTGATATCATGGGAAAAAGGGTATGTAAATAATATATTAAACATACATTTTTCTAATACTTTTTATGAACATTACTACCTTCAAAGTAAATATAAATAGTTAAAATACAAGAATGCCTATTGTAAAACTATTACAAAGTAACTATACTTGTGCTGTTTTCAGACAATTCTTTCTTTTTTATGTATGTTTTATACACATATAACTTAAAAATATAAAATTTTAAAGACCTCCAATCTGAATAATGTTCTGAAAACTTAGGTAGCAATGACATTGTGATCATGAATCCTCCTATATTTTAACAGGTAATTTTTTTTGAAAATAAATGCCTTGAAATTTCAAAAGAACACCTTCAATTGTATAATCCATTAGAATTAACGCTCACATATGTAGACCCTGCAAGCATAATAAATAGATTATTTAAATGTTATTCCCCTAGGGCAATGAGCTCACATTGGAGAGCCTTGGGAGTGGTCTGTGTACTTTTGTTGCAGGTAAATTCCTTATTGTGTGCTTCCATTTCCTCAACCATAAAGCAAGGAGAGGAAAGGAACCAAGCCCACTAGGTAGCAGTGAAGACTAAGAAAGTTGCTATACACAAATCACTTAGAACAAGGCCAGATTTGTGAGCCATAAATGCTACCTATATGTTTATTAATTACTTCAGAGATGAGTATGACAAAAAAACCTAACTCAGAATCTAAGACATTTTCATAATTTTATGTTATCTGGTAATACTCCCATTCCTGGGAAAGCATATTTAACAATTCTAGTTTAATTTATTCCAGAATTTTACAGTTAATGTGTAGGTAGAGGTTTAATTATGAAGGAAGATTCTTTAAGCGGGCAATGTTTCTAGGCTATATATCTGAATTTGAATTGTGGAAAGATATTAATGTTATAATCCTCAAACTTAACTATGCAAAAGTATCATTGAAATACATGCAGTTTTATACCCCCCATAATCTCTGAATTCAAACTCTGGGCGAATGTACATATTAACCAGGAATTACAGGAGATTTTGATACAGGTAGACAGACCTGGCAAAACACACTATGATTAAAAAAAAACATTTCCCTCAAAAACTGTCTCCAAATTTCTTACCTATGATGAATAATAGTACATAGATTTGTTTGATTTCACATGTAAACTCAGGCAGTGAACATTCTAAAATGTTGTTCTTCGATTTCAAAAATATGACTGAGAAACTGAATATTCAAGAGAAATTTTGACCAAATAAAATATTTTTAATGTTTTTTTGTCAACAGATATTTCCAAATGCAAGATTAAAGAGAGAAAAAATAATGATAAAATGAAGAGTGTATGTACAGAATGATTATATCTTCTTAAAAATAACTATCTATGTTTTCAGTTGTACAAATATAAAAATAAAAGGAAAAGGTTAAGACCAATAAACTGGAACAAAGGGATTTACAGGTGAGTTGTCAGGATAATTTCATAATATTCTATCTAGAGAAATATCATGGTGGAGTAAAGGATAATCAATATTAAAATCTTAATTGAGATTTAACGGATTAAAATTCACAATGTTGCAAATTGGCTATCTTTTTATGGATTGCAGAAACATGCCTAATATAGCATTTTTAATGGATACTGAAGATTCATTAACAAACACCTGAAACAGCTATATATAAATAGTCGTTGTTGGATATTAAAAAAAGAAAAAAAATCCTAAAACTAAGAAATTAGCAAATTATGTTTTGCCTCATTGTTTGCAGCTTGAAAAAAGTCACTGGTTGATGGTCTCTTTAAAATTAGAATATACTGCTTGGTATTAGGCTTATGCTGTCAGTGACACCATTTCCTGCCTTCATGCTTTTCGGCCCTATTGGATCCCACTGACAGGGGATGAAATCTTGTTCTGCCAATTTCAGACACAGATGTGGCTTTCCCATTTGCTTTTTCAATGTGTTAATTTGTCTCCAGATTGGGAGTCCATACACCTGGAATTTCTTACCACCATACCCTAGACCTCCTATGTAAAATCCAATATGGACATGAAACTTTTAACAACGTGAATTTAAAATGCAAAGCTTTCTTTTTCTTAAAATTAGCTGCTTATGTAAGTGTCCTTGAACTTTTGCCCCCCTTACCTTTCTGCTTTATTTGCTAGCAATTTTATAATTTGGGGTGTATGGTTGATGTTAATAAAATCCATTTTTAACAAAAACAGCTTAAGAAAACAATACTATATATTAAAGGAAGAAAAAAATAAAGGAAGCATGAATAAATTTCATAGAATGATTACAACGGGAATTGCCAGAGTAATATTTGAGTAACACAAAATACATATTAAAAGAATCACGTATGAGTAGCATAGTATTCTAATCCATGAATTGTACTTTCTTTTTTGTTTATCTCATATGGAGAGGGCACTGTAAAGGACTTTTTCCCTTCTTCCTTTTCCTTTTTTGACACAAGAAAAGAGAAATATTATGCTCTATGACATGCAGTATCCAATATTTACAAGTTAAGAAGGCAATTATGCATCTTTTTCCTGAAAAGGACAAGTAGCTAGTTATGGGCCACTTGCAGAGATCATTTTCAAGCAGATCCGTGTCATGACAGAATGATATGACAGAGACCCAAAAGATTCAGACTCGATGGTGGGAGACAGGATAAAATGTACCTTTAGTCTCCAATTAGAACCAGGTTAGACTAATTTGGGACTGATGACAGATGATGTCCATTGACATAAAGAATATGTGCATTGAAATTGTTTTAAATTAGTTGTATATATTGATAAAAGTTACATTTTTAAAAAAATAAAAGTTGCATTCTAAATGATATAATAACTAATTTTGTTATTACATTTATAATGTTTGAGCTTTGTAGGAAGGAATAGTTTAATGGATCATATACTAAACTATTGAGCTTATCTAGTTATACCATGGAAAGCGTTAGCTTAGTAACTTATTCTTGGACACACTCAGTTGCCAGTTCGTGGAACACAAATTATCCTTCCCTAAGAAGGATAATTTAACTTTATAAACAAGAATTAGGATACAATACAGAAAGTATTACACATGATAACGAAGTCTGCCAATATCCTTGAAAAATGACCACTTGAACCTCTTCTTTCAGTTCCATTCATTAAATGATTACTTCTCTTACTTTATGCTATGCATTTTTCTAGATATTGGAGACACAGAAATAAGACTTGATGTCTGCTTTCATACCATTTTGACTATTAAATGGACATATAAATAACTAAAAACAAGGCAGTAGAAATACAAAAACCAATGCTACTAATAAATTATTATAGATTCTAAAGAGAAGTATGGGTAAGAGACTCTGAATTTTATAGGCAAGGTCAACCTATTCTGATGGGGTATCTGGTGGAGGTACAGAAAAAAATTATGGGGAAAGGTGATGATCCAGACGGGAATGGCAAAATGAAAATAAGAAATAGAAATTTGTGACATTATAAGGAATTCCATCTCTACAAGAAAACAATCCATGTTTAAAACTGTTTCTAGGACAACTGTTACAAAGTGACTATAAACAAATAAATTTGGATATTTAAAAATATAATCCAGAGCCCATCTGCAGCAACTCATAACTCTACCATCATGAATATGATTCAAAAGGCCATTCATAAAAATCAGGGCATATTTTTTTCTGGATTACAAAAATGACTGTTTTCTTGCTGTCACTATACCTAAAACAGTTCTTCCAATCCCCAATTTTGTTTTTGTTTTACTAAGTGTTCTCATAAGAAAGCTTGTTCAGCAAAATACCTGTTCAGGTATTGCTAAAAGTAGAATTTTACTAATTATTATTTTAATATGGGAATAAAAGTAAAATGACTGATTAAAAAATCTCCTTATTTTGGGTGACAAGGTCTTCACTGGATATCTACAAGAACATAACGTAAGTAAAAAGATAATTGGTGATGTAAGTTTGAAAAATAAAATAAATAGGTGAATTGTAAGGAAATAGGATTCCAGGTAAGAGAAGATATGATGGCCAATAGCGTGTGGAGATGCCAGGCTGAGAAAGATGTTAGTTTTCTATTTATTTTATTGATAAGAAGCATATCTGTAAGCAAATCAATTCAGAAAGTATGAATATTAAATTGATCATCATCTGAAAAACATTATCCTAGGTAATTTGGAGGTGATACAGAATCATCTTTTTAATAAGAAAATTAGCCATTAAAAAATATAATTCAAGATGCAAATGATTCTAGAAACGTTAAGGTAGAGATGGAGAATAAGCCTGAAAAAATCAGGTCATCTTTATTCAACATATACTCACTGAGTAACCACAGTCTACCTACCAAAACTAGGATCAGGCTGGAAACAGATGAATGTCCTTCAGTTGCTTAAACTTTGGTACATGAGTTTTTAAGTTCTAACCCTTTATTTCTAAGCAGAAATTAATAAATAGACTAATAAAAATTACTGTTATAAACACTATAAAATATTATGAGATACAAAGAAGATAATGATTTAACAGTTATTATGAGGTGATGAAAATGAAATTGCTAGAATCAAGGACACATTGAGAGGCCTTAATAAGAGAGTAGATCACTTATTCACCAGAAATGGGAGTGAAAAAAGGGAAAATGTGAAAAACAGAGTTATTGGTATAAAGAACCTCAAAACAAACAACCATCATAACAAATAAATGTCATGAGGATTGCCCAGGAAATACCATATTTGAAGTACAATTATCCTGAAGAAAATCTTTTTACTCTGTGTGTTAATTAAAAGGGTATCTTTCGTTAGAAAGCTACATAAAATGCATTGTATTCAGAATATTTATAGAAGTAACAAGTAGACATTTTGAACAAAATCAATATATAATTGACTTAAATTAGTGATATAGCACTTAAGTGCATGAGAAAAGAAAATCACAAAGTGTTTTGTGATTCAACTGGTTCATCATATTAGGAAATACTTTTGAAGAGTTTCTAAAACACTATAAAGTTGCAATGCAAGAGTAAAATCAATCAAGATTCCCTTGCTAATCTTTCCATAGTGCAATTGTAAATTATTGTAATTCCACTTATATATGACTATGAGGCGTTTTGGGAAACTATAAGTAAAAAACCTTTAACCTTAAGTGTGTGTGTGTGTGTGTGTGTGTGTGTGTGTGTGTGCGCGTGTGTGTTTCAGAGTCAATTGCCATGATCTGATCAACATGACTAGGTTATTATATTTTTGTTGAAAGGGTAAGATTATATTTGAATATTGGAACTATAAGAAAAATCAATTTATTTTAAATTGCATATTAAAACACAAGGGAATGTATATTGAACAAACAGAACACATAGCTGTCAGTGCAATTAAAATTTAAGTTGGCATCTTAAAGATGACAAAATGAAATCGTTTTTAAGAAATCAAATTAACTAATGCAATACTCATACAAACACTGGAGAAGAAGTTTCCTAGCTAAGCTGTTTGGAAAGTAAAGCAAACATTAAACACATTTTCCTAACACGTGTAATATTTTTAAATTGTCTATTCTATAGTGTAAGCCACTCTGCTATAGCACCAGATTCTGACTTTATTGGTGTATATTTAAATGACTTCAGTCCACATTCGTTCAACATTAAAGGTTCACAAGGGTACCTGGATGTCTCAGTTGGCTAAGCATCCGACTTTTGATTAGGCTCAGGTCAAGATCTCACTGTTTGTGGGCTCGAGCCCCACTGACGATCCTCACTGACAGTGTGGATCCTGCTTGGCATTCTCTCTTTCTCCATCTCTGTCCCTCTGCCCACTCTCCAAAATATAAATAAATAAACATTAAAAAAAAGTTCATAAGCTATGTGATTTTATCAATCAAGGGACAGTCAGGAGACAAATTCCTCCTTAGTACTTTATATGGAGTGAATTTAATATGTGATTGTTAACTAAGTACAAGTTTGTTAACTAAGTAACAGAATGGGTAAAAGGAGAACTCAGGCATCATGAAACTAGGGACCTTATATAGCAGCTACTACTCCAGGAATGAAGGAACAGAGACACTATTGGAATTATTAAAATTTTGAAATTTAGAAGAGGGCCCTGAGAAGCTGAAGCTCAGGCCTCAGCTGATGTGGTGTCTGTCACAGGAGGGGCCCCATGGTGCTAAGACTCTTACCTCCAAGGAGGAAGCATCTGTTACTTAGTGCTTACGTCTCTGAAAGAGTACAACAAGGCTATTTTTGTAAATGTTTGGAAAAGCTCAAACCATCCAGCTACTGCTCCAGAAAGGAAGTGTTTCTGCCAAGATGAACAAATGGGGCTGGGGTGATGCTCACAGAAACTGCAAGCCTCCAACTCTCCATCTGTGCCCCCTCCTGAAAGAGCCTAACAGGGAGGAGCTGGCAAGCAGAATATGGAAGAGCGGGTTGGGAGCTAAGAGGAAATAATTTAATAAACTGTCTAGCACTGAATCCTCTACCAGAGGATTAAAAGGACTTCTTGGGGTAAATGTCAATAAATTTAATTTAATAACATACATCAGGAAATTTATTCTTCATTAGTATCAAGCCTAGTTTTAAACTAATCCAGTAGTGGTTGGATGATTAGTACATATAGTGATGCAAAAGCAACAACAAAATCAAAATGTAATCATGATATCATACATTTCAAACAATGAAGAATCATAGGGAACATTTTCTAAAGGTGAAAATATTTCAAAGGATCCTTCAATAACTTGCCCCAAATCATAACAATGACTACTGATGGGAAGAAAATTACACCTCAATTTTTGACTCTTGTTTTCTACATGTTAGAATACAAGTCTCCTCTATTCATTTGCAAATAGGTAATATTGCCAGCAAAAAAACATTTTTAGTATATTTTTTTGATATAAGGAAAGTGATGAGGCCTTAAGAAGTTAAATGTCTATAAAATCATAAACAAGCCAGTACTATCTTCTCATCTAAGACTTTTCCCTCTACTTCATGCTCTCTTTTCTACTTTTGCTGTAAATCTGATTCAATTACGGGAAAAGCCAGGAAAAACCTGTTAGCTATTATTTTCTTACTATCTATGGACTGAATCTTTAAACATAATATTTAGACATTAAACGCATTAGATAATTATAAATGTGCCACATGTCTTCATAATATATCATTGAGATACTGTAAAACCTAATGAACTGCTCCTTGAGTCTAGATGTAGAATTTGTAGAAGAAAATAACAGTATAGAAAATCAATAATCTACCAATATGTCTGTATTAGTTATCTGGTGCTATTATAAATTATCTCCAAGCTAAATGTCTGAAAACAAAAGAGATAATCTGATAGCTTCTGTGGCTTGGAAATCAGATCTGGCTTAGTGAGGTCCTCTACCTTAGGGTCTGTCACAAGGCTGTGATCAAGGTGTTCACTGGGCTGCAAACATCTCAAGGTTTGACTGGAGGGAATTCATCCCTTAGTTCATGTGGCTCTTGGGAGGCTGTAAATCCTCAATGACTATTGATTTGCTTGAGAAGTTCTACCTTCAAGTCACTGACATGACTCAGCAAGCCCCAGGTTCTCACTGGCTGTTGGCCAAATACATCACTGCCTTGTTATGTGGGTCTCTCCAGAGGGATACTTACAATAGGCAGCTTGCTTCTCCAAGAAGGAGAATACCACTGAGGAGAAGATGAGAGATGACAAAAAGACAGAGGTGCCATTGATTTTGTAACCTAATCCTGGATGGGACATTCAACCACTTTTATTGTGTTCTATTCATTAGAAACCAGTCACTAGATCTAGCCCATACCCAAGGGGAAAGGTTGTACAAAGGCACGAATACCAAGAGATGGACATCATTTGGAGCCATTTTAGAGGCTGTCTACCGCAAGGTCTATCTTGGAAAGGAAACAAAATGCAGAAGGAATCACACTGAGTTTTTTTAATCTTTAGTCATTCCAAGTCCCTCTTCTATCAAGTCCTATTTAAGTATCCTAATTAAATTTTAAAACAGAAAATAAAGAAAAATGTTTTCAAATGTTATAGCATTGTCAAAAGCACATCAAATAGGTAACATAATTTGTGAAATCAGAATGTATTGTAAAAAAGAAACATTATAAAACAACTCTACCAAGGATCTCTCTTCCTCTTTTTGTTTTTGTTTTTTTTTTTTTAATTTTTTAAAGGTATACAATGTTACATTTGTTTCAGATGTACAGCATAGTGATTCAACAAGTCTAAAGATTAAGCTATGCTCATCACAAGTGCATGTACCATCTGTCACCATACAATGCTTTCACAATTACCATTGGCCCTATTCCCTATGCTGTACCTTTTTTATCCCAGTGACTTATGCATTCCATAACTGGAAGCTGCATTCCCCCACTCCCCTTCACCCATTCTGCCCATTTCCCCTATCCCCCTTTCCTCTGGCAAGTTTATACTCTGTATTTATGGGCCTGCTTCTGCTTTTTGTTTGTTTATTCATTTGTTTTTTTAGATTCTACATATAAGTGAAATCCTATGGTATCTGTCTTTCCTTGACTTATTTCTCTTATCTTAATACCGTCAAGATCCATCTGTGTTGTCTCAAATGGCAAGATCCCATTCCTTTCTATGGCTGAGTAACATCCCTTTATATTCAAGGATCTCTTTATTAATACAAAAATGTTATCTGTTTATTGTGATATTCTTTTAAAAAATTCTGTTTTCATTATGTGACCATCCTCAACCCAAGAGCTTCAGACTTCAGGTAAACAAAAAGTCAAGCTTTAAAATAGATGTACTAAAGATTTCAGTCCACCATGGTTTCCAAAACCCCTGTACAATTATCATCTACTATTCTGATTGAGTGTTTTATTTCACACTCATTGCAATACTAAATGAAGCAGTGTTTAAAAATCACTAGTGTAGGGGCGCCTGGGTGGCGCAGTCGGTTAAGCGTCCGACTTCAGCCAGGTCACGATCTCGCGGTCCGTGAGTTCGAGCCCCGCGTCAGGCTCTGGGCTGATGGCTCGGAGCCTGGAGCCTGTTTCCGATTCTGTGTCTCCCTCTCTCTCTCTGCCCCTCCCCCGTTCATGCTCTGTCTCTCTCTGTACCAAAAATAAATAAAAACGTTGAAAAAAAAATTAAAAAAAAAATCACTAGTGTAACTGACATTTACATTCTTACCTTCCAGCACTGCATGTCCCTTTTTTTTAGGTAAGAGACTCCAAATTACAGGGGACACTTTATCTCCAATCTCTGGCCAGTACTCAGTGACTTCTTTACCCCTGGCCACAGCAATTGTTTTGGAGATAAGAATTTAGCCCTGATTGGGTTAAAAAGCTCAGGTCTGGACTTTTCCTTGCAATCAGTTGAAATATAAAAAGGTATCTCCTTTTTGCTTGTTTTACCAAGAAGAACCTAGATAGCAAATTCTGACAACTCCACCCTAACTCTAGAGACCACCTGAGAGTAACAACAATGCTGAGTAAATCCAGAGCTTAGAGAAGTAGACAGTAAATCAGCGAGATCATTCTTGAGCCACTTAATTCAGCTATGCCTGAAATAAGCCTTATTAGTAATCTGATCCAATAAACTAATATTCCATTTGCTGTGCTGTCAATAAGCATGTTTGTACTGGTTTTATAGAATTTGCTACCCAGTGAGTTCCAAGTAACATCATGACTAAGTAAATTAAAAAAAAAAAAAAGATGTTTACCTGAATACATGTCTTCCCAGTGTAACTCAATAATGGAAGTATAACCAATTGGCTATCATATATTGAATTCAGAATACTTTGATTTAGATTTAAATATGATAGAAGCAGAGATGACTTATTATTTTAATAAAAACCTTTCAGTACTTACTTGATCAGTCACATTTTATGCAGAACTTAATTATCTACTGAGAAAAAGATGTACCTTAGCTTCAGAATCAAACTTTTAAGCAAATGTAGGGAATGTTTAAACTGCCACTTGATATATCAAGTCACAACTTTATAAAGAGGGAACAAATTCTTTATCAGCAATTAAAGTAATTTAAAAATGTACAGTTAAAAGGAATCCAAAAGCTATTTTTATATAACATTTTCACCTTGTTATTAAACTGTTTTTAGTTATTAGCTTGACAGATCAAAGATGCTAATGTGTGTGGTGGAAGAAAAGTATTCTAACATAATTAAATGTAATACTTTAGCAGGAATATGAAATCTTGCTGCACTCTTGCAGTTAAGAAGCTGTGTGATATCAGAATGTTTTCTGACCTCTCTGATATTTTAAAGTCAAGTTATTTTCGCTATAATAATTGTTGTGGACTTTCTTCCATGGGCTCTACCATATAAAAAAATCAAATGATCCAGTAAAATAATTTGTGGGAATATACTCCAAGTGACATACTACACATGAGAAGTATATCATTTTATTATCCTACTTATAATTTTTCAAGCTTATATACCTTTAAGATGATGTTTATCACTTTAACAAGGACTATTAAGCCTGAATATCTGTCCTTTGCTTGAGATCATGATCTGAAGCTGAAGTAGGATACTCAACCAAATGAGCCACCCAGGCACCTCTCTGTTTTTTGTTTTGTTTTTTTTTTTTTTCATTCCTCACATACACTTTAGCTAATCTGACACTTAATCATTTCTTCTTCTAACCTGTTTCCAGTCTTATATACTTTGCAAATACTATTTTATTCTCTCTCCAGAATGGTAGCTCTATATTCCTGACTTACCTAAATCCTCCTCTTTTTCCTTGTATTAATTTAAATGTCATATGCTCCGTCATTCCTTCTTTAACCCATGACCACAAATCCAAGTTTAGTGACTGCTTCATTTTTCTTCACAGTATTTAGCTATTTTCCTAAAGCTAACTTACCACAGTTTGTACTTTGACATATACACACACATATATAATTCATTCTCTATGTATACATATATAATTATATGTATATATGTGTGTGAATATGTATACATGTATGTGTACATATGTTTACTCTGTTTAATAAATCTGCACCAATGTATATGCAATGTCTAACACTTCTGTCTAGTGAATATTAGGATCAATATAATACTGTTAGATTGATTCATATTTTTTAAAACAGGCAGAAGAAGAAATAGGTGATTTTTCTTTCTGAATCCACATATTTATGTCATATCTCAGTCAAAAGACGTAAGTAATATATTCAAGATTTTGTGAATGTCTTGCCTTTGCTCAAATTTCTAATTAAATTTTAAAATTAAATGCATTAAATTATCATTTTTGAATATATTCATCATAACACATTGTGATAGGGTAATCAAGGGCAGTACATAGAAACACACTTAAATAATAAACTTATTATATTCCTTTCAATAGACACTGCTACTTTTACTCTAAATAAAATCTGAATTTATACTTACTCTGTTTGTAAATCTCATTTCTCCACATAGATAATGATTTTTTCTTTCTTATTATAAATACACAGACCTTGACTTACCTATCTACTCTTATTGCCAGACCTGTGACCTAAATTCAAAACTCTAGTCATTATTACCTTCCTTCTGCCTTCCCCTCCCCTGAAATATGTCCCTATCTCCTTTTTCTGGCTGGAAAATTCATATATATTCACTAAGATTATATTTTAAACAGGCACTTTTGTTGACACAACTTTAACCATTGCCCTCAATTTAAAATGTTTTATTTTCTAAAGTTTTCATAGAATTATAACATGCATACAGAAATTGAATCATAAATTAGCAGCATGACAAATTATCAAAAGTTCAAATCTTTACATGACAGAAATTAAATATGATTACTGTCCTAAAGCTTCACTCCTCCTTTCAACCACTACCTTGTACTTCCACTCCAAAATTTATCATTATTCTGATCATAAATGACATAACACGATTTTCCTGTCTTCGAACTTTGAAAAATGGAATCATGCTTAGGTGTTCATTTTGACCTGGCTGCCTTTGATAAGTATAATATTTTTGGGATTCCTTCATATTATCTCATAGAGATGGGTTATATTTTCATTGCTGTATAGTATTCTATTAATTCATCTAAGTTATTTTTTATTCTACCATTATAAATATTTATGTGTCTACTTCCCATTATTAGCCATAACAAATAATGTCACTGCAAGCATCCTTGTTCATGTCTTTCTTTGAACTTCTACATGTTTATTAAAGATACACACAGGTGCATGCACACACACACACACACACACACACACACACACACAAGACACACACTCAGGAAAGAAATAGTGAGACTCAGGGCATCTTTATGCGAATAATATCAAATAGTTTTCCCAAAAACTTATATTGATGTATACACCCTCCAGTGAATAGATAGTAACAAATGAAAGTAGCAATTGCTCCAGAGCCTAGTCAATATTTGTTTTTTTTACCTTTTTATTTTGGTCTTTGCCATACATAGGCACAGTATCACATTTCTTATTTTTATATATGCATTTTCACAAACATGTCAGTATATTGACTGAGATTTCATTGAATACATATATGATAAATTTGTGGAAACTTTTTGGCTTTAGAAAATCAAGTTTTTATTAATAAACATAAAATATTTATTTATATATTTAGTTTCACTTTAGTTTTTGGCAACAAAATTGTATAGTTTTCTGTATAGAGGTATTGGATATCTTATATTTTTGATATTTGACATTTTTGAGACAATAAAAATACCCTTCTTTATCTTCTAAAATTATGGTAGTATATAATAATTCAAGTGATTTTTTAATTTACCTTACATTGAATAGCATAATAATAACATTATTAATTCAAATAATTTATTACTAAATTCTTCTGAATTTCTACCCATTACAATATGTTGTCTGAATTAATGACAGTCATTTCTATTTCTGGGTTTTATAATTTTTGTTCATTTTTTTCTTGCTATATATAACTGGCAAGGATCTCTTAATATAATATTAGATAAATATGATGATAAAAGACATGTTTTTCTTATCAATGGTTACAGAGAAAAGCATATGTATTATTTATGGATTTCTTATTTTGTTGTTAATATTGCATTTATATTTGATTTTGAATACCAATAGCACTTTTCACACAACTAAAACAAATAGTACTAAAATTTGTGTGGAACCACAAACGACCCTAAACAGCCAAAGCAATTTTGAGAAAGAACAAAGCTGGAGGTATCACGATCGTAGATATCAAGATACACTACAAAGCTATAATAATCAAAATAGTATAGTACTGGCACAAAACAGACACACACATCAGTGGAACAGAATAGAAAGCCTAGAAGTAAACCTATGCATATATGGTCAATCTGCAACAAGGGAGTCAAGAGTACACAATGTGGAAAAGACAGTATCTTCAATATATAGTACTGGAAAAACTGGACAGCCACATGCAAAATGAGAAAAGACCACTTTCTTGCATCATACACAAAAATAAACTCAAAATGGGTTAAAAACCTAAACGTGTGACATGAAACCATAAAAAATCTAAGAAGAAAACATAGGCAATAGTTTCTTTGACATCTATTGTAGAAACATTTTTCTACATATGTTTCCTCAGGAATGGGAAACAAAAGTAAAAATACTACTCGGTGATCAAAAAAGAATGAAAATTGTCATTTGCAACAATATGGATGGAACTAGAGTGTATTATGCTATGCAAAATAAGTCAATCAGAGAATGAGAAATATATGATTTCACTCACATATAGAATTTGAGAAACAAAACAGATGAATATAGGGGAAGGGAAGGAAAAATTAGAAAAAAACAGAGAGAGGGGCAAGTCCTAAGAGACTCTTGAATACAGAGAATAAATTGAGGGCTGCTGAAAAGGAGGAGAGTGGGGCAACTTGCTAAATGGGTGATGGACATTAAGGAGGGCACTTGTTAGGATGAGCACTGGGTGTTAAATGCAAATGGTGAATCACTGGGTTCTACTCCTGAAACCAATACGACCCTAATGTTAACTAACTTAAATTTAAATTAATAATTTAAAAAAAGCAAAAATAAATTATTGGAACTACACCAAAATAAAAAGCCTTAACACGGCAAAGGTAACTGTTAACAAACTGAAAAAGCAACATCTGAATGGGAGAAGATATTTTTTCAAGTATTATATCTGATAAGGAGTTAATATCCAAAATATACAGTGAACTTACACAACAACAAGAAAAATAGTTCTACTTAAAAAATGTGCTGAGGATCTAAATAGACGTTTTTCCAAAGAAGACCTACAGATGGCCAACAGACATATGAAAATGCTCAACATTACTAATCATCAGGGATATACAAATCCAAACCAAAATGAAATGTGACCTTACACCTGTTAGAAGGGCTAGAATCAAAAGACAAGGAATAAAAAGTGTTTGCAAAGATGTGGAGTAAAGGAATCCTCGTGCATTGTTGGTAGGAATGTAAATTGGTACAGCCATTATGGAAAATAGTACAGACATTCCTCAAAAAACAAAAAAATAAAATTATCATATGTTCCAGTAATTCCACTATTGGGTATTTATCCAAAGACAATGAAAACACTAATTTGAAAAGATATATGCACTCCCATGTTCATTGCATTATTATTTACAATTTCCAAGATATAGAAGCAACCTGTGTCCATGGATAGATAAATGAATAAACAAGATCTAGTGCTCCTATACAGTGGAGTATTACTCAGCCACAAAAAAAAATGAGATCTTGTCATTTATGACAACATGAATGGATGTAGAGTGTATTAAACTAAGTGAAATATGTCAGCAGTACTGGGTATTATAGGTAAGTGATGAATCATTACATTCTACATCTGAAACCAATTTTACCATATATGTTAACTAACTAGCATTTAAATAAAAACTTGAAAAAAATAAGTCAGAGAAAGAAAAATACCATAGAATTTTACTTACACGTGGAATCTTGAAACAAAATAAAACAAAACAAACAAATAGAAACAGACCAATAAATACAGAGAACTAATGGTCGCTGAAAGGAAGGGGGGGTGAGAAGAGTAAAATGGATGAAAGGGAGTGGAATGTACAGGCTTCCAGTTATGAAATGAGTAAATTATGGGGATGAAAGATACAGCATAGAAAATACAGTCAATGTATTTGACAGGTCAGGTCATGATTCAAGGGTGTTATGGTGACAGATGGTAACTATACTTCTGGTGAGTATAACATAACCCATAGAATTATTGAATCACCACGTTGTACACCTGAAAATAATGTAACATTTTGTTTCAACTATATTTCAATTAAAAATGTTCTTGGCTGGTTAAGGGTTTACATTATAATTAGAAATACATTTTATTGAGTTATTTTCTGCATCTATTGATATCCCCTTATGACTTTTCCTTTAATCTGTTAATCTGGTAAATTATACTTAAATGTTAAGTTAGCAATACATTCCTGAATATAATTTTGGTCATGATATCTGGTCATGATATTTATTTTAAGATTCGTGTATCTGTGTTAACAAATAAAATTTGCTATGATTGTTACATCTTTGTCAGATTTTGTTATCCACATCATTATGTCTTCCAAAGCAGGTTGAGATATGATTTCTTCTTTCTTCCTTGACACTGTTTTGAATGGTGGGAGTTACTGTTTCCTTAAATATTAGGTCAAATTTATCATGGAAGGCATCTTTACCTGCACTCAATCTTTTGTGTTTTGTAAGAATGATTTTATTTATTTATTTTATTTTTTTAATGTTTATTTATTTTTGAGAGAGAGAAAGAGAAAGAGAGAGAGGAAGAAACAGACAGATCACTAGCCGGGGAGGGGCAGAGAGAGAAAGAGAAGGAGACACAGAATACAAAGCAGGCTCCAGGCTCTGGGCTGCATAGAGCTGAATGCGGGGCTCGAACCCACAAGCTGTGATATCACGACCTGAGTGCAAGTCAGACGCCTAACCAACTGAGCCACCCAGGTGCCCTGAGAATGATTTTAATAAAGATAAATTTTATAATTATAGAATAATTCAGATTGTAAATCTTCTAATTTTTTTTTAATGTTCATTTATTTTTGAGGGAGAGAGAGAGAGAGAGACAAAGTGTGAGCAGGGGAGCGGCAGAGAGAGAGAGAGAGAGAGAGAGAGGGAGACACAGAATCCAAAGCAGGCTCAAGGCTCTGAGCTATCAGCACTGAGCCAGACACAGGGCTCAAACCCACGAACTATGAGATCATGACCTGAGCTGAAATTGGACCCTTAACCAACGGACCCACCCAGGCATCCCTCAGAGTGAAAATATTTTTATGTCAGTTTGTATACATTATGTTTTTTTTAGACATTTTCTTATTGAATCTATGTTATCAGATATTCTTATATAAAGGTATATCTATAAAGGTGTTTATAATATGTTTTATAATGATTTTCATATTGGTAAGATGTTTATTAATATCTCCTTTATCATTCCCATTATTGAGCATTGGGACTTCTCTAGTATCTTGATGGGTTCTACCAGGAGTTTATTATACTTAGTAATATATTATAAAAATATATTTCTTATATGGTTAGTTTTTATTATCTTGATTATTTTTATCTTATGGTTTCTTTTGTTAAGTTTTATAATGATAGGAATGCTTATATCATTCATTTTCCTACTTTATTATCTTGAATGTGCAGTAAGTGTCACAACTAGACTTTCTGGCATTCAATTTAAAAAAGGATTTTCTGGGCGACCTGGATGGCTCTGTTGGTTAAGCGTCTGTCTCTTGGCTTCAGGTCAGGTCATGATTCAAGGTTCATGGGATCGAGCCCCACATTGGGTTCTGTGCTGACAGTGTGGAATCTTCTTGGGATTGTCTCTCTCTCTCTTTCTCTCTCTTTCTCTTCCTGCCTCTCCCCTGCTCACTATCTCTTTCTTTCTGTATCTCCAAATAAATAAGCATTAAAAAAATCTCTAAAAAAGCAGTTTCTAATTGTATTGTGATTTTTTTTTCAACTAAATTGGATATTTAGGACTCTGCTTCCTAATTTAATTAAAGTTGAGTGTTACTTATTTTAATATTGATTTTTAAGGTAATACCATAACAATTAACAATGTACTGTTTACTTTAAAGCCTTTGTTATTTCTTAAGACTTTATCTGTGACTTAGCAGGTCATAAATTTTACTTAATATTCTACCATGTGCACTTATAAAGAGTGTATATTTTGAAATTGTTGGGTTCAGCTCAAATTTATTAGATGATTCATATAAAGGCTCACTGTTTTTTTTTTCTAGCTTGTTTTATCAGTTACTAAGAAAGCTGTTTACTATTCCATTAGTTCTGTTAATATTAACTTCATGTATTTTAGGGTATATTAGAGCATACCCACTTATAATTTTAAATCTCTATGGTGAATTAAATTTTATTATTACATTTCATCACGTTATTTCATTATCATTTTGAAATTGCTCTTTATCTCTATAAATGATATGTAATTGACAAATACCTGGGGAGAAATGAAAGCATAAAATACAGGACAAACTTCTCTGAACTTTTTCTTGTTTATAATATGGCCACCAAACTGAGTTGATTGTTTCCCAATACTTTCAACAAATGGTTGTCATTTGGTTTGGTTTTGTCTAGCTATTTTAGTTTTTGTCTTTAGGCAGGTTTTACTAGCAACCTATTTGCAGAAGATAACTTTTTTCTTTTTAATTTTTGCTATTTTACCAATTGAACTTTAATATCTAGAAAGCAGATTTAAATTTGAAGTGTTGAATTCAGCAACTGTATTAAAGTTAGTCTTAATGACTTTTAATATGTAAATATGTGTATGATGAACACATAAATTCTCAAAAGACTCAGGATAGTACAATTAAGTATGAAAGTTTTATAATTTGAATACAATTTAAATCAGAATAATCTTACAATAAATCTAAAATTCACAAATGAAAAGACAGATACCATATGTTTTCACTCTTATGTAGATCTTGAGAAACTTAACAGAAACCCATGGGGGAGGGGAAGGAAAAAAAAAGAGGTTAGAGTGGGAGAGAGCCAAAGCATAAGAGACTCTTAAAAACTGAGAACAAACTGAGGGTTGATGGGGGTGGGAGAGAGGGGAGGGTGGGTGGTGGGTATTGAGGAGGGCACCTTTTGGGATGAGCACTGGGTGTTGTATGCAAACCAATTGGACAATAAATTTCATATATTGAAAAAAAATAAAATAAAATAAAATTCACAAATGATGGGAAAAAAAGAAAAAATATAAAGTAAAACATATTATTTTTTCTGAATTCAAAAATAAAATAGTCATGACTCACCCTTTTACAAAACTATACTTAAAAATCTTATATATGTATGTTATTTTATCTCTAATAAATCTCTCTATTAGCTAAAATACTGCCATTCCAAAGTTTTCAACTCAAGGGACTGTTACCTTCTTGTCATGAATGTATAAACATAGAAATGACAGATCATTTCTGTGCCTACTCCCATGTACTGCTCCAGCCTAAGATTATATAATTTTATGCCTTCTTTAAGTTATTCAAATATGCTACACACCTTAGTCCACTAAGCAGTTGCATGCATGTTTTTCTTATCATCAAAAGTCCAGTTTATATCTCTTTAACTGCCTTATTCCTATTAAAGTTAAAATCAAACATAATTTCCCAAGTAAGTCTTGCTTCATCTCCCCAACTAAATGAAGCTTGCTTTATTGTTATAGTATGTTTCCTTAGACCTGAATTAATATAATTGATAAACCCCTCTCAGAGGTTGGTGTGTGATTATTATATAAATTGAACATGTAAAGCAATCAGAAGGCTACTTGGAATATAATAATAATTCAATAAAACTTAGCCTTTATAATTACTGTTTCCATTTTTATATAAAATGGTGAATCTTCAAGTGAATAAAGGAGTTTCCCCAAGATACAAAGTCATTAAGTTGCCATGTTTTATCCCATGTTCAATTATTATTTTCAATTTTTCCTTGCTGTCCTTTTTTTCAACCATTTTGCTTATTTCCCTGATACTTCTCTGATGTATGTGTAGGTATATTCATGAAAATGAACATATAAATATATATACACACATACAAATGCAAACATTCACCCACTGACACACACACTTGTAGCTGAATACTTGAATGGAATCTTACTATAGAGTTTATGACATAGTAGTTAAATGTTTAGCAAATCATTACTTTCAAAAAGGAGTAAAGGTCCATACTTCATTGGAGTAGATATTTCAAATATTTGAAAAAAAAAACAGTTTCACCTATATTTTTAGGGATAATATTCCTATATGTTTGTTTGTTTCTGAATAGCCAATATTTATCCAGGATTGAAAATTGGAACCAAGAGTTTCTATTCAAGCTACAGACAAATTTTATTGTAAGTTATTTATATAGTATCATTCATGTTTCCTAGAATTCATTCTTTAAAAATGGTTGAACATAATATTTTCTACACCTAAAATGTGCAATGTAATGATAATAATAAATATTGAAATATAAGAGGTTTTATTTTGAGGTGATATGGTACATCATCATCTGCTTTCCTTGCCTCTTTCTCAGCTATTTATTATAGTTATTTATTTTCTTCCTAGGGCATAAGGGGCAAGTAATGAAAATGAGCAGATTTTGGTCATAAGCACAAGTCAACCCATGATCCATTATGTGTAGCACTTAAACTAATTTAAGTTTATTTATTTATTTAGAGAGAGAGAGCGTGAGTGGGAGGGGCAAAGAGTGAGACAGAGAGAGAGACTGAATCCCAAGTAGGCTCTGGACTGCTAGTGCAGAGCCCAACGTGGGGCTCGAACTCATGAACCATGTGATCTTGACCTGAGACGAAACCAAGAGTCGGGACGCTTAACTGATTGAGCCACCCAGGCACCCAAACTAATTTCAAAACAGGCTTCAAAAAATATAATGCATTTTATATGCCAAACTATATATATATATAGGCTAGGAATTTATGTGACACATAGTTAAAAATATACATCTGAAAATTAAGCTTTTGTATGTATAGGAAAGTGTGTGTGTATGTTCATATGCATGAGGGTGTGTACCCATGCATTCAAAAGAGTTGATAAGAGAAAATATTAATATGATAAATATTTCTTACATGGATTCATGTGAGTATAAGTCTGAAGGAAACTCATTATGTTTTTGACAATACAAACTCATATTATCTTGTGGTTACTTGAAACATGGGTGAATGTTAACCTCAAAAAATTAAGTATATTCATCAAAATTTTATTTGATGACTATTTGGAATATGGGTGGATGCTGGCATAAAATCAAGAAATTTTATTATAAAAGTTGTCATTGTTTCTAAAAATATTGTTCTATGATTTCTGAAAGAACTTTCATTTTAAGACTCATATGATCTACATCTGTAGTCATAAGACTACATATGTTTGCAAATTGTATTTAACCATTATTTTAGAAAGAACTATGTAAACTTAAACACAAGTACATGAATCAGAAATATTAAAGACAATATATTCCAAACATCTTTTTCCTGTCTAACCTATTGTTTAAGCATACTACATATTTTAAACTTCTGATAAAATGTAAGTTCTTTGATGAGTTTTCTGTCACAAAGTATTAACAAATGTGAATATATAATTTTTATATGCCAGAGTACATACATACTTATTCCAATAATAACGCCAACCCCAAATAACCTTAAATACAAACACAAATCAGCAATATTGAGTATAGATTTCTTTCATTTATAATATGTATCTTCAAATAGTAGGCCATTTCAGCTTGAATTCATTTTCATAACAAATTAATAGAATAAATACATTAAAGCTAACTCAAATAAAGTCTAAGGAATATGTGTATAAAAAGATTATTTTCAGTGATTAATTACAGTTGAGATGATTAGACAATCCAAATTTTCTTTTGAGTGTATCTCAAAATGGTAGCTCAGAATGAGCAGTATTTGGTTATTGTGTGAAGAAATTACATTATTTTAGATATACTACATTTTAAAGAGACTATATAATTTATTAATATGTCTGTAATTTAAAAAAACATATATAATTTATATAAGTACCAAAAAACATAGTTTTATTTAAAGAAAATATATTACTCAGTATGATGACTGTATATCTTTGAAGCATAGTTATTTGTAGCTTTAAAAACCATGAGCCACATTTTCAAATTTCCCTCTAATTATAACTGCTCAAAGTTAGGGAAAATATCATTCTTTAAGTAAATCATCACAATAAAATTTTTCCATGCACTGTATTTTATGCTAATTTTTCTTAAATTTTAAGAATATAAAAACATTTGATTTCTTTAAATTGAATAAAGCAATAGTAACTGACCATAATAAAAAAAATCAAGTTTTTATTTATTTATTTTTTCAACGTTTTTTTATTTATTTTTGGGACAGAGAGAGACAGAGCATGAACAGGGGAGGGGCAGAGAGAGAGGGAGACACAGAATCGGAAACAGGCTCCAGGCTCTAAGCCATCAGCCCAGAGCCTGACTTGGGGCTCGAACTCACGGACCACGAGATCGTGACCTGGCTGAAGTCGGACGCTTAACCGACTGCGCCACCCAGGCGCCCCTTAAGTTTTTAATTATATTAACTCTTCTAAAGTATATCTAAAGCACAGGACAAGAATTATTTAAGATCATGATTATTAACTTACTACTGGTATAGAAATTAAGACAAAACACTACTGGACTTCATATTTGTTTCTTTAAACCTTAAGGGAAAAAATTAAGTTTATTTATTTATTTTGAAAGAGAGAGAGTGCAAGGGGGGTAGGGACAGAGACAGGGGTTAGAGAGAGAACCCCAAACAGGTTCCAAACTGTCAGTGCAGACGGAGCCTGATGTAGGGCTCGAACCCATGAACTGGGAGGTCATGACCTGAGCTGAAATCAAGAGTCAGATGCTTAACCTACTGAGCCACTCAGGCACCCCGGGAAAAATGTTTGATGAGAATGTCTTCGATTTATACTTCCTTACCATCTTTCCTTAACTCTTTTTTTTAATGAAAGCCATGAAAAAAATATTTTCCCAAATTCAAGAAGCTAAAAACAATCCATGCCCCTGAAGAGCAATCCTGGTTATTATGCTTCTTTAGATTATACACAGATCCCAGCAGAGTGCCATATACACATGGAAGATCGTATAAGAATACACTCTAAGTAGATTTAAGTAGAAAGCTTACATTTAGTGTTGCCTCTGTTTGAAAGAAGTAAGCAGAGGAGATGTAAGGAAACACACTTTCTGATATTGCCACACTATAAAGGGGCAGAAAAGAAGTGTGATAAGGAGAGGGACAAATTTTTACAAACAAAATAAAATAAAATAAAACACAGTTGGGAAAGAGAGATCCAAATTTTCCAAATTAGTAGATTGATCTACTAGAGTATGCCACATTCCTTCTTTCAATATTTTTTTCTGTCTGCTGATGGGCAAAGGGGTACCATTAGAAGTGATGATGTATCCACATGTAGCACAGAGTCACTTTTTCATTTCTAACATCTGACCTTCTGAACGTGCTTTACTATCAGTTGTCTCTTCAACTGAATAAATTAGAAGTTGCTTCTTGTAAGGGAAGGTTGGAGACTACCAATTTGGCCAAGTTTCTCATTTTACAAAGGGAAAATTGAGGTTGAAAAGGTTAAATGACTTTTTCATGGTCATGCATATATTCAACAGGAAGTCAGTACAGACTCTTGTGTCTTTACTATCCTTTGGAGATCAGAATTTGATCAGAATAGGAGATACGAAAAACTCTGAGATTGAACCTCATATTTTTACCTAAAATAGTGTGTGTGTGTGTGTGTGTGTGTGTTTAGTCAATGTATGTTATGATGAATCATAAAAAAATTTTAAAATTAAGAAAATCAATAGTATTAATTGATTTATAGGTCATTATAAACACTTAATTTTATCACAAATCAAACTTTTATTTGCATTATTTAAAATAAAAGCATTTTTATATGAAAATACTAATTGGGAGAAACTTTTCTCTATGTCAGAACAACTTATTATTGAGTTAGGTTAAATTTCAAAAAATAATAAAAAATAAATTTCTTAGCTTAATTCAGTGTTATCATTTAAATTCCTATGAATGAAATATGGGGATAGCAAGCAGATTTTTGAGAGTTGGGGAAATATTTGAAGAAAACAAGGTCATCATTCTCAACATTCTATGAAGTTTATAATTTGGAAAATTAGTAGAGTGTACATAGTATTTTTATCTAGGACCATTTTCCTTATTTATCATTTTCTTTGGAACTCTTTCAAAGGTATATTTCAAATTAGAGCGTGTGTAATTTTGTTTGGGGGCTAGTTTACAAAAGCACTTCCTTAATTTCTTTGCAATGAACTTATTTTTCCCCAGGATATGATCAAAATAATTTTTTCAATTTAAAGTATAGTAAATATAGTAAAATATTTTCTCCACATTTTAGTTGTTCTCATACACTCTCTGGTGGAAGAATTAAAACAGCTGATTTATACTAAAAAGGGATCAACATATGTAAGACAAGTATCTCCAAACAGTAGGGACAAAAATGAGTAAATGAACTCTACTATTTTCACACAAGTTCAAGTTTTATTAATAGAAATCTGAAGACTTGGAATGAATTCTAATTATGTTTTCATTGAACTGTTCTTTTAAATATCATATCGTTGAGATGGATTGTATTGGAACATTATATTCATCTATGTTATCAATGTATGCCAATTGGTTTTAACTTCTGTATTCCTCATAAATTTTCATACCTGTTAACGAATTTTTGACATATTTTGGAAACAAGTATTTGCCAACCTGTGATACACTGACTGCTAGTCAGTATAAGAGAATGAGTGGCTTGAGCCAATACTTGTTCAGACCAGTATCAGGACATAGTAGAAGCAAAAACATCATTGCCTTCTGAGATCCTTTCAGAGTTGGATTTGTGAAGATCTAAGAGAATTTAGAATCTTAAATATCCTATAAATTGTGATAACTGCATCATTCACGTCATTGGAAACGGCCACCATTGTGTATTTTGTTATATGCTTTCCAAATACATGCCCTTAGACTCTAATTTGGGAGATTGCATAACAGAGTGTAGTTCTGAGAATTATTTCTGTGTTGAAATGAAATTGTGAAATGTCGAGTAAATTTAAGAAATGGTCTCAAAAAAAAAAACAAAAACTAAAACAGCATTTCTCAAAGTCTCCAAAACTTGCACAAACTTACCCTGACATTTTTGATAAAGTGAAGTGTGTTTTCAATCTTTCCAAGACATACTTAATCAGAATCTCTGTGGCGGCCATTGAGATATCTAAAATTTTAAAACTATTTTAAGTACATATAAACATTCATTTTGGATCAGTGGTGTAAAGTGTACCATGTTACTTATATTCTGATTTCATCTGGGTTATCTCAGAGGCAGACATGTGTCCTAACTCTCAGGTTTGGGGCACACCACCAGCTCAGCTATCAAACCTACTGAGATGGCAGCTAAAATGGAAAGGAATTCAGAATGTATAATAAAGGAGCGGGGAAATGGATTCCAAGTTGTGGCTCTAAGACTACAGTAAAGTTAGCTCATCCCGTTAAGTTCCTCCTTTAAGTTTCCCTCAGGAAAAAAAGCCCACAGAGACCATGGAGGGGCTGCTTCCTAAACTTGTGGAAGAAATAGCTCTACGTGGGGATTGGCAAAGGTGCTGATGGAACAGCTATAAGATATGAACAGATTGGTCCTCTCTGAGATATTTTTCTTACAAGTCATTGTTTCAGCATCTCTGTGATATGTTAAAATAGTTTCATTTTAATGTAATTTTGTGTTTCTTGTTTTAGAGGGAGGTTTTGTCTTCTGTAAATTATTCCCTCATAGCCAGAAGTGGATCGTTACTTTAAATTTTAAGGAGACTTAAGGTTTCCTGGGTGGCTCAGTCGGTTAAGCGTCTGACTTCGGCTCAGGTCATGATCTCAGGGTTCGTGGGTTTGAGCCCCGCGTCGGGCTCTGTGCTGACAGCTCAGAGCCTGGAGCCTGTTTCAGATTCTGTGTCTCCCTCTCTCTCTGCCCCACCCCCATTTGCACTCTGTCTCTCTCTGTCTCAAAAATAAATTAAAAAATAAAATAAAATAAATTTTAAGGAGACTTACTGAAAATTTCACACAATACTTGTGTTTGCTTTCTATTGACTAAAATTAAATCACATGGCCATACAAATATACAAATGATCATAAAAAATATACCTAATCAAAAATCTAAAGTTCTATTACTGAAGGAGAAAGGGATAATAGTTAATAAATGTGCAAATCAGGCTTACTACAATCATTAAATCCAGTTTAAGAAATGAAGAGGAGATAACTAATTAAGAATGGGGAAGCTGGTGTTTTCTGTGAGCACTGAATCCAATAAATATTAAAATAACATTGGAAACTTAATTTATATTTAAAAATAGTATATAATAGAAATATTATTAACAATGTAAAAATTATGTAATAGAAATAATAGAAATATTATTAACAATGTAAAAATTATGTAATGACCACATGAAACACCACTTCACTCCCATGAAGATGGCTATACTTTTTTTAAAAAGGACAGTACTAAGTGTTGGTGAGAATGCAAAGAAATTGAAACCCTCATACATATCTAGTAGGAATTTAAAATGGTATAGCTGCTGTGAAAAACTGTTCTAAGTTCCTAAATAAGTTACACATAGAATTACTATATGATCCAACAATTCTATTCCTAAGTTTATACTCAGCATAACTGAAAACACGTATTCAATAAAATATTTTGACATGAATATTTGTAACAGCACTATTCACAGTAACAAAAGGGTGATTTCAAGTTAAGCAATTGATTCACCATAAATTATTTCATTCTTACATCATAGTTTTTTTAATATTTCAGATTTAAAGGTTTATGTTAAAAAATAAATGAAATCCTGGGGGTCATAGGACATCTAAACTCCAAGATTTATGTGAATAATTCCTGCTTATGATGTATATATTGGAATGCATTCATTTCAAAATTACCATTTCATTGATAATTTTATGTAGCTACTGAAGTAAGTGTGAAATATATTACATGTTTTTAACAAAGTCTAAGCTATTAAGTATTTTTTTTAACACAGTAGTATTTTATGTAATTTTTTTTTAATTTTTTTTCAACGTTTATTTATTTTTGGGACAGAGAGAGACAGAGCATGAATGGGGGAGGGGCAGAGAGAGAGGGAGACACAGAATCTGAAACAGGCTCCAGGCTCTGAGCCATCAGCCCAGAGCCTGACGCGGGGCTCGAACTCACGGACCGCGAGATCGTGACCTGGCTGAAGTCGGACGCTTAACCGACTGCGCCACCCAGGCGCCCCTAAGCTATTAAGTATTAAAATTTGTTCCATTGACCACTTACTTCAGAACCACTGGGAAGTAATACTTGTTAATATCACGTAATTTGACAAATTCCAATACCCATTCATGATAAAAACTCTCTCAACACTCCTTTTCAAATCAAGTTGGAAATTTTGATTAATATTAGCAATAAAAAGAGGAAATAAAAGATATATTGATTGGCAAAGAAGACATAAAAGAGACTTTGTTCACAGACGACAAGATCATCTATGTAGAAAATCTGAAAGATTTGACAAGAACAAAACAAAACAAAAACTCCTGTAATTAATAAGCAATTATATAAAGGTTATGAGATAAAGTTATAGACTGAATGTTTGTGCCACCCTCTCAATTCCTATGTGATGTCCTAACTAACAGTGTGATGGTATTTAGAGTTGGGCCTTTGGAAAATAATTAAGTTCAAATGTGATCACGAAGGTGGGCCTCCAAGATGGAATTCGTGTCCTTGTAAGACAGAGACCAGAGAGCTCTCTCCCTTTCTCTCTTGCTACCATGTAAGGGCATAGCAAGACATTAACAGACATCTGTAAGTCAAAAGGGAGTTCTCACCAGGAAATGAATTGGCCAGCACCTTGATAATGGAATTCCCAGCCTCTAGAACTATGAGAAATAAAATTCTGTTGTTTAAGCCACCAAATCTATGCTATTTTGTTATAGCAGCCTGGGCAAAGGCAAACTACTAAAAGATAATATATGAAAAAACCTAGATGACCTTGGTTACAGCAATGACTTGTCAGATACAACATCAAAGATATAATCCATGAAAGAAAGAATTGATAAAATGGTCTTCATTAAAATTAAAATCTGCTGTGTGCAAGATACGGCCAAGAGAATGAGAAGACAAGTCATAGAATGCAAGAAAATATTTGCAAAAGATATATCTGATAAAGGACAGTCATACAAAACATGCAAAGTTCAAACTGAACCACTTGATTAAAAAATGGGCAAAATATCTGAACAGACACCACACACATGTGCACACACACACGTGCACACACGCGTATGCAGATAGCAGTCAAGCATGGGAATGTATGTCAAATCGTATGTCATTACTGAGTTGCAAACTAAAACAACAAACAACAATGTAATACCAGCACAAACATGTTATAAAACCCAGGACTCTGACAACACCAAATGCTGAGAATTATGTGAAACAATAGGAATTCTCATTCTTTGCTGGTGGAAATACAAAATGAACAGCCACTTTGGAAGGCAGTTTGAAAGATTTAAAAAAAAAGCTAAACATACTGTTACAATGTGATGTGGCAATTGTGCACCTTGGTATTCACCTAAAGCAGTTGAAAACTTATGTCCACACAAAACCTATACATGGATGTTAAGATCAGATTTATTTACATTTACCAAAAATTGGCAGCAGTACGATATCCTTCAGTAGATGAATGGATAAACAAACCGTGGTATATCCAGACAATGGGATGTTATTTAGTGTTAAAAGGAAATTGGCTATCAAGTCATGAAAGTACATGGAGGAAACGTAAATGCGTATTATTAAGTGAAAGAAGCCAATCTGAACGGTTATATACTGTATGATTCCAACTATATGGCATTCTGGGAAAGGCAAAACTATAGAGACAGTAAAAGGATAAGCATTTGACAGAGGTTACAGGATAGGGTGAGATAAGCAGAGCATGGAGTATCTGTAGGGGAGTGAAACTACTCTGATATTTTAGGAATGCACACATGCCATCATACATTTGTCAAAACTCACCGAATGTACACCTCAAGAGTGAAGCACAATGTAAAAAATAATGGATTTGGGGTGATAATGACGTCTCATTGTAGGTTCATCAATTGTAACAAATCTACTACTCTGGTGGGAGATGTTTATAATGGGGGAGAGCATGTATATGTGAGACAGGGGGTATTTGGGAAAACTCTGTACCTTCCTCTCAATTTTGCTGTGAGCCTAGACCTAATCTATACTAAAAAAAAATTCCGCAATAAAAAGGAAATACATATTCCTAGAGTCTACTTAAACCAATAAAGCCAGAATTTGTAGGAGCATGATTTTGTATATTTATAAGTTTTCCAGGAGATGTTGTATGCACACTAATGTCTAAGATGGACCGTGGTCTCCCTCTTAAATTTATATCTCAAAACACAATAGAATCTTTCATAAAATTTTATATTAGAAAATTATAGCAGCACCTGGGTGGCTAAGTTGGTTAAGCGTCCAACTTTGACTCAGGTCATGATCTCACTGCTTAGGAGTTGGAGCCCAGTGTCAGGCTCTGTGCTCACAGTTCAGAGGCTTAAGCCTGCTTCAGATTCTGTGTCTCCCTCTCTCTCCACCCCTCCCCGGCTTTCTTTCTCTCTCTCTCTTTCAAAAACAAACAAATGAAAAAAATAAAATAAATAAAATTATATAATAATTCATCCATCCCTTCTAAAATATTTTAGAAAATGACCAAAAGTTTAAGGAAACAATATAATAAACTTAAGTTGAATTTCTAAATGTGTGATTACTCACTTATTTCTGACTTATTTATTTTTAATGAGTTAATTTATTAGTATCAAATGAACAGAGAAATTACATCATCTAAAGCCCTTTTACATTTTTAAATAAAAAATCAACAACTCTATTCAGCAGTCACATTCTATTTGTGTATTTAATTTTATGTTTTATAATACTGCATTATAAATATTTTACTTGTCAGTTATGATTTTTAAACTTTTATAAGACTTTATCATTCCCACATGAGATTCTGACTCACTCTAAAATTCAAACTAACTATATTCCACTGTTCACATACTGCCCATTTCCTGCAGTCACTCATGTTGTTTCCCTTCCCTGTTGCCATCCTCACGTTTTCTCAAAATATAGATAATATTAGGTTATAATCTACCTTAACATAGCTGTTTAGATTTTCTCTCCCTGATCTCTCTGATTCTTTTCAGGATGTGAATAGTTGAAGGTAAACAAAAAATCTAAAGGCAGCATTAACTTTCATGCTGAATCAGAATTATAAACCATCTTGAATTGGTTTTTCTCCTTAAAATGGTTACTGGAGCAGAGTTTGTATCAGATTTCAATATAATTTTCAACTCACTTGATATAGACAGTTAATACTATTAGTGGACAGTATCCAAGAAGCTTTCTAGTTAAAATCACCTCAGTAATGTGATGAAAACTTAGCAGTCAATTAAAAGCAAATTTTCATTTTATGAAAAAATTGGAGTAGATTGTTAATCTACAATCAGAATACAAAAAGACTTATGATAATATAGAACTAGTCTCTAAGAATCATATTGAACATTCTAATTTGTTTAGCCTGCCTCATGTGAATCAATGAAATAAAAATAAAGCTTCCTCTCCCAGATTATCTTTATGAGAAAAAAAATCAAGTTATTCCAAAGTTTCATCTTAATTAAGAAGGGGAGATGAAAACTATATAGCTTCCATGAAATCAGCCAGATATATATATATCTATATATATAGATATATATAGATATATATATATATTTTTTTTTTATTGTGGTCGAGGGAAGTATGAGAGTTTAAAAAGTGTTAATTTAACTTTTTTTTCTGTTTTGACTTTTAATCCAATTATTTACATGCTTAAATATTTATATTTCAAGTTCATTTAGTGAATTTTTTTAAAGTTAATTCATTTGAGAGAGAGAGAGAGAGCGTGTGTAAGTGAGGGACGTACAGAAAAAGAATCCCAGTTGGGCTCTGCACTGACTGACAGAGCAGAGCCGGACACAGGGCTAGATCTCACGAACAGGTCAGATCATGACCTGAGCTGATATCAAGAGCTGGCTGCTGAACCGACTGAGCCACCCAGATGCCCAACTTAACAACCTTCTTAACAGTTGCCTGCTGTTTTAGCTGAGAATTTAATGCTCCTTAAGTACTACTTTCACCCTCACAAAGTTATATCAGAAATTTAATTTAAAATATGTTAATGTCTGTATTATTTGATTATATTAACATTACTCACTGTTAAACCAAGTAATAGTCTTGACTACTGATTAACTATACAAACATAAACACATATACACATATATGCATTTGTATATACATAAATATATGCTTGTTTCTATATATGTTTATACATATACGTGCAATAATGTGTGCACATGTAGTTCTAGTTGTTATTACTGCTCTTTGTATGATTCTTATTTCGCTTTGTTGTCAGTATTCTGAGTTTCCTTTCTAAATGGCTTTTATGTTCGTCTTTTATTTATTTCTCTGGGCACTGGATAGGTCTCTTATCTGAGTGACATGACAAACTCTGTAATTACTTTTTTTAATATTTTTTAGTCAACTTTTCTCTTTTTTATTAATATTTTGAATAAAGTTTATTTATTATATTTTGAGAAAGACAGAGACAGCACAAGCAGGGGAGGGACAAAGAGAGAGGGAAAATCCTAAGCAGTCTCTGTGCTGTCAGCACAGAACCCAACACTGGGCTGGAACTCACAAAAACTGTGAGATCATGACCTGAACCGAAATGAAGAGTCAGATGCTTAACCTAATGAGCCATCCTGGCATCCCTGTTTTTTTAATATTTTGTAAAGAATTCATGTTAGTGGAATACTGAGACTTCTTGTCCAATCCTTAAATATCTGTATCTTTCTTCACCTATTTTGTTCATTATCCTTTTTTGTTTGTTTTAATTTAGAAACACATCCTAAATTTTACCTTTTAACATTCCTACTATTTTTTCTGATTGATATTTTTAATTTCCAGGTGATTATTATTGATTTATAATTATTCTGTTTCACAATTTTTTGATGACAAAGGAATCTACTATTTCTGAGGATCTCACTTATGCTAATTAAATATTTTTTTTTCTTTCTAATTCCTCCCCCATATTTGTTTATCACAGGTAAAATATTATAATATGATGCTTCTTGATGTCACTTATAGACAAAGCTTGAAGAAAGGAAAGGCACATTCCAAAAGGAAAAAGAGATTAACATTTAATGGGGTGACTGGGTAGCACATTAGGTTAAGCATCTGACTCTTGATATCTGCTCAGGTTGTGATATCCTGGTCATGAGATGAAGCCCCATGCTGGACTCCACACTGTGCATGGAGCCTGCTTGGGATTCTCTCTCTCTCTCTCTCTCTCTCCCTCTCTCTCTACCCCTCCCCCACTCGTGCTCTCTGTCTCTCAAAATACAAATAAACATTTAAAACAAATGTCAAGTTAAATCAACAAAAACTATTTAGAAGTTTCACCAACATCCAGAATAAAACACAGATTAAAAAAAAAGTTTTAAAATGTTTATTTTTACGAGAGAGAGAGAGAGAGAGAGAGAGAGCACAAGCGGGGAAGGGGCAGAGAGAGAGAGAGGGAGCACAGAATCTGAAGCAGGCTCCAGGCTCTGAGCTTTCATCACAGAGCCAGATGTGGGGCTCGAACCCACAAACCGTGAGATCATGACCCGAGCCCAAGTCGGGGCTTAACTGACTGAGCCACAGGCACCCCAAGACACAGATTTCAAAGAGGATTTATCTGGAAAGCATTTGATTGTGAATGTCTCTTCCCAAAAAGGGAAGTGAATGCTGGGAAGATGCCACATTCAATCCTAAGCTTAAGGAGTCATATGTTTCCTTGCAGGTGGAGGCACTTTAGACAGGTATCTGACTCATGGCCCTGACCAAAGACTGTGGGGATGCCTCCAGGACAGCCAGTGATTGGCTGGCTTCATGAATGAATGCATGGCTGAATGAAACAAAAAAACATTTATTGCATATTTACAATGTGCTACATACACAACTATAATTTTCAGTTAACTTCTCATTTGATCCTCACCATACAAATGCAATTTAGTCTTTTCCACTCTAAAACTCAAAGAAATGTATAAAACATGATGATGACAATAAATCTGAGAACTAATAAATTATAAACCTATGCAAGGAGTTTTCAACTCAGCTGTGATTGTGGAAACCACATTTGTTCCTTGTTTATCACATACTACTGGCAGCATGCCCTTTATACTATATTTTAAAACATTCAGAGTTTATTCTATTGCCCCAAGTAAATTTTCTATTATTACTGTTTTAACGACAAAAAACTATACCTTTCAGAAAACAGTAAGTGGGCAGGGAATGAGCAGAGATATAGGGTGCATCCTGTACTATAAACTCCACATACATAAAGTCTAAAGCTAAGTAAAGATAGAGAAGAGATATTAACGGCATATAGTAGATTACAATATTTTTAAATTGAGGTATAGTTGACACACAGTGTTACATTAGTTTCAGGTGTACAATGTAGTGATCAGACAAGTTTGTATGTTATGCTGTGCTCACAACTTGTAGCTACCATCAAATCACCATGCAACACTATCACAATACTGTTGGATATATTCCCTATGCTGAACATTTTATCCCTGTGACTTATTCGTTCCTGAATTGGAAGCCTATACCTCCCACTCTCCTTCATTCATTTCGCCCATGCAATATATTTTAATAAGACACTCAGATTCGATGAGACAGAGGTCCAAAAATGAGAGTCAGAGAAAGGATGTCTGATCAGGAGAGCCACTCCTAAATGTTGGGCTATGAGGTTGCAAACAATTTACTATATATGTAACTGTAGGTTTGTTGAGTAAATATGACTAGAACCTATTTAAATCATATAAGTAATCTGGATTTTTCTCTCAGTTGTAATTCTGAAAGAAGAATCGATGAGAAGGGGAATCTGTTGAGAATAGATAACCAAGACCTGAATTTTTGAAATGTCTATATATCAGGCACAAGATAAACAACAACAACAACAACAAAAACAACAAATGTTTGACTGAGAGAGAACATTGCTGAGAGGCAAGAACACTTTAATGCCTTGTATGCCAAAGCAGAAAATGTTCAAGTTAGGGAATGATGAACGATGAACATATATGGTTAGTAGTTGTCAGCTAAAATTAATAAATCTTAACAAAGGTTTTTTTGTATTATTTTTAATTTTTTTTATAAATGTTGATGTTGTCAGTGAAAAATTGTCTGCCATGATAACCACCCCATTGTACATAAGAGCCTTAATGACTATGACATTTTGACAGCAGAAAAGCATTCTATCAGCTCTCATGTACTCCAGGAAATAGCTGGCCACGGAAAACTCTCCACCCCTTATACTGAAGAATTCTTCCTTTTTTTGAAATGCCCCTCAAACTGTTAACTTATCCCCTTGTAGCCAACCAAGGGCTGCCAAATGTACCAGAATACCAACTAAAATGTCTCTTTGCCTGTAAAATCTTCACTTAATAGAATACTTATCAACCAGAGACTGCCAGTTTTTCCTGTTTTTACTCTATAAAACTTACTTGTCTTTCTAACTCCTTTGAACCCCTGTGGAAATGTAAGTGATGGCAGATGGGTTCCCTTATGGCAAGTTTGTGAATAAATAACCTTTGTATATGTTGTAGCAGGCTTAGTTTGTGACATCGATAAAGGGACCCATAAATTTAAAAGAGGAATAAATTTAAATATGAAATAACTAAGTACACAAATGTCAAATCAACAATGCAGTAATCTTTTACATTTTTGTAGGCTGCTGTA